>NC_090927.1:1190594945-1191887429 GCF_040938575.1 Ambystoma mexicanum | reverse complement strand
GTAGTCTTGTCTTTGGGGCGTGGGGGGTCGGTAGTTTTATAATTAATGTGGGAGGAGTATGGGGGCTGTGGGGTGTCTCCCCCGCATATACTTGCGTAGAAATGTCCTCAAAGAAAAGAAATACCCATGGTTTTCGTACGCCATGTTTTTCTTTCGTTGTAATCACACAGATACCTGGGTTATAGACCAGGCGCGTATAGCTATCGCCTTCTTTGGAGCTGATTCCACCATGTTGGCCATGGCTTCGAAGGCCTTTTGAGTGAGATCACGGCTTGAGGACATTTTTCAGGTCAGGGAACTGGTGATGCAGGGAAATTTCATGAGTGTTATTGCAAGCCTATTGTGCATGCATTTCATGGTGATTTAGAAGTGCTTTAAACGTTCATAATATGAAGCCTCTGTGCCACCATACCATAGAAAGTCAATTATTTGTAGCTTGTGATTTATTTAATAATTTAATTGTTTTTTTATAACACGCCTAATACCATACCTGAGTTCAGTTTCTAAGCACAGATCCGGGATTCAAACCTCTGTTGTTCTGTGTGGTCTTGCTTCCAAGACCAGCGTGTTGTCCCTGTGCTATGCTCCGTTCACGAGTAGGGATTCAATAATGGCATTGAGGCAAGTGTTATCCCTCCTTCCTAATGATCCAATCCACACATGCAGCAATGGCAGTTGATGGAGGATTCTGCAGCTGGATAGCTCAGAGATGTGCCTGCATATCCCCCCTCATCTCAGTGCACCACATTGGCTTCCACTGACCAGATGAGTGGAGTTCTGCGGTCCTGCATGGCGTATAGGGCATATCATGAGAAGAACAACTCTTTTCTTGAAGTGGAAACTCAGAATCTGATCCCCCACTCATATTGTATGCTCATCGAGCCAACATCTGGTCACTGTCCCTCAGTTTAAGCAGTTTCCAGCGCTGGGTCTCTCGAACATGAAACTTAAGGCAAAAATGAAAACATTGGCTCATTTTAATGCACGTTAATAGGCACTAGTGACATAGGCAAACACCAGCGTTCTGACTTTGGCTTTTTAAAAATATTTTGGTTACTTCATGAATGCCTTTGAAGGTTAATATGAACATGAACAAAAGAGATGCAGAGAGACAATGAAAGAAGGAAGTCTATTTAAATGACCATGCAAGTCATCCTACCTCTAAAAGTCTGTCAGTCCGGAAAAAAGGCCTGGTAACAACTGTAACCAGCACCTTTTCCAGACCAGAAAACTACAAGTCTGTCAGTAGGGGCAGTGAACTAAGGACAGGCCTGACCAGCCAGCAGTTCAAGCCCCTACTGGCAGATTTTTCCCTGACGCACTGGCACCATTGCAAATGGGGCGGATCCAGTGATCCCATAGGACTGCCTGGAATATCCCAGTGTTACCACAATATCAGGTGGCGGAAACGGTAAATGGAGGATAACCTTTAAAACAATGCTAATCTCACAGACTGCGCTCAAACATACATATACCTCATCTATGTGGCATTGGTTTATTAGATTTTGGAGTTTAGAAATAAGTAAAAATAAGAGACACTTGGTATGTGTTTAGAGAGTAAGATTCCTGTATTTCAATTCAACATAAAGACAAAAGTATTGTTTGCATACAAAGAAAAGGGTGAAGAACCATGTTTTGGTAATCATAAATCATACATAAGATAAACTTGGTCTCTCTTTACATATGTGCTAGATATGCATTCAAAAAGGAAGAAATTTGTTTTCGCCTCGCCAACACGTGTTTCAACCTATCTAGGTCGTCATCAGAGCGTAAAGTTAATAATGGTTGATACTGGTTGATACAATTGACATATTCAATCGGCAATCTTTGTTGTCAGAGAGTGTCTGAGGAGGGGACAAAAACAGGCGGGGAGGAACGGGGAAAACACAGGAAGAGACCATGTAATGGGGGAACACAAAGAGAAAGGAAAAAGGTAATTAAGTATTAGTGACTGGATAGGAAAATTCAATCATATAAGTTAACATTTTCAAAATTAACTGTATTTTTTACAATAGGAATAATTCTTGATATTAATCTGTAGGGCTTGTATATGACAGAGCACCGACATTTAGCAATTTTCGAAAGTTTAAATATTGACCATGCTCATAACAATCGAGAACATTTAGTTTGTATCCGTCAAAACACCATACATACAAGTTGCCGTGATCAAAGGTAAAGGTGTTTATCAAGAGCTAATCTCAGGGAAAAGCGATAGTATTATGTTACCTTCGGTGTAGTTATGCCTAACGTCTTTAGATCTTGTGCTTTCTTTTGGCGTCAATATGTGAGTCACATTGGTAATCCAGAATTAGTTATTGACTGGAAATCAATTTCCTACAAGAACAAGAGAATTTGGTGTGAGCCTGAAATTTCCAGGATCCTTACTCGTTATCAAACTACGAAATATAGATGCTACAGCGAGTTTAGCTCTTTGATATAAGGTGTACTTGAAATGTTACCTGAAAGGTCAGTCATTTTGTCGCACGTAATTGCAAATGTCCAACTTGGTTTCCCGTTATATATTCATGCCGTATTCTGAAACAATAACAAGCATCAGTATGTGTGAGTTTGTAGGCATTCTGTTTATTTTAACAGTTATGTGCGATTATAAGTGTAAAAGTGCCTGATAAAGTTTTTTGGTCGGGACTTACCGGCCAGAGTATGGTCTTCCGAGTGTTCTCTTGCACCGTCGGGTGAGACTGCAGCATCGGCAGACACTTGCCGTTGCTATAGTAGCATGACGAATTCTTCCGGTCACGTGGTGCATCACGTGACCCGGAAGTGAGTGGGAGTCGCAGTCAGCTTTGTAAAAAGTACGTACAGATTTGATTGTCAGAGGGCCAGTTTAGAAAAAGTAGGGCAAATGTGTGGTTAAATTGATAGTAGTAGTGCCATTATCCGCAATGTAAATTCTCGAGGATCTAAGAGGTAGTCTTGTCATGTGATCTGTCACCTGACCACAGTTGCTAAGCAACTGTGGTTAAACAGGAAGGGTTCCCCAGTATTCAAATGTATCCTGTACGGCCTTGTTGTATGTGTTTGACTTAGATACAAAGTGAATAGAACTGGTAATTATTTGTTTGTGAAATGAAATTTATGTTGTCACTCGGCATATTTTGAGAAAAAAGAGGAGTGCTTAGATGAAGGTCAGAGTCAAATGCGGTAAATCAGCCATATATATATAACAAATTTACACCAATTCCATGTATCTTTAAAGCGCTTCATAGAAAAACATTTAGCTCATGCTCTTTGTTAAGACCGAGAGACAGGCATCGGAGTTTCAAGCTGTTAAGATGCTCCCGTATGCGGAAGCGTACTTCTCTTATTACTATAAGAGAAGTACGCTTCCGCATACGGGAACATCTTAACAGCTTGAATAGTCAAGATATTAGATTACCTTTGGCAGCTCATTGGCAAGAACATCACCAAATGGATAATGCTAAAGACATCAGATTTGTCGGACTCCAACAAATCCAACCACATCCAAGAGGAGGTGACAGAGAGCTGAAACTATGCCAACAGGAAGCAAAAATGATCTGCAAACTCCGATGCCTGTCTCTCGGTCTTAACAAAGAGCATGATCTAAATGTTTTTCTATGAAGCGCTTTAAAGATACATGGAATTGATGTAAATTTGTATGGTGTTTTGACGGATACAAACTAAATGTTCTCTATTGTTATGAGCATAGTCACTATTTAAACTTTGGAAAATTGCTGAATGTCGGTGCTCTGTCATATACAAGCCCTACAGGTGAATATCAAGAATTATTCCTATTGTAAAAAATACAGTTAATTTTGAAAATGTTAACTTATATGATTGAATTTTCCTATCCAGTCACTAATACTTAATTACCTTTTTCCTTTCTCTCTTTGTGTTCCCCCAATACATGGTCTCTTCCTGTGTTTTCCCCGTTCCTCCCGCCTGTTTTTGTCCCCTCCTCAGACTCTCTCTGACAACAAAGATTGCCGATTGAATATGTCAATTGTATCAACCAGTATCAACCATTATTAACTTTATGCCCTGATGACGACCTAGATAGGTTGAAACACGTGTTGGCGAGGCAAAAAAAAATTCTTCCTTTTTGAATGCATATCTAGCACATATGTAAAGAGAGACCAAGTTTATCTTATGTATGATTTATGATTACCAAAACATGGTTCTTCACCCTTTTCTTTGTATGCAAACAATACTTTTGTCTTTATGTTGAATTGAAATACAGGAATCTTACTCTAAACACATACCAGGTGTCTCTTATTTTTACTTATTTCTAAACTCCAAACTCTAATAAACCAATGCCACATAGATGAGGTATATGTATGTTTGAGCGCAGTCTGTGAGGTTAGCATCGTTTTAAAGGTTTATTTTCATACAGGTGATAGCGGAAAATCACCAGTTTAACCACACGGCTGCAGCTTTTCTCGATCACTTTAAAAATTAAAAGTAGCTCCTGTTACTTCAGTGGTGCGCACCCACAAACAAAAGGGCCACGTTTTCCACAAAAATCACTAAAAGGTAAACGGAGGATGCCAGTAGTTCGCCGGTAGCACCAGCAGCCTACCAGCCACCTCCTAATGAGGGCCTATGCCTAATTGCTATTATACCCTGAATAAGGTTACTAGATCCCACAGAGAAAATGCTGGAAGATAGATGGACATTTAAACTCAGCAAAACACATAGGCTGGGCTTCCTCCTAAGCGTCTAAACATATAGAAATACATCTCATCAAACTAGATCCCTTGAAGCCCAATAGTCTGACTTCGGAATATGATACATTTATATTTATGTATTTTGATAGTTTTGTATCAGGCCCACATCACCATTGTGGTAATTGGATTATGGATCTTGGGGAGGAGGGATTGCTCTGTCATTGCTTTTATTTTTTCAGGTGGGAAAGGCCATTGAATGGTGCCCTAATTTGTGGTCGCAGCCGTAGGCTTTCTTGGCAAGAGATAACTGTCCTTCTGTGGCGCCACACAGGGCTGATAACAGAGGTTGGTTTAAATGGCATCTAAGAAATGACATACTATGACAAAAGAAATATGTCTTACATCTACTGAACGCTGCAAAACTCATGATAGCCTCTAGGTGGGACAAAGAGGCAGAGCAAATAATTAACAAATGTTCCTTGTGACTTGCCAATCTGTCATCAAGTAAGGGGTCAAGACCAATGAAAAAGTAAAGAGCCCTACCAGACTCAGGGCTTTAAACATATCTTCCCGAAAAGACGTTTCTAAAGGTTTATGGGAGGAGCCGCCAATATTGTTGACATTTGTTGCTGCTTTCCTCTTCTCTTCCTTTTGCTCCCTTATGACTGTGAACAGTTTAGAAGTAGATTGAGCCTAGAGGATGGAACCGAGAAGACCATGGGGGGCGGGGACGGTCATTCACTCTATGAAGGTGTCCCCGGAGGACGTATATGTAGGCTCCTGTAGGATTCTAGTCCATCCCTTGTCTATTATTTAAAGCCACCCCACTAACCCTGACAACACTTTATCAGCTTTAAGGAAAATCATCCTTGAAAATCTGAGAAAAAATTCTGTGAAGACCCATGTGGGCCGCAGATACAAAAATGCAGCTTTTTGCAGGCCCGGTATCATGAGATCAGAAGAATAGTTTGACAAGAGACACAAGTATAAAACTTGCGCTCGCACTGGCCACTGGTGTACAAAGGGCCATACTCAAGGCCAGAACTCAATCCCTTAGTCATGGAAGAAGGGAGCCTAAGTGTTGCCAAGTGCCAGTGGCCACTGAGGTTTACCCGCTGAATCCAATATGGACGGCCTCATACAAGTAACCTCAGATAACGAAGCTGCAACCTGCTCCACTAGCAAATTATCCCCACATGAGTAATTTTAGTTCCTTGGCACAGGGCCCAATCACAGTGCACGCAAACACATTTCTCCCACCCGAATACCCTTTATCAATTAAGCATTGATCAGTTCAACACACAGGGTGACTCAAAGAGGTGGAAGTCACAATGTAGTGTCAGAGTCAGAAGTAGAGTACAAGGTGAAGAATATTGCATGGTGGTATGATGAGAAGGAAAGGGGCACAGAAAGATGCAGGGAGTGGAGGAGAAAAGGATGGTAAAAGGAAAAAGAGGGGAGAGTGTTAAAACCAGAGATGGAGAAGAAGAGGGATATGGAAGAGGAGGGGGTAAGAGAAATAGAAGCAAAAGCAGAGAAGGGGAAGAGGTGTTGGAAAAGCAGAGGAAGGGAACACGCAAAGCGAGGTGATGACAAAGGAGGCAAGGAGATTTCTTTTATTTTAGTGTGTCACAGTTTACATAAAACATTTGACACAAAAAAATAACCAAAAACAAAACAGTTTAAAATGTACACATAAACACTATTAATAACATCATCACTCGTAGGGGGTAATTACGAGTGAGGCGGTAAGGGGTTAACGCGCCGGTAATGGTGCCGGAGCCATCAACCCCTGACCGCCTCATTACGAGTCTGCTCGAGGGAACCCGCTAAGGATGCCTGGTTTTACCAAGTGCCCTTAGTGGGTCCCGCGAGCACCCTCCCCATTCCCATTGAGCCCTATTGGGGCTCGAAATGAATGGGGATAGATTCCTTGAATGAGAAATTACCAGGCCCTCCAAGGTCGGAATGGTCCGGTAATTCCTCATTCACGGATCCCGGTACCCGGTAAGGGGGTAGCCATTCTGCTAATAGTGGCATGGTTACCCCCTACCTCGTAATGACCACCATAGTATTAATAAGTCATATTGCCATACGATTTTTTATTGTTGCATACAATTAAGATATAGACTTATAAAATCACTTCTACAAAGTAAATCTCTCACATGCAGACTGAAATGGATAAATTGTTCTTGCAGGATACATATTGACTAATTAATTCAAAATGCATAAAAATACATATCATATAGGTACATAGCAACATTCAACATATATTACAAAAAAATGAACAGAGTTTTCCCAAATATAAAGTGCCTAGTGCATAGTACGATCCTGAATCCTAGGTTCCAAAATAGAATTAATTTCTTGGACTGCAGCAGTCAGAGCAATCTGATAATCTATGGATCAGCATTTCCAATAATATGGAGAATCCAACATTTCACAAGATATAACAAGTGGGTTTAAGTGCATACAACAGATATTTAAAGTGCCTGTGCATTCACCCAGCAGGTCCTTCCAGGTTTCTACTTGTCCACCCCTCATTACCACAGAATCTGCAAGTTTTAGGATAAGATCTTAAATTAGATTTTCTAAATAACATTTCTCCAGTCGGTAATGTATTGAATCTGAACCTCAGAAAAATAATTTTGATAGCGAGTAGAGGGGAATCTCAACAAATATTGAGGTAGAGTCCCAAGCTTTTCATGCCCAGGCCTGAGATCTTTATATAATTTATGTTTGAGGCTTCTTTGTAGATTGTCTATCCAGACATGCTCCCACAATCTTTTCTTGACCTTGTCTGGATTATCAATCAAAATATCTTTATCTATATTCAGAGTTTCCAACACCAATTTTCATTTCTCAAACAACAGTGTTAACATGCTGGAATACCAAGAATACGGTTCCATGTCATTTCGCGGGCAGCCATTTTTATGACTGACTTTTTAACGTGAACATCATCACAAAATAGTTATCAAAATGTTCCACCCCCAACACCTATTTTGCACTATTCCCGACCCCCCCTTAACTTCCCTTTCCCACCCCCCCAAAATTAAATTTTGATAACCTTTTTCTAATTATGTCCACGTTAAAAAGGCAGTCGTAAAAATGCCTGTCGATGAAACAACAGTATGCCGAGAATACATTGATTTATATAGATCCTCAAACATAGTTCCATTCAGCGGGGCAATAATATTACGATATATATGCACAACATATTTCACTGAATTCGAGACCTCAGCTTAATACCCAATTCATACCTGATAACAGCTATTGGCATCAAAATTGGAAAGCAATAGTGACTTCCTTGATAAAAGGCCCTCTAGTCTTGCCAAGTAGGACCATTCCACAAAATGCTAACGCTCCAAACGTGTGATACCAAGCACAATGTTCCCCTTATATTTCTTTTTCAAAAACAGAAATGAGAAGCAACAGTACCTAAACTGAAGTCTAAACAGTTGGGAAGCAAATTAAAAAACAAAAAGAAACAAAAAGAATTGTGACTGACCACACAATTTATCAAAAATGTGTGATCCAAATATTTAAATTGTTTCCATTTTTTTAGTAATGCTTCCTTCATGCAACCACTTGAATCTCACATGCGTTCTAGTGTTGGAGAAGTTGGTTATTTTCATTTTCTCTGCACTGATCACCACTTCATTTTCTAAAAGATAAGCATGCAGATCATCTGGGACTTGCTGTAAACCAACTGTGGTTTGGTCAAATATTAAAATATCATCAACATAGATAATCCACTGGATATACTTGTTAGTGTGGGGGTGCATTTAAAGGCCCCAAACAGAAGTCCCTTTCACATGAATGGCAGGCATTTAAACACTGCAACAAAAAATGGCCTGATTTTTCATTTCAAGTTAAAGAGCCATGTGAAAAGGGTCCTACCTGTCATTATCAACAGACAAGCAGCAATTTAATTTACAAAAGACGGAGGAAGCGAAGATCCCTGTGACCTGGAAAACAGGATTTTGAAACATTGAAAGCAAAAACAGCTTGCACATGTGTTTTCAAGTAAAAATAGCTTTAAAAAGCCAAAATGGGAAAAATGATCACTGCTCACAGAACAATGTCAGGAAAAAAAGCATGATGTGTGGGTTGACAAAAGCAATGCATATTATGTTTCACACACAAAACCCCAGTGACATTTAAAGAGACACTAAGGGGCTGATTCATGAAATTATTTGCGCTGTAAAACAGGGATTTGTGCGCCATTCTGCCCGCAAATCCCCATTTGTTAAACAGGGATATGCGGGCAGAATGGGGCACAAATCCCTGTTTTTCAGCGCAAATAATTCCATGAATCAGCCCCTTAGTCTTCAGGAAAAACCTGTTTCTATCTGAGGGAGAAACTTCACAAAGGAAAACCCCACTTCCAGCCCTGGATGTCACATCTCCCTAATGAACTCCGCAATACAATTGTGTGCCGAAGGTGTGGAAAGCCTACTCTTCCCAGACTGGCTGGCCCTGAAGGCAGTTAAAGCAGGGACTTCAAGGGAAAGCCATCCTTGGCTGGCGCATGACTACAAGGTGTCAAAACTGGGGGTACCAACTTCAAAGAGATTCATAAAAAACCTATGGTGACAGGCTGTCCCAGGGAGACAGATGGCTCTGCTGGATGAAGCAGACCTCCCATTTGCTGAACATGAACACTCAAAATTAATTTAAAAGACTGCTATCATTTAGGCATTTTGCGCAGCAACCATACTGTAGACTGATTTCATTTTGGTACAATTGTTTATGTATTTTCCAGGCAATTTTGTGGATATAAAATGCATCTAACTGTGACTCTGAGAACTGTAATGGCCAGTTAGACAAGGTTTCTGGCTGATCTGAACATGTTCCAAATGTGAGAGTTGGTGAAAAGGTGGAAAATTAGATTAGAGATATGCTTGATAACTTACATCTTCATAACTGTTGTGCATTTTATGGAAATAACAAAAATGTGCCACATGACCATGCTACATCGTACAAATTTTGTGTCCAGCTTCTCTAATTCTCCACGATCAGCTAAAACAGAAAATATGTTTAGTATGGCAGTTGATATTACAATTATGAAGTTGTGATACATAACTAGTTTTTGCTAAAAAGTTGAAAGGAGAACAAAGGATGATGACAAATGGGAATAGACAGATGTCTATCCAAACCCCTAAACCAATCCTCACTGGGGGCGGAGAGTGATAAGGTAACTGTCCAATTCTAGTGCCAGGTATTAATGCAGGGTAATTCCCCAAGATTGTAAAATTGGTGATGTCATTTCTACTATTTAAGGGAGAATGCACTAGGACAGACACACAAAAACCGGGGAAACATAAAAAGGAGAAAGACAGGAAGGCTGCTGAAGCTTGCCATCTGACAGCTGTAATAAGAAAGCAGAGGAGATTGCTGAGAGTGCATCTGGGTGAAGCTGTCTATTTCTAGGAAAGCCTCAAAGCTGATTGGGTCCTGTGGTATAGAGCGGGACGCCATCTTTGAGAGTGGAGTGACCACTGCCCTATCTTTCCAGAGTGTCCTGAGATGCAGCTGGCTTTTCTGAATCTTAAGCAGAGGCTTGCTATGTAAGTAGAACTAAGCCTTGGAAACCCAAAAGGTGGGAGGAGTCTGCTTGTCTTGAATCCTTTCCCTTTATAGTGGGTGCGTGGGTAAAACTGTGTAGATCCTTAGCCTATGTAACCAAACATATTAATTTAATAATTTCCCATTTGGCAGAAAACTACGGGGTGAATTTGGTTAAAATTCAAAATGAACAAAGCTCACTTCCCAGTGTGCGCTGAAAACTATAGCCTATAATTTAATTACGTAATCTTTGTTGTGTAGCTGACCCAACTTCTTTAAGGAAGTCTTTGTTCTTAAATCAGTCCAACCCTTTTTATCCAGCTTCCTCAACACAGGCCCTTCAGAAAGGGGGGTCTGAAATCCAAAATTCCCCAAAGCATTCTAATTTTTCTTCCCAACCTAGACCAAAGCAAAGGGAGTCTGAAAAACAAAGTGAGAAATCACCCTGTGTTTATTTTAAACCAAAAGTGTGGACAAAATTATATTTGCCATATATATTTTTACCAACATTGAAATCCTACTGCTAGCCTTTCAAGCCTGTTTGAAAATCAAAATCGCACAAAATTACATAACAGCCTTCTTTATTGACCAGTGTCATTATTTTGTGAAGTGAAATGTACTGAAATAATTGTGCCTGTGTTCTTTTTAACTCACTTTTGTAATGTATTTGTGCTGAGAGAAGTTGATTGTTTGTGCCACGCATAAAGTTGTTTTTTTGATATTTTCATGCTAATTTCTATTATTTTTAATTGAAATAAATACCAATATATTTCCCTTACACTGGCCTGGTTCTTGGCTCATTGTTAGCTCAGGGCCGAGGGATCCAAGTGGCATGATATGTGTCTGAGATAGGGCCAAAAAAGAATCTGTTAAAACAGTTTGTTGAACAACCACTTGAGTGGGGAGGGAAGGGACACCCCGTGTTGAGGGTGACTTCTCAATAAACCATTACCTCAGATAGTTGTCTAACTCAGATCAGAGATGTATAAAATGAAGAGACACGGAGCAATCACGCAACCCTGCCTCACGCCTCGTAATGTTGGAATTGATTCCGCTTGTCTGCCTAAACTATCTAACCTTACCCTTACAGAAGAGTTGGTATGGAGCTTTACGATTAGGTCCATCAAACTTAGAGGAAGGCCCCCAAGCAGCCAGTTAATTCCAGAGTCTTGTCTTAATTACAAATTCAAAAGTTGAGGACAGGTCTACGGTTTCCACAAAAATGTTATTAGCCTTTTTCTGCCATGCCTTATTTTGGAAACACACCAGAATATAGCCATTAAGCTGGGTCCTAATGGCTTTTTTGAATCCCGTCTGAAATTTTGCGATTCTACCTGTATTATCCGCCCAAGCTTCCAGTTCACACAAGATTAATGAAGTTAAAAACGCACTACAAGAATCAAACAGCGCAATGGGTGGTAATTCAAAGTCGAGAGTCTATTGCCTTTGTTTATATATATAGGCACTATGAAGGCTTCTGACCAAGAAGGGGGAGCTGTTTTGTTCATAATATATTAATGAATAGGGTACCAAGAAACTTACACAACACCCCAGGGTCGCACTTCATAACTACATTAGGAATTGCATTGGGTCCTGCAGCCCTTGAATTTTTCGATTTAATAATAAGCAACTCAATTAGTTCTACATCAATCGACAGAGACCACTTTGTGTACATTGTTACTTGAACTGCTTACACATTATCTCTTAGTGGGCCATACAGTTGAGAAAAGTGACTGCACCAAATATCTTCAGAGATAGGATTAACCTGCATTGTCTGTTGTGTTCTATTCTCCAAATGTGTATGGTTCCGAAATTCTGCAGGGTTATTTGATGCTAATGAATAGAGCATAAATTGGCTATCTTTGTTGTAGAGATGAAATCTATTATATTTTAGCCAGGTCCTTTACTGCTGCATAAAATGGCATTTGGTGTTTAGATACCCTGGATCACCCACGCCAATGGACACTCTCAATCTCCTCAAAGAGGACCGCATATTTAGTTTTTTAAACTCTATTTCTTCATCTTATTAGTGCAGTGTCATTTGTATCACAGACCCATCCCTATTTTTGGGTGGTAATGCTGGTTCAATGTTACCTTTAATGAAGTGATACAATTGGGCAGGATGTATAGCCTCTGACACATTTCCCACATTCGGTAAAGAACTCAGCCTTTTGTTAAGATCACAGATATTTAAAAAATTCCAAGGCAGCCTATTACCATGAATAGAGACTTACAAGACCTGGGATGCCATAATTGAAGCCTCAGCCAAATCGACATACTACATTTCACGTCAGAGGAAATTGTGATCCCTCAAAGACATGTGCTTTATATAGAAATAAGTACAAACATCATAAACACTCAGAGAGACAAAAATGTAATCTATGGGCAAGGATATAAATTGATTGTGCCTGGTAGGGGCAGAAGGTATGTCTCCTTGGTTATTGCCATTCATTTTAATTAATCCCCAGATGTCAAAGAAACGAGCCCACTTTTCGCTGTTTGTCAAGAGACCCTTTGAATTACTGGATAATGAATTGGATATACCTAACCTCATGGTCACCTATAGGTCTGAGCAATAACAAATACGATCTCCTCCTACAAAAATTTGATCAGAATTCCCTTGTTCAAACCACAGTAAAAGACTATCGGAGAGATCATCCATAAAGTCATCCAGTTCTTGTCAAGCGTGGTTCCAATATAAATGTATTCTTAAAAAGCTTTTAAAGGGACCTACGCTTGCAGACTTTGCACTTATTGCCATAATTCCAAGATTACTGGATGGCCAACTTTTGAAATTATTAAGCATAGCATTTTTCAACTAAATCAAGAGGTGCCCAGCCAGTCTCCCTTCAAACCAGTCTTAGCAGGCTGAATGAAAGACGCGAAACCATCCAACAAAATCCAGATAGCAAACCACACTTCTTGTAGCAGTATTATTCCACACCAGGTGAGCTCAGAGCAGAGCACACAAGAGGTGAACAACTCATTGTGCCCCTGCAAATTCCAAGATATTATCAATAATTTACATACATTAAAGAGATTGAAAGTCTGGTTGTGAGACTGTGCGATTGGAAACAAGTGCAGCCGGAAACCATGATCAATCACCAGGGGATTCTATTATAGCCTTGGAACTCCGCTCAAAATGGTCCGTCCGCTTAGTCAATGCAGTGGTAGGACATGAAACTCTCTGATCAGACCATTTCGATTGTGTTGAGGTAACATTTCGAATTTCTCCCAAAGACTGTCTCTCATTAGAGTGAATAAATCATAACCCGGTGATAAAAGTCGTTCCCTTTCCTCCAATAATAAAGAGACCACTATTTGTGATTTAAAATACAGGGAGATAGAATCAGTGCATACATGATCCACAGACTGGTCTAGACCGGTTACCTTGCAATCAAGATTACGCAGCGCTGGTATTTCCAAAAATAGTGATAATATATTTGATCAATTAAGTAGCACTGATTCAGATGCTGGAAATAGTGATTACAAACTCCAGAGTTTCGTTAGCAGACTTATTACCCAAGTTCTTATTTCTCTTTGTTTTCTTAGACTTGGTACCAATAGCAGAGATGTCATCACTGCCTTCTTTTGTGGGCAGATGCTGCTGAGGACAGTCTTCAAGAGCAATACTGTTAGCGTACCCATTTTTGTCAAGATTTTCACTGCCTTGATTGTAGGATTTTTCGCTTCTTAGACTTCTTTTTATTAGCCCAATTCTTAGGATAACGCCGAAATTCAGGGCTCGTAATATCAACCTCAAAACCTGTATTACAACTAACACTGGGATCTAAGGAGTTTAATTTAATAGGAACAGATGCAGATGGAGGTTCAATCGTGCACCCAGGTGAGGCCATGAAAAGCACTTTAGAGGTATGATATCTGAAACCAGGAGCTACTACAGGCAGCGATGGTTCAAGCGTAGTCTTAATTTTCTCCAGGCTTTCCTTCATCTGGGTCAACGTTATTGAGTGACCTCTGACCTCAGAAAACATTTTGTCATACAGTTTGACAAATGAGGACAGCACTAAACTAAGAGCTGCAAATTAGTTAGGAGCCTGTTTAAGGAATCTCGCAAGGATTCTAAAATTTCATGCAGTGAAATATCCTGTAGCGGTAAAGAGATATTCAATGATTCCTGCTGCTCAGGAAAGAGCAAAGGAGACAATGAACAATTAGCAAACGGAATATGGCCTGCAGCATCATCTACCTCTTTCATCAGATTTACACGGTCTACACATTCAACTAGTTGGGTAAGAGAGGAAGAGTTAAAAATGGAGCTGCCTAAATGTTCAGACAAGTTTGAGGTTTTGGGAGAACCAAGTGCAACGGCCAATTGAGGTGGCCCATGAGTTGCATTGGTGAGTGATTTAAGTGGTTCATTAGGACCATCACAAGATCTCTCTAGTGAGCATCCTTCCCTTTCACAGTGAAAAAAACTGTCATTTTATCTAGGCTCTCCTAGTTGAGAGACTCAAAGAGTTTGAAAAGTGGTGGTATGAAACAGGGGAAGTTTGCAGTTCAGCTGAAGTGTGAGGCTGATAGGAAGGGAGATGGTCTTAGGAAGTGCTACGATGTCCGTATGGTTTGCTCCTTATATATTACATTATTTGAACAATAGAAAGGTTTATTTACTTCCCCTTTGTAAACAACGATTCTAAGGTCACAGAATGAAAACCAAAGACACAGACCAACGAATATAGCAAAAGAAAGGCACTCACACGTTACCACCACTTTCTTCACAATATCGACAGCAGATCATTCCAGCTAAATATTGAACCAAAGAAGTTTTAGAACACAGTCAGTCACTTACCACCCACCAGAGCAGCCGCAGACTGCAGCCAGCTGCACTTGAATCTGCACTTGTCTGCCAGGCACTCTGCACAGAGACCAGTATTTTAAACTCCAGGCTCCAAACACAACACAGATGATGGCACTCCTCTGCTCAGACACAGAAATCACTGAGACACTACATGGGTACTGCAACCGACTGCACTTAAATCCACACCTTTTTGCGCCACACAGGGAACTGTGTTTTGAACTCCAGGCTCCTCCTCCAAACACAATACAGATAACAACACTCCTGTGCTCAGACACAGAAATCCCAGAGACACATCTCAGGTACTGCAGCGGGGAGAATTCAGGAGCAGGAGGAAAGACAGGGTTAAGACCAGAGGGGAAGGAAGCAGGGTTGAGACCAATAGAGAGAGACAGGCGTGGAGGAGGAGCATCATAGAGCATGACAGAAGAAGAGGAGAAAAGGAGAAAAGGAGAAGAGAGAACAAGGAGATGCGACAGGATATGGCGACCATATATGAGAATGGTGGGAACTGATAAGAATGAGAGAGATGCAGAAAGAGAAGTAGTTGGTTCATATGCAAGTTCTTTGAGAGGCTCTTAAATTGGTGGAGGACTAGCATCCAGGGGTGATTCCAACAGCCTATGGAAGGGTTTAAGCCTCAGAACTTGAGAGTCCAACAGGATCTTCTGACCCACGTTCAGATGGCCCAAGGCACCAATTGTGGTTGTGCCTCGAATGACCGGAACAGAGGAGAAGTGTTGTGTCCTACTGTCCCGACGAAAACCTACAGAGGACATGAAAGACACTACAATAGACCAAAGAATTGGTGTAGGGAATTTTAAACTCCAGAGACTTTGAGTGACTCTTTTTCTTTCAAGAAGGTGAAGTTTAAGAGAGAGAGGGAGGAACATCCCAAAAGTTGTGTTTTTGATTGAGAATTCCACTATGTGACCCGAATTGCACTTAATCCCTTATTTTCAGTTGTTTGTTATCAAAACCCTGATTCTGGCACCTTGAATTCAGGTTGTCCATTGATCCTCTCGTGATGACAACAAATCTGCCTGTTTGAGCAATTTTTGCCATGATCAGTGAAGTTATATTTGCTGCTTCTCTCCTCGAGTAATGAGAGCATATTGGCTGTTTATTTCGGCACCTGCTGGTGGTATGCTTGGCACTGATGAATCAAGGTTGTATTTGAACTCGCACAAACCTCTTCTGTTCTGAGTACAACTTTAGGATTGTTGTTTGTAGCTTGTGTGGCAGAATGGCCATCTGGTACGGGTGGTATAGTCAGATTTCTTGGGGTTTTATCAATGATTGCCCTCAGCACCAGCTCTGCATTGGCACGGAGCAGGTTCAAAGATCACATGTACATTAATGGCTGCTGATGGAACACAAACGTACCTCAGGCAGAGGTGGACTTTTAAACATATGCTCCTCTGTTTCAAAATCTTATAATTGTATTCCTTAGACAGCCTGGTGACACATACGTCTTTAAACAGAAGCCATGGCTGGTTGTGGCATGGTAACTACTAAGTGCACACCAATTATACTGCCACACCAAGTTGATATCCCACCAGTGTCAGCTCTGTGAGCAGGGCCAGATATGACAGAATTGATGTGTATAAGTGCCTTGTTCTGGAGCCCCTGAATTGGGAATCCCAGCAACCCAGAAACCTCAGAAGCAGCTGGATCCTGTTTCAATGCCTCAAGATGTCTTTGAGTTGGATTCACCTCGTTCGATGCACTTCGAGCCACCACACCAAGCCTGATTTGCATATAGTCTTTCCCTTTGCGTAATGGCTTGGAAGGTGAAGAACAATTGTCTGGAGGGTTGCTGAGAGCAACGCCAGAGATTAAGATGAATTCTAAACCTTTCTGCCATCACATCTTGAGTTTTGCTATAGTCTCCCCGAGTGGGACGAATATGCCTAGATGTGGTTCGCATGCTTGCTGGATCTACAGACCCAAGTGACTCCTTTCAGATGATGCCCAACAAGGCCGAAACATGTCTGGCGATGCTTGTTGTCTTGTGCAGAAGGGATGTGACCTAGCAGTTTGGGCTGGACTGCCCTTTCTGGGGTGGGGTCAAGCCTGATTTGCATACGTCTTTCCCCTTCTGTAATGGCTTGGCAGGTGAAGAACGATGGTCTGGAGGGTTCCCCACAGCGATGCCAGAGGTTAAGATTAACTCTAAACGTTCCAGCCATCACATCTTGTGTTTTTTTTATAGTCACCCGCGAGTTGGACGGGTATGCCCAGACTTGGGTCCCGTGCCTGCTGGGTCTTCAGACCCAAGCTACTCCTCTCTAATGAAGAGCAACAAAGCCGAAACATTTCTGGGGATGATTGTGGTCTTGTGCAGAAGGGATGTGGCCTAGCAGTTCAGGCTGGACTGCCCTTTTTAGTGGTGGGACCAAACCTGATTTGCATATGGTCTTTCCCCTTCTGTAAAGGCTTGGCAGGTGAAGAACGATTGTCTGGAGGGTTGCCCAGAGCAATGCCAGAAGTTAAGATTAATTCTAAACCTTCCAGCCATTACCTCTTGTGTTTTGCTATAGTCACCCCCAGTGGGACAGATATGCACAGACGTGGGTCCCGTGCCTGCTGGGTCTAGAGACCCAAGCTACTCCTCACTGATGAGACCCAACAAGGCCGAAATATGTCAGGGCATGTGTGTGGTCTCGTGCAGAAGGGATCTGACCTAGCAGTTCAGGCTGGACTGCCCGTCTTGGGGTGGGATCAAGCTTGATTTGCATATAGTCTTTCCCCTTCTGTAATGGCTTGGCAGGTGAAGTACAATAGTCTAGAGCATTGCTGAGAGCAAAGCCAGGGATTAAGATGAATTATAAACCTTTCAGCCATCACCTCTTGTGTTTTGCTATAGTCTCCCTGAGCGGGACGGATATGCCCAGACGTGGTTTGCATACCTGCTGGGCCTACAGACCCAAGCTACTGCTCGCTGATGAGGCCCCACAAGGCCAAAACATGTCTGGGGATGCTTGTGGTCTAGTGCAGAAGGGGTATGACCGAGCAGTTCAAGCTGGAATGCCCTTTTTTGGGTGGAACAAAGCCTGATTTTCATGTGGTCTTTCTCCTTCTGTAATGGCTTTGCAGGTGATGAACGATGGTCTGAAGGGTTGCCCAGAGCAATGACAGAGGTTAAGATTAATTCTAAACCTTCCAGCCATCACCTCTTGTGTTTTGCCATAGACCTGGAAGGCAGACATTTTTATTACACCATTAGCGGGTTTACAACTCGAAATAAGACATTAACTTTCAGAAGACTGCTTTTAAAAAAAGCTAGCAGACACATCAAGAGCAAAGTTTCAATGTAATGCTTAAAGCAAGCTCAAAATGTTCCCATGAGGAGGTGTTTTGGGTGGGAGGGGCAGGACCTTGATAGGAATGCCCACAGGGGTTATCATGGCCGTGGACAGTCAATGGATGGACAAATAACCAAACAACACTTACAGGCAGTGTGTCCCTCCTCATATGCCATTCCCCTCTACATATAATGTAATGCAAAATCGTTCCGGCAACACCTAATAGCCCAAACTAAAAAGGCACCCAGAAGAGGAACGCTGTAGTCAGACGTGACACTGTATGCTTGCTTGAGGTCTTTAGTTTCTTTCTGAACCACAAATGCCCTTTAGCTTGTCCATACTCCATTGAGACCTCATGTCGCCATTTCGCTGCAAAGGTGGAATGGAGTCTTCAAGCAACCTGCTTCTTTTTGCATTTGTCAATGCAGAGCAGGCCATTCTGGACGGCTGCCTAATGTTGCTTTGCCCAACACAGGCGTGTCCAGGGAGAGGCCTTGGCTGGCACGTGCTACTTCTGGAATCTGATTCTCCATCCCAGGTGCCACCCCATTATCCTAAACTATGATCATTATCTGGCGGGACTTTTATTTGAACTGTATGACGGGTAACCAACCTTTCGTTTATAGGTGCAATTCAGTCTTAAACCAGAGCAGCAGTAATGTGCCAGAGTAGTGTCTAGCCTGCCAAAAACCCAGAGAAAGGTTTTGATTTCGAGCAGGGCAGTTATCATTCAGAACCAGCTGCCAATAAATCAGCAGAAGAAGAAGACTGGTTGGTCAACCACACGTCAAGAAGTCTCTTTGTGTTCCAGACTGCATTTGTTATGCCTGGTCTTATTTCGCTAGTGGCTACTTGTCGCTCCTGAAAGATGGGAGCATAAAAGATGCACACACTGTGTCAAAGGTTAAAAAGGTTTTAGCTGTAGTACTAAGTTAAAATGTTTATGCCACATTTTTTTATTTCCATGATGCTTGCTAGCAAACCTATCATCATCATTTGCTTATTGTTAAAGGAATGGTTCACCCAAAAAATGTTATTGCCCAAAAAGATGGGCAATAATAAAACAAATATACTCACACTTTTATTTTAAGTTCCTATGTAAAATTTTGAGCAATTGAAGCACAAAATGTACAAAAGCAAGCACATGAGGGCATCCATTTTGTGAAACCGATGACCGCCTGTGCTCGCTTTTGCTTTTGCGGCACTAATGAAGGAAAAGCCAGCCAGCTGTAGTAAACAAAAGCTACCACTGGGTGGCTTTTCCTTCATTGGTTTTTCTTTCTAAGTTTCTCAGGCTCCTCTGAGAAACTTAGAAAGAAAAACTGCAGCGTTTTCGAAACACGGCCGTGTTGTGTTTCTGCTTACAGCTGCTTTCCCATGTGGGGCTCTCGGGCTCCCCAGGAAATGATGAGGATTCAGGCGTCCTCCGCAATTCTGCCTGACTTCCTGGCAATGCTTGGGGTCACGTGATCACACGTCACGTGATCGCACCCTGGAAGAGGGTCCTTTACTCCGATGCCCTTTAACGGATCCAATCAGCCTCAAAAATATCCGAAAAGCACTGCAGCCTCACTGACCTGCACGTAATCGTGTGCGGTCCCCAGCACAAACAAACGCAAACACAAACGTCTGTTCGGAGCAGCAGCTCTCGATCCTCTCTTCAGGCACTCCGTGGGTTCGTAGGGCGCCAGGATCCTCGTCGCCAAATGAAGTATCCCAGGCGGAGACAAAGTGATAAACCAAGTTGGTTCATGGACCCGGCGCCCTGCTCTCCACCCCACTCTCTGCACTCCGTCCTCTCCACTCCAACCGCTCTCCCGTGCTCCCATAAACAAACCACAACATTCTCTCTCTCGTGCAGGCAGGGTCGCCGTCACCAATGGGGATTACAAGATACAACATATTCCCAATGAGCCACATCTGTGTCTTACATGACACTTAATGCAAGATTGGATTCTCACGCTTTTGTCAGTTTCAGATTTTTCACAGTCAAGAGCAGCAGGTCCCACTCACCTTGTTTAAAAATGTTTCCAAAAACCATCCATCCAGGGGGAGAAGAGAAGGTCGTTCAATCCATTGTAGTATAATTTGCATTAATGGCTTGAATACTCACATAGGATAGATTAAGCCTATTGTTACACCGTGTGAAGAATCCTGCGGAGTCATCGCAAAAACCCTACCTAAAGTCTCATCCAAGGTGGTCAGAGGAAGGCAACAGCTACCTGTACCCGACCCTGGGGGTTGTGTTACCCGGGGGGGGATCACCTGGGAGGAGAAGGTCTCCAAGGGAATGGGAGGACTCTGTTGGGAGAGACATTGTATTTGTCTTCCTCAGAGGAGGAAGTGTCAGTGATACCGAAATCTGTAATGGCGTGTTGTCAGGAGGAGCTTTTCTTTCCCAAAGCCAATTATCTTGGTGATGGTGAAAAATGTTACAACAACTCATATGTTGGAAATAATAAGCCCTCTTCCAAAATTATCCCCATGTATAAAGGTGAAACCTCCTATGATCAACAGGAGAAGGGTAACAGTGAATCTCTAAGTCTTGACATCTTAAAAACTGAAAACCCAAAATTCCCTTTGAAACAAATTCCTGAAGATACTTATAATAATCCTTTAGACAAGTTAATTAAGGATAAAAGGGAATTTTGTGTCCTTAGTTCTAATTTTGTATCCCTATTTCTATTTATAAAAGTAAGTTTAACATTGAGGACTTCAAGTCCCACACTGCTAAAAAGGATAGCTCATGGGCAACGTGCTCACCTTGGAAGCAAGACTACACGGAGCAACGCAGGTTCAATCCCGGGTCCGTGCTTAGAAACCTATGGTTATTAACCGTGTTATAAATAACCAATTAAATCATATCATATATGTATTATGTGGATTAATACATTGAGATAAGACTGCGAGATATCTATGACACGTAACACAGCATTAATATTTATATTCGGCCAGAGCAGAGCCTCTTTTGCAGCTCAAGCATTTTGGATGATTTATGCATTTAGCTTACTCGCTGTGCGCTTTCCAGCCACAACTGGCTCCACGGCACTTTGCAGAGACTACAAAATAGCAAGGTTACTTATTACCCGAAGAGCGCACGCTGCTGGGATTGGTGGCACGGTGCCAGGAATAATGAAAATGCTGACTCAGGCCAGAACCTTTTCCAGCTCGGACCGACTGAACTTTTTTGAAGAATACAACTGCAGAAGATGAAAGAAATATCCACCTAAATAAGGTTCCCCAGCCCCATGAAAGGTGCCATGTGCTGTATGTAATATGCAATGCAGCGCTTTTCCCTTGGATCAGCACGCCCAGCGCCATGTCCGATCAAACGTGCAACGTGAGTTACGTCATATGCCGTGTACCACTGTCCCTAGGATTGGGAAGCACATATCCATGTCCCATCACACATGCAATGTGAGCCTTATTACATGGAGTGTAGCACAGCCAACTGGTTGGTAGACACATGTCCATGTCCCACCAAGCTCACAATCTGATCTATATTGGATGCAACGTAGCACAGTCACAGATTCTTGTTGTGTCAACTTATTTACAAGAATATGTCTTAGTTGCGTATTTATAACACACTTACTTAATACCCAGAGGTTTCTAAGCGCGGACCCGGGGATTGAACCTGTGTTGCTGGGCGTCATCATGTTTCCAAGGCGACTGAGCTATCCTCCCTGTTTAAGTGAGGCAGTTTGGGTAGAGAAGGGCAGCAGCATATTAAGACATGGAGGGCGGCTCCTTCCTGCTGAAGTGTACGCAACTCTACATTGAAAAACCACGATGTTGGCACGGTTGTTTGGGCAGTTCGGGCATTCAAGAACCAGCTCAGGAAGTAGTCTGCCTGTGAAGGTCTTGAAGCCCAACAGCCGAGTTGGAAACATGAGCCTGTATTAGACGCTCTTGTGTACTGACTTCTACAAAGTCTGCAAAAATTCAATAAGCGGCGAGGGAGACTGAGTTGGAAACCTGCAAAGTTCCAACTGCCAAGTTATAAAATAGGAGCTCATAAAACACATCCCTACTAAAAGGTAATGTTTACCGCAAGGTTTGCCTTGATTACTGCTTAACATTAGAACATTTTTAATGTAGAAAACCGGGGGCCCCAGCAGTGGTATAACACAAAATGTGTACCCCCCCCCCACTGTGAGACATGCTGATAATCATGCCGCTGCAGGGGCACGCGCTCACTGCGCTAGGTGAAAGATATAAGTATGTTTTTTAATAAAAGCTTAAATCTTTCACATAGCATAGAAAACAAGCATTGGCAATTCCAACAGTTTTGGCTTTTGTTAAGGCAGGCGATAGCAGTGGAGTAACTTTGCTGAAAATGTTGGGGAGGACATGACATCTGAAGAAAAGGTGCCCCAGCCAAATGAATGGGGACAAAATGGTCTGCCATGAAAGTTGGGGGGGACAAACACCCCTTTCCCCCCTAAAATTACGCCCATGGGCGATAGGCATTTGCCAGGCACTGCCGTAATAATAATAACTGCCCATTAATGGTAGCAGCTGCAAAATGTTGAGAGTAACTGGGCATATAGTAGCAGTTCTAATAGCTATGCACAAGCCAAAAATCTTGCATTTGCTACTGCTTGTTTTTAACAGGACTTATGTGAAGGACACACACTGCTTGCAAATCAGCTGGATGAATGCACACTTGGTCAAGACATTTAGGGCCTGATTTGTGGACTTATCTGCGCGAAAACTCGGGTCTTTGCATGCCAAACTGCAAGCAAAATCCTGTTTTGCGCAGCACTTTTTCGTACTTTGCATGGACTTTGCGCTGGCTCAGCACATCACTAGGAGAGGCTGAGTGCCTTGCGCAAGACACCATGCAGAGTGTGGACGTGGCTTGCACAGAAGGCAGGGTAGGGGGAGGAACACGGAAAATGAGGAAGAACAAGGCAAAAAGTGGCCGTGACGAGGGACAGCCCGAAGGCAGTCCATCGCACGCCCACTATTATGTAGATGATGGATCCGAGTGGATACCTCTCGGCGTGGAAATGGGCACGCAAAGCTCTCATACTATCCGTCACCTGAAGGCAGGCATACAGACACTTGCGCATAGAATTTGCTGTGCAAGAGTAAGATTGGGTGTCAGATATAGGGGTGCGTGTATGCATCATTGGTTCCGATCTGACTTAGGGGTGCGCATACACAGTGCAGTAACGGTTTACTGGGGTTCGCATGCAGACATTCAGAGTTTTACCCGAATTACGATAAATCGTGTGCATGTTGTTGGGGTGCGGGTAACAGTTACGGGGACCCTGTGCAGGATCACCGAGATTCAGTCCTGCTTGCGGGCACCCCATGCACTGTTTGAAGGCTGCGCGCATTCATGCCTGCGGGAGCACGCAAAGGTAGCTGTTCTGGCTGTTTTTGCTTTGCGGCGGGGCATATACAGTTACTTTGCGCAGACAATTCCATGAATACGCAGAGCGTGCATTTTTCATTCTGCACGCAGGCTTGCGCAGTATCGTTCTCGGCGCGTGTCCTTTGTGGGCTAAATACACACTTTTCCATGAATCAGGCCTTTAGATAGGTTTGCAATCATCTTTCCTACGAGCACAGTTGGATGGCGTTGCGCAACGAAAGCAAAGCATTACGCAGCACTGGGCAGTCTTCCGTTCCCGCAGAGACGTTTTCCTTCACTTAGAATGCAAATCAGCACCCCAAAAAATGTCTGAACTGACAGTGATCCCCCGCTGGACTTTTCACCCACTGGGAGACCTGTGAGCATTGAGTCATTAGGAAAAGGACAGGTGCGAATCCCGGCAGGGCGAAACTCAGCCTTTCATCCTTCCGAGGTCGATAAATGAGCACCACACACTGTGGGAAATGAGCAGCGCTCAGATACCTGAGGGTTCGTAGCCCTATATACATGCACAAACAAACAAAACCTTCTTTCCCCAGCGCCAGTGCAAAAACTCACCTTATAACCAGTGCGGGCATTGCTGGCAGGGAACTTAATCTATCAGACCACATTAGAACAACTCACCAAGGATGTCCAGAGGTATTAACTGCTATGTACAAACACTACGCATCTGAAAGCCCTGGCTACTAGGTATGCACCCGTCCTACGTCATCGCATGGCCAACGCGGGCTGTTTTTTTAAAACAGTCGCCCATTTTTAACAATCAAGTTTCCTTGTTGGCAGGGTATGTTTTGCATGGTTTGAACAGTGCTATTAAAATGCTCCCGTCGCAGTAACATACCTCTTCAAAGCAAGATTGCAGAATATTCTACCGAGGCGTACATTGGGGTATTTTTGCAGGGTGCTTGACAACGATGGTCCCAACAGCTTAACTTAATGACCACTCATTTATACTACAAACACGTCTGGCCATCTCAAACCATAGACCCAATACAAGTTAACATGTATCACCCAACGCCATTGTACGCACGCGATCTATTTCAGAGAAAGCAACTGTATAGCGAGTTAAAAGTAGCGTGGGGGGCACAGCGGGCAGCATCCGTGGCCCTCGAGACCGTGGACGAGCGCAGCTTGGAGTGTTTTGCCGCCATTTACAGACCTCAGTTTGTCCGGAAGATTAAGCGAGTTACACATTCAATGAGCGTGTGGCGCTGGTTGGGCCTGGGGCTGTATTTTCCTTATGGGGAATGAAACCAGCAGCCTGCGGGTCACAGGAGCATGGGCACAACCCACAGTTACACAGCACACTAGCCAGTGTTCCCGTTTGGCTGTAAACATGATTCCGCTACTCAGATTGCACGCGCAGAGAGGCCGAGCCCATCTGGGCCGTGCAGCCAAAGCGAACCACGGCCAGGGGCGTTGCTAGGGGGGGCTAAAGGGGCTATAGCCCCTGATCTTTTGGTTGTAGCCCCGGATAGAATCTCAGGAGCTACAGCCAAAAGACTAGCTAGCCCCCAGTCCCAACAGTACCGACATCAGCTTAGCCCCAGATCTTTTCCAGACCTAGCAACTCCCCTGACCACGGCTCTCCAAAGGCCCCCACATCCACTCCGTTAAACCTGAGAGCTCCTATCTAAAGAGAACACAGAGCGGCGCTGTGAACCCCGAGTGGGGTGGACCCCAACTCCAATAACTACTAAACCTTGAAAAGTTAAAAGGCTCACCCAACTGGAGTTGGGACACATTTATTGACATCAGAAGGAGGACAGGCTGAGCTGTCCTTGTCCGGGATCACACTCAGGCGACAGCAGCAGGCGTTCATCCCGCTGAGCTATCTTAACATGCACGTCGTTGAACTTCCTTGGTACCGTGTGGACGACTGGCCGTGCGACGGCCACGGCGCTATGAAACAAAGCAGATGCTGCCACCCCAACTACGGCGAATGCTCGTGGTTCCTAGTAAAAGTCACATCTTAAAAATACCTTTAAACTAAATTCATCCCGCCTGTGGCACGGCTGCTAAAACACACACAAAGCAAATACCAAATACCGTCAGCACAATTGGCAGCAATGCTCCTAGTCCGTCGTAAAAGCAACATGCACTTACATTTCCAATCATTTATACCGTGTGTTAATGCAGCATCCCCGGCCGCTATAAAGCACACAAAGGAAATGCTGTCCTTTCATATTAAATTATATCAGTATTGATTTTTGATAATGTGTTTAATACCGACGAGGTTTCTAATCACGGATCAGGCCCGGCTCCAGGAATGTTTAATTGGGTGGGCCAGGTTTGTGACCAGGAGGGCCCAAATTCCAATGGGTGTGGGTCTAGGAGTACCCTAAATAAAGTGCTGGCGTTGAACCAGAATTCCCACATCCGTGACCCAGCAAAAAAATGTATTTCCAAGTCTGGAAAAATGCATTTGCACCCCTCTATAAAAAACAGTACAGAGCAAAAAGAGCAGCAAGGAACATAGTGTTGCAACATCAAGCTACCTATCTTCCCTTCACATCTGCTCTTCCCTTTCTATTATATCCAATCCTCCTTCACCTTTCACCCCAAGTCACCGTCCTTCAGCTCCTCTAACCATCATTCCCATTTACCTCCACTCCCCCCTACTCCCACCAGCCCCCAGCATGCCTTTATTGGCTTGGCTGGGGAAAATCGAGGGTGATGCCTCCTCCTCCCCCTCTGAAAGAGCGGAGCAGTGAGGCCCCCAGTCTTTGTACCATCTCAGATGGTGTTCGCCCAACAATGCCTTTCTGAACACTGTGGCTACTCCCAGCAGGACCAGGAGGAGGTGCTTGTGCTACCTCCATCTTGTTGTGAAAGATTGATCCTCCCCCCTCTAGAATACTGAAGCAAGGAATAGGAGATTTTGTTTCTTACAAAATTAAATTTTAAACATAACATCTTATATGTTGTTGCATTTTTGCAGCACATTTTAATTAAGTTGAGGGTGCGAGGGAGTGATGGCATGTAGGATAGAATGCTAGGGCTTGGAGAGCTGCATCAGGAGGCAGGCGATGCAGGTTGAGGTGTTTCCAGCCTCTTGGTATTGCTCCTCGTGGGGTGTGGCAGGGAGGAGACAACCTTGCTCACCTGACATGCCCCTGTACATCATTGTCTGGTACATACTATATAAATACTTTTTATAATATGCAATTTTCCATGATGACTTTTTGTTTGATGTGTTTACTTTGATTTGTTATTGAATTACACCATATTGTTCAATAAATGTCGCCTGATATTTTCAAAGAAAGATGTGGATGTGTGTTGTTGGTGGGTCCTAATCCCTGTGCTGCCCATCTATTAAACCTTTAGCAAGTCTTTTTGGAATAGCTTCTAATGCGAACTGAATCACTTCTAGGGCTTCCTATTTTTAGCAGGCAAGGCATAGTAAAATTAAATAATTTGCCCAGGATCACACACTTTGGTTAAATGGTAAAGCCAGAATTTGAGCCTAGCCTGACATTTAGATTCTTAACCACACATCTTCCAAGCTCAAGTTGGTACAAATATGTGTTGAAGTTTAGTTTTGAATACCTAAAATAATACTCCATTTGATACAGATTACTTAAAACATGCACAAGTCACTTGATAAATCAACCTGACAATGTATTCATCATTGTAGAAATGTGTTGATGAAAAGAGTAAGGGGGCATTTTATTTTGAATCTTAAATTGTACAGGAAAGGACCACTCCTGTTTCCACTTTTTTTCAAAAGGGACCATTCAGTAATGTTCATGTTTCCACCAAGTACTGGAAAAGTAAAGAGTAAAACACAGGTGAAAATCGCCTTTGCTCTTCACCTTTCCACCATGTGTCTCGAAAAGTGTAAATCACTTCCACAATTAACGATTGTGGGAGTCATCCACAATGAATTCCTTTGGAATCTGCCTGCTTTTACCAGTTGTAAAAGTCAGGCAGATCCCGTAGGAATCCATTGGTTTTCCGCCAACTTAAAAATACATGCTGGTGGAAAGCCAATCGGATTTGGTAGGGGGGCCTTGTTAACTCCCATCTTCTCTCCAACTTCACCTGCCAAATCATACAAAATCCTGCAGCTCATAACAAGTGGTGATAAATACATCCACTCCGCTTGACTTGGAAAATGACCCCCTATGATTGTAGCTTTATTTTCCCTATCCAGAATGGAAGCCTACAAGCTGCAGCATAGAAATCAATGAGAACATACAAAACATCTCATACAGACACAATGAAATGCATGACAAGGTTGTTGTTTCACACAGCTTGTTCTTTGTCCCCTTAGTTTCTAATCACCCAACAATCACACTTAAATAGCTTGTTAAAACCCTATGTAATTTAAAAAAGAAAACTGCCACAGCAATGGCCACTGCCTTTTACCTTTTATCATCTCCAATCACTTCCTGTTGTAAATAATCTGCCTCTGATACACGTTAAAAAGATAACACCTCACTGTGAGGGCTTGTGCACCCTTGGCTGTTTGTATTTGAGGGGAGAAAGGCAAAGCAGGGGGGCATGGACATTGTCCAAATGTCAAATCCATAAAAGTATTCTGTTTGAATGAAAACTCGTAAATTACTAAAACAGTATGAGGTTATCAAGTCAGTTTGAATCATGAAACATTTCTGCAGAGTAGACACGGATTCCACACAGACCAAGATACATTCTATTTAGGTCAGACCCCCACTGAAAAGTAATCATGAGAAGATCTGAAACTGTTCCATACTTGCCATGCTAGCCTTATCATTTTCAGGCAGGGTCGTTTTGGACCAACTCAGTGAGGCACAGCTTGATTTCCTAGGCGTAGCAAGCAAGGCACCCGCATCTGGGCATAGACACGTACCACCCCTAGAGGGACCAGTGCGTTGGGGCCTCACCTCCCTACCCTCATAGGTGAGGGCTACACTCTGGGGAGATGTGATGAGAACCTGTGAATCATCACAAGTACTGCCTGGCCATAGGATGGGAAAAGCTGGAAAACGACAAGTACCAGGGCATATAATGGCATTGCTTGGCAAATGTCGGTCTAATACCTATCTGCAAGCCAAAACTGTTGCCTTTGTGGTTGCTTGCTTTAGACAGGACTTCAGTGCAAGGAATAGAGGCATTGACAAATATATTGCTTATAAAATCAACTGGCTGAAGACACACATTAATCGATTTTTATTACACCAGGAGCTCATTTACAGAGGCAATTAAGTAATTAGAAACACTCAAAAGAATGCTTTGCTATAACAGTGGACGACACTATACAGCAACACATGTTGTGTTACTTTGTGATGGAGCTTGCTCAACGAATTCCAGAAAGGGTACGTTTTGGTGGCGAGGGGCAGGCAGTTGGTGGTAATGCCATAGGCATTAACATAGACCTGGCTAGTCATTGGGTGGGTAAGTGACCAAACTCACTCATAGGATGTGTGTTTCTCCAGACATTTTATCTCCATCCTTTATATATACCACTACATGAGTTCTGGCTTGTACCGAGTAGGCAAATATCTCTGAATCAATTATAAGCACTGGCGTTGTTCTGGCCAGCCACCCATACCATTGTTTTCAAATCATCCTTGGCCATGTCACTAATCCCAAACTGCTAGACCACAAGGCCTACACGTGCATGTGGCTTGTGTTCCAGTGCAGAGGGGACATGGGCTAGCAATTGAGATTGGACTGCACCTTTTGGTGGCAGCACCAGGAGTCATTTGCTAAAGGTTTGTCCCCTTCTGTAATGGCACAGAAATACTACAGAATAATGGCATGGAATGTTGCGCAACGGTAGTGGTAATTTTGAATTCAAAGCCTTGCATCTATCACTATTTGATTTTACTACACTCTCCCCTCCTGAATTACATTTTTATTACTGCCAACTTTATCTTTTCACTTCTACTCAAGTAGTTAATGCAGCAGAATATATACTTTGAATGTAATTTGTAAGGGCCTCCAGTTAGATGATGCACCTTCTGCTAAAAGCAAGTGTCGGCATCTGACATGTCAAGCTTCCATGATAATTAAACAATATGGAAAATGTTCTCTAAGGCCAACCATTGCCTTTTATCAACAAAAGGCAGTGCCGGCCCTAATCTATGGTGTGGAAAACACATTTGGGTGTTCACACGACTTGTGGAACACACTGGAAAACATCTTCTGGGTCAGGGTCCTACAATTACCTAAAGGAACTTCGACTGTTTGCATACGTTAAGCATTGGGTCTCATCTCAATCCATGCAAGAGTATGCTGTAACTTACTAAACTTATTCAGTAAAATTATGGTAACAACACCAGTATCTCAAGTAAAAATACTGCATAACCCTGGAAATGATAAAGTGTACGCCGTGTTATCAATGTGGCACGAGCAATGTCTTGAAGTACTGAAAGAACATGACATTGCCTTAAAACCCCTTATTGAGAACCCGGACTCGGCCAAGAAGAAGCTATGGAGATCTGACTGGAGCCAAACATGTGACTCAAGGCGAACATCAAGACTGAATAAGGTCTGCAGTGAAGCAAGAGCATATCGGGAGCTGCAAGCCTACTTTATCTCGATTTCCTGAGCAAAAATCGAGATCTCTGTATATGCAGTTCAGGCTTAAAGTGTTGACAACCAAAGAACGCCTAAGCACATGGGCGCTTTATGCCGAACTGGACCCGACGTGTCGCTTCTGCAATCTACACAAGGAGTCAGTGAAGCATCTAACGCTGTTTTGTCCAAAGTTTCGGAACCTGAGAACACAAATCTTGGGTCCAGTGATCAGTACGCACCATACATTGAATGCTGATGGCTGGTGGCAAGCCATGTTTGACGGGGCAGACAGAAAACTGATGTTTGCACTGGTTGTCTTCTTGCAGGCTTTGAAGGAATGTCTTGATGACAATTGAACAAGACTCTGAACTTAGTCACCAACGTGAGCGCCTGGTCGGAAACTGATCTGAAAGTTAATGTGGTGTTAATTCTAACAGATGACGTGAAGTGTCTGAGTGTAACAAGACTGATCTTGTTCGTTTTCTTTCAATTGTTAAAGGTTTGAATAAACCAAATAAAAAAAATGTAAAAATAATTAAAAAAAAAATGATGCACCTTCTGCAGAAATCTGTGTTCAGGCAACATCACCTGTCATTGATTGTTTGATATGGTTAACCATATTATTAAGCATGATGTGAAAAGATGCTATATACCCACAAAAGAGAAACTTAATTTAAATTACAGAAACTGAAATTGTTATTTTAGTTTTGAGAAAATAGTAGGCAGCATGCTTGAATAAGTGTGCTACCCCACTTAAAGATGTGAATGGCCCTCCATCTCTCTGGTCATTTGTGCTTTCATGTTGTGGAGCATAAATCATTGTCTAGGGCAAACAAAATCCTGGCCGAGCCTCCTGCAGTTCAGCCTCTCAGAATGATGTCTCTGAAATTGGTGCAAGGCTCGGACTGGCTTATAGGGCAATAGGCCCATGGCCAAACCAAAAACGCAAAATGCTTGCGTGGGTCAGTTTCTTTTGGGTCAAAGTGGGCCCGTTTTGTTACTTCACTATGCGGTAAGTAGTTTTGACCAGTGTTGCTGAATAAATATTCTTTTAAATGCACAATTTGCATCACATTTTATCAACAAAAAAAAACCTTGGGTACTACTCAAAACAGTGTCACAAAAGGAATGAATTCCCATTTTCCACTGTGGGCCACTTTTTCATTGGTGCCCGAGACAATGTTATGCCCCAGTTCGACCCTGGTTGCTGCTGCATGTGTAGAGTGAAATCCACCCCTCAGGCCCATACTCCCTCTGGATTCCAGTGCTGTTTACCACCACTGGCATTGCCCCCTTTCTAGGGGGGGCGAAGGGGTGGCCTTGGGGGGGCCCTGTCCCCCTGGCCCCCTTGCTAGAGCCGGCCTGTCACGGACCCAGGATTCAAACCCATGTTGCTTTGCGTCATTTTGCTTCCGTCATTGTTGCCGCTGAGCTATACTACCCGTGGCGAAAAGTCCGCTTAAGAATGCGGGTAGAAATGACTTCAATGATGCGGCCGCCTGAGCTATCTGTGTGCGAAAAAGATGGAACTTAATTTAATGTATTGTATTGTGTACAGTTCTATCAAGAACTTTACCATTTTTACAAAGAAATGTGCTTATATAAATTACATATAAAACATCAGATTTCCATAAACAATACGTTTAACATAAATGTTCAGACAGACAAGCAGACACTGAAGTACCATGTTCCATTTAAATAAAAATACAGTTGCATCATCATACTGTTTAAAACAATCCTAACTCATTTCATACCATTTCATTTGACTTCATTTAATTTTCGACTCGTATTCAATTCCTACAGTATATTTTTTACAAACATGGAAGCGTTTTTGGGCTTGCTTCCAGACCCTATAAAATGCTAGATACAGTGACATTGATTTTGAGTTCAGACTATAGGCCCAAAACTCATCAGATTTTAAGGCCTGGAGATTATAAACACATTTTCCCAATGTGGTCATATAGCGCGACCCCAAGCACAGGCATTCTGTCAATATGTGTTCAACCGTTTCCAAATACATATGCAATGTTGATGGTATGGTTGCCTCTCTTACCTTACCAGTGTTATTAGCAAAAGATGTTCAACCAAGCTTCAAACTCATGAGGGGACGAGTGAACCAATTTAGGATATCCTGTCCGGGACTGCTCTCTGTATGTTACGGTCAGACCATACCAGTTTATTTCTCATTTCTGCCATGGTTTGTTTTTAATCTTACTGGGCCATCCCTCCTCCATTAGCTTTCTCAATGTTCCATACACAACTTAGCGCTGCAAGATCACTAAAATCCCATTTGCAGACCTCTAAACTAACCACTCTTTCTATCAAGGGCAAATTACCGCATAGTTAGTCAAGAGTGGCACGCTTTTGACCCAACGTCCATGTAGACCTAACAGGAATATTCCCTTTTGTTCTCCCTTTCAGGATTTACAATTTCCAGGCCTTCAGAAAGCCAAGCCACCTCTGCCCCCTCATGTTCACTTCTTTTAATACTATATGGCTGTCCGACTCGATTGTCCCATGAGTACCGTTAGAACGGTGCTCCCCACATCTAGATTTTAAGTCTCCACCAAGTATAATAAGGTCACTGTGGGCGTCCTTTATCCAATTTGTTATTAGTAGATCAATGTATTCAAAAGCATCCTCAGATACACGTGTCCCGGGCGGGTCGTATGCATTGATTACCAGTAACCGATTTCTGTTTGCATGCCCTTTCCACGTTACTTCAACAGCCAGTACATTACCCTCCACATGTATTGTGCTTGATCAGGGTACAGTTTAATTCTTGTTTCACCCCTATCATCAAGCTGCCAAAAGAATGACCTTTAAGACCTTTTTTGCCAAACACTGATGTATAACAAATCTGTCTACCATAAAAGTTGGGATCTGCATGATTTTTCTGTCACAGAAAAGTCTGTGACGGAAAAGTTTGCATGAGAAAATGTATGCACCTCAAAAGGTTCGTGCATTTCCCATGCGAACATACACTGCAAACCACTAGATACCCACACCCACAACACACCCACGACACACCCCACACTCACACCTTCAACACACCCTCAACATAACCAAACCCTACTTAACTTTTCTTCACGCTGAGTCCCTGCTGCGTCAGTTCCCTTCCACTTCCATGATCGGGAGCCGGCGCCGCAGGGTCCTTTTTTTATGGGCAGTTGCAGGGGTTTTCCCCGAAAACCCTGCTCACTATACTGTGCTGGGTGATGCGGGGGACACCCATGCAGCCCCTGTTTTTTTTTCCTTTGTCGGGTGTGCAGCAGGGGTGTCCCTCCCAACCCCTGCTCACTATACTGTTTTATTTACCTAAAATGCATGCGACCAACGGTTTGAACTTTTGATGTTCGAACCTTTGGTGGTATGCATTTTACTGACTTTTGGTAAAGTCTGACCTTTTTTTCAGTGCTTTCGCACAGTTCCAAAAGTTGCAGTCAGCCATGTTTCCTGTAATATGAACACAGAATGATTAAGTAAAAAACCTAGGGTGGGCCCTTTCTGGAGAAAATGGGAATGGCCTCTAGTATTCCAAGAGGCCACCATACATGTTCACTTGCTCAGACCATCAGAATCAGGGAGCATGCTCTTCAGCCACCTCACTCCAGCTGCATTATCAAGAGCATCTGGAACGGTTTCTTGTTTGGTGTTGCCCTGAATATTAGGTTTCAAAGAGTGTCTACAGTGACCTCATCAAGATACAACATCAGCCTTGTCCGGCACCATGTCCAGTTCATACCCGAGAAATTACAGAGATTCTGATTGAGCTCTAATGAGAGACGTGGTCACCGGTAGATGACTGTCTACCCTTGTCCTACCGCCTGATGCAAACTTCAAAGGTTTAATGAACTCAAACTCAATCGTTTAAGATGCATAATGCTGGGATTTTGGCGAAGGTTCTTAAGAGTTCAGCTTTATTAACATGCCCCTTAAACCGGCGTGAGCCCTTGTTGCGTATAGTTATTACACAGATGTTCAATACCACAGGCACCCCAGGGCTGTGTTGTAAACAGGCTCCAGGAAGGACCAAGCACACAGGTCCAGTGAAACCCAGAGGAGCGCCCAGAGCCCCTATTTCCTTCTGATTCCGCGCACAATCAAGTATATTAGTATTTGAGGAAGATGTTCATTTATTGCCTTCTAAAGCATCAATATCTGCCTCACGGGCGCCATTTTGCTTCAACAGGCAGCTGGTCAACATACCCGTGGATTGTTGCTGTATTTTCTTTTTACGGAGAGACGTTTTCTTATTTTTTCAACCCTTTTGTTTAAGGTTTTTGACCGTGACAATCGATGAGTTTAGTGAAAGAATGGAGGCTTCACTTAATACTGGCACAGATAGATTTTCGGCAGCTGCTCTTTTCTTTGTATTTGCTATCTTCCGGGTTTGTTTGTGAGTGGGGTATGTTAGCAGTGATTGGACTGGATCCTCATCTTGACCATTTTGCACTATGATGTCCAAGTCCGAGATACCGATTGGGGTAATATCACATTGCTGCACCGGGAGACCACCCCCATTTCCCCCAGCAGACACACGCAATCGCCTGTCCCTGAGATGGGATTCAGATTTGTACATATGGTTTCCCTGTTTCTTAACTTCTTCATAGATACGGACACTCAATTTTAATAAAATTTTGATTGCAAATTGCAGCACATACCATGAGGCCATGTCACCCAACTGGCCAGACAGATCATTGGACGACAGGTTGGGTTTGTGTGCAGGCGCTGTGCTGCCACCCTCAGCTGGGTAGTCGTACATTTGGCCTTCATCTCCCAAAGAAATCTACAAGTAATGCAAACTAGATCAAAGCTAAGAGGGAATCAAAGGTAGACTTAATAGTTAATCTTTCAAGCTATGAAATAGATGCTGATTTAAATTCAGCATTAAACAAAGGCCTTTCCTTTAGCCCCTCTAACAAAATGGACTACATTCAGATGCAATTAGACCTGTACAAGTTCTGTAGAAAACTGAAACTTAAAAAATATATTTAGGAAAATCCAAAACAGAAAAAACCATCTGAAGTGACAATAACGCCATTAGCATTCTCAGAAGAGTTTATAGAAAAAATTGTTGACCTGCTTAATCTAGCTGGAGATGAAGAATACACCATACAAAAATACACAGAGGAACAGGGAATATATACTTTTCTTTCAGAAGAAACAGAACTTAGACCAACTTCAAAATTTACACCAAATATCAACTCAGAAAATGTGATTGATCTTTTTCATAAGGTTGTGAAAAAGGATCTAGAAAACCGAAAATGCAGAATAAACTTTAATCTTACGTTTAAAGAATGGAATGCGATTGGGAAACTCTCCAAAAATGAGGAAGTTGTGGTTAATATGGCAGACAAAGGAGGAAAACTAGTTTTGATGAATAGACAAGATTACATAAGAGAAGCCTTAAAACAATTGAATGATCAACATACTTATGAAGAACTTAGAGAAACATGGAATAAGATCAGCAAATATTGTCAAGAAACTGGTCTCTTAACAGAGGAAGAGCATAGCTATATGAATGTCCATCATCCAAAAATGTCAACAATCTACTTCCTCCCAAAGATACATTAAAAGTACATACATTATCCTACCTTCAGATCCATAATAAATGGAATTGGTTCAATAACGGAAAGAATTTCACAATTCATTGATATACATCTAAAACCACTGACCATGCAAATTGGCTTCCTCTGTACGTGACACAAAACACATTATCCAACAGCTAGACTCAATCCCTTGGCAAAGAAACTACAATTTGGCAACATTGGACGTTGTATCACTATATACAAGCATAAACCATAATCAAGGAATTATTGCATCTGAATATTTTTTTGAAAACAAGATCTATTTCATTTACAGAGGAGAAAAACATGCTATTGGAGATGCTAAACTTTGCCCTACATAATAACATCTTTTTCTTTAACAAAATAATCTATAGGCAAAAGCAAGGCACAGCGATGGGGTCAAAGTTTGCCCCACATATGCAAATCTATTCATGGGGTATTACGAGTTAAAGCATGCATGGAAACATGAGGCCTTTACCAACTCCAACAATATTATCTTTTGGGGTCGGTTCATTGACAACATTTGTGATCTGGGAAGGATAACAAAGGGACTTGAACCAATATGTCGAGTATCTAAACAAAAATGAATTTAATCTGAAATTCACTGCAAACTTGAGCAAAGAAAAGATTCAATTCTTAGATTTAGAAATTCACGCAGCAGAAGACAAACTTGTGATGAATTTATATGTAAAACCAACTGCAGGCAACATTCTATTACATGCTTATAGCAATCATCCGAGACATATTACATCTAATATCTCCTATGGAGAAATTCTCAGGATAAAAAGGAACTGTAGTACAGCAGAAGCATTGAATTCGAACCTAGAAGGAGTAATCACCAAATTTATGCAAAGAGGATACGAAATCAAGAAAAGTAAGGAATCTATCAAAAAAGCAGAGAAAATCTCAAGAGAATATCTGTTACAAGACAAACCAAAAATGGACAGGCAACCGATGAAAACAAAATTCATCACCACCTATGGTACAGATGCCTCAACACTAAGAAAAAATCAAAAAAAATCATTGGAATATGCTTAAACTAGATGATACTCTTTTAAGACATATTGATGAGAAACCAGGTATATGCTATAGAAAAGCTCCAACACTTCGAAATAAATTGAGCCCTAGTCACCTAAAATCTATTGAAAAAACAGATATCAGAAGTATGTTCCATCAGCAACCTATCCATGGTTCATTTAAATGTGGTAACTGCAGACTATGCCCACATATACAAAATGGAAAGAAAGAAATTGAATTACCAAATGGAAGAGTATACAAGATGAAACACTTTATCAATTGCAACAGCAAATTTGTGGTATACGCTATTGAATGTATCTGTTCAAAAATGTACATAGGTAGTACAATTAGAAGTTTGAAGACTAGGCTTTTGAACATTTGCGTGCCATCAGGAACCAAGATATGAAATACCTGATATCGCTTCATTGGATGACGGAACATCACGGGCTCAAAATGGACAATTTGAAAATGTATGGTCTGGACAAAATAGAAGAACTGCCAAGAGGAGGAAACAAGGAACAAATCCTAAGGCAAAGGGAATCCAAATGGATTTGTCTAATGGACACCTGTGACACTGGTTTGAATTCAGACAATGAATTTTGTAACTGGCTTTAATAGCATTTGTTTGTTTACAAAAACTTATCATGCAGGATCTATTTAGCTCTTAAAAATGTGTTTTTCTCTCTTCTTCTCTTTTTTTATTCTTTTTTCTGATTACCATCTTTCATTCTTATTTCTCTATGTTTTTCCTTACTATTATATATTCTTTTATATATTTATCTATTTTTATATCATTTAAGTTACAATCTAAGAAATACTGCTTCAATGAAATATAGCATATAACACAAGTAAAAAAAACTGCAACTTTGCCTGCGATTAATCATAGCAAAGAAAAATGCGGGTGCACATATGTAGCACACTAGGTTGAGGTGCCTAAAATGGCCACCGTGCAGCACGCAAATGCGTGATGATGTCATCGTGCTCGCGGAAATGTGAGCGTGATGACGTCACACGCAATAGATGTATATAAACACACGCGATTTCAACAGAAAACGCGCCGAAACAAGGAGCCAGGGAGTGAAACCCGGATTGCCAGGAAAACTAAAAGTAAGCACTAAAATCCCTTGATTACCCCAAAGTTAAGATGCTGTAAATGCAATTAATGCAAAACAGCACTAAATTAAACTATGTTAAATTGTTTTTGTGCCCTATTTCTTTGTTTCCTTGTTAGAATAGGGCAATCATCCAAAGGAAACTATCAATATTATATCCAAAGAAAGTACATAGAATCAGAGTTAAAAGAAATCTTTTTGACAATTACAATCTCAAATCAACAAAATTTGGTGAGTGTCAATCATTCATATTTGTGAAACTGAAAATCGGAATACATTAATAATTAAGGCAAACAGTTATACAGCCCACTAGCCAGTGTTCCCCTTTGGCTGTGAACATGATTCCTCTGCTCAGATTGCACGTGCAGAGAGGCCGAGCCCCTCTGGGCTCAATACAAATCAATACATTGCATAGAACTAAATAAGACAAAAGTAAGATAGCTAGACACAAATCACTGCAGTAACCACTAAGGTGAGAAAAAATTACCAGTGTCTTTTTTTCCCTTAAAGCTTTTGGAATAGATTATTTTCTCTTTTACTTTTCTTGCTTTGAATAATATAATAAATGTGTTTTGAATATTTTCTTTTCAAATAACAGCACGAAAATCTCTCCTGATGATCCCCTGTGATTCAAACTGGGGTGAAATACTTGTAGAGAGAAAGAACTGTTTAATAAAAGTGAAAATCACATGTATGAAATAATAAGTGTGAAGACCCTCTCTTTTTTGGCACCTGCAATTGAGAGAAAGAACTGCATAACAAAAGAGAAAAGCAGATGTATGAAATAATAAGTGAGACGACCCTCTCATTTTTTGGCACTCGCATATAAGAATTGAAATAACTTATGGTATGTCGCAAGTGGAAATGTAAACGATTGAAAACTAATTTAACCCTATCTATGGCAACCTAGATAATATTACAATACCACAGCTGACATCCAAAAGAAAAAACCAAAAATTAATAAACTGGATTTCGCCCAGGGTTAAAGTCCTGTCAAAGGTTGCAACAAGTGTGTAAAACCTTGTTCATATAGTTATTACACAGATGTTCAATACCACAGAAACCCCAGGGCTGGGTTGTAAACATGCTCCATAAGGGACCAAGCAACAGGTCCAGTGAAACCCAGAGGAGCGCCCGGAGCCCCTATTTCCTTCTGATTCCGTGCACAATCAAGTATATTAGTATTTGAGGAAGATGATCATTTATTCCCTTCTAAAGCATCAATATCTGACTCAAGGGCGCCATTTTGCTTCAACAGGCAGCTGGTCAACATACCCACGGATTGTTGCTGTCTTTTCTTTTTACGGAGAGCCTTTCTCTTATTTTTTCGACCCTTTTGTTTAAAGTTTTTGACCGTGACAATCAATGATTTTAGTGGAAGAATGGAGGCTTCACTTAATACTGGCACAGATAGATTTTCGGCAGCTGCTCTTTTCTTTGTATTTGCTATCTTCCAGGTTTGTTTGTGAGTGGGGTATGTTAGCAGTGATTGGACTGGATCCTCATCTTGACCATTTTGCGCTATGATGTCCAAGTCCGAGATACCGATTGGGGTAATATCACAATGCTGCACCGGGAGACACCCCCATTTCCCCCAGCAGACACACGCAATCGCCTGTCCCTGAGATGGGATTCAGGTTCATACATATGGTTTCCCTTTTTCTTAACTTCTTCATAGATACGGACACTCAATTTTAATAACATTTTGATTGCAAATTGCAGCACATCCCATGAGGCCAAGGCACCCGACTGGCCAGACAGATCATTGGACGACAGGTTGGGTTTGTCTGCATGCGCCGTGCTGCCACCCTCAGCTGGGTAGTCGTAAATTTGGCCTTCATCTCCCAATTTGGGGGATGGTAGAGAGGAAAACATCTTGGGGGACATCAACAAACGCTGACCAGAAGGCCACGTCAAAGGAGTGCTAGTTCTTGTAGGCAATCGGGCCCTCAGAACTCTCGTTCTTTGACATGGGCTTGGAAGTGCCTACCTCAGGACCATTTTGGGGGCAGACATTGTGGCACATCGACAAACATAGTTTTAGCAATGAGTTGTCTTCAATGTCTCTGATTGATATATTTAGGTCAGTGGTTTGTTCAACTGCAGTGGTGGCGTCAGCCACTGAGTAGATTGTTCTTTCACCCGCAGGGCTATGTGCCTGAGTGGCCTTTGCAGAAGTAGTATAGTAGGTTTGAAAAATAAAAAAAAATACCGTTATTTGGCCAGCTATGGCCGAGTTTACAGGCGGTAGCAAACTAGGCATTCCATTCGTTGTGTGGCTGTGGCGCTCCCTCCGAATCAGGTCCAGGACCTTGCGGTTCCCAGCTCTGCGATAGCCACTTGTCTTTTGATCTGGCTTTGCTTTCCGCAGGTTATAGTTCTTGGCCTTACAAGGGGCTTTGCCCGGCATTTCCAGAAAGGTAGCAGTCAGATCACCCACCACAGCAGGAAGAAAATGAACACCGGTTACCTTAGTTCAGTGCTTCCATGCCACGGCTCCAAGCCCAATCACAGAGGTCTTTCAGCGATTCACCAGGTCACGAGGTTCGCGAGGTTCGTAAGGCGGCTGGCGTAGGGCCCACGCACCGGGGCACCAAGCACAACGAACACAATGAACACTTCCTGCCACAGTCCACAATGCTCTGTGTCCGCCTATGGCTTATAGAGGAAGCAGCAAGCACAATGTGGAAATGAAAGGCAGACTCTCTGGCAAATCTAATCGGTAAACCATTGGTACTGTAAATGTTAAAAAAAAAGGAGAAAGCCGAGTTCAGGAGCAATGTATGGCATTGGCATGGCAACTTGCTGACACTTGGCGATGAAATGGACAAAGCACCAGCCGGGCCTTGACACTCTCGCTCACGTCTGTCGGCCTGCTTCTGTTGCAGGGGAGCTGTGCGCACTACTGAAGTAGGATCAAAATGACTGCACGTTAGATTTTTATTTGTATGCACAAATGCATCAATTGTCAGTTTAACTCCTGACAGACTATGTATAAAGTCTGCTGCGGAGTGATCTGTTCCCGGTTAGCCCCGCGTTCAGCCTTGTTAGGTTTGATGGCACAGGGCTACCTGGGATCTGTTCTGCGAGCCTCCCCTGCTGCAGCACACTGCTTCCGAGGGTCTGGCACACATCCTACCCATTGACGCTGCTGCAGACAGTGCTGTGACGGCCGGCTGCAGGAGCTCCCCCAGAGTGATCCGAGCCACCCTCCCTGCATGTCTTTGGCCCAGTGTGATCATGTGAGCTTGGCGCCCGATAACCGCCGATCGCTGCTGCCTACCATGAGACGGCTCACTAAGTGTACTGCTTTCTGCCAGCAGCATGGATGCATGCCGTGTACATGCAGGCCGACTCCTGGTCTTCGGGGGCAACATCCTGCACAGTTTTAACATCCCCATGGAGCTGCACATCCAAAACAATGAGGACAGGATAAGGATGAGTCTCCAGGCCTTGGGGAGTTGTAATGTTTATTATACTCTGCCATTTATATTACCTGAGAAATATGCATTATCTTGAAAGTTAAATTAGTCTGTCCGTCATTGAGCGCTTGGTATAAAAGAACTCCACCCACCCTCTCTAGAACATGGATACTGCTGGCCAGTGGCGGCCTCAGCTGCGGGGACATCACCCGCTGCGCATTCCCTAGCAGCTAGCCCAAGAGCTCTCCGTGCCCGTCCTCATTGCCTGACTGACTCTCTTTTCAAAACCTTGCCTGTGGGCATATCTGCTTTCTTGCGCCTTAATTGCCACCCCACGCGCCTGCACGCAAAGTCCCTCTCCTGCTGTGAAAACCATTCCTCTCTGCACACATCATGCCGGAGTTCAGTTGACTAGTCCAATATAACGCACTTTGCCACGGTTCCAGCAGATTGTATGTGAAATATTAGATGGGCACTGATTACGGTGCCTGACCGGGCCGTCGCTGCTACGCCTGTAAATACATGACCACGATCTCAAAGTACAACCACTGAAACATTGGATGCCTTGCTGAGCGTGATTACAAAGTATTGCATGTTTTCTGGATGGCGGGACCGGGCTTTGAACATATTGGTTTAACTCACATCCTAGTGTGCCTTCTCCAAAATATTCGAGGGGCTGGAGAATAGTCAGTCTTATATCAGGAACCCCCCTAGCCTTTTGGAGGGTCCTTGCTGAACTGTAACCTCACATTTCTTTCCCCCAATGGACCAGTGCTACTCCGGTTTTTCCTTTCTTTTATACATAGTCAATCCATTTGCTAAATTGAACTACAGGTCACTGAGCGCAGGCTGAGCTGCTCCTGGTTTTAGAGTTTCACCACTAATCACTCTGGAGCTCTCCTCGGACCATTGTCTTTTTTTTGTGTCCACGGACGAACTGATCTCAAGCACTTCGTGTGATTCAGAACCTGTAAAACCAGGACTGGATGCTGACCTGGAGACTCTGCGTGACATGAGCTCGCTCTTTCCTCTGACTCGTGGTTCAGAAGATAAGGGCTCGAAGGCAGGAGAGAGGAGGCCCGCGGCTCCACAGTGCAGGGAGAGGGACATGACAGCGGATACGCCAGCCCACGCAAGGGGCGCTAGAGGCGCAGCTCACATAGCGGGCCGCCCCTCTGGTCGCCCCCTGTGTGGACTCGCCTCCTCTATGGGGGACGCAGTCAGGGTGCCCTCGGGGGTCCGGCCGGAAACGGCCTGCACCCCCGGGGGCTTAAATAGCCAGGGCTGAGGGAGCAAGTCCTCTCATCCAGCCCTTGCAGGCTCGCGCTGGCCTACATGGCAATAGGGCAATGCTGGCGTGGGCTAGTTTGAAGATTTACTGAACTGTACTGCTGTACGCTTTGGCCAATTTTACTGCCAGCATGTGCTTTACAATGAATTATTTCAAACACATTTTTACCAAAAATGCAGCATTAGGTAGAACTCAAAACATATACTGCTGTCACGTGTCAGCTAAACGCTCCTATACGCCGCTGCAGCGTCAGTATACAGATGTATATTCCAAGTTCAGCCTCACATGCCCACTGCTGCCCTCAGATGCCAGTTGAAGCAGTGTATTACCCAGGAGCCTCATATGTCCCAGGAGTGATGCATGCACAGCACACTGCGCGCGGCATGCACATTTCGGCAAGATGACGTGCGTCAGCTAGAAGCAGCCATGCACAACCTGTAGCCCAGCAATACACACGTCCAGAGTGATAGTGTTTTAGATAATTATCCCAAGAAACAGCCGGACCGTGGTTATTTAAACTTTCCCGTAACGGGGATGCACACCCTTGTACTCCTGCTTACAAGCGTGTGATTTAATAGCATTCTAAAACTTCTTGGCAGGGCTTTATTCGGTATGCAGTAATAAAATTGCGGCAAAAATGTTGCCTTTACAAAAAATTGTGGCAAAAATACTGTGGTTTGCCCGGTAAAGGTGTACCCCATTATACCATTTAAGGGGAGTGGGGGTTGCAGGGGTGTCTCCCGCTCCCCTTAAATGGTATAATGGGTCTGGGGGTTGCGGGGGTGTCCCCGCATTCTTTACATGGATTACGGTGGCAAAACCACGGCCTTTTTGCCACGTTTGGTTATGTTAACTACCATTTTTGCCGCAATTTTAACACATGGAAGCCTTTATTCTTCATTTTTGTGGAGAGATGACACTTTCACTCTGATTTCGAATCTCTTTAGGTGTTTGACTGGGTAAGGTTTGGGATGATAATTGTATGTGAATATGTGCCATGTGCAGCACTTGAGAAGTTCCCTAACAATATTTCCTCCAATCAGCAGCTTTCTAAGAAGCAAGTCAGGCGCCTGGCTTTGTATTTCCCAGCTGCAGTTATTTCATGATATTGCTCCATTCTCCTTTCTTCTTAGTGCCCCTTATCGCATCCTCCTTGAAAACGTTGCCCCCTCCTCCTTGCACCATGGTGCCTATAAATGCAAACTGCAAATAACTTCAGTAAACGTCAAAACTATTGGCATTGCCAATGCTTGGTGGAGTTACCCTACGAAAACCAATTGCAAACTGTCTGCGTTTTACCCCATTTTTCACGGAAAGTGTGCTGTATAATTCACCATCTGAATCTATTATTCAAAAAAATGTCTCGGGGAGAACCCCCAATCTGCCCTTGGTTGGTTTGGGTCCCTCTCTACGCTCGGTCACCCTGGCATATTTGTGGGACATATTATGCCTCTCCAATTGAAAATTGTGCCAAGCACCACATACTCCATCTCTCCATTGGCAAGGAGGATAGCACCAAGGATAAAGACAGAGGACCTCTGGAACTCTGGGAAATGTAATTGATGAATCAGTGTCCCTAAGTTCATCCTCATGAGTAATCCCAACCCTAATTTAGCAGTGATCTCAGGCAACGATGAAGTTCTTGTAGCAACTGAGGCACTTATTATGGAAGCCATAAATCACATACATACAAGTCTTTGGACCTTATCACGACCCTGGCGTTATGGGGTTAACGACGCCGGTAGAGCTGCCGGCACCATTAACCCCATTAACCCCATAATGCCTCATTACGAGGTCCGCTGGCGGGACCCGCTCAGGACACCTGGTTTACCAGACGTCCTTAGCGGGTCCAGCGAGCGTGCCAGCATGCTAACAACAGGCCCGTCATTAACGGGCACCTTGTTAGCAAGCTCCCCATTCCCATTGATCCCTATGGGGGCTCAAATGGGAATGGGGATGGACCGGGTCCGGGTTCCTTGAATGGGGAAATACTGGGCCCTCCAAAGTTGGAATAGCCTGGTATTTCCCCATTCAGGGAACCCAGACCCCGGTTTGGGGGTAGCCATGCCCTTATTAAGGGCATGGCTACCTCCGAACTCGTAATGGGGCCCTTGGTCATGAAGACGCAAACAATGAGGGTCATTCCGAGGTTGGCGGTGCAGTGAGAAATGACGGTAATCCCATTCCCATATTTTTTTGGGCGTGTAACACAATTAGGTACAGTTTTACCCCATAGCAAAATGTTGGCTTTGACCTTTATTGAAAAATGTAACGTCAGCAAGACGCTGTGGCGTAAAACCTCCTCTTTAAAACTTACTGTGGACAGAACGACCACCCATGGCAAATCCGCCAAATCCTGAAAGGAGTCATACAAACTGGGATTAACATAACCCTGCTGCCAGGCATAATCTGATGGTGAACCCGCCAGTCCTAGGGGAGGCAACAGTAATCGATTTTGGTGTTATGTCTGTTGAAATACTACAGAACTGCAGCCAAACACTCAAGGACCCCAATTTAACTCAATGGACTTCTGTAGCACCTAATAGATTAGCGAGTTAGTTCTACACATACACCTCAAGTGCAGTGATGAAAAGAACCTTATTTTCGAAGAAAAGCTCTTATAGTAATTTTCAATGAACACTCATATTAAAAGATAATGCCTCTTTGAGTGCCAGTGGTGCGCAAGAGAATTGATAGGTACAAGTGTATAATATCAACATCCTCTTTCCCTCCTTCAGACTTCAGTAGATCTATTCCAGGGCAAGATCACCTCATCTCTTCTAGTAAGCCTAGTTCTACCACCAAAAACCCCTATCCCACAGCACAGTGGCAGCTCATCCGTAATGGGTGACAGGGTGTGGTGTTTGGGTGCCTGTGTGAATGAGGAAGTGTATTGTGTCTATGTGCATGTGTGACTGAGCGAGTGAATGCTGTGTGAATGTGTGTGTGTATGAGCAAATTAGTGAAGTGTGAATGCGTGTGAGTTAATGCCGGATGAAAGTGTGTGCCTGCGTTTGTGCCGGGCCTGGGAGGTGCTGATTTAGATCGGGGGAGGGTGGAAGAGAAAATGTACTGGGCATAATGATGAAGCAAACATGATAAGTGTTATTAAGTGACTGGACTGGCCATATGCTATTCCTGCTGCATTCATTTTTTACTGGACCTAATGATAAAGCAAACATGTTTAGTGTTATTTCATGGCTAGACTGGCCTTCTTTGGAGCATAGTATCACTGAGGCATGGTACTTATGTTGGGGATCAGGGCTAAATCCAACATTGAGTGTTCTTTTTGGCTGTAAGGGCCTACATTGGTGTAGTCAGTCTGGACACTTTCTCTTATTGTGGCATGGCATTTTTCCTGGCAAAGCAAACAAAAATAGGTTTTCTCATGGCAATACTGGTACCTATTGGCAGAACCAGCATCAAAATATTTTCTTATAGTATCATACTGGCATTTATGCGCAAAACAAACATGAGTATGTTCTTAAATGGCAGTCCTGGCATATATTGGTGAAGCTAGCATGTAAATGTGTCAGAACAGTCAGTGTGGCAATGGTTTTTAAACTGGCACATATTGTGGGAAAAAGCATCATGAAAATGAGCTTAAAAATGGTCCTGTGCAAACTATTGGATTTTTTTCATGAGTTCCCATTTTTTCACAGGAAGAGTGTTGTAAAAATCACGATCTTAACCCATTATTTTAAAAATGTTCTCGGGGGAGAACCCCAACCCTCTGAACAATCCTTGGTTGGTTCAAGCTCCCTCACTTTACTAGGTCGCGTGCGCCTATATGGGGGCAATGTTTGCACCCCTCCAGTCAAAAATTCTCCATCTGCCAAAGCAACAGGTTGCAAAACAATCAAAGACTATGAACAATGATCTCTTCTTCACTGCTTCCTATGGTCATAAGATTCTCCATCTGACAGTTCAGATGATGCCTCAGGTCACTGATAGAACCTCCAGCACAGTCAAAGTAATGGGTCTGTGTTTTCTGTCTTGACAGTGAAAAGCTTATCTACTGAGTATGAAGAAATAATATTTTGCTGGTAGAGAGTTTTGCTGCACCATTAATTGCTTAGCGGAAGAATGACCACCAGCATCTGTGGTCGGAGCAGATATTGGGGGTCATTACGAGGTTGGAGGTAACCATGGCGCTATTAGCGCCATGGCTGCCTCCAAAACCTCACCGACTCCGCCCTGGTGAATGGAGCTATTACCGCCCCATTCCAACCTTGGTGGGGGTGGTAATTTCCCATTCACCAGGGCCCTTCCCCATTCCCATTTGAGCCCCCATAGGCCTCAATGGGAATGGGGAAGGCGCTAATAACGGTACCGCAAATTGCGGTACTGTTATTAGCACCACAGTCCCTTTGCGGGTCCCGTCCTTAACGCCTGGTAAAACCAGGCGTTAAGGGAGGACCCGCAAAGGGAACTCGTAATAGGTCGGTAAGGGATTACCGGTACTGGTGCCCTTACCGGTACCGGTAATCCCTTACCGCCCGGGTCGTAATGAGGCCCATTGTCTTAGCTTGGCTCTGGAAATCGGAGTGATTATTTCAGCTGTATGGGATCCTAGGCAGACCTAGGCATCATGGTGCATCTTGGAAGTTGCAGTTTTTGACTTCATGGTATCCAGCAATAGGAAAGTGTTATGAATCGTCCCCCGTGGTCACTCTGGCATAGATGGCGCTTTCCATTGATCTGGACCTCTTCTGTTACTCCCTGTTAAAATGGCCGCCACCTTATACCATGTTTGGGACTTGCCTTTTCCTTCCTGGTATGGTGCTTCGTGGTCTCGCGGTAGCCTGCGTTTCCATGGTGATGATAAACGCAGTGGCTGCAAACTTCCAAACCGCAGGATCCTCAGCGCATCTCAACAATAAGGTATTGTTTTTCCTAATCCTTAGCTCAGCGCTTCCTGTTTGCCTTGCCCTGCCTTGGTTCCCTTTTGTTCATCTTTCCTCCTTGCTCGCTTCTGGTTCAATCCTTTTCCGCCTTGCTACGGACCTTTCTTGCGTTCCTCACTGCTGCCATCTGTCTCCTGCTAGCAACGTTTGCAGCCTTACTCGTTGCTCTGAATTTATCTGGACTCAAATTCTCTGCTGCCTGCCTTCCATTCTTCTTGCTTCTGGACCCTTAACATCCTGCTATTTTTGCAGTCTTTCCTTTCATCCGGTCCTCTACGTAGAAACTACTCTTGGCTACCACCACGCAGGAGTTCTTCATATTGCCTCAGCCTTCTACTTTATCAGGCCTTTTGTTTGCTGTTATCTACTCGGTTGGAATACAGACTCATACTTTCTCTTTCTACGCCTTACATCGGAAACTGAACAACAACATTCATCTGTGGGTTTTTTTCTTCACTGTTAAGGATTTTTGCAAGGAGCCTTCCTTCAGGAGTCACACGACTCAGGTACTAGGGCAGCGTGGCGTCGGGATAGAGGTGTCCATTTCTTCAGGACTCAAACCTCTGGCAAAGACATTGTCAGAAGCATATCTCTTCGTCTTCTTCACATGCCTCGTCACAGGTGAGCAAAAAACCTGACAGAAAGTCGCAAAGGATAGATTTTAGTTCCATGTCTTCTAGTAGCGGAGTGGAGTGGAATGCATCGCCAAAATAGCTCTCCCTACCTCGCCAACAAGGTTGCTAAGGCAAGCTCATCCAGACCCACCAGAACACCCTACTCCCATCGTCTCATACTGACCAAAGTCAAACGCGCCAAAGCAGACAGGGTCAGCTTCCCTTTCATTGCAGCTAGACATTAGAACTCCCTGCCAACTTCTCTCATAGCAGAACTCTCCCACTATACGTTCCGGGAAGCTCTCAAGACTTGGTTGTTCACCTAAAACCATGTCCACGCCCTCCTCTCTCGCCCTCTCCTGTTCCCATGTTACTATGTAACTATGCACACAGCTTATGCAACTATGCATACATAACCTGTACTCTACATTTTGCAAACATTCTACTGTATTTTGTAAGCATTCTACTGTACGTCTGTGTAATATATGTGTGTAGCAGTGATTGACTCGATACCCACGGGCTGTGGTGCGCTTTATAAATTAATAAAATAAAATAAATCTGCAGTTCCTGACCACATGGTAGCCAACATTGCCAGCATGGCGGCATCAGGTAGTGAATACTCCGGGTTTCAGCATCTCTGTGCTGTGTGTCTTGGTATATGTAGTTTTCGGCCTAATTTGTGTGGCATGGCAGCATCAATAAGGCTGAAAAATGATGATTTTGGTTTCAGATTTTCCACTTCATCAGTGCAGTGAATTGTGGGACAAGTAGTGCTTGTATTTGTGCATGCGAAATGTCCCCATTAGTGATGAAGTCAGGATGCCACCACGACATGAATACATGAACCATAATGCACCTGGCCCAATGGGAATCCAGTGAAATGCTACCAATAGAGTCAGCTCCATAACCATACCAGCCCTGTCCTGAACCCACAAACCCAGTGTTGGTGGCTTCCATAGCTTAAGACCAAATGCTCAGTGAGCAAACACATACACGCCCAATTCTCTGCAACTGACCTTATGTGGGAAAATGCTGAATTAACAGAGGCAATCATTCATTGGTTTCATTGCATACCTCCCAGTTACTGGCCACTGGTCTTGTGGGTCTCTGTCCCGCCTTTCTTTCTCTCAGTCAAACATTTCATTGGAAGGGACGATCCAGCATAAAACACCAGCGGTGAGAGCCAGACTATGATGTGAGTGGAGTTCTAAAACAATGAAGGCACATGTGTCACAGTGGCATTCTGGGACCAGCAGTTACAGAACAAAAAGGGGAAACATAGGAACATCCAATGGGGTCAATACAGCAAATAACTACAAGTTTAGCAAAGTCGAAAAATCTTGGATTTTTTAAAAACGTGAAACTCGTCTTCTGCCAGAGGCGTTGCTAGCGGGAATCTGAGAGGGCTATAGCCCCCTCTTTTGGTTGAAGGGCCGGATAGAAGCTCAGGGGTTACAACCAAAAGGCTAGCCAGCCCCCAGTGGTGACAGTCCCAAAATTAGCATAGCCCTGGATTTTTTCCAGACCTAGCAACACCCCTGTGACTTCTGCGCCTACCTTTGAGTGGCAGTAAATCCCGCAAAACAATAGCATTATCGCAGCTGTGACTTATTTTCATAGTGCCTCGTAAGCCTCAGACTTTGCAATTGGAAATTCAAATGGTGCCATGTAGCCGAACGGTTATAGAGATAATTGTCAGTGATATACGTGATTTGCCCAGGATCAATGTATCGTCTTTAGGGAAAGCCAGGATAAGAGAATGAACGCTTTGGTTCCACAGTCTTGAATTTTGTTTCCTAATCGTGTCTCAAACCTAACACTAACTAGGTTGTAAAACCACCTGGCTGAAGAAACCGATTTCTAGACCTTCACCATACTGATGCTGTTTGTTTTTTGATAGCATCCACTAACTGGTGCAGGCAAATTCCTGATAATAGCACTTGTGCTACAAAACAAAGTACTTATACATGCAGGTTTTATCAATTTCAGACATAGGAAAGGCTGAATCGGTCTTGCTGGTATTTGGTTTTGCAATCGTGCATATGAACACAGAGCTCTGCAATGAGTGCTTAACACACTGAGCTATCTTCTGAGCTATCACCGCACTCGAATTTATCAATATACATTTCAACTTTGGCTATTGCACATGATCAATATGATCTCCACAAAAAGGTCAGAATGCTACACGAGTGGTGCCATAGTGAATGCACACACTGTATGTATCACAGTGAACACAGAAAGCATTACAGGATGAATGAAAAAGTGCAGAATGTACTTTTCAACAACAGACCGGCCATATATGTAGCCTCAGCAGCATGCCACAACTGACATCTTAAGATCAGGCAGCCTTGGTGATGGCCCAGGGCAAGGTGCGGGCCTGGGGCAGTGCCCCCTTTGCCCTCCCAGAAAGACGTCTCTGCTCCCTGCCCCTCTGGATCATGATCATGTTACTGGGAGCGTAATCTCTGTGCAGTGTGCTCCCTACGCCCTTCCAGCTTCCACACATGCCAGTGCCTGTGTGTGCCCACTTTCTTCCCTGAATGAGGGGGAGCTTCCTGCCCACTGTTGTTGTCTCCCTTTCCGTGGCCTAATCCTGTAAATGGGTGTGCTACACAGACAAATCCCATGACTCCTGATTTTTTTAACCTATGGGGACTCCCCTGGGACATGTTTTTTTTTTAATTAAGATCCCATCAGTTTTCTACACCCACCTGCCCCTACCACTTTGACCCACCCTGCTCTTGTGTCAAGCCTGTAAAGGTGCAGTAAGGTTGCCCATTGTACCCTAGCTGCAACATCTTGACCCTCTCATCCCAATGACTGAATGTTCAGATTCCTACAAAGTCATCCCATTTCTCTCATGTATCTGCTTCTGACCCTCTGCCACACCTGTCTCCTGCTCTCTGCATCTCTCCTTCCTTTTGATGCACACATGGTGGTATATTCCATTGAAGTGCCACTCTCCTCTGCCAGCTCTAGCTCTAGTCAGAGCTGGCAGCTTCCCCATTGAGTTGGAGGCTTGTGCATTGTGCACTAGCCTGAAACTGGGTCCTTAATCATCAGCTGAGTTAGAACATGCAGTGGGTCTGGAAGTAAAACTGTGGACATGTCAAGAGAAAAGATAGGAGGTGCCTTTTGAATTAAGCTAATCCCCTGACATTTCAGTGAATTGTGCAAATGTAAAGAGATAATCAGATCATGAGTCCAGCATGCATTTGGCCTGCTTCCTGAAACAATGCACGCCTTTCTCGCAGTTTCTCTCTGTTTATTGGTCAGTCTATAAAGGAAAAATGATCAGTCTTATTTATGATCTAGCATTCAAAGGGTGTGGGGGTGTATGCTTTGATATCATAGGCTGCACTGATCCTTCCCACTCAAACTACCCACCAGCTTTTATGTTGTGCACGTAGGTGCCAAATGCCCCCAGTTGATGCATTCTGGCAGTTGTAGATGTGCCCACTGCATTCTGGGACTTTTAGTTCAATTTTCTAATTGAATATCTGGGACTTCAAGTCCTGGCATGGAACGTGCAATACCAGGACTGACTGAAGGCATCACACATTACATGGGAGCACATGGTCTCTTTCTCTGATGTTATCCCCAACCATATATAACCTGGGTATCCATTCCTATGTTCAAGAACTCATAAAGGAGTTTGTTAACAATCCCAAACTGACGTAGGAGGTGTGCACACACTTCCCTTTAATTCTCTTTCTTCTACTCCATTTCTCATGACCTATTCTCGATTTCCATCCTTTCTCCTTTGTGTATCCATCTTTTCTCCTTTTTCTTCATTTCTTTTCTAATCGATTCTTTCCAGGTACATCTAGCTACAACGTCCATATTAATCCTTTCGGGGTCTTTACGACCCTGGCTCTAAGGGGTTAACGGCGCCGTAAAAGGCTATGGCGCCGTTAACCCCTTAGCGCCTTACTACGAGGTCCCTTTGCGGGACCCGACCTGAACGGCTGGTCTGGACCAGCCGTTAAGTAGGGACCCGCAAAGGGACCTTGATGGCAATTACGGTACCGCAATTTGCGGTACCGTAATTGCCGCCTTCCCCATTCCCATTGAACCCTATGGGGCAAAAATGGGAATGGGGAAGGGCCATGGAGAAAGGGGGAATTACCGCCCCGCCAACCTTGGAATGGGGTGGTAATTCCCCCTTTCTCCATGGCGAACTCCGGCATGGACCATGGTGCTAATAGCCCCATGGTTTAGCGCCGGAGTCCTAATGAGGGCCCTTGTGTTGTTGCAGCATGATGTTTTTAAAAGGGGCAGTAAATTAGAAAAGGGACGTGAAGAGTGAGGCAGATGAAGTTTGGAAATTGGAGAGGATTCACAAACTGTTTGCAGGAACTGCAAAGATGTTAAACTTGGGAATCCTTTTTTTGTCTGCAAAACTCCCCTCCCAAAATATCTGCAATTAGGATTGCTTCCTGTTTGCATATATGGCCCAGACGTTGAAACATTGATGTCACTTGTGAATTGTACGTACAGAGGTATCCTTGGCCTCAAGCCCAGGGACTGTATCTCTCCGGGCCAGAAATCTCTCCACTGGCTTCCGTTGGCTTTCAAGTTCAAAACCCTCTGCATCGCCCACAAGGCTTTCTGGGGCCAGGGCCTGCACTGCACCCAACTCTCTCTTTCTAAACACCTTCCTTCTAGAGCTCTTCGCTCAGCTACCCTCAACTCTCTGAGAGTCAGACACTTCTGCAGGCTCAGAGTGGGGGGTAGATCTCTCTCCCCTACAGGTGCTTCCCTCTGGAACTGCCGCCCTACCCCTCTCAGACTTGAGCCAGACCACCTGAAGTTCCAAATGCAGCTCAAGACCCTCCTTTTCCCATCTGCCTTCTCCCTCTCGCTCCCCTGCTAACCTACCTGTCTTCTGCATCAACTGGCTACTTTGTTCCCTCTTAGTCTCACTGGGTACCAGGCTCCTCCACGACCAGCCTTCTTTTGCACTACCTCCTGGCCTACGCACACTTAGGGGCTGTGACTGTAACCCCTACAAACCCCTGCCTCCTTGCCCTTACCCAGAGCCTCCCAGTGTCTTCACTTCCTTGTCTTATAGTGCTTAGAAACACATGTCTACAGGCACATTATAAATTTCATATCATATCATCTCAGACTAAAAATGTAAATGCTGACCATCTGTTAGGGAGAATTCTCTCTTTAGGCAGAATTTCCTAACCTAGTGAGTCCCCCAGCAGCTTTGCTGGATTTCTGGAGTTTGTTTTTTTCTCCTGCCAAGAGTGAGACTCTTTTTCCCCCACTCTTGGACATGATTTATGGTGTTCCTTTGACTGTTAATGTGTTTTATGGGATATGGGGTCCTTTACTCCATAGGGTCTCATGTGTTTTTACTATGTGTGTTACACAGCACCCTCCGTGCAGTAACACAGGGGTGTCATAGTGACACCCCACCATAGACTCCATACCCTGGGACTGACTGCTGTCTCCCAGGGCATGTAAAGTCACCATTGGCTTTACTAGTCCCAAATTATTAACAGAAACCAGTACAAACCATCATATTGTGGACGTACTGGTCAGGGCAATTCGATTGCCCCGGGGTCTGTTAGTCGAGGGGGCACCTCTCTGTCCCCCCTGATTGAGTTTTGGCTGGTGGCAGTGGAAACTACTTTTGATATTCGACCGCGAATATTTCCCTATGGGATTTTCCCATTGTTCGAGGCTACCAACTTTAATTATTTAATTCTCATAGCCTCGAACATACCGCCGGTTTATTTAATTAATATTAATTCGCCGGTTGGTATTTTTTGCCAAGACTCGATTCTAAAATGGCGTTTGTGTTCTCTTCTGTTTTCCACTTTTTGGCGGGCTTCTCCACAGAAGCCTCCAAATGTGGTGCCACTCTGTCTGGGTACCACAGGGGGTTTGTGGGGGGGGGAGTGTTTAGGCACCCTGGACTCTTGTGTGATTGGCCCAAGTGGTGAGCCGGCTGGCTCACCACTTAGCATGTTTGATTGACAGCTAGGCTGAGTGAATGGGGGTATGCTGCATAAAAGCAGGGCTTTGGGGACTGGAACTTCAGAAGTCGCCACAGGACCTGAGAATCCGACGAGGGAGAAGCTGAGCCGACCTACCACGACGACATCACCAGTGGAGCCCTGCGGAACCGACTCACCACTTCCCGACGACAGAAAAGATCTCCCGGCTGGAGAGGCTTCTTCCCCTGACTGGTGGGCACAACCAGTTTACCTTCTTCTCTTCGCACCCCAGACTGGTTTGTGGTCAAACTGCCCGTGCCAAGCACCCCGGCAGCCGGATAGCCTCTTACCACTGAACCGCGAATCAACGGACCGCTCCTTGTACCTGAGAAACTCCGCGGCTGGTTTCTTCCCTGGCAGTGCAACAGACTCCTGTCTTCCTCCCCGACGAGATCCTCTCTTCCCCCGGATGAAGCACTGACTTGCATCCGCTCCCAGGAACAACTGCCCCCGCTGGAGTGTTCTCACCACTTTAAGGTACCGTGTCCGCCAGGCCTCCCTTTCTAAAGATTGCTACAAGGTAATAATAACCCCTTAACCTTCTGGACTGGGCTGGCCGTCTTGACCCTCTAACTGGTCCCATTCTTTGGTCCAACTCCTTTTTGAACCGTTATAAGACTTTTGTGCACTGCAACCGTGTGACCTTGGACACATTTCATTTCGATCCTCTTAAAGCGGATCCGGCCTACTGACTCTGAATTCACGGTGTTACTTTGCCTTCCTCTCTTGTTGTGTTCGTGAAAAAGTGTTGGGATCTGTTTCAAATGTATTCTCTGCTTTTCTCTCCTTTTTTAAAACGAATTATTAGAGTACCATCTACGTTAAGCGCTCACCGCTGTCTGGAAATAAGTGGGGCTTTACTTAAGACTTGTCTAATATTCTTTTAAGGGAGTGTATATCTTTTAGTGACCATGTTTTTGAATTGCTTACTATTAGGCCTGTGTTTTTGTCTAGATGTGGTTTTAAATAAATAATTACATCTCTTTTACACCAAGCCCTGATCAGTGTTTACTTGTTCTATTGTATTCTCTTGACCTATTGTGAATACTCTGAATACTGCCTAACTCTTCTTGAGGGAAGTCTGACTGCTCAGCCACAGCTACCAAGTGAATCTGTGTGGTACAGACTGCTACCAAGTGGGTTTACTGCCAAACACCTGTAGTCCTAAATCTTTTGCAGTGCTCCCAGAGGGAACTGCACAGGTTTCCGCCTAACACCATCTGCCTGTTTGCAAACAACTTCCTTACTTGCCTGTGTGTTGCTTTTCCTTTGTCACTACCTGGCTTGTTATTCTTACTTATTCACAAATGTAAAACATGGACATTTTTTGATAACTAGGCATAATGAATCCGGCACAGCTGTGTTAAGATGGCACTGTAGCATTTGGACCTGCTGTGGTAACGGAGGAGTATAGAATCTGGCTATTGTGTGCTACCTGGGCTTTACGTTATCTACCACTCCTATGGGAACTATGTATTGTGGAATCTCTAGAGGTTTTGCTGAATGGGCCTTTTCTTCCTTTACTGAGTGGTCAATATGGAAACTGGTATTTGTGTGCTAAAAGCAAATAATAGTATCTGGCCTTACTGTGATAGCTGGGCTTAATGGAACCCTGCACAGCTCTTAAATGGGCATGCGGAATCCGGCACTGCTCTTAAATGGGCATGGTGGAATCTTGCACTGCTCTTAAATGGGCATGGTGGAATCGGCACTGCTCTTAAATGGGCATGGTGGAATCGGCACTGCTCTTAAATGGGCATGGTGGAATCCGGCACTGCTCTTAAATGGGCATGCGGAATCCGGCACTGCTCTTAAATGGGCATGGTGGAATCTGGCACTGCTCTTAAATGGGCATGCGGAATCCGGCACTGCTCTTAAATGGGCATGGTGGAATCTGGCACTGCTCTTAAATGGGCATGGTGGAATCGGCACTGCTCTTAAATGGGCATGGTGGAATCTGGCACTGCTCTTAAACAGTCATTTTGGAATCTGGCACGGCTCTTAAATGGGCATGGCGGAAGCTGGCACTGCTCTTAAATGGTCATTTTGGAATCTGGCACTGCTCCTAAATGGGCATGGCGGAATCTGGCACTACTTTACTAACTGTCCAAAGTAGAATATGACATTGATGTACTAAGTGGGTTTCTGTTCTTACTTTGTTAAATGGACATTATGGAACCTCGTACTAGGGTCCACATTGTGCATATTCAACCTGGCACCACTATGCTAAGCGGTCATAACGTTATCAATGTAGTGACTACCTGGGCAACAGATGGAAGTGGTATGAGTACCTGGGTATTTGATAACAAATATTCAATACATTCACAAAAGGGAGCTCTGTATCCAGGGAGATCAATAGGCCAAGTCCATTTCATCCGTATTCAAGGAATCTTTATTTACATCCTGGATATCCATATCTGCATTCGTTATTCTAAATTTCTTTTAATGACAAAACCCTGGAATGGTGTTAGTACTTTTGGATCTGATGTCCATACCTCGCTGATGCCTATACATCAGCCACACCTATTGGTTTTGTCAATGCTTGTTTTAGTATATGCTTGTTGGGCCTATTTTAAATCCAGGATAATGTGCAATGCCTTTCATTGCGTCTGTACACAGGTTGTCACATACCCTTGTAACATCACAATTCCCCTGGACACAAGCATGTGGTCTTGGGGACCTCTTCGTGAGGGAGCACCCTAAGGCGATGGTCTGATATGGAAAACAAAAGAGATGATAGCTAGAAGTTTTGGAATTAATCCATATTGGATACGTGTTGCTGCTGAGTGATGTCACAGTGATCAGTACAGTGGCATCACCACATGTTGTGATGTCATCAGTCGCTGCCACTGACCTATATTTAGGCCAAAGCATGCCGTCTCAACCTCTTTCGGGAGTCGCCAGAGAAGATACGTTTTTGTCCTCCACTCAGAGCTCAGTTGTAGCATTTTTTCTAAGCGTTATGGAAAGGGGTGGTACCAGTTTGTTTGTTTATTGTTTGTTTGTTTATTAATTTGTGGATGGGTGGACCAGACTTTGCGTGCAACAATGTAGTTCCACCTCTCTCGTATTTAATCTGAGTACCTGATTATCTTCTGGGAAAGGAGCTGATGAACCAGATGTCATTGGCCGTTCCCAAGCAATTCAGATGCCCCCTCTATTGATATCATGTATGAATGGTTACCGCCATTATTAAAACTAAGATAACGTGTACCCTCATTATTGTGTCTGTGTGCAAGTTATTTCCTGTCATCAAGTTGCTTTGTGTGTGCAGTAATAATGGAACGAAGTACAAGGGTGGCCGAACCATTCCTTCCAATCATAATGCCATTAAAGGCGGTTGTAAATGTATATGCCTGAATTGGTCAATTGGAGGCCTATATCTGGAGACGAATCTTGAAAGTTCCCAACTGCATACCTGTCTCTGCAATCCGATTTGAATTAGTGCTGTTATCCTTCAAGGTATCTGTCCAGTGGAAAATTCTGATGGTATACCTGAGTCTTAATTCAGTTGTAAAGGAGTCCCTTTACGACGGCCTAAATGTTGATATGAAGTCGCTGGTTATGCAAGGGAACTGTTCAAGCTTGATGGGAAGGTTGACAGTATATTGTAACCGTTTTTTCTGAAGGAAGTTAGGTTAGACAACGAGACCTTAAAGACCAACCCACAGAAGGGGAAGGAAGCTTTGTACGATGCAGACTGGATATCTTCCTCAGACCGGTTTCACGGATATTCATTTCTTGCTCATTTGGCGCATGAGCATAAGAGACGGGGGAAACCCGGCACTTTATTTGACGCAATTCGCGAATCGGTTTAGGTGGAACTCGCTTTGAGCTTGCGAGGTGCGGCTTAGGCGGAAGCAGATTGATGTCCATGAAACCAGATGCAGATTTTGTGAAGACGAGAAGGTTGTGGAAACCATAAAAGATCTTTTTTCAGAATGTCTGGCGGTGTCGGCTTTAAGATCATCTTACTTTGGGAAGATGATGAGAACTATTAAGTGCGTTGATTTGGAAGACCTGTGGAAAAGATGTATAAATCGGAATTTGATATGTATGGGGATTGTGGAATCAGGTTTTGTAAAGACCCTGAAGTTGGTAACAACCTAGACGATTGTTAAACAATGAGGGGATGTCGATTTTATCCATTTGTTATTCCTGAATTGGACATGAGGGGCAACCCCTAGATTGTTTAAAGAATGTATTTTATGATCTATTGTACTGGATTTTGATTGATTTTGTATTGTAATTTATAATGTAAATATAGTATTGATCATCCTATTGATAATTAAATTAAATGTTTTTAAAAAAGAATATTATAACATTGTTTTAATGGAAGGATTTTATATTTCCTGAGTGACAAAGGAGAAGCTCATCTGTGATTGCTGGACATCGTTGAGCACCCCAGTTATGCGGGTGGCTAGTCCAACAAACCATTTTGAGCAATGGAGGTTGCCAAAAATAGGAAAATGTTCTAGACATGCTCCTTGCTCCGCCTCCCAACCAAGACCTGAAAATCACTATTTATTATTTTACATTTGAAGTGCTAGTAATGGTGCTGGCTTCCTGGTTGCTGCTCTTTTTCCCCACTTAGCAAGCCTCACCCACCTGGTGCCTTCCTGGTTGCTGCTCTTTTTCCCCACTTAGCAAGCCCCGCCCACCTTGTGCCTTCCTGCTTGCCGCTCTTTTTCCCTACTTAAGGAGCCCTCCAGCCTCTTTTCCTTTGCAGATGGGGAGCAGGTGCGAGTGGGTCTAGGTCACCTGACCTAAGCCCCGCCTGCCTTCTTAGCCCTGCCTCTTCCTTCCTGTTCTTAACTCTTAGATCAAGGACGTCCGAAGTGAAGGGCAGATGAAGGAAAGGGCAATTCCTGTTTGGAGCTGTTCAGACCAAGAGGACCCAGTGCCCAACCCCCTGCTCATACAGCAGGTAAGCATGCACCAACATGTGTTTACTGCCTCTGTCCCCACAGACCATCCCCACTCCCTCTGGTCCCCCTGTGATGTTTCCTTGTGCCTCCCCTTCTCGCACACAGGTGTTGCCTGTTTTGCTTCATTCTTCTTCACTGCTCCCCCTCCCCCACCTCCAGTCTACTTCTGCAGGAGTCTGTCCTGATACATTCTGGTTACACCATCACCGTCATGTGGCCAATGTTGGATTTGACATTTATGGTCTTGATTAATTCATGGTGCATCACCCTTTCTCATGGTGGCCCTGAATCATGCTGTTCCCATCTTCATCTTGTATCCAGGCTTGCAACATTATGTGTTACTACTGACTTCTACAATTGTATTCGCTCTCCCCTCTTGCTTCTCCACTCTTTTTGACTGCTTACTCTCTGTTCTCTCCTTCTCTCCCTTTCTCCCTTTTCCTATCTCCTTGCCTCCTCCCCTTACTTTCTTCTATGCACTTACTCTGTCAGAATTGTCCCTGGACCTAGTATGATAGCAACCTCGCCTGTCTCCTCCCCCCTCCCCTTTCTTGTTTTTTTTCCTCCCCCCACCCTCCAGCACTATCTGAAATGTCATCAGGCCTAGTACGATAGTCGCTTGTTTTGTTCCTCCCCTCCCTTTCTGCAACCCTCTCCCTCACCTTTTGTTTTTCTCCAGCTTTACCAGAAATGTCGTCAGGCCTAGTACGGTAGTCGCCTGTCTGTTTCCATTTCCTTCCCACTCTCCCACTCCCTTCCTTATCTATGTCTTAGCTCTTGCACTATCTGAAATGTCAGGTCGAGTACATAGTTAATTTCACATCCTTACTTTTCATAGCCTGTAAGAATGGCATTGTATTTTCCCTTGTTCCCTCCCTTGCCTTGAAGTGCTTTGAAATACATTGGGCTTCATTACGAGGTGGGTGGTAAGGGATTACCGGCACCGGTAAGGGCACCGGTGCTGGTAATCCCTTACCGCCCTACTACGAGTTCCCTTTGCGGGTCCTACCTTAACGCCTGGTTTTCCCAGGCGTTAAGGACGGGACCCGCAAAGGGATGCCGGGGTCAATAACGGTACCGCAATTTGCGGTACCGTTATTGCCGCCTTCCCCCTTCCCGTTGAGCCCTATGGGGGCTCAAATGGGAATGGGGAATGGCTCTGGTGAATGGGAAATTACCGGTCCCGCCGACCTCGGAATGAACCGGTAATTGCTCCATCCACCAGACCGGAGTCGGAACAATTTTGGAGGCAGCCATGGCGCTAATAGCGCCATGGCTACCTCCAACCTCATAATGAGGCCCATTGTGTACAGGCTCTATATAAATAAACTATCATAGCATATCATGCACATTGTTTCGTTGAGTGTACTGATACGGGCATGTGCCGTAATCTCTGCACACGATACAGTAAAAAAATGAACGCACATCGGCGAGAGGATTGAAGGTGACGAACGGAGAGCGCAGCAAGTGGAGGAGGCACCCCGATAACCGGGGCAGGGTCCTTCCTCCTTGACGCTCTCTTGCCCCTCCCCCCCAGGGGCAGGGGAGAGGGCGGCAAAGGAGCCAGAGGAGTGGGCGCCAAGAGCCCGGGAAAGCCCGCGAAGGGCAACAAAGGAAGGAGGCGGGGCTTGGGACATAAAAGCGGCGGGCGCCCGGCGCAGGGGCACTTGCAGCTCTCCCAGCAGCCGGGCGCCCGCCAAAAGTGGAGGACTTCGTTTTCGTGCCATGGAAGGAGGATTTCGTTGGGGGAGAAAGGACCGATTCCAGTTTTCCTGTTCCTTGTCGGGGGTTATGGAGAGAGAAGCGGTCCGGTTGGAGTGGCGGCAGAAATTCCAGCCCAGGGACGAATCCAGTTGCTCACGAGGCGGAGAGAGCAGGGCGTCTATTCGGGAGTTCGGCAGATTTACCTAAGGTAGGGTGTGGAGTTGATGGGTGGCGCTAGGCGCCACTTATGCCGCGAGGCCAAGAGTCCGCAGGCATTTCCTCTGCTAGAATTGAGTTGGGGGAATTTATGGCACTTGCAGGGCAGGCAAGAGATAACGCGAGCGGGGGTTGGACTTTCCGGATGTTTGCATGAAGTATAGCCCTGCTCGCAGGCGATCGAATGGCAGGGCTTATCTGAAACGGCCCACCCGTTTTTTAATAGGGGCGGAAAATAAATAGTCCCCGAGCCTAGGCTTCATCGCCTCAAATTTACAGACTTTTGTACTGGGGTTCTGCTAATGCCCGAGGCCCCCATCCAGCCAGTCAGGTGCACAGCGAGCAGAGCGCTAGCTTTGGACATCTGTGCAGAACATGCGAACGCAGGTTTGAAACCCGGCGGGGCCCAACTCTGCCTTTCATCCGTCCGAGGTCGATAAATGAGCACCGCACACTGTGGGTAAAAATTCGTAGCGCTATAAAAATGCACACTGTGCTAAGCCTGTTAGGAGGCTCTGTTGCGCAATGGATAGCACGTTGGACTGCTAAGGATGCTGGAAAGCATTTCAAAGGTTGTGGGTTCGGGTCGCACCAGAGTCGATGTATTTTGGAAATACACGCGTTTGAAACTGCTGTGTATATTTCGTATCGAGGTTTGTGCAAATTGTATCAGCAGACTGTTAGTTCAGCCGAGTGTTATTTTGATTGGAACTTAATGCTTTACGGGAATGAACATAATGAGTGGCACTGAAATTGCGTAGATTCATAACTGTTGTATGGTACAGGGGTATGAAACGGCTGTAGCAAGCCCCCCCCTTTTTGATAAAAGGAAGGTTGTCCTTTCTGGGGGGTGAAACCTTGTGCTGTGACACCAGCGACTTTCAGGGGGGTGAAACCTTGTGCTGTGGCACCAGCTACTTTCAGGGGGTGAAACCTTGTGCTGTGGCATCAGCGACTTTCAGGGGGGTGAAACCTTGCGCAGTGGCACCAGCGAATATTAGGATGGTACACGGCTCGTGTGTTAACATGTGAGCTAGGGATTTTCAGTGTTACAACCTGTAGTGGGGCTTGCAGTAGTATAGGTCATGGCGTCTGGGCATCACTGGCAGCGTTCTGTGCTATATTGGAGTGTTGGTAGATTGCTGGGAGTTGTTTTAGTTTGTACTGCAGCGTGTATGGTGTTGTTGTATACCGCATTGCCACCTGCTCTGGCATCAGGCGATATTTCCAGTTGGGAACTCTTGGCTAGTGGTGTAGGGGGTTGCTGTTGCCATTACAGGACGTCCGTGTAATATTGCAAGGCATGAAGTTATGTTCCACCCCGCATGGGTGGCGGTAATGCAGGCTGGGATAAATATATAGAGCACTCCTAACATAAACAGCTCATAGAACGGCAATGTAGTACATGACATGAGTTACCGAAATGACCCTGCGCTTTTGTAATGTGCGAGTTGGAATTATCCAGTAGCAGTGTATCAACGCGGGGCAACATCTTTAACTTGTGAAGAGGTCTCGCGATATATGAGAAAAGTCGCAAGGGGCATGAGCGAGGACCTCCGCCACACACAAGGTATTTTCATAAGTCGGCGGTTGACGAGTGGGGTGAACATGTGTCGTGGGTGATCATATGAATGTGAACTAGGATGCCTGTCCACGTTGTAGCAGGCAGTTCTGAAGTTAGGAGGAAGAACATCGGAGGGGGACGACTGGGAAATGAAGAAAATAGTGACGCAGTGACGTCAAGTAGCGAGTTAATTGGAACGTTCGGCTTGGTTCATGAGAAAAATGCGTCTGCGCATTGGGTGCATTTGTAATACAGATGGAGGGTCGTTGTTGTGTTAGGAAGGTAGGTTTCTACGATGTACACTCCATGTCACCCCTTGCCCACAGGGTGCATCCCCAGTGCGGTCGGGGGGTTTAATTTTTGGCTATTTGCCGCTAGGCTGCGCATTAGGTAGGCAGGAGAAAGGGAGTTCCTTTAAGGTCGCGCACAGCATGGTGGAAGGCCCCCTTTGGTTTTAAAAACACACAGTTTCTAGGGCACTGGTGTGCTGAGAAAAATGTCGTAGGGATAAGGGAATTGTACGCACTAAAATCTAGTATTATGGGTGATGTCTTTTGGGGAGAAAGCTTTTGGGCAAATCCTTCAATTGTTTCAGAAGTGGATGTCACCAGTTGGCAACTGCGAGTTCATTGGATGAACAGCCTTAGTGCACAATAGCGCGTAGAGGTAGGCCCGTGTGAAGGGGAAACAGGAACCAGGGGGCCTCGAGCGGCTAGTGTGCCACTTATTCAAAATGTCAGGCTTCACCGGGTGCAGGCGGGTCGGCAGCCGTGGCTGGGAGTATCACCATCAGTTTAGGGGTTACATTTGTGAACGGAAGGTGTTCACTATTACGATCACCTACATTACTGTCATGGGGCATTAACCAGCATGGTGGCCAGACGATGTCTTTCACCACGTTGGGAACGGATGCGCATAGCAGGTTCCTAAAGATGGGATTAATGTGGCCATGGGGGAGTTATGACCGTAAAGACCGCAGGTTTCAGTAGGTTTCACGTGGCGGTTGAGGGTCAGGCGAAGGGGTTAATCACGGCCTTCTCAAGCATGGGATTGGTTTTTCCAAAAAACAAAAGTAATCAGAGTTGGTTTCCAGTAATGTCCACACGAATAATAGAGAATACTTTCTACAAATAGGGATTTTCTGACCATTGATGTTAGTAGGTGCAAACATGGTGTAAGTGCATGGCCATGGGATATGGTTTCCCGTGGTATTACTGTACATTGATGGTAACAGGTGTACGCACATGGCCATGGAATATTGTGGTATTTACTAGCCATCGATGGTAACAGGTGCAAGAAGGGTGCATGGCCAGGGGATTGTGCCTGGCGTATCCCTTAGGCGTATACACAGACCACAACTGTTGGGTTTGAGAGATGGGTGCGGGTATATCTCCTGGGTTGAGCGCCTTGGCTTTACGGCAGGGGGGCATATGGCCAGGCAATTGGGGGGACAGCCCCGGGTACTGTTGCGTGGGGGGGGCACTGCTGCGCGTAGTGAGTCACTGGTCCCTCCCGCGGGAGGTGAATAGTTAAGTACATTTGCCATAGCACAGCAACGTGCGGAACTCGCGTGTCTGGACTTTTATGCAACATCCAAGAAAAATGTTAGGGTGCATCTGGACCGAGTAAAGGTTTCTTAAAGTGGGTTTCTACGTCTTTAGGACAGGATAGCGTGCCACGGGACTTAACATTCTTTTAAGAGGCACAATTACTGAAAGATTAGCGGAAACATGGCGGGTGGATAATAAAATTATGGCTAATAGTATAGGTTGTATGGATACAAATAAGCCCCACTTCTGGATAACAAGACTACAAATACCAGAATGCAATTCGGCAGAAGGCTGTAGCATGGCCTGAAGTTGTTTAGATATGGGAGTACTTAGTAGTTATGAGGAAGGTCGAGGGATAATAGGCTGGTTGGTTTTCAGGAGCCATTCGAAAGGTTTTTCCGGGAGGCATTCCTTGGGGGAGATGATCCATACGGACAGGTAGCGATTGCACCAACCAAGATTTCCCGGAGATGACAGGGTGGTCAATTATTCACTCAGCTGACAAAGGCATTTATGTATGAGGGAAGGTACCTATCCACGAGGCAATGCTTTTGGGACACAGCCTACAAGTGTCCACAGTATGCCTCATGTCTGCATTGGGTGGATAACAAATTGTTTTCTGTTCAAATACAGGCAGGGGTGTCTGGTGTGGCAACGAGGGCTCCGCTTCCTCGAACAAATGGTGTTCTCTCAGCCCAAAAACATCTGCAGGGGCAAGGTGGTATCAGGCACGGAGGGTTGAGAGAGTCGTGTCTACGAAGGAGATGGTTGGACAAGGCAAGGAACGGAATCGGACCAGCCCCCCTGGGGAGCCTGAAAGAACAGGGGCGTCTGGTGGTGGCAACGAGGGCTCCTCTTCCTCGAACAAATGGCACCCTCTCAGCCCAAAAACATCTGCAGGGGCAAGGTGGTATCAGGCACGGAGGGTGCAGAGAGTTGTGTCCACGAAGGAGACGGTTGGGCAAGGAGCGGAGTCGGACCGGCGCCTCTTGGGAGCCTAAAACGGCAGGGGCGTCTGGTGGGGGCAGCGAGGGCTCCGCTTCCTCGAGCAAATTGCGCTCTCTCAGTCCAAAACACCTGGGTATCAGGCATGGAGGGTTGAGAGAGCGGTGTCTACAAAGGAGGTGGTTGGACTATGCAAGAAACGGAGTCGGGCCAGAGCCTCTTGGGAGCCTAAAACGGCAGGGGCGTCGGGTGGTGGCAACGAGGGCTCCGCTTCTTCGAACAAATGGCTCTCTCTCAGCCCAGAATCACCTGCAGGGGCAGGGGGATAGCAGGCACGGAGGGTTGTGAGAGTTGGGGCTACCAAGGGATGGTTTGAGGAAAGGGGAGGCAGTTGGCCTCAAAGCGGTGGTCCAACCGGGAGCCGGTTGTGCAAGAGCAGGTCAAGGTACGACGGAAAGAAGGAGGGGACTGAAGTATCCCTAGATCAGGCACAACGGGCAAAGGTGAAATCCCTGGTCAAAGGAGGATAGACAGAGTTGCACTGGGCAGCAAGGTGTACTCAGAACTGCTAGAACTACAAAATAGGAAAAGGGGGAGCCACGGTGGGCGGTAACCCACCTTTGGCGTGGCGGGTTGTGGCAACCTATGATAAGACAAAGACTCCGAATGAGCCATTGCTAAACCGGAAGGGGCTTCGCCCATTCTAGGCAGCGCCTCCTGGGAGCCTAAACGGCGGGGGTGTCTGGCGGTAGCAATTGGGGCTCAACTTCCCCCCAACAAACGGCGCTCCCCCAGTCCGCAAAGACCTGCAGGGGCAGGCGATTTCTCAGACTCGAAGGCCTTGGGGGAGTTGTGCCTGCAAACAATATGGAGGTAAAGGGGGAAGCAGGACGAGGAGCAGTCGCCACACCTTTTGGAACTAATTTTTAATACCTGTTTGCAGTGGTTATGTATATGTAAAAATAAATCTGCGGCCTTGTTATGCCAAATCAAAGGAAATGGCTCATGCAGCACCTTACTGGAGGGGAAACGAAAGGGGCTGACAAAATGAGTAATGTTGGATACAACGGCATAGCTGTTGGACAAATGCCCAGGTTATGGCCTGGCGCTGCCATCGCTGGTATCTCGGCATTTGACAGGGGCATTATTTGCCGATCTGATTACAAATTCATGTCGCCATAAATAACACATAAGTATGCTAAATGGAGAACATTCGCCCGGGGAGCCAGCTTGAAACCAAACCCCACTCCATAAATGCCACCCGAGCCAGGTGGCTCTAGAGCCAGGTGGCAGAGGAAGGAAGAGGTGGCCTCTAAAGGCACAGTGCCAAGCCCCCGCGCAGGGCCTGCACCCCGTGGGAGGGAAGCGAGCTCACAACCCACTAGTCGTCTTATTTCACTTTGCTAAACATTGCCACCGAGCAGGGAGAGAGTCTAGCAATGCATCAGAGCGCCGAATGCACATGATACATTCATTTAGACAATAACAGGCACAATGCGCAAAGAGCTGCAAGCAACCGAGTAGAAGTACCAAAGTAAAAAGGCACCTTACAAGCAATTACCTTTCTAAAGCATGTTTAAAAAAAAAATAATAATTTCCTGAACTCTTAAAGATCGCCATGAATCACACTGTGGCACTGACTGTGCTAGAGGATGTGGCGTTCACGCCCAAGGGCGGAAGTTCATTAAGTGCGCGGAAGTACTTGCAACCTGGGGGCAGGAGGGCGTTTCACAAAGAGGCTACTACAGGTCGAGCAACGATTTGATCAACAGCTCGATTGGGAGGCTATCCGATTAGAGCCAACGGCATACGTGTGTGGACGCAGATGGGCAAGGGGCCACAGGAGAGAAAAACGTGGTTCCCTTTGAGGTCTCTGAAACGTTTGCCCAAAACATTTCCACAACAAAAGCAGCTATGTGACCTAACATCCCGCACCGGGGGTTGCTAGCAGTAGTAGGCATTCTTTTTATTCGGACTCACAATTAAAATCCATCAAACAACATCAGTCAAAAATAACATAAATGACGCAGCTGAAAAAGCTAAATGTATGTTGCATCATATCATTGTTACATAACAAGACACACCTTAAAAACACATGAAGATAAAAAAGTGCGGGCAAGCAGGTAAAATCTTAAAACATGAAACATGCGGGCACCATGATTTATCTGCCTCACGATAAAAACAGCTTCTTTCCTGGAATGCTGATTTTAAAAAACAAGTCACTCAGGGCCCAAGCAACTCCAACCGTTGGGGTGCATAGTAAGAACATAGGGACAGGCCTCCGTTGTCGTAAACCACTTAATTTGAGTGCGTTCACCAGTTATCTTTTGCGTACATCACTTTACAGGGGGCAGAACCATACAAAGTGTGATCATTTTTCCGGCTCCCCACACAAACATTTCTCCTCCGATGTTGGAGCCACCCCCCCCAGTTGCAAGTGATAGCTTTGATTCCCAAAACATTGAAACAGGCCCTGGTTAGCAATCGCCGCTGATACATACGCGGGACCCAATTACGGTATTCAGCAGGACCCCCCTCTGGGCTCAGTGGAAGGTACATTCTAAGTGTTACTTTGCCCCAGTTTGCCGTCTCGCGTGATCTTCTCAGTGCAGTCCAGATGCGTAATTTGAGCCTTGGTATCGACAAACTCCTGACACTTTCAGGATTATTGTAGTAGAAAACGAATCCCATGCTGCCCATTGCTGTTTTGATCAAAAGTTCCCCAGACTCAAAATGTTCTTTAACAGTGGCCTCGTTGAGGTTCCTTCTTTATTTATCCACACAGAGTGCCACATCAGAATTACCCATAATCTCAACACATCTGTAAGGAAGAGGTTACCAGTCTCAACATGTCTCATATTCGCGGCCGTAGTTGGTGGCACACCCGAAAGACGGACTAGGAAAAGATTTTCCCCACTCTGCAGCGTGTTACGTTTTCCATAGCCCGTAACTTTGCAGCCATAGGCCCCCGACCCAATAGCCTTCCCCTGGAGGATCTTGAGCATGTGTCCGACGAGAACTGCCCCATAGACCTGGCAAACCTAAAGATACCTCCAGTAACCTGGTTCATTCTGACCCTCTGGTGATTTATATAAGTGTTCCAGGCAAGTTGGTGGTTTAAGGTAATCCCCAACTAAGTACAATCACGGCAGACCTGAAGACTTTGCCCATTTAATGTAATGCATAGCCTTTTCTGCATTTTCTAACGTTTTGGGAAGCACATGACTTTACATTTGCCTGCAATGGCAGTACAAAATCTTGCCTGCATGTAACAAAAATATGTATCCACCAATACCTGCAAGGATTTAGGAGTTTGGGCAACCAGGTCCCCATCATCGGCGTATCTCAAGGCAGGCAACCTTCATGCGGCACAATGAGGCCCGCCAGTGTTTGTGGCAACCAAGGTCGATGCAAGAGAGTTGACATAAAGGATAACAGAAGGCGTGCAAGCACGCATTCCTGTCTGAAACCCTTCTTTGTCTTGGCTGGTCTGCTCAGATCGCTATCCCTCCCATAACGAACCTGAACCTGAGAGTTGGTATGGAGACACTCAATTATCTGAAGCAGAGGCTTTGGGATACTTAGCTCGTCAAGGGTCTTCCAGAGCAATCCCCTGTCCAGGTGGTCAAAGACTGAACTCAAGTCCATAAAGGCCATGTAGACAGGGGGCTGCACCAGGGAAACATATTTCGACAGAATCAAGTATGGGTTGAGACACTGATTCACATTCCCCACACCTTCCTGTATGCCCGTTGTGTGTCAATTAAGATATGGTGGTCCTCAACCCACTGCTCCAATCTCCTGAGCAAGGTCCCAGCTAATTGTTTTGGCGTACCGTCCAGCAGTGTGACTGGGCGATAAGAGGAGGGGTTGGCCCTATTGCCCTTTTTATAAATTGGAACAATTATGCCTATTTCCCAATTATCAGGGATCTGTTTGGTGACTGTGAGTGCATTAAAAACCTGCGTTACAAATGGAGCCCACAAATCAAAATTGGCACAGATTAAGTCGTTCGGTGTGCCATCAAAACCCAGGGGCTTTGAATAGTGTTTGTCTTCCCATAAGGCTATCAGTTTCTCCACAGCTAAAATGGGCAATGGCTCCATAGACCCTGCAGCAGCCGCCTTGCTCGACGGCCTTGAGACCTCACCAACACTGTACAGGGTACTAAAACGTCTGACCCAATCTTGATCCTGAACATGTATCTCTGGTACTGTAAAATGACCAAGAACCAATCCATCCATATTTCTCGACACAATTTTCTGAAGGCATTTGTATCACGAGAGGCTTCTGCGGAGCTCAGAGCATCCCACTATGCACTAGCAATTTGCACCCTTCTATTTCTCAATTCCCATTTGTAATCTTGCCTCCTTAGCCGTATTGTTGCAGCGTTTGGAGAGGGCATTTTAATGGCTTCAAGGAGTAACCTCTTTTTCTCCTTACAGACTTCTGTTGCTCAGATCTTTTAATCAGAGGTGGTTTTCTAGTTTGTTTTATGGAATATTCTGTGTTGTAAATTGCATTTCAGCACGTTGACATGGCTACTGACTGAAACTGGGAGTTAGTCTGGATGCACTGGTTTGGAGGTATCATGTGTTCCACTTTGCTATCTCAAAATTTGACACATTTTCCCGGGCACTAGAAGGCAACTAGTTGGGGGGTGTTCAAGAAGCAGGAAGTAGTGTGGTGATCAGAGAAGATACGAGCAGAACAAAAAGGAAGAGAGTGAGAGACATATAGAGATTAAAGTGTAAGTGAGCACGAGAGACAGAGTGAAGCAAAGCCAAAGAGAGAGAGAAAGAATGAGAAAGCAAGAGATTGAGAGGAGAGAGAAAGAGATAGAGAAAAGGAGAGGAGGAAGAGAGAGAAGGATAGAGAAAGAGAGAGGGGAAAGAGAGAGAAAGAGAGAGAGAGAGAGAGAGAGAGAGAGAGAGAGAGAAAGAGAGAGAGAGAGAGAGAGAGGGGCCGAAGGCCAAGATCATCGGAAAGTGAGTGTCGCAATAATCTGCATCGAAGGGTCTCTCCATTATGAAGTACATAGAACAGCTCTATGTTGTAGTACGGAAAAGGCCCCCTATGTCTCTATCTAACAGAGCATGCCCTGAGTCCTTGTGGAAAGACAGCCCAGAGAGGGACGGACATGTCCAATACCCATGGTCAGTCTCTAGAGATTCTTGTCTTGGGACAGCATAACAGATCAGGGTCTAAAGGATAGGACTCATAACAAAGGGTGAACAGACAAAAGGAGGAAGGGATTGCAGGGATTCCTGGATGGATAGGACCTCCCTTGTTGTTAATTTCCCATGGCCAGCTTGCTCCAGTATTTAGACAATGCACTCTGATGGCAGCTGTGTTGCATGCTTTCCTTACCATGTCCCGTATAGTTGGATCTTACAACAAGGTCCATATGCAGTGGAGCAACATTTTTCTGAATGTTCTCCAGGACAGCCATGAAGTTCTACCAAATGAGTACCCATACTGTACTGGCCGATGTATGCCCCAAGTAGAACTGCTAGTTTATCCATTCTCTCCCAATCGAGGTTTGTGGCGCGTCTAGCTTTTTCTACTATAACCAATGAAGGATGTCAAAGTGTTGCGGCAAGCTGGAAATGCTTCAGCCTTTAGTGTGTGGGTCCTAGTTAAGGTACAATTCCTATGGAGGTTTCCAGGTGATGGTTGGAAGGATATCATCATTATCAATAAAGTTGATTTCGGAAATAACAAAATGTCCATAAAAACATAGACAAATACAAATAATACCTTAAGAACAATCGGCGGATGATACAAACATGTTAACAAAATAGGACAAATCATTCACGCATCCAGTAAGCAAATAATAAAGAAGTAACAGAGAATCAATTAACTATGAGTTCATTAAAAGTTTCCTCCTGTGTCAAGCTCGCCTCAAAAATAGGAAAGATATCGTCATTTACTAAAACCATGAACTGATCTTCCACAAGATCTCACTATGGAGTAGGGATTAAGTAACAGAAGAGGAATTGTGAAGATAAGTGAGAGAAGGCAGTGCTTAATATTAGCACATGGAGATCGTTATTGACCGCCTCTCAGCCAATCAGAATGCTGAGACTGCAGTCAATAACTAATGGTATTGACTGCATTCTGAACATTCTGTCTTCAAAATCAAACAGGTATACAATTTCCAGTCAAAACATGTTTTTTCAACATGACACCTTCTTTTGGGATGACCTTTTGTTTCTTTCAACATCTTATCTAACAGACAAAAGAGAAAGCTGCAACATGGGAAATTCATTCACTTTCTTGCAGAGAAACCATTTACTGTAAGATGGCACCTAACGCATGCTAATGTCAAACAACGCTCTAGTTGAACCAAGTTTGAAATGAAAAGGCTTACATTTTGAAGGCAACTACAAAATAAAAACGAATGTCATTTACTAACTCAGTTTGTCTATTTGCTTAACTATTAAAGTAACATTGCTACTTTACCTCCTAAAGATGTATTGCTATTATCACTATGTGCCAATAGCCTTATAGACCCCGGGAGGGTCGTTACCACTTGGGATAATGGCCCTTCCTCAATTTATGGCCCAGCGAAACCTGGTGGCAGTTCATGATCCCACGATAATGCCCTATCCCTCTGTCTTTAAGGCTATATTATAAAAAGGTTAATTGATTTCGGTTTAACTTTAATGTGAAAACAACTACATTGACCAGCTTGAGTGATAAATGACAGCAAATTAACCTTATGACTTATTACTCAGGATGCTTTGGCATCTATTAATGTAGTGGTAGTTATTGTTTATTGTGTTTATTGATTCCATATATTTACATTATAACTCAGTTGAACAGTGCATTCACACTTATGGGACAGGGGGTTAAAACTAAAAATCCCCCTATATTGCACAGATGAACAGGATTCAGAATCAGTCCTGTAGATTTGCATGAATTCCTATTCATTATGAACACCAAGGGGTACCTGGAATGTTATAGGGTTAGAATGTAACCCTTGTTGTGATGCATTGTACTTGACAAGAAGAGAGGGCTAATATGGCGACTCTTGCTATCACGTCCAGCATGTCTACCAGTAGCTGTGATTCAACAAGAATTGGGATTCATTTCCCTTTGCGCAATGGTAATTTGGAGATCTCCATTGATGTACACAACAATCGTGTAGCCGCTTTGTTATTCATTATACAAGGATATTTTAGGGGTCATCTGTAAAAAGAAGTGTAAAATACGGGATTGTGATTGGGAAAGAACCCTACATTTGGTTTAAGCGTACAAATGATATGCTAGAAGGACACGAGCGGGTAAAAACATGGTGTCCTACCACAGAACTTAATGACATTTCTGTGCTGGAAAGGCAGACTAGGTTTACTGCACACACTGGAGATTATGGGAATCAGCGCCAGGAGACCAGCTGAAGGGCTATTATGCTGTTATGTGCATCTAAAGGCAAAGTGAAAAGCTTGACACACTTAATATTAATATGCCCTGGGTTGGGAGTGCCCAGAGTAAATATGGGAGTAGATTTGTTTACAGCCTAAATATGGTTATGGCGGAAGCCCTTTGGAACCACCTAGAGGCAGGATCACAGGCACCATTCATTCTAGCGACTATTCGATTCTCTGGGGAAATATTAGAGAAATGAAATGAATTAAATCAATAGTGTTAGTGCTAACATGGAATAGGGGCAGAAAAGCCGGGATTGTGCTGAAGTGAAGTAATTGTATCATTTTACATTTGTATGTAAAGGAATGTGCCATAAATGGATGCTTGAATGCAAAGATGAATATTATGATATTTGATTTTACTATGCAAGTGTTGTACTTTATATGTAACCAGTGAAAGGTTTTTCAAACCAAGCACGTTTATAATTAAAAAGAAATAGTTCTGTAATGTCTAAGCGTGCAAAATGTTTAAGGACACTGAGCACTTTCATTGGCTCACCAGCAGTCTGGCCTTTAAGCATTCCATGGAGCATTGTGAGCCTGGTCACTTTGAATCCATGCCCAATGAACCAGGCAGGCAAAGTCCTTATGCTTTCTCGTCAAGCCCTGAAAGGTCACAAATAGACAGGTTTCGGTAAAGAGGAAAGACGTATGGAAATATGGGCACTTAAATGAGGGTGGGGGTTTAAGCATGTCCCCTCTCGGAGCAAAGCCTTCAGCCGTATTTCCTGGAAGTTCTTGAGGCCTTCTGGGAACTTTATTGGGATGGTTTTTGTGGCATGTGAGGCAGAACTCCTCGAAGGTTTCTTATGGGAGTTAATCAGCATAATCTAGTCTGTAGAGGGCGGCAGGCAAACCTGAGGTTAGGACAAGATAAAGGTCTAGAGTCTGCTTACTAGATTACATTCCCCAGTCCCTTTTTATAAACAGAGTGTCACTCCTGTTTTTTTATTTTTTACTTGGATATATTGGGGAGTGCTACCTGCTACCTTAAGGCCCTTGAACATAACATTTGTATGCAAAACAACAGAACGAAACATCACATAATATCACCAGACCGAACATGTCCTAACCGGCAAGTATAAACCGAAACCAGCATTATGTGACGAACAATAAAAAGAAAAAAAGGGTGAATAAATACATGAGAATGCAAACAAGAAAGCAGCCAAAAACGACCTTAAAAAAACAAGAAATGTGTTTATAAACTTAATTCTGATGGGAGAACTAAAAAAAGGAAAAAAAAACACAATGGAGGAGCAAGGTTAGGTTTAGATGCAGTGACGGAAGATGATATGTTCCTGCAGCTTAAAACACTTACAAAAAAGGGCATATTTTTTTATGTGTTAGGAGGTTAGCCACTTGAATTCTATCAATCTTATTAATTGTAAATCGTCTGATTTTATGCTCTTACATTTGATTGTATTTGTTCCCCAACTGTGTGTGAATCAGTTGCTGGCACTACAGTTCCCACAAGCCTTGTAGTCCCCACCCCTTTTAGACGTTGTCCGGCGCATCAGCGCCGGCGCACATAAACCGCTTTGTGCCGGTTCGTGTGAGGTGCGTGTGAGGTGCGTGTGCAGTGCTGCTAGTTCTACCAGTAGGACCTCTCTTCATGCCCTCTCTGTAAGTACAGATAGCTTGGGGGTCTACTAACCTTGTGAGCCTTAGACTTAGCATGCCCAAAAGTGACCTTATCATGAGAATCCAGCGTAACCGCAAAGCCAGGTTTGATGCATTAGAACGTGACGATGCACACAACAGCATCTATCCCTCTCCGAATTATAAGATAATTTCAAGCTGCAAAAAAGCTTTATCAAACATTGAGGGATCACTGAATATAGAGAACCTGCATGTTAGAGCCAGCATGTGTTTGGAGGCTCAAAGTCAGGCTACCATTGATGTCCCTGTACATGAACCTATGCAAAGCGCAGTGCTTGCTGATTGAAGCCAAACTAATTCCAATAGTACAGAGAAGGCCCCCCATACTGCCCTCATAGAGAAAAACATCTCATTAAATCCAGCTGGTGACTCTCTGCTCCATTCTGCCTTTCTTAACACCAGCTCACTTAAGCAACATGGAGTAGACATCAAGGAACTTCTTACTAAATCTAGTCCCGATTTTTTGGCAGTCACTGAGTCTTGGCTCACTGAGACTACCCCTTCTGAAGCCACCTTAGCGTTTCCCACTAATTACCGAATTTTTCAGGCAGACCGCAGAGACGGTCATGGAGGTGGGGCAGCCTTATTGTTTAAAAACCAGCTACTATGCCATTCTGTGTTGCACGAGGCACCGGATGACTGCGAGAGTCTAATAGTAAAACCTAAAACCTCAGACAATGTTTCAATAACAATAGTCATTATAGACCTCCCAGGGTACTTCCCCTCTTTGAGGAACAGTTGCTGAGGCTCCTGAATAAAGCCACTAAAGTAAAGTGCCCCATTATAGTGATGGGAATGTTAATCAGTGGGCTGAGTCAACCTCAGATAATGTCACCTTGTGTCGATTGGGTTCTCTCTCATAATCTCTTGGTCTCTAATCTTGTTGCTAGTCCTTGTATATGGTCTGATCACTATCTGCTTACTTTCTGCGCAAACATCCCTGTTCCGCCGGCAAGACTTAATACCAACCCAAGACAAATCATAGAGACTAGAAACTGGAAAAACATCACTCCTGTAAAGTTGTCAGCCATGATTAGATGTAAGCTTGGTCCTCATGACAAGTATGATAATGCTGATGAATTAGCCTGACACCTCACTGAAACCTTAGCGGGGGCCATTAACTCTCTAGCGCCTATGATAAATAAGCATCTGAAGCCAGAGACACTGAATAGCGCTGGTTCAATGATACCATTCTTGAACTGAGGCACCTGAAGAAATCAGCTGAACGCGATTGGTGTAAAAATCTTATGCCTGCACACTTATAAACTCCTAGTTAAACAATTCAAGGACGCCATAATTGAGGCAAAATCTGCTCTTTATAATACTAGGATCACGCAAACCAAAGCCAGCTCTAAAGAGCTGTTTACCATCTTGAAAGAATTCAAAGGGAAGCCAGGCACCATGGCCAGACCCGTAAAGGATTCTGACTGGTGTCAGAAAATCCATAACATCTTTGCCGATAAAGTCACGTCTCATCAAAGTTCCATCGCAAATATTAGGAACTCTTGCAATATGGTGAGGAACCTCCTGACTTATCCCACCCAATTTGACCTACCACCAGGTTCTAACAAACCTGTTTCAGTTCATACCTAGCACCGAGACTGACATCTCCCAGATTGTTAGCAATATGAATCCCACTTCGTATCAGGGGATTTTTGTCCATCCAAAATTTCTATTGGTTGCCTGGATGTGTTGAGTCTTTGGGTGACAAAACTGGTCAAACCTTTCATTTGCTGAAGGATCTGTCCCCATATCTTCAAGGAAGCATGGATTACCCCACTCTTGAAGAAAGGATAAACTTGATCCAATGTCCATAGACAATTATCGCCCCATAACTAATTTGCCGTTCTTTTTAAGATACTGGACAAGGTTGCATACCTTCAATTTCAGAGCTTCATTGAAAAGAATAACATTCTCGGAGCACGTCAGTCTGGTTTCAGAGCCAGACACAGCACAGAAACTGCCATGCTGGATCTTAAATCAAGCCTGTCTAGTATTGCTGATCACTGTAGGCCAGCGCTCTTGATGCTTCTTAACTTGTCCACCACGTTGGATCTGGTAGATCATGCTTTACTGGTGGACAAGTTGGAATCCATAGTTGACTGGGCGAGTCTAGCAACACAGTGGGTTGCCTCCTTTCTTGGTCCTCTCAATGGCAGAGTTGCCACTGACAATGCCTGCTCTATTCCAACACCCATTACATGTGGAGTCCCGCAGGCATTGTGCATCTCGCCTTCTTTGTTTAAGGTCTATATTATTCCCTTCCTGAGACTTCTAGTTTCCTTTATACAAACAATGCTAATGATACCGATGTCCTCATGAATCTCTTGGGCCTGTATTCACATGACTCATTGAATCTCAATAGCATATATTTTGCCATCCACGATTGGATGGCAGCCAACTCCTTGGCTCTTAACATCAAAAAAACAGAACTACTCATTGTGGCCTCTGGCCCCAAACTCAAAACCTTGCCATCTCAGTATAACAGTTTCCGTATCTCTAACATTATTATCCAAGTGTCTAAGAAGGTGAAGACCCTGGATGTTATATTGGATGCTGAATTGACTATGAACCAGCACGTTTCTCAGATCAGCCTTCTTGTGGCCTGATCAATAAACCTGCTCCATCAGATTCGACCATTTGCGTGACATAGTAATGCGTCCATTCTGGCCTCTGCCCTCGTAAATTCCTGACTGGACTATTCCCAGTCTAATCTAGCTGCATTGCAGGTAGCACAGAATGGGGCAGTGCGTGCTGTCTCTGGTTCATATAAAGGTGCCCATATAACAGCTTCCAGGTGGATATGCACTGGCGACCTGTTAAACGTCGCATTACATATAAAATTCTCACGCTGACCTAGAAGTGCGTGAGCAATGCAGCTCCAAAGTACCTCAGCAACTGCTTACAGGCATATGCACCCCCAGATCCAAGGATCAATCCAGACTCGTGCAGCCTAGGTTTAGGCTGGGGAAGTCTGGTGGATCCTGTTTTGATGTGCAAAGACTGATGGCCTGGAATGTTCTCCCTATTGCTCTCAGAACAGTCGAGACGGTAAATAGGTTCTCGACTGAGCCCCATAATGGATCCCCGTGCCTAATCTGCCCTCTTTATGTGGTTGTCTTTGTTTGTTCTATGTATGCCCTGATGCCCCGGGCATGTGACGCATTACCAAAAATTGAAATAAACAAATAAATAAATATAAATAACGCACACACACACACACACACACACACACACACCCCTCCCGCACTCCAGACTCACTCCTTCCTGATTTAAAGTCTGCTGCTCAAAAGGTTACATTCTGCCAGTATGGGACAAAAAATGAGTCTGTCATAGAACAAGGCAAGACGACAGGACCCCCACTTCACATTGTTCTGTCTCTCCACCCAAGGCAAATAGCTTTTTTCTTTCAATTAAGACGTGACATCTCCTGTCTACAGGAAGATAATATTTGGGCACCTTTTGGTAAGTGAGGCATGTTGTCATCCTTTCAAACAGATAGTGGCGTCTAAAAAAACAGAAATTCTTTGTTCTTATTTTGGATTTATTTATTTGTTTTTGTGTTTTATACAGACTAACATGATGCCTAACATTTGTTCCCTCGGGCTGTGAGATACTGCAGCATGTTGCAAAGTCTAGGAGTGAAAATTAATAAATCAGTATGTTTATGTTTTAAATGCACAGTTCAGTAAAACTGCCTCAAATAATCAAAGGCTCGGAGCACCGTGGGGACCCTGAAAAGAATGGGTGCTCTTAAAACACCCTCTCTATGGCCCTGGGGACACTTTCAAGCAATAGAACGGACGGGGTGCACTGCAGTGTTACCTTACAAGGCTTCTATACTGCACTGAATCTCGTGTGATTTCTGCCAAATCATACTTTGCCAAATGCATATTGTACATCTGACATTTTACCCTTTGCTATGCATTTTTTTTTAAATTGGTCTGTCAATGAACGTGTGTGCCTGAATGTAAAAACAGTCAATATTGTGAGATTCACTGATTAACTAACCATCATTTATTGACTTATTTTTAATTTACAATTGTTACTATTGAATTTTTCATGAATTACTTCTATGTTTGTTATTCATCTTGTTTATTATTTCTGATCAATATCAAATGATTCTGTTGATACTATCAGTTGTCGACTAATTACACTTGGTGATTTCAATATTTGCTTTGAAGAGCATCACACTTCAGCCAAATAACTGAGCTGCTACATGGCCAGCCTTCACCGTAAACAGATGTTCTAGAGAGCAACACACTCAGCTGGACATGTATTCAATGCCATTTTCTTGAAGAAGGCTTGATGACAAAAGCCCCAGCTGTCCACATTCTCTGGAGCAATCATCTCAAGTTACCATTTGTGTTCAATGCTCCAACGCGCGTTAGCCACCATCCCAAGAAGAATCGGGAAAACTCTCAACCCACAGCGATATGAAACTCTAACAAAGGACAGCCAATCATGTCAGCACCAGGGCATTGGCTCCCTTGGTACAGTGCTGTTCCAGATCCAGATTTCAGAGGCACTGGACATTCAAAACAATGCCCAGTATCCGCAAGGTGGTTCACTGCCCAGCTCGAAATCAGAGGAAGACAAGCCAGGAACTAAAACAAGCCTGCAGCAAGCACTGCAACCATCATGGTAAAACATCCTATCCTCGACATAACAGGTACTATAAAGAAGACGTCTTAAAAACACCAAGAAATTACTCTGCCTGGAACGCATCCGAATGGCAAGAAACCCACAGAAAAAGAAAAAAATCATCAAGGAGATGAAAAAGCCGATGTCCTGCAACTAAATTCCAACACCCTCTCGGAAACTTTGTAACAACATCTTTAATAATTTCAGAAACAAGGTAAAAAACATTCAGTAAGCCATAGACGCTGTACTAACCAATAAGAGTGATCATTATTTCACACAAAATCCCAACTACAACATCCAAATAATTGAAGACCATTGGTGAAGCAGAATTCACTAATCTGGTGAAGGAGAGCAACAAAGCAGGCTCCCCAAAAGATCCCAGCTCCACATACATATAAAACAGGACCTCATTACGAGGTTTCTGGTAAACCCGCCTGCGGGTTACCGGCAATCCCGTAAGACTGTTACCGCCGATTGACATCCCGGTGCTATCGGGATATCACAGGCGGTGGTACAGTTATTTCCCATTCGCATGGAGGCCTAAAGGACTCCATGGGAATGGAAAACCTAAAGCACCGGCACCGTTAGTAACATTGCCGGTACTTCAGTGAAAAGCCTGCTGGTAGGAGCCTGAACTCCCAGCAGGTCAGGCCTGCCTGGAGTTCTGTGCCCCTACCGCAGACTTGTAGTATGGTGGTCCAGATAGGGTGCCGGTATCTTGTTACCGGCACCTTTATTTCCGGACCGCCAAACCCGTAATGAGGGCCATTGTCAGCATGGAAACCCGGGGCGACTTCTAGCAGGAACTCATGGACTACGAACTGCGAATAGGAATAGTGCCATGATTTCTTAAGGCATCCTATGTTAAACCACTCTTCTAAAACACTTCTGGAAAGCTGGATGATCCCTCAATGAAAGATTTTCCTACATCCTATATACAATTTCTTATATACCGAACCTAGCTAAAATCCTGGAACACTATGTTTATAGTTAAATCCTAGAAAATGATAAGTCCAACAACATCATGGACAACTTACTATTAGGTTTTAAACCAATAAGAGGAATGCAATCCATTCTTCCCTCTATTTAGGCCAATCCTAAAACCAACACACATACCAAGATTCCCTCGGCCCACGTACTCATCGATATCTAAGTAGCGTTCATCATCGTTAACCACACATCACTAAAAATAAGACTAGTAGAAGCTGGATTCAGTAGCAGTACACTACAAAGGAACAATGTATAAGATATGTTCTCACTGGCAACATAGAAACCAGTGTACCTGATGGACACTCAAAACCTCCTACGTGGCCCCCGGTAAACTCCCAGTTGCACCTGAGTGGTGGTGAGAAATGCAAGGTCCCTTGCTTTGGCCTAGAATGGGGGCCTCCCATTATTGGACAGAAATGAATTTGGAGTGGGGCACTAGTGCCTCCTTTGTGAACTATTTAAGAGCTTTCTAGATGTCCCCTCTCCCTGGTTACTGATTGGTTGTTCAGATTTTACTGCAATTCGAAGATATTTGAAGGGGTAAGGATGCAAAGTGTTTCTTTCCGTTCTCTCCTCAGGCACCTTTGCACCCTGAACATTCACCATATTGACTGGCGGGTGCACTCTTCTGAGTGACAGTGTCCTCACTGGTCAACGTGTGCTGCCTGTATTCACCTTTCCCTTTAGTTTTAGAGCCAGTGGAAGAATGCTTTGCTACTCTTGTTGTGATGATTGTACTTGATGCAAGTTTTAGCCTGCTGACAGCAGCTGCTTAAAAAACACTCAGAACGTTAACGGTTTATTTTTCCTCTCTAGTCATCAAGTGACACCGGATTCGTGGAGAATTCGGGGAGAAGTTTTACGACACAGCCAATCTCGCCTCAGGAAAAGACCACACCATTTTGCAGAACCGATATAACTACTTTTTTTAACAGGTCTGACAACTGCAACAGGTAATTTGAGCACTTTGGATGAAAATACTTTCTTCTGAAGAAAGCTTTGCAGATGATGCAATACTAATAGCACACACAGAGCTTGTCATAAAAATGCCTCTTGTAAGGTTTTGTCGAGTACTGCAGGCAGAATTTTTTTTTTACTGTGCGAAAAAAAGAAGGCAATGGCTTCGGCGAATATAAAAAAGGTCAACCTGCCTCCAAATCATGATTTCCGGGGAATCATTGGAACAGGTTTCAAATTTCAAGTATTTGGGCACATTGCTAGCGGCAACTTTATTTTCTATACCCCAGCTGGACAGAATCTGGCCTGGAGTACAGGTAATGCACCAGCAATCCAGACATCCTACCAAAAACCTGGAGAAATAGCAATCAACCACGCCACCAAAATCTATGGCCAAAGCTAGTTGCGGCAGCGGCCTATGGGTAGGGGGTATGATATTATAGGTTATTTATAACGCGCTTAATACACAGGGGTTTCTAAGCGCGGACCCGGGGATCGAACCTGTGTTGCTCCGCGTCTTGCTTCCAGGGCGAGCATGTTGCCCCTGAGCTATCCTCCCGAGGTTTAAGCAATACATTTATAGAAGCCTCTGGTTAGCTCTGACATGAATTCTGCATACCGACAGCCTTGCCCCTCTACTGCTCATCGCTTTGTGTTGGAATGGAAATCGGGGTAGTACCTATAATGGAGAAATGTCATTTATGACTTCTATTGTATTGGACACAACTTTGGTCAGAATCTGAAGATGGTCCTTAACTACAAACCACAGAAGAGATGTATTTATTACAGGCCACGCCTAGATCTAGATATTTGGAATAAGCACAAAAGATGCTTCGGATGATAAATTGAAATACTTCTGGCCCCATTGAATGGGGTACAAGTGTCCCCAAGAATGCCTCATGACCCAGTATGAGAAGAGGAAACCGAGCTGTGCCCGCCAGGGCTCTAAGCCGCTCTGGTTCTTCGAAGTTAATGCCACATCAGGGAGGGACACATACTTGAATACTATGCTCCAACTTCTCGCGAGAAAGCGTTGGCTAAGCTTTGTTCCCGTAGCAGCCAATGCTGCCGGATGTCAGGGATGTTTGTGTTTGTGATGCCGCCAAGAAGATTTTGCATTTGCTATTATTTGCCCATGGTATATCAACGCGTATAGAAGATGGCTGATTCCTGGCTGTGAATGCTATCAGGTGAGGGCTGTATCAAAAACATGTAACCTCTGCTTGGATAGCGCTAGTCCATTTACAATGATCTCCTGTTCATACAATTTATAGACAGTAAATGAAAGCTCTGGGTCTGCTCAAACATGCTTTGCTTTCGGTAATAGCCTACTTGTACGAAATATATTTGACCATTTTCTTTTGACCGAATTCTTTTGATCGTTTTCTTGGTCAGATTTAATTAACTATATATATGAGGTGGGGTAAGGGAATAGGGAGTTGCAGGTGGTCTCTCCCCTCCCCCCATTTTTGACCACAAATCGAGCAAAAGAAATTCAGTCAAATGTGAAAAGGTCAAATATTTTCCAACAAGTAGACCTAAACCCTTGCTTTCATGTCTTACCCACTCTTTTTTCTTTTAGGTACTGTCACCCTATTTTTCTGTGTTCCATATTTTGACCCAGTTGTTATTCTTTATTGCTCTGCACTGTGCATTGTTGCATGTGGTGTCTGGTATGAGGGACATATATGCACCACTTTTGGACTGTGATTGTCAACCCCCAGTGGGAGCGTAACCCAAAGAACTCTTGGCAAAGCACCAAGAAACATGTAAATGCAAAGCCACCTGCAGCAACACAAAGCCCATGAGATTGTGTAAGGAAAGTACTAGGTGAAGAGTAAAGTCAGGTTTTTATATACTGCTTCATGCCAGATCACTCCAACTCACAAGCAGTGCAATAATAGCTGTTATTATTAGCTAAACCCCAGACAAATAAAGGGCTGAGTCAGCCCTGCCTTAATGGAAATGTGCAAAGTGCAGGTTGGCCCAGGTGGGAGGCATGCACTTAACTTGCGAGTAAGTGTCAGAAAGCGCAGTCCACCCCTGGGAATTCCAACTGCAGCGCCTACGTTCGCAGAGGCCAGTGGCTGAAGAGCTCAATGCAATAAGCAGCATCTTCTTGCACTAGACGAGAAGTTTCCATGGGCCTCATTACTAGTTGGGCTGTATGCCTGCCTGTAATACCGCCGACTGTAATAGCCCTAGCACCGACCGGTCCGGTGGTATTGCCACCGGATCACGGGTTGGGCCTTAACGGTAAATCCCTATTCCTGATTGGGTCCATTGGATCCAATGGGGAATTTTTGGTGCTAATACTGCGGGCTAATACAGCCGGCTGTAATACAGCTGAAAACAGGGATTTTCACCTCCAGAAAAAAGATGGAGGTAAAACAGCCGATTTAGTGCCAAACTCGTGATAGAGCCAGCCCTTAAATGCGGCGGTAATACTGTTACCACTGCATTTAAGGGCTACAGCCCAACTCGTGATGAGGCCCCATGTCTTGGCTTCCTTGGCTGCTGCTGCTGGATAATGAATGAAGCCGAGTTGGCCTTTTTCTGAGGAAAGCAACAGTTCTCGTTTTCAGTTTTGTGTGCTGTTCTTCTTTTTCTTCTGAGATCGTTAAGGAGAATTTGTTGAGGTGGACAGACCCTTTAGAAAATGCCACTGAAAACAAATGGTGGTTGCGGGCTATGCCCGGAAACTGCTCTCGACAGTACCCTTCATCACTGTCTAACAAGAGTATTGCTGGGGAACACAGACTATATGACAGTCAGCAGCAATCACATTTCTCTTGATCCCTATCCGGACAAATAAGAACATCGCTCAGTGGATTCAGTTGAAGTTAGAAGGGTAATCAGATATGGACTCCTTGCTCTCTGTGCCGTAGAGAGAAAGAGCTTCACGTCGCTGATAATGCCCAAGAATTCAGAAACACGTCTCTGAGCTTGTTGATAGGTCTTCTTGTTCAGAGGAGAATTCCCTAGCATTTGCTGGACTGCCATGGTGGGTGGGACCAGACTGATAAGCAAATGGCTATTTCTCCTCTGTGAAAGGTACAGTGAGCTAGGATGTGGTGTTAGACCATGCTGAGTGGGAACCATCCCACTGAACCGGTTATTTAGCCGTTTCCGTTCTCAGCAGAGGTGCTGCCACAATTTTGTGAATAAGCATAGGGGCATTCCTGCCTTCTGGTTCTAGGGCAGGACAATACTGGGCAGTTAAATATGATATGATATAAGTCATTTATAACGCGCCTGTATGTGCCTGTAAACAAGTGTTTATAGGCACGGCACGACAAGTGAGAGAGGACAAAACAATGATCTTACGGGGCCTTGTGTCATTAAGATCGTGCAAGTGCGAGACACAAAGTGCAGGGGGGGAGCGGAAGTGCCAGGGGGAGGGAAGGGGGAAGTGCAATTAGGGCAGCAATGCTCTGAGTAAGTGCAACCAGGGCAGCACGTCTCTGGGTAAGTGCAAGGAAGCAGGGGACTGTTGGGTTCCAGATAGAACTCCTAACTGCGTGGTAGGCCTAGAGGCAGTGCAGGGGCTACTGGTCAAGGGGGGCTTGGTACCCATGAGACTCTGAGGTTAGCCAGGCAGCCAGTCAGCCCAGCATACTGGCTGGTCAGCAGCAGAGAGAGACAAAGGAGAAGGGAAGGTCTTGAGCTGCTTCTGAAACTTCAGGTGGTCCATCTCAAGTTTGAGAAGGGCAGGGAGGCCATTCCAGAGGGCGGCACCTGCAGAGGAGAGAGATCTACCCTCCACTCTCTGCCTGGAGAAGCGTCTGACGCTCAGAGAGTTGGAGGTGGCTGAGCAAAGAGCTCGAGAAGGAAGGTGTTTAGGAAGAGAGAGTTGGATGTAGAGCGGCCCCCGGCCGCAGAAAGCCTTGTGGATGATGCAGAGGGTATTGAACTTAATCCGTACAGCCACATGGAGCCAGCGGTGAAAATTCAGGGCTAGAGAGATACAGTCCCTGGGCTTGAGGCCAAGGACACGTCTTGCAATCCTGTTCTGGATTAGTTGCAGAGGGCGGAGAGTAGTGGAAGGCAGATTGAGAAAGAGGCTGTTGTAGTAGTCCAGCCTAGAGAGAACCAGGGCTCTGGAGACAGTGAGGCTCAGGGGGAAGGTGAGGAAGGGAAGAATACCTCTGAGGAGGTGCAGCTGGTAGTGAGACTTCTTGTCAAGGTCTTTGATGTGAGGAGAGAAGGAGAGAATGGAGTCGAAGCTGACACCAATGTTTTTAGCCACATAGGAAGGCAAAGGATGAGGGCCCAAGGGGGGCGGCCAGAGTGAGAGAGGGAAAATGGGAACAGGGGTCCCAATTAGAAGGATCGCAGTCTTACTGGCATTAAGGCAGAGATTATTGGAGGCATACAACTCCTGAATCGCAAATAAACAGTCAGGAATGAGTGATAGAGGAGAGGGGGCTGAGGGTAGCCTGAAAGAGAGCTGAGTGTCATCCCCATAACACTGAAAGTTAGAGGAAAAGGTAGAGCTGAGGTGGGCCAAAGTAGACATTGAAGAGCCAGGGTGAGACGTTAGATCCCTGGGGAAAACCACATGTGGAGAGTGAGATGGTGGAGAGCAAGGACCCAAGTTGGATCTGGGGGGGTCGGTCCTGGAGGAAGGAGGTCAACAAAGCCAGGGCCTGATCAGTGAGGCACAGCTTCTCGCTGAGACAATTGATTAGGATGGCATGATTGACCGTGTCAAAAGCAAAGGAAAGATAGAGGAGGATGAGGACTGATTGAATGCTAGAATCCAGATTAGTGAACAGATCTTGACAGGTGTTCAGGAGAGCAGTTTCCATGTCTCTGGCAGCTCTGAAGCCAGACTGATGGTCATGGAGACAACCAACAGATTCAGTGTGGAGAGTAAGCTGGGAGCATGCAAGCTTTTCCAAGATTTTACCCAGGAAAGGAGTGATAGAGATCAGGTGGTAGTTTCCCGAACAGGAAGGATTGGCAGAAGACTTTTTTAGGAGGGGGTGAACAAGGGAGTGCTTGAGGGGAGAGGGGAAAGTTCCAGTGCAAAACAGTGATTGCAGAAATCGGCCAAGGCTGAAGTGAGGGTGTCAATGTGGTCCTTGATGGTTCTGGAGGAGCAGGGGAATAGGGTGACACAAGGGAGGAAGTGCCATATTCTTCCCACAGCCAACTCAATTGCCAAAGAAGGTGGCAGCCAAACATTACATTGACATGGTGAACAAAATTGCTAGCATCCTCCCTGTGTCCCCCTTTTGTGAATATGTGTGTGCGAGTGCACGCGTTTGCTCCTGTGTGTACATGTGTGAGCATGTGCAGATTTTCTTTTCTTTTTATTATGAACCAGATTTGCAATGCAACTGTTAGCATGAGCCATTGTGACCAATATAAGAGAGAAGGCATGTATTCAATCTTCCTTTGTGGTCGTATGAGAAATGCATAATCCATAAAAGCCAGTAAACATTGAAACCATTAACGCCTATTAGATTTGTGCTGCCGAAAGAAAAAGAAAAGGTCTTACTGAGCACAACGGTAAGTGAATACAGGAGACAGAATAGCACAGAAATAGAGACAAACCCTGAGTTCATAATGAGAAGCAATACCTCAAGCCAGAGAAGAGTTACTCGTACAGGGCCAGGAAAGGATCCCATATCTTGTTGAAATCATCCTTGTGTACAACCCACGAAGTGTACAGTGTCAATACCAAGGGCTGCTGTGGCAACAATACACCTTTTAGTTCCACCCATCTCGGCATTTGAGCGTCAGAGTTTTTCAGCAAGTCCTAATATTGTAGAAATGCTCGAACCGACTATGCATTAGCATTGAAAAGAATGAATATTTTGCATAGTCAAAACAGTAAAGCGTTTCATGCTATCTAAAATGATGGTTAGGACTTCCAACAAGGGTCCCTTCAGAGCTCTGGTAAGTCCTTGCATGTATGAGAGAGAGAGAGAGAGAGAGAGAGAGAGAGAGAGAGAGAGAGGCTTAGAATATGGGAATGGCAGCAGTTGTCCTGCTGTAAAATTAATATGTTATTCTAATAAAATTGAATATTGTTCCTATTAGAGATGCTGAAGCAATCAATCAAATTGCTTTGTGAAATTGGAAAATGATCATTAAACTTAAAAACGACTCTTCAAAACTAATCTGAGCTCGCGCCTGCCCTACTTTATAGTTAAACTGAATCCCTTACTTGAGATTCCGCAGATTTGCAAGTTCTTGTGAGAGTCAGAATTATTTCTTAAACTCATATGCGAGTTCAGTGGGCATGCTTGAATTCTGCCAGCCAATCCGAACCACCAACCTTTTCAGAAAGGTTCGGTGGGCCAATCGGAGCCTCAACATTTCTATGGAGGCTTGGTGGCCATTTTAAAGGTAGTGCTCACTTCCTGCTTCTACCTCTGCTGCGCCTGACTGTTAGAGAAAGGGTCAGAGCTGAAAACACCTCCCTTCCTCCACCAAAAAAGAAACCTATTGTGAAACACTTGGTAGAAACATTTGTGAAAACCTTGGTCTTTTTTTACCCCTTACCCTTTAATGAATCCTTTTGGCAGACTTCCCCTTACTTTTCCCACAGGTGGCTGGATCTATTTGTCATCATGTCATCTTTTGATGAGGAGATCCTGGTTGATTTTGAGATTGATGTGGCCGTAGATCCGCAGCCCATTGAGTGTGAGGCTTACTTCCTAGGATGTCGTTGGCGACGCCATGAGGATGATAAAGGCAGAGAGCTGCCACATGATGGACATGAAAAGGGGGAGGAGGGGTTAAATGATGCAAGCACAGAATGGCAGCATGGAGTTACTGGTAGAGGTCCCTCAACTGATATGGGAGGTTGTGGCGACAGGCTCTGTGTTTTTCATGCAGGAAAAGGTGGTCGTAGAGCATGAGAAGGTGGCATAAACGACGAAACTGCAGCAGGAGGATCATGGCGATAGGCGACAGGAGAAGAAAGGCAACGAGGCATATTCGGGCCATGGAATGGCGGTGATGGTGGGGCAGGAGGTGGCGGTGAGAGAGCAGCGAGAGGTGGATCCTGAGGAGGTGAGTATTGTAGGGCAGCAAGCGGGGCACCATGGAGGGGCAGGGATAGCAGAAGAAGGCGGATTAACACATAGATGGGCTCCTGCCACATCAAAACACATATTAAAATTGATCAGTTCACATCTTTTATGTAAAGAATTTTAATGTACACATTTTATTGAGTAAAAACTGACTTTACTCAACAAAATGTGTGCATTACACTTCTCTATATAAATGAGGTGAACTGATCTGTTTTAACATTTGTTTTGCCATGACAGGAATTTGTGGTTTATTTGTAAAACAAGAAGTGCCAGGGCCCAAATATTTTCTAGCACTCCTGTGCCACTGCAGGTGGGCAGTTCCCCACCACTGCTGCCACCACCCATAGCTGCTCCCCACAGTGTCGACATATCTGGGATTCCACGACAGCTCACACCTGCATACTGTGGTTGATGGGTGCACCGACTATCACCACTTCATAATTAAAGGCAGTCTGAGTCAATAAGTGCCAGGGCTCAAAAATAAGTGCCAAGACTCAGCCCTGGCAAACGCCCCCACAAGTTAAGCACTGACAGAAAGGCACCTGTGTATTAATCTAGAATCACCAGCTTCTGCTAGAGGGGGCACCAGTCAGATTGGCAGAAGGAGGAACGCCACGAGGTGGCAGCAGGTGGAACATGAGGGGGTGAATGAGAGGCAAGGGGAAGTGGGACAGCATGAGTTAGGACATAAGGAAGATTTATTTATTTATGTTGTCATTTATAGAGCGCACATAACCCGGAGGCATCTAGGTGCTTTTTGCTTAAGAATTTGGTTAGACTAGGTGGTAAAACTACATAAGTTACAGTCATTGCATATGAAGGTAGGATAGGTAGCAGGTTACAGGCTGCATCGTTATCTTTCGTTAGTTAAAGGTCATGTGACACAGAGGTTAGTTACATTGGTTACAATACGTGCAATGGTTACAGGCCACCAGTGAGTCAAGAGCTTACGAGCTGGGATACAGAGGATACATACAGGATTCCATAAGTAACAGCTGTTGGCTACCTGAGAGACCACCACCTTGAGTTAAGGGAGGTCTTGGGTGAACAGCCAAGTTTTGAGGCCTTTGCGGAATGACCATCGTGAATGGTCTGTCCTTAAGGATGAGGGCATGGAATTCCACAGTTTGGCCACAAACTCCAGGAAGCTGGAGCCACACACATTTTGTCGTCTAAACCTAGGGATAGGGACAAGGCCGGCGGAGGAGGAACAGATAGGTCTATTGGACTGGTTTTTCGAGACTTGATTTCTCAGCTAGGCTGGGGCACTATTGAAGAGGCATTTGTGTGTAAGTGAGAATGGAAGGACGGAGGAGGCAATGATGGAGCAGGATGAGGAAGAGTGGCATGCAGCGGAGGAAGGGGACATTGACGGGCAAGTCAGATGATGTAAAAAAAACAGGGTATTACCCCAACATATTCAACTGTGTGCACTTCCGGGATATGGAAGGCGGAGTATTATGTGAATGTTATGCCTTCGGCATGACTACAGTGTCAGCAGTGTCATGAAGTGACATCTAACAACCATCTGGCATCCACCACCTCACCTCCATGGTACCCTCTTTCAATGGTATGGAAGAAGCAAAGGGCAATTCTACCATGGCTTAGAGCAGGGAAGTATGATAACAAGGCACAACCAGTGGCCCCGCTGCATCTATCAATGTATGTGTTCTCTCGGCACCCCCATCATGGCGAAAAGGCTTGCGGAGGATCGGTAGGGGAGCAGGTGCTGTTAACGTGTGTTCTGGCTTGCAGGCATGCACTGGCTGCATTGTGGGGTGGTGGTCAGACGGGGAGCTGGAGGGCAGTGTCATCCAATGCACCGTCATGGCTCATCTGCATGCCCATCATCACTCTGGCATCTACTTCTAAATTGGGCAAGGAGGGAAAAAGTATAGCAGGGGCTCTGTGAGAAAACGGGCAGGAAGTAGATATTGTGTATCGGGGAGACCCTCAGAAATATTTGCAGTTTCAGCTAGTAAATAAGAGGGGAACTCTGGGAAATTGTAGCAGGGAGAATATGAGAAATATTTGCAGTAGCAACTATTCCGCAGACGGGAGACCAAGAGAAAGATGTGATGCGTGTCTCTCTCTTATGTGGTAATAAGAATGCAGATAATGAGCAGGTTTGCAGCTCCCTTGTAATGGTTGCTGGTATTTGTGCTCAGAAGATCAACCAAGATAAAGATGCGCTCGTGTATGCACAAACGTAATGCATTCTATTAAATTTGCGGACACATGCAACTTTAGAACCTAGAGCATTTTTATCATGGTTGATCTTCTGAGCACTGGTACTTACCGGTTGTATTTGAGTGTTACAGCCTCCAGGATAACTGGTGCAGGTGGTTAACAGATGTTTTATAAGTATTGCATACACATATTGAAATATGAAGAGTTATGAACTTAGGGAGCGCTGTGTCTCATTACGAGTTTGGAGGTAGCACCTGCCTCCAAACTCGGGTCCGGGTTCCTTCAATGAGGAATTACCGGGCCATTCCAACCTTGGAGGACCCGGTAAATCCTCATTGAAGGAACCCATCCCCATTCCCATTTGAGCCCATTTGAGCCCCCATAGGGCTCAATGGGAATGGGGAGGGGGCTAATAACGGGCCTGTTAATAACGGGCCCGTTATTCCCTGGTCCCCTTGCGGGACCAGCTAAGGACGTCTGGTCTGACGCTAGGGAACCTCGTAATAGGGCAGAATGGGTTTACTGGCACTGGCACCATTACCGGCGCCGTTAAACCCAAAGCGTTTTCTCTGTCTTTTGGGGGGTAGTGCTTGACTACACTACCTTGTTTCTAATATATGCGCTGCAGTTTAAAAACACGGCTTTGAAACTTGCATTTCCATCCCGCAAACAGGGATGTGCATGTTTTTTTCGCAAGGGCTCGTCTCTATGAAATGCACTCCGAGCAGCCGCCTGGTTGCTTGGAGCCAGTCATACATCAGTGTCGGAAGCGTGCTCCCTACATTGATGTAATAGGTTATTTATAACACGCTTAATTCCCAGAGGTTTCTAAGCACGGAAGCAGGGATCGAACCTGTGGTGCTCCGTGTCGTCTTTACATTACATCACATTACATAGCAATTATAATGCACGCTATAGACCCGCAGGCATGAATGCGCGGACAAGTAACACATAGAAACATGTAGGACATGTCTTGCTTCTACGGCGAGTACGTTGCCCCTGAGCTTTCCTCCCGAGAGCTCTCCTCATGTATTCTAGGCGGCTGGACAATGCATCTGTGAGCCACAGTCCAGCCCCTCATGCAAGGTGCAGGTCGCTTTTGAGAATAAGGTGACCTGCGCATTTCTGCTGAAAGTAGCGCAAATGAAAGGAGCGCACTCTCTTCATTTGCGCAAGTTTTGGGGAATCTTGCCCAGTATCTTTTCTGCCTGTGTTGAGGCATGGCGGTTGTGTAGTTAGCAAACGTGTGAAAGAAAAAAAAAGGAGACATATGTGCAATAATTGCTGACAGATGGAAGCATGCTTCCACTAGCGTTCAGGGTTGTCAGAGTAAAGAGAAAAATCTTTCAAACGAACATAAACAATTATTATTTTAAAGGTTGGCATGTGGAAACGCCTTGCTTCCGCCCTTTGAGTATATTCCTAATATTTTAGAAGCTAAGGCGCCCTTATTTTGTTTTATTTCTGTGTCGGGGTGGTGCGGGGTTAATTTTAAATCTAAACGTTGTTACTGGTCAAAGCAACGTGTCAGCTGTTGTGAAAGTAGCCGAGCAGTAACAACTTCCGGGCTTGTAAACTAACTCAGAACGGATCACTACGAAGCGCTCGTTTCCTGGAGACGCCACGTCATGGCCCTACTGTAGACCAACGTTGCAAAATGACTACAGAATGGTCGCGCCCACATCCTGAGTCACCCCTAGAAGGAGTCCAGAAACCCCACGCCCACAGAGGCTGAGAACCCGTTTGTGAAAAGCTCTCTCACATGACAAGAGAAGTGAAATCCTTCAAACACTTGAACTCATCGACAGTCCTGGACTGGCCTGTAGGTAAATAGGGCAATGACCGAACCAAAAATGCAAAATGCTAGTGTGGGCCCGATTGTTGGTCAGTGTGTGGGCCCCTTTTTGGGTCAATGTGGGCCAGTTTGAGGAGTTACTTCACCATGCAGCTAGCAGTTTTGACCAGTGTTACTGAATAAATATTCTTTAAAATGCACACTTTCCATCACATTTTATTTAAAAAAAACTTGCAGTTGAGTACTACTCAAACAGTCTGTCACTAAAGGAGTGAAGTGCCTGTGGGCCACAATTCTATGCGTCAGTCCGACCCTGCTCATCGGCTGCAGCCTGTTGCAAGTGCTAAAAAAAGGTGGTCGCTATCGGATGATGTGTTCACTGGACTCCTGTTCAAGGCATCTGCATTACGCCTACAATAGTTCTGCAGGCTTAACGGGTGTCAATGGTTGAGACATACCAGTGGCAAATGTGCGCTATGTTACGTTAAGAAACATTTGTGTTGCGCTCATCACCGCTGCAGTGGTCTTACAGTGTCATTCCGTACATACATATATAAATAAATGACTGTGTGTGCATCTCATGGCGAATAGCATATCCTGTGCACAAGCATATATGCAGGCTCAGTGACAACTGTCTTCAGTGCTATGGTGTGCATACACTGACTGTATTAGTGTGTCCATTAAAATATATATATATATATATATATATATATATATATATATATATATATATATATATATATATATATATATATATATATATATATATATATTAAACACTTAATGCTGGGGTTTGCTCATATTTATTTATGCATTTATTTATTTATTTATTTATTGTAGAAGTGTAATGTGCTACATTGCAATGAAATATCAGTGGGTCAGAAAATCGGAAAAGAGAAGGGCAGGGGAATGGACAGGTAAGGCAGGAGGCTGCATTCTGAATCCTGAGGGAAAAGGAGAACAGAGAGGGGAGGAGCATAGAAAGTGGGGAAGGAAGGCTCAGCAGACATTTACAGCTAAACCTGAAGGCAGACTTGCACATCCAGACTAAGGGAGACAGGGCACAGATAAGAAAAGTCTAGACAGGGAAAGGAGGGTCAGGGTGCACTCACATCTAAGCTCCCAGAGGCAGCATTAGGGATCTTGACAAGGTAGGAATGCATGAAATAATCAATCAATCAAAATAGATTTATTTCAGTAAACTTGTTACCATGAAATCATACATTTATCACACATAAATGCCATGATAAAATTCTAAAACAATAAGATGAATTATCAATTAATTACAAATTAATATAGAAATTATCTGATTCATTGTGGGCAGATCAATCATTGATAAACAAATGATATCACAAACATTCATGTTATTCAGGGAGGTAATTGACCAATCCTATTTCTTCTTAAGAACCATGTCTGTTTTAGATATTGAGAAATACCCCACAGATACAGCATGTTCTCGGATTGGTAGCAGATGGATAATGCTTGCCTCCAATTCCTAATATTAGATTATTTAAAAATCAAATACAAATATACTTTACTCTAAGATTATGATAGGTAGGGCAAAATAGTATAAAATGTTCAACATCTTTTTTCGGGTTTGCACACAATGTACTCTTCTTACTAGCCACACCCTCCCATTTACTAACAAAAACACTAAGAGGTAAAATGTCCAACCGAAGTTTAGAAAACAACAAACGTTCTGCATTAACGTCCAAAGTGGACAAATAGGGTCCCTGCAGCAGGGGAGCCCTACGCTCGCGATAACTAGCAGTCAGACCAGCATCCTTGGTGCAGATGCTAGTTTACACGAGAGAAACCACTCTTTGTATGTTTTTCTGGTAATGATCCTATTGCGTATGTTGCTGACCTCATTTGCTAGAGCTGATTCCCAAATCTGGTTCAAGGCCAAAATCCTAGTAAGGTTTTGTATATATGTGAACCATGGTAAATTGTAAGAACCTGGTTGGGAGAGAAGATCTTGGCAGTCTTTTCTATATGAAGTTAGGTTGTCCTCCATCCATAATCAGATCCAAAATAGTATGGGTCTTAAGCCAGCCTTACATAAAATTCCATACATCCCTAGTAATGGTAGACTTGGGGTGTTTAAAGGGAGTCTGCACAAGGTTTTTTATAATATTAAGTTCCTTTCTTGCTAGTGTCTTAAGGTTGCAAAATCCCTAGATTTCCGCTGGATATAGAGCTGCCGCCTGGGCATTTGCTCTCTAGATTTCCATGGCCTCTGGGATTGTTTTCCCACCATAATGATGTGAAAAGGACTTTACTGCTCCTCCATGTTTTTCAAGGGACAATTCACTCTTCAACAATTGCTTGGCCAAACTACCCTTCTCGCCCTATCTTACACCCAGATAGTCATAATATTCAACCTACTCCAGCTGTGTGTTCTTAACAAACAATTTCATATATTTAACTGTTTTGTTAGACCAGATTAAATATTTAGTTTTGGAAATGTGAACTTCCAAACCCAATTGAGAGCACTGATCTTCAAAACAGGATAATGTGTGTTGTAGACCTATCAGGGTCTTGCTGATAAGAGGTGCATCGCCCGCAAAGAGCACAATGTTAATGTGCTCTACATCTATACTGGGTGGATCAGTTTCAGGTTCTCACAGTGCTTCAATTATGTTGTTTGTGTACAGGGAGAAGAGCAAGGGAGCGAGAACACCTCCCTGCCTTACTCCTCTAGTAACTGGGAAAACACAAGTGCTTTTACCTCCCATAACGTATCTTACCTGGGTGGAGTTCTCAATATAAAGATTCACAATTGCAAACAAATGGTTCACAGGAACTCATGTTTTATGCATTAAAACCCACAGCAAATTTTGTGGGACAGAATCAAAAGCTGTATGAAGATCCACAAAAACTCAATATAAAGTTTGATCAAGCAATGCTCTCAATTTCTTGAAACGAAAATATAATCTAGCAACCTGGTGTATAGCGCAAACTCGTGTTCTAACCCTGCCTGGAAATTTGAATCTGATTCAGTTCCATTTACCGACGCTTGCAGTCGGTTCCCTAGAGCTAAGCCATACATTTTTGCACCATAATCAATTCAGGAGATTGGATGATAGTTGCTCATCTGGTCATGATCTCCCTTCATGTAAATCGGAATTGTCTCAGCACCCTTCCAGGTCCAAAGTGTATCCTTTCCATCTTTTATATTGTTAAACAGTTGGTATAGACGAGGGACCCCTATTATTGGTCCTGAGCGTTAGAGATCTACAGGCAATCTATCTATGCCAGGAGCTTCACTTGCATGCTGAGATAGGAATGTTTGTTCAGTTTCACTCTGTGTGATCATTAATGGTGGACACATCAGGTCTGAGGGTTGGAAAAACCTTCTTGTGTGCTAAAATTCAAAGCAAATGGCTAATCTAAAGTTTACAAAAGTGATCCATCCACATATCTTGAATGATATGTACAATATGTTTATTAGACTCTTTTAAAGACCCTTTAGTGTCTCGCAACCACAATTTCCTAGTATCCTTGTTAGCACATACTTCTTTCATTATGGTCCATTTACTGGGAACAAGCTGTTTCTTTTTGTCAATAATTGTTTTAAATATTATGTTCTTAGCTCTCTAACTTTGGCAAGACCTCTGAATGGGAGGAGAGGGACACATGATAAAATCCCGGAAATCAGTTCAGTCCATTGCTGGGACCTTTAGTGCGCCAAATGCTCCCACTGGCAGACATGGTATTGACTCGGTTAAACAGCTTGTGTTTGTTGTTGGTGGTCTTAAGCGGGTAATCAGTCTGGTCCAACTAAACAAGGACATTTTCCACTGAAATAGAGTACCAACAAACTCCCCAGCTGTGTTTATGCCTTATTGAGCATCATCGACGAGATACAGCTGAAGTGCAGCATCTCTCTAATACAGAGAGGGAGGTGTCCATGTTTGGATTACCATTACTATCTTTGTGTAAAACCACAAGTATTTCTAAATTTCCAGAAAAGCTCCTCTACTTAAAATGAACAAGGCCGAATAACCTGTTCAATCAGATGGTGCCCACTCATGAAGGTCAACAATCATGTTTTATGCCACTCTGCTTTGCTAGAGGAGAAATATCCATTGGTATATCAGTCCCCCCTCCCAGAAGTACAGTGCAAGCTGATGTCATAGGAAATGTTGTACTGACCGACAACCTTATGGCAGGACCAGACTGATACGCAAAAGGATAGTTCTCCTCCGGTATGGCATGGAGAACAAATGTGATTGTTGACCACTTTCAGTGGGTACCATCCCATAAAAAACAGATACCTGACTCTCACTCATGCAATGGGCTGATGTTACAGTAAACAAGAAAGGCTGATTTCCCTAATGCCAACGTTATGTTTGTCGTTGCCATGAGCTAAAACGTTTTTTGCCAGACTGACAAAGTTGCATCAAGGTCCCACAAAGCGTGGGGCCCCTTAATGAGCAAAAACAAGTGGACTAACACTTCAAAAGGTCCTTAAACTATTAGCCTGTGCAGTGAGTAACTTGTTAAATTTGAATCTGGAAATGTGCCAATGGCTGTCAGGGAGGAGCAACAGGAATCAGTCTGAGTTCTTGTCTGAGCCAAAAGGACCAAACATCATCTAATGATTCAATTAGTGTTTGATTTGTCTTTTTAATAGGAGAATTGTGAACATTAATTCTGCTATTCGGATGTCCTTCAGGGCTTCATTGAGGACATGAACATTTCTTGATTCCACATAGAGGGCTCAATCTGATAACCACCTCACCCCAAGAAAGTATCCCGCTCAACGTATTACTCTCTGTGCCCACATTCACTCATGCAGGGAAACACTCAACACTACCCAGGTCCATCCTAACGCCAACTTAGACACATTCTACTCACCACCACTCAGCCAATGACACGCAAATATTTATGCTAATTAAAGCACAATAGTACGTCATTCTACTGATACTGCCGATATCTCCACCATACAAAATATCAATGGACCCTTCATATCAGAAACATGAATCACCCCCAGAGCCTCCCACGTGCAGAATGTCCTCATTCCCAACAGACATAAGAAGGGGTTTGCAACCTGTGGCTCTCCAGATGTGTTGGACTACAAATCGCATGATTCTTCCTCTATAGGTTTGCTGGAAAGGTATGATGTGAGCCATACTCAAAAACATCTGGTGAGCCAAAGATAGCAGACTGAAGGGCTAATGCATTTAAAATAGCAACAACACAGAGAAAACCAGAGCTGCTCTTGCTATAAGTCACAAGCCCTTATGAAACAACACCCTTCAGGATCCCTCATTGCTCAAGACCATGCACCTTCTTACCTGCTGTTAGGAAAGATTTCGTAATTGTAGGTAATGTTCCTTCCATGTGGCAACCCCTAAACTTTTTGCTGTTGTTTTTCACCTTGTTCTTGACTTTGCCAGAGAAGTGCAGCCTTCTGCTGCACTCCTCTGGGCTTTCGCTCCTTTTCTTATGGGGAAACTGACATGCCCTTAAGACAGTCAGTACCGGGGAACGCTGTTTCCCGTAGTTTCTTTTATCATGTTGCGGCTTTAGTGCAACCTGACACAAGAGGGCACTGTAAGCTAAGTTACAGCTCTCTTGGGTCTCTAGCCTTCTACAGGCCCTAGATACTCGTTTAGGATTGTATTTGATCGGTGCAAGTAATTCAGGGACGGGAATGGTGGCAGCGATCGTTTTCTTGTGTTTTGAGCTCCTTTTGGCGTTCTAAGCGCGTTTCTCGCGCTTAACCCAAAATGGTGGCCTGGCTCCCAAAATGGCCAGACCACGAGGCTCCTTTGTCCTGTCCGCTGACCGTCTTGCTCCCTTCACCTTCCCCAGGTCGAGCCGACCCAGGGCCTTCCTTATTTGGGCATGTACTTTCCCGCGAAACACGGATGCTTTCGCGGGCTTCTACATGTCTTGTGTGTGCCTCCAGGATGTGGGCTGGGATGTCTGGTCCCAATACACATCCTGGGTGCCAGAGAGTCTAGGGTGGTGTGAATGCCTGGGACCACCGTGTTCCGTGATTGGTCCACGTATGGTGTGAGTGTTGATGAGCGGATCTCCCATTGGGTCCCCTCCGTTTTGGCGCGAAGGGAACCGTGGATAAGAGGGGGCTGGAAACACCACTACCATGTCGATCTCCCGAGTTCTCACGAACGAAGGAATACAGGAGCCAAGTATCCTGCAACCACGAGGCTGGACCGAGGAATCGCTGGTGACCCGCTGAAGGACTTCTCCTCTGCACTGCTGTCGCCTTGTGAAACCCTTTTCACCTTTGATCGAACCAGAAGGCCTGTACTGGTACTTCGACCCTTGGAATAGCGGGAACAGCTATTCTCGGCATCTTCACCATCTCCTGCCAGTGAGCCTTCGGAAGTGTCTCTGGGCCATCCAGTTGACTGACCAGCTTACACGGGAGTCTTGCTCTGTAACCGCCGCCAGGTTGTGTAGTATTTCGGGTCCTTGTCACTCTCACACGCTTCGTACACTTGGCGTTCCCAAGTCTGAAGTGAGTAGTGTACATTTGGCTCAGATACACACGGCCGCTCCGTTGCCCTGCTGTGGTAACAAACTGTGCTGGTTTCTTCGATTGGGACGTCTTTTTACTCAACACGACGACGAGGCGTTCCCTGCTCTTCTGAACCTGCCAGCTGCTGAAACTGAAGCGGAGAAGCCTGGGTCTGCTTGCATCGGGGACCGGTGAGTAGCATAGCTAGGATCTGGTCGCCCTCCTGCAGGAGCCCATTGCTTTTCCCCGCTGTGTAAAACAGCACCCTTTTCCGTACTCGCGCTCTGCTTCTGCCCACTGTGGAGGCTGCGCTTGAGTCGCGGAACTTGTTCTTCTTCTTTTGTGCACTAAACTGAACTGCCTGATTTCCCTCGAAGAGCTTCTCCTTTTGCCCATTAGCACCAGCGCGTGCCGGTACTTTTGAGCACAAGGCTCCACTCTTCGCAGGGCTCGGACTTCCATCTAGTTAGGTGCCTCTGAAGGTGAACTGGGTCTAAGCATTATTTCGCACTGCCTGTCTTCCTTCCCTTTTAGGTGGACTACCCATTTCGTGCCTCTAATGCTTGAGACTGTCGTATTTGTATATATATTGTGTTGATATGGTATGTGTTGGTTTACTATCGTTATAGTGTGATTTTCTTGCTACGGTCATTGTTTTAAAGGCCTTGAGGTAAATGTGTATATATTTTTAATATAACAACTGTTTGGAGTAGTTTGTAAGTGATCTTGCTTTGTGTGCTCATTGCGGTCTTTCAGTCACCCTCACCCCTCTTGAGACCTAGTCTTGACCGCCGCGATCGCTACCTTGATTGGTCTGGCTCGTCCAGAGGTTACCCTGTTCCAAGTAATTAGGTTGGCCTTCTGAACTTCTGCGCCACCAGGACAGAGTTCAGAAATCCGTCTTAACACCTGCCACTCCCAACTCTCCTACATTCATATTGCTACCTTCTTGAAGAAATCACTGACCTTATCATGACACAACCACCAACCATTCTGTCAACATCTTTCTCAGAGACCTCAATCTGCCAGGAACCAAAACAACCAAGAAAACAAAAGAAGCACCCTTCAATCTCATGGAACGACCTCACAATCACACCACCTGTAACATAGTGCACCCACAACAGAGGCATCACTCTAAACCTGATAGTCACTGCATCACTAGAAATTAACTGACTTTCACCTCTAAAACTCAACTGAACACACAGCCATCCCAACCTCATAGCCGTACCTACACAGTTCCAGCTTTCCAGAGCAAGCCATCATAGTCAGCAGAAACCAGCAATTCAGGCACAGACAGTGGTCGAAGTGTACGAAAAGAACTAGTGGAACAATTTTCCCTGCTGGGCTGGCCACGCTCCCTGCAAACACCATTGCCACAGCCCCTCCCTCGCACAATATAAACCCCCAAACACATGCGCCTGCTGTTTAATAGAACGTTCAGCTCAGTGCACTGAAAGTGCATGTTTCAACTTCTTCCTACACTTTTATGAAACCATTCTGGAACAGTTTCTTTTTAACCTAAAAGTATCGGAACAGTAAAACGTAATTTAAAAAAGTAGAGCAGCACCGCCGCCAGCCTTTCCCGCCCACTTCGACCACTCGGCACAGAGATGACTGCTATGTCAGTGACTATGGGCATTTGAACGGAATTGTTCATGGGACCCAGCTGTATTCTATGGGTTAATAGTACATACACCCATAGGGCAAAAGTCTACAGTTGAGGGCACTGCTATACTTTACATGCAGAACACATGCACACTGAATAACATGCAGTCACATGCAAATTACATGCACAATTGTCAGATCTGTCAAAGATGCATTCAACGAATGTTCTCTTGTCTGTACCATCAGTTTACTGCAGTATACATGTTTCATGTTGGATACAACAGTGATGGCGGAAATACAGAAAAATACTGCCTTATCTTCCATGGCATTACCAATCTCCAAAACTCCCAGTACTATAGAGAAAAAACACCTGCCCCTTAGCCCCAGGTTTTGGAAAAATACCCCACCATGCTGGCATACACCTCTAGCCCATCTTCCTACATCACTACCTTGCTCGACATGCTCAACCACACACTGCCAATACACAGGCACACCTGAAACTAGTCTGCACGAGAGCTCCCCGTCAGCAAATGGAACATCTGCAAGCAAGAAAAAACATCCAAGGGATACATCACTGCACAACGCTACTTAGCAACCACTGCAACACCACTAGCATGAGAAGAACGCTTTTCAAGGCCATCAAGCACTGCCTCAGCATCTTACTAGCGCCCACAGTGCCTGAGTTTATTACGAAAATGTAACAAAACGGATTAACTTTTGATTGACAAAATACTAAGGATCTGATGCAGCATTGACATCGCCTTCCAAGACATGTCCTAAAATGGTCAGATTTGCTACAGATAAACCTAGAGGAACTCACATAGTCAGAGCATCCTAACCTGAAAAACAACATATGACAAACACTCGCTCTTATCCTTTATATTATTAATGTCTAACTCACTCAAGGCATCTTCGACAATGCTATGACTGTCATCGTTCAACTACACTAAACGTTTGTCAAACCCAATCCCCTTCAAGCATATCAGCATGGCCTCTGAGGCTGATGCAGCTCCAAGGCCACCACCATTCAGGTCATCACCAATGGTTTAATCAAAGTGAACAAAGGAGGACACTGCCTTCTGATCCTGTCACAAAGCACAAAGTCAGATGTGGAATATATTTACCATATGGTCTTTATCAGGGATATACTGAAACATGCGAGTAATTGACTCAGGGTGTAGAACGTGAACAAAGGTTAACTCAGTCGTGATAGGATGGTTGGCCACCACAGAAAGAATTATGGTCTCTTGCTTAACATAGTAAGATCAAATATGTGGCTATGCGTTCAGTGAGCCAACAAAACAAAACGTATTTCCAAGAAGGATGTCTCGAATGAACTTGTTGCTTCAGTCAATAGCGAAGTGTCAATGTCTGGTAATCTCCATGGTGGTTTGCTTGTGCAGCTAGCATACAGTGTGGAGTCCTTCTCCAGGGTCTCAAGCCTGTACTCGAGACTGATGCTAATTCTATGATTGGTAAAACACTGGAGTCGGCCTTAAACTAAGGCCTGAAGTCAAAGGAAGGCAAGCGGCCCCAAAGATCTTTGCACAGTCCTCTCTGGGCCCCTCATCATCGCCCTCTCTGTGCGTCCTGGTGATATGGGCTTCTAACGCAATCTCCCTCCTCCTCAACAACCAATCACTAGTTTGTAACTTGGGAGACCTTTGCTTAATTCTTCATTCTCTTTTCATGTATACTCATGCTTCTCCTGCGCCTCCTTGATACTTCACCTCTGACTCAGTCGCCCACCCTTCCCAGGCTTCCCTGTGAGCTTCATTTCCATGAGAGAGAGAGTGAGTGTGTGTGTGTGTATATAAAGAAGGGTGGAAGCCCCCCTGCCCTAGAACGAAGATGGGACACATAACCTGTTCTGTGGGATGTGATGCCTCCGGGGGGTCTACAACCACATGTTATCTTCCTGTACCCGTCAGAGGAGCTTCTCCTGTACTTACTTGACACTTCACCTCTGAGTCGTTCATCCACCCGTCCAGGCGTCCCTCTCCTCAATGAGCCACAAAACATTTTGTAATGTTAATCCACAATTGATGTGACAAAAAACAAACAAAGCCCTTGTACATGGATAGAGAAGTGTTTACGATAATGCAGAGTACGGATTGCTTTGCTTCACTTCACCAGTACTGGGAATCAGCCGCTTTATATCAGAGACAAGAGACAGCCTGCAGACTAGGGTTGGCAAATGGCGAGGATGGTTCTGCACTTCATGTCTGTGCATGGTGAGTGGCAGTACATATGCCATCAAAATACACAGGCCTTGGCTAGCCTTTTCCCCTTGCACAAGCTGCCACTGTCTCAAGGGTGCAACGAAGATGGACTGCAGTCAGCATCAGACCAGGAGTTAATGGCCCATGTATATTAAATCAGAGACAAGTTCAACCATTCTTCAATGCTTCTGAAACGCAACTTCCCTTAGCTCACTTACTTCAATAGACTGGCAGCATTACATCCGTTGTCATTTCCAGACTTGACTGTGCAGACTCCCTTTACCTGGGTGCAATGGCCTACCAACTAAACAACCTACTAAGAGTCCAAAACTCGGCTGCCAGAATGCCAGACTGCTCCTTGCACTCCGACAAAGGGATCACATCTCACCTGCTCTCCGCACCTTACATTGGCTCTCGATTGGGCAAAGGGCCACCTTCAAAATCCTGTGCATTACTCACTGAGCAGTGCCCAAAGCCGGCCCCAAATACTTACAAGAAATAATTACACCTTACCACCTAACCCGCACTCTAAGGTCAAGCACAGCTCTCCTCCGAGTGGTCCCACCCTCTGTCTACACAACCCTAGCGCCAAGTTTGTGAAACTCAATTCCTCCCCTCATCCGACACAACCAAGACTACATGGCATTCCAGAAAGCACCCAAAACCTGGCTCTTCCCCTAAAATGATGCAAAGGACCATTTTGGCCTTCAATTCCCCCACGAAATCATCCGCCCTCTCGACCAACCACAAAAGGCCAAGTAATGGCTTGAAACCCATCATTACGGACGATAAGAATGACCGGGACACGGAACCTGGTTGCCATTAACAATTAAGTTCAACACTATGAACCAGCTGGCTCCTAGTTGCTGTCATGTGCCAACGCATTGATTGTCTTCACCCTAAACCTGTCTGGAAATGAATGACCGGGACTCCAAACCTGGGGCCTAGTAGCACTAATGTTCTTACGCTATGACTGGGTTTAATGATTGTTTTTCCACCAGGTATGCACTACTCTTTCAGACCAGGTGATGTTTATCTTTATTTGTCTGAAAACGACTGCGCAGAACTCCAAACCCGGGGCCTAGTTGCACTTATGTTGAAACGCTATGATTGGGCCTGATCTCATCTCTGACAAGGTATGCACTGTGCTCTCTGATCAGGTGATGCTTAACTTTATTTGTCTGGAAATCAAGCCCAAAATTCCTATACATGGTGCCTACTTTCACCTATGTTCATAAGCTATGATTGGACCAGCACTTTGTCTCTACTGGGTATGCACTATGAGCTCCGATCAGTTGAGGTCTCTAGCACGTTCAGCTCTTGCAAGGGACAATGATGCGGTGTAATTCACAATTCAAGCCATGACCTAGGACGAGATTACCCAACCACTTGTTGCAAACAAATACCCAAGACTCGGAAAAATGGGCCCACAAGCACTTACGCACTAGCTTTAGAAATGGACTGGCTAGGTTTCACCATCAAGGTACTCCACTCTTAATTCAGGTGAGGAACCTGGTAAGGCAAGCTCCTGCAAGTGACAATTATGTGCTGTCGCCTGTTATCAAGATTCAAACAATACACTAGACCGGGAACACTTAAACTTCTGCTGCACGTATTAATGTCAGACAGGCAGAGCACCAACAACATGGCCAGGTTCGATGCTGGACGTTCAGAGTCACTGAGTACCAGTCTTCGTATCTAGGACATACTCGTAGTTCCGATAGAACAGAACTGGATGTAAATGCACACCAAGATGGTCTTAATCGATAAGCAATTGCAGGCGTAAGTAGACTCAGGGATGACCATAGACCTGTAATCGCTTGGTCCAGTAAATGTTTGGAATGGGTCAGTGCAACATCAATGATACTGTCAAGCTGGGAAAGATACAGCCAATCTTGGTAAACAGAACTAACTCCACACTGGACCGAGAATGTTTCTGGGAGAACTAAAGCACCTAACCTCTAAAATAGGGAGAAATAGTTAGCAGGCACTTTAAGGTAATCAGGAACAGGGAACCCCCTCTAATTGCATAGATACTCCCACATACCAATATGCTGACTCTCTCCTCTGCAACAACAAACAATAGAATGCAGATATACCCCTAGATTAAATCGGCCTAGCTGCACACATAATTAAACACCTCCATGAACACCTCAACAATCTTTCGAACGCAGGTATCCTCCACAAATAATCGGCATAGCTGCACACAGAATCACCACCTCCACCAGAATGCAGCTACCCCTAAGTCAAATTGGCCTTTCTTCCACATTCTACTGATCTCACCCAACCTCCACACCACTCCTAGCATTAGAATGCAGCTACAAACCACGAAAAAAACGCAGCCTGCCTGCACACATACAGAGTGCATCCAAGCAGAATTTACTACTACCCTACTCTTTCCACTGACCTGGACTACGGTCACCGAGGGCGTTCAACCCACAGCAATTTGAGATCATACCAAGGGTAAAAAAAGACGCTATACAAATGCCCAATAACATAACATAACAACAATCATGTGTTTTCAGAGAGTCAGTGTGAGCACTGAAATGGTGGAGGGTGCAAGCACTTAGAGACCACAACCCCTAAAGAGCTTTACAGCACTAATTTCACTAGCGTCAGTGCAGAATTGTTAACTGCATTTAGAATGTGGGAAAGGGTGGAACTTAGAAGTCGGACTCTGTGTATTAGGGAAGAGAGAACTACAATTCTAGTGTTTTAGTTTGCAAGGTGATGTTTCCTGGTGCTCCTGCAGCACTAAGAGCACTCAGCCATCACATCACAGCACTGTTAGCAGCAGCACCCCATCAAGGTCCTTTCTATTGATGTTTCTGCCATGTTGTGTCTACGTCTCTCAGCGCCCTCCGGGCCATTCTCACGTCTCTCAGGAGTCTCTGTATCGTCTCACTTGTTATATGTCTCCATCACTGTCCCTGCTAATACTCCCACCCAATCTCTTCATCCCCAACATCCAGCATCCCCAACACTGGCCTAGAGGGAACTCTGTAGATCTTCCAGTGGGCCTCTACATCATGGACCTCTTTTTTGTGGTTACCTATTTTGTTTCCAAATGTTATTATTGGAAAGGGGTTAGACTTGCTCGAAAGGTGTAATATAGGGCAACTTTGAAAATTATTCCCACTGCCTATTTTGGTTCCCAGCCAACATCCCAATCTCTCGATGGGTCTTAATTTCTATGTTTCGCCTTCTTCTTCGCTCCCTCAGTTTCCTGATTCTCACAACACGGCGCCCTTTTGATGGATGCTCCACAGACAGTCAGTGCACCTTACCTTCAGTACAGATCCACAACGACCTGCGACTCACATGTATGCAGAGGGAGAGAGACACTGAGGTTTGCGGTAGGTGCCCAGCTGCTCCATCGTTGGGATCTGGCACCATTCACCGCTTCTCTTAACCAATCCTCACTCAGATTAATGTACCTGGCCATCAAACAGAAACTGAAGAAAACGCCATGACACTGTGGATGCTCCTGCCGCAAGTCTCCCTCTAGAAATCGACCTGGGTCTCCTGGGGGTGCCTGTGTAAGAGTCTCTGACTCCCCCTGGATAGGTAGCACAGGCAATAGGCAGTGAGGGTGCATTACTGTTACAAAGAACACAACAAAATGCTTATTTTGGCCAGAGAACTAAATACCCTAAAGTACCATAGTTGGTCGCAGTAATGAAGTGAGGATGTGAATTGTTGACTATGGTTTCTACCAACTGAATTCTGTCTCTTATAAATGTATATGTATATAAATAAAAGTAGAACAGTCCATTCGAGCCGAGTCACACATTCCACATCGCCACCTAGTAGTCATCGCTGGAAGTTCACCGCCAGGTCTGAGCCACATCAGCAAGGCATTGTGGGTATGCAAATTAGCCCAAATGCAAATCTTTTTCTCCAGGAAATTGCCTTTGTCTTAGCGGGCAGTGCTTCTTTATACATAATCAACTAAAGGCCGACATTTACAAGGCTGTCAGGACAACCACATACCTGTTTTTCACATATTTAAATATCGACCTCTAAAGGCACTCACAGGCTAGTGCTGGATACTGGAAGCTGGTGCAGGGAAACTTTTCTCACTGGTTCCCAAACCGCAGACACTAGAGGAGGGAAGTTCTTGCGGAAGGGTAGGAAGCCATTCTCCACAGATGCCAAGAGCACCTAAAATGTCCCCGCGGTTTATATATTGTGAGTCATTCAAGCCGCTATATCCTCTTCTCCAGGGCCACATCTTGAGTCCATTGCGTTAGCAATTGAAAGCATGCTTCAAGATTAAAGAAGCAGCTGATCTCTAATTTTCACTTCCCTAATGCCCTTGCGCAGAGGTCGATGGGTTCACAGCAATGGCAAGTCTTGATGGTCACAAGACAAAGGGAGTATATCTCACGATGCTGCGATCGATTGCCATTTAATGTGTAGCAAGATGACAGCTGTATCAGGACACCCTAATCAGTCTGGCCATTTTTACAATCACACATTATGTTCTTAAAGCTGACATTTTTAACTGTAACTTAAGCACAGACCATCCTTTCATCACCCCTCCAGCTCTGCCCTATTCGAAGCTGAGAAGCAAAATCTCAGTGAGAAACTCATAATCGAAATACTTTTTTGACAATAACAACGAACTGTTGATGCCTGCAAAGCTCATGAGTAATTGCCATGATGATTCCAGAACAGTATAGAATAGCCAATGGATATGCTGTTTTCACTTTTCAGTTCTGCCTAGAAAGGACATTAGCTAACTCGCAGACCTACTGCATACATATATCACTTGTTGGCTGTCAATCAGCTCTTTCATGATGCACAGAGGCTTCTTATTGGTCCATTGCATCTAGGCTTTTCTCTCTGATTGTCCCTTTGCGTTTCGAATTCGGGGTTCTGATTGGTGTAGCTGCCTTGTGCACCCAGTCTTCTTCCTAAAAGTAAGCGGGCTAGCTAGGGGGCCAGTGTGGGATCAGGAACGTGAACGCAGTGCAAAGTGCAGTGGCCATTTAATGCTCCTGATTCCAACATGACTGCCTCCTAATGCACAGGCAAAAAGGTAGGGGGGAAGCAAGTACAATGCATCCCACGTTTCAGCAATAGGCCTGACTACAGGTAAAGACTAGCCACCTAAACTGATATTTAACTATTCAGAGTGCCATCACGCCTGTCAGAGGTTTACATACAGTGAAGAGCCCAGAAAGCTGTGTTATGGAACACTAAGGTACAGCAACGAAATTGGCCTCAAACGTGGACAATATTCAAAGCAAACATTTGGTGGATTAGCGTTCTCCTGCATCGCTGCAAAACGTTGCACCTCAAACCCAAAGGAAATAAGAACAACAAAAGACCACCTACATTTCAGAAAATTGCTACAAGAATAGCTCCTTACCTCACCGAGCTAAATAGGAAACATAATCAAAGAGAAACTGCCGACACATTTCAATAGAAACACAGAAAACAACCGAAACCTCATGAACCCAAATAGGCCCACCCAAAGAAATAATGCATTATACTGCAAATCACCATAGAATAATATTAACTCGACAGATCAACATAACCTTGGCACAAAAGGGCACAGACTATGCTCCACTAACCCTTCTAAAAACTCTCTAATATTCTGCATACTAACCCTCAGACACCGAAAAATCACACTCATTCCTCCACATCAGCAACAGCCACAACTAAAACCACCCCAACATACACACACTCCACAGCACCCAACAGGAAACTAAACCAATCAAACAAAATTCACCCCATACACACTCACACACCAGACAGCACATCAATCCTACCAACTAAGGACAAACAAGCACACAGTGAGAGATTTCGCCAAACTGAAGCTACCAACAGCAGATCAAATCTCTCTTGCGCTTTTCCCTCTCAATCCCACTAACTAAGCCCTCCCAACCCTCCTCCCTTTTCAGATCTGCCAGAGTGGCTGGAGACCATGATAATGGCAGTGTTGCATGGTATAAATCACAGCAACAGAACACAATCCTGTCATGTCCTTCTTTTCCCCATGCTCCTTGCACTCTGTAACTTCTGGTGTGCTGATTCTGCTTCTGCGCTCCTTTTCCCTTGCTCTGTGCCTTATACTCCTTCCTCACTGATGCCCTTTTTCACATGATCCATCCTCTCCCCTGGGCTGCTCCCTATCCTTCTTTCTGCCTGTCCCCTTCGCCTCTGTGTCCACCATAGTCGTCCCCTGTGCCATTTTCCATATTCTCTTTTCCCTGTGTTCCATCTCCCCTGGCCCTCCCCTAATGTGTTCCTCTTGTGTTCATTCCCCTGTCCTCATGGCACTTAAGCCTCCTTGGTGATGTCAGAGCAATGGTGCTTTTCCACAAATGCATTTTGGCTAGTGGACCTTTCAACGTTCCCCATTTCTTCTACATGTCATGCGCCACAGTGGTCTTCACACCAGTCCTCCACCTTCATTGTCCCTTCCTGATTTATCATCTCACACACACACACACACACACACACCCCGCCCCCCCCCGCATCCCCCCCAATGAACCACAAGGATACGCCATCTCCTCCGCAGTCCATTTCTCTGTGTTGCTTTCCCTCTCATTAACCCCACTGTGTACCTTTGCCCCCTGATCTTGTGCACCCCCAATGCACCTTCCCCACACATACACCTTGCCCTACACACCTTCCCCTATGTTTCCTCTCCGCTGCCCCTTGTCGCATGCGCAGTCCCCCATGCTAATTGCCGAATGCTGCTTGTGCTTTTCTGGTGCTGCTCATGTCAGATTCACCTTCTCCACCTGTGCACGTTCCCAATCGGAGGAACTTCCCTCAGTTATCCATTTCCTAATGCCCTCACCAAAGTGCTTACCCTGCACGTTCTCACCTCCTGCTCCATCCTCCCCTGCTTCCTGCCACTCTCCTCCTCCCTGTGTTGCTTCCACCACCCTAGGAGCACCGTATTCTTTTCTCCATGTTTCCCTCCCCCACCTGACACTCTCCCACCGCTCCTTTTCCTAGGCTCCTACACACTCACATTCCACTCTATGTGTCTTCACCCAGGGCTCATTACTCACCACGCTACTAACTTAAAACATGCTCCTTCCTTCCTTGTGCTCATTCTTCCCTTGTGTGTCCTCCTTCACTGCCCTCCCTCCTCCATCGACCCTTTTCTTCACCCCACACCCCTTTCTTCAGTACTCCCCCCACCTCATTTCCCATTCCACCTATTCCTTCCCCCTCTTGGGCCCTTACTATCATGCTGCTTCCTTCCCTGTACTCATTCTCCCCCTGTGTGTCTTCCTTCCCTACCCTCCTTCCTCCATCAACCCATTTCTTCACCCCACACCCCTTTCTTCAGTGCTTCCTCTCCTTACCCATGAGCTCCTTCCCCTCTGTACCTTCCTCCCATGCTCACCCCCTTTGCTGTTTCATCAATGCTCCTTCCCCTCCACTCCTTCCCCCACGTTCCTTCCTCTCTGTGCAGTCTCTTCCCCTCTGATCCTTTCTAAACCCTTAGCCCTCCCTCACCCGGGTTCCTTCCCTTGAGTGCTCCTCTCCCCCATGCTTCTTAATCCCTTGCCTGGCCTCCTCCCCTGCGCTCCTGCACCCAGCACGCTCCCTCCTCCCTGTGCTTCCTACGCGACCATGCTCCCCTCTCCGGTAGCCTGTGCTCCTTCCCCTTCCCCCGCGCTCCTGTGTTCCTTCGCCATGACACTTCCTCTTTTATGCTATATTCCTTTCATACTGCTTCCATCGATGCACTCCATCTATGCTCCTCCTCTCCTGCTCCTTCTGCTGTGAAGCTTCCTCTCTGACTCATCCCCATGCTCTTTCCTCTCCAGGGCTCCTAATTGTCAATAATGCTTTGGGACTATACAAACAAAGCAAGCCACTGTTTATCTGTTTTCCTCCTGTTTCTATGTTACCTATTGAAATACCTATTTATCCAAAGACTATCGATCGCTACAAGTTGCTAGTTACAGAAAACACAACACGCATTCACTTTCGTAGACATGAACCAGTTGGCTTTGCCAATGTTTCTCAAATGGAACGCCCATAAAAAGACAGGTCGATGCACTCTGCTTTCCATTTGCAATCACCCAGAGTGTCTCCACACTTGCTAATTTGTAGAGCTTCACCCAGCCCAGAGTTTCTTCCTTTGAATTCCTCCTCCTCTTTGAATAATTTTAGTGGCTTCTCTAGTTAGGTAGTTAAGTAGTTAGGTAGTTATGTAGTTATCCTGTTGGCAAGGAAACTACACAAAATATATCATGAAAAAGATAGAATTTTCAACAGGTGGAATGGGAAATGTAGAAAGCTGAAAATCGCAAATCATAATAATGAACCCAAACGTTGAATATTCAACAAACCATCCCGCTGAGGCTGCCTGAGGAGCTAGCCATGGTGAGGAGACAGGGGATAGGTGAGGTGGATATGAGGTGAGAAGTGGAAGGGACTACACTCCTTATCCATTGCCTTCCATTTAAGAAGAAACAAGAATAAACAAAATGTAGAGAGGTTATATGTGCACAGCAAGCAGTTGTAATAAACTTGATCTGCTTCAAAAATAATTACATGACAATATACTTTCGATTTTATAAAACCAATTGTTTTAAAATTTTGTGCACTTAAAATCTCATATTTTTTAGGATAGGTGAAAGGTCTTTGCCTCACCCTTATCCCCCAATCATGCTGAATCAGCACTCTAACTCATCTCTTTATTGGTCATAGAAGATCAGCATTATCCAATAATGTGATAAATACTCAACTGGATTGCGAGCTAAAATACTTTGATGTATGGTCGCTGACGCACTCAGGAGGATCTCGGTCAATCTTTATTCTCTGCATCAAACCAGAGACGGAAAATGCATTTCATATCAGCCTTATTAAGCTTGCAAAGGCAGTCCAGCCCAAAATGCCCGGCGGATCTCCCAGCAAGGTGGCCAGCAGCAAACCCCAAACATTTTTCTTCCTTGTTGGGTTCCATCAGTGATGTGTTGCTTCAGTTCGGGCTGTGGTGCGGGGGTCATGTCTAGGTGATTTAACATGAGCCAACAATGTGAGAAAGACTCTACTGCAGACAAACATAAGCTAAAATGGCATATTCTATGGGATGGTGCCCCTCGCCTTTTGGCTCTCTGTACCCGCTGGAAACTGCAGAAGCATCCTTCCGGCTGCTGGGAAGTCATCAGAGAGATGGCACTTGGGAGCAGCCGCCTCTATAAGCTCAGAGATCAAGGGATCCAGGTCTGGATTCCCATCCTCAGTGAGATCATAAGTTGGTGCACTAAATTCAAAGTCATAATGAAGTGATTGGCGTCTTCCATGACTGACAGTCTGTTTTTGGACCATTGCGAGGCACGTAATCTACAGTGGTACATGGAAGAGAGCATTTACTGAGGGCACCGCGTATGAATCAACAAGCAGTTCTAATACTACTCGGCCTCTTGTTGTCATATGACAAAGAGGGCCGTAGCATCCTTCACCAGTGCTTACAGGAATACATGAAGGTCTTGCCCCGCCCTCTCATAGAGCACAGCCTGTCTCCTTAACCATTCACAAAGCAGGAAGATAAGCCCCTTCCTCTCGGACCCATCAGGTAATCTATAGAGTCCCTTAAGGTCGCACCGGTTGTTCAATGTGTAATTATGCCCAACGGGCAATTCGACTGAACTTCACAATGTGTAATTGCCGATAGACACGTAATGTCGCACCTTGGCGAGGAGACGGAATCACCCATGGTCACCTCAACCAGCCTTTCCCAGATCTACACATGGATGATGCTGAGTATCTTATGGCTCAACGGTTCCAAAAGTGAAATTGTATTGTTTGGCAAAATGGAACCAGACCATCTCCATTTCAAATGGCCTTCATCTCTGGGTGAACTCTGGCCTGAATCAGGGAACAGAAAAATCAAGCTGTTGCCTATATGACGTCTCCCTCCGGTTCCTGCCCCAGCTGACTGCTGTGACAAAATGCACGTTCCTGCAAATCCATATGCACAGGAAAGTCAAACTCTTACTGAGGTTTGGCCATAAAGCAGAATTCATCCTGGCATTAGTATGGTTGAGGCTGACAATTGCTGTGCTTAGTTTTTGCTTCCGAATAAAAGCTCTGAGGCGATTACGAGCGCCTACGCAGGTCCGGGGCATGAAAAATATCAGATCCTATTAAGCTGGCACCAAAACGTCTACGCTGGATCCCGATTTAAGAAAGAATAATTTGCAATATGCTTTGTTTAATGCATAGAACTGTCAGCTCACATGGCCCAAGATTATTCAAGTTGTCAATGATAGGCAACGACTGGAAACCCAAGATCTGATACAGGAGACAGAATAGTTCACAGTTCCATTTACTTGAACTACCATGGCAGCATGCATCTCCTGGGTTCGTATGCCTTTTGCTGCACACATGTAGTGAATACATGATCTGTCTCTACTCTGAGAGATGAATCAAACTCAGAGAAAGAACACACAGTTTTCAGCTCTTTACTCCAACAATACTGCAGGCAGCAACAGGAGCACATTGGTTGCACTTCGGTGCATATGTTTGCAAACAATGTCACATGTATCCTCTGTTCTAGACAAAATCTAGGGTGTCCCTATAAATCACGTGGAGAAAGGGAACAAAACGACAATCAAAAGATGCTCTCTTCATGGGACAAGTCAATATAGCACACAAAGAATAAATCATTGATTATATATGAATTTGACTAAAAGGGTGAAGATACAAATACAGTTATTGAGAAATGATTAAAAGCACAAGTAGCAATACGGATCTATGTGATTTTAACAAATTCCATTACAGAGAATCCTTGTTTACCGAAACCCAAAACAACGAAAGAAATACTGATTGCATTTTTTTTGGGTTCGGTGTCTCCCAAGCATCCTTTTTTTCGATAAGCCTAAGCTGACCCCAACCCCCCCCCCCCCCGTTTTACCCCATCCCCCATAATACATTTTGACAAAATTTCGGTATTTATTTCGTTGTTCATGTTTTCGGTAAAAAACATTCTCTGTAAAGTATTCGGTAAAATCACTGGATACCAGCAATACCAACATTAATACATAAAAGTTAACATCACATATAAATAATCTACTTTAAATTCATAATCTATACAGACAAAATCAAATGTATTGATAGAATTCATAACACAAGCACATATTCAGATTAACAAACAATTACACTGGATGCAGATCAAGCCCCACCAACCTTGCACAGCAAAGAACTATACGCGTACTAGACAGATTTAATCCTCAACATGAGATACAACACAAACAGTGTTCATGCTCACACTATCTGTTTAAGAAGATAGCAGCAACTCTATGTTAAAAACATGTGAGACTCTTAGAGACGGTATAAACCGGAACTACTTTCTCTACACGATTCTTTATTTCATCTCCAATAGAAGATGACGTCAACAAGTGTTCTCTAGTTCCGAAAAATAGCCACAAGATCCCAGGACTCGTCTTCTCCAGGACCTATCCCCAAAATGGCTGAACACTGTAAATGAGAAGCATTGTGATCTCCAAAGAAATCATCTTCACACAGGATACAAATTATCTATCTCTGAGGGTTGAATGTATCCATGAGTGTATCACAAAAAATATGTAAAACACTGTCAAATATTCAAAAGCCAATCAGGCTATTATTGTTACGATGTCGCACCTATTGAAAGATTCTCAAAAATTAAACTGACCCGCTAGTGGCAGAAATGTTCACTATCCCAGATGGCACAACACGTCAGTAGAATGTGGAATGGAATTAAATATCCTTTTGGAATAGGCCACTTCTACTTAGATGAAAATAAGTAAACAAGATGTTAAATAGGTTAAGACTAGCATATTAAAGTACATTTCAAAATAATCAATTGAAACCTCAACATAAGTGAACAAATTGATGGATTTAGTGCTGACGTTTGAGTTCTTATTCATGCTTTTTTTGGTCAATGTATGGTTTTTCCAGTCTTGTGCAGGCAGTACACTTCTGGGAGAAGATCCACATAATATGTTTCCAGGGATGTCTTTTAGGGGTCGCCTATCTCTGCGCGGTCTCCATCGCTCTTCGTCCAGGATTTGCTTGGGTCTCTAGGCTGAGCAGGCCAAGCTACTCCTCACTGATGAGGCCCAACAAGACTGAAACATGTCTGGGGATGCTTGTGGTCTCGTGCAGAAGGGATGTGACCTAGCATTTCAGGCTGGACTGCCCCTTTTGGGGTGGGACCAAGCCTGATGTGCATATGATCTTTCCCCTTCTGTAATGGCTTGGCAGGTGAAGAACGATGGTCTGGAGGTTTGCCCCGAGCAATGCCAGAGGTTGAGATTCATTCTAAACCTTCTACCCATCACCTCTTTCTTTTTGCTTTGTCACCCTGAGTGGGGCGGGTATGCCTAGACGTGGGTCCCGTGCCTGCTGGGCCTAGAGACCCAAGCTACCCCTCGCTAATGAGGTCCAACAAGGCTGAAACATGTCTGGGGATGCTCGTGGTCTCGTGCAGAAGGGATGTGACCTAGCAGACCGGGCTCACTGCGCCTTTTGGGGTGAAATCAAGCCTGATTTGCATATGATCTGTCCCTTTCTGTAAAACCTCACAGCCATCACCTCTTTATTTTTGCTCTTATCCGTAACCATGTGAAATCTCCCTTCTCTTCCAAAAAGGTGGTCCCAGTGTGGACTCCCATATTTTGCCTTGTTGCATGTCCATTTGAATGCCTCTGTCAAAGGATTCTCTACTGGTACAAACATGTGCCTCCTTCTCCGCTTCCACCACCCTTGTAAATACTTCTGTCTCTCTTGTAAGCCACTTCTCTCACATGCGCTCACCCTATGCCATCCAGCACTCCCCCTATGACAAACTCTAGTGTGAGCTTCCTTCCCTGCTATCCTAAGACCTGGTGGAAAATTCATGAATGTAGCGCTTACCACCAACATAGGGTCTGCACTTCCAAGTTGGAATCCTACAGGTGCTCTTAAATTCATTATTACAATTAAACCTTTTGACAAAACAGTGCCTTATGTGGAAACCTGGCATGGACATAGTTTTATTTATTTATTATTTATTGTGCATTTGTTAGGTGCTTTACAGTAAGTCAATTTTGCTACAAAGTGCCCACAGGGCAATAGGGAGGGAGCATGGGGTTGAAGACAATGATTAAAGTGGAAGATAAAAACGATGACCCTACTTTGCCTTGTGAGTATTCAGAACGTGCAATTGCAGCGAGAAGAGGGGGGACAGGGAGGTGGGGGTAAGTGCTGGAATGTCTGTGCTCATGTGTGAGCAGCAGATGAAGTGCATAGTATGGTAAGTGCTATGCGGCCTTGAGAAAGTGCAAGTCTACAAGAGTGAGGCCGGTGGGTGCCAAAGAAAATTCTGAGAGGAAGGCAGAGGATAGGGCAATTGGACGTGGCAGGCCAGGTCCCCGAAGGGATATATAAGAGCCCTAGTGACCAATCACAGTGACTGTGAGATTAGCAAAGGAGGGAAGAAGGGAAGGAAGTTGTGAAGAGGAAGTTCTTGAGGAGCTTCCGGAATTTGAGAAAGTCCTGCTCAAGATGAAGATGAAGGGGGAGGCTGTTCAATAAGAGGGAGCTAGTTGAAGAAAGTGATTGGCCTCCATCGCTCTGCTTAGCGAAACACTTTACACACAGAGAGTTGGTGCCAGAGGACCACAGAGGTCGAGTATTTAGTAAGCGAAAGTTGCAGATATTGTGATGCCCGGCCCCAGACAGCCTTGTGGGTGATGCAGAGGGATTTGAATGTAATCTGTGCTGCAACCGGAAGCCAGTGAAGAGTTTTTAGGGCAGGAGAGATGCAGTTCCTCGTCTCAAGGTAAAGAACAAGTCTTGCTGCCCTATTCTGGATTAGCTGGAGGGGCCGTAAAGTGGAAGAAGGTAGATTCAGGAAAAGGCTATTGCAGTAGTCCAGCCTAGAGAGAACCAGGGTTCGGTTAACATTGATCTTCTGACGGAAAGTGAGGAAAGGGAAAATTCCTTTGAGAAGGAAGAGTTCAAAGTGGGACTTCTTGGCAGTGTCCTGAATGTGAGGGAGAACAGAGATGAGTCGAAGATGACCCCAAGCTTTCTGGCTTCAGAGGAAGGAGCACGGGGAGCCCATGCAAGATGGCCAGAGTGAGGGGAAAATAGAGGTAGCAGGGGTTCCAATGGGAATGATCTCAGTCTTACTGGCATCTTAAGATAAGTATACCTGCACTCCATCAGCTTAAACGAGGGCATCAGCCTCAGCCTCAGCCTATCAGTAAAAGCCCTGTTATGTACATTTGATGTAAGGGCAATGCTCATCTCTGCAGGAAGTAGGTATCTTGAAGACGTGAGTGTGTGACCTTCTAGGTTCAAAGTGAAGCAACATCTGGATGAACTCAGATATAGCATCTGCTCCCCAGAAAATATCTCCTTATATCAGCTTGTCTGACGTAACACTCTTATTTATTTATTTGATTTATTTAGCATTTATAGCAGCACACCAAACCCTCAGGCATCAGGGCGCTAATTACAGGAAGTGCAAAAGTCATTCTTCGTAAAGCAGACTCAGATTGGAAAATCACAAGCAAGTGGTATTGCATACATAGAAGGACATAGCCGCACCTCATGGTATGGGGAGCTACATCTAGTATACATGTTACAAGCAGGAAGATTAGAGGGGTGGCATGTAAGTATGGAAGGGATAGTAAATGACAGGTGTGATGGAAGGCACGAGTCATACACAGCACCGCATGGCTGGAGGTCAAGATCTGTCAGAATGAGTGAGGAGCATATTGCACAAAACACACAGAGTGTAAGAAGCGAGATTGGTGCACAGATGAAAGGGTGCCTAACTTCCATTTTACACCAAACAGAAAAACGTTTGAAACGAGATGGCTGCACAGATGAAGGAGTGCCTAAATTCGATTTTACACCAAGCACAGACAAACGTTTGTAACTAGATGGCTGCACAGATGAAAGGAGTGCCTAAATTCGATTTTACACCAAACACAGAAAAACGTTTGAATCGAGATGGCTGCACAGATGAAGGAGTGCATCAATTTGATTTTACACCAAACACAAAAAAACGTGGATTCATCTAATTTTTAGGAGAAGGTGAAGAGCAGCAGTGTGGGATTCGACTTTACAGTGCGTGATTGTGGATAGAACTGTTGATACTACATCAGGAGATGCAGCAAATTCAACATTGAACAAAGAGCGGTAGCAATCTCTGTAGAAATTAGATGAAAGTGAGGGTAGCAAAGTGCCTCATTGCTGCTTAGCATGGCAAGTGGGAATCCTAGAAACATTTCTGGAAGAAGTTTGAAGATGTAAAAAAGCTCCTATACTCTCTGACAGACTCAGATAGGGGCCTTAGTTGTAGGCCCTGAGTGGAGGCCAGTTTCTTTGCCAGCCGGCTTCCCTGATTGGGCCTATCTGGTGGTGCTGGCCAATCAGAGTGATGGCCAAAGGGTGAAGGCAGGCAGACTGAGTATGCTTTGGATGGCAGCTATGCTGGAGGGGGTTACACAAACACACAGCCCAAGTGGGCTTTCAGGCCGAAAAGTAAATTCAGAGTGCACACAGGTGTTGAAATGTGCTGCCAGTATGAATTGCACAAATAACACTTCTCGTATGTGATACTCACTGAAATCACCACAAAAGGCCCAGATGGCCTTGTGGTCATCCCGCGGTGCGAGTGTTGATCCTGCAGCCTCGTGGGGTGGGGGGTTGGATGCCTTTGGTGTGCATCTAGTGGTGGTGCCATAGATTGTGATTATGTATCACCATCATCATTGGTCAACCTGAACACTCCTTGCCTCCTCCTTTCTTGTTAGCAATTGAGCCAGGTGCCCTGCCACGTCAAACCTCTGGTAACATCAGCCTTGTTACACCAATGCAAACAAGGCTGCACACCTTGGGTAGCAGAATACATTTATTCGACATTGAGTCTTCAGGTTAACAAAATACAATAGACTAAAAATCCAGTTGCATATATAACATATCATTTAAAAAAATGCACATGAAAAGCAACAACAGTAGCTCAACCCATCAATCAAGACAATAATGTCCATCTAGCCAGTAAAACTAGGCAGAGTACACAGAATGAATAATAGAAAAGCGTGGCTACACATTAGACGACCCGGCTCGGAGCAGACATCAAGCTACTCCTTCTAATCCAGGCTCAGTGGATACATTTTGCCACTGAAATACAACTTCCAAATGTTCAGTCGACTTACATGGCATCATTGATGGTACATATGTGGGCCCTTAAAAATAATGGCTTCAGATATTTCGCTACCCTGTCACCATTGGCAGCAGTGATGTATGCAGTGACAAACCTAGCAACAGATCCATGTTGCCACTGACACATTCAGTCTGGATTCAATGTAGAGTCACAATTTCAATTTGCCTAGAGCAACATAAATCCCGGTGCTGCCCTCTACTCACTGCCAGCCATCTCCTCTCATTCCCCACCAGTGCACCCTCCTTATCCTACACGCCCTCCTCTCCTTTGCATGTCCTCACCTGCCCCTTCTCATGGCATCCTTTTCTACTGTCTAATTCTCCCCAAACTACACACCATGTTTGCTCGCTCTCCCCATTAGACATTAACGTCCGATTAATATTGACTTGAATACTAGTATGCATACTCAGTGTATACTTGATGTCTCACTATGTCTACTGGGGTACAACCCTTCCCCTCTCCTCTCTGAACATCACCCCTGGGCCTTATCTTCCCCTGAATACCATTAGCTTCCTGCATGCTTCCATCTCCTTTAACTCCCATGTAAACATGTGGTCATCTAAATTCTATGTTGTGCCGGGATGCCACCCCTGCAGCAATGGGGCCGCCTCTGTGCAGGCATAAATATTGTCATGGTGGTACCAGAATATGCAACTGAAACATGTATTAGGTCTATTGGTGAAGTTATAAGGCCAAGAATTTAGAAAAAAAAACGTATCCTGTACATCCTCCTAGCAAGCCCCTTTAGAGGGTCTCTCACGGCAACTGGCAAAACGCACTGTGCACTATGTTTGAAAAGCGTTCAGTCAGGATTAGACATATGGAAGCTTGTTGCTCATTGTATGTATTAATCTCCTAGAATTGTGAGGAGAGCATGTTACTGTAGACAAATAATAAAAAATGTTACGGGCTGGGCAGTTCAACAATGGTTCATTGCATTGCTGTGTGAAACAAGCATTGGCAATGCCAATAGGTTTGGTGTTTGCTGATGTTATTTGCATTGTGCACTCATAGGTACCAGGGTGCAAGGAGGAGGGTGCAAAGTTTTAAAGGTAGGTGCGTTAAGGGGTGAGGTGTGCAAGAGAATGAGAAGAAAGGAGCACAAAGCAATAGCCCAATATGAAATAACTGTAGCTGGGAAATGGAAAACTTGTCACAAATTGGGGCCAATATTATTTATTGGGGAACTTCTCAAGTGCTGCACATAGCACATATTCACATACAATTATCATCCCGACCATAGCCGGTACTCATTTATCGACCTCAGAAAATGGAATTCCTCCTTTGTCCATGCCAGGATCTGAAGCTGAGACCTGCCGATCCTGCACACATTGCCGCAGCAAGGGCTCAACCCACTGAGCTAGCTCACCTCTGTAACAAAACCTTGCTGTTCCCAAACCCCAGCACATAACCTGCGGGCACCAACCCTGGTCAGGGCTTTCACACACATCGCTGCAGCCAGCACGTCACCCACTCAGCTATCTTACCTCTAAAGGGGGTGGAGCGCAGGTGCTTTGGTTTGTCACCAACCTCGAGATGGCCGCCAAGCATCTGCCCCCACCGCGAGCAATGGCACTGGGGTCTTTGTTGTGGTTGTTCGATGAAGGTTCTGACCGCACAACATTTATTCTCCCGACCCATGCCCCAAGAGCCAGTCCGACCGTGTGTGGGGAATGTGGACCCAAGTAGTGGAGTTTGATAACAAAGTGCCTTCTGCTTTTTGACAAATGCCACTTGACTGTGCTTTAACATGCACCATTCTGCACCCGGTGTGTGTATATACACACAAAACATCTGCTTCTACGGCCCAACAACAACCCGTGCATTGCTCTTTAACTCCACGTTTAGGGGCTGTTTGTGGACTGGATTTCTAAGTTGCATTTTTTGTGGTTTTGGTGACTGTGGTGATGTGGGAGCAGCTGTGGAGGGCGAGCCTGCCATGCGCCTTTTTAGCCTCCCAGAAGCAAGTTCAATGTAGACCCTAACACCGGAGCTTCTCTTAAATGGATTAAGATGTCAGAGAGGACAAGTGCGCAAAGTTAAACCCACGGGACCGGGTGAGGTTGCACGCTACATAACTACGAAATACTACACTATACCGTGACAGCATTGCATCTGCATGGCCCCGCCCCCGCAGACGTCACGTGAATTCACAGTTAGTGTAGTGCATGAACACAGATTATACATAATGTGACATTCTCTAGTTTACTCCGTGCAATGACAGCGTTTACACTGAATGCACACTGCACAGCCAAGAAAGTGTAGTGTCTGCATTACATGCGAAACGCACCTCTCCGGCTGTTGTGTGGCCATTGCTTATTTTACAAAACAGTGGTTTCCTGTACTCGGAGCCGAGGCCTACCCCAACAGAGTGCAAAGCGGCAGTTTGGAATTGGTGAATTCGTTTCGTGTTGTTATGACTTGAAGCAGGCCTCTGAGGTGGCATTTAAGCACAGGTGACACCGCTGGCTGATAACGCCCCTTGGACAAGGAATAGCACATGGTTTTAAGATTGCGCGCCTCTAAAGAACGCACGTGGGTGTTGGCAGACAACATGACACGTTGGAGTATCAGCTGTCGGTGGTCGGAGCAGAAGCCACCTTCGGAAAACCTCAGAGCAATTCATGCGGCAGACTGCGCTCTCTTGTAAAAGCGCCTTCCTAAAAGGCCGGACTCCTTGCGGAGCCCCAGTGCCCTCTTGTCAGCCCCATCTGCTATTACCGGTGCCAGCAGCGTGTTTACTACTCTCCCTGCCGTGATAAAACGACTCCCGTGACGGGATTTTGTTGTGCCCTTGTCCTATGTGAATCACCCAGGCAAACATCTGCGCAGCCCTGGCATCGAGGGAGGTCACAGGCTCGAGTGGTCACCCTGGCAGGTCCGTCTACACATTGGCTACCATTTAAAGGGTTCCATGTAATTATGTCGCCACAAAAATATTGCCATGCAAATATATCGCCGAAAAATGGTCGTTTTTTGTGGCGACATTATTGCATGGAACATGCGGGGGACACCCCCGCAAGCCCCAAATTTTTTTACATTTTTTTTTTAAAAATGTATTTCTTTTTTTGCCCCTGTCGCCATACATATGGTCACCCAAATAATATTGCCACAACATTTTCCCGGCGATATTATTTACGGCGACCATATATGTGGCGATATTATTACCTGATACCATTTAAAGACAGCGTAACTCGAGAAAGGGGATTTCGCGATTGTTCACCTCGTTTCAGCCGGCACACATTGCCAGAATATATCAGACCCTGCCTGTATACACTTGCCTCTGCAGCCTGGATGAGCGTGTGCTCTCCCTTCTTGAGGAACTCATTGAAGCACGTTGAGCGCAAGCACATGGATCAAAAACAAGGCAAAGCAGATGGAAAAAATACAAGGCCCAGCTGGTGCTTCGGCCATTTCATTGGCAAGCATCAGCAAGTTGCCATGCCAACCCCATACACTGCTCCCAAACTACCCTTTCTCTTTTACAGTACCAATGTTTTGGTGAAATTTGGTGGCTTATGCGATCAAAGCACCAATACCAAAAAGGGCGCAAGCCAGGGTCCCCACTACCAACAATATTTAAAAAATAAACACTCTCCAAGCTGACTGGCAGGGAGAGCTTCTGAGGAGCGATTGGCAATTGAGAGTCAGTTGGGGAAGTTGTGACTGAAAGGCATAGGGAGAGTGCCTGTGGGAATTCCTCCCAGGCGTAGAATCTCTCTCATGGACCCCGAAACAGAGCTCTCAGCTGTCCGTCACTGTAGACCCTCGAGGCGGACCCTCACATTATCCTCAGTGCCCATTGCTGGGGCTCCTGAATCTGCAAATGGTGAGGCACCAAGAGTCTGGCTGGGGAGTTACATAAGTGGCGGTGTGGAAAGTCATCGCAGGCTGAGATAACCAAGGAAAGAAATGATGCCAGGGTGGCAGATATGCTCTGCTCTGTTCTCCAGAGTGCTCCAGGCCGAGTATCTGCAGAAGGTGAATCCAGACATGTGGCCACTTTGGAGCTCCGAAGTGGACAAAACCAGAAAGCAGGAGAGCTGGAGCTCCAACGAGCTTCATATGACGCCAAGTAAGGTGTCATTTGTCATATTTTTTATAACCTGAAATCAATTGAACGTGCACCGCCCCATTGTTTTCAGTTGCCCAGCAAACAGTGCCCTAGCAGGCTGGAGCTTTGCACCCACGTGGGCATAGATTCCAGCCCTCACTTCCCAATGACCTCACCATCAGTTTCCCCTGCCTGTAGGGGGAGTAGGTCAGTAGGCATGGACTAAGGATACAGCATTAAAACCCTCAGTAGGCCTAAGAACAAAAGGAACTAACACACACAGGAATACTATAGCAAGGGTTTAGACTCCCACTTACGCAGTCTTTCTTCCATGAAAGCTGTTAGTTTCTGCTAGCATTCTCTAGCCTGCTCTCTTTCCATCCTAAGCAGATGACTTCACTGCCTTCTTTACCCCTAGCATGAGTGGTATTAGTTTTCAGAGTACATTCCACACCACTTTCTCTTAACCTTGAACCTAGACCACCTATCTACCTATCTGCCTGCTCCTCTTTCTTCTGTTCCCCTCCTCTGCCCCTATCAGCAGCACCACCCTCCACTAGCTTCCATCGTATCCCCCTCTGTCTACTCTTACTGGTGTCCAGTCATTTGGTCGACTGAAAACTGGTCGAATGACATTTGGTCGACGCAATTTGGTCGAAAACCAAATGGTCGAATTTTTTTTTTATTTATATATTTATTTTTCGGGTTTTCGTTTTGTAAAAAAAGGGGTTTTTAGAGAAAAAAAGGGGGTTAAAATAAAAAATAAAAAAAATTCGACCATTTGGTTTTCGACCAAATTGGTTCGACCATTTGTCTGGTCGACCAATTTTTTTCGACCCAATGTCTGGTAACCCTCTTACTTTCCTGAGCCCCATCCCTTCGCTAAACTGTCCTTACAGGTGTCAAAAAACCGCTGAAACGTCCAGATGGAACTGCCTTTTGGGGGTCACTAAGAATGCCAATGAGCCATCTAACATGTTTTAAACATGCAATCAGCTTGCGAGAGGCGGTGGCGCAGAGGGAGGGTCGGGGTGATGGAAGTGAACTGTTCCCCATGTGCTTGCTGCCCTGAATATGTCTGATTTCATCACCCCCAGGAAACAGTCTGGAGCGTGCAGTGGTCCCTTCCTCGAGATGGGGGACAGACCGGCTTGAGAGTGGCAGAAGATGAGAGCGGCGAGAGATAGGTTTACTTCAGAGAGAGCAGAGGATATGAGAGTCTTTGGGCTGGAGAGGGTTGTGGAGTGAAGGTACACAGCAGGTACACATCAGCTTATTCTCAGACGGATCCTGTCTCTTTCAGGCAAGAGGCCATGACAAGCCATTGCCTTGGGATCTCCTCTTTAAGGGGCGCTCTTGCCCCCCCCTTCACTATGCTTCATACTAAATAATGGAAAGCATAAATCTTCCCCTTTTTGAAGAGCCCCCCCAAGAGAGAGTGCGCCAGGGGACAGTCATGGCAGTGACTCTGGGGGAGCTTCCGCACCCTGGAGAGGACTGGTGATTATTCTACTGCAACTATTAGCCCTTTGAGGGACCAGATTAATATTTCAGGCCACCTTGATGCATTCAGTGTAACAGGAGAAGTGAACAGAAAATCCTTTAAGTCCTTTAAGTCTGTCATAGATCTCCCATGGAGGGATGAATGCAGATCTGTCTTTCACTGTAGTGCCTATGTTATGTTACGTTGTCTTATACCATTCACTGTTACCATTGGCAGGGTCTCGAGGAGCTCACGTGGCTCTGTAAACTAGAGGGTGGGGGGCGGTTAGTGCGGTAGGGGGCATAGGAAAGAGGTTGGGCTCTTCCGTTGATGCTTGTAGAACCAGGAGAAACTGGCGTCTGTGTGTGTCGGCTTTCTAAGAGAGTTTTGATTGCATGCACTGGCTTGTTTTATCCAGAAGGGTAGGGCCCAGTGTCTGGCATTGCTTGTTCTATGCAAATGTTTGTTTGTTGGATGTGTGTTTTGTGTGTTTGGTGTGTAGTTTGGCTGGCCCTTGGGCATGTGCTGTACTTGAGAGGTATGCTGGAGAGGAGCAGAGGCTACTCTCAGTTTTCTTCCAAATGTATTACATTGGCTGACCCTCAAATTCGTCTGAGCGCAGCACATCAGTTTCTCACGACAATTCTTCTGAGTGCAATGCATCGGCTACCCCTCACAAACTCTTCTGACTGCAATATATTGGCTAACCTTCACATTTCTTCTAAGTGCAATACATTTGTTAGCCTTCACAATATTTCTAAGTGTAATGCCCTGGCCAACCTCAAAGATTCTTCTAAGTGCACTAGATTGGCTAGCCTTCACAATTCTTCTAGCTATGGTAACCAACTCCAAGCCCTCACCCTGAAGTTTAGATGTGCCTGGTCTTCTGTCTTGACCTGAGTGTATATCTCTCCCTCCCAAGACAGGAAGCACCCTTCATGCTCGAACCATCCCCATTTCCCCATTAAGTGCATTGTAAACTGCAATAGATCTCCTATAGTGTTAGGGGGAGGAGCTGAACGTCCATAACAGAGTTAAAAAGATTACAGAAGTAGCACCACCAACAGAAGTATAAGCAATAAACCCTTGTGTAACATAACGGCTATGTGGGTATTTATTTGGTTAATTTCTGAGTCTCGGGTAGTGATATGATATAAGATATGATATTTATAACGCGCTTAATACCCAGAGGTTTCTAAGCGCGGACCGGGGGATCGAACCTGTGTTGCTCCGTGTCATCTTGCTTCCAAGGCGAGCACGTTGCCGCTGAACTATCCTCCCGAGACGGTACATTACCAAGTGCAGAGCTAGCCTCAAAATGTTGGGCGCCCTGGATAGTAGTTTTGAAAACATTTAGTGAGACGGGACATTAAACCTATTGAGCTATTGACCCATTAACACATGTCCTACTCTCTCCTCCCCAAGCCCAGGAAGCTGAGTATCTATTATGCCTTCCTTTGGCCCATTAGTTGCATCTTTCACCCCAGCTCATCAGAGGCATAGCCAGGATTGTGCAACGAGTGGGGCCTGCAGCTAATATGGTAGGGCCTACACTAAGAAGTGGGTGTCATGGTAATCGGGCCAAGGACGCAAACCTTACAGGGTCACACACACAGGGGGCCGGGATGGACCCAGCCCTGGCGCCTTTGGCGCCAGGCTCATAAAGAACAATAAACAAGACATTCTTTTGGGGTCAAAAATACTTTTATTATGGACATTACACCTCATTTTGGGTGCGCAGTGTATTTAACATGGAAATTTCATCTTGTAAGCAGCCCCACGTGTACTCTTGGGTGGGTCTACTGCTATTGGGTTGCCTGGCACGTGCTGACTCACTAGGAGTGGCAGGTTGTGGTAGGCAAGCCAAGCATAGTGGGCGTGCCCACGATCGCAGCTATATAAGCTGCTCCGATCCCTGAGGCAGACGCTTCACGTTATTCTGCACTTTCATGCAGCGTAACACTCACTGCCGCCTGGGATTCAACTTACCTTGGAACTCCTGCCTCCATAATTTCCACCTGATGATCCTGCTCTCACCTGGGTGCGTCTTCGTCGACATCACAGCTCATCTTCATCTTGGCACCGCAGCTCACCTTAAAATTTTCAGGAACGCAGACATCTTCATCTTGACACCGCAGCATGATGTGCTCCACCCGCGACCCTAGCACCTGCAAATAAAAACGAAAGGCAAGGTTAGACACGTAACAGACATTAAGTTTAAGGTTGTGCCACCACCAAACCTCGCGCTTTCCCTTGAACCATCACTCACCTGTTGTTGGACATTGCGATTTCATCTATCTTCCTCCTGGCCGCGTTCCGGGCCTCCACAGCTGCTTTTGGGCCGCATTTCCATCTATTTGGAAGTAAACAGAAGGGAAAACATTATTCAGGAATTAACAACAACATTGAGAGCAATAATACCAAGACAGAAAACAGAAAGGAGGGAAAAGACAAGAGACATTGAGAGAAAAGAGAAAGGGGAAAAGACAAGAGACATTGAGAGACACTTAACCATCAACCAGGAGAAGCATTGTCGCAACTGGACTGGACAATTACCAACCAGGGATCAGTGAAGGAACTAGATCCCATCAACAAGCGCCCCTGCGAGAAGTAGCAGGACGGAGAGCTCATCATCCATACTTACCAGGTGAGCCTTATGGGCCGGTACGTGCCCACATAAATCGCACCTTGGGTACAAGGGTTTGGGAGGTACAACAGTCACCAATCAGCGCACTCACGTTTTCGCTTATCCACGCAGGAGCAGTGCCACCAATTGTCGCCTTCCACAGCTTGTCCACAGGGGAAGAGACTTGAAGGGGGTGATCTAACTCCTGGGAGGGCTGCAACCATGCCCCAACGCCTCTGCAGAGACCAGGTGAGCGTAACAGGGGTCTTGTTTGCCCCCAGTCAAATGTGAAAAAGTGACTGAGTGTAGTCGGGAGGGACAACCAATGAAAGAGGAGGTTTGGGGGGTTCTCCCCCTGAGAGTTATTTTTAATTAATGGGTTTAAAATCGGTTTTGCAGGGTAAGACATAAAGTCCATTAGTACCCGGCGAGACACAAACACATTGTTACAAACTATCTGATTGGCCCTCACCAACCCTTTATCTGGCCTGGAAAGACTCACCTGAAGCGATCCATTCGGTGTGCTGACTCCCACAGAGTTCTTTTTCTTTCTTCCCACATGGAGAGGGAGAAGGGACTACGTGTAGTCCCTTCGCCCTGTTCCATGGCGGTATTTTTCTTTGTTTTCTTTTTTTTCACACTTTTTAATGGCCATCATTGAAAGGGATAAGGGAATATGTGTAGTCCCTTCTTTCCAATCCATGGCAGCCATTTTTCTTGAATCTCGAGTTGGGAAACGAGTTTCCAAAACATTTCACAACTCGAGAAAAAATGCTGGGGCTACGTTAAAGCCCTTCGCTTGGGTTTGTAATTATCGCCCCGGGGGCATTACCCAAATGACTGGTACTGCCCCCCCTTTGGGGGTTCTATTGCTTTATTAGATGTCAAGTCATTTTCCAATGCATGCTCATAATGTCTTTGGCCACTATATTCGAGCACTCTGCCAGTGTAAAAAACATTTTCATGTTGATTTTGCCCAAACATGTTCATTCTTGTGCACCTATATCTGCCACTATTCCCACATAAGAAAATACTCATGTTTGATGTGTCCATAATGCTAGTAATGATGCTGTAACAAAATGGGATTATGCTGGCTCTGCCAATATATTGAAGAATCCCCAGGTAATAACTGTTACGCTCACCTGGCTCCCACAGAGGCGTCGATCTGAACTGGACAGCTGCGGTCTCCACCAACGTGACGCGTAGGGCCGAGATGACGGACTGGACTGGCCCACCAAGCTTCGTTTGCTTGGCCCGTAGGAATATTCTTCTGCAAATGGAGAAAGGGAATTAACCACCTGTGGAGTTGAGCGTAAATCCCCCCACCCCTGCTGTTCTCCCCACAGATCACCTTTGATGTCCCCTCTTATAGTCTCACCTGATGGTTTGAAAAGATGAGCTCTCCATCCTGCATTGCGCGCAGGGGCGCGTTGATAACCAGTTGCTTCACTGGCTCGAAGGAATTGGTGAGTTCCAGAACAATATTGACTCCGAGATTCCCGGCAAGACGCCGTAAATATGTAGTTCGCAAGAGTTCAAATGCCTGACTTTCACTCTTGTCTGATTCCTTGCAGGTTGCAGCTTGACCCTAGTGAAGAGTTCCTCGTGGCAACTGGTAATATTCTGTAAGAATTTGTATTTTCCAACACAGTTCGATAAAATAATGTCAATATGTAACCTGTTGCTTTCTCCCTTATTCAGGCGCTGAGAGAAAGTATGAAGTCTCGGGGAATATTACCTCCAGTGGTAAAATCAGGTAAGTCTATTGTGGTGAGGAGGGTTCCCCTTGTTAGTCCCTTTGTTTCACCTTGCCGTTCTTTTGTTTCCCTTTAGGGGCCGGGGTTCGGCGAAGATGCAGTGGAAGCTGCGCCGACCCGTGAAGAGGAATACTACCCCCGGTGGTAAAATCAGGTAAGTCTATGGGGGGGTAACTAATATTCCTCTGTGTATTCCCTTGGCTCACCTTGCTGTTCTTGTCTTCTCCTTAGGTGCCGGAGTGCGGCGGGAACATGCAGGAGGATGCGGTGGAATGTGAAGATGGTGCGAAGGCCGGTGAGTTCAGCGCGGCGCTGCAGCAGGCGAGGCGACGCGCATAAAATAACTTCTTTCTTCCAGCTCGAAGGCGCGATGGATCGGGAATTCAGGTAAGGATCAAAGGTATTGCTCTTGTTCTAACCTTTTCTCCTTCTTTCTCCCTTTTTCTAGGAGCTCCAAACTCGAGGCGGGCGTGGCAGAAGACTGCATGCAGACTTGCAGGCACGGTGAGCGTTACGCTGCTGGATGCAGAATAACGTGAAGCGTGTGCTGCTCTTCGGGCGTGGTTTAAATAGCTCCCAAAGTAGTCCCAGGTAAGTATTCCTCCCCAACCCCACCCGAGTAAAGAAAATAGTCCCTAGGTAAAGTAATCCCTTCCAAGCCTCTTTTGGCTTGGAGCTCTTGCAGCATGGTCTGCATCAGGTAAGTTTGCAGCATGGTCCGCATCAGGTAAGTTTTAATCTATGAGCCTGGCGCCTATGGTGCCAGGACTGACTCTCCATATGAGCCTGGCGCCATAGACGCCAGGACTGCACCCAAATAGCCCCTAGCAGGGGTTGTTGGGATAACTTGATGCCTGCTTCCGGGGTTGCTGGACTTGGTCTGGGTCCCCGGGGGTAGGCATCATGACAGCACTCCCCCCCAAGGCCCCTCCTAAAGTCGTTCTTCCCTGTGGTTTCGGTTTGTCTGGGAAATTTCAGTGGAATTTTTTCACCAATCGGGGTGCATGAACATGGTCACTAGGTTCCCATGACCTTTCCTGTGGTCCGTAACCTTTCCAGTTGATTAAATAAAAAAGTTTTGACTTTACCACCTTGGAGTCCAGGATGTTCTTAACTTCAAATTTGGGTTCTCCGTCTATAAGGATAGGGTCTGGTGGCTTGGTTAGTCTTGTCCCTGGTTGCACTGGCTTCAAAAGTGACACATGAAAGACGGGGTGAATTCGCATATTAGCAGGTAAGTCCAACTTGACAGCCACCGGGTTGATAATGGCCTTAATAGAGTAAGGTCCCAAATATCTGGGGTTAAAGGTCCGTGTTCCCTTTAGAGGTATATGTTTTGTGGCTAACCATACTTGGTCCCCTATCTGGTATTGTGGAGTATCACTTCAATGCCGATCAGCATCTTTCTTGTATTTTTCTTTCGCCTGTTTTAAATGTGTAGTTGCTTCCTTAAAGGCTTGTGTAATCGTAGCGTGCAGATGGTCCACTGCGGGCATTTCTAAGTGTTGGGGTGAGTCAAGGTCTGAGGTTCGAAGATGGTGCCCATATGAGGTATAAAAGGGGCTTTGTCCAGTTCCAGAGTGTACTGAATTATTGTATGCATATTCGGCGATCCAAAGAATGTCTTTCCAATTACTCTCAGTCTGATGTAACATACAACGCAGGTATCGTTTGAGACTCTGGTTGGTCCTCTCTGTTTGACCATCGGTCTGGGGATGGTGACTGGTCAATAACCTCACATCGATTTGCGCCAATTGACAGCATTTTTTCCAAAAATGTGAAATGAATTGACTGCCCCAGTCAGAGACCAATATGGACGGAAATCCGTGTATGCGAACAATGTTTTCGAGGAACTCCTTGGCCAGGATTGAAGCTGAAGGTAATCCCTTTAAAGGAATAAAGTGGGCCATCTTGGAAAAAAGATCCACAATAACTAGAATGGTGTTAAATCCATTGCATGGGGGTAGATCAGTAATAAAGTCTAACGATAAGGTGTGCCATGGAGTGGGCAGAATGTCTAAAGGTTGTAAGAGTCCAGCTGTTTTTTTCTTTTGACTTTTGTTTTGGGCGCAAATGCCACAAGACATCACAAATGATTTAATATCCTTTCACCAGATGGGCCACCAGAATTGCCTTTTAATTTCAGCTTCAGTTTTGCAATACCTGGGTGCCCCCCATTAGGGTATCATAAAAGACTAGCTCTTGTAGTTCCTTGTGTGGCAGAAATAGCTGCCCTTGGTAATAAGGTAGATCATTGGTGACAGAGTAGCCCGGGCCTTTTTTTACCCAGTCCTGCAGGGCTGTAGGATCAACGAGTTGATGGATCTTTACCTAAATGTCCTCTAGTGTCTGTAGGGTAGTCATGCCAAGAATCCTTTGTTCGGAAATTATTGGTACTGGTTCTGGGTTCACTTCTGCCTCTCCCATCCCTATTCGGGATAAGGTGTCTGCTTTACCATTCTTACAACCTGGTCGATAGGTTATTATGAAATCGAACTCGGCAAAGAACAATGACCATCGGAGTTGACGTGACGATTGGGCCTTGGCTGTCTTTAAATACTGTAAGTTCCGGTGATCGGTGATCACAGTAATGGTATGCCTGGCACCGAGAAGATAGTGCCGCCAAGCCTTGAAGGCAGATTTAATGGCTAATAACTCCTTGTCGGTAACCGCATAGTTTAACTCGGGTGCCGAGAACTTTCTGGACCAAAATGCTACTGGGTGAAGCTGGCCAGTTTCAGGGTCCTTTTGAGACAGGAAAGCTCCCATGGCTAGACTGGATGCATCAGTTTCCACTATGTATGGAAGTTCAGAGCGGGGTGCTTTAATACAGGTGCAAACGTGAATTTCGCTTTCAGCTCTTGCAAAGCATTTTCAGCTTCTTCAGTCCACATAAAGCGTTAATTTTTTCGCAAGAGTGCTGTGATGGGATGTACAACATGTGAAAAATCTGGGATGAATCTGCGGTAGAAATTGGCAAAGCCGAGCATGCTTTGTACTCCTTTAAATGAACTTGGTGATGGCCACTTAAAGATTCCGTCCACCTTTCGTGAGTCCATTCGGACTCCCTTTGGGGTCAGGATAAACCCAAGGAATTCAATTTCTGTGGCATGAAAAACGCATTTTTCCAGTTTTGCATATAGTTTGTGCTGGCGCAATTTCTCAAGGACTGCTTGGACGTGCTTCACATGGTCAGATTCTGAAGAGGAGTATACTAGAATATCATCGATATATACGACAACACAAACGTCAATGAGTGCATAACCCGAAAGGCATCACCTGGTATTCGAATAACCCATACTTAGTGCGGAAAGCAGTCTTCCATTCGTCGCCCTCTTTTACACGTACCAGATGGTATGCCCCCCGGAGATCTAATTTAGTGTATATACAAGCGTCCTTCACTTGGTCTAGTAGTTCAGGGATCAGAGGCAATGGGAATCGGTTCTTAACAGTTATCTGGTTCAATGTGCGGTAGTCTATGCACGTTCTGAGGTCACCTTCCTTTTTGGGCACGAAGAACAAAGCTGAAGATGCAGGGGACTTGGATGGGCGAATAAAGCCATTGGCAAGGTACTGGTCTAAGTATTGTCGTAGGTGAAGGTTCTCAGGTTCTGTAAGGGCATAGATCCTGCTACAAGGGGGTTGTGCACCGGGTATGAGATCGATTTGACAATTGTATGATCTGTAAGGAGGTAAGGTGTTTGCCTGTTCTTTTTGGAAGGCATCCTGGAATTCTTGGTATTCTGGGAGGTAGTTGCATGACTGCTGTGTTTACTGTGGCCAGGCCTGCGTTCTGATTTTTCTTTGGGTAACAGGTTTGTGCACAATCCGGGAAGGTTATTCTCTTCTCTCGCCAATCAATACAAGGATTATATGTTTCCAACCAAGGTATCCCCAGTATTATTTGGAACTGTGGGGCTTTGATTAGATCAAACACACTAGTCTCTCGATGCCCATCCTGACCCAATAGTGTCATCTCTGTGGTGGAATGAGTTACAGGCCCAGAGGCAATTTCAGTTCCATCGACTGTGGTGATGACATCTGAGGTTGTTTTTCGGCAGAGAGGTAGATTCATCCTGGAAGCCAATTCATAGTCCACATAGTTTCCTATGGCCCCGCTATCAATGTATGCCCTTACTGCGTGCATACGCGATGGCTGCCCTGGATCTACGAGGACCATTGGTGTGATGAAATGCGAGGTCTGAGTATCCTTCTTCAAGCTCGGCAAGCGGACCCCTATGCTTGTCGGGCGTGGTCGTTTCCCGAGTTTGATTCCATATGGCTTTTATCAGCAGCTCCTACCACATTCTTGGGTGGTTTGACAGGGCAATCCCGTAGAAAATACCCAGAAGTTCCACAATATAGACACAATTGCATTTGCTGTCTCCTTTCTCTTTCCTTCTGTGTTAAGGGTCCTTTAACCCCTCCGATTTGCATGGGTTCTGAAGCATCTGCTCCGTTGAGGTTAGCGTGGATTTTGACCAACACCCGATTCTCAAACTTGGCTCGATCAGCCTTTCTGTTCTGAAGTCTGTGATCTAACTGGACCACTAAGTCTATATATTCAGCGCAGTCTTGAGGTGGGTTCACGACTTGAGCCAAGACATCCTTGAGTTCTCCTCGAAGCCCTCGATGAAATAACGTGATTCGTTTTACCTCAGGCCATCCAGTTTCCACTATCAACCTATTAAAGGTTGCGATGTAGGATAGAAGGTCCTGGTTACCCTGTCGTAGGGACAAAAGTTTGTTATCCAGGGTCTGTCCTTGGGAGTGCCGGGCAAATAGTCTTTCCATGCTCGTTTGAAAGCCCTGAAAATCCCGAAGAATTGGGTCATCCTGAGTAACTAGTGGAATTGACCAATCAGCTACACTGCCGCTGAGATATGACAATACAAAGGCTACCTTGGCTTGATCGTTTGGGAAGGCTCCAGGTTTAAATAGCCTCCAAAGTAGTCCCAGGTAAGTATTCCTCCCCAGCCCCACCCGAGTAAATAAATAGTCCCTAGGTAAAGTAGTCCCTTCCAAGCCTCTTTTGGCTTGGAGCTCTTGCAGCATGGTCTGCATCAGGTAAGTTTGCAGCATGGTCTGCATCAGGTAAGTTTTAATCTATGAGCCTGGCACCTATGGCGCCAGGACTGACTCTCCATATGAGCCTGGCGCCATAGACGCCAGGACTTCACCCAAATAGCCCCTAGCAGGGGTTGTTGGGCTTGCTTGGGATAACTTGATGCCTGCTTCCGGGGTTGCTGGACTTGGTCTGGGTCCCCGGTGGTAGGCATCATGACAATAACATACTCCTGTTGGCTTTGCGTTAATGTCAGTTAAAAAAAAAAATACACAGTAAATGGCTACACAAATTCCCCCCTCCACATATATGAACTGTCATTATGCTGTATTTGCTCCCTAACGGTAGTAAAACATGTCATGCCACATGTAAAAAAGCATTACATTGCAAGCTGCACAAATACCCCAACCCCAAAGTAAGAACACATATAATGCCTTTGGCCTTAATCCCAGTAATAAAATGCAATGCCACAGTAGGAAAACATGCCTTTTCTGGCTAGCCAGTAAGATAGCTCAGGGGTTGAGCATGTGCTGTTGCAATCTTAGTGTGATTCGCAGGTTCAAATCCCTGAAAGGCCAACTCAGCCTTTCATCCTTCCAAGGTCAATAAATGAGTACCAACTTTGGCTGGGTGATAATTGTATGTAAATATCGTCTCTGTACAGTGCCTTGGCGAAAGTGCTATGTTAATAACATATCACTATCATTACTTCAAACAGAATCATAGACAAACCTTTGGTCCTAAATGTTAGGTGAAAGTTATGTAAATGGTTATGTTATGTGTGCTTTGTTATCTCTTATTGTTTATACAGATTTTATGTAGAAAAACGTTTTATGTGATTTGTGTAAATGTACTTTGGGTACAGTAAACACAAATAAAAATTGTTTTAAAAAAAACACTTTTCATTACACAAATTCCCCCATATAAGAACTCTCATGTTGTACTCATCATGTAGTATTTGCCCTACAATGGCAGTAATAAATGTCCTTCCACAGTAAGAAAACATTGCCTTGCAGGCTGCACAAACCCCTCCCCCCTTAGAAGAACACTTATGTTGTCTTTGACCTTAAACTAGTAAATTAAATGCCAAGCCACAGTAAGGAAACATGCCACCCATGTAACAACAGTCATCATGTTGGCTTTGCCATTAATGCGAGTAAAACATTCCACAGTAGGACCCAGTGAGCCCCACTATATTACCCCCCGCACCCTCCAACCCCACCTTCACATAATAACACTGAGGTTGTCTTTGCTATGCTCCAAAACGGCAGTAAAACATACCATGTTCCTGTCAAAATAAGTTCATACTCCAATGCCCCTACCAGTGCTCCAGCCTCGCACAAACGCACATACACATATGCACACACAGATACATATACCCACATACACACACACATAGGGCCTCACTACGACCCTGGCGGTACGGGGTAAACGGCGCCGTAAAAGGTGCTGGCGCCATTTATCCCATACCGCCTCATTACGAGGTCCTCTCGCGGGAACCAGGAAGCAACGCCTGGTCAAACCAGGCGTGCTTAACGGGTCCCGCGAGGGGAAGAGGGAGCAAACAACGGGCCAACTCGTAATGTCCCGTTGTTTGCTCCCTCTCCCATTCCCATTCAGCCCTATGGGGGATGAAATGGGAATGGGGAAGGACCGGGTCCGGGTCCTTGGAGGGAGGAATTACCGGACCTTCCGAACTCGGAATGGCCCGGTAATTCCTCATTCTGAGGACCCGGACCCGGGCGCGATTTCGGCGGCAGCCATGCCGCTAATAGCGGCATGGCTACCGCCGAGGTCGTCATGAGGCCCAAACACATACACACACAGAGATATACAAATTCACCTACCAGTCACGCCCCCATACAGCTTATCTGTCATTCACACGAGCGCGCAGAACATTTACGCTGCACTCTCATTCAGAAGCACAGTCACATCCACGTGCAGACACTTGCGTACAAACATGCGCTCACTCACACACTGTATCCCATGGGCTCGGATTGGCCTACTGGGAAATAGGGAAATGCCTGAATCCAAAATAGAAAATAGAAAATGCTAGTGTGGGCCAGTTTTTTGGGTCAAAGGGGGACAGTTTTTTTAGTTACTTCACTGCAACTAGTAGTAGATTTGACCATTGTTACTGAATAAATATTATGTAAAATGAACAATTTGCATCACATTTAATCAAAAAACTCTTCCTTGAGTACCACTCAGTCTGTAACAAAAGGAATGAAGTGCCATTTGGAACTCTGGGCAACTTTTTAATTGGAGCCACAGACAATGTTATGCCCCAGTGCGACCCTGCATTTAAACACGCATGCAATCCACACATACACACAAACAAAATCTTTTTTTTAAAAAAAGCTCATTATTGCAGGTGTCGGCCATGTAAAAGCTAAGCCCAGCAGTTAAGCCTTTAACTTCAATTTAAGAGGGGGAGGGGTGGGGGGCAGAGTGGGAGCCTGTTCATATCCCCATGGCAGGATTTTTTCCTCTGCCTGTACATTTGCTGCTGCACTGCAGTCTCTGTAATGACCGTTTTCTGACCTGGGAGAGCTGTGTATTGGCTTTCTTATTTTGTAAGATTAAATGTAAGTAAATACAGCGCTCTCCGAGGTGGGAAATGTAGCAGGTTCTTGCCATCTGAGCCCAGGCGTCACAGCACTGCAGACAGTGGGAGGGCTTTAGCCTAGCCTCGCCCATGGGACCACTACTCAATGCCAAGATCTTTCAAGCAGCAGCGTCAGCAGGATGCAACCCACGCTACATGCACAGTCAGCCCGGTGAGAAAAGGCCAGACTCACCCAGGGTCACGAATGGGGGATTGGCCGCAGAAATCTGAACTCCCACTGGAATCCCTTGAGGTGGCCACCATCTTGGCGACAGATAACAGCAAATGTTCTTTTAAAAGGGACAACCCTTCTGTCCATTTGACCCTCTAAACCTAAACGTTTATTTTGGAATTCCCTCTGCATTTAAAAAGAAATTATTTCTATAACAGAAATGTTTTCTATATGAAGGCACAGTGACTACAAAAAGAAATTTTCTTTTTGAAGTCTGAGACCCCCCGACCCCATGACATGGAAGCCTCTAGACTGGAGGCCTCCATGTCATAGGGTGGGGGGAGCGCTATGACTTCAAAAAGAAATAGTTTATTTTTGAAGTCACTCTGCCTTCATAAAAAAATGATTTCCGGTATGGTTTGGTCCTTAACGGAAATCATTTCTTTGTGAAGTGGTTCAAAAAGAAACCATTTATTTTGGAAGAAATAGGGCTCCACTCAACCCCATGACGTGTGCATGTGGGAGTGTATGGTGAAAGGGCGCACACTTAAATGTATAGGTGGCTGCCTGTGTGAGTGTATGTTATTGTTAATGCTAAAGGTATTTGTGCCACGCCCTGTCACCACCGAATTGGTCCCCAGGTACTTTGGCGGATCTGAAAAGGGCAGGAGTGGGGTGGTTAGTAGGGTGTATTGGGAATAGGAAAGTGAGAGTTTTGATGTCCTGTTGGCAGTTTCAGTTCAGTTTGCACTGTTTGCTGAGCTTAAGTGTGGTTTTTGGGTCGGTGCGACTTCCCAGTGTGTGTTGTTGTTCCGAGTTATGTGTTGTTTGTCTGTGTTGCAATCTGGTGAAGTATGTGCGAAAAGCTGTGCAGAGAAGTGGTTGTGTGAGTTTTCTGTTTGAGAAGTGTATGCGGAAAGTTGAGGTTTTAGAGTTGGATTAGTAGGTTTTTTCTTACCTTTTTTTTGCATTTCTGCACTCAACATCTATGATTGTCCTGTGTGTTTGGTGTTGTATTTTGTCCGCCTAGTTGGCACACATGTTGAAGAGTGGCAGTTTCCTCTGTGTTACTAGAATGGTATGTGTATCTGGCTGATGCAGGTGTGTTCCGCCGCCCTGTGTTGGAGATGTTTGGGTTAGAGGGTTCTAGTCACTCCCTGCCTGTCCCGTGGGGGGTCCTTACCTACCTAGGTTTCCTCTGTGGACTAGCTGTATGTGGACATGGGTTGTTGGGATGTCCTCCCCCCGCCCTCCGGTTGGGGAAGATCATTTTAGGGGTCATGGTTTCCCACTCTGTGCATGCTTCCTAGTTGTTTCCTTCTGGTTTGGGAGCAATGAGCCAAGTCTTGAGTAGTTTTCTGAATTCCAAATGATCACTTGTGTTGGGTATGTTTTTTTGGTAGGTCATTCATGGTTATTGCTGCCAGGTGAGAGAAAGATGATCCTCAGAATGTTCTTTTATTGTATGGTTTTGGTTCTTCGCGCATGTCGTTGCTTGATCTGAGTGGTCTTGTCAGATGGTAGATGGTTATTTTGTCATTTAGGAACTTTGCTCCTTTGACCGTGGATTGTTCTGTGCATTATGCACATCGTTTTGAACTTTGTTTGCTGTGTTATTGGTAGCCAGTGTAGCATTTTCAGCACTGGAGTAGTGTGTTCTCTAAGTGGTAGTTTGAGCAGGAATCTGGCCTCGGCATTTTGGATCCACTGAAGTTTATTTTACAGATGTTCTGGCATTCCTAGGTATAGGCTGTTGGCAGTCTACTCTGAACATGATGAGTGCGATGTTGAGTGTTTTGTGGGTGAAAGAGAGGAATGGTAGGATCCTTTTTACCACAGGTAGGAAGAAGAAACATTTCATGATTATAGCATTTACTTGTGGCTTAAGTTTTATTTGGTTGTCCATCAAGACTTCCAGGTTCTTTACTATCATTGATGGAGTCAGTGCTGTTCCTAGTTCTTTCGACCCTGGGATGTAGTGGTTATTTGCCCTGCTTTTGGATATGATCATTATTTCTGCTTTGCCCAGGTTGAGTTTGAGGCTGTTAGTGTTCATCCAGCCGTATAGTTCTTGTAGTCAAGTAGTCATTCTTCCAGCGTTGTGTTTCCTTCCTGTGTATCTTGTATTTTGTAGATGATCTGTGTGTCATCAGTGTAGTTGTAGCATGTGAGGCCATGTTTTCTAAAGAGCTTGATTAGTGGCGTCAGGTATATGTCGAAAAACAATGGGGATAAGAAGGATCCTTTTGGTACTCCACAGGGGGATTCCTTTGGAGTGGATTTGAAAGGTTTGATCCATACGGTTTCTGTTCTATTTGTTAGGAAGGATTTAATCCATAGTAGATTGGGCCAGTGATTCCTATTTCTTCCAATCTCCTGATAAGGATGTCATGTTGACTGTGTCAAATGCTGCAGAGAGATCCAGAAGTATTAGATCTGTACTTTGTCTGAGTCTGCACTAGCCTTTAAATCGTTGAGAGCAGTGCTGTTTACGTTCCTCTCATCGGTCTAAAGCCTACTTGTGCTTGATCCAGAGGTAGGTGTTCTTCTATGAATTCTTGTGTTGTAATTGTAATTGTAATGGGTTATTTATAATGTGCTTAATAAACAGAGGTTTCTAAGAGCAGACCACGGGATTGAACCTGTGTTGCTCCACATCATCTTGCTTCCAGGATGAGTGCTTTGCTGCTGAGCTATCCTCCATCCTGTGTTTTTCTATAGATATATGTTTCGAGTAGTTTCACTGAGTATGGGATGTTTGGGATGGGTCGGTAGTTGGAGAGGTCCTCCACATTTTCTGCTGTGTCCTTAAGGAGCATCTTGATGTATGCCGATTTTAATGATCTCGGTACTTTCAGTGTTGAAAGTGATTGGTTGGAAAGGTTTCTGTAGTATTACACGGGTGTTCCTTGTGTGAGGATTGATTTGTGCATGTCTGGGGGCAGGGATTCATGGGGGAGCCAGCTTTGTTACTATTGCTTACCAGCTTGACGAATGTCCCTGCTGATATTTGGGGGAAGCTTTGGAGTTTGTTCTGGCGATCTTCAGATGGCTGCGTAGGTTGCATATTGTAGTTGCTTGGCCTGCTATGTATGATCTGTTGGATGATGATGATTTTGTTTTTGCAAGGGTCTATAAAGGTTGTTGCATAATTTCAGTGAAGATATCAGTGTGTTGTTGCAGCCAGGGGGGGGTTCTCATTTCATTTATGAATTTAAACTATTCTTTATGGGTATTTGCTGCTTTGGTGATTCTGTTGTCATAGTATTTCTTTTTGGCCTTATGAATCTCCTTTTTGGATGAGTGGATTTATCACTGGAATAGTAATTTCTTTAACAGGTCATTATTTTTCCTCCATTCTAGTTCAAGCTTCCTGTTTTTTCTTTTTATGGCATTGAGTAGCAGGCTAAACCATTTTGCTGTTGCTCTCTTGCGCAATGGGGTGAAAGGTTTTTTTCCTTGGAGATCTCATCTATTGTTCTGGTGATCCATTTGTGCAGTAGTTCTGTTTTTCTGTCAAGGTCACCTTCATCCAGAGTTGTTGCCAGTGGTTTGTTGATTTCAAGTAGTTCTACTAAGTTGCTATTTGTGATGGTCCTCCAGTTTCTTTTCATGATAGTCATCAGTTTGTCGGGTTTTTTGGCTGTTGATGTGGATAGCATGATCACAAAGGGGATGTGGTTGATATAGAGTATCTGTATTGGTGGCACTGTGGTGATGAGGATTTTGTTGGCGAAGATTGCATCTAGTGTATGTCCCACTGCGTGAGTTGTTCCTTTCACTAGTTGATGTGGTTATATTGTATTCAGTTGTTTAGCTGGTGATTTTTGTGTGTTAGTGTTTTCTTTGTCAAACCAGATGTTGAAGTATCCAAGGAGTATCAGGTGTTCCTGCACTATGGCTAGTTTCGTGATGGCTTCAGTGTAGGCATCTTCAAAGGTTGCATCATATGTCGGTGGTCTGTATAGCAAGATGAATTTGAGATTTGTTTTTGGGTGTGCTATTAGGCAAAGGATTAGGGATTGGCAGTTTCCGATGCTTAGTGGTTCTTCAGTTTCCATTTTTAGGGGTTCCTTGTATGCTATCATCAGTCATCCTCCTCATTTGCTTTTCCTGTTTGCTTTTGAGAACTTGAAGTTGTCAGGAGGCAGTCATGGAGTGTAATTTTGTAATTGTCGTATAGCCATGTTTTGGTTATGAATAAGATGTCAATACCTCTGTTTCACAGAAGGTCGTAAATCTCTCTGGCATGCTTGGACATTGATCTAGCGTTGATTAGGTTGCAATGGATCTTTTTGACGTGGTATTGTATTTTAATCTTTGTTTTTTCTTGCAGTTGTTTAGTTGGAGTGCTTCTGTGTTGTTGTCATAAATTGGTTGGTGATCCGTGAAGTCTGCTTCGTCGTTGAGCAGGTCTATTAGATTGATGGTTAGCTTGGTGAATTCTTCTGCTTCGTCGTCTTCTATGTTTTAATGGGGTTGCTGGCGGAGCCCTTGTGTTTTTGTGATGTACGGAGTGAGGGGTTTGGTTTTGTACCTTTCTCTTCTGGGGTACTCTCTTCTTTTTTTGTGGGGTTCCAGTTGGTTTTCAACATGTCTGGACCTGTCAGTTTTCGTTGGAGTGTCGGGCGCTGTGGTTGAGGTGAGGTACTGTGTAAAATATAGGGATTTTTCTCTTCTCATGATGTTTGTTCTGTTGGCTGTAGTGTTTGTTGGGGTGCGTTCTGTATTTGTGACGGTTTCTACTGGAGGATAGTGAAGGTGTGGATCTGTTCGGTTTGTTCCTTGTTCCAATTCTCTTTGGCAGTGCCCAACTCTGTGTCGGAGCATTTTGTGGTCCTTGGTAGTAGGATGATTAGGGTATTCAGGTTACACGGGCGGTAGCTCGCCTGTAGGGCCATGTGTGGTTTGGTTGGTTTCGACTCTTATCCTCTTGTGATGTGATAGTTGGATGCCCCCTATGGGTGGTTGTCCAATTAGTGGGCTAGGTTCTGGTGTTCCTCTATCTATGGATGGACGGTCTAAGCAGGGCGCTGGTGGGATACTACGCGTTAGAAGAGGACTGCCGCGTTGGTTATTGGAAGTGGATGACCGGTTCCTAGTTAACTTGGTCAGTGACCTAGCTATCGTTACTTACGTTCAGTTGTTGCTGGGTGTTCCTGGGTGGAGGGTGAGCCTAGGATTTGCAGATGACAGGCAATGGGAAAACCCACCTAAATTTGAGATTCCTAGATAGTGGGAGAAAAGGTCTAGGTTTCACAAACTGGTAGACAAAGGGAGAGTACACCTAGATATGAGATTCCTAGATAGTGGGAGAAAGGGCCTAGGTTTCACAAACTGGTAGACAAAGGGAGAGTACACCTAGATATGAGATTCCTAGATAGTGGGTAAAATTTCTGGGTTTCACAAACGTAGACAAAGGGAGAGCACACCTAGATTTACTAGTTCTTGATAGTGGGAGCAAAGGCCTAGGTTTCACAAATTGGTAGACAAAGAGGGAGCACACCTATATTTGAGCTTCCTAGACACTTAAATGTAGAGGTGGCTGCCTGTGTGAGTGTATGGTGAAAAGGTGCACACTTAAATGTATAGGTGGCTGCATGGGTGTGCATGTATGGTGAAAGAGTGCACACTTAAATGTATGGGTGGCTGCCTGTGCCTTTATGGAGAAAGGGTACACACTTAAATGTATGGATGGCTGGGTGTGTGTGTGTGTATATGGTGAATGGTGTGTGTGCTTGTGTTCAGCGGCACAACAAAACTTACATTTCGGGGGCTAACCCTTCAAATGTTGGGAGAAGCGCTAACATCATGGGCGGTGGGGGAGCAGCAAACTGATTTTTGTGGGGGAATCTAATTTCTTTACACATTTTAATGAGACTATTCTGGTACATCTTCAATGTTACAAGCAGTTAACTCTCTCCTTTAAATCTTAACGCACCCACTTATGGACTGCTGCGAGAATGAGCGGTTTCCTGTTCCCTATCTACTGATCGAATCACTCCCCTGGCATGCAAGTACTAAACCCACATTACGATTTCAATTGCCTACAGAATTATGCCTAGAGAATTATGCATTTGAATGCAGGTACTAACAGTGAAATGCTTTACATTAGCAATTGTTGGGCCTTTGTTAACACCAAAACCCAGGTGCCCTTTAATATCTGTCTCCTGTTCTGTCCCACAACCGCTCTGTAGGTCAGACAGGTCAACATAGCCCAAAATTTCAGGAGGGGGAAGTGCTGAAGCCCAGTCAGCTCAATGTTGCTGTGTCACTACTTGTGTTTAATGCCATGACTACTTATTGCTAATCTTCATTACTCCTAGCCCTATTCTTCCTCGTTCAGTACTTGTGTATGAGGCAGTTTGCCTCATACACAAGTACTGGGATGAGGTAGAGGTACATGGAGTTAATGCCTGACTTAGCTACCTGTAATCTTCATTTATCCTAGTCCCACTCTTCCTCATCCCAGTACTTACCTATGAGGCAAGGAGCATCATATATAGCACTGGGACAAGCAAGAGGGATTCTGAGGTAATTCCGGGCCAAGGAGCTGATTTTGGAGATTTAGGGGGTTAGGGGGTGTGAGGGAGAGGGGATGTGGTGAGGGAGGGATTGTGTGATAAATCATAATCTTAGTCCATGTCCAGACTAAACAAGCATGATATGTGGTATTAGTTGCTAGAAAGGCATTTTGGTGCAGTCAGTCTAGTCATTTCTTAGTTTGGCTTGACTTTTTTTTAACTGACCATTTCCCATAAAGCAGTCCTGCTAAGTGAAATTACCTGGCTATACTGGCATTTGGGTGCTGCCAGTCTAGCCATTTCTTACTGCGGCATTGTTTATTTTTCTAGGCAGCTGTAAGAAAATAACCATGATAAGTGTTATTGCTTCAACTGGCATTTTGGTGCAACCAGTCTAGGTATGCCTAAATGTGGCCGGGCATGCTGTACTGTAATATGTTATTACATGTCTACACTGGTGTACATTGTGCAGCCAGTTGGAAATGTTTTCATTGTGGCATTGCATTTTTAATAGCAAAGCAGTAATGTTCATGTGCACTGTTGGTGACTTGCATGTATTGGATTTTTGGATTGGTGTTACCCTACAAAACAATTGCAAACACTTTGGCTTTTTAGCCAATTTTTCTCAGAAAGTGTGCCGTATATTGCATTAAAACACATATTAATATCTTTCTCCTAGTGCAGTGTGCGGCATACCCCTGCAGCAGCACGTTTGTGCGTATTGTGCAATCGTGGTAATCTAGGACAACCCAGAGTGTGGCACGACACGTGATTTGTTGCCACAGTGGGGCCCTCACATTTTGTGTTATACCATTGGAGCAAGGGGTGGTGTGTAAGAAGCCGGGAGGCAGTCGTGTGTATTGTAAGGCCTGTCTGTATACTGGACATCTCTGGTTATGCCTCTGCATGCATGCATATGCTACACACATACACATGTGAGGTGTACACTTTTACCGAAGCATGTCCTTTCAAGTAAAACTAGGGTCAAGGTCGAAGGAAATAACATGAGGGTGTTGCTCAAAAGGCAGTCAAGTCATCACAATTCAAACTGAAAGGTCCCATTGATGAGCACACAGGCTGTTCTGAGAACCCAGTCATCTCTCCCTTACACCTCGCTGTTTGAGATGTGTGTGCTGACTCATCTTCATAAGTCTAGCCCCAGACTCAGGTGACTCCCCTGACATACTTGCCGCTCCATCCCCTGCTTGTGACAATCTGTCATCTCTGTATCTCTCCCTCTCTCGATAGATCGTTCTCTAAGGCTCTCTCCCTCCCATTCTCTCTCTCTCTCTCTCTCTCTCTCTCTGTCTCTCCCTCTCTCTCTCTCTCTCTCTCTGTCTCTCTCTCTCTCTCTCTCCCTCTCTCTTTCTCTCTGTCTTCCCTCTAAATGTCCTCTCTCTCTATGTCTCTCTCTCTACAGCTCTCTCTTTCTCTCTCTCTCGCTATCTCTCTGGCTCTCTGCTTCCCTTTTTGCCTCTCTCTCTCTCTGTCCCTCCCTCTCTGTCTCCGTCCCTCTTGCTTGTTCTCTCTCCATATCTCGCTGTCTGTCTCTCTCCCTGCCTCTGTGTTCCCACCCCTCTCTCCCTCCATCTCTCTCTCTTTCTCTCTCCCTCTCTATCTCTCCCCCTCTATCTCCTTCCCTCTCTCTTTTCCCCGCCTCTCTCTCTCTCTATTCCCCTGCTTCTCTGTCCTTGCACCCTCTCTCTCTATCTATCTCTCACTAATGTGTTGTCCTACCAAAGGCAGTTTGCCAGCCTTGGTCATATACAAGACAATTTACTCAAAGACATCCAGTCTAAAAAATAAAATGAACAAGATGGCCCCGGTTGGTCACCAGCATGCAGTGCAGTTTCTAGACAATAACTTACCCAGGAAGAAACACTAGAATGTGCCCACCCGCTCCTTGCACCCACACCAAAAACATAAACATACATACCAAAATGAGCCAGTCCATCCAGGCAGCTTTGTTCTTCTTTGTATTCTGTGACCTGTAGTCCTGGATTTATAATAAGGAAATGAAGGACCACAACTACAAGAATGCAAAGAAAAGTCTAGGACTGGAATCAGGTATGTTTGCATGCATGCACAAGCCCATACTGCAGTCCCACCCCACCTCATCAAATCCATGCAGCTTCAATAAGTTTTTAATGACTTGTTCTTGAAAGCAGTGAGCAGACAACAACAGAAGCCACATTGTTACAAACAGGAATTCATTGTCATCGTGTTATGTGTATGGGAATTGTCTAATGGCAGGATATTGTTAGAGATTTTGCTGGCACAAAGGGATCAACTGCTGCGTAAATAATTTTTACAACCTTTTCGCTATCAATAGAAAGTGTAGTGGAAGCCAGTAACCTCTCTTCAGCCGCTAAATGCTGCAAATAGGTTTTAATTTCACTAAAAAGACCCTCACCATTTGCAAAAGGAGGTGAAAATCTAATCAAGGTGAGGGTTCTATGTCATATCATCGACAGTCCTTTTTTTTGACGACAAAAGCATTTTGCCGAAAAAAGACATCAACATTTTTATTTTTTATTTTGGGGGGTTCCCCCCCAAGCTCCACTGCCCCACCTATTTTTAACTGTTCCCGACCCCACAACCCCTTATCTGCCCTCCACCTCCAAATTTCGATGAGTTTTTTTGGCAAACCGTTTTCGTAAAAACACCCGCCGTATAAACGACTGTCGATGAAACGACATTGTACCAAGCTGAGACAAACCTCTTTCAAGTACATTTGTGTGTTCTGGTGCCTTCATAGTGCTGAATCAGGGGAGGGGTTAGGAAGAAAGGGAAGGAGTTAGGAGGTTTGGACATGAGGGCAGTGTCAATCTTTACGGTTTACGTAACATGGTTGGCATCGAAGAGCACTGTGAAGACACTTCAGAGCCTATAGAGGAAGAGGCGAGAAGTTGGCAGGTTATGAGATGCAGTAGTCATGCTGTCATATAATGTGAGTACTTAGTCAAGGGCACACTGGCAAATGGTGAGAGTACTCGAGCACATGATAGCATGATCTGGTAAATGGCATGTGTGTGTGCCTGGGTATATGATGACAATAGCCATCTAAAAGAATGAGCACCTGAGCATATAATCCCAGCATCTGGCAAATAGTGGTACGCGCTGGCATATAATGTACCCATATGGGCGTGTTGTACTTAGGCAGAATAGAATGTAAAGGCGAAGCCAACTTAGAGCAGGGAAATCGAAACGACTTGCATTGCATCAGGTCTCTGCATTGCACACTCTACAGCAGAACAGTAAGAAGGAAGGCCGAGAGCCTCCTGGCCGAACCACTGACGACACCAGGCTGCCTGCATAGATCCCTGTCTGCACCTGGCCCTGCCTGCACGCTGCTTACACCGCATCCTCCGGCACCCACCCATGCCCGCATCCCTCCTAGCCATGCTCTGCCCAGCTTGCGATTCTACCTGCACTTTAAGGGCACCGCCACCAACTGTACCCTGCCCATGCCAATCCCAAACAGCACCTTGCCCTATCTATACCAGTCAGAAGCCAAGCTGCCTTGCTCTAAATGCATCCTTCCTGCATCCTGCGCAGACTGGACTACCCCCAGCAAAGTATTTCTGTGCGCTCCGCCAGCAGGGCCCTAAGTGTGATTTTCCTCACACAGTGCTTGCAGTGGGCGCCCTGGCTGTGTGTGCAAGCATCATTCTGCAGGTCTCCCCCGCAGTGTCCTCCTTGTCAGCTTCCTATTGGAGTATCTTCTGAGACACCTTACTTAAGAAGTGCCCTCGGTATAAGCTTCCCCCGGGGCATGGACTTCATCCAGCAATGCCCTCAGCGTAAGACTACTCTGACAGAGCCCTCAGTGGGAGCTTTCCCAAGTGAAGCTCTGCATACCCCCCGATCCCCTGCCACCTGGTAACTCACCTTTAGGCCGAGGGGACTTGTGGGGTGCCAAACGGTCGGCCCCAGAACTACCCCATCTGGGCTAGCTGGGTGTCAGCATGTGGATGGAAGAATATGGCCAGGGGTATCCACGTGCCCGGCCAAATCCTTCCGGGACCACTGCTCAGCACCAACCTCTTTCAGGCAGCAGAATGTGGTGGGATAAATTGCTCTCGCACCAGCCAAGTCTTGCTATCAGAAGCAAGAGGTCAAATAATACTGTTACCCGGGATCCCTAAGTTCCTATTTCACTACCTAGTAGGGTTTGACTCATTGAGGGAACCAGAACAGAGATAGGTCAGTAATCATCTATTTGGCCGCTAACTATGGTTTGATCCATCAAGTGATCCAAGCCGAACGATTAAGTAACAACGACAGAATCAAAGGTCAGCACATGGGAGATGGCAGACACATTCATGAACAAGAACTGGCCAAAGAAATCTTGTAGCCCACACATATCCCTTGAGTTGCCCACCCTCTTGGAGACAGTTGAAGTTGGATGCTCTCTTCAAGGGGTCTGTCCCCATATTGATTTGATCTCCCATCCTTAACAAGAATGGGCTATGTACAGCCTGTTACAAAACCCACGTTTTGGGCTCTTTTTCTGCCCCTGAGTTCAATTATTATGAGTTTGAATTTCTCTGTGTGTGTGCATGCTATATGGGCTCGGGGGGCAGTGCCCATGCAAGGACAGCTGGGACATGGGGCCGACCATAACTGGTGGAATTTATTTTGCTCAATTCTTCATCACCATAATGTAGACGGTTGGTTGGGGTTTGGCAAGCTGGAATGGAGCGGTGTGGATGAGCAGTGGGGAGGACGGGGGTCACCCCCACATTCTGTGGTAAAACATTTGCTGACAAAAATTAGAGCAAAAGCTTTCGATCAGTTAATTCGATAAAAACACATACAACCATGTCTAGTTAAACCTCTGTATGAGCACACACATAAGCATATGCACATGTAAGGTGTGTACATACAGAAATATGTCCTTTCACATAAACCAGGACCTGCACTGCCAATAACACGAAGGTGTAGGGCAAAACACAGCCAATTCATCACAACTCAAATTGAAAGGTCCCATTGATGAACAAACACACTATTCTGAGAACCCACTCATCTCTCTCCCCTCTACACCTCGCAGTTTCAAGATGTGTGTGCTGACTCATCCTCACGCGCCTCCCCAGCCTCAAGTGACTCCACTGAAAGACGTGCCTCTCTATCCTCTGCCCGAAGCAATCTGTGATCTCTCTCTCTCTCTCTCTCTCTCTCTCACTCTCTCTCTCTCTCTCTCACTCTCTCTCCCTCTATAGCCTTCCCTCTCTCTCCCAATCTCTCCCTCTCTTGCTGTCTCCCTCTCTACAGTGACCAACACCGCTTGCCAAACAGTGTTGGTCCAATGCAAGGTAGTTCGCTGGAACAAAGCCAGTCTGAAAAAGGGAGCAAGGTGGCTTCGCGGGACAGCAACACGCAGAGTCGTTTCTATTCAATATTGCACCAAGGGAGAAAGATTAACATGCGCCCACCCTCACCTTGTTCTCGTCCCATACTCATTGCAAATATAACCATACAGGCCACCATGACACATTCAATTTGAGAGATGTTAGTCCAGGCAGTGTTTTGCCTTTGCATTCTGGGACTTGCAGTCCTGCGTTTATAATTGGAAAATGCAAAACCACAAGCATCAACATGAAAATAAAAATCATGGAATGCGACTACCAGCCCCACATTGCAATTCCAATGCAACCTCATGAAATCCTTGCAATTTAAATAACCCTTATTGACTTGTACTTGAACGTGGTAAGCAGCCAACCACAGACCACACTATTACCAACAGGAATTCAATGTCATTATCTCCTGTTTATTATAGGTGTCTAAATGAATGGCACCGTCTGGATTTTGCTGCCACATAAAGCTTCTATTGCTGCGTAATCTATCTTCCCAACCATTTTGCTATCAATTAAAAGTGTAGCAAAATGCCAATTACCTCCCTTCAGCCGTTGAACAGGTAAATATGCTCTATTGTATTCGTTTAAATTTACTAAAACTGTCATTTGCAACAGCTACTGCAAATGTAATTAAGGTGAGAAAAGCGTCATTCCAGTACACATCGACACTGCCTCATTCCCACTTCTGCCAACAGGTGATTGGCTGGTTCTTCAGGGGGCACAATCTACCCATTTGACAGAGAGTGTTGTATGGGCGGGGGCCAGCCTGAGGCCCTCGCCTGCACTCACACGCACTCCCACATGCGTACCCTACAGACAAACACGGGATGCAGGGTGACTGCTCAGGTCCCCGGCAGCAACTGCCAGGTGGGACCGTCTTTATTAACTGGGCGCATGCGCGAGCCTCGTTATGGGCCGCGCATGCGTAATACAGCATAATCACTACGCAAAAGAGAGAGAGAGAGATAGAAACAGAGGGAGAGAGAGAGAGAGAACGAGAGAGACAGAGAGAGAGAGAGAGAGAGAGAGAGAGAGAGAGAGAGAGAGAGAGAGGGATAGAAACAGAGGGAGAGAGATAGAGAGAACGAGAGAGACAGAGGGAGAGTGAGAGAGGTGGGATTGGGAGCTAGAGAAATCGGACCTGTCTGCAAATGGCCATAGAAAGGAGCAGAGGGTAGCAGGTTGTTTTCGTGTAAAAAGAGACACAGGGGACCGATTCATGGAATATTTGCTGGTTCAAAATTAATTTGCACTGCTGAAAAGTGACTTTGCACTACCGGCACAAACCCTGATTCATTGAACCGTGCAAAGTGTACTTTTTGCTGGGCAAAGTCAGCGCATAGTCATTTTTGCAGTTCAAAATGACTTTGCTTGACCGACTGTTTTAAGTTGGGATCTTATAGCTGAAGTTTCAATAAAAAAAAGACTTTTCAGCAGTGCAAATTCCATGAATTGGTCCTTAGTGAATGAATAAAATCATGAAGCAAGTATGGAATGTATTAAGGATTTGCTATGACTCAAGGCACATTGCAGGCAAGCTACCACTGAAGTGTAAACTGATCAAATAAAAACTATAGCTGGCGTGCACTGCCTGAAGTTAAAATTGCATAAAATCAATTTTATTGTTCTGCCCCTGATTGACTTGTAAAGCGGGCAGAAACATAGGAAATGCAAAAGATTTTCAGTTTCAGTGTCGCATACTGCCTATATTATTTGAACTTGCCATTTGATGTCTTGACCATTTTGCAGTAATAGCTCTGAGGGGTAAAAGAGTAAGCCTCACCCCGGTTATCAGGACTCAGTCTCTTTCAAAGTTGGTCTACAGAAGATATTCGGAAATCGTGGACGTGGTCAAAACAACATATGAACGTCTGGGCGTTTTTTGTTGCTCAATTTGTTCATGTTCAAATGAGCAGTGAGATTCTAGATTCTGCAATGTTACTTTTCTGTAGGTGGTAGTAATGATGGAATGACTAAATAGGCAGTCTGCAGCATTTATTTCAGTCAAACGTTTCTTAACATAAGAGATCCAGGCGATAGCCAAATAGCCAGCCTGTAAAATGTGACTTAATAGCAGGCCTGTCAGGCTGGCTTTCATGTTTAGCCACACTCTGAGCCACAGTTTGACTGGCTCAATACAAACATCGTCTTCAATGAGTTGCATCCCCAGTTCTGTATGCATAGCAAATGTAGAGGCTGAATTAGGTAGGCCCAATCAACACTTACAAAATGATTCTCTTCTAGCTATAACCCCTTCAGATCTGCAATTGTTCCATGAAGATGTGCCCTCGAAGATCTCCTCACACTGTACACTACACACACAAACCCACACAGACAGCCACCACAGGCTTATCCATTAGCACATCAACACTAAACGAGCAACGACTCAGCTCTCCTCTTTAGCCCTGTTGCACTCTCCCACATCAGCGGCTAACCAGTGCGAAAGTGCTGTAGCCTATCAGATCTTCCCTATGGATAACATGCCGCCAAGTTTCTTCCGCCAAGCCCATAGAAAGCAAATGGTCACTCAGGAACCGGCTACTTCTGATCTGCACCAATCAACACCACAGGTTTTGCATCTGCCATTCCCACAGTGCCACTATCCTTAGTTTTCCTTAGAGGGCCAAGCGCAGCGAGACCACCAATAGTGGCAGACAGGTGCAAAACAAGACCACTTACATCACATATGTATGTTAGACTATCTATATAGTGCTTAGCACATGCCCAAGATGCAGATCCAAATGCTGATGGTGAAGAGGGAAGTGGGTGAGAAAGAAAAGGAAGGGCTTGGGTCAGGAAAGGCAGGCAGCTTCAAACTGGAAGGTTAGGTTACATGGTTTGCACCTAAGAGCACCATGTAAATCGCTATAGGGGAAGAGGCAAGATGTAGCTAGGCTACGAGGTGAAGTAGTCACATTGTCATTTGACACGAGGGCCTACATTATAACAATATCTGCCAAAATGGTGCAAGTACAAGGGCATACTGGCATATGGTGAGAGTACCTGAGTTGGCATACGTGTCTACGCATGTGATGGCAATAGCTATCAATAAGAGTGTGTGCCTGGGAGATAATGCCAGCATCTGGCAAACAGTGGCAATTGCTGGCAAATAATGCAAGTACATGGGCGAATTATCGAAATGCTTAGAAAACTGTGCCAGTCACACAATTTGGGGGCTGTGCCCTGATACCCTGGGGCTGAGCGGGCATTGTCAATGGAAAAATAAATAAATAAAACAACACTACAGTGCTTACGATGCATTCAAAGTGTTCCATTCCTCCCTCTCTGGTGTCTAGTGTGAGTCCCCGGAAGTGCGATGGGGTATGCCGAGATATGTGTGCTTGCTCTCTGTGCCTAGTGCTTGCAGAAGCATCTCTGCACAAACATGCCGGGGGATGCTTGATTTTCTTTGAAGAGGCAACCTGGCTTAAACGGTAGGGCTGGGCGGCTCCTTTTGGTGGCAGGACCAAGACCGATTTACATGTGCCCGGGGCCTTTCTATAATGGTGCCCAGACCAATGCCAGTGGTTTGGATGTATTCAAAGCGTTCCATTGATTACTTTCTGGTGTCTCTTGTGGGTCTTCCTAAGTGGCAGGAATTAGGACCAGACATGGCTCCCTTCCTTGCGGTTCCTAGCTATATGATGGCAATGCACGTAATGTGATGTGATTATGGGAACATAGCTTGACAAACAGATGCAAATGATGTGAGCCTGGGCATGCAATCGTAACATCTGGCAAATGTTGGGGCTACCCGAGCATGCACTGTCAATGCGTAGCAATGAATGCACAATTGTCACCATACACAAGGCAAAACGTTTGGCATTGTCACAGCTTGTTTTCTGCGCGTGCACACACCTGTTTTTCACGCACACAGGATATTGTGCCGGGACACCTAGAACACCAAGCAAAGGAATTGATCCTCTTAAGCAGGGGTGTTCCTAGTTTTGTGAAAGATCCAGGGTGCCGCTAATGACGGGACTGGCGGGACTCGGGGCGAGCTAGCCTTTTGGTTGTAGCTCCTGAGCTTCTATCCGGGGATATAGCCCCCTCAGCCCCCCCAGCAACGCCTCTGCTCTTAAGAGCATCCCCAGAGTCTCCTGACCTCCACCTGCTCTAACAGATCATGCTCGGCCCCTTTGCCTATGTTTTCCTCCACTTGCACAATCATTTATTTCTGTGAAGCTGTAAACATAATAGGCTGGCCATGGTACCCGACGTCTCTGGGACCCCTATTTTCCAGTCATGGGCACCCATGTGCCAGAAAACAATGATTTTTAAATGAAACCGCAGGTTTGGAGGTTTTGGGGGGGCTTGATTGCCCTAAAAAAGCAAACACACAAGGCCATTTGCGTAGTCGCCGGCTACAAGAGCATACATGTCCCTCTTCCTCATGCCAGTCCTAGCTTTGCAGCAGGACTGGGACGAGGAAGGGTAGGAATCAGTGTAACAAATATTATCGGTAAGTTTTCCAGGCATTAATGATAAATGTCCCCTCCTCATATATGACCCCCCTACTTTACAATTTGTTCTGTTTTTCACCGCTGCCTCTTCTCCATGCATTCACTGGCCCCTTTGCTTAAAGGAGCAACAAAAACAAAACTCTCTTTTAGCTCTCCCCCAAAACTCCCAAACCCACAACCCCCCATTCTGCAGGCTACTGTTTTGAGTAATGATTACACTTTGTGCAAACTGGTGGGACAAGTCCCTTTCACAAAGTGATTCTAAAGTTTGGGAGGTTTTAGCCATTTAAAAAACGTTGAGCAAAGCAGTTATGTCTTTCCCTGCATCAAGGGGGGAGGGTGATAGATAAGGGCAGGGCATGCATCTGTCTTCTACCGCGTCTCTTGTTGCTGCCTTTTAGAGACTGATAAAAAACAAAACACAGTCTCACTTCTGCCTGTTGAGAGATTCCAAAAAAGGTAGCAGGCGCTCCTCTCCAGAAAGAACATGTCATGATAACCTGTTCTGAGATGAAAGTTTGCCGCACACGCTTTTTGCTCACTCTACCTTTCACAGATGGGAAATATCCATTTGCATATCAGTCTTTGTCCCACCCACATGGGCAGTCCAGCACCGAAATGCTATGGCAATTCCTCTCTGAAAAAGAGTACCAATAGCAACCCCAATACACGTGTTTCAGCCTTGTTGGGCCTCATCAGTGAGGTGAAGCTGTGCCTCTCTGAGCACAGTGAGCAGGGAGTCCACGTCTGGTTGCCCCCAGGTAACTCAGGGTGGCCAACCCCAAGTTCCTTGCAAATATTTCAAAAAAGGTAGCAGGCGCTCCTCTCTGTTGAGAGATTCATCAGGATCTCCCTTCGGTGTGCCCTCTATTAACAGCACCTCTGGCCATCCCCCACTTCGCCCGCCCTTAGAAACAGCCCCGATTGAAAGGCACATAGAATTGAAACCAGTTTGCAAACCTTGATTTGATTCCATGATTTGATTCCATTAGTGGCACATGATTTTCTTAAATATATGTCTGGCAGCCATAAGCTCCAAAGACCATGACTGTAACATCAATCTGCTTTGTACTTTTTAAAGAGCACCAACATCCCCAGTAACAACACTCTGCTCAAACGGTTTATCAAGGTGTGTGTGCACCCATGGTAACCTTCTTCTTGACAAACAGCCCAGTAGCTCTGAAGCAGCTGTCAATCAAGGGCCATGCAACACCTTAATAAATAGAGCGAGCACAAAATGGCGTGTACACTCGTCTCAGGGAGCCAAAGGACCCAACCAACTGCCACAATCCTAGCAACGGAGAAGGGGGGTACTCACCACCAGCCACTCTCACCACCATCCACAGGGTGTGTCTACTGTACGAGTCAACATGCCCATGAACTTGACCACGGGAGGGACTTATGTCAATGTAAAATGCTTCAGTGAGGAGCCAGGCTGATCTAAAACCGCAAAAACATTCTCTCACCCTCTTTTTTAATGAAGAGATATAAATGCAAGGAATCTCCCTTGATTAAGCATGTGTGCCAAAACACTCCCCGCCCCCAATGTTTAAAATGCTGACTCACCAACCGCAACTTCCTCTCCACCCAGTATCTTCATGCTTCTGATTATGACTGGGCCAGATTCTCATGACCTTTTTTTTCTGTAGTGGCTCTGACAGGAAGAACACACTCTCATGACAGCACAGGCAGACTGTGACTATTCTTAGATCTTTTTTCACATAACCAGCCTCTGCCGTGACTTCTGTATCAAAAGATGTGTAGGTTTTCTGCGAAAAAAATAAAAATACATATACATTTTCTGCGTCAATGAATTTCAGTGAGGTTCTTGGGGCCTTGTAATGAGTAAGGGAATAATGCTACAAATCGCAATAGAGGAAAAGGCTGCAGGTGAACACATGGTGGTGCAGAGGACTCAAGTTTCCCGTTCCCATGCCTGTGAAGACCATCCAGTCTTGTGTTTGTTTGGCATTCTGGGACTTGTAGTTTTCCTAAATTTCAAATGGGAAACAAAAAATGACATGTCCCAGAATCCAAAGGGAAAACCAGGACTGTATGGCTTTCTCACTCATGGCCACGGGAATCATGTGAGGTCTAGGGGGGATATTCCATTGTTCCCCCTGTGTAAGGGGCTACAGGGCAGGGGATACATCGTGTGATAGACTGGGAAGGATAACACAAGGGAGAATGTTGCATGACTAAAACAGTGGTAGAGAGCTTGTAAAAACATGCACCATTTTAAATACATAGGACCCGATTATTAAGTTGCCGCAGTGAACGTGCTAAAGAGCATGATTCACTGTGCCAAATCAGGATGCCCAGGCTCCACCACTATTCTAAAGTGGGCTTGGGTGTCCTCGTAGTGCACAACAGGGCACTTTGTTGCGTCTGTTTTTGGCATAACGGACGCAATCCTAAAATCTCAGTGGCATTTTTGTAAAATAACGACATATTTGTTATTTTACAAAAAGGGCTGCCGAGAACAGTGGTCTTCATGGACACCTGCTTCAATGATGGCAGACGTTTACTGCAGTCCACCCATGCAAACCTATGGTAACCAATTGCATTGGCCCACCTTATCATAAAATTAAGTGAAAAAAAGCTCCAGGGTCTAGCCATGTCTCGATTAGAATACGTTTAAATGTTTAAACGTATCCTAATAGAGACATCTTTGTGCCCGTGAGCTCTTTTTGGCTTAATCCAATGCTATTCCATAACATAGGTTTGCATGGTTGGGCTGCAGTAAACGCCTGCCATCATTGAAGCAGTTTACCAAAATGGTACCATATATGTGTTTGACTTTAGCGCACGTATAAAACGGGAGGAGTGCCACAAGAATACCAGTCTAAAGCAGCAGGTAACGAATGTGGCGGTTGCTAGGTTGGTTTCCAACCCATACTAGCAACCGCCACATGTATTCCGAAAAGGGGCAAATTCCTACCGACTTCCGAATGCGCCACCTTCAGAATAGGTCTTAAGAACCGAAAAGGTCATTAACGCTTTTAACTTTTTTTTGGGTACTTAACACTAGTTGAGTATCAGGCCCTTAATGTTTTCAATATTTGAAATGAAGTATCCTTCAGCCTTCTTAGGAACACTTGTGAGGTTTATTACAGCTTCTTAAGTTCCTTTACAAGTTATTACTTAGGTTACCAGCAAGATACATAGAGGACAATAACACTGGCGGCCCATCACCCAGGCAGAGGGCTAACCAACTCACCAGGCTAGAACCTTCCCCCATACATTCCAGCATTCAGGCATCAACACTCCACATGACATCACAACATTCCTTCTCCCACAGGCAAGCCATACACATCTCCCCCATTTGCGTTAGCACAACACACACAGCAAAACCCTACTCAACACATCTCCCCTCTTTGCATTAGCACAACACACACAGCAAAACGCTACTCAACACATCTCCCCTCTTTGCATTAACACAACACACACGGAACGCTACAGAACATACCTCCACTCACACCTACACAATCCATTCACACCGACTCATATCACCAGGGCGTACACACAACGTGTGCACTTACACTCAGCCACTCACAACACACCCGATGCGCTGGCCAGGCATACCGAAGCCAACAACCAATGGCACTGGAACACTCTGAACCCTGATGAAGGTGGAATGAGTCGTAAATGAACATGCCGGCAAGCCATACACCACACATCTCCCCCCTTTGCATTAGCACAACACACATAGCAATATACATACATATATATACATATCAATATTCCACTACATTTTGAGCTGGGTTCGTAAGAGCTACTTACCACCAGTTGTACAAAGAGACGTTTACGTGGTGAAATGTGGGCTATTTACCCCATCAGTACTTCGTATTCAGCTCATGCTTAAACTTTCTCCTTAAATCCCAACTATTAGGAGTTTGAGGTTCGGGGCCTCATAGCACACAATCATAGACACCATCAGGGTCATTTTCTAAACCACCTGATTGATAGAAAAAGTGGTGGTAAAGCCAGTAATGGTTATCGCCACTTTCACCGTTACTTTTACTGATCTGAGGGATATTGTAGGATTTGTCGAGCAGAGATGAAAAGCTTGGTAGACTTCAGATGTCCGCCTCCTTTCCCTTAAAAAATCCACCTTCTAACGGTCAGCATGTGATACACATTCTGGCAGTAAATGGATGGATTTCCATAGAATCTGCCTAAATTCATCAACTTGTAAAAGTGGGCTGATACCAGGCTCAGACTGGCCTATAGGCAACGCCCGAACCAAAAACGCAAAATGCTGGTGTGGGTCTGTTTTTTGGACAAAGTGGGCCACTTTTTGGGCCAATGTGGGCCAGTTTGATGAGTTACTGCACTATGCAGCTTGTAGTTTTGACCAGGTGTGTGTTCTCCCTGCTTAGGTGGTTTTCTGAGCCATTACTGATATAGCATCCCTGATGAAATAAATGTGTGTGTTCTGAATCACTGAACCTTTAGTAGTAGCTAAGTCAGTTCTTTTACATATCTTTAAAATGCACAATTTGCATCACATTTTATCAAATAACTCCCCCTTGGCTACTATTCAAAGTCTGCCACTAAAGCAATTAATTGCCATTTGTAACTGTGGGTTACATTTTCACTGGTGCCTGAGACAATTTTATGCCTCAGTCCTACCCTGGCTAATACCCTAGGAGTACCGTGCAAAATATCCTTGCGATCATTAATTGCGGGAGGCATTTATACTTTTTAAACACATAGTGGAAAGTGAAAAACGAAGGCAATTTTGCTTGTGTTTAAATCTTTACTATTCCACTATGTGATGAAAAGTATTACAGCTGTACGGAGCGGAACATTTTGCACAAAAGTGAAAATGGATCCGGGTCATCCATTTTGGAGAACATGTCCTCCCCACCTCCCCCGATCAACTTGTGCAATTTTGCCACTTTAAAAGCATCAATATGTTCACACGTAGTAAAGTCAAATAAATATCTGCATCAAACTGGAGCCAATTTTTATGCTCAACACATCCTTTATTTATTTAATGTTTTTTGCAATGAGTTACACACCACCAATAAAGATGACAGGTTAAGAAATAGAAGTGTAACACACCACAAATGCAAAGCACCCACATTCGACTTTCCTAGAGAGAGATAGAGAGAAAGAGAGAGAGAGAGAGAGAGAGAGAGAGAAGAGAGAGAGAGAGAGAGAGAGAGAGAGAGAGAGAGAGAGAGAGAGAGAGAGAGAGAGAGAGAGAGAAAGAGAGAGATGGTGAAAAGCCTACATTTCAAACACAGCACAAATACAAAACACCAAGATTTCACTTTACTAGAGAGAGTGGAAAAAGGCTGGGTGAATAACGAAGATAGAGACGTCTACATGATAGAGATGGGTAAAATACAACTGTGGGTGATGTGTAGCAGACTGCAAGATTTGTTAATAAAAGTAATAAGAGAGTAGGGAGAGTTAAATATGGAACAATAATGGCTGTTCCACCCTACCTACACCTTTCTTACTTGTCAGTCGCTGCTGGATGATGGCTGTGCTGCATGCTCCACCGGCAAACACAGGCAAAAACATTCTGGAGATGCAACTGTAGGAGCTGCCCTTTGCCTCAGGGCCCTTAGCCACAGGGGCTGCAATGGGCAGTTGGGCTGCCGTGAGGGCTGTACTAATGAGGAGGTTGGCAGCCAATAGTGGGAGGGGGAGAGTTATCTATGGGGAGGGAAGAAAGACACACAGCAAAGCGGGCAGAGGAGGGGAGAAAAACTAGCGCAGAAGTGAAAAACAACAAAAAGAAGGAAAGTAATCAGCAAAGGCAGAGGCTGGAAAAAGGAGGGGAAAGAAGGAGAAAGGGAGTCTCCGCTCACCTGCACTCCAGGATGGAAAATGGGGTGCAGGTGGGCTTGCAGAAGCCAAAACCACTCGCAGAGTGAAGGTCGGCAGCCAATGGGTGGTGGTGGGGGACTATGGGGAGGGAAGAAAGACACACAGCAAAGCTGTCAGAGGAGGGGCCAAACAAAAAATGTGCACAGGATCGCAAAACAGAAAAAAGAAAGAACATAATCTGCAAAGGCAGAGGCTGGAAAAAGAGGTGGGGATATAAGGAGAAAGGTAGTCTTCGCTCACCTGCACTCCAGAATGAAAAATGGAGTGCAGGTGGGCTTGCAGAAGCCAAAAACACTTGCAAAGCTAGGTTGTCAGCCAATGGGGGTGGGAGGGCTATGGGGAGGGAAGAAAGACACACAGAAATCAGGCAGATGAGGGGAAGAAAAACGAGTGCAGGAGCATGAAACAGAAAAAAGAAGGAAGGTAATCAGCAAAGGCAGAGGCTGGAAAGAGGAGGTTCAAAGGGGACAGAAGGAAAAAGGAAGTCTCCGCTCACCTGCACTCCCGGATGGAATATGGCATGCAGGTGGGCTTGCAGAAGCCAAAAACACTTGCAGAGCAAGGTCGGCAGCCAATGGGGGCAGGGTAAGGGCTATGGGGAGGGAAGAAAGACACACAGCAAAGCGAGCAGAGGAGGTGGAGAAAAACGAGGGCAGTCGAGTGAAACAGAAAAAGAAGGAAAGTAATCAGCAAAGGCAGAGGCTGGAAAAAGGAGTCAAGAGGGGACAAGGAGAAAGGGGGTCTCCACTCACCTGCACTCTAGGATGGAAAAAATAGTGCCATACCTTGCAACCGTTTGTGTCGCCAAGGCAGGAGAAATCGGACCATTTTTCTTTTGAGTGGGTTAGCACACATTGAACTCTACAGACGTGTATGGGGCACACCATGAGTGGAACCTGAGTACACAGTGGATGACTAGTGCCAAATACAGGTGACGGGATAGATATTGTGCAAGAGGATGGAGGAGAGTTTATTCCAAAGAGTGAACCTTTGATACTGTTGGCATCTGTACTCATAACTGTGGTAAAAAAACAAGCTGATTAGGTTTTGTGTAGTTGTGACGAATCTGTGGATGATCTCATCTTCAACCCAAATTCAGTCAAAATACGACTATTTGATCATGATTGGATGTTAAGAATCTCAAAATTGAGATCATCCAAAATATAAAAGAGTCTGTCACTCTATGACAAACCCCTGAGGGTAACTCCAAAAAAGCAAAAAAAAAGTTTCCCAATGGATACTGGTGCCAAACGTTTTTGAGGCATAGACTGAATGTGCTCCCTTTGGGAGCAATTTCCTCCATCAGGTCGCCTCTGGACGGGGATACAGAAGGGTGATATGTATGTAATAACAAGGAGGTGGTGCAGACTAGGAAGCACATTCTTGTAGCCTGTCCCTCTGTACAATCTCAGAGAACGTTGTGTGAATATGCCAATTTTGCTCATAATCCTCATTATTTAGTAATGGAGGACCTCTTTACTAGATTCTCTAGTGGGGAGAAAACTGCAGGGACTATTACAGTGGTACAGATCCTGCAGTATGCAGGCCTAGCGTGAATTAGGTGGTGAACTGAGGGCACTCATGTTGCTATGGCGCATATTGGACATTAATAGAAGATGGTGTTTTAAAAGGTTTGTTATTGCATTTGTCCCTTTCATGTACACTCACTGCTCCAGATAGGATTTTGGCACAAGAGTATTTTACTTCCAATTTTTAGAATTAGAGAGTAAATCCAATTTCAAGAGAGTAAAAATGAGTTTCCCCCTTTGCAAGAGAGTAGTCTGTAAAATTAAAACTGTGTTCGAAAACATTAGTGACAAAGAACTTGTGGGTGCGTACTACCCAGCTTCATCTTCATTATACTTGGACACCAAAACTCTGTTAAGAACTACTACAGATGCCAGCTAGTTACATCATACATCAAGCCCCTCACTCTACCAGCATCACTTCTCTGCCTCTTGGGCCTACTGTTGCTGTCTGGCACTACCTGCTTGACAGCCACTCCATGTTTTGCCCCATCTCTCCTTCTCTTTGCTGCTTGCTTTAACCCAGTCTCTCACTTTCTGATGCTCTTGCTCTCACCGTTAAGTTTTGCTAGGTCACGTTTTGCTGTCTGTTTTTCCATCACTCTGTCTTTCCCATCACTGCATCCTATTATTGCTGTTTCCCTCCAGTATCTTGCTGTATAGTTTAATATAAGTCCTCTTCCTCTCTCATGTCATTACTCTGGCTATATCTTTTATTTTTTTCCTCTGTTGTGGTTGCTACTCCTTTTGATTATCTTTCTTGCACTACCTCTTATGTTATTAGCCCGCCCTTCTCTAGTCTTGCTTTTCTATTTCCAGCTCTCACTGCCTGCTGTTGATCTGTTTTATTATTTTACAGTCTCTAAATGTATCCTTTGCTTTCCATCTATCCCTTACTCATATTGTGTGTATGTGTCCTATTATTTACCTCGGTTTCTCTTCTCACTTTTTGTGTTGCCCTCCCTTGTAGCACATTGGCCTTTCTTCCTGTTGCACGAATTCTGTGTTGGACTGTCCAATATCGTCTCTGTCTGCCCTCCCTCGCCCCCCCCCCCACCCCAACTTTGTTCTCCTATATTGCTTAGATCCAGAGTGGCTCTTCTTCTCCTGTTTTTCTGTTTGTCTTTTGACATAGCACCAATAAATATCCAAAAAGTTTAATGTGCATTTCCCATTTACAAATCTAGTGCAGCTTTACTATTGCATGCTCCTTCTAGATGTGTGCAAACCTTTTGGCCATTAGTCTGGGAATTATATACTCAGAGGTTTGTCTCACCAGATGCAGTATGTGCGTAATGCAGATGTTTTACCAGCACTATATGCCATTTCAAGTATAGCAACCCTCATGGAATGTGCTTGTTCTCAGCCATTACTGATATAGCATCCCTGATGAAATGTGTGTGTTCTGAATCACTGGACCATTAGTAGTAGCTATGTCAGTTCTTTTACAATTGAATGTATTCTGCATCTCAAACACATCCCTCTGATGCTGACGCATTAACTCACCTATCAACAAGATTTTAACTAACAGGTTACACAATGCTCTCTGCAACAAGGTTATTGACCCACTGAGCTACATTTCCCAACAGGCTGTTGATTCTGAAAGTCACGTAGGGTTAGGGCACTGGCAGTTCCATGTAAGGTTTGCCTAACATAACTGGCTTGTCAAAAGCTCTAAGCCTATTTGGACTATCCTACCTCATAATGAGGCTTTAAAATGTGCTAGACTTTTGGCAGTGGAACTCAGTAATCGGAGAAGGGAGAAGCAGAAGATTTGAAAAGCGCAAGACTAAGTAGGAGGGTTTGAAGTATATGACAGCAAAGCCATCTTCTCACACTGTCTGCAAGTGTGCATCAGATCAGCTCAGGAGGATGGTGGGAAGAGCTCAGACACTGTACTTGCTCAGTACTTTAGCTCTCTGCAGAAAACGCCAACACATGGTGCTGTATCATTACAGCACATCTGTTAAGAAATGCAGGTACTGTCCCAAAACATAGCAGTTCTGCTAGGAAATATGGGCATGATGCAATCAGTCCTGCTGTGAATAATTGGCATGGTGAAATGACATGCCTATAGCAGCTCTGCTGATAAATTAGGCTACTTTGCCTAAATATATAGCAGCCCTGTTGAGAGGTTTACAGTACAATCTGTGCCACCGAACATATATACAGCAGTGCTTCTACTGGTTTCCATTATACTTGCTTGCTGTGGGTGTTCAGAAAGGGAGTTAAGTAAAATTCAGACCACGTGCTTGCTAAGAAATCAAACTATGGGCCTCATTACACGGATGGCGATGGACCAAGGTGCTATTAGCACCTTGGTCCATGCCGGTAAAATACCGGCACCGCCTTGGTGGAAAGGGGAATTACCGCCCTATTCCAAGGTTGGTGGGGCGGTAATTCCCTCTTCCCCCATTGCCCTTCCCCATTCCCATTTTTTGCCCCATAGGGCTCTATGGGAATGGGGAAGGTGCTAATTACGGCACTGCAAATTGCGGTACGGTAATTAGCTCCCTGGTCCCTTTGCGGGTTGGTTTTTAACGTCTGCAAAAAGCAGGCGTTAAATTCCCCAACCCGCAAAGGGACCCCGTAGTAAGGCGGTAAGGGTTTACCGGTACCGGTAAAATACCGGTACCGGTAAACCCTTACCGCCTACCGTGTAATGAGGCCCAAAGTATGGTGTCATTTCATGCAGGTCAACACATGCAATCTTAAAACAGAAAAAAAACACTTCTTTATATATAACAGCAAATGCTTTTCCATCTCACAAATGCCAAACTACTACCTGCTAGGAGGCTCTGCCAAAATTCAAGACATAAAGAACCCCAAGCCATTAAATGCAATTGGCGTGCTTTTGTTATGAAAAGAAAACAAAGTATGAAATGCCCATGCTGCAGCAACTGCCTCTATTAAAGTTGATTGAAACAGAGGAAAATGAAGCAGAAATGCAGCCCTTGTTTAAGACCATTTTCATTTTACACAAAACTACATGTGTCCTAAAGCAAAGTGAAAAGCATGTTCATGATTCAAAACACTTGAATAACAATGTATCCTATAAAATGCAAGCAGTTGGAGAAAACACAAATTCCCTTATACATTACTCAGAAAGTATTAACTTGCTAGGATCATTAACAGAAGAGAGTGTTAAAAAATAAACAGACCAACACTCATCCCAGTTGCTTCTTTGAGGGAACTGTGTGGATTCCTAAAGTAAAGAGTGGATTTGCAAGCTGCTGATAGCCAGGCTGTCACCAGTGAGCTCCATGATGTGTGGGGGTACTGCCACAAATAGCTGTGTAAGTGGTACGCAAAGAAGAAAAAAAAAGAGCCATATTGATACAATTATTGTGCATAAAAACGAGGGCTGTGTGCATGTCCGTTTTTTGTATGTTATGAAAGATTGTGATTGTTTTTATCTTGATCAGTACTTTTTATCTTAGTTTATATGTGCATGGTTGTGTATAAACAACCAAAATCACACAAAAAATGATTTTTAAAAACGGTGGCATTGTTGTGGGCCACCAACACATTTTATACATTTGGCCGGCTGGCTGAGAGGAAAGAGGTTAGTGATATATTGTGGCATGTGGCTGTAGAAATCGTTATGTGTGAGGCAGAGAATCATGAGGCCAATCGTGGACTTGACACATATTAACGGAAGTGTGGGTTGGTGACTTTTTATCATTGACGCCCACATTTACCAGTGTTTTCTCCGTTGTCCAGACCATACATTTTACTGCGATTCTGCGCTTGCATCACAAAAGGGCAACATTTGTAATTTTTAAATGGGCCTCAAAATGTTTGGTAAGCTGCTAAAAAAGCGCAAAGTCGTGAATTTTACACATTTGCCTCTTATAATAGTTGTTATGATGGACAAATCCATGTCAATTTCTGATAACTATTGCCCACAGCACAAGTGGTCCCAAGGCCCACACGCCATTTATATGAAGAAACTCCCTTTGTGAGAAATTGTTTCCAATACGGAGGCATAATGAGGACATCAGCAATGGAATTTAGCCAGTTTAGTAGCTGCCAATAACTATTATAAATGAGCACAAATGCTGCAAAACATACGTTTGTGGCACAATATTTCCTTTTCCTTCCTGCAACATCTGGTAATCAGTGGCACTCTATCCTGACAGGTCCTATTTTGTTAGTCACCGTGATTTGTACATTGTTAGCCCCTGATTCCCAGCGCATGCGCACGTGTGGTTTGCCCTGATTCCCAGCGCATGCACACGTGTGCTTTGCCCTGATTCACAGCGCATGCGCGCGTGTGGTTTGCAGCCTGTCAGAGCAAACTGCGCACGCTTTGAATGAAGGGCGAGTCAGGCGAGGCAAATTAGCTCAATAGATAGCGAGAATGAGAGGGTTTGTGTTAGGCCACAGCTGACCTCAAAGACACCGAACAATACCTACAGAGCCTGTGTGTTGAGGCTCACTTACTAAATGTCATGGTCGAGCATGCAGCAGCTTAGAGAAGATGGCTCTAGTGTTTTTCTGCTGGTGTTGGCAAAGCCTAATGAGAGGCACGTTGGAATATTCACCACTCGTGGATACGCTGGCATATGATGGGCACATGCTGTTCACCTCATAGGTCATTATTTTTGCGGCACTCCTCTCCGGCATCTCATGCTGCACCACTGTCATATAAGCTTTTTTTATTTTTTATTTTTTTTATTTCATATGTTGGTTTACAAAAAAACCTTTACACGAATAAGTGATTAAAAAAGGTTATTATAATATAATTAATTCACTAACTTATGTAATGATTAATACCAAAATACAAAATAGCAATAAAACATTTAGTCATGTAACGCATAAACATTTGAATCACTAAAATGAATTCCACATGTACAAATGCCACCAAAAGCTATGCTAATAAGTGCGCGCTGGCCCCTTTTCTCTCAACGATTGATAGGACAGCATGCTTTTATAATGATATCAGCCTTGGGCAGCAGATGCTACCAGGGCTCGCCCCAAGTCTTCATGTCAGTGTGCACCTGCAGGCTATCATCACCAGTGGTGCAGCTGGTGGTCTTGAGAAACTACTGTTGATGATCTGGACACCTGAGCATGGCGTGCTTCCATGTGGACAGGCCACTCCTTCCCACCATTGCTGGAGCGCAGGGTTGATACACAGGCCTTGCATGGGGAGATGCTGGTCCCAGAGGACCAATATCCTTATCAGACACCAGTAGCACTAAAACGCGCCTTAGGTGTCTGAAAGCCATTGGTGTACTTCAGTCTCAAATTGACTGAGCACCACAATCAAAGATTTGGTTTTCAGTGAAAGAAGAAAACAAGAGGACGAATTTGTTTACAGTTTTCTGCTGTAAGAAACTGACACCATCATTGATTTGGGAAGTAAATGGCATCTTAGTGTCAAAATGGAAATCCAGAATTTCTTGTTTTGTGTAAATATTGATTTGGTTTTTGCTCCATTTTGTTGTAAGAAGTTAATCTTCATCTACTTTTGAATTCTATCCAAACAATATTGTAAGGGGAAGGTCGCCTTCCATTACTGCAATCTGAATATAGCACCAGGTACCGTCCAACTAGGATAAAATCTTAAAAGGGTAATTGCTTAAAAATTGTAACAAAAGAGAATGAGGTATTCTTTAAAGAGAACAAGAGATCGATGCAACCCATGGGGCACCAAACAAGCACCTCAGGTGGTTTTTTGGGATATGATATAACATGATTTGATATGGCTTTTATAACGCACCTGTACACAAGTGTTTCTAGATGGGACAAGACCACGAGGTGGAAACAGAGGGAGGACAAAAAACAGTCCTACTAGGCCCTGTGTCATTCAGATCACGCAAGTGCAGGGGAAGTGGAAGGGGAGAAGTACTGAAGGGGGGCGGGGGGTAAAAAAACGAAGTAGGACCCTCTTTGTTCAATCTTCCAGAAAGGATGTAAACTAATGTAGGGTGGACAACGTCAGCCCTACAATTGAGGTAGTGTGACCAAGGTGCTGTGGACCACCATGTCAAAGTCCGATGATATGTGCAGCATGATGAGCAGCACCCACTGCCCTTGATTCATCAGCGCCAAAGCTTCATCACAAAAGTCATTAAGTTCTATCTCTGTGCCATGCAGTGGCCAAAAGATGTATCGAAACAGGGGCAGGCAATGTGATCATACAAAAAAACCTTGGGATTAGGAGACCACCACTGTTTCCAAGATTGCATATAAAATGGGAATATTGATAATGCATAAGAAATGAGGGGCTAGTTCTGGGTCCAGAGAAGGCTTCTTCTGCAAGGGTGGCGATGATCACTCCCTTAAGTGAAGGTGGAAGTGGCAAGCTCGACAGCTAAGATTGATTAAAATAGAGATCGGTAGAGTGCCAAGATGGACACGTTGATGAAAGAGCCATCCTGGGACATGTCTAAAGGTAAGCCAGTAGATTTCACCCTAAGCATTTGGCTGAGTTTGAAAACAGATCCTCTAGGGGGCAAATTGAACTGTGGGCCTTGAGGATCATCCTGAAAAATTAAAGTATTAAGAACTTTGGTAGCTGCTTATAAGTCTCAACCAGTCCATGTTTTATAGTCCAAATTATATATATATATATATATATATATATATATATATATATATATATATATATATATATATATATATATTTATTGTTCATTTATAACATACGGAATCAGTATTCAAACCTTTGTTTTGCGCAGCGTTGTCTTGCTTCCAAGTTCCAAGACAACTGCGTAGCCCCTGTGCTATCCTTCCTCCTTCCTGCAGAAGAAGGTATTTAATTGTATACACAGAGAGGTTGAAGGGCTTACAATGCCACAACATTTCCTAAAGGGTGCTAATGATCCATGTGGAACAAACCTCACAGACTACAAACGCTGACCGCCATCTCATTTTAACAGAACAGTAGTGGCAAACACTTGGCTTCAGTGACAAACAACTGTTTGAGTCTGTAAGTGTAAGATGGGGAGTTCACAGACCTCAGAAACAGATCAGACAAGCAGCCCAGCGAGGTTGGACCTCGAGAGTCCTCAAGAGGCGTGACAGGAGCCCAATGAGGCAGCGAAATCGTTCTAAGATCTAACTTAGCCTCAGGGGAGCAGTTACAAAGAAAAGTGAGCAATAAATCCCAAAGCATTTCAAACAGGCCACAAGACACAGCCAAACCTTCTCTAGCTAACATCTCCCCTGGTGCATCATAGAAAGTCCAGAAGAGTGGGATGCTTCTCAAGACATCTTTTGAATTGCAAACAATTCTGAACGTAATTTATTGCATCAGGAAAGCTCAGAATGCTTGAGCTCCTGCTACTGGGCCATCGCAGCATCCTCACCAGCGGGCTCACAAGCTTGAAATGCATTCCAGTCTTATTTAGGAGGATAGCATCACCTCCCCTCTCCTTTCACTTCTGTATTGTCTATGGGTCTTCTGATCTCATCCTATTTGCAATGATTCCAAATAGGTTCTCATGCCCCTAGGTCAGCCCTGTTGTTCTTTAGGGTTCCTGGATACGATGTCACAATGGCAAGGACGAGAAGGGATAAGAAGCCTTTTGGCCTTTTTGGATTCAAACTATCTTCCTTTCATGATGAGATAGCTCTCTGTCCCCAACTGCAACATATTTTGGATGGATGTGAGAGATTTCACATCTCGTTGATTGTCCTCTGCTGTCAAGTCTGGTAGCACCTCCCTAAGTCCGGGGGAGTAGTTTTCTCTGCCTGGCTCTGGGAGGTTTCATGAAACTACAACATATTGATCTAGCTTCACTGTATCCATGCGTTATTTTGATTGTGTACATTCCTCCCTGACAGAATATGAAATATATTACTATTGGTATGTGGAATGTGTCAGAGACTGCTTTTAATGTATTGCATCCACGGGATAGACTGGCATACAATTGATTTAACCATTGGCACATAAAATAAGATTTTGAGAACCTTGTAGATATCTGACAGCAAACCCAGATTTGATTATTGGGGAGGTAGGTCTTGATCAGTAGAAATAACTCTCAGCATGTTTAAAAAGAGGGCTCTAAAGTGGATTTCTCACTGGCTCAGTAGACCAAGACCTGGCATTCTAAGAAGGATATTTTGGAGGTTATTAATGCCAACGCTAAGAAGTAGGCTAGCGCATTAAGGTATTTGTATAGTTGTTTTAGAATATTATTTTTTATTGGGTAAAGAAGTTTTATCTAAGGAAGGAAACTTTTAATTTCTTAATCTGAATTATCTGAAGTCAGAGCAGAGGCATTAATCAGGCCCCTAAGTGCTGTGAGATGATAGTGGCTATTACATCATTGACTGCTGGTAAAGCTCTCACCCTGGATGGGTTAGGAATGAAGATGTATACAAAAACTCAGTCCTGTTAACTGCCCTGTGGATTAAGTTAAATAATAGCACCCTGATTAGCCAGCACTCTCCTAATTGCTTCAGATTAGGATGTATTGTAGGACACCCAGCAATTTGGCTCATACTAGCCTAACAGATTTGTAAACTGTGCCTTTTGGTATTCATGAAAATAATGTCCAGCCATGCGATCCGTGTGATCCACCTTCTTGGGTTCATATCTGGAAACGACTGATATCTTAATTTCTGCCCTTGAAACGATGGACTGTAACTTCTCTCCCTGTTGTTATTATGTTTCAAGATACTGGAAAAGCATTTGACCTGGTGAATTGGCAGTATTTGTGGGCCATCTTAGATTGGACGGGATTTCATGCTCAGTTCACCAAATCATTCTAGGGGGGTTATGAGAGGTATCATAAAGAACTGAGCACCAGGGTTAGCATTTTCAGAACTGTAGGCGCAGAGAGAGGGGCCCATCATGGTTGCACAAACTAGCCCCTATCCTATACTTGATGTATTGAACGTTTACCTGCTGTTACCCGGAAATCTGAACAAATGTGTAATTTTCTAACAGAACTGTCTACCTTTCGCTGGCTATATTTACCTGTTCCATGATCCGACTAAGAGAATAATATGTGAAATGCTCATTTAATTCCAGCATTATACTGAAATGTATGGATACTGAGAAAAAGGAAAATGTACTGATCAATACTGATCAGCCCTTGCTTTCAATAGAAGGTTGGTTGCATGTTCTCTTGGACTTAAAAAAACTAACTTGGGAATTTAAGGCACTGGAGAGGTTAAACATCCTGGAAATAAATACATCAGCATTTGTTTGCTAGGAAAAGGATGCCCTTAGGCCTGTTTGGTTAGATCAATATGGTTAAGCAAAATAGTGCATTAATCACAGTCATCTGGGTTAGAAAGTGTAAGTTAATCAGGCTGGGGAAGGTGAGGAGGTCTTTGAGAAATGGGGGGGCTCTCCCTGATTTTCAGAGTTTCTACATTTCTGTTCCCATTATCTACCTCTGAAAATGTAATTAAACCAGTTGGTCGGATCCTATTCAATCTGTGTTACTAGAGAACATAATTAAACATGGAAAGTATCCAGGGCTCCTATTATAGCTTTCACGCATCAGCTGGGGGCTGGACATGGACTTTAACGGGCCCCGGGCCGTTAAATCACATGACCGCCCCCCAGCCAGGGGGTGAAAGCTATACACATCCTGGGATTTACCACGATGTGGATAGTTTTCTTCTTTTTTTGTATCCGATGGGAGCCCATCTTTCGTCGGAGAAAAAAAGTGCCCACCGCCATTGAAATGGAAAAGGGGCCAGGTCCCTTTTCGGATGATGGCTGCCATTGAAAACATGTTCCAAAATGGCCATTATCATTTGAAAAGGGACCCAGTCCCTTTTCTATTTCAATGGCAGTGGCCAGATGGGTGGCACTCTTGGACCAGAGCGCAAGGCTCTGGTCCCGAGGGTTAGTGGGGTGGGGAAGGGCAAGGGGAATCGGGTGATTTGGGGGGGTGGGGAGGCAACAGGGAGCATTACTGCATTAAAAAAAGAAGAAATAAAAAGGAACCACCCTGGTAAGGGCCTCGTGTTCCTGGAACAGCTGGCAGGGATTGTGTATTCTCGCCTTCTGTTCCAGCCAGCTGATTGGTTGCCGCACCCGCCCAGGTGCAAATACAGTATACATTCATCAGCCATGATTTTTAAGAAACAATGGGCCTCATAACACGGACGGCGGTATGGGTTTACCGGTACCGGTAAGGGTACCAGTGCCGGTAAACCCTTACCGCCTTACTACGAGGTCCCTTTGTGTGACCCTACGTTAACGGCTGGTTTTACCAGCCGTTAAGGATGGGACCCGCAAAGGAACCTAGGAGGTAATTACGGTACTGCAATTTGTGGTACCGTAATTACCGCCTTCCGCATTCCCATAGAGCCCTATGGGGGCAAAAATGGGAATGGGGAAGGGCCCTGGTGAATGGGGAATTACCGCCCCCGCACACCTTGGAATAGGGCAGTAATTCCGCCATTCACCATGGCGGACTCGGTGAAATATTGGCGGCAACCATGGCGCTAGCGCCATGGTTATCGCCGTCCGTGTAATGAGGCCCAATGAATTTAAACTAATTGGCAGAATCTAATTACTATGACCCAAGATTGTGCTGTTTATGTTTGGCCTGTGGCCTTGTGTGCTCTAGGAGAGAGGTTTGTTGGAGGCACAAGGATAAATCTCAGGGACACACGTGCAGAGATTCTTCCCCCTTCGCCAGACACCTTATGAATGCCTGACAAATGTCAGCCTTTTCCCGCCAGCCATTGCTCTAATGGACCAAAGTTCCAGCAGACCACAATGAGCACAGCACCTCAGCAAGCGAGAGTGAGGTTTGAAGCAGCTCTCATCCTGCCAACCAACATCAAAAGGAAGGGGAAATGAGAAACTGGAGTTTTATGCATCTTCATGGGAATAAGAACACTTAGCACATTGCTTATGGTAGTGTGTGGAGTCGTCAGGCAACCACCTTCTTTCATATGCTATCTCCAAGATCCTTGCTGCACTTGGTTTATAATGCATGTATTTGTGTGTGTGTGAGAGAGAGAGAGAGAGAGAGAGACAGAAGGAAGGTGAGAGAGAGAAAGGTGAGACACAGAGACATAAAGAGAGAGACTTAGGCCCTCATTACGAGTTCGGCGCTAGCCATGCCGCTATTGGCAGCATGGCTACCGTGGAAATCGCGCCCGGGTCTGGGTCCTCAGAATGAGGAATAACCGGGCCCAGGGGAGTTGCTAGGGGGGGCTACGGGGGCTATAGCCCCTGATCTTTTGGTTGTAGCCCCGGAGAGAATCTCAGGAGCTACAGCCAAAAGACTAGCTAGCCCCCAGTCCCAACAGTTCCAACATCAGTTTAGCCCCGGGTCTTTTCCAGACCTAGCAACTCCCCTGACCGGGCCATTCCGAGTTCGGAAGGCCCGGTAATTCCTCCCTCCAAGGACCCGGACCCGGTCCTTCCCCATTCCCATTTAAGCCCCCATAGGGCTGAATGGGAATGGGAGAGGGAGCAAACAACGGGCCATTATGAGTTGGCCCGTTGTTTGCTCCCTCTTCCCCTCGCGGGACCCGTTAAACACGCCTGGTTTGACCAGGCGTTGCTTCCTGGGCCCGCGAGGGGACCTCGTAATGAGGCGGTGCGGGGTAAACGGTGCCGGTACCTTTTACGGCGCTGTTTACTCTGTACCGCCAGGGTCGTAATGAGGCCCTTAGTCTACTAGCTACTTGCTGAGGCCAGGGGTGGAGTGTGGGGATAATGTCAAACTGTTTCTACCTGCTGGAACCTTTCATGCCTTGCTATGACTTTTAACACTTTGTTATGCCTTTGAATTCTTATCATGCCTTGCTATTTGTGGCATCTTAATTGTTTGTGTCCCTCACATGCCTGCTAATCATTCTACCCGCCATCTTCTGATATATGCTCCCAGGTCTCTCATTGTGATTCTCATCGTAGATGTCCCACCGATTCTGCTCCCATGTGCACCACTGCAGTTCTGCTATTTTGTGTGCCACTTGTGAGTCTGCCCACTGGGATTTTCACCCATGTATCCCACTGTAATGTTGCACCTATGTCTCCCATTGTGATTTTGCTCTGTTGTGATGTTGCTCCTAAGCATCCCACTGTAATGGTGCCTAACTGAAATTCTGCGTGAAGGTGCGCCTATGGATATTTTCGCCATGAATGCTTTCACTCCTGTTGGTGTGCTATCCTCTGATGTTCCCTCGTGCCATGTGTCTTCTTCCATTTCTATCCATATGTGATTTTGGACCATGAAAGTTGGCGCTGGGACACCAGCCTCTTCTACATTCAAGGGTGTTTTAGGACTTCTCACAATTGCCATGACCAGGGTGCACAGCCACACCAGTAGGAGGCTGCAAAGCCAATTGAGGCCTCCAGCTTCTCGCAATAACTCGCTGGAATTCTTAATTTGAGTACACAATACGCATACCAACTAAACCTCCCAACCGTGGCAGTTGAACACCTCTCCCAACGGAAATCAAACATCAGAATGCTACACCTCTCCAACCAATTAATATACCACAGTCCTGGCAAGACTCCCCTCTGGACACGGACACATCAAGCGCAAAGCAGACTCCCTAGACACAGATCCACACAAAGAACTCGGTTACTTCGGAACTGCATGCATCAAGACAACAGCAAAGGTAAGTTGTGTTTTTCCCTCTTTTGCCACCAGTCAAACCCAGCCCCTGTCTTTCATATCTGGCAGAACCCCAATAGAAGATGCAAATTACCGTCATAGTGGGCATAAAACCCAATAGCCTAATGAAACAGTAAATACACATTCCTGGAATGGCCCCGACATCGCACTGTGGCCTGGTCCCTGCTTTCCATCTCATGAAAGGTGCAGTAGTAAAAATCTTCTTAGAATTATAAAGTTTAAAGTTTATTGATAATGTGTTACAGTTTATAAATAAACTTTACACATATTTATAAAAACGAACACAGTTTTAACAAGGTAATAAAAACAAACGAACACAATTATCTCATGTAAATAAAGAAAAATTTAGAATATTAATAAATATATCTTAACAATAAACGAACTTATTCACAACATAGAGTAACTCTACAACTTAGGTAAAGTAGCAGTGATCATAATTAGTTAAATTAATTCAAGTCAGAAATGTCATGAATACTAATTATATTCAATTCAAACAACAATTCATAACTATCAGAATTATAAAGTAAGCTCGGGAAGGCTGGCGAATTGAGACTCTTCGTATCCCTGAAGCTACAGTATGTAATTTCTGAAAGACTTAGCAGCTACAAAAAAGCAGAGTGCACGCCGAAATGCTTAATAATAATAATAATAATAATAATAATTACTATTATTATTATACTTATTGAGCGTGGACCTAGCTTTGAGAAGCAACCGGGTGCTTTAGAGAGGTAAGAGCTTAAGACACGTGGGACCAAAGGGTACAACTCAATTTTACATCCCATTTTTAGAGAACAAGCTTTTCTGCAGTAATGAATATGACAAAAACAAATAGAGCAACCTGGGCCAAGGAAAGTCATTTTAATATGATTCGTATTGCTGGGAGAAATGATTCCAGTTTATCGATGTGATTATTTGGGTTGCTTACCTGAAGATAATACAGTACAACTCTATGTACAGAGAGTTAGAATTGTAAAGATGTATGCAGGTACAGGCTCCACATGTCAATACCTAAGGGCGCAGGGGTTCTGTGAACATATATTGTGGTTGCTCCCCAAGATAGCAAGATTCTGGGCCCAGTTAGGGGCCTTTTGTGCATGAATGTCCCACAAGTCCCATAAGGGTTCGTCCTATCCGCAGTCTTCTTCAACCTCTACGTGGAACCACTAAGGGAACTCCTCACTGGCTTGGACACCAAGGACCACCAATATGCTGATGACACCCATCTCTGCCTGAAGACCAATCCCATCAGTGACATCCATTAACTGTAGCTTGGCCTCTCACTCATTTAAGGATAGATGCCGAGCAGCTACCTGACAACTGAGCCCTACAAAGACTGAATTAACCCCGCACAGGGGGCTCTACCAAACACACTCAAATCCTCAATGCTCTCTTCTCTTCTCAGTTTACATCCATCGCTAAATACCAATGCTTCACCATCAACAGCAGCTTTTCCGAAAGACCCACATTCCAGAGAATAACAGACACAATGGTACCAGGTCTCATGAAGCCCTTGATCCCTTTTATCAGACTTCAAAGCCTTCATCTATAACCTGTTTTTTTCCCACCTCGAGGGACTGCTTACGTCTGGCATGAGTGTAATAGTGAATGAGATGTATATCTACATTTGTTTTAAAATACGTTTGCCAACAAAGTATGGTTGAAATCTAAAATCATTGTATCCAATATTGACAAAGTTGCTGTATGCATTGTGGTATGATTTATATTGAAGCAGCTACTGTCCATTTCGAGTACACATATCCATACCGTTGCTCCTTACTGTCCAATTGCCGTAGTTTGCAGACCCTGTTTCATGCCCTTTTGTTACGGAGTGACCACTGCAAAATCACACTAGGTTTGTCTTGGCTGAGCTCCTGTGTGGCATATATGCCCAGGAAAGAGCCAACACAGATAAGGAAGAAATAGGTGTGCATTCCATGGTAAGTAAAAGGAGAACGAGAGTTTTTCTGAAAAAGAGTGCCTGTACTGGGCGGTATGCCCTGTGGTGGCGGGCCGACCCAGCATGTAACGGCCACCGCCCACGAGCACAGCTGGGTCCCTTAACTAGGGTGGTCGGCCCCTACCTACAGGGTCGTGCCACCACCAGGGGCATGCCACCATTAACACCTGTGTAGTTCGCTGCACTGATGCTAATGTGTTTTTTTTTTTTAAATGTAAAGTATTTTCTGTCTGTGAACAGGACGCCCCGCAGGGTTCCCATTCACGCAGAGAAAATACCAACATGTCCACCATGGAATGGGAAGCCAGGGCTCCCTACGGAGCCCCTCTTCCATTTCCATGCAGCCAAACGAAGCAGGGACAGGAGCTGCGGCGGGGGGTCCCGAATGCGGCAGCAATCAGGTACGTCAGATGGGGAGGGTGAAAAAAAAACAGTGTATGTGGGGGGAGGGGGGAGATGGCGGGCGTGGGAGCCGGCTATGGGGCGGCTTAGAACGCGGGATAACCCTAGCAGTGTCAGCCGATGTTCCAATCCATGCCTCCTGATTGGCTGGCTTCCCTACTTTGCAATCACTAACTCGCTTTTGCACATAATAATGCCTGCAGGGCAGCTGCACTTCACATCTTTGTGTTAATGGGTACTAAACTTGTAACTTCCTCGCACACATGTAAAATGCATTTGAGATGGATAAGTCAAAAATAAATCAGACAGGTTCTGTTGTTTTTTTCATCAAATTCGCCTTTCCCCTATAGCAACATAACATACAAACATGTTTCTTCCTTGCCTTTACTCACTTGTACTCAAGCTGTTCTTCCCTATAAAAAAAGGCTCTGTTTCAGTTGAACTATTACTGACTGAGGAAGAGACCCATGTGTGCTTCAAAGGAAGCAGAGTGTCAACCCTGCTTGCACAGGGTCTCCGGTAACATTCTCTGCTAATCAGCTTCCCACCGCCCACCCTTCTTATTATGCACTCAGTGCTAAAACGACCCTTCCATTCTCTTCATAATATCCCAATTGCCTCTGACCTTCATCAGGTCCCATTTGCCCTGTTCGCATCTGGCGCCCATTGATCCATTCCCCATGCAGTCAGCACTGCTGCTGTCCGCCATCAGCTCCCTACACCCACCATCCTACCGATAGATCCTCAGTGATCCTACCACATATATTTCCCAGAGCTTACCCCACCTCCCCCAAACAAAGCACCAGAGCTCCCTCATTCATTCTGAGTGCCCATTCCTCTTCATCAGGTCATGAGACCCTACTTCCTTTACATCAGTATTCCAGAGGCAGCTCCTCTCAAAAGGTTTCCCATACCTGCCCTTCCTCTATGAAGTCAAACGTACCACCATGAGGTCCTCAGAGCTCCCTACCACCAACAGGTCCTCATTTCCATCCTCTTCCACCAGGGTGTCATGTCCCTCCCATTAGTTCCACCGGTACACAATCCCCTAATTAGGACGCCAAGTGCATTAATCAGGAACCTGATAGCCCACCCTACCTCAGTCAGGTTCCTAGGGATCACCATTCCCCATCAGGTACCTAAGTGCCCCCTACCCCCATTTCAGGTCATGGGGATCCACTACACCTACCAGGTCCCCACTAAACACCATCCCCTCATAGCTTCTTTGCACACACTCTTATCACAATCCCATGGTCAGGCACACAGTGCCTCTTGTAAAGACATGGGGCCTCATTACGACGCTGGCGCTAAGTGGTTAACGGCGCCGTAAAAGGCTGCGGCGCCGTTAACCACCTAGCGCCTTACTACGAGGTCCCTTTGCGGGACCCGACCTGAACGGCTGGTCTGGACCAGCCGTTAAAGTAGGGACCCGCAAAGGGACCTCGCAGGCAATTACGGTACCGCAATTTGCGGTACCGTAATTGCCGTCTTCCCCAGTCCATTGAGCCCTATGGGGCAAACATGGGAATGGGGAAGGGCCATGGGGAAATGGGGAAATACCCCCCGCCAGCCTTGGAATGGGACGGTATTTCCCCATTTCCCCATGGCGGACTCGTTACAAGACCGGCACCAACCATGGTGCTAATAGCGCCATGGTTTAGCGCCAGTGTTGTAATGAGGGCCATGATATCATACGTTTCGGTTACCCGCCTTCTCCCAGCAGGTCCCCATGACTCCTTCCCATCAAGTACCAACAGTATCTCTCCTCCCTTTGGGCCCACAATGCCCATGCCCATGCTCCTCTTCCAGGCCTCCAGGGCTCATCCTCCGACCATCAGGTTCCCAGTGCTCTCTCACCATTAGTCCCAGTGTATACACTACTCATCTGCTCTCCAGTGCCTACCTGGCCTCACAGGATCTCCTCTGCCCACTCTTTCATCATCATGTCCCTCGTCCCTTAATCAACCCATCATACTACAATGCTCTTTTTCGCCTAATCAGAATTGCAATGCTCATCACCTACCATGAGGTTTAATATCATTGACCACGAATACCCATTAGGCCAATTTACAGCAGGTGGCTGGCACAGGCTGGAAAGGCAGGGGCAGAGTGTGGTACCTGTGACGCTGCAGCCACATTATCAACCCCGAAATTCATGAACTGGCACTGGACGCTTTCTTTGTATCGCTTCCACCCTCAGAGGATCCAGACCCACATGTTGCCCGGCTTCACGGGAATGTCCGACTAGCGTACGGTGCAGGATGGATCGCCCCTAACTGCTGCTGAGGAAGGATAGACGGTGCTAAAACTCCATGCCCTAGCTGGACACCAAGGATCTGCTTGCTGGATCCATGCCCGTGATTTCTGGGATTCGTTTTTGAGCCCCGATATTTGCAGGTTTCCATATGCGATGGAGCACGTTTTGTGGCTATCCGTGTGGCTGCTCCCCCGTCTCCATGGCCCTGGAAGACTGAAATACGAATGTGTGGGGTATAAAGTGATCGCATCCAAGAGGACCTGGAGATTTCTAGACATGCATTCTCTCTCTGTGCAAGTCTATAGAGAAAAACAAGGTAAATCAATTCCCATGGAACTCTGTGGGAACATAAACTAGAACTCCTTCAATGAATTGGGAAATAAGCCAGAACACTTCCCACTGAACTTCCCTGGCTAGTCTTCTTTCTGCTTCTGGGTCGGCCAGCTGAATACACTGTGCAACAATGGCGGCCATATTGCAATGGAGCTAATTTCGTACAAGTGTATGAAATCTCAAGAATTATTGGCACATTCCAGTAAATTCAGTTAATGCTCTGCACATTACAACCACTACCTATCAATGTTCAGATCGCCTTCATACAGATCACCCTAAAAATCCCCTCATTCAAAGGAGGCAAGAAAACCTCCCCAACTGCTTCAAAAGGTCAAGAAATTGTCACCAACAATGGAAAGATGGCTGGCAGTGCTGTGGATGAGACCGGCACTTTGCTGATTCCAGTGGTGCTGTGTTCAATGGGATACTTGTTGGGCCTCGCTGAAGACACCTGCAGCGCATCCAACTATCCGTTGGTAGATGAAACTCCCAAAGGAAGCCTCAGGACCCTCAAAGGAACCCTCAGGACTCTCTTCACTGGTCTGGACTTCCTTTATCTTCTGGAGCAGTGCAATACTGCTCCCAGCAACCTGTGTAATGTCATGCGCCTGCTTTGTCTGTGCCTATTTTGCGACTGGAATGCCTGTTGGATGTGCACCTCACTGGTCTGCACCTGTATTGCTGCTAGGCCGCCTAGTGAGTTCATCGTGCATCGTGCAGTTTCTCCATCTCTCTCTTCCCCTTACATCTTTCTGCCCTCCCCCTCCATGGTGCCCTCCATCTACCCTAACTGCTCTAACTGCTACTCTATCACCTATCCTACCTGGAAGGAAAGACTTTAAGAAAGATCTCCTGGTCTCCAACCCAGGCCTGCCCATCACTGACACCTACATCAACGCTTCTTCCAGGCAGACTGTCTTTGACATCCTCTTCGTCGCTCCCTCTCTGGATCTATGGACTCCCCATATGGTCTCAGGCCACTCCCCTTTCTATTCTTCGCCCATTAATGGTGAAACCAGATGGCAAGTACTCTTGGCAGGCTTCCTATCCTCTAGGTGCATTATTAATGTCTACCAGAATGGCACTCCTACCTGTCCTCCTTCTGCCACCCACCTGACACCTTCATCACCACCATCGGGTGTACCATGGCACTGTACCCCTCCCCGGAAGACCTTCATCAAAGGTGGCAACCAGCTTCATTTATCTACCCTCAACTCTTGCTCTGCTGTTAAACGCACCTCTGACACCTGTCACCTCCTTGAAGACTTTGAGCTTGACATCCTCGCTCTCTCTGAAACATGGTTCACTACCAGCTCTGTCAATATTTTTGACACACTCCTACCAGAGGGCTAAAAGATCCTCTCTAAGGCCAGGCCAAACTGGTCTAGAGGCAAAGTGGCCCTGATCTTCCCTGAATGCATCCCAGCTACTATCATAACCACTCAGTCCTACTCTTCCTTCGAATGACTCGTCTGCAGGCTTCGCGTCTCTCCTATCCTCTTGCTGACTCTTGCCACCGTCCACAGGACCCCTGGTTCAGTCTCCCTCTTCCTTTCGGAGTGGTCTGACCGCAACCTCCTCTCTCCTGACCTCCACCTCCAAGCTTTTCCTCCTCAGAGACTTCAGTATTCTCCTTGACTCTCCTGATGTACCCACTGGGCTCTTCTGCAGCCTCTGTGACTCTCTTCCTCTCCATTCTTCCCTCCAGTCCGACACACTCAGCCAGACACACCTTGGATGCTCTCATCTCAGCAGACATCCCCATTCCCCAACCCTCTCACCACACCTTTCTCCTGGTCTGACCATGCTCTCTTGTCCTCTCAACGTGATCTCTTGTGTCCCCTGACTAAGCCTCTGCCCGCACTGCCAGTCTCCTTCGCCATCATTTGATTGATGAAACATGTGTCAGTTGCTGATTTTGCCACCATTCATTCCCTGTCCCACTCCTGCTACTGACTTGTACAAATACACAACTCTTGGTAACCTTCACCTCTCCATTTCCAACACCGTGGACATCCTTGCCCATGAGGATCCGCATGTAGCCTGCTTCCAAGCGCAACACATGGTATGACTCTGACATAGCCTCTCAGAAATGCAAGTGCGGAATTACTGAACGGAAGTGGCTAGCTTCTAGCACATCCACTGGCAGACTGGCCTGCCGCCTACTCCAAGGGCAATACAGATACTCCATCCACTTGAATAAGAGGGCCCATATCCAAGCCCGCATCTCTAGCGCCACCAACAATATGGCTGAACTTTTCAAAATCTGCAAGGAATTAATTCAATCCTACGGCAGTTTCCATTTCTCCTCCCCCCAAACCATCTGCACTGCTCTGGCCTCCCCCTTCACAACCAAAACTCAGGACATCCTGTCCTCACTCTCTTCTACTCCCCTCCCTACCACTCCTCCACCCCCAAGCCTCCCTTGGCAACCCTCCCCTCTGCCCTTCTTGTCTCCTTCTCACCCATAGCACCGGATTGAGGTGACTAGACACGTCCTCTCCACGAAAGTCTCCTCCAAACAGTTCCTCCCCTGCTCTTCGAGAACTATCAATGACAAAATTGCAGCTCTTTCTCCAGCCTTGGCTGATTTCTGCAACCACTCCTTTGCCGCTAGCTCCATCCCACTACCCTTCAAACACGTCCTTCCAGTCTGGCTAAATACCACCCCATCTCCATTACTCCCTTCCTGGGCAAACTCTTAAAGAAGCTTGTCATCCCCCAACTGATCCACCACACTGAATCTGTTGGTTGTCTCTGCGACCAGCAGTCTAGCTTCAGAGCAGCCAGAGGCACCGAAACTGCTCTCCTGAACACCTTTGAAGATTGCCTTTCTAATATTGATTCCAATTCTTCTTCTGTTCACATCCTTCTTGATCTTTCCTCTGCCTTCAACACGGTCAATCATGCCACCCTTATTAATCGGCTCTGTGATACCCTCAGCATCATGGACCTGGAACTGGACTGGTTGACCTCCTTCCTCTCTGACCGACCTTCCCATGTTCAACTGGGCCCTTTTCACTCCTCCAAATCACTCTCCACATGCAACGTCCCTCAGGGCTCTATCCTCTCCCTCTGACTCTTCAACATCTACCATGACCCTCTGGCCCACTTGATCTCCACCTTCTCTCCTCACTTCCAGTGTTATGCAGACAGCACGTAGCTCTCCTTCAAGCTTCCCTCCACTGCCTCCCCTGCCTCCTCTCTCATTGCTGACTGCCTGATTGCTATTCAGGCATGGTGCGCGGATAACGATCTCAGTAAGACTGAGATCCTTCTCATTGGGACTCCTGCTCCCTCCTTCCCTCCTACTCTCTGCCCAACCTCCATGGGTTCCCTCCCCTCACCCACTTGTGGGGCTAAAAACCTTGCCGTCATCTTCAGCTCTTCTCTTGTCTTCTCTCTTCAGATTGCAGACTTTGCCAAGAAGGCCCACTTCTAGCTGCACTTCCTCAGAGGCATTCTCCCTTTCCTCACCTGCCCCCAGAAACGCAATGTCTCCAGAGCTCTGGTCCTCTCTTGTCTGAACTACTGCAACAGCCTCTTCCTCAATCTGCCTTTATCCTCCCTTTGCTTCCTTTAACTAATGCAGAATAGGACTGCAAGACTTATCCTTGGCCTCAAGCCCAGGGACTGCATCTCTCCAGCCCTCTGCATCATCCACAAGGATTTCTGGGGTCTGGAAACCCACTACATCCAACCGTCTCTCCCTAAATAACTCCCTGCTAGAGCCCTTTGGTCTTCCAGCTATAACTCTATGGAGATCAGACGCTTTTCTAAGCACAGAGTGGGGGTAGATCTCTCTCTTCCGCAAGAGCCTCCCTCTGGAATGGCCTCCGTGCCTCTCTCAGGCTTGAGCCGGATCTCCTGAAGCTCCGGAAGCTTCACAAGACCTTCCTCTTCTCTTCTTCCTTCCCTCTCCCCCTCCCCTGCTAATGCCCCCTCTGCCTCTTGTCTGGCTGCCTGGTCCCTTCTGGGTCCTACAGGGTACCAGGCCCTCCTCACCCAGTCTACCCCTGCTGCCTGGTCTCCCTGTCCCCCCCTACACCTGCACTTGCCCTTCCAGGCCTCCTTCCCCTGACCAGCCTTACGGGGTGTGCCTCCCCACCTTGCCTGGTCCACCCTGTCCTCGCACTTAGCATGTTGTCCTCACCCCCTGCCTCCCTACTTCCCCTGGCACTTCACCACCTAGCCTCCCCTTAGCACTTGCCTAGCCCCAGGGGGACTTCTCTTCCCCTCCCTGCACTTGGTTGCATCCCGTGCTCTTCCCTTCCACCTTAGCATTATCCCTTCCACCCCTGTTGGCACTTCGCCCCTCTCCCCAGTCCCCCGCACCCTGTACTTCTTTACTGCACATGCACAATCCGAATAACACAAGGCCTAGTAGGACCGTTATTGTTACTATTCTCCCCTACCCCGCCCCCTTTTTGTGGCACCTTGAAACACTGTTTGTTGCATAGGCGCTTTATAAATATCCAATAAATAAAATAAATAAATATTCACCACATTGTTCTGTATTGCTGAAAATCTCCATCATGACCCATAACCACCTCCCTCATTTACCCAGTGCACTCGATTAGGTACACAGCATCAGCCATTTTATCGTCATCTTCCCAGTGTTCCATTCCCATAATTAGGTCCTCACTTCGCACTCCCACTTACCAGTTGCCAATACATCCTGACTTCACCAGCTTCCAAGTACATTCTTTCCAACCACATACTGCCATAATGTTTCCAATGCACTCTCCATTGATCAAGTCTCAATTGTCCCCCACAACCTCAGCTCTTAAATGCCCCCTCCCTCCTTCAGATACCCAGTACACCCTTTACCATGCTAGTTCATCATGCACGCATTCCACCACCAGTTTCCCATTGAACACCCCCTTCCCATCAGGCCCCAAGTCCATTGCTTCTTTCAATAGTTCCCCAGTACACAACTCCACCAATAAAGTCCCCAATGCCATAGCGCCACCATGACCTAGTGGCACACTCCCACCATAATGAGCCCAGCGCAGTCTTCAACTCATCAGCCTTCCCAGTCTAGTTCCAGTGATCAGCCTCTCTCCACCTGGTAGCTGGTGAACGGCACCTTCCATAAAGTTACCAGTGCCCACACGCCTCACATTTGTCACCAGATTCTAATGACATAGTCACACCCTCAGATTTCTAGTGCTCCTCTCATTATACGCGAGCGCTGTCCCACATAAGGTCCACAATGCCCTCACCAAGTCCTCCATTTCTACCAACAACTTCAGGATCCACCCTCTGGCAATCAGGCACCGGCGTTCCTCATCCCATCAGTTACTCAGTGAGTCCCTCACCCTATCAGGTCAATATCACTTTTGCACTAGAAGGTGGTGTCATTAGGGAAATGAGTGCAGGGAACGAGTTGGTGCATGATGGAAACTGGTTATGTGAGAATACTGCTGCATTTTTCAAACTTCTTATGTTTGTATCCAGGACCATTTGGGAATCTGGTTATTTCGGCATTCTGGGACACATTGCAAATTGGGATTATGTTCATACTAGAAACATTACATAAACTAGAGAATATGAAATGGGGCTTACTGACCAGTGGCACATGTGCAGCCTAGACCATCATAGGGTGTGCCAACGTGGAGCTACCAGTGCACATTGTGGAACTGTGTTACATGACTATTAAGGAAACCTGTTATGTAGCTATGCTTGGCTATTATGCAAAAGGGAATTGTGTGGACATTGTACTATCATGCAAAATGCAACTACAAGGTATCTGTAGGTACTTGGGAAAGGATAATGTGTGTTTATGGCAGTTTTATGGAAAACCTGATATGTGAAATAATGGATTATTGGGGGAATAGTTACACGGGCCTTATGGCACTGGGCAAGATGCCAAAGCGACATTATGGAAGCATTATAAAAGCTGGTAATGCAGCATGGGTGTCTGTGATTTCACAGAATCCACTTCACCTAAACGTGAAATCTTCAAATGTGTTTGTCTTTGAATTATTTTTTTATTATGTGGGGCAGACCCCCGTCTTCCCCCCACTTCCCTCTACCTTATCCTATCCCCTTACATCACCCCATCTATGTTTTAAAATGCACCTGCTTACCTAACCAATTCCAAGAAAATAAAATTCGAAGATTTCTGATTGGGTGAAATTGGATTCGGTGAAATCTACGGTATCGATGCAGCATAGCAGGGTATAATGTACACTGCTTACATATGTACCCTTCGCATTATGGAAACTAATTGGTCATAGAGATGCATCATGCAATAATTGTGGGAAATGGGAAATGTGGGGTATTGGGGTGTTATAGAAACATACTGTAGGCACTGCAGGCAATTTGGAATCTGAAGGTGTGCTCTAGCCGAGCCCTGTGGAAACGGACAAACTGTGTGTGCAGGAGTATAATGGAAATGATGACATGTGGCTTCCTGGGCATTACATGCACTGCCAATGTAGTGGTAGCCAGCAGAAAACACTGCTCTCCAGTGGAAGGCAGTGCGCTCTGCATGTTTTATAGGATTGCTACCCATATGATGTAATCATGATTGTGGTCATGGCTTTGTCCAGGTAACTTTGGTTGGGGCGGCAGGGGTGATGGCAAGAACCCTCAAGGGTGATTTCTGATGAACAGTTTGAAGGTAGAGAACATGATTGGTTTTGCCAAACTCTGAAATTTGCATAGATTCCTATGTATGATGCAAAGACTTGCAGGGAAAATGTAAAAAGGTCTGTACTCGAGCAGTGTGACAGTCAGTGTAACCATTTTACTTTCCTGCGCCATAAGCAACCGATTGATGCTTATTTACCTAAAAGGCAGGCCAGCAAAGTAGATACGTAAGCTAATGGGTTTTACAGTGTAACCAGTGTGCAGTTGGCAAATCATCAGGTCCACCTTTCGTTCCTCGAATGTCAATAAAATTCGCACCATGGGGGAGGCATTAGCAAAACACATATACCACCAATAACACAGACATACAGTTCTTTCAAATAACATATTTTACTTGTAACAGCATAACAAGTATGCAGCTGGCTGATTGCAGTATAATGCTCTGCTGCAGTTGTGATGTTGCCAGTGGTCGAAGTGGGCGGTGGCAGTTGGGAGCGCTGCTCCTCTACTTTTTTAATTAAGTTTTACTGTTCCTCTACTTTTATTTGATGCGCACGATATGTGGAGGCAAACCTATACGCAAACCTGGAGGCAAACCTATCCTGAGGGTCACCAGCTTTGATAACCTGGGAATTTGTTTTTACAGAGAATTGGCGAGGGTTTGGCCATGTCGATCAGCAATGTATGAGGATCAGACAGGCGCTTGGGGGTTTGTCCCGCTTTCAACATAACTGCGTGGGGTACCCAATCAAACTAATTCTCGAAGTATACAGGGCTCGAACAAAAACTGCCACTAATTATGGGGCAGCACTGTGGGGTATGGAAAGGATTCCAAAAATTGAAAATGTGGAGAACGCCTTTCTTAAAAAACTGCTGAGGCCACCACAGTCTGCTCCAAACTATGGGATACATTTGGAATTGGGATGTCCACACATTGCCGATGAGTGGCTATTGGCTCCAGTCTCGCACTGGTTGGCACTATGGGCTCACCAGAAAGCCATTCTCTCACACAAGATCATAAGAACCCTGGTGAGTGGCTCAGCTGTAAAGGCTTATGTACATCCAGAAATATATTAGACAGTTAAATTGTGCTAATCTTGTCTGCCCTTCAATCTTCTTGACCCCCTGTGAGGTTAGGGCATACAAGCAAATGTTTAAATCCATCTTGGTGGCAAATAGGGAGTCTGCTGCCCTGGGCATTCTTGCAAACAGAAGGCATATTGTGTTAACATCTGCAGACGCTATTCAGCCATACTTGCTCCACAGTGATACTCCTACAGACCGCTGGGCCTTGACTCGAGCCCGGTTTGATTGCTTATGGTTAGGGGCACGAACAAAAAGCTGGACTAATAATGTGCAACCTACAGCTTGCCCCTGCTGTCAGTAGCCAGTGGAGGACCTTCTACACTTTGTGCTGTTTTGCCCACATTACACAGACCTCAGACGGAGAACACTTTTGCCACTACTTAGGTCTGCTGGCTAGTCTCAGGCTAGGCCTGCCTTATGTTATCCGCTTTCAGCCACTACGATGCCAGTGGCCTGGGGCATGGTGGACTACTTGTGAAGGGCCTGGTATCGGAGAACTAAATTCACTGCCCAAAATATGATTCAACTCTGAAATTTTATTGAATCGTTTGGACGCCTCCTATGGATTTCATCTTGATTTACACACATGCACATTTTAATCTTCTCCTCTTTATATATGTAATGTTTGTAAGCTTATACCGTGGACTTTTTTAAAAAAATGTTGAATTGGATTTTGTATTACTATGTAGTTCTATTTTGTGTATGGTTTATGGATAGTTTGCTTCCGAATAAACTTAATATGATGAGAAAAAGAAACCATTCCAGAATGGTTTTGTTTTAAAATTAAAGTATAGGAAGAAGCTGAAACTTGCACTTTTAGTGCACTGCACTGAACATTTCCTTAAACAGCACCTGTGTGTGTGTTTGGAATATTCGGATTTTGGCGTTGCACGGGGGGGGGAGGGTGGCGATGGGGTTTGTGGGGAGCAGGGCAGGCTAGCAAGGAACATACTTCCACTGCTTCTCTTCGCCCACTGGATGTCGCTGAACACCTACTGGCACCTTGGAAAGGAGAGTACTTAGTATAATGTTGGGATTATACAGAGTTACATAGAATAATACACCCTGCTCAAACATTCCTGTATTGCTTTGGTTTATGTTGGAACAAGATTTTGGACAGGTCACAGTGCTTCGAATCATTGCGGTCAGACAGAAAATCCTGGCCTCCATTTAATGGTTGCGTGCAATCAGGGCCAGTTTAAGGAGCGATGCGGTGCACCCCGATGTGCCGTTTATTTTGTGCGACCCTGTGCGGGCGCACCGCTCATCATGCCTTAAGCCGGCCATGGGTGCAATACTTTTCTTCGCTTGAGAGACTTGATGCATCTCGCTTCTGCTGGCACAGCGATGCAGGTTCCTCTGGGCAGTAACAGTAACCGAGGCCCCTCCTGGACGGAGGAGATTGTCCTAAATATGGCAGGAAGAATGTGGCATGCCTCCTCAAAGGAGCATCTTCAGTGTCCTCCTGGAGGACGCAAGGCTGAGGACGCAAGGCTGGGTAGGTTATCCTGTTCAGCAGTACTCTGCAGGGGGACAGGGGCAATAGGCTTTTTGCACATGTGTAAGGTCTGTTTCCTCCAGGTCATTTTACCCCAAAGGGTTCTTCAGCCCAAGTTAAGCACAAAATAAAAGCTTAAATGCGAGACGTATTGCTTTTATACTTCCATTTTGCACTCCAGCTCACGTTCATGCCCCTCCACGGCATAGGAGGGGCACAAAGCAGAGTTTGCATTTCCACTTTGCTTTCCTAATCCTCTTGGAAGAGCGCCAGGTTTTACACCAGCATGTGGTGTTCATGCAGGCGTAAAACCAATGAGTTCTAATTGAATCTGCTGTGCAGTTTCACCTACTAATGAGCAGATAGATTCCATAGGAGTCCATTAGTAAATGCCACCTACACAGCGTAATGTGCAGACAGAGGTTGCTTTTTTGCAAAGAGGGTACTCCAATTGTAAAGAGTAAAGGCCATTTTTCTTTGTGTTCCTCTTCACAATTACACTCTGCTTTCTAGGTGTTTAAAATTGCATGCATGAGATGCAACAGCACATGAGTTGCTGGTGTCCTGCATGCATGCAAAGCAATTTGCATTTATTTTAAAATGACCCCCATGCTTTAACTCCTGCTCCACAAGGAGCCAATGCAACTCTTTCCATGCTGACTGATGTGTCAGTCTTCTTTCATTTTAAACACATCAGAGCTCATTTTGGGCTCAGCGTAACGGAATAAGCAGTGTGAAAGCTTTGTGTAATGCTTTTGCGCTGCTGATTCCTGTCACAGCTCATTTTCATCCATTTGTATAGCAGAGAGGAGGGGGTGGAGCGCAACTTGCATATCTGCCGCCAGGGACGTCATTTCACCAAAATGCCAGGGGTAGCGGAAGTGACATCACACGAGCCTTGACCCCCTGATGACATCACAGGAAGTGATGTCATTTGACCCCACCCCGAAGTGATATCGCGGGAAGCGATGGAACACAACCTTTCACCCGTTGACAAAACAGGAAGTGGCATCACATAGCATTGTACACTACGAAAGATATGGTTAAGATATCACTATAATGTGATGTACATTTCATACAAGAATGGATCGCCATATGTATCATTAAGATCAGTGTGTATAGGCCCGTATTACCAAATTACTGTGAATGTAAGCAGGCGTCCATGGCCAAATGATAATGAGGCGTTATTATATAGCACTTATGCTTAAGCGCTTTACATAAACAAAATATACGCCCAATATCATCCAAGCTGTATTGCTACTCATTTATCAACCTCAGAAGGATGAAAGGCTGAGTTGAGGCGTTTAAGAACAGACTAAATAAGTGACTCACCCCCTGAAGTTTGCCTGAAATAAACCTTTCATGAGTCTAGCAATTATTGTATAGAATTCGAAAAAGAAACATTATTCGGTATTCCTATTCTTTCTTATTTGGGGTCAGTGCTGAAAGTGTTAGACTTGTGGCCCTCCTGTTCTTATTGTTCTTCTTGCCTGAACAAGAAAGCCAGCCACTCCAGAATTAAAGAGCCACATGGTGTTGGCCATAGCCCAGGAGCTTGCATTACTACAAAAAAAAAAAACTTTTTTTTTTCTTAGAGGTCGCAAGGGAGACCTAAGAGGTCGCAGTTGCGACCTCTGGCGACCCCTAAATGATGTCCCTGTCAGCTGCCTCATATCCTCCATGCCATACAAATGCACCAACAGCAGGGGTCAGGCAGCTTCATGCGCCAGCAAAAAGCAGCTGGAGTCCATAGGGATCCATTGTAAACGCCACTTGTTATGCTTACATTGCAGGCGCGTATAATTCATTTGCATGTCAGAGTGCAAAAGTGCATGGAAAAATGCAGGGTAAACGCTTGTATGCCGCATTTTGCTGTGCACTTCCTCTGTGCAAATGACCAAAATTCGGTGGCAGTTGTGCCCCTACAGGTCCCTGCTGCCGAATTATGCGACCTAATTAAATGATCCCCATTATGAGGTTTATTTCCCTAAAAGTGGCAATTGAATGCAGAGAACTACCACCATTGGCACTTACATGCTGTTTGAATCCCTGCATGCAATTTTGCACTTTCACAAAACGCAGTGGAATATAAAAGAGTAAAAACAGGTGAAATCGCCTTTACTCTTTCAATTTACTTTCCGTTTTGTAAAGCGTGTACATGCCTTCTACAAATTACACTTTGAAGACGGCATTTACAAAGGACAGCATTTTGTAAAAAGTGGTCATTTGTTGCAGGGGAGCGCCATTTTAGCACTTACCTGCTGTTGAGACCCTTGCATGCAGTTTTCCACATTTACAAACTGGAGTGGAAATGAAAGAATAAATACAGGCAAAAACACCTAGGGGCTCGTGTTCATTGTCCCCAGATCAGACAAAAAGGTATGAATGGTAGGAATAAACGTGTGACGCCTATTTTAACATCTTGTATCACACAATCCAGGGCTTATTTCTGATTTCTGAAGGTAAGGAGGTGGAGCGTGGAATGCGAGTTACGTTTACGCCTCTGTTTTGCCTTCCACCTCCAGAGACTTGAATGGTAATTTTTAATAAAATGCAAACCACATGCACGGGAACGCTAACGTTAGCTTTTAGGTGCTGTTGGGTCCCCTGCGTGCAATTTACATCACTCACAAAGCGTAGTGTAATCACGAGGAGTAAACTAATGCGAAATCACCTTTACTCTTCACTTTTACTCTCCGCTTGGTGAGAAATAAAACACCACCTACAAATTAGGGCTTTGCAGGTGGCGTATAGGATGATTTCCAATAGAAACCACCAAGCCTTTCGCAGGTGCTAAACGAAGGCATATTCCATTGGAATACTTTGGTTTTACGCGTGCATGAAAAGCTCATGCAGGAATAAACGTGTTACGCCTATTTTAACATCTTTTATCACACAATCCAGGACTTTTTTGTGATTTGTGAAGGTGAGGAGGTGGAGCGTGGAATGCGAGTTACGTTTACACCTCGGTTTTGCCTTCCACCTCCAGAGACTTGGACGGTAATTTTTCATAAAATGCAAATTGCATGCACGGAAGCGCTAATGTTTAGCTATTAGGTGCTGTTGCTCATGCAGGCGTAAAACCGGGTGCTCATCCAAGGAGGAGGAAAGCGAAGCAGAGATGCAAACTCTTGTTTGCTGCCCTCCTATGCCTTGGAAAGTCACACAAATTCGATGTCTCCCAAATTGAAAGTGTAAAGCCTTTCCGCCATGCTGTTACATTTTCCTTTTGCTCTCCATTCAGTGCAACTTACCCCCATTTGTTTTATCACAAGACGGGAGCTCATTTTCTACTGAGCCGTAACGTAAATGCATTACTTTTACGCCATGCATTCACGCCACGGCTCAGTTTCGTCCATTTGTATGAGGGGGAGAGGTGCAGTAGAATGCAACCTGCGTTTCCGCTGCCTTCCTTCCACTCTGACATATAAGTGCTCCAGCATTTGCACCGCCATGCATTTTCATGCTGTCGCTAATGCTGGGGATTTCTGTAGGGTCCGCTGGCTTTATGCACCAGCAAAAAGCAGGTGGACCCCTTAAGCAGCGATTGTAAACGCCACCTGCTATGCATATATGGCAGGCGGCATTTACTTCATTTGCACAGGGAATCGTAAATTACAATCCGCTCCCCCTCTCCCCTTTGGGAAGCAACATTGACCTCTCCTGCACCCGTCCTCAGTCAAGTAAGGGTCCATGGTGAAGCAAGCATTTCCAGCGAAGCGAGTCCCCACAGTGAATCAAGAGAAGAACAACAAAGAAGGACCACGTACATGCCAGGCGGTATTTACTTCATTCGCACGACAGGGTGCAAAAGTGCAGGACAAAAGGCGGCGTGCACACATGTACACTGCCTTTTGCCCTGCACATTTGCACTCTGTCATCCAAATGACCAGAATGTGGCGGCAGGGAGCAGTTTACTCTGAAGTCTTCGCGGAACAGCTCCCCACCGCCATTATTTAAAGGGACTTACAAAAGGAGCCCCTCAGTGTTTTCAGCTATTTCGATATTGTATTTCTCCCAGAAGTACAGTTCCCTCCCTCTTACACATAGCTAGCTTGTAACAAGGAACGCCAAATTCTGTCAGATGCAAATACCAACAGTGGGGGCACAATATGCCACTCTCAGGACAAGTCTCAGTACTATCAATCATTACAATGGTGACTGGCTAAGTATAAACAGTATTGGCTTTTGTGTAGGCATTGGATAGGCATTTTCCAAGTACTTTCATAATGGTACTACCTAGCCATAAAACGCCAGCAGCTGGCAAACGGTGTACGTCTCTGTGCATATTATGGCTGTGCCCATCTAAGGCTTATAATAGATGTAAAATATTTGCCTTTGCCAATGTTTGTTTGCAACGGGATCTAGGGCAAGGAACAGACACAAGAACACACATATTGCTTACAAGCAGTAGCAGGTTTACAGCTGCAATTGAGCCATTATCTTTCAGAAGCCAGAATAACTCTTCGCAATAACATTGGATCATCCGTTTAAAAGTACAAGAAATTCTGGGGTGGGGTGTTTTGGGCAGAAAGTGGCCCGTAGCGAGAAGGGTTGGCCATAGCAACTAGCATGTTCATGCACAGTCAATGGGTGTGTCAAAACCCAAACAACACCTATAGGCGATGTCCCTGCTCACGCCTCATCTCTCTCCTATCTTCACCTGCCATTGGCAATAGTTTCAGCCTATAGGCATCTCCTACAATCCCACCTGGTAGCCAAAACTACAAACTCTGAGCATGACATAAGGCAGCTAAGGCATGGGGAGTTCAAATGATTTGCCCAAGAGCACACAGCTTGGGCAGGCTGGGTGTTTACCTCGAAATCAGACCCCTGTACTCAGTAGGTCTCCCCACTACCAGCAATCATATTGCAACTTGCCTGTAGACAATACTTGAACATGAACAGAACAGGCTAGAGGTGTGATATCCACGTTCCACGTGCCGTGTATCCATGCATACATCGGACAAGTGCATCAGTGTCGCCAATTAGCAGAGTAGAGTCATCCTTTGCGTGCACTAACAAGGCAAAGACACCCTTCTTACCTGTATTAGACTTCTTCCCCGTGGCTTCTGTCTGATCCACAGGAGAGTGTGCACAATGTGGCTCAGGAGCCACTCCAGCAGGCTTTGGGGAAAGCAGATGAACTCATCCCTTTCGATGGCCTCACTGTACCAAACCAATACATTTTCCCACGCTCACGCTCCAAAATAGTTCAGCAGCTACTTGGCAGATGGATCACTCTGAAGCAGTCCCTCTCAAAGGACGCAACAACAACGCTCCAATCAGATGGCTGGGGGGATATTGTACACCCGGATGAGACGACCTCTGCTATAGGGCATGGGAATAGAGCATCGAAGCGCTGTGCCAATGTGCATGCAATGGATTGTCTTGGGAGGATAGCTCCGGGGCAACGCGCTCGCCCTGGAAGCAAGACGACGCGGAGCAACACTGGTTCGATCCCCGGGTCTGCGCGCTTAGAAACCTCTGGGTATTAAGCGCTTTACAGATGAACAATCATATCATATCATTGCTATGACCGTGCTCGTACAATGAAAGCAGACTGGCGCCAAATGTATATGACGCGATGTGATGAGGCACTGGATCTTGTCAAGCAACATGCGATGGTGACTATGTCCTGCTCTGTCTGGTTCTGCTACGTCAGGACACACACCCAGCAACCTCAATTAGAACTCTGCGGTCTGTTTGGCACCTCACCGCCATTGGAGCGTCAGGACCACCCTTGCATGGGGTGCGCACCATGCCCTAGCAACTGGCATGACCAACCATGCATCCCATCATGACTGCAGCATGACTGGGCAGGCAAAGTCTACTCTGCTCTATGTATTTGTTATGCTATTCTGCGTGCTATTTTATGCCATTAGGTAGTTTGCAAAGTATGAGTGTGCCAAAAGGTTTCGCATACTGGAATGTCTTATTCAATGGCATTCAACATGCAGGTGACGGTCACCGAGAAGTGTGCAAAGCAGCAGACCCAGACAGCGCAAAGCGATATGGCGCCACTGCAATGGCCCTTCAGCACGCTACAAATAAAACAGAACACAACAATACGTGATCATCTAAAAAAAAGTAGCCTATGTACCGGAGAACATATGGGCTCTCATTTAAAAACAAATGCAAATGTTTGCACTTAGGAGCTGTTGGGCACCATAAATACAATTTTGAGCATTTGCAAGGCGGAATGATATGATATGATATGATATGATAGTATATGTGTATGGCGCTTCTTGTACACAAGTGTTTCAGAGCGTGACTAGGCAAGGGAGGGGAACAGGGGAGAACACAAGACAACAACAACAACGATCTTACTAGGCCCAGTGATATTGAGAATGCGCAAGTGCATGGGAGAGGAAAAGTGCATGGAAGGGGGGAGAGGTGGAAAGTGCGAGGCAGAGGAGAAACAGATAAATAATAATAAATAAAAATAAATAGAACATGGAGGCAATAAACAGTGGTAGTGCAGCCAGCAAGTGGCAAGTACTGTGTTTAAGGCAGCAGACTGGGTAAGTCTGATAAGTGCAGAAAAAGAAGAAAAATGGGGGGGGGGCTGTATGGGTACAGATACAGTCATACAGTCCCCAGTGCAAGGAGTGGCCAGGAGGCAATGCAGGAGGGTGGCAGGGTGAGCAGGTACCTGGGCCCAGGGGACAGAGGGTGGTCAGGTGCACAGTGCCAAGAGAGAGCACATCAGCAGGGGAGAGGGGGAGCGAAGGCAAAAGAAAAGAGGAAGGTCTTGAGGTTCTTCCGGAACCGGAGATGGTTCTCCTCAGGTTTTAGATTGGCAGGGAGGCTGTTCCAGTGCGAGGCCCCAGCTGAAGATAGAGATCTACCCCCAGCTCGTTTCTTTGAAAAACGACTGACCCTGAGGGAGTTAGAGGTAGAGGAGCGAAGAGCTCGAGAGAGGTGGTATTTGCGAGGGATAGCTGAAGGTATTTTGGTCCCAGGCCCCAGAAAGCCTTGTGGACAATGCAGAGGGTTTTGAATTTAACCCTTGCATACACTGGGAGCCAATGGAGAGATTTCAGGGCTGGAGAGATACAATCCCAGAGCTTGAGGCCAAGGACAAGTCTTGCAGTCCTGTTCTGGATAAGTTGCAGAGGGCGGAGAGTAGAGATAGGTAGATTTAGAAAGAGGCTGTTACAATAGTCCAACCTAGAGAGAACCAGAGCTTGGGAGACAGTGAGCTTCTGAGGGATGGAGAGGAAAGGCAGAGTCCCTCTGACGAGGTGCAGTAGGAAGTTTGACTTTTTAGAGACCTCAGAGATATGGGCGGAGAAGGAAAGTGTGGAGTCAAAGATGACCCCAAGGTTCTTAGCCTCGCAAGTAGGGGTAGGAAGAAGGCCAAGGGAGGCCATCCAGAGGGTGAGGGAGAAGGATGGAGATGCTGTGCTGATGAGGAGGATCTCAGTCTTGCTGGCATTCAGACAAAGATCATTGGTGGCACACCAATCTTGAATGGCAGTTAGGCAGTCAGAGATGAGAGAGGGAGAGGAGGTGGCCGAGGGCAGCCGGAAAATGAGTTGAGTGTCATCAGCGTAGCACTGGAAATTTGAGCAGAAAATGGCAACGCAGTGGGCGAGAATTGCCAGGTATTGGGTGAAGAGCCAGGGTGAGAGGTTAGACCCCTGGGGAACCCCACAGTTAGAGAGGAAGATAGATGATAGGAAGGACCCCAGTTGGACCTGGGAGGGTCGATCAAAGAAGAAAGACGTCAGCCAGGCCAGAGCCTGATCAGTGATGCCCAGGATATCACGGTGACGGTTGAGCAGGATGGTGTGGTTGACCGTGTCGAAGGCAGAAGAGAGATCAAGAAGGATGAGGACAGAGGGAATGTTGGAGTCCAGGTTGGAGAGCAGATCTTCACAGATATTCAGGAGAGCAGTTTCCATGCTTCTGGCTGCTCTGAAGCCAGACTGGTGGTCATGGAGACAGCCAACAGAATTTGAATGAAGGTTAAGCTGAGAGATGGCCAGCTTTTCCAGAAGTTTGCCCAGAAAGGGGATAATGGAAATTGGGCAACAGTTAGCCGGACAGGAAGGATCAGCTGTGGGTTTCTTGAGAAGAGGATGCACAAGGGAGTGCTTCAGAGAGGAATTGAAAGATCCTGAGGCAAAGGAGTGGTTGCAAAAATCATCAAGGGCTGGAGCGAGGGTGTCAATGTGGTCCTTGATGGTTTTACAGGAACAGGAATGAAACTGTTTTGACAAGGCTTTCATAGATCAGACTTGTCGAGCGACCTCGTTAGGGGACAAAATAGGAAAGGAAGAGAAGGATGGTGGGGGGGTGGTCAAAGGGGGGTCTGCAAGCACAAACTGAGAGGGAATGGGAGGGGTAGGGGAGGAGAGGGTGGGCAGAATGTCCTGGGGTTTTGAGATAAAGGGCGAGGCAAGGGCATTGCAGAGGGCCTGGGAGGCAAGAGGAGAGATGGAGACTGCCGCAGGGTTGGCAAGCTCCTTGCAGATTTTAAAGAGTTTGCCGAGTTGTTAGATACCGCAGAGACACAGGCTTGAATGTGGGCTCTCTTCTTAGTGCGGACAGAGAGTCGGTATTGCCTATGGAGCAGGCGACAGGCCAGTTTGTCAGAGGATGAACAAGAAGCCCTCCATTTCCTCTTAGCCGCCCTACACCTACGTTTAAGTGTAGCTAGGTTTGAGTCATACCAGGAATTGCACTTGGCTTTGGACTTCAAACAGATCCTCATGACAGGGGCAAGAGCATCAAGAGTATCAGAGATAGAAGAGTAGAGAAGGGACAGGGCTGTGTCGGGGTGTGAGTCAGCCAGAGGAGGAAGAAGGGGAGAGGAGGTGGCAGTGAAAGCCTCAGCTGACACACGCTTCATAGGTCGGATGTCCAAGAAAGTAAGTGGCAGTGCTGGGGTGGGGCTGGCTTGGGGGGGAAGAGAGTGAGAGATGGGAGGAAAGAAGGCAGTGGTCACTCAAGGAGAGAGGAGTGGTTAGAGGGATAGAGAGGGGGAGGGCAGGGGAGATCAAGACATCAAGTGTGTGTCCTGCAGAGTGCGTCGTGCCAGAGGGAAGGATAGAGAGGGAGAGGGAATTGCAGAGGTTGCGAAAGAGCAGAGATGAGGGACAGGGAGAATCGAGGTGGATGTTGAGGTCACCAAGGAGGAGGAGTTGAGTGGTTAAGGCCAGGAGGGAGGAGTAGAGGGCAGCCCACTCAGAGAGAAAAGAGGTGATTTGCCCGGTGGGCTGGTAGAGAGTAGCAACAGTAAGGGAGTGGCTGGGAGAGATTGAGAGCCTGCAGACAAGGCATTCAAAAGAGGAGTAAATCTGAATTGGGATGATAGTGGCAGGAATGCAAAACTGAAGACCAAAACAAGACAATGGGCCTCATTACGCCGACCTCGTAACAGGGTTCCCGCCATCTGATATCCCGGTGCCAGTGGGACATTACATTACAGGTCCTATAGGACTCTACGGGAATGGGAACACAGATGCACCGGCACCATTGCTAATGGTGCCAGTGCTTCCGTGAGAAACATGCCTGCAGGGTCCGGTACTCCCGGCAGGTCAGACCTGCCAGGAGATCCGGCCCCTGCAGGCATTCTCATAGTCTGGCAGTCCGGAAAGGGTGCTGGTACGTTGCTACTGGCACCCTTATTTGCGGACCGCCAGACTTAGAATGAGGCCCAGTGTATCCTTTGCACTTCAGCCTTATGCTCCATTTTGCACAAAAGTAAACGCCGCCTGCACATTGCACTTTGAAGGCAGCCTTTACTCATAGATTCCTATGGAATTCAGCTGCTCTTTAGAAGGTGCTAATTCGAGACAGATTCCACGGGAAATCATTAATTTTACACCTGAATGAAAATGTAACGTAGATGTAAAACAAACTGCTCGTACAAGATGGAGATGGAAGTACGACAGAGAGGCTAACTCTGCTCCATGCCCCTCCTCCACCTTTTGTGAACACGAAAATGGGCTGTAGTGGAAAATGCCATAAGCCTTGCCTTTACGCCTACATTTCCTGCGTTGCCATTTGAACATGACCCACCCCACCCCCCCCACAAACCCCGGTGTGTGCAAAAGCAAAATATCAATGCTACGAAATTAGAGCAATGGTACAACAGGAGAACGCCCACAACAACAACAGTACTTTTTTAATGCATTGCTTATTTAAAATGTGTACGCTGTTTTCCAGAAAATGTTATCTTTGAGGACCTAATATTATTAAACTCGGTCGACACGCCACGTGCTCCTTGCCGCAATACGATACTACGGATCTGAGCGCGCAACCTCCAAAACACCAGAATACCTTTTAATCATCAACGAAATGTCAAAATTAAACGATACCTCACCCACCTTGTCACCGTGTGGTGCTAGAGGCAAACTGGATGTTCTGACAGAGAACCGCCACTAGAGGGCCTCTCAGCCTCATCACACCATCTTCTAACAAGGAGCCTTGTAAAGGGACCAGCCCTCTCACCATAGCAACAGAAACATAATCCCTTGGAGCTCCAGCATTAGAGTTGAGAGTGAAGGGTTTGGTGAGAGAGACGGTGAGTGCGGCCGGTGGCAGCTCCAAATAAAAGTTGGGCAACTCTCCTTTGATGCCTCTGCTGTCTTTGAGGGTGCGAGGCCTGAACCACACAACTACTTCTAGGGTGGGTATAAGGATAGGGTGTCTGTCAGGCAGGATCAAGTGTGGCATGAGTTCCCGCCCAAAGGTAAAAAAGCCAAAGAGGGCAGGGGAGAAGCAATAGCCATGCCCCAACTGTGGAACAAGAAACAGGTTGGTGAATGTTTGGGCATTGTAGAATTCTTAACAGAATAGTTAGTGAACAAGAATAAGAGTTGAAGGAGACTAAGGGGTCGATTAATGGAAATAATGTGCGCTGAAAATTCCCGCGCAGAGGTGCCAAAATGTGCGAATCGCAGTATAAGTGCGAAAATCGCAGTGCAAGTCCGAAAATCGCAGGGAAACCAGCGCACATCGATTCATGGAAGTCCGTGCGCGAGAAAAACATTGGATGTGCGCTAAAAATGTGCGCCGCGCACGCCGGCGCACAGGTCATCCAACAGCGTGCGCCACGGCCACTGCGAAATCGCACATAGCACGGCGCACATCACAAAAGTAGGCGGAACACGGGGCGTAACACTTGGAAAGGGGAACAACGCGTGAAAATATGGGCGTCACGGGGGAAGTACAGGAGGCAAGTGCGCGGAACGCCCACACGCTCGCCTACAACCCGTATTCATGGAATCGAATAGGGCAAACCAGCGCACGGTCAAAGACGCGCACAGGGCCAAACAAGTACGCCACAAGAAAGCAGGCGGTAGCGCCCCTGCGACTGAAAAAAATGTGCGCCAAAATGTGCGCTAACAAAAAGCACCCATATACAGCCATGATGAATGGGCCATACAGTGGCCCTCCAGGACAAATGAGGTGCAAAGGGGCACCGACAAACACGGATACCCGCTGTGTGAAAAATAGCGTGTGAGCGTGTTCCTGGGTGCGCGGGAAGTTCCACACGCGATTGGCCTGGGTACGTGTACTACGGGGTGCGCGGGAAGTTCCACACGCGATTGGCCTGGGTAGGTGTACTTCGGGGTGCGCGGGAAGTTCCACACGCGATTAGCCTGGGTACGTGTATTCCGAGGTGCGCGGAAAGATTCACACGCAATTTCAGCAGGGTACGTGTATTTGGGTGGTGCCAGGGAATGCTACACGTGATTTGGCCATGTGGGTCCTCCCAGGTGTTCCCTCTACACCCTCCACGGCCCCTGCAGGCAGCCCACACCACAGGGTACTACCCTGCACCCCTGCTCATGTCCCACAGGCAACCCATCCACCATGGCCATGCCCACCAGCCAACCCACTTGTCACCTTGCACTACTGATCACCAACACATGTCTCCCATCACCCCCACCCCCCAGCCACCAGGGGCAGCCTCCACCAGGCCCCCACTCATGTCTCCCACCACCCCCAGCCCCCAGCAGTGCAGGGGCAGCCTCCACCAGGCCCTCACTCATGTCCCCTATCACCCCCACCCCCCAGCAGTGCAGGGGCAACCTCCACCAGGCCCCCACTCATGTCTACCACCACCCTCACCCCCCAGCCACCAGGGGCAGCCTCCACCAGGCCCCCACCCATGTCTCCCATCACCCCCACCCCCCAGCAGTGCAGGGGCAGCCTTCACCAGGCTCCCACACATGTCCCCCTGCACCCCCACCCCCCAGCCACCAGGGGCAGCCTCCACCAGGCCCCCACTCATGTCTCCCATCACCCCCACCCCCCAGCAGTGCAGGGGCAGCCTCCACCAGACCCCCACTCATGTCTACCACCACCCCCACCCCCCAGCCACTAGGGGCAGCCTCCACCAGGCCCCCACCCATGTCTACCACCACCCCACCCCCCAGCAGTGCAGGGGCAGCCTCCACCAGGCCCCCACTCATGTCTCCCATCACCCCCACCCCCAAGCAGTGCAGGGGCAGCCTCCACCAGGCCCCCACTCATGTCTCCCATCACCCCACCCCCCAGCAGTGCAGGGGCAGCCTCCACCAGGCTCCCACACATGTCCCCCTGCACTCCCACCCCCCGGCCACCAGGGGCAGCCTCCACCAGGCCCCCACTCATGTCCAACTCATGTCTCCCTGCACCCCCACCCCCCAGCCACCAGGGGCAGCCTCCACCAGGCCCCCACCCATGTCTACCACCACCCCCACCCCCCAGCAGTGCAGGGGCAGCCTCCACCAGGCCCCCACTCATGTCCCCTATCACCCCCACCCCCCAGCCACCATGGGCAGCCTCCACCAGGCCCCCACTCATGTCTCCCATCACCCCCACCCCCCAGCCACCAGGGGCAGCCTCCACCAGGCCCCCACTCATGTCCAACTCATGTCTCCCTGCACCCCCACCCCCCAGCCACCAGGGGCAGTCTCCACCAGGCCCCCACTCATGTCTCCCACCACCCCCACCCCCCAGCAGTGCAGGGGCAGCCTCCACCAGGCCCCCACTCATGTCCCCTATCACCCCCACCCCCCAGCAGTGCAGGGGCAGCCTCCACCAGGCCCCCACACATGTCTACCACCACCCCCACCCCCCAGCCACCAGGGGCAGCATCCACCAGGCCCCCACTCATGTCTCCCTGCACCCCCACCCCCCAGCAGTGCAGGGGCAGCCTCCACCAGGCCCCCACTCATGTCTCCCATCACCCCCACCCCCCAGCCACCAGGGGCAGCCTCCACCAGGCCCCCACCCATGTCTACCACCTCCCCCACCCCCCAGCAGTGCAGGGGCAGCCTCCATCAGGCCCCCACTCATGTCTACCACCACCCCCACCCCCCAGCAGTGCAGGGGCAGCCTCCACCATGCCTCCACTCATGTCTCCCATCACCCCCACCCCCCAGCCACCAGGGGCAGCTTCCACCAGGCCCCCACTCATGTCTCCCACCCCCCCACCCCCCAGCAGTGCAGGGGCAGCCTCCAACAGGCCCCCACTCATGTCCCCTATCACAACCACCCCCCAGCAGTGCAGGGGCAGCCTCCACCCACCAGGCCCCCACTCATGTCTACCACCACCCCCACCCCCCAGCAGTGCAGGGGCAGCCTCCACCAGGCCCCCACTCATGTCCCCTATCACCCCCACCCCCAGCAGTGCAGGGGCAGCCTCCACCAGGCCCCCACTCATGTCTACCACCACCCCCACCACCCAGCCACCAGGGGCAGCCTCCACCAGGCCCCCACTCATGTCTCCCTGCACCCCCACCCCCCAGCAGTGCAGGGGCAGCCTCCACCAGGCCCCCACTCATGTCTCCCATCACCCCCACCCCCAGCCACCAGGGGCAGCCTCCACCAGGCCCCCACTCATGTCTCCCATCACCCCCACCCCCCAGCCACCAGGGGCAGCCTCCACCAGGCCCCCACCCATGTCTACCACCCTCCCACCCCCCAGCAGTGCAGGGGCAGCCTCCACCAGGCCCCCACTCATGTCTACCACCACCCCCACCCCCCAGCCACCAGGGGCAGCCTCCACCAGGCCCCCACCCATGTCTACCACCACCCCCACCCCCCAGCAGTGCAGGGGCAGCCTCCACCAGGCCCCCACCCATGTCTCCCATCATCCCCACCCCCCAGCCGTGCGATTTTCCTGGGTACGTGTACTTCGGGGTGCGCGTGAACTTCCACACGCGATTGGCCTGGGTACGTGTACTACGGGGTGCGTGGGAGGTTCCACACGCGATTGGCCTGGGTACGTGTACTTCGGGGTGCGCGTGAACTTCCACACGCGATTGGCCTGGGTACGTGTACTACGGGGTGCGCAGGAGGTTCCACACACGATTGGCCTGCGTACATGTACTTTGGGGTACGCGTGAACTTCCACATGTGATTGGCCTGGGTACGTGTACTACAGGGTGCGTGGGAAGTTCCACACGCGATTGGCCTGGGTACGTGTACTACGGGGTGCGTGGGAGGTTCCACACGCGATTGGCCTGGGTACGTGTACTTCGGGGTGCGCGTGAACTTCCACACGCGATTGGCCTGGGTACGTGTACTACCGGGTGCGCGGGAAGTTCCACACGCGATTGGCCTGGGTACGTGTACTACGGGGTGCGCTGGAGGTTCCACACGCGACTGGGCCTGTGAGAGTGGGGTACATGTATTCCAGGGGTGGGCGGGAAGATTCACATGTTCGCCTACGACGTGCCGAAAAATAAATGGTCCAATCCTGAAACACGTACGCCAGCATGAAGCAGGCGTACGTCGACCCGTGCAGCATAAAAGTGCGCGCAAACAACAAACAAGCTCATATGCCAGGATGAATATACCGTTCCTAGCAGCAGTGGCCGTGGGTTACCAAAGGAGGAGGAGGAGGATAGTGAGGACCCGAATTTTCACTCCCAGAACCAGCCTTTTTGGGATGCCTAATGACCAGGTGTATGGGAGGTACAGGTTTCCACCACACATAATACTTGACCTGGTCAGTGAGTGGGAGGATGACCTCACATCACCCACCCTGTGCTCCCAAGCACTCAGCCCCCTGGAGAAGGTCCTCAATGTACTGCACTTCTTGGCCACAGGATCATTTCAGCGGACAAGTGCCATAGAGGGTGGGGTGTCACAGGCCACGCAGTCACGCTGCCTACACCAGGTCTTGAACATCATCACTGCACGCCCATCAGTCCATAGGCACATATACCTGCCCAGGACACCTGCAGAAAGGCAGGCTGCCACCCTCGATTTCTACGGTGTGGCACAATTCCCAAAAGTGCTAGGTGCCATTGACTGCACCCATGTGGCACTACGTCCCCCCAGGGCATCTGAGCACATCTATAGGAACCGCAAGCACTGGCATTCCATCAACGTGCAGGTAGTATGTAATGCTAAGGGAATCATCACCTCAGTATATGCCAACTATCCAGGGTCCACCCACGACAGCTTCATTTACCGAATGTCTACCCTAAGCCGGGACATAGAAGCTGGGCGGCATGGCGATACATGGCTGCTTGGTGAGTATGAATGCCACTGCACATGCCTGCATGTCAGATGCAGAGTTATGTCACTACCCCACTAATGATACCCATCACCTCCTCACCAGGCGACAGTGCCTACCCTCTGAGCACCCACATGATGACTCCAATTCGGAACCCCATCACGCCTCCAGAGGTAAGATACAACACAGCCCATATTGCAACCCGGGGCATAGTGGAGCGCACATTCGGAGTGCTCAAGTCACGCTTTCGCTCCCTTGACCGTTCTGGTGGCCAGCTGTTATATGCGCCCCAGTAGTGTGCAGGATCATAGTGGCAGCATGTGTCCTGCACAATGTTGCAACACGCCGGGGCGTGGCTGTGGACATGGTGGTGCCCCCACATCCCCAACCACATGCACGCCTGCTGCGCATGGGAAGGGAGAGGGCACGGGGTGAGGCAGCCCGTACGCAGCTGGTGGCTAATAACTTCACATAGAAATCACACCCCAGTGGAGTGCACACAGGCCTGGCACATACCATCTGATAAGCAATGATGACTCGACCTGACAATTAAGGCGAACAAAGGGACAGTCAACTGTCAGAACCATAGCAGCCTGAGATTGTTCATGTGGAAGTGTCACAATGTGTGCATCCCTACCTACACAAACACCACCAATGCAGTGTCATCAAAAGACACTTCTATGCTGCAGAAATGAATACCCACTCGCAAAAACTACATTAAAACAGTGCTATGTCACCCAACCCCTCCCCGGCACGGCCACACAACACACCATGGCATGTCATGCAATGTGAGAGGAAAGAAATTAATCCTCACAGCATGCCCCAAGTGTCACCAGCTACAGTGTCCCTAATGGAAACATGTCCACACATGAAATGCTCACAGTTATCCAGGACCTACAACCCACATTACCAAATACTTAACAAGAATACCAATCACCTACACAACCTCCAACCTACCTTAAACATGACATTACAGACTTAAAAATTTGCTAGCCTCACTACCTGATGATGACAGCCCTCCGAACACTTCCAAGTATACAGTGTTAGCGCCACGCAAGAGTGTAGGTGCACTGCTTACAACATGGACTCCAGTTCCAAGGTGGACCGCATTGTGAAGACATGAGGAATGGACCTTCAAATTAGGAGGATGAGATGGATGCAGAGGCACATATCAATCCACCATGCAGTGTACAATACAACAACAATATGCACTATGAATGTATACACAGTATTGACTACAGACTGCCCACACAGCTCATGGGAGTCCAATGTCACCATGTACGTCAATGTCACTTGGGCACACCCTTTGCAAGCCCATGGAAACGGGAAGCAGGAGGGGTGTGTGTGACAAAAACCCAAGCATCTGAACCAAATCCATGACAAGCCTGCATGTGCCCAGCCACAATGCAGCGTATGCCCACGGGAGCCACACAAGGCAACACACTGTCCCAAAAAAAATAAAAATAAATGGCCATTAATGGGCCTGGGGGGGGGATGGGGGAGGCCACCCAGGAGGTCTGAGGACAGGGTGCACACCAAAACCCACCTGTGTGGATCTTGCGGAAAAAAAACACCTCCATGGGCTCATGGCCTACACGGCTACCCTATTGTGGGAGTATCACTGCTGTCGCTCTCCTCACCCTCTGCAGCTGCATCAGGAGGTGGTGGCACTATGGGAGGCAGCCCACGCAAAGCCCTAGTCTGTTCCTCCATGGCTGCAAGCATGCGGGTGTGGTAGGTCTCGTTCTGGAGGATAAGTGTGCGGAGGTCCCCATGCAACAACTCACGGGATGCCCGGACCTCCGCCCTAGTTGCCTGCATCTCAGCTGAGAGCGTACGGGTGAGACGCTCCAGCTGCTGTTCTGTCCTGTTTGTTGAAGCCTCAAGCTCAACAAGAGTCGTCCTGAGGTGAATGAGTTCCACCCTCAGGGCTTCCCTCTGGCCCTGGGACTCTATGGAGATGGTTTCCTGCAGAGTCGCCAGTGCCGCCCGCCTGTCCCTGTCGGACACCAACATGTCCTCCCTGTGTGACTGGCAGATGGAGTCGTTTGCCTGGTGTAGTCGCTCCATCAGCCTTTCAGGGGGGACAATGGAAGTGGCCACCCTATCCATGGCCTGAGCCATCAATTCTGATGATGCTGCCTGTTGGGTTGCCATACCGTATATGGATTGCTCCCATGCGTTATTGCCAGGTGGCTGACGGCCACCACGTCGGCGGGCACCACACCTGTCTGGGGCAAGGCGAACTGCGCCTTGCTGTGCCGGCACTGCCTGAGGCTGCAGGACTGCATTCCCCCTCTGATCTGCTGGCCCATGAACAGGATCAGATGTCGCGGAGTGTGACCCTGCATCCGTAACCACCAAAGGCGTACCTGCCAACACTGACATCCCCATTGAGGGTTCTAACCCTGGTGCAGGTGGGTCAGACAGAACAGAATCCCTCCCAGGAACACTCACCTGCGACGGCACATAGGTCTCATCATCCGAATCGACACCTGAATACAGCTCGGGGGAGGTGCAGCCAGAGACACCCCTTGAGAGCACGACCTGCAGCAGTTGTGGGTTCTCACCCACCACCACACCACGTCCCTCAATGGTGGTCGGTCGGCCCTCAGACCCCTCCTGGGTCTGCACCATCTCCACAACCCCAGCTGTATCAAGTGCGTCATCCCCTGCAAAGACATGAAAGAAAACAAATGGAAACAGGCATTAGCACTATGGCACACAATTAGGGCTGAGAGGCTACAGAAACAGTTCTTGATTGACACATGTCCCACATGACTAAAACCCTCCCATGCATGCACCGTCGCTGCGTGTGAAGGGGAGGCAGATGGCACACATTGATGTTACCAAGATGGAAGATGAACACATTTGCTGCATGCTGCCTAGCAGTGGCATCACACATTGGCCAGTGATTGGCAGGTCAAATACACATGCCATCACACAGATGGCATGTACCCTAGCCATGAAGTGAAGAGGGAGAGGAGGTCACCAATTGTTCATTCAGTCCAGTTTGCTCATATAATTGATCTTTTCATTGAAATGGTTCAAATGTTTAACCTGCAGCTGCCAGTCCAAAATGGTCCTATAGCACAAGGACATGTCTAAACTAATCATGTCCAGGAAACTAAGCCAGTCCACTGTACCATAGCCATGTCATACATGTGACAATAGGACTGAGAAATCCCAAGTAAAAGTTGTGCTATGCAAACAATCTGAATAAACAGAGGTAAATAAGCAACAATGTTGTGGCAAGATGACACTCCAAGGGCAACTGGCGTGGTGTTGGGCTGGATGTCTAATGTTGGCAGAAGGGATGCTGCTATACCCAAATGCTGATGCCATGAATGTATAGGAAGAGGCACATGGGTGACCCGAACCACTGAGGCACACACACCCTCACCTGGCACCCAAACAGAAGCCCTCCCACACACACCATGCACATGGATGACACACACATGCATGTGCACTCACCGGACAATGCCTCGTAATCTGCCAGTTCTCCCACGCCTTGGATCTGTTCCTCCGTGACGTAGGTCCCAGCAACCTGCTCATGTGGAGTGAGTTCTATGTCATCTGCTGGAGACCCACCTCCAGTCACTAGAGTTGCGGCATGACTTGAGGCCAGCTTATTCTTTGCCCTGCGCTTCAGGTCATTCCAGCGCTTGTAGCATTCATTAGCTGTGCGCCTCACGATTCCAAGGGCACTTATGATCTCCGCAATGGTCTGCCAGTGTGCCTGACGTTGTGCAGGTGTGGTCTTGGATCCTGCAACAATTACCATTTCGCGGTCATGTGCGGACACATTCTCTACAAGTGCATTCAGTTCAGCCTCATTGAAGCTGGGCTTCCTTGACGGGCCGGACTGTGTAGCCGTGTCTGGGGCATCAGCCTCTACTGGACGAGCACTGTTCCTCTTGGAAGGTGGTGGGGATCCTGAGTGTCCTACGCCGCTCTGGACACTAGGGGCAGGAGCGTGGGAGTGCACACTCAGCATGGGAGTTGGTGCAGGTATTAGCTCAAGTGTGATGGTGTCAGGGGGAATGTCAGCATGATGGACTTGGACCGACACTGTCCTGGCTGGGTGTGTGAGAGGTGGGGTGGATGGAGCCGCAGCTGCCCCTGCAGCCTCCCCAGCCTGCCTACGCGGGGCAGCAGATGACCTAGCTGCCCCTGATCCACGTGGCCTGATGACACCAACGTTCACCGGCGCACGTGGCCTAGACCTGCTGACCTGGAAGTCAGCCATGGAGTCACCCTGTGCCAGGTCTGGTTCCACAGTGGGCTGGTCCAACAAGGGCTGAGCATGGATGGTGTCAGCCACGTTAACCTCAACCAGGGGGGGGGCATGGGTGTCCCTGACTGCTCCTCCACACATGGGGGGCTAGGGGCACCCTGCAAGTCACGGCCACGTCCCCTACTGGATCCACCACGGCCACCACTTGGGGCTCGGCCACCTTTGCCACCCTTACGGCTTGGTCGCCTCCCAGCCATGGCACTGATGTTATTGTGCGTATGGGAGTCGATGTGAACTATTGTCCTGGGCAATTGGGGGTCAAAGGGGTTGGGTACCAGATGGTAATCGTACCCTAGTGCTCTAGCAAGGCTGTATGTCACCCCTGGGGAAAGATGACGGGTCACGCAACGGACAGGCACCCCAAAAAAGGGAAGTAAGGTGCACGCAACCCCTCCTAGACCACGTGCGTGGAAAAATAAACCTGCACTACGCTGTGGCACCCTCTGAAGGGGTACGCGACACACGGGGCAAGCACAGATGTAAAATACGTGCGCGACTCACCGTCTGCCAGGAACAAAAGCGTGAAAAATATGCGCGTGTGCGCGTTGGCAACACCCCCGCCAAAAGAAGAATTGTACGCTGTCTGAGGAGACAGGACAACAGTAGAAGGGAACGCTGTTTGAGGAAACAGGCCCAGGAAAAAGAGGAAAAGAGAAAAAGCTGTCAGAGGTAACAGGGAGTACGAACTGGAAACGCTGTGAAGTAAATCACGTGTGAACCAACAAGAAGTACATATTTCACCCACTCGCTCTCCACGAAAAGCAAGTACAAGGAAATGGCGTTCTACAGGTACCTTTTATACACACGTCACAGACGCGCATACGCGATGAGGCCATTTCCACCAATTACGCGCTTTGACACTCGGACGTGTATCTCTTCATTTTTACACGCGCCATTTTCTACGGCCATGCGCGTGACATCACAGCTGCGCATGGTGGCCTTTGGGCCAATGAAATCGCATATGCGAGCACACGTGATAAAACTGCACGTCCGAGTGTCATCACATGTAATCGGAGGGAATTGAGCGTACACGCGATTGACCTGGGTACGTGTAGTTCTGGGGTGCGCAGGAAGTTTCACACGCGATTGGTGGAAATCCACATGTGCTCTGTCATCACGTGTAATGAGGGAAACACCTGCGCGCGTCACATCACAGACGCGCTTACGCGCTAAGGGCCTTTGGTCCAATGAAATTGCATATGCGTGCTGACGTGCATACGCGCTAAGGGCCTTTCCTCGATTTACACGCAGACGTGCAGGATTTTCACGTGCCAAATCACTCCGTATCAAGCTGGCCACGCGTAAGCACACGGAAGACCACGCTCCTGCCCAGAAGGCCGAATTACTGCCCCCCAGAGCCCCGAGCACGCTCCCACCTGCCATCTGCTGCTGCCTGACTGCCTGCTGCCCACGTGCCCTGCCATTTGCTGCCTGCACATCAGCCAGGGGTGCTGTTGCTGTGACCACCCCTGCTGGAACCGAAGACTCCCGACAGGGATTCCATCGCTCCACAGCCCAGCCCCAGGACCCAGTTGCCCACCCACTCCTGCCTCTGGGGTTGTCATGTCGGGCACTGCAACATCTGGCACCACTGACAACCCCCGGCCAGAGAGGCAGAGGGGCACCAGCTTCAATGCCAGGGAAGTTGGTGTCCTGGTGGAGCAAGTCCTGGGGCAGTATGAAGCCCTCTACGGAAGTGTGCGCGCCGACAAGGAAGGACGGACTCGGATCTGGACGGACATCATGACTGCCATCAACGCGGAGGGGGTGGCAGTCCGCGACTTCCAACATGTCAAGAAGCGCTGGGAGGACTTCAGGTCCAGGACCCTGAACAAGGCCTGGCGCCTCTTGAAGGCAGCGGATGCTAAGGGGCGCCGGGGCCACTTGTCGGAAGATCAGATGAGGGTCCTGGAACGCATATCCCCAGCGCTCCACGTCCAGGTCCTTGAGAGGCAGACCCGTCTGGAGTCGAGCGGTAAGTGTACATGCATCATGATTGTAAGCTGTGCGTGTGGTGATGTGCCAGTAGTGTGCCGGTTGCACATCTGTTTGTATGGGGCCGAGTATGGGTGGGGGTGTACAGGACCGTGAGGCTAACACATGCGAGGGCTGTTATGTGTGAGACATGGATGGTGCTTGTGTGTGTAGGCTTGCATGCCAAATGCAGTTGTGTGGGCACACATGTTTGGATGAATGTGTATGTAAGTGGGCATGTTCGTGATGTCACGCATGTATGTTGTTTTCAGCTGCATGTATCAGCACTGTGTACATGTGCATGTGTGTGTATATGACAAGGGTGCAACAGTGAGGCAACATGGCTGCATGTGACAGCGGGATGTGGAAGCCTGATTGGCAGATGTGACATGGATGCCCATCGGAACACTGCGACAGTTGGCTGAGGTGTACACATGCATGCAAGTGTGGTGGTGTGCGTGCATGTGTAGTGCACTCTCTGTGTTGCATGTGATGTCTGGCTCACCTTTGCCTGCTCATGCTGTTGTATGTGTATGGATGGTGCTGGCAGTTGCGATGTGGCTGTGGTATGGCTCATGTGTGCAAGTTGAAATGACATGTGTGTTGCCGATTGTGATGCCATGTCTGAGGTTTTCCAATGCCACTCATGTGCAACTGTCATGTGTGTATGTGTCCATTATACAGTGCCCTGATGCCTGTGTTTTATTTCTCCCTGTCTGCAGCGTCAACTGATGAAGAGGGCGGAGAAGGTGCTGTGGAGCACAGCGGCGGGGATCGCACCGCCAGCCGGAGACGCAAGGCCCGGCTCCCCTCCCAGGTTGTGATCTCGTCGGGGAGTGAGGAGTCCGATGCCGCGTCCCAGGCCGCAGCTGCCGGGGAGAGGTCCAAGAGGCGGAGGTCGGAGTTGGACTCCTCGGCAGCTGAAGGGGCAGCTGGGACCCCACAGGGCCCAACGGGGGAACATGGCACGGAGTCATCCAGGTTGGTGGGGGGTTTGGTGGAGGAGGAGGCCGTGCAAGCAACAGAGACGGGGTCTGGAGGTGGGGATTCCACTGGTGCTAGTGGTGCAGTGCAGGACCAGGGAAAGGAGGCAGCACATGTCGCCGCGGAGGTGCCTGTGTGCAATCCTGTCCCTGATCCTGTCACTGCATCATTTTGCATCAGCAGGGATGCCTACATCCAGACCTGTTTTCAGGCAGGGGATGAGCTAACGACAACTGGCCTTCCTCTACCTGCGGACGTGGCTATCCGGGTCCGGGTTGAGCCTGTCCTGACTGGTGTGGCGTTGCGTCAACGGGCCTTGCGAGGTGACCTGCAGTCTTTTCATGAGGAGACTGCACGTCATCTTGAATGGCTCGTTGACCGCGTCAGCCTACTGGGACAGGTCACCCAGGCCGGATTCCTCCGTTTGATGGGGCTTGCTACGACCCCCTCCTCAACTGAACCCCCTATGCGCCAGTCGTCCTCCGTGCCATCTTCCCACCCATCAGTCACCTGGGTGCCCTGTGGAGCTGTCACTGACGGTGCGGCCAGGCTGGTGGAGGAGGCATCCCTGCCACAGTCGGGAGTCCGACGTCCAGCAGGGGTGGCCACATCAACGACTGCACCCCAGCCAGCGGAGGATGTGCAGGCAGCAGGAGGCAGTGCACGGGCAGAGGCGCAGCAGCAGCAATGTGGTGGGAGCCATGATGGCTCGGGGCCTTCCACATCGGAGGGGCAGGCATCGGCCGGAGGGCAGGAGGACCCAGGACGGGAAGTGTCTTCCGTGTGGCAGCGGTTGGGCCACGCCATAGATGCGGAGCGGCAGCGGGCGGAAGAGGCACGGCTCACGATGGTCAGGGCGGAGAACTCCATGCAGAGGGCCCTGAGGCGTGCCGAGTGCCTCGAGGCAATCCGCAGGGAGTTTGGGGGGAACATGTGGATGGCCCTGCAGACCCTCGGGGCCGTGGAGGAGGAGCGCCTCCGGGACATTGAGCAGGAGTTCGATGATGCCCTGGCCCGGAACATCCCGAAGTGAGCCGTCGGACTAGCCCGCTGCCCTTGTAGATAGTTATATAGTTAGTGTTAGGTTTCCTTTGGTTTAGCTTTTTTTTTTGGACCTTTTGGACAATGGGCCACATTTTTGTATATAGTTATTTTTTTTAGGTAGTGTTATTAGATAGGTTTCATTTCTTCGGTTGGGATCATGGACCCTGGATAGTTTATCTGTACATAGTTGACTTTTGGATTTTCAATTTTTATTATGATTTCGCCATGGAGCAATGGTTTTCGATTTTAATTTTCCATTGGATTTACTTTTGTGGACTGTGACTTTGGACACCTTTCCTTTGCATTATGATTTGTGGTTTAGCATTATTTCACGGACCTGCTGTTGTTTTTTTTTTCATTTCTATTATTGTTTGTTTATTTTTGATTCAATTTATGTTGCTTTTAATACATATTTTTTCGTCAAAGTTCAATGTGTAGTATCATCTCATTGGTTTCATGCATATCATGATATGGGTTTTGACATTCACTGACACCCATTGGGTGTATGTGAGGGACATGTGTTCATTTCCAAACTTGCAATTGGGCTTCTGTCATGTTTTTGCCATTTCTAAGGGGGTGGATGCAATACTCGGGTGGGTGTTGCCATTTGGAGGCTGACCATAAGGGCCAGGGATCTACATTGTGGTGAAATGTTGGCTGGGAGACATGAGTGGGGGCCTGGTGGAGGCTGCCCCTGCACTGCTGGGGGATGGGGGTGGTGGTAGACATGGGTGGGGGCGTGGTGGAGGCTTCCCCTGGCGGCTGGGGGGTGGGGGTGCAGGGGGACATGTGTGGGAGCCTGGTGGAGGCTGCCCCTGCACTGCTGGGGGGTGGGGGTGATGGGAGACATGAGTGGGGGCCTGGTGGAGGCTGCCCCTGCACTGCTGGGGGGTGGGGGTGGTGGTAGACATGGGTGGGGGCCTGGTGGAGGCTGCCCCTGGAGGCTGGGGGGTGGGGGTGGTGGTAGACATGAGTGGGGGCCTGGAGGAGGCTGTCCCTGGTGGCTGGGGGGTGGGGGTTGTGGGAGACATGAGTGGGGGCCTGGTGGAGGCTGCCCCTGGTGGCTGGGGGGTGGGGGTGGTGGGAGACATGAGTGGGGGCCTGGTGGAGGCTGCCCCTGGTGGCTGGGGGTGGGGGTGATAGGGGACATGAGTGGGGGCCTGGTGGAGGCTGCCCCTGCACTGCTGGGGGGTGGGGGTGGTGGTAGACATGAGTGGGGGCCTGGTGGAGGCTGCCCCTGCACTGCTGGGGGGTGGGGGTGGTGGTATACATGAGTGGGGGCCTGGTGGAGGCTGCCCCTGGTGGCTGGGGGGTGGGGGTGGTGGTAGACATGAGTGGGGGCCTGGTGGAGGCTGCCCCTGGTGGCTGGGGGGTGGGGGTGATAGGGGACATGAGTGGGGGCCTGGTGGAGGCTGCCCCTGGTGGCTGGGGGGTGGGGGTGCAGGGAGACATGAGTTGGACATGAGTGGAGGCTGCCCCTGGTGGCTGGGTGGTGGGGGTGCAGGGAGACATGAGTTGGACATGAGTGGGGGCCTGGTGGAGGCTGCCCCTGCACTGCTGGGGGGTGGGGGTGGTGGTAGACATGAGTGGGGGCCTGGTGGAGGCTGCCCCTGGTGGCTGGGGGGTGGGGGTGCAGGGAGACATGAGTTGGACATGAGTGGGGGCCTGGTGGAGGCTGCCCCTGCACTGCTGGGGGGTGGGGGTGGTGGGAGACATGAGTGGGGGCCTGGTGGAGGCTGCCCCTGGTGGCTGGGGGGTGGGGGTGGTGGGAGACATGAGTGGGGGCCTGGTAGAGGCTGCCCCTGGTGGCTGGGGGGTGGGGGTGGTGGGAGACATGAGTGGGGGCCTGGTGGAGGCTGCCCCTGGTGGCTGGGGGGGGGGGTGATAGCGGACATGAGTTGGGGCCTGGTGGAGGCAGCCCCTGCACTGCTGGGCGGTGGGGGTGATGGGAGACATGAGTGGGGGCCTGGTGGAGGCTGCCCCTGCACTGCTGGGGGGTGGGGGTGGTGATAGACATGAGTGGGGGCCTGGTGGAGGCTGCCCCTGGTGGCTGGGGGGTGGGGGGTGGTAGACATGAGTGGGGGCCTGCTGGAGGCTGCCCCTGGTGGCTGGGGGGTGGGGGTGGTGGTAGACATGAGTGGGGGCCTGGTGGAGGCTGCCCCTGGTGGCTGGGGGGTGGGGGTGATAGGGGACATGAGTGGGGGCCTGGTGGAGGCTGCCCCTGGTGGCTGGGGGGTGGGGGTGATGGGAGACATGAGTGGGGGCCTGGTGGAGGCTGCCCCTGCACTGCTGGGGGGTGGGGGTGGTGGTAGACATGGGTGGCGGCCTGGTGGATGTTGCCCCTGCACTGCTGGGGGGTGGGGGTGGTGGTAGACAGGAGTGGGGGCCTGGTGGAGGCTGCCCCTGGTGGCTGTGGGGTGGGGGTGCAGGGAGACATGAGTTGGACATGAGCGGGGGCCTGGTGGAGGCTGCCCCTGCACTGCTGGGGGGTGGGGGTGATGGGAGACATGAGTGGGGGCCTGGTGGAGGCTGCCCCTGCACTGCTGGGGGGTGGGGGTGGTGGTAGACATGGGTGGGGGCCTGGTGGAGGCTGCCCCTGCACTGCTGGGGGGTGGGGGTGCAGGGGGACATGTGTGGGAGCCTTGTGGAGGCTGCCCCTGCACTGCTGGGGGGTGGGGGTGATGGGATACATGAGTGGGGGCCTGGTGGAGGCTGCCCCTGGTGGCTGGGGGTGATGGGAGACATGAGTGGGGGCCTGGTGGAGGCTGCCCCTGGTGGCTGGGGGTGCAGGGGGACATGCGTTGGTGGACAGTAGTGCAAGGTGACATGTGGGTTGGCTGGGGGGCATGGCCATAGTGGATGGTAGGCCCCTGTGGTGTGGGCCACCTACAGGGGCCGTGGAGGGTGTAGAGGTAACACCTGGGGGGACCCACACGTGCAATTCATGTGTGGTGCTCCCCGCGCACCCCTGTAATGCACGTACCCTGATGGAATCGCGTGTGATACTTCCCGCGCACCCCTGGAATACACGTACCCTGATGGAATCGCGTGTGATACTTCCCACGCACCCCTAAGATACACGTACCCTGCTGCTTTTGCATGTGATACTTCCCGCGCACCCCTGAAAAACACGTACCCTGCTGTTTTTGCATGTGATACTTCCCGCGCACCCCTGGAATACACGTACCCTGATGGAATCGCGTGTGATACTTCCCGCGCACCCCTGAAATACACGTACCCTGCTGTTTTTGCATGTGATACTTCCCGCGCACCCCTGAAATACACGTACCCTGCTGCTTTTGTGTGTGTTACTTCCCACGCACCCCTGATGCACACGTACACAGGACAATCACGTGTGGAACTTCCCGCGAACCACTGAAATACACGTTCCCCGCTTGGCGTTTGCTGTTTGCCAGCCCTGTGAACTGGTCCAGGGTTAGCGCAGCCCTTTGCGATTATTTGGGGATTTTGGAGGCTTTTCCTTGCGCGAGGGCGTTCTTGGGGGCGTAACTAGCGCTGCTGCAGGGTCACTGCGCCACGCTGCGCCACGGCTGGTTTTGGATGCGAAAATCCATGAATACGCTGTGCGCGGAAATCGATTTTAGCGCACGCGGCTGGCGCAGACATTCGCACGGGCGCCCTGTGTGCCAGCCGCGTGCGCCACTTTTGTGCAAACTGATACAGTGCGGTGGGGAGATTGAACAAATCATGACTTTTGCATCTAGAGCACTCAATGGGGCGGAAGAGAAATACTCGGTTATACAGAGAGAGTCATTAGCTTCAGTGGGCCACGCACAGATGTAAGTTCTATCTCTGGGGTCAGGGTCCATCCGTGCAGTGCAGTGGCCATACACCTGCAGTGGCAATGTGTAACAAGGGAACCGATGGCGTTTCTAGACGAGTAGTGAGCTGGATCACCGGTCTACAAAGGGTAGTGGCGGATAGTGTGCATACGCAAGGAAGGTTCATTGTGGAAGCAGATGCGCTCTCTCTCTTATACCCTTGGAGCGGGGGCACTACAACTTGTGAGAAGATAGTCTGTGGTTTGGGAGGTGTTCACCAAATTCCATGGATGAAGGCGACTGGAATAACTACTGTATCCAGAATGAGGTGTACTCCAAAGTGAAGAATTATGTGGCAAACGGGTGGCACAGAGGAGAGGCTGTCTTGAAAGCTCACAGAACATCAAATCTGAGCTTGGCACTCAAGAAAGTACAGTCATTTGGGGAAGCAGATTCCAGAGGTCATGACAGAGACCTGTGTGTGTCTAAGACCAAGGCACTCATTTGGATTGCTGGCACTCGGGAACAGAAGGAATGTTTCGAATGGCTTGTGTGCGGAATATAGTAAAATCGACAAGGCGCTAATCCTAAGGATCAGCTGCAGTGTAGCGCCCAAGGCGCTGAATTTAAAATGCAAAGAATCCGCCCTAAATGTGTTGGGCCTCTCGAGTGCAAGGAAGTACATAATGCTTATATTGTAGCGTTGTTAGATGTCTGATCTTGGTGGCCAGAAGTGCGTTTGGTGCATGAAGTGAATAGCAAAGTGATCAACAAGTTCCTGCAATCCACGTTTTGAGGTAAGTGTCTTGCAAATTAAACTTTAACGAACAATGAAGCACAATTTATCTATTGTGAAATGAATTGTTGCTTGGCAGAAATAATTGGGATCCCACATGCCAAAACCTTATCGTACCACCCCAAAACAAATGGTTGCGTTGAGTGATTCAATCAAGCACTAATGAAGGATATCAGGAATGTGGTCAGTGCCCCTGGAGATTGGATTAGAGCTGTCATGGATAGGGTATAAATTGCTGGTAAAATTGCTGGTAATTCCGGCACTGGCAATTTTTCCAGACCGGCAAAACACAAGTTTGCCGGTGGGGGTACTGATATACCTCCAACCAAGAGCTGGAGGTAAATCAGGCCCCTACCAGCATATAAATGCTGAAATTACCAGCACCGGTATAACCGGTGCCGGTAATTCCGACAATCCCCTCCATGGGGTCCTATAGTACTGGAATGGGGATTTACCGCCCTTTCCACCGCCTGCAATATCCCAGTAATTCTGGGATATCTGACAGCGGAAATGGTAGGGGCAGTTTTCTGGTATCCCAACCGAATTACCAGCGTCATATCGGCAAACTTGTAATGAGCGTTTTGGGTGATGGTGATGGAGTCGACGCTAACGCACATTGTCACTCAGCCCAACGCACGGTTTAGCCATTTTCCAACATGTCAGTTTATCGAAGATGGCCAGCCCTCGGTGCACAATGATGGATAGTGCTGTGTTTAAACTCATATAAACTTTTATGTGATTTTCAAACAAAGCTCTGGTAGTGTAGAAGCTTGATGCTAAACTTTGAAAAAAGGAGCAGCGCTGAAATGCGCTTTCAAACCTCTGCACAGGTGCTCCACCTTTCTTTCTATTTATAGGCGCTCCTTTTCACAGCGCGACAGCATAAAATTGGACTGGTGTAAAGTATTTCATTAATCAAACATTGATTGTGGGAGTCACAATAATCCTACTGCTGTATTCAAAACTCTTTACCAGTGCTGACTGTTTTTTTTTCTCACAAAGCTGAGCACATGTCATAAGTGATCGAAGATGTCTTTCTCGCATTTGACTTGAGTGCCCCTCTGATATGGAAACGTGTTGACCTCCTGCAAATTGCATGGTACTGCACAGTCGGATCAAGTCTGATGTGCATATGGTCTTTCCCCTTCTGTAATGTCTGGGTAGGCGAAGCACGATGGTCTGGAGGGTTGCCCAGAGCAATGCCAGAGGTTAGGATTCATTCCAAACCTTCCAGCCATCACCTGTTTTGTTTTGTGTAAAACATTAGTGTACAACATTTATGTCCATCAACCAGAACTGGAATAGGCCAAAAACTGCAAGCGTCTTTTTCATACGGAAAGCAATGAGAACTACTGGAAGTGTTGCAGTTCTATACTATGGTCTTTTTAGGGGTCATCACACATCACAATCCGTCAGATTCTTCGCAAAAAGGACACCCACACTTTCTTAGATGCTCCAATTTAATACCACAGCAATATATGCAAAGAATAAAAGAGGCAATGGGAAGACCCAATGTGCGCAGAGAGGACACATCTATGAGTGGTAGGTCTGGAAACCCCTACCAGATAGGAATATTACTTCCCATATTCAATGAAACACACATATATGGTGTTCTTAGATACTTTAAAATTGACCATTTGGGTCCCCACAAAAATGTTTCCTGCTTTCACTTTGTCGTGTCATGACGTTCCTACCCCAATGCATACACTCTTCCATTCTTTTCCACCCTAAAGGGCAGCTGAACAAGGAAGCAATGCAAGTGTGGCCCCAACCAACACAGACCGTTCCCACCTGCTATGGTGTGGTTACATGTGTTACCTCCATGACTGCTATCTGATAGGTTGCTTGTTGACGGTTTAGGAATAGGTTAAGATGTACAATGTGCTGCAATCTTCACTGTAATGATGATTTAATAATGTAATCAATATATAATACAAGACAGTCTCCAAGAACCAAGAAAGCATTCAAATCATGTTTTACTAGAGTGTGTGTCTGACATCACTACCCACCTGTAATAAGAAAGTTGCATCACTATGCCGTGACTAGCTTTTCAGTCTCCTTTGCTGTAACAAAGCCTTCCATGACACTTTACTGACATGAATTGATAAAGGGCTATTTATGGCAGTAGGTTTATTGTGGATAATGCTGGAGGTTAGCACAGGAGAGTGCAACACTAGCTGCAGGTTACCACTTGTTTTAAAACCACAAAACGGCTTTCGAATGCATTGCATTCAAATGCTTACAATATCTTTTGCAACACATTTCAATCTGCATATTTTTGCCTTTTTCATCTGAACTGATTCTACAATGATTCTGTTTTTATTTAAAGTAGTTTATTAAAGACATCCGTATAAAAAAGCAGATTGCATGCATATTATATAATAGTCCATTCCAGGACAACAATTACAATGAGAAGACAATATGCATAGGTTTTAGACCCTGTACAAGTCAGAACGGGAAGACATTTTTCCATAATAGCAGGGAGGGAAAAAAAACATATAACATACATTACAGACACGAGATTGAGGAATTGAGGAGGATCAGGGGTCAAGGGGAGAGGGATATATGATAACGGTACACGTTGCAGAAATTCATATTAATGTAATTCCTTGAAGTGAGGAAATCAGAAACATTCCCCATTTCAATTTATATTTAAGATGTAATATTAGGGTTGAAGCTATGCAACCCTCCATCCTATGTATATTGCATATAGAGTTCCACCATATTTTATGATTAATTTGATTAGATTTCTTCCAATTGGTTATAATTACTTGAATTGCCACTTTACTTACCAATCCTAAACCTTGACTTACATTGTTTTTTTGTGTATTGCATATTGTTCTCTGTAAAGCTCTTTTGGTTAAAAGCGCTATTTAAAACTCAATAAATACAAATACAAATCAAATGCATATGATGTATGGGAGTCTAAATAATGTAGAAAAAAGGAACTCCTCAAGTATAATAACTTGTAATCAAAAGGTTCAACTAATTTAAAGGTAAGTTTGATATTGCCCCATATCGTATTCCAAAATATTTCAATATACTTGCATTCTGAAAACATATGTTTGAAAGTTCCTTCAGTATTATGACAATTGCAGCATTTATTGCCCAAAGATATCTTATATTTGAATAGCATGGCAGGAGTAATAGAAATTCTGTGGCGAAAAAAGAAGAGTGTTTGTGTAAGATTTGTTGATACAGTTATGGTGGAGGTTCTTTTCCAAACAGAAGTCCAATCATAGGGCCTCATTACACGGTAGGCGGTAAGGGTTTACCGGTACCGGTAAGGGCACCGGTACCGGTAAACCCTTACCGCCTTACTACGAGGTCCCTTTGTGGGACCCGACCTTAACGGCTGGTTTTACCAGCCGTTTAGGAACAGGCCCGCAAAGGGACCTTGGTGCTAATTACGGTACCGCAACTTGCGGTACCGTAATTAGCGCCTTCCCCATTCCCATTGAGCCCTATGGGGGCAAAAATGGGAATGGGGAACTGCCTTAGTGAATGGGGAATTACTGCCCCCGCTCACCCTGGAGTAGGGCGGTAATTCCGCCATCCACCAAGGCGGACACGGTAAAATACCGGCGGCAACCATGGCGCTAATAGTGCCATGGTTACCGCCTACCCTGTAATGAGGCCCTAGTCATCTAAATTGATGGAGCAGTCTATTGTTTCTCAAAAGATTAAACAAAAGGATAGATGCTGAGAAACGGGTGACTCCCATTGTCGAAATATATGGTGAAACGTTGTGGTGAATGCTTGGCCCTTCAATTCGTGGGTGATGGCTGATTACGAGGGACCTCTTCCCTGTGCCAAGGTGGATTTAGTTTGGAGATCATTTGCCTTTGCTTCATCTTCTGCTTTTTAGTTTTAATTCTTGGATGCTAATCAATGGGTGTCTTTTTATTTTATATAACGGAACTGTTTTGTTTAAAAATGTTATGTAAATTGAGTGTAATGGTTATGATTTTAATTGGATATAAATAGAATGTGAATTTTAGTAAAAGGTGTCGAAACAAATACAATAAAAAATAAATTTAAAGAAGGTGGAGCAGTCTTGTTGCCATTCTTGCTGTGTTTTCCATTGGGGGTTATCCATTCTAATCTTTATGAGTTCTTTATAGAAGAGAGAGGCTGAAACTTGACAGTTGTACATGTGGTTTTGTCTATCCACACACATTAGCTTAGAGGTTTCCAAAAGGGGTTATAGATTTTCTATAATAGCATTTATCAATAGCGAGTATTGATGATAAAAAGACTTAGGAATGAAGAACTTTGCCATGAGTTTATGAAAGGTTTGCGGTATACCTTGATTAAAAAGTTGATGAACATATGTAATTTCTTAAGTATCCAATTTTTCCAAAAAATAACGCTTCCATTAATCTTTATAAGATTATTTAACCATATGAATTGTCATATGAAATTGGAGGAATTTGTAGCAGTAAGGTACAATCTGATCTGTTTGGCAGTAAACTGAACATTCATATACTTAATAAATCTATTTTTTATAACAATCACATAGAGAGAACCATACTGCTTTTTGCACAATCCCATGTACGGGTAAGAAAGAGATCAGTTTGACAAAACCAGCTCTTGGTTTGTTTTAGTATAAAGTCAGAAAGATATTTAATAAAATCTGGGAAACCCCTCCCCCACATATGGCTTTCTTCTATAGTCTACTAAGAGATATGCTACGCTTTGTCTTCTGCCACATAAATTTGGCAAGACATGAATCAAAAGCTATAAAACGTTTACCGGGAATTGAAACAGGAGCACGAGTAGAATATTCCAAATGATCAGGGAAATCCTCATTTTAATGGATTGTAGACGTCCCCACCAGGATGAATGTAATGGGGACCAGGAATATAGGAGACATTTGATTTTGGTTGGCACTATATTAGTATTTTCTTTAACAATATCTTTGACTGACAAGGACATGTGCAGTCCTAGGTATTTGATACTCTTGGGGCACCATCTCATAGCATATGGTTGAACAGCATGTTCAGTACATTGAATATTCAGCAGAAGAATTTCCGATTTGTCCATGTTCAATTTGTATCTTGAGGCTAATGAAAAACATGATATAATAGCAAGCAAATTTGTAATACTTAAATCAGGATTCTTAAGGAATAGAAGAATATAATCTGCATAGGCTGCTAATTTAACATGCAAATCATCAAATGTTATTCCCTGAATAGATGTATGTAGTCTAATAGTTTCTAAAAACGGGCCAAGCACTAAAATAAATAATAGAGGAGAGAGGGCACATCCTTGTCAAGTACCTCTACCTGAAGGAAAAAATCAAGACATTTGACCATTCATAAAAAGTTTTGGAGTTAGAGTAAAGAACTCTAATCATGGATATAAAAGTTTCATGAAGACTATGCCATCTCAACACATCAAACAAGTAATTCCATTCTACTCTGTCAAAAGCCTTTTCAGCATCTAAAGCAACAGCTGCATATGGTACACTTGAAGGATTAGTACAATTTTTAATACATTTAAAAAGATTCTAATATTAGATGCCGAAAGTCTTCCTTTGACATAACCAACCAGTCTTGTTTAATTAGTTTGCGTATAAAAGGAATAAGTATATTTACTAAGTTGTTGGGGTATATTTCACATCAGTATTAATCAGGGAGATTGGTCTGCATCTTTGTGGCAATTCTCAGTCTTTATTTGGTTTAGGAAATGCCAAGAGCATACCCTTAGTAAAGGTTCCTTCTGCTTTTGAGTTTGAGACAAAATGGGAGAAAAGATAATCTAGTCTAGGAGCGAGTAATGACTTAAAGTGAACATAAAAGTCAATTGAAAATGCATCTGGTCCAGGTGCCTTTCCTTTTTTAAGTTCATGTATAGCGTTAATAATTGCATTTTGAGTAATGTGTGAGTCGAGTGAGTCAACATTAATAATCAGGTACCCTGACCCTATGGCGTTTTGTAGGAATGCATCAATGTTTGCATTGTTGGGTGTAGATTCAGAGGAATATAATTGATGATAAAATGTACCGAAGACTTGAATAATCTCTTTATCTGCACATTTTCTGGTACCAAATTGAATCCTTTATAACAGTAATTTTACTTCTTTGTTTTTTGATTTTGAGGTAAGAGGCTAAGTATCTGCTTATTTTATTAAAAAATTGATAGATTTTGGACTTGTATTTTAGAAGATTAGCACAAGAATATTCTGAGGTAAATTTATTATGTTTAATTCACAACTGTATTATATTAAGATGGCTTTCTTGAGAAGGACAGGAGATATATTGTTTCTCCAGAATTTGTAATTTTCTAAGACTCTCATCCGATAATGTTCCATATCCTTCTTTTTTTTTGCAACAAAATACATAATTTCTTCTCTTATTACTGCTTTATAACAGTCCCAGTTGTTCGGTATAGGTGCATCTCGGGAAGATAGCTCAGGGGCAACGTGCTCACCTTGGAAGCAAGATGACACAGAGCACCACAGGTTCGATCCCCGAGTCCGTGCTCAGAAACCTCTGGGTATTAAGCGCGTCATAAATAACCTATCATATCATATCTTTTGCTTTGTTAATCTCAAAGTAGTTATTATGGACATTAGTTAGGAAGGAAGTACATTTTTCATCTTTTAACAGGGACAAATTAAATGTCCTTCTAATTGATTTGGTGCCAGGGTTTATATCTTTCAATTTAATGTGAACAGGGGCACGATCTGATAAGGATATACAGTCTACTGTAGAATGTACTAGATTAGTGGATATAGCTTTAGTCAGAAAGATATAATCGATTCTGGAAAAGGAATCATGAGGAATAGAGTGAAAGGTGAATTCCTTATCTGACGGATGTTGTAATCGCCATGCATCAACAAGACTTGGTTGAGAGATAAACTTTAAAAATTGGTTTTGGGACTTTGAGCTTTTAAAGGGAACTTTAGACTTTCTATCCAGGAATGGGTCTACTATTCCGTTACAGTCACCACATATGATAAGATTTTGTATTTTTGAGGTGAATAAGCGTTCTTTAAGGTTTTTCCAGAAAACAGGATCTGATGTGTTAGAATCATAAACATTTAGAATTGAGTAATAAATAGAGTTGAAGTGAAGATTCAAAGGACCCATCTGCCTGAGTCATCAGATTCTGAGCTGATCACTCTGCATTGCAAATGTGTATTTATATGGGTAATAACCCAATTTGTCTTATCCTGTGCCTCAATAGCATACACTTTACCCACCCAGAGCTTCTTAAGTTTAGCAGCTTCTGAATTAGAGAGGTGAGTTTCTTGGATGCATGCAATTGCAGGTTTAGTTCTATTAAGATAAGCTGGTACCTTTTGTCTCTTGATGGGGTTGTGAAGACCTTTTACATTCCAAGAAGATATATTTATAGACATTGGATTTCAACATAAAACAACATGACCTTAATAAACAAATTTGATTTAGAATTGGGAAACAATGAAGATATAGATTTGATGTAGCATCCATTTGTTATAAGTGATGTGGTACCCATGGGAGATGAACATGAGGATAAAGAGAAACTTAAGAAGATGGGGATGACAAAGAGCAACATGAACATGAGTAAAAGTAGATTGTAGCTCTTATTATGACATAACCGTATGGCTAGCAGGAAAAACACAAAATATTTGAGGTTGAAGGGACAAAATCGAAGATGAGGGCAGGGTGCCCGGGGAGACCAGGGCCTCCATGGCAACACTCATGCACAGTCATAGTATATAGTAAAAGAGAAAAACATTTTCTGAAGGCTTAAAGGTACATTATTTGACAGAGGACCAGAAGTATCCATGTCATCCAACCTTTGGGACTGAATACATTTTCTTAGGTCTGCAGGATCACCAAAAGAAGTGGTATGCCCCTGTGAGTTACTTTTAAGGATGCAGTTTGAACCATGCCATATCTAGCATTAAGTTGTTTCAATGCTGGCCTTAAAGCAAGGAATTATTTTCTTCTTACAGCAGTGGGGTGTGCAGCGTCTTGAGAGAAGAAAATATTGTTTCAGTTCCAGGAGAGGTGTCTGATCAGTTTGACCTTTTGCATTATAAGTTGGTCATGCTTAAAATCCAGGAGAGCGAAAATGAGAGTTCTTGAGGAGTTTCTAAGATTGGCTAAAGATGATAGGGTGCAAATTCTGTGTGCTCGTTGGATACTGAGTAGCACAGAAGAGGGTAGATCTAGTCATTTAGGCAGCATATTTGTAAGGAATAGAAAAGTGTCTTCCCCTTGAATGCCTTCAGGAAGACCAACAATGCGAAGATTGTTTCTTCTATTCCTGGTTCCCAGGTTTTCTGAAAGCTTTTGAAGTACCTTTACTGAGTTCTCCAGATGGGCAACTTTATTAGATATATCTTCTGTGTCTCTCACTCTACGCTCCACTTCAGAAATCCTCAATTCAAAAGCTGACCATTTGTCGTCCAACAGCTGCAGTGTGTTATTGGTTGCTTCCATGAAGGGTTTTAGGGCTCTAATGTTGGTCTAGATGGCAAGCAAGGCTGGATCTATGTTTTCCTCATTGGGAGTTGGCAAATCACTTTCCTTGAACGTGACCAAAAGTGAAAAATAATTAGCAGTACCTAGAGTGATATATAGGTGTTGAGGTATTTTTACCCTGCTCGTTTGCTTTAAGAGGCGTGTGTTGTGAAAGAAAACGTCTTCCTGAAGCCGGCGACACTTATGTTGCACGTTCGCCGGAGCAGCTGACAGGAATCTCTGCTGCGTTATTACGATAGCGTGCTGCTTGACGGTCTTCCTGTTGCTCTTCCTCCTCCGTACGTCCGAATTTCAAATTTGCCTCTGCAAACCTCCAACGGAGTCACCGCTCAGTTTGCCTCACTGCACAAGCACTTCGGATGAGAGAAAAAGGCACGCACAAGTGCTTTTTACATATTTAAATAGTGGTTTTATTCGTGTGTAGAGCGGAGCCCGGAATTTAGCCTGCCATTACGTCTGGCACCAAGCCACGCCCCCCTGATTCTGTTTTTTTTTTAAATTTAAAAAGACAGCTGGGCTGCGGTCCTCACCTTGTTTTTCTTCCACAGGCTGAAAGATTGCATTACTGTGTGCTTGGAAATCCTTCCTCGTTCCAGGTCACATGATGCACGAGGAAGGCCAACCGGGTAAAGAGTGCGGTAAATAGTAGGACAAGGCTAGGAGAAGGAATTCACATTACTGCTAGGTATTACCATGAAATGCCCTAGTACTCACCACATTTACAGTTATTGCCATCAAAATGTCAAGTACTTACATCATAGATATGTATTTGTCTCGATACGCTGCCTTCGCCCTCGAGCCCACCACTAGAGTGCATACCTCAGGGCCATTTGAGTGTTGGACTTTGTTTCTATTGTTTGCGTGATACGACTGCAGTGTCTGAAAACTCAGCGATTGTAAGTATGCTTTTTTCATTCGAAAGACTGCATTTTCCAGAAATTCTTTCACACAGCTTTGGCTCGACCTTGGCAGGTCAATGATTGGTGGTGAAGCAGAACGCCTGCAGCAGGCAGGTGCTAGCTCTGACCACACCTGTAATGAGTGATCATGAAGGGGGATTTAAAGGTCTCAGTTCAGGGACGTCATTTCACCAAAATGCCAGGGGTAGCGGAAGTGATATCGCCCAACTCTTTATCTCGGATAACATCACAGCAACTGATCAAAAAAGGTTATTGACAACACACTCCTACCTATGGATTATTTATTGATGAATTCTAGATAACTGGTTGTGAAATTTAAACTGATTAAAAATGAAACTTTAGGTGCAGGGGAGAAAACCCAGTCCTGGTATATGGACCATGCATATATGTAATACCAAAACTAAGACCCGCGTCCTCTGCACACTAATAAATCAGATCCTGTGAAGAAAACAGGACTGTGTGTTAAACATTTTGTTCCTTAAAAATATTAATTTTATTACCTTTCCTGTACACCTACCTCATTGCGATAACTTCAAAGTTTTTTTTTCATATTTCATATCTGAAGATTTGTTTACTAATGTTCTGGCTATTATTAGGCCTTTGATAGTGTGCAAGGGATGGGAGTTCCCAAGTTCTGGGATCTTAGTTTTGGTATCACAGGAAGTGATGTCATTTGACCCCACCCCAAGTGACATCACGGTGGCACAGGAACTTTCACCCCTTGACAAAACATAAAGTGGCATCACATAGCATTGGTCCAGTACACTAAGAAAAATATGGTTACGATATCGCAGTAATATGATATACATTTCATAGAAGAATGGATCACCATATGTAGCAATAATATCAGTGTGAATAGCACCAACAACAGTAAGGCAATAATATTATGCGGGGCCACCATCTTTGAATCACTTGCTCCCAGTTCACATCCCTCCGCTGTTCATTGTATTCTGGCCTCCTTGTTCCGAGAGAGTGGCGCGATCCCTTGAAAGCGCTCATGGACCCAGCTGCAGGAGCCCTGTGGAATGCCGACTGCTGCCTGTCAAACCTCTCTTGAACATAGCTCTACCTGACTCACAGGGTCACACTGCAGCTGTCCCATGAGTGATTGCCAGCTGGCAGGCTCCTCCTTGATTGCAAGGACGTTGCACCAAATTAAAGTCACCCTGAGGCAACAGATCAAGCTGAGAGTCTCATCTTTGTCCGCAGTCAACCGAATACAGCCATTCCGAGATAACAAGCTCAGCTGAAAGTACCCCTTTTGTCCACAAGCATGTTCCTTTTATCAAAGCCACCCTATCTCTGCAGGAAAGTGACACTGGGTCGTTTATAGAGAGCTCAACTTTTACTTCAGAAGGGATGAAATCAATATCAATACAGAGGGTCTTCTTACGAAAGGGTAGGGGATTCTCTGTTGTAATGTGTGTGCATGAGCTGGAAACTGGATGTGTCAAGCTTCCCCTGATGCTGGACATTCATAGGTGTCCTTTTCCCTCCTGCTTCACTGCTCCCCTGCCCTGTGCCTGAGTGTGTAGATAATCTCAGGAATTGGGGTTCTGACAGGTCTGTGGGGTTTTTAGGGGTCTGCATATCAGGCTTCTTCCTAAGGCTAGTGCTGGACTGGCGGATCCTCAGTGTATCTCCCCCGAGGCATGCAACACAGAGCGGGTAGTGGAACACATCCTCCAGGGTCACCATATTGCTATAACCCAACCTCCATCATGTGACTTTGTCACACTGACCTCTACCCTGATAGGGGCCTGCACTATATATTTGACATCGCTGGGTCACTGGATTAATTGCTCAACGCAGAACAATGATGGATAAAGATGTAGATTCATCTAAAGAACTGTTTTTTTCATCTTGCGTTATTGAATCTCTGGCATACGGTATAGCCTATACTTGTCAGGCATATTGCGGCACTGTGACAAGATACACATAAGAATTCACCAGTTAGTGCAGTTCCTTGCCCTACCCTGAGTGGTGAAAAGAATTGTTTTGCATTTTCAACCTTTTTCCGGTCCCAGTGATCCCTCAGAAATAAAAGTTGTATACTAATTGTCCTTTTCACAATTGACCTGGGGAGAATTGACCTTTGGGAGAATTGACCTAATTTAAAAGGTCAATTAGGACATATATGCAGGGGAAACCCCCCGCAACTCTCCCACCCAATCCAAAAAACCCTGGCAACCCCCACCCAATGACCTTATATTATTTATAATCTAAAACCAACCCAATCCATATATAAAATAACGAAAATAATATAAAGGTCAATTGTGCAGAAGGTCAATTAGGACCACTATAATTAGGTCAAATAGGACAAAAGGTCAATTGTAAAAGGTCAATTTGGGTAATACCGAAATAAAATGTACCAAGTTGATAGAGATGACTTTGGAGTTACTGAGTCATTGTTATCAGGTCCCTTTTTGCTAGCTGCAATGATAGGTGTGCCCTGTTTTATATCAAAAGGCATGGCAGGGACACCTGTCAACTGATACCTAATCAGCCACCCTGGAATGTCCAACATTATTGAGAGTGAAGGCCCCAGTAACAATGCCCAGGTGTACAGCAGTGCCTCTTAGAGTAACGCAGAAATCCCTTTCCACGCCCATGCCAGCAAAAGAAATGTCTGACCTCTATTTAGCACCTGCTTGTAGCCTAGAATACTGCGGCTAGCTTGATAGCCAACAGCTACCAGATGCTACTTAGGACTTCCTAGGCCAGCGGCTCCATTGCAAGATTACCTAAATGACATTAGCTGTGTGTGGAAGGAACAGTATATGACAGGGGCTTTAGGACAAATCTAGAGGCCATAAACGGAAATGGGTCATATATAATGGATATAAAGGTATGGTTTGAATCATGTGTAAGATAAGTTTGCAAGACACTGCACAAACACCTTCTTCTCCAAAGCTAGCGCTTGCTTACAGTGTGATGCTCGATGCACAAGAGCCACCTTTAGCACCCGTTCATCATATCTTTATTCGCATCCCGCCATGGATAGTGAACCCTGCACACAGTTCTGCAGAAATGCGTTAAAGGAGTCACTGGGCAACTTCTGAATGAACTAAGCATGTGCCTCCTTGGGGACAGTAGCTGATAAGCACACTGTAGGTGAAACAGCAAAGAACCAAGGTGCAGACGTACTACCAGTAGTAAGTTGGACCACCAAAAGCAGTGGTGCATGTATGTGGTCCACCAAGGCAGTTTGATCTCCCGTCTGCCTCCTACCTGATGCCGCAGCATATATGCCAAACCGGTGGCGCAGATGCAAATAAGAAGTAACAGAGGGATCGTGTGAGGCCGAGACAAAAAAACTGCTGAGGGAAGGGAAGGCTTTCAATACGAGGCAATTATAAGTTAACAAACGCTGCCGCCTGACAATAAAAAGTGTCATTCAGAATATAGATTCCCTTTTATGTCTAATTGGCAAAATACAATGTAACAACACAATTACAAGAAAGGGCAGAAGGAGCTGATAAGGATGAAAAAGAAAACTCTGCCACACAACAGTTTTCAAGAGAATGTGCCAATGTTATTTCTGATTATCTTTGCGTGACTGTTACCTATAATTGCACACCCTGAACTGTACTGTCATTGGGTAACTTGTGAAACTGCCACAAGCTCTCTATATGCACTAAAAGTACTTAACAGTGTTCAACAAAAGGTGCATTGCCTCTTAAGGTACTGATCAATGCAGAAAAGGGACGACTCTGCATGTCCGAGTGTAATGAAGCTTAGAATATTTAACTGGGCGGATGGCGCAACTATGCATAAGCGGATACATATTTTTTTTTTATTGTGATATAACCACATTTGGTTTTTTACACATACTTCTTAAAAAAAGAACAAAAAACTTAGCTCAAATTCCATTGCAACATATTCATCACATCCATACAATTCTCACATGATTAAAAATAGATAGTGAATTAAAATTGAACAATAACAATCAGGAGTAAGGTAATCATACAAGCACTTCTCCTGTCCGTTCAGATAATTAATTTACCAATATTTTTGTGGAATAAAACCTGTATATTGCAGTACTCTTATTACATTTAGAGTCAATTTGGTTTCATGACCGGCAATCATTCTTTCCCAGAAGGCACTTGATGACAACCGATCGAGTGATCCAACTGAGTTGCCCAGATGTTCAACCCTTATGTCCCAGGTGCCTTTGCAGAATCTCAGTAAAGTGTTTGTTTGCTTGGATCTGAGCATTCCGTGCATAAGCTCGAGTCCCTTCTGTGAGACCCCATTTGGTCAATACTGCGCCCGTCTTGATCAAATTCAGGCGTACTCTCATGAAATTCTGCCTCCCTTTTACATCTGGAACTTTGTCAGATACCTCGGAACAAAACCCTGCTTTTTCCCATACTTAAAGAAGGATGTAGGGATGGAAGATGACTTCACCGTGTCCACTGTGGTGATCCAATCTCTCGTAGTCAGGGCTTTCTTAACCTTCAATGGATTTGTAATCAGTGTGGATTTATCTAATACGCAATAAGTCAGCAGGTCTTCTGCCACCTGCCTAAGTTCTCTCAAGGTTAGTGAGGTGTCTAAGTTCAAGTTGTCCAGAAGATTTTCGAACAATCTGTTAGTCATTGGCAACAAAATAGATCTATATAAGGAGAGGAGTTTCCACTCTACTGCGATCTTAAGAGATTTTAGACCTAGTTCATATCTGAGCGTGGCCGTGTGTAGACCTTTGGGCAGACCTAATACCTGCTTCCAGATGTAACTTTCAAGTTTTCGCCAGTCTATTGACCATAAGAGCGGTTTTGCCTCAATTCCACATAATAGTACGGGAATGATTTTGCCACATAAAACTTTATTATTGGCATGATAGAGAATTTACCATACAAACTAGAGATCTTCTTAATTTGGGCTATCAGTTGTGTGCATTTAGCCAATAATTCCCTGTACTGTATCTCAACTGTAGGGGCCGCATGCAAAGTGAAGTCAAGATATATAACTTCTTTTACCACAGGGATCGAACAACCACCTATTGATCAAGAATATTTGACTTTTCTTTAAGGCCCTTTCGTCCAAAGACTACAACCCTTGATTTTTCCGAGTTTACCACCAGATCATTTGCTTTCATGTACAGATCGAGTGCCTTCAACAGTCTTTGTAGACCAACAGGAGTCCTGTCTAGCAGGACTATGTCGTCTGCGTACATAAGCCATTTTATGACTAATGAACCCACCTTAGAGCTTGCCAATGCTGAAGACTCTATGACCTGTCCGAAATCTCCCAATTAGAGCTTAAAGAGAAATGGTGCCACCATACAACCTTGTCTGACTCCCCTGTTTATACTTATAAACTCTGACAAATGTCCGGCTGTATTGAGCCTTATTCTAGCTGTATTTCCCTCATGAAGGTTTACTAAAATATTTATCAGAATTTTCGGGGCCCCTTTCTGCTCCATCTTGAGCCAGAGCTTATCCCGATTCACCATGTCAAAGGCGCTCGACAAGTCAACAAACGCACCATAGAGTCTTCCTACGTTTTTTTATCTTTATGGTTTGGTAGTGAGGCAAGTATGACACCGTTCAAAGATGTTGAGTGACCTCTTCTGAACCCTGTTTGTTGTTTGGGGATTATGTTGTTTTCTCTTGCCCAGGTTTCCAGTTCTCTTAATACTAGACTGGTGACCAACTTGCTCTCCACGTCCAGCAATGTGATTGGCCTGTAGCTTGTTGGATTTCTTCGATCTCCCTTTTTGAAGATGGGGATTATGATCGCCGACCTCCAAGAAGGGGGAATTACTCTGTTATCTATCACTCCCCTGAATAATGTGTACAGGATTTCTCCCCACAGGATCCCATTTCCTTTAAGGACTTGGTAAGTTAGACCATTAGGGCCCGCAATCTAGACTAAGAGGATTTTATCAAATTCAAAACACCTTCTTTATCAAAACTCAAACCCCAATCTCCATCGCCCCTCCCTGAAAATTGGGGCTCCTGGCGGTTTTTGATATTTCTCACCAAAATGGGTCAACCAGCACACTTCTGACACATTATTCGTTTGGGCAATATCTTGGTCTATTTTAAGTACGTTAATAAGTGACCAGAAATTTCGTGAGGAATTATTTTGCAAGGCACGCAACATTTCTTCTCCATCATTTTGCCACAACTCTTCTCTATGATGTCTGGACCAGCTCCTTAAGTTGTTTTTATTTTTTTTATCTCTATGGCAAGATCTACTGTGTTTCTTGCCGATTTTTTTGCAAAACTTAATTGTCTCAGAGTCTCGCGTTTTTTTGCCCAAATTGCTTCATCAAAGTGATGTTCATGGGTTTGTTGAAGGCCCTTTTGAGTATTCTTTGGGCGATCAATTGACCATATAAAATCATGAAAAGATAGCGGCTTACAGTTTTGGTATAGGACTTCAGGACACTCCCAATTATAAAGTCTGTCCTGGCCATCATTTAGACGCGCCCCTTCTCTCTGATATTTAACCAAACGATTTTTCTGGGCATTTACAACTACTTGATGGTCCCAAACCTCTATTGTATCTCTACAGTTCCAACATATTTGTGTTACCAATCGCTTGTGGCCACTTGTTCCACCATCTTCTACTGAGAAGTGTGTACATTTCCCAAAGCAATTTGTCGATAAGAAGACATAGTCCAATGTTGACTCTATGTTCCCCCTCCCCCACGTGGTGGCAGGTGGTACATCCCCTTCTACAGATCTGTTTAAGAGTTTTAAATCCCATTCATCAAAGAAGTTCAACCACTTTCTACCATTAGATGTTCTTTTTTTCGTTCTTCCTTTGTCACATTTATATTTAATTTTGATACATTGCGAGTTTAGATCCCCTGCAACTATTATGTAGGCCCCAGGATAAGTAATCCTAATGTCACTAAGGACTACCGAAATCGACTTTAAAAATTCCGGTATTTTTTCCCTGGCCAGGTTCCAATACAAATTGATAATTATTATCTCCTTAGATAGTGCATTTTCTGGGGGAGTGACTGCTCTCACCACAAGAATTCCTTCTTGTTTACAGGGTATAGCTGTTATTTCTTTAAATAAAACCTTTCTACAGGCAATCAGTAAACCCCCCCCATCGGTCTACGCTTGGCTTTACTGTATGCTGATTGAATTATTAGGTTAAAACCCTCAGGCTCTGGTGTATTAACTAGCCAGGTTTCTTGTAGTAGGATCAAGTCACTCTCCCCAAATAACAAGGCTCTCATTTTATTGTTTTTGAATGAGCTGGACCCTCGTGTGTTCCAACTAGTAATTCTTAGGTTTTTACTACTAAAGAGACGTCTGCACTACTCCCAGCTTCTGGCAGACTTGCATAATTATTTCTGGTAACATCGGCCAGGATAATGGTTGTAACCCCTCTTTGGTATGATCATCTTTCGTTTTCTGATGATTAGCTTGTATTAGAGAGCCATTTCCCTGGGTTGCTCCATTTTCCTCCGCTCCTTCTACTCCTGTAACATAAGATGGCAATTTGTGATGCACTTCCAGACCCAAACAACACAACCTTTCTGCCAAATTTAAGAAGGCCTTTACCCCCAGTTTGCATACAAATCTCACTTCAGCTAAACTTGTGCAGTCCGGTCTAGGAAAACAAACATATTCACTATCTTTTGTTGAAAATAAGCGGATACAGGATCACCAAAGCAAACATGGGAGATGCTCAATAAAAACAAAGTCAGGCAATCAAGGTCAGAGCTTGAACGCATCTTTCACTAAACCAGGTAAGATGCCCCGCAGACACTTGGCACCGCACTCTGGATGGTGTCGGGTAATCTTACCGCAGCCTTCTCTTTGTGGTTTACCCAGTGGCAGCTGGTGACTTTTGTAATTGTAGGGGCGTAAATGTTGTACACAAAAATATGCGAACGACTGAGCTAGGTGAGGGAGCCCGGACTAAACAAGGAGGGGTCTCCCTTCAAGACATTGCTTTACAGAAAATGGATTACAATTGTGCATTTTACAGCACACATTCTGCACAAAATTGGGTAAAAAGCCACAGTTAGAAATCAGCTTTGTATGGTAAATCATGAACAAATCCAATAGATGCCAAAACACCAACAGTGCAGATGAGCATTTTCCAATGCGCTTTCATGATGCCTTTGCCCACAATATATACAGACATTTAAAAGACAAGTTAATGCTCGCTTTGCACATACTTGTCCATGCTGGCTACACCAGTGTATGCTGATATTATATTCCCATATAAGAACATACTCATGTTTGCACTGGGCATAATGCCAGTAATATCTGTTGGCTTTGCCAGTAAAAAATGCCATGCCACAGTAAGACAACATGTCCATAATGGTTCCACCATTGGTTAGTATGGCCGCATAGCAACGCTCATGTTGGCTTTACCCTTGAAGCCCAGTAAAATATGCCATGCCACAGTGAGCAAATAGGTCTGAGTGGTTTCACCCATTCAAATTGCACTTGGTAATATCATACATGATGACATCAGCAAAAAACAGTATCCCCTTTACCCACCTTGCAATTTCCCTCATGAGACATATTAATGGGCAGGTAAGAAGAGAAAGATCATTTTAGAAACAATGTATTATTTACCCTGCACACATCATGAGGACACTCTAGGTGTTGGCATTTACAGCCAACACATTGAGATTTTCCTCATGATGTCTGCAGGGGATTCTTTCATTTCTCTTTCTCAAGGCGTGCGAGACAGACATGGGGAACCAACTCTAGCAACAGTGACTGTTTGAGTGTGACCCCAACATATCCAGTGTTCACAATTCGAAGACAACATACGCGTGCATACATACTTGATATTTGCGTTGTAAAACCACCTCTGTCATTTGAAAATTCGGCCTTCTTACTTTGAATTCCCCTTAAAAGAAAGAAGGGGAAGGAATTTATTTTCATTCTCAGTGGCTATAAGGTGTCAACTGATGGGTCACCGGACCACCGCCCACTTATGCTTTTTCCTGCGTGCACGCGAATCACATGCACACACGACCAGAATTATTGAGCAATGGTGGTGCGAGTACTGGCCTCACCCAGTTCACCAACAGGAAGGCTTCCAGAGAGGGCATGCGATTGTGGAAGGGAAGATGTAATGAACCCAGCAGCAAAGGGGATTTTGTTCAACCCTCTCATTAATGCTGGACTAAAATCTCACGTGTGTCGTCCTCAGTTCAAAGTCTATTATATTCCTGCAATTCAGGCCATGCAGTTATTGATTAACTACAAATCCAGAACTGCGGAAATAAAGCAGAATTTGACCGGATGAAGGCTGGGGCTATGAACATCTACCTACCAGACACGATAATAATTGTTCCTATGGCAAACACAAAAGGACATAATGAGTGGGGTTCTGGTGACTTGCCTTGGCGACGTCTGGTTGCCACTCAGGGGCCATATTATCGTAGGTTAGCGCTCAGCAATGAGCGCCAGTTGAATTTAGTGCTTGTGTCTAAATGGCTATTTTCGCCCAATTATCGTACATTGCTCTCATTTTCACCTTTGAGTGAGCACTAACTGATTCAATTATCAAAGAGGCGCTAAGTTTTGGGGTTCTTTTCAGGAGGGTGTCAAAGTGGGGAGGCCATATGCGGGATACGCTACGGATTGACTGGGTTGTCATTATAGACAGCATGTGTTTGCTTTTGGAGGGAGCAGCAAACTTAAAAATTACAAAAGCGTTCCAACGTTATAGTTCAATATATCAGCCGTATAGCAAAACTGATCAACCAACAAAACGTTGAAAGGGTTACAGGGAGAGAATGTAAACTTCCTAATGGCAGACAGCATGTCACCATCTCAAATGTTTGGACGTGGACTCCCTGCTCACTGTGCATAGAGAGGCACAGCTCCACCTCACTGATGAGGCCCAACAAGGCTAAAACATGTGTATGGGGTTACTGTTGGTACTCTTGATCAGAAAGTATTTGCCAAAGCATTTCGGTGCTGGACTGCCCATGTGGGCAGGACAAAGACTGATATGCAAATGGTTATTTCCCATGTGTGAAAGTTACAGTGAACAAAAAGCGATGGCTGCGAACTCTCGAAGTAGGAAAAAACCACAGAACGGGTTATCATGCCATGCTCTTTCTGGCGAGGGGCACCTGCTACCTTTTTTTGAAAAATCTCAAATGTTTGGAAATTCTATGACATGACAAGGAGGCCTCATATTATGCAAAACAATCTTTACTGCACATAGCAGCAAAGAAAAAAACACTTTGTAAAAATCTTTACAAGAAAAAGACAAGGAAAACACAGTATTCCATTAGAGTCCTAGGGTAGTAATCCCAATCCAAGAAGGGGCACAGGTCAAGACACCCAGTAACCAATCAGCAGGGACCCACCACATAAATGTCCCTTTCTCGAACAGCAACGCCTCTTTCTTTGCTGCAGATTCATGAGCTAAGTACACTTCTTGAGATGCTTGTACTTTGCTTTATTAAGTATATTCTTTCATTTGCTTAAGTACTTATGTATTTGGATTAGTGATTTTATTGTGTTTTACGCGACCGCTGTGTTAACTTTCTTTCCTCTCAGCCGTCGCGTGCACGTGTGTGATTTTGCTGTTTCAGCGTTCACGTAGTAAGGCCTTTCTGGCCTGCCCATGCTGTCAACAAGCTGTGAGGAGGAAGGACACATTTCTTCTCTGCCTTTTGGTGTCCTGCGGGCAGGTTGGAGTTTCCCTCACGCACGCCCGCCTTTCCCTTATTAGCGTGCATCTTCGATGATGCGGGGTGCCTGCTCGGCGTTCTGGTCAGCGTTTCTGCAGATCTTATCTCCCTCAGCCTGCATTGGCTTGCGCCTGCTTGTCGGGGCTGCGCTCATTGTGCAACATTGTTTGGAATAAATAGTCGCCTGCTCTGCGAATATAGGAGGTCTGCCTATTTGCTCATATTTACATATTTTTTCTTCTGTGTGACACGTAGGAGTGTGGGGGGGGGTAGTGGCCTGCTCTCGGGTACATTACCACAAGTATTGAGTCCCTGTTAACTCAATGATTTGAGCATTTGTTTTTCCAATAGCAGGACTCAGGGTTCAAGTCACACTTCAGACTTATGGGGCAAATGAATATTTTGACCCAGGGGCTATTGTTATCCTGCCCCAGCGCACCCATGGGTGACAAATATGCTGAAAGACATTGCAACCTACATGCTACATTAGCCAATGCAGCAATACCAGAATCTACAAAACACAAGAATCCCTGTTTAAAGGCTTGCAGATGCCTATATGAACTAACCTGATCTAATTGTACAGTGTAAAGCCATGTTTCAGGAAAATTACAGCCAAGTGCATTTGTCTCACTGAACACCAGCCGCAGTGGGGATTTGTGCTGACTTCAGCAATGCTCCTCGCAAATCCAGCAGCAGCCAAGGTCTTATAGTAAGATAAGATTCCTTTCTTTGAACAACAGTGAACTCTGGCAGACAGAACCTCCAGAGCCCGTGTTTTTTCCCTGGGAACGAAAGACATTTTCGCAAGACCCACACATCATTTGAAACATAATTGTAACAAGAATGGCTCAGCTCTGGCCAATGAACGCTGAGGACCCAGGGGCGAAAAGCCTTTTTCAGCTAAAACTAATGGGAACAAATTCATACTGCAACAATTTTAGAATTAGGTAATGGGGGTGGCGCAGCTAAACCAACTCACTGACGCAAAAGTCCTAATGCCCAATGATCAGGCTTCCTATAAGGGCTACATAGGTAACCTATCACTTAGCAGCCAATAGCAGGATGAGATAGGTTTCTGTGAGCTGGTCCAATCATCTGATGTCAGCCTGCAGTGTGTTACAAAGCTGGCTTGCACGCCAGCCCCGGGGGAGACGGTGCCTGGATTTGTGCTGTGCACAAAGCTCTCTGTGTGTTTTTTTTTTGCTGCCCGGAAATAAACGCAGTTTGGAACATGTTGCTGCCTGCTTGGGACTCTGCTGCATTTTTTTGGGCAAAATGGGAGGTGTTGGGGTCTCCCATAGCTGACCCCCAGAAGCCCTGGTGGGGGTCTAACTTCTCCCCAACAGCCTGGTATGATTAATAATTATTGTGAAGTGTTTCACTGCCTGCACGGCTTGCTCATTAAGCCCACTGTAGTTCACATGTTTTTGTTGATGGACAGTTTGGAACATGCACACTATTTACATTTTGTTTTTCTTATTTATTTTCGACTGTTCCCCAGCCTGTTCTCTTCCAGGTGCTCCCTGGCTTTGTGCATCCCATATCATTTTGGGTTGTTGTGATTTTTTCCACCCTTTTCTTGTTGAATTTCGCCATTATGTTTACATCCAAGAGGTCAGAGGAGTTCCCTTCTGCTAATGCTAATTCCAAGGTTAGATCTTCAAATAAAACTGGAAGGTCTGGGAAGGATCCTGGGCTGGGGGGTTCTGGTGATGGAAGGTCTGGGAAGGATCCTGGGCTGGGGGGTTCTGGTGAGTTTTCCCTAGCGGCCCTCGTGGAGTTATGTAGGGCGGTTCAGGATTGTGTGGACTCTGCCCTATTTTATTTTGAATTACACCCTAGCCTCTGCTTTGATAGGTTGGTTACAAGGGTGGCTGCTTTCCATCCCCATTTTGGTCTGGGTTCCCCTTGGGTCAATAGGAAATATTAAGAGGACAACTCAATCCTAGGTATAGGTCCCCTTCTCCTTTTTTCCTTAGCAGATTCTTCGGTTAGTTCTATTTGTCCACCTAGGAAACATGCGATTAAGGTTGTGGATTGGCATCCTTCAGAGGCGGTTTATTCGTTTATTATTTATTGGGTTCGGAGACCGCTTCTCGAGAAGGATTGGAAGAATTTGCGTTCTGAATGCCCAAGACCTTTTTTTTCCTGATAATGTAGTTTTTACCCCTGATCTTGATCACTCCATACTGTCTTTTTGTGTCTCAGAAGGTAAAAGACCCTAACAGAGGGATTGACAGGGTCCTTCGCAATTGTCAGGATAGGTTTTTTGAAATCTTGGGGCCCTTGGCTTTTATTTTGAATTGGCGGAAGATGCTGCTCTTACCAGTTCCCCTGTGGATGTCCAGGTACTCAGAGGTTGGGTACAGAGATCAATATGCCTGCTCGGTAACGCCAACGCTGGAATTTCCAGGGAAAGGTGCAAATGCATTGTTTATGCACATTGGCTATAATCTGCTGCATATGGCAGAGTAGGAAGCTGGGCCTAAGGCCCTAGGTAACCTGTTTGCAGACAGGTTCATTAAGGATCTCTCTACATGTGGGCACTCCTTCATGGCTCTTCATGAGGTCTGTTCAAATTTAAACAAAGTTTTTGCCCGAAGATTTTAGATGATTTGGGGCAATGTACAGCCCGCCCTTCCAGCCGATCCTTCCATGTTCCTACCCGCACACAGCAGTATGCTTCCCGAGGGGCATATAATTCTTCCTCTTCTAGAGGATCCCAGGTAGCCTTTTACCCCCAGACAGATTCTCATTGGTAAAGATGTGCCGACAGGGGTTTGGGTAGAGCGGGGTCCGCTCCAGGTGCTACCACGTATGTGTGTTTATAAGTTTTACATGTTTTTTCCCTTAGAGATGTTTTTCTCCTCAGACTGTGGGTGGTTACAAATGTTTCAAAAGTTTCAATGGGAATTAATTGCTCCCTGGATATTGTCTCCTCCTCCTTCCCCTTTTGTTCGTCAAGATCCCCTCCACCTTTACAGTTTATGCTATTATCAACTCCAAAAATTCCTTTTTTTAAATCCCAGGAGGGTTTCATCCTGTCATTGAGTTTCACAATGCCAAATATTTGGTGGTTGCCCAGTTTGTCATGATGAAGGGCATTATCCTTCTCAAGTTTCTCCCCTGTTTTACCTCAAGGGATTAGAGGATCTGTTTAGACCTTTGGGACATTTTTGCTGCTAATTCCAGTTTCCCATTTCATCAGGAGTTTCTTGTTCTCTCTGGTTCCCGGGTCGGGACTCCACTTCGTCATTGTTTCTGCCTCAACATTGTTAGGTCTTGATGGCCTGAGATGCTTTTCCCTGTGAGGCGTACCGGTTATTACCTATCTCAAAAAAGGGGCGCAGAATTTCCAAATTCTCCTAACTCTCCTGCTTTGATGGGGTTCTTGTGGTTAGCACTAGTTTTTCTCTAATTAATGAGGGAAGACCCAGCCTTCCCAATGGTTACAATAGCTAGGACCAGGAGGGGGCCTCCCCTCTTTTAGGGTTGGATTGGTGTCTCTCAAGTTTTCAGAGAAGGGAGCAACCATCTGTTCAGCTCCCTTCTGTTCAGTGTGTCGCGACTCCTGGGAGGAGGTGGGGACGCTTCCCCAGAAGGTTATTTTTTTCTCATAGTGGTATTGTTCCCTGGGTCAGGTTATAGCTCATATGGTACCTCAGGCACCGGAAGGTCTTGAAGGGGTTTTTTGATCCATTGCAAATTATAGTTTGGAATAGGGGATCTAGGATGGAACGAAGGGCGAGCCCCTTGGAGGTCCTGGTGGATATAGCAAAGGGCTTTGGCTTTCTGACTTGTAAGAAGCTTCCTCTTGTAGACAGTTCTTTTGACCTAGCGCTTCATCTCTCTAGTTCCCTCTCTCTCTCCTCACTCTCGCAATGGCAGGTCAGGTTTTACATTTTGATGTCCATTTTTCTCTCCTGGGGTTGGGCAGGGTCTCTGTTCTTGTTTTTTTCCTGGTTCTCTGTGGTAGTCAGAGTTATGAGGCAAGTGTGTAGGAAGTTGATAACATTTTTTTATTGGGGGCTACTGGTTACACATCTCTGGTGTAGTTTGCCGCTTACTTGGAACTAACAGGAGGTATCCCTTGCCCTCTCCCTATACAATCTCGGCTTGTCACGGACCCGCCGGGCCTTCTTCACACCCCGGTCCTGCCGGGGTGTTTTCTCTTGTATGCCTTGGACTCTTGTTAGCTCTTTAGCTGCTTTCAAGGACTCTTGCAGGTCTCGATTATCATCAGTAGTTCTTAGGTGTCCTCCCCTTGGTAAGATTCTTTTATGTATAGGTCTGCCTCGACAACTGGTGTTTGACTTGACTCCTTTATCCTTCTCTGCTCCTCCTATACAAGTTGTTAGTCATTGGATTTATTGAGCAAGTTTTCTGTTTAGTTAAAAGGTTGAAGGAAGGCATGGCTTCGGGACTGTTAATAGATTGAAAGCAGACATTTCAGCTGCTCACTGACTAGTCCAAAGGGAATACATAGACAACGCTTTCTTGGTATGATAAGTCTTTAGGTCCATCCGCATTAAGTCTACCCACACACAAGTTTTACCTTTTTGGGAAAATAATAGGGTCCTAGGTTTGTTCTCTCGGGACCAGTAGCAATGGTATGTCCCCTGTTTCAGAAGAGTAGCTCGGAGGCCTCGGTGTGGTAGGAAGGTTGTAAAAGACATGTCACATTGCATCATACTATAGTTTCTCAAGTTAACAGTGTTTGTTCATAGCCCTTTTTTCAATCTGAAGAATGACAATTTTTAGATATTTGCCATAGGGGTTTCGTCTCCTCATTGGGGTAATTTGTTCCTCGTGTCTAGAATTAATAGATGCTTGTTTTTCTTTTTTGGTTTCCAACATTTCCAAAATGCAGTACTTTGAAGGTTTTAAGATGTCTTGAAATGTGAAGGTATTACGTTCTCCAGGTATCTTTTAGCTGCTTTCCTGAGGATAACCTAAGCATATATCTCCTGCCTCTCTGGCTTTGAGGGTTTGGGGGTTTTAGTAACTCCCGGGGATTGATATTGCTGCCATGGGGGGGTTTCAGCCAAAGGGAAGGCCTTGAGTGGTCATAGCTTCCTCTTGAGGAAGGTTGGTCAAAATGTTGAAAGCAGCTGACAGGTTGAGCAGGTTCACATTGATGTCATTCTATCATAAAGTATTAAGGTTGCAATTGATGTAATGCAAGGGCTTTGAACTTGCATAATATGAAGCCTCCTTGTCATGTCATAGAATGACTAATCCCCCTCACTATCGTGAGAGGGGTTTAGATTCTATTAAAGACAAGGAGGCGAGTGTTATAACACCCACCCACCCTGTGTTGTTTCTCTTATCTGCAGCTTTGGGTTGAAGAGGTCCAGGTAAAGGAGTCTTGGCAGGTCCCGGATGGATGGCCGTGTAAGGATCCTGAAGCTGGTCATCCACTGGACTGTGCTTGTTAATGTTTCTTAAGGATGGCATCAGAGAGCAGCTTCAGAAGAGGAGTTGCTGTTCGAGAAAGGGACATTTATGGGGGTGGGTTCCTGCTGATTGGTTACTGGGGGGGCTTGACTTGTGCCCCATCCTGGATTGGGATTACTCCACTAGGACTCTAATGGAATACTGTGTTTTCCTTGTTTCTTCTTGTAAAGATTTTTACAAAGTGTTTTTTCTTTGCTTCTATGTCAGTAGTAAAGATTGTTTTGCATAATACTCGCCTCCTTGTCTTTAATAAAATCTAAACGCCCACTCACGATAGTGAGGGGGATTAGTCAGTGTGAATGACCAAACTGGCCAAAGTCACAACACTTCATCGACTAATTAGCCACAATTAATCACCATACCTCTCTCACGGGTAATTGTTACTTCACTGCTGCTGTTTTGTCACACCCTTTAATATACCTAAGTGGACAGACGTTGCAGTTGCAAAAACATTTCTTTGCTAGCTAAACTGTGGTGTCAGATCACTAAGTTGGCTGTGTTTGCTATCTGTCTCTGACACGTGCAAGGCTTTCAAGTGCTTATTTCATTCAGTTGCTAGGGAAACTATACCAGCTGTTTGTAATTAGGAATGAGTGTGCTGGTTTTAGTTATGTCTACAAGTTTCACATTTTGGGGTGAAAACGTAATGCTGCAGTGAAGGAGAAAGCATTTCCTAATGAGCGGCCATTAATTGAATTTACTTTTGCAAAACCGCCTTTCTTCTCCTTTTAAACAACTCCATCAAGCAACATTACGCCACCTCAGCAGTGGCGGAAAGTAACATATTCGCAGATGGGACAATAATCGTGTAGCGGCCTCCTTAAGTAAACTGAACAACAAAACAGACACGCGCTGGAAAGGGTACAAGCAACGCTACCGTGGGCAGCGCAACACAACACAATTCTACACGCAAAACTCAAGATTTAGCACCTTCACGCTAACCTTTGATAATTGTAAATCAGCTCTGTGACTGACATTTGCATGAAAATAAATCACACAATTCTTTGATAATCTGGACCCTGGACAGAAGAAAATGACATTTATTTTCATTCTCAGTTAGAACGAAAATGTATTTTGCCTTTGTCTTCTCTTCTGTCCCTTAAAGTGACTCGACGCTCTGTGATGTCTGGATATACAAATTCACAGTACACAAGGAAATATTGCAAATGAGGGTCTCAAGTCAAAGTAGTTAAAGTGCAAAGAATTGAAAGTAAACTTTGCTTTCAATTCTGTGCACTCTACCAGCATGTATAGGGGACAAGGAGGACCAGGACAGGTGAAGGCACAACGAGGAAGTGAGGCCCAGTTCAGCTTACCTTGAGGCTGCTGGAGGTCCGCACACACACCGAGTGTGGCTCTGCTGCTCCTTGACTCCTTCCTGCCTGTGACTCACTAGGCCCGCCCATTCCATAATATGCCTAATTTCATTGGCTGTGGCCAATGGAATTTTAAAAATAAAATAAGAGAAATGAGCAGCACAGGGCTCTCTCCCATGAAGAGAAAGCACACCATGGAGCGGCAGAGCAGCCATCTTGAAGTGAGCATTGAGGAGAGGGAATGGCAAGCAGTGTAACCCATGAAAAGAATGGTGTGGTACAATGGCGCAATCCCTTTGGATTGCAAAGGGCCAGAGGGCCGCCTGCAGCCATTTTTTTTTTTTAATGCTTTGGCCCTGGATCACAAGAGAGATAGCAGTGGTCGCCACTGAGAGAGCAGGGGTGACAGCTGCGACCAGTAGTGGCCCCCAAATGACATCACTGCCTCTGTTTGCTTCAGCCCAAGGATGGTCATTGATTCACTGGTCCTGTTGTGACTGACTCTTTTAATATGTGTCCCTTGTTCTTGGTTGTTATTGATCATTTTCGAATTCCGACATTTTGAGTTTGGCATGACAGCAAGTGCTCTATAGTTTCTTTGCCTTACAGTGCTTTGCACTTTATCACCTTTTATTTCATGTACCAGAACTGTGGGTAGAGTATTCATTTTGGCTGCAGCCCCTTGTGTTCTTACCTAGCACTGATTTGTAGTGAACCGCCTGCTTCTTAAGGTTGCTCTGCTTTGTAGTTTTTCATTTCTCATTCCTGTTTCCTTTTCTTTCTGTCCCTGGGTGAGAGAGAGAGAGAGTGACTGCACTGGAGTTGCTCTTGGGTTTTTCCTGCTTCTGCTTCTTTGTTTTAGTGTTGTTTATTGGGTGTGCTTTTTATTTTCTTATTTGAAACTGGATGAGTGTCTATGTTATCCCTTCTATAATCCCTTCTATAATCATTAATATTACTTTGCGCTTTCTCTTGCATTGACATATATTACGTTAAAAGAGTGTCCGTAGGTTACTTTTTATGACATCGCTGAACTTGACAGCCTGTCACACTCTGTCTCTTGTCTCAGCTGTTTGTCCTTTGAAGTCTTCTTTCTCGGAGGTCTGTCTTTCCTCCTGGACGTTCGGGACTTGTACAGGTACAGACGGGTATCCTCTGTCTCCAGTGTGTAGACCGGAAACAACCTCGGATAGATGGTAGCGTTCAATATTCCAGGAAGATTAGGTGCGTAATGGTCTTAAGTCCGGGATGGGTCTAGGAACCAGGGAGGAGTCGGGATAATCGCACAGTGCAGAAGGCAGAGTGTGAGTACGGGAGGAGCAGTACCGAAGGTCCGGGAATGGAAAGGAATGAGCGGATCCTCAGGCGGAAGCGCGAGGAGCCACACAAATGATGCCAGGATGGATAATTAGGAACTTCTAACTAGAAAGGGAGTAGCACGGGAGTAGAAGGAAGTTAGGTACGCACTTGCCGGATACTCGGAAAGGAAGCGTTGAGACGCGCAGAGCCGCAGGGGCGTGTCTGTTTTCTAGGAAGTGGCAGGTCTTGCGGAAAACACGAGACAGGATGTCTCAATGTTGGTAGAATAGCGGGTATGACATTGTGGGGCTTGATGGACCATGAAGTCCAGAAAGGGCGGAAACGGCGAATCATGACATAGCCTCCTTAACTGGGTGTAATTGATTGTTTTCTGAGTATTCTTTAACTGGATTAAGACAGTAAATATCACAGCACCCGTGGTTCAGGATCTTGCTGAACTTTATGATAATTTTTGGTGTTTCTGGCTGATAACTCTACATGATTTTGCTACTTATGTAATTGTCTTGTTATCTTGCACAACCTACGGGTTTAGTTTGTATGCTCTTTTAATTTCTGAGTGCATGTTTTTGATGATTGCTGACTCCCAGTTGGATCTTGGGAACTTTTCCCTTGAAATTATCCTCTGCTGCGTATCTTCCCTTGATAGTGCTGCCCATGTGATCAGGTCCAGGTATTGACACCAAAAGCATAGGTAGTTACACAATGGCCATGAAGCGCCATCAAATGCCTCGGAAGTGGACCAAGTATGTCCATGAAAGGTCCAGGTTCTCACATCATAGCCCGGTTATGCCATCAAACGTGTAGGTGTTCACTCCAGTGGCATGTAATTTCATCAAAGTCCCAGATGCTAACTCTTATCTCTAGGTTTTGCTTTCAAAAGCGTATGCACTCATCCCGTTGCCAGATTTTTCAAAAAATAGCCTTTGGTAGGTATTGCCATAATGTCCTAGGTACTCACGCCATTGTCAAAATTCCCCAAACCCGTTCTGTTATCAGATATTACCAACAACAGTCTAACTACTCAAACTATTACCATTTATAGCAATGACATTCCCAGGCAGCCACACCAATGCCAGGTAAGGCCATCAAATGTCAAGGTGCTTATACTATTACCAGGTATTGCCATCAAAAGAGCACGTACTAACATCTCCAGCAGGCATGTACATTAAACACTAAGGTACTCATTCCGTTGCCAAATATTGTAATCATAATCTCAAGTACTCAGACTATTGCCAAATTTGAACACCAAAGGTCCTGATACTCACACCATTGCTAAGTGTTAGCATCAAGTGCTCAGATATTCGACTCCCAGGCACTACCAACATTGAAAGGTATTGGTATTGTAGGGCTAGGTACTACACTCACAGGTTCTTACCATTAAATGTTCCGGCATTCACAGCATTGCTAGGGATTGTCACTGAATGCTCATGGGAAAATTGGTAGGGATGGTAAGCTCCTCTTTTATTGACTAACACACAAGGAGCTGCCCTTATCAGTGGAATGCAGCGTTCCTGTGCTCCCACGCCCTGCCCAGCTCCCTTCCCTATCTCCCTGTGACACTAGGGCGGGGAAAATAATCACGGCAGAGAATAAGCAATTTCACCGAGTAAGTTATCCCTGCAAGGGACCTCAAATGATCAAGATGCCAGATAGATGAAGTGAGATCTCACATCTAATGACATCACATGATGTGACATCACAAGATCTTTGACAAAGCATGCACACACTGTTTCTTCATGCATAAACATTCATAAGCACAGACTGCATGCTTTTGTTCCACACACATACACTCTAGCACACAGTCACTCTCATTTAGTGCATACACACCTTCATGCGCTGACACTTGCTCAGCACACTCGCTCACTCCCTCCCACCCTCACCTCTCAGCTTACATGTGTACCCAACACTGTAAGCAAGGTGCTAGGAGCTGTACACTGGCATGTGGCCATTGACCCTGATGACATCACAATCAGTACCATACATGTAAGGATAATAAAATAACACAAGAATATTTTAATACCACTCAGATTTTAACTAAGCTTATGCCTACATATGCCTTGGTTGCAGTTCTGATATGCCGGGGATTCACCCTGAAGAACCAACACAGTAGCTGTTACTATGTTATTCGCTTTAGCCTAGCATGCCAGTTATAGCCATCGGCCACAAGCTGGGGAAGGGTCATTATCCCAAGCGATAATGACCCTTCCCGAGGTCTGTAAGGCTGTTAGCACATACTCGTAGTAGCAGCAGCAGTAAATTGATTGGTGTTTTGGTGGCGAAGTGAAATTTAATAGTAGGTAAAGTAAATAGAGAAACCAAGCTAATAAATTAAATGTGGTTTTATTTTGTATTATTTAAATAACATGGTTGTCTTCATAAATGAAGCACTTCCATTGCAAACTTTGTTAAACTGGAGCAGGTTTAACATGAGCAGGAATTAAGTGTCATGTAAAACTAAATGGTTTCTCTAAAAGAAAGTAAAACCATTTTCTTATGTTTTATCTTCATCTCCAGTGAGTTCAATTGGATGTTGCAGTGAAATAAAAATGTCCTCCCAGAGAGGAAGTGTCCTGATGAAAGAAATCTTGAATGGAAATAGCATTGTTGTTTCCCTGTCAGAATGTTCAGAATGCAGTCAATACTACCTGAGCAGAGGGGGCATTACCGGGCCAGGTAAGGCTGTGGGCGAGGTAGAAGCCCAAGGGAAAAGGGCACTTTACCGTTAGACCAGGGCATTACCAAACCCGGTAATGCCCTCGTGAGGGTAATATTGCTATTAGTATCCGGCACGGTGTACCGGATACTAATAGTTTTTTTTTTTAAGTGGAGAAAGGAAGTAGTCGTTTCTCAACTTTAAAAAAAAAAAGATGCCTTCCATGGACCAGAGACAGGACTACTAAGTAGTCCTTAATCCCTTTCCATGGTGGCCATTCAAAAGTGAAAAAAAAAAATAAACAAACAAGATGACCACCATAGAACGGTGAGAAGGGACTACATGTTGTCCATGCTCCCTTTCTCTGGCGGCCATTAAAAAGTGAAGAAAAAAAACAAGAAGGCAACCATGGACCGGGGAGAAGGGACTACACGGAGTCCCTTATCCCTTTCCATGACAGCCATTGAAAAAACAAGATGCTGACATGCGCCTTTCCATGGCAGCTATTGTTGGGTCAGTGACGTGTTCTCGGCACAGGAGAAGGACAGAGAGGTGCAGGAAAGTGGGGTGGGGGGTGGGGTTTGGGGAAAGAGGAGATGTGGAAAAGGAGGGTGAAGGGTCGTGCCGGTAGGGGGAAGGGGATGCAGGGGGAGCTGCACTTACCGGTGATCCAGGGGGGGAGATGGCAGCATTCAGCTCTGAGGAGGCTCGAAGTGGGGGCTATACGTGTGGTAAAGCCCCCGTTCTGAGCCTCCTTATTGTCTGGGAGGCCTAAGCCACACCCCCAATGGGTGCTAGTAGTTATTGACATTACACAAAATACTAGTACTACATGCAGCACTATTGCTATCAACATTTTGGCAGGTATAGTCTCCTGTATGGATGTACCACCAACCTACAGGAATTAATGCCTCACACATCCAGGTGTTGCCATCATCATATGTCAATGGCTGCCTCAATGCCAACCAGTACCATTGCCCTGCATGCACGATATCTAAGCTCAATTTGATGCCATCTATGCCCAGTTTATTCTCAATTGCCCCAGTAGTGCCATGCTGAGCCTGTTAATGTCTCACTTGCTTGCTATATTCACTGGCCCTCATTACGATACGGGCGCTAAACCATGGCGCTATTAGCACCATGATTGGTGCCGGTATCGTATCAAGTCCGCCAATGTTCAATGGGAAATTACCACCCCATTCCAAGGTTGGTGGGGCAGTAATTCCCCATTGAACATTGGCCCTTCCCCATTCCCATTTTTGCCCCATAGGGCTCAATGGGACTGGGGAAGGCAGTAAGTACGGTACCGCAAATTGCGGTACCGTACTTACCTCGAGAGTCCCTTTGCGGATCCCTACTTTAACGGCTGGTCTAGACCAGCCGTTCAGGTCAGGTCCCGCAAAGGGACCTCGTAGTAAGACGCTAAGTGGTTAACGGCGCTGCAGCCTTTTTTTACGGTGCCGTTAACCACTTAGCGCCAGAGTCGTAATGAGGCCCACTGTGTGTAAGATACAGCCTAACATCTAGGTGCTACCATTCCACAAAGTCCAGCTTTCAGTGTCCCAGCAATGCTGCCACAGGCCACATAATGCCTCATACGGCTCACAGGTGTTGACATTGTATACCGCTTTATACCAGATATGGGTGTTATGAAAATCCATATTTAGGGTAAAACCTCACATGTTCCAATGCTGCCATTGTATGCCGGTTAATGTCTCATGTGTCTGGTATGGTCACATATGTCAGACACAGTCTCACTTGTTGAAATGCCAGAGTAATACCAAGGTAGCCTTGTTTGACAGGTATAGTATGATATGCAAGATAAAGGCTCCAAGGCCTAGGCACTTATTTACGTGATTGTGAACCTGGGTGATCCAGGCTCACCAGGTACCATTTAAATAAAACGCGTCTCTATGGATCCTACCATTGCTGAATGAGGGGGTACCAACCTGTGTGCTGCTGTGAAGAATTGGTAAAGATGGGTAGCAATGGGCGGGAGTGAGACTTGTTGCTCCTCACAGCAGATGCAGCAGACCCCTCGACTGACTTTAATATGCCAGCAAACTTGGCAGAGGGAAGCCTGGCTCATGGTAGTAGCAGTGGCCTTATGGTCTTTTCTCCCATGAAGGTCCCAACCCTTGTCCCTCTTCTTCTTTGGAAACTATCAACAGTAAAAATAATGTGGGGCTAAGGGAGGGACAAGTGTTGGGTTTTATGTTAATGTTATGTTAATGAGTTTTATGGAGTGCACATTCACCCCAGGGCCATCAGTTCCCGTCTAAAAGAGTAGCGTCTTTAAGAGAGATCAAAATTCCAGGTGGTTCCAAGTGCATCTAAGCGCAAGGGGCAGCGCATTCCACAATTTACCAGCCGCAGTGGAAAATGCACGAACACCCACTTGATAAAGACAGAACCTGGGAATCAACACTATCCAGGCTTTGGCGGAACGAAGAGCTTGACCAGGCCGGTAGGGGGAAAATATATCCCAGAGATAGTTTGCATCCTGATGGTAGAAGGCTCGATGAACTAAACGAAGATCTTTACATTTAAACTCAATACGCCTGGCCACTGGAAGCCAGTGCAGTGAGCGCGAAACAGGGGAGGTATGGGTACCATAGGGCGGATTAGTAGCAATCCAAGTCCATAGATTTTGCAGTACCTGAAAACGATGGATCAGTCCCATCGGGTGGGCGTGAAAAAAGGCATTGCAATAATCTAGTCGGCTAAGCACAAGGACAGCTACTACTGGAGGGTGGAGATGACATGATAGAAATGGAAGAACCCTCCGTAGTACCCTCGGGTGGAAATGGCCAGCTTTACAAACTGCACCCACCTGCCGAGCCATAGAAAGAGTAGAAGAAAGAGCAACCCTCAGGCTTTTCGCTACGATCAGTGGTAGAGGAAAAACACCCAGTGCAGGGGGCCAGAAAGAGGGAGTCCAGAAAGTAGGATTCGGAGGAGAACCCGCCACCAAGACCTCTGTCTTGTCCCTGTTAAGTTTCAGCCAATTTCTGTTCATCCACTCCCCAACAGCAGTCACGCACTGACGCAAGCACAAAGACATCTCAATCTGGTTGAGATCTGTACAAACCAGAATTTGGGTGTCATGGGCATATGAGTAGAACCGAAGGCCAAAGCAGCAGATGAGACAGGCAAGAGGCTGAATATAGAATAATATGTTGAACAACATAGGGGACAAGGCGAAGTCCTGAGGAACCCCACAACATAATGAGTGAGAAGGAGAAGTGAAAGGTGGAAGAGAAAGCAGTTGGCCCCTATCCATCAAGAAGGAGGTGAACCATGTCAGGAGTGGCCCAGAGAGGTCCGGCAAGGCTAGGCGGGACAGCAGGATGGAGTGGTCGACAGTATCGAATGCTGCTGAAAGAGCTAGTAAAATCAGGGCTCGCACTCCTCTGCTGTCCACCAGCCTGGCCATGTCATTAACCACGGAAACTAGAACATTCTTCATGCTACTTCCCAGATGGAAACCCGACTGAAGGGGTCCAAGTGCCCAGATGACTCCAGAAAGGAAGAAAGAAGAAGCTAAACCAAAGCTTCAAGCAGCTTCATAAAGAAGGGTAAAAGGGAAATAGGATGGAAAGGAGCAGGGTCTAAAGCAGTGGTATTCAAATTGTGGGGAACGACCCTCTGCGGCGCCGTGGCCTCATGTACAGGGGGTCGCGCACCCACAGGCTGAAAACATTTTTTTTTTTTTTTTTACACCATAGCGTCATGTCTCCAACTTTTGCTGAAAAATGTAATGGCAAATGCCTGTAGCCTTCTTCATCCCCACTCCCCTGCCATTAACACATGCCTCATACACACGGCTCTGGCAGAGTCACTGCACGATGAGCTGGAAGCACACAACCACGCCAGCCAGCAAGAAGCATTTATTGCCGAAGTTCACAGTCGTACACAGTCTATTGATAACTGTCACCACAGTGACTACTGCTACTACACCAGCCCAGGCGCCAATGCACCAGACGGTGTGCTATGGTCAAACTGAGGTGCAGAAGTGATTCACCACCGACAGAAAGTGTTTTCTAAAAAGTGATGCTTTAACTACAGCTCATAGCAGCCTGGTCTTTCTTGAGTCTGCAATCACCCCCATCCTTCTGCTTTCCAATCAGATAACTATAGTTAAGTAGATCTGGTGCTTGGCTGCTGATTCCCACAATGCATTGGCTTCACAAATCAGAGATTACACCAGATTACATTAACCTTTTAGCCAGCACCTATGCTATGTTTTGCAGAAGAATCGTTTTTGGGACATGTACAGGTTTCTTTGCCCCTTTTATAAGACCTGAGAAAATATACCTGAAGAAAACCTGTCCTGGAAATTACAAGAATGTCACAGTGCTGACCTGAATCATGTTTATCTGACTGTCAAATTATTTTTCCAAACTCTTTATCTGACAAGCCTTTCAGATCCTTGCTAATTTGTGGCAGGTTCATTTTTGTCGCTAGTGTTGTCAGAGGCCAGGGGTAAAACAAGCAAAATAGCCCACTGCCTAAATGTGCCAAATGACACTTCTATAGGTGCCAGGTCACTATCGGTACCCAGGAGCATTTTGTAACAGGAATTTATGCTTTCTGTCCCCAAAGAAAAACCAGGAGGTTTCTTTCAACAATATATGCCAGAATTGCTCCACTTTCAAGCAGCCTCGTCCCAAAACAGACCATGAGGTCTGCTTCGTCATGCTTTTTTGTGTACCGCAAAAGTAATGACGCTGGTCCCAACAACACAAGCCAGCCACAATCTCAGCCACTCACAGGATACCCAGTATGTAAGCGCTACACAAACTGCAAAGTACAAATAGAGATATCATTGCGAACCGATTCTCAATAAGATGCGGCTGAGACTCGGACAGACATCTGCAGTTTTATGACTAGCACACACGCAGGCTGCAGTGTTTGGATTCAGTAGCCCACATCAGATTCCTGATATTCCAAACCCTACTAAATAGCTGTGGCTGTTTAAAAAGTATATATAATATTGTTCTCTTTGAGTAAAAAGGGTCATCATACCCTGCATACTTGTAACATACTGAAACATTCTACTCAGCCTCTTTAAATTCAATTAATCTTGGGAATTGTTAAAAAATAAAGTGTGCTGTAAAATGCAGCATTTTAATCCAGTATTTAAAAAAAATTCCCTTTCGTTGGTTCGGGCTCCCTCGCTACGCTCCGTCTCTATGCGTATCTGGGGGAAATATTTAAGCCTCGCCACTTAAAAAAATCACCAGCCGCCACTGTTCCTGGGACTGTGGTGGTAGCAGGATGGGGGGAGTCCAGGATCTGTGGAGGGGTGGGAAGAGCCAAGGGACTGGGCTAGGAGTGGGATGAGGGAGTCCAGAGACTGATGGGAGCAAGTGGGGGGCCCAGGGACTATACTGGAAGCAGGGAGCAGCAATGGCATGCAATAGTTCATAGCCATTTGGACTTACTGTCCATTTGCCATTTTTGGGGGGGGGGCGGCCTGTCCACATTTTTCTCAGAGGGGTCCCAGGCCAAACATTTTGAAGACCACTGGTCTAAAGGATCCAGGGACCTTTTTTTCAGGAGAGGAATGGTCACAGCTTGATTGCGCTCCACCGGAATATGTCCCGATTGACAGGACAAGTGTTACCACTTGTTGCCCCAGTAGCCTACTATTTTAAGATGGAAGGGGGAAATGTGGGCTCTGGTTTGAAACAACAGATAGAAACCATGTCATGGAACAGACATATGTATGTTTTCTGCTGTTCCTGCTGCTTTCACTATAATCTCTGGCCCAGGGGGAGCAATTGCAGCACCAGGGATGTTTAAATGGTGGCAAACCTGACTTGCAATGGTGGAAAGAAACATGATAATCAGCGAGGACTGTGGAGCAGACTGCAAGTGCAAACACACCAGACAAGTGCGGGCAAGGGAAGGCAGCAGAAGCCACAAACATTCGTAGCAGTTTGGTACAGGCTGGTGACACAGAAGCTTGCTGGAGTAAAACATGTCAGAATCAAATGGCCGTCATGACAGGGCCATCTGTTTCCAGAATGGCCACCTCATTTTTTGTGCTTGATCATCCCACTTTGCTGTGGACTGACTGTTAGTGACTCAGACGTAAGTGTGCCAACATCTAATCCATAGAGAAGGCAAATTATTCTGTTCAGGTGTCCTAGCTGAAGCAGTCATTACCCTTGTCCCCAGGAGGACACAGGTTTAAAAGGGGGAGCTCTATACCACATTGTTGGAGTTTGCAGACAAGGGGACAATATGGAGGCATGTGTAGAGAGCAAGATGGAGAGTGGAGAATTGAGGCAAGAGAATGAAAAGGAAGCCATTGTTTAAAGGCATGTTCAAGGAGAAGGGGTGAGAGAGAAGAGAAAGGAGCAAGTGAGAGAAAGATCAGGAAAGAGGACATGTGAGGGAAAGGTTGATATTTTAGGACTGACACAGGGGGGAGTAAAGGTAATACTGAAAGCAATTGTAGGAGATAGGTGAAAAGTGGAAAAGGTAAGCAGCGAGGAGGGCAAAGTGGTCATAGAAGTCCAAACCAAAAAAACAAGCATTGGCAGAAATAAGAGTTACAAACTCTAGAGGGAGTGGAAAGTGACAAGTAGTAAAAGAATGTGGGGTGACAATACAGCCCCAGGGTGACAGAGATGGAGAAGCCATGCTAGGCCCCTATTGTGAGAGTGAAGATGGCTAATGTGTAGAGTTCCATTGAATTATAAAAGCCTGTACAAAACAGTCATTTCGACATAAGGCCTAGTGAAATGGAAAGAAATGGGCCTAGCCAACTCCACTAATATGGACAGGTGTGCAAGTGAAGGGGAATCTACGTGAGAGCTTAAAACTGATGGATATGCCCAATGAATGTGACATAACCTGTGGTGCTGCAGATGCTGACTTTGGGTAAACTGGGAAATGCACCTTTGACAGATGTAAAACTGCAGCAGTGCCCATGGAAAGAAAAGGTACATTTGAAACACTGCACATGTCATGATGCCCGCTCCCGGGGAGCCGGTTCAAGCCCTGCGTCCCCGAAAGCGGACATCCAGTCCCCAAGGAAGGACCCAGCAACCCCATATAGGGGCCCTTTAGTAGTGTCCTGGCGCCTATGGCGCCAGGCTCATAAAAGACATCAGTCCTGGCGCCATAGGCGCCAGGCTCATTATGGGAGTGCTTGGGTGCACTTACCTGATGCAGACCATGCTGCAGGATCCCGGCCTCCTTGAGGCCTGAAAGGAACCACTTTACCTGTGGGACTAATTTACCATCCGGGCGTGGTCGGGGAAGGATACATACCTGATTGGAGGAAGGATACATACCTGGAACTTCTTCCAAGGCTATTTAAACCCCACCCGAACAGCCACACGTGCTTCACGTTGTTCTGCATCTAGCAGCTGGACGCTCACCGTGTCTGCTCCTGCATCCTGACTTCTGCCACGCCTGCCAGCATCCTGGATCACCTGCAAAGGAAGAGAAGAAGAGAACAGAAGAAGGAAAAGTCCTTACCTGCTAAAATCCGCATCCCGGAGACATCTCGCCGACAATCCTGAAAAGGAAGACTTTTATTTAAAAGCTCATCGCGTCGATTACTGCAGCGCCGCATTCCACTCACCTTTACAGGGCGCCTCCATGTTCAGCAGCGATCATCCGGATTCGCAGTCACGCCCCAGCGCCTAGGGAGAAAAAGATGAGAACAAAAGGTGAGAGAGAGAAGGGAATAAGGAAAGCTAAATCTCCATGTTAAGACTTACCTGTTGATTCATTCCCTCTTCATTTCGGGTCCGCGCCGCATCCTGGCATTTCCAGACCCCGGCCCCTAAGGGGAAAAAGAGACATCAGCGCTAATGAGCGAATGAAAGACATTACCAAAAAACGCTCATTAAAGACTTACCTGATTTCTACAAGGATTTCACCTCTCATCTCGGTTCGGTGCCTGTTCCCCGGCATTCCGTACCCCGGCCCCTATGGGGAAAAAGACACTAGCATTAGTACATTAATGCATGGACACAAGGGGAACCTCTTATCAAAAAACTTACCTGGAAGCCAAGCAAGTTTGGTTCTCACCAATCCGAAAATCCAGTGAAGTAACTGGATACCAACGCGCCCCTGCATCAGAAGCAGGATGGAGAGCTCGTCCTTACAGACCCTAAGGTGAGACGCTACGGGGAAACACAGAAGGGTTTTGAGGAGGGTGAGAGGGGAAAGTGGGAGGCCGATTGCATTACCCCGCAGACAGTGAATCCCCTATTTTCGCCTACAGAAGGATACTTCTGCGAGCCAGACAAACCAGATCTGGGGGCCCGGTCCAGTCCGTCTTCCGAACCCTGCGCATCACCTTAGAAGAGGTCACAGCAGCGCGAACCAGGCCAGCGCCTCCGTGGGAGTCAGGTGAGCATTAAAGCACATTTGGAAGATAAAAAGGAGGAATGATGCCTGACATTTAAGAAATAAATTAAAGTGACAGATTGTGTATATAAAGAATAAAGAAATGTAATTTTCATCATGTAAAATGACAGCCTGTAAAGAGAAAGGCCTATTTCGTTTTTGTACAAGTAAACACTGTTTTCCTATGTTAACTGTGGCCTATCTGTTTGTATAAGATTAATAATGAATCTACCTCTGTTCTAATATAGTAGAAAAGAAAGATTGTATTTATGAACAGCAGGCCTAGGTGTAATGCAAAATGTTACACGTTAAACACATCATGTCAATGTAAAATGCTATTCTTTTAGAAATATGTATGTAGCTTGTTATTCCTCATTGAACTGGAATGTCTGTGCCTCTGAAACCTTGACCTCAAGACCTTTTGCTAAGGACCTCTAGGAGAAGAAGTTCTGGTTTTCAATTTAAATGCTAAGATAAACAGAGAATTAGATCAGAATTGTGGGATTTGCAGATAACACAGCCAGCAGAAATTATCTTTAAGATCAGGTCTCCTCATTAACTGTGCATTAGCTTGAAACAAAAAGCTTTGAAGCCCAGGAGAGGAGAGCATGATCACATGGACCAGCCAGCTGTCCGATCAGGTCATAGAAGAGAAATGAAACCTAAGAATTGGTGGGGGCTATGGGAAACTGAGGGACCCATGTGATGCCTTCCCATTGATTTAATCTTTGTGCCACCTTTTCATTAATTAAAAGAGGATTGTATGTCCCAGTGAGCTCACCCCAGACTCAGATTAAAGGGAATAGAAAGCCCATTGGGAACATGTAAAAATGATTTTTTTTTAATTATTATTTGTTTTTGGTTTATTTAAACGTATATAAAAAACAATTTAGAATGTCACAAATTTAGCTATGAAAACATTGTTACTTAGCAGTTTACATTCACTAAACAGTTTCAACATGTTTCTTCAGTAAACAAATTCATAAGTCGTATCATTCTAGGTTACAGATATTTTTTAGAAAGCATTTACTTTGATTTTCAGTGATACTGAAGTACTATGTAACATTTTGTTCCACAATTGGTCTCTGATAACATAGGAGATGTTATTCACAAATTTCTAAAAATATTCAATTCTCTGTGAAATCAAATTGGGATATATTAGTAACAGATGTATCAATGTCTCTTTCTCACCTTCGATTTGACAGTATCTACAATATTTATAATCACCAGAGGTTGGATGACGGATGTTACATATCTCCTGCGTATTTAGGACATTAAATCTAAAGCACATATTGCTGTTCCTAAACATGCATGAAGGATATTTTACAATATAAGTTTCAGGTACTGGATGCCACTTCTAGCATGATACAGTTTGGAAGTACAGTTTAGAGTTTAGAATTGCAGCATTATTCTCCACCCAATCAAAGGCTTTAACCAATTTTATTACCTTGGAGGAATTTGCAATAAGAGTTTGTATGGATATACTCATGTTCGTTACAATGATTTGTACTTGCTTTTTAAGCATACACATGAATTGCCCTGTTTTATCCTTTATCAAAATTAATTTTGTGTGATGGATACAACTAGAGTTATGAGAAAATGTATGATTACGGCCTTCTCATAATTCCGAGGGAATAGAAAGTTGTTGTGATGATAGGTTTTGGAAGTAAGGTTTGAATCAGGAAGGGACAGATTTGTGACTATTTTGGCTCAGGAGTAAATAGCAGTAGGGCATGCCGAAATAAAATTAGTTTTTTCTGACTCGCCACAAAATATAGAAATCAAAAATATATATTTGCAGGCAATTATCTGAAAAAATTAGGGTAGCTGCCATGTTGTTAGATTTTCAGATCCCAAAAGTGTAAAACTACCTGTCATTTTGAAATTATGTATTTTTCTTCCTCCCTCAGCTTCCATAACCCATACCTCCCAACTTCTGGCCTTATCAGCAGCCAGTGGATGTCTTGGTGGGAGGTGAAGGGAGAGAGCTAGCCAATCCATATAGTGGGAATTATGATAATATGTAGGTGTCATCAGCCCTATATCTTGGCAATTTCCAATCCAAGAGGCAACTTGCAAGAAAAACACTCAAGAGAGAGACCAGGAGAGCTGCATGATCCATCAGGTACCACCTTGCCAGGGGAACAAAGATAAACCAAAGCCTACCTAGAAGGAGGGAGAAAAGTAGACCTAGGTACTTTGCTTGGAAATCTGGGAGCCCTATCTGAGAGAGCCCTGTGGCTGGAGAGACCTGGCTGGTGGATACAGTCTTGAGGTGTAAGCTTCCTGCCTGAAAGAGGGTCTGAGGATCTGGCGGCACTCCTGAGCTAAGAACAGAGATCTCCCATGTACGCAGATATAGCCCAAAGCTATCAATTGTGTGGGGGCTACCTGCCTTAATACCTTTTCCCTTTGTGGGCGAAGGGGAGCAAAACTGGGTAGGCCTGTCCATATTGAACTAAAAAGTTAACTCAATTAATTCTCTATAGAAGAGCACTCTATCCAGTTACATTGGAATCTGTCTGTTTAACCAATACCTTTGAATTGGTGGGCGCTCTCCATTAGTCGGAGGGGGTGAAAGCGTGTATACCCTTAGCACAAATAACTAAAAATATAACTTAATTAATTCCCGTAGGGTCATTTATCACGGGATGATGTTTTTGTCAAAATTCGAAATTGACAAACGATTATCCCAGTGCACTGTAAATGACTCCAGTCTGTAATGTAATTGGGTAACCCTGGTGTTCAATTGAATGTGCTAGAGTACCCAAAACAAAACTCCCAACACCTTGCATTCCCTTTGAAAATAAATTGTGCAAAACGAATTTTCCCTTTCAGCCTAAACCAGAATCCCAAAGCCTTGCATTTTCATTGTAGGAGTGGTGCAAAACAAAATTCCCCATTTAAGCCCTTGCATCCCAAATCAGAATTCCAAAACATTGCATTTTACCTAAATAAAAAGCCCAAAAAACGATTTTCCATTGTGTTACCATTCCATGTAACTTGCCCTCAGATCAGAGGGGTTATATCTAATTGATGCCTGGAGGGTAGGGTTTGCAGGGAGAAAGGAGTATTGTGCCAAACTAAGCAATCATTGTGTATTTTGTATGTTTCCTATTGGTTAATTTGCAAAAAATCTGAGGTAAATTGTGACTGCAAACTTCAACATTTTAGCTGTGTCTTATAGCAACTGAAAGTCGTTTAAACCAAGGATAGTTAATTGGTGCAAGAAATTTTAATTTGTGAAATTGTGTAGTGCCACAGCATTGGTGGTTAATGTGTTTGTGATTGCTTACGATTCTTTGCCAAACCTTAAATAAATATATATTCCTACTATACATCGGCCTGGTTCCTAGCTTATTGGGGGTACAGATGGTATTTGTGGGGGTGGTGCGAGACAGGTTGGAGGCCTCACTAAAGTTGAATCTGTATAAGCGCTTTGGGTGCATGCCACCTTGCTTGTGGGGGAAAGGAACTACCTGAGTTGAGAGTGGCTGCTAAACTATCGTGACAAAGCGTGGGACTTGAGTAAGGGTGGAACCACGGTACAATCATTAGAAATGTGGAGAGTTATGTCGACCTTGGTCAAGAGATTGATAGGATCAAATGTCTGAGAGAGAGAATGTGAGAAAGAGTGACAGAGAGAGGGAGAGATAGAGAGAGTTACAGAGAGAGAGTGTAAGAGAGAATATGATAGAGGTTAGCCAAGAGCCATAGTCCATATTCTGGGTGGGGGCTGGCAAGCCTACCAATGAAACTAAATAACACTTGTTCTCAGGGAATCTGAATCAGGAAGGCCTGTGAAGAAGTTGGGCCACGTTGGCTCATCGAGAATCTGAGCAAGGAGGCCTCACAAGATAGTCAAGCCAGGCCCTGCCCCAGGGGGACCCAGGTCAGCAGTGGGTGTCCAATCTCACTGCATCACACTTTGTGTGAGCTAAAATGATGAGGACCTTAAAATCAACGTGACACAGATAGGTCGGACATTGACTATCATCAGCAAGCACATCAACAATTCTCAGGAGGGCCACCATACGTCAGAAGCAATGAGTAGGGACAACAGAAATCCTGCAAGCATTGAAATCTGAGAGTAATTCTGGTACATCGATCAGGAGAGTTCACCCTGACAATGAACTTTGACATAATAGGACTTTGGGACTTATGACCATGACCATTTCTGGACCCTAGCTCAGAACTCTTCGATCCTTTCGCTCAGGTGTTCTGGTCATTCCTAAACCCTTGCACCTTTTTTAAAACCTTATTTTGACTCAGGGTCTTTGTTGATCCCTTGGTCTGTCTTGTCTTTGAATTTGATTCTTTGCTCTACTTGGAATGTGAGAAGTCATGTTAAGGTAGGAAATATGTGCTCATGTTTCTTCAGGTTGGAAAACGTGCTGTAAAGCCAGTTCTGTATTTTCTGCTGCTTTTAGATTTTGCACCTTGCATAGTCGTGCTGGCAGGTCCCCAAAGAGAAATGATTGGGGCATTGATAGAAACCTTCTTATTACGTTGTGTTTGAAATACCACATAGCCCCCTTGACTTCTGTACATTGCCCCAATTCTCCATCTTGCTGTTGCCCTCTCCCTCCACCATTTTGCTATCTCATACACCCATCAACTTACCTCCTGAACTTCTCCAGCCCTCTCCAGCACTACACTGTTCATTCTCCTATGTGCCGATTCCGACAAACTCTTCCTTGTTTCACTTGATGGAAACAAAAAGGGGACTTGTTGGGGTAATGTCAAAGGTAACTCAAGAAATCGAGAGAGTGTGCACCAACCAACCATTTTCATGAAAAGCTGCACCAACCCATTCAGACTAAGCACGAGTAATGAAGATTACCAGTCATTAATACATGTATTGCTTCCACCCCCTCTCTTCACCATCCCTTCCATCATTAATAATTTTGATGATTCGCAGAGCCAATAGTGTGCCCGATTGACAGGTAGAAGAATGCTGGCTATGGCAGCCATTGTTTACTCCTCCGCGGGAAAGAGGAGAGCTCAGTTAAGAAAAGATAGGATTTTTGAATGACTGACTAGCGGAAGGAGTTGTCCTTTATGAGTCATGCCTGGGACAATACAATGATGGCGTATGTATTTTGGCTATTGCAGTTTCTGTGCACTTTGAAGTATGTCGCTCTCCAAAGTCTAGGAAGCTGGGGTGTATCGTGGCATGTGTGGCCTCACTAGGGCATTACCTTCTAATTGTCTCCGTGTGGCTTGCGGTACCATGCATGAAGCTGATATTTCCACTTGGGCACATGGCTTGTGTGCCTCGTGTGTACTGCTGTGTTAGCGATGTGGGATTTCAGGTGTGAAAGCAGGTGGCATGGACATGTTGAATATAGTTGGATAGTCAGCTTGTCTATGTGGTGAACCACTTGGTAAGTGGCACTCACTTGGGGGATGTTTGTTCATGCATTGCCGTCAGGGTATTTACATTCTGAAAGTTGCCCACTCAACATTACATTACCAGCCACTATTCAAGTGAAATAATGTACAGATGTTGTTCATACCTGATTTTGAGCTGACCACAGTTGTCATAGTTGTCTGTAATTTATCCATGTCATTGATTCGATGCATATGGTCTTTTATTAGCACATTTGGAATGTGTGATTTCACAGTGACCAAATCTTTACACCACTCATTGGAGGACCTAATCGCATGCATGCATGTGTTCTTGTAGGCACTATGTGTCCTGAGACAGTGGCAGATGGGCACATGTGCCAGTAGCCCTTCCTACAAGGGGAGTCCTTGCATGGGTGTTGACTTCCTAGACCTGGTTAGTCTCTTAGCCATGCCTGTGGAATGGTGTTGGACCTATTCTTGCATGGTTATTCACACAGACAGTCTGGATGTGGCACTGGTGATCTGGCAAGCCTGGTTGCCTGTGAAATAAAGTGTGCGCACGGCCCCTTGTCAGTCAGAAGAAGAATAAAGCAGCTGAGAAGGAACATAACGTGATTCTAATGAAGAGAGATAATGGGGAGCAAGACCATTAACACATGAAAACAATGCAGAGGAAACTGAAGACAAGCTTGAAAGGGAAGCCAATGAAGTGCTGGCAAGTACCTAAGGGAGGAGCAATGTGGGAACAGGGTGGAAGTACACAGACAGCAGAATTCATTCTTAGAGGTATTCGACAATAGGTCATAAAAGCACACACTTTATAGATATAGTGATCCTAAACAACGGATCATACAAATATTATGCCATAAAACAGAAATACATTTCACAAGTAAATTAAAACAGTATCATATCAGGGACAATACGAATTGTAAAAGCAAAGAAAAGCAAGGGAATGGTGAGGAGATAGCTGAAGAAGAAGAGAAGAGATTGGGGAAAAGAGCAACTAAGATGATCAAGCTTGGAAGCAAAGAATGAGTCAAAGACAGGGGCAGAGAGTGGAATTAAGGGAAGGATTCGAGAAGGAAGGCAGAACAAGTGTATGGGAGATTGATAGTAAAGCCCTTTTGCATTAAAGGGATGAAGGTCATTGGAGGCATGACCAGTTGGCATAGCCATGGAATCAGATGAGGCACAAGCCTTTTTCCAAGAGTGCTCTAGTATGTGTTGATGTCTGCTAGAAGTTTGCAAAGACGGGGGAAGCCAACGTTGAGGTGGTTTACAAGAGGGAAGGGAAGGAAGAGAAATAAACAGATGAAATATAAGGGTAAGACGTGCAAGTAGAATAAACACAAATCAAATCAAGCGGCAAGCCAGAAATATGGGAAGCATGAATGGATAATCGAAGCAACTCAAAATAATCAATAATAGAAAGAAAAGGCCTTGGAGTGGGGGAAGTAAAGATGCAAATTAAAGTCAGCAAGAAGAAAGAAAGGAGATTGAAAGGGAAGAAGGTAGGATAACTAGAAATCAATGTCATCACAAAAGGAAGATAGAGGCCCGGGAGGATGATAAACAATAAAAGAAAGAGATGATAAGGTTTCGAAAAAGATGCCTAATGATACTCAAAAAAAAGAAAGATTAGAGCTAAAAGGAGATGATACAATGTTTTAGGGTGGAAGAGAATAGCACTGCCACCCCCAGTACATGGAAGACAAGAAGAATGTAAGAATGAAGTAGAAGAAGTGATTAAAGCTGCAGACGTAGCTGAATTGAAAGGAGAAATCCAGGTTCCATTAAGAGAGAAATTGTAGGTTGGGAGGGAGAAAAGGATCAAGAACAGAACACGTTTTGTTGCAGTGAAAGTGTGCATTACCAAGAGTCTCAGAGACATTGTGGGACAATGAAGACAAAATAGATTATTTCGGTCACTGAAAGTATGGCGGAATCATACGAAGTGTTGAACCAGAGAGAATGAAGATCAAATTGAATGGCGGATGAATATGTAACATTGCAGAAGCCAAGATGGAGACCAAGAGTCAAAAATACTCATAACCAGCTGATGACAGCCAAGTACAAGCTTGGCATCTTCATCAAGAAGGTATGTAGCTTCAATGGGAAGGAAGAGGTGGAGGAGCGAAGAGAAGATGGAGAGACAGAGGCAAGATAATAACAGTGAAGCCCATAAATAGCTGTAAAGTGTCATACAAGTACAGAGCACGGCCAAGCAGTATGTTCCTTGGACCTCTGTGTCTCCAGACTCTGCTTAGTCCTTATTCAGGACTCTGTGGATCTTTCCAGTCTGCTATGGTTATGTTAGCATCTTCTCCCACCTTATGGAGTATAGGATTCTCCAGTTTCTTAAATTTCTGTCAGACGCTTAAGAGCAGGGGCGTTGCTAGGGGGGGGCTAAGGGGGCTATAGCCCCTGATCTTTTGGTTGTATCCCCGTGTAGAATCTCAGGAGCTACAGCCAAAAGACCAGCTAGCCCCCAGTCCCAACAGTTCCGACATCAGCTTAGCCCCGGGTCTTTTCCAGACCTAGCAACTCCCCTGCTTAAGAGGCTGATTAAATGTGAGAGTCTGGCCGTCTCGATGGCTTCTTCAGCTATCTCTGGATGCACAGTAGGTGTGAGGCTCCAACATTCTCAATCTCAGGATGCAGGGAAGGTGTGAGACTCCAGCAGTGCCAATGGCTTCTTCAGCCATCTCATGATGCACTGTAGGTGGAACATTCCAGCCATCTCAAAGGCTTCTTTACGAGTTATTTTGCAGGGTGAGACTTAGACATCTCCTCACCTATCCGAAGTTTCTCTATAGGCTCCTGAGGAGGTTTAGCAGCTTCACAGTCTTCTCCAGTTGCTTCCCAATCTCATGCTGAGATGTCTCTCTCCAGCTATATAGCTGAGGCTCTTCCCCTATACATGTTCTTCTTTTGTTGCGATTGGCTACACACTAGCTCTTCTTTTCTCTCATTTACGTATAAGCACCTGTGAGCTGAAGCTATCTCTATATTGCTCCAGGACTTCTAGGAGTGATGTCAGAGGTAGAGGCATGAGCAGTAAGTCATGAAAACCCTGGTCATCATTGTCAATGTAATTGCTCCATCCACTAACACTGTGCAGGTTCATGTTTTCTCTCTTGCCAATAGGTAGCCGTCTTTTCCATAATCCACATGAGTTTGTGATTTGGCATTGCTCTGCTTTGTTCACTGCAACCACAGGGTGCTGATGTCGGTAGCAACATTCACCTGCTGTTTCTAATTCTGCTTGGGGAGGGTAGTTCCTCAGAACCCTTCCTTTTTTTGTGACAACATCCAGGTGGTGCTGGTAGACTCATTTTATATTCATGGTAAAAGTCACATGTTTTGAGGCACCAGAGCAAGACTTGGTGATTTGTCAAACTTTACACGATAACAGATTCTTCTTTTCTATGTAACAACGAGGTCCCTGGTTTTTCTCAAGTAAAGTGGACTTTGATAAGCTTATTGAGGGATGAATTGGTTCCTAAGGATCTGTCTGGCCATCAGGGTCAGCAATAAAATGCTGCAAGGTTTTTGCGAACAGTGTTGGTGCACACAGAAATCTGTTTAAACCTCCTTCCAGAGTTAAGAGAAGGTCCTTTTTTCTGTTTTAGTTCAATCATCTCCAAATATTGGAGATGCTGGGTTTTAGGCATGAGGTTCCCAATGCTACGTGACCGAACATTGGTATTTGCAGTGCACCTACTCAAAGGCCTCTGTTTGAAGATGTAAGGGTTACGGTAATTGGTGACTTTTGTAAGGTTTTAAAAAAATGGATTCTTATTCAAATGCTTTCAAATTGTTAATGTCTACCCCTTTAATCGAGGTCCACCAGCAATCCCTTGATATGTTGGAAAAAGACACGAAGGGGAAGGCTATGATTGTGAGGAACAGCCCCCTTTTCACGTTTGTAACTTTGTACCTAAAGTTTTGATAGGATCGTTTTAAATAAATTGGGCCTCATTACACGGTAGGCGGTGAGCCATGGCGCTATTAGCGCCATGGCTCATGCCGGTAAAATACCGGCACCGCCTTGGCGGAAAGGGGATTTACCGCCCCATTCCAAGGTTGGAGGGGCGGTAAATCCCCTTTCCGCCATTGCCCTTCCCCATTCCCATTTCTGCCCCATAGGGCTCTATGGGAATGGGGAAGGCGCTAATTATGGCACCGCAATTTTGCGGTGCCGTAATTAGCTCCGAGGTCCCTTAGCGGGTTGGATTTTAACGCCTGCAAGAAGCAGGCGTTAATTCCTCCAACCCGCAAAGGGACCTCGTAGTACGGCGGTAAGGGTTAACGGTCACCGTTGCCATTAACGGTGACCGTTAACCCTTACCGCCGTCCGTGTAATGAGGCCCAATGTCTTTGTATAATAGTCTTGTTGGGCGTGTTCTTGTAAAGTAGTCATGAGTACCACGGTTTCCTTTTAGACTTTGCATCCCTCATTAATGATTTACACATTTTAAAAAGTAAGATATTAGAGAACTCCTAAGATTCAAGATTGAAAGTAAGAGCATTTAAAAAAAGATCCCATTAAAGCACAGTGAAGCCTTGCTCTTTAAGAGTCACACTGGGGAATGGGACTGCAACCTTTGCCTCTCCAGATGTTTTGTACTACTGCTCCCATCAACCTTAGCCAACAGTTATACTGGTGAGGGGACATGGGAGTTTTAGACCCCTGCACTGGGGGAAACAGGGAACCATGCATCAGAGCTATCTATGATGAGGACTGGCGAGAAGTGCAGTCCATGGTAAACTGAGAAGGCATCAACTACTGGCTGCGAGTGGGAATGTTGAAGCTACTTTCTGATGACAATTGATATAAAGCAGAAGAGGCGAAGTTCTTGCCCGTCTGACAGTGCTCGGATGGATTTATCGCTGAACACACCCTTCCTTTGGTCGATAAAAGCACTAATCAGACAAATCACTAAGCCACCAACCCTCCTCATCCACACCAAGCTTGCATTCACCAAACTCACAATGACCTACTACTAGACAACAGTATCCCATGCAGCTTGCTAATGGGGAACCCCATACTACAATGCAGCAGGAGGTAAGATGGTTGTGTCTAGATCTGCTACTCTATTCTACTTAGTTCTGCTCTAGGCTGTGCCAACAACTGCAAAGATCACTCTGATGCATCTGTTGGTGCGAAACCTGGTGTACCAGAGGTCTGGGGTTTTGCTCTCCCGAGGGCTCAACAACCCCCTCCCCAGAATAACATAGTACTCAGCCAAGGGCAAGTCAAACTGTTGTTCATTACAAAAATCCAACACAGATCATACAAGACAATCACAATTCTCCAGTAGTTCTCCACTCCCCAAGATGCGCTCCCGGTTTTGACCACAAGTGGCATCATCACCTGGGCCCTCTCCCAAAAACCTATCACCCTCACGGATTGGGTGCTTCGAGTGGTAGCACCTATAGCTAACCCATTTAGAGGTTATTCTACTGGCCCTTGCATATCGGTTGGCTGACCTGTCCCGTCCCCAAGGAACTAGCTATTACATTGTTGCAGGGTCGTGGACTTAGCATTGGCCCTTGCCCTCTGCCATCCACTCCTGGATCTCTGTCTCTTGATTGGTTAGATTTGGTCTCCCCAGGCCTTGGACCCAGTTTGTTTTCTCAGCCCTATGTGCATCTCTTTAAGGGGATGTGACGTGACTATGTTTTCCAATTGTATCTGGTAGTAGACCACCTTTGCCTATGTGAGTGCGCTTTCACATTGCAACCCTTGTTTCACTTCTCATCTGGGTGGCTGAGAATGGCTCGTCTTCCCACTACGGGTGAACGCCCATTGTCTAGTTCGGCTGAATCACGTGGTTATGGACCACAAAATCTAGCTCTTTGGGTCTGAATTTATGAGGATTTATTACATTTTCTTGCAGCTGTCCCCTTGTCGTTTGGAACTTAGAATGTTACTGTTTATCTCTGACCTTCGCTGCAAGCTCGGTCTTCACTTCGTGCAGCCTGAGCCTGCTCCTCTTGTCTGGTGTTCTGTGGCTTGAGGCCTGTAATTTTCCTTAGACTTATAATGTGATTTCTTCATACTTGTACTGTGCTATGTTTCCTGTAGGTTTGTCAGATGTGGTCCTACCAGGCTCCATATATACTCATGTAGTTCCATAAGGTTAATTGCCATATGCATCTGCAAGCTTACTCAGGATCTCTTGTTGCCTTGCATTTCAGCATTACTGCATTTGGCTAATGAGAAAAATAAGACAAGTTTTGACAGTATGTATATGTATCTGTCCGCTGTCTACAGAACTGTGAAAGCATGTTCTTCGTGTAAGCGAGTGTGTCTTCATGCAATGCTGTGCAGGGCTGCAAATGTTCTTCATGACTAAAGCTACTGCGTCGTGGTGTCACTAGTGATGTCGGCCCAGTATTTTCATTGCTTTTAATTGATGCAGTCCATTATAGTATTTGGTTCTACGATCTCCATTGGGTTCCCTGGATCTGGAAAGATATGCACTGGATATGGTTGGAATGGCTATACCTGTATACAGAGATACCTCTCTGTATACATGCCAGCCAGTGGTGCACTTGGGGTTTGTCCAAAAAATGATGAGTGACTTTGAGCGTTCTTGACTCGTTGGCCTGTCAAGTTGATTGGGGTGAGGAGGGGCATTCCTGGTACCCTCTCTTCACACCTCATCACAATATATCTGATAACACTAACTATCCCATACTCAGATTCATGTCATGACTGAATGAAAGGGCTCTATCACTTTGCCCAGTAAAACGTCATGCTACACTATGCTGCAATGAACTTTATTCATTTATTTATTTATTTTATTTATTGCTCATTTGTAAGGTGCTTTATACAACAGGATTGTGTTTCAAAGTGCCACAAGGATTAAAGAGAAGGGAACAGGGGAGATAATAACAGTGTCAAGAAACAAAAAAAACAACACTAATATATATATATATATACAGTTGTAGTCCTACTAGGCCCTGTGGCATTTGCCCGAATTATGATTTGGACACAACCACTGATGCAAGGCTGGTGATTGATGTGGTGTCCACAACTTTATTGTGCATTGAATGATGTTCAGCATTACTCTGTGGCTAACAGCCGATGCACAACCTCCTATCCTTATCAGCGCCCAACAAACCCTACAGTAGCAATTTGGACCTGTCTCCCTGTCTCCAGATGACAAGCATCATATACATCAAACATTCCCTAAACCTCCCTTATGAGCTCGGGCATTAATTATTAGGAGAGCAATCGAGGTTAGAACCCTCCGCACTGAACAACCATGAGCTGTGGGTTTGTTTTTTCCCCACCATTTTTCCTTTACACGTATAAACACTACTCTTTGTATATAAAATTAGCTTTTATTTCTATTTCTGTGAAGGCTTTTTTTGTCAATGAACTGATTCTGCTTTCACAAAGTCATATCACCATCGAAAATGCATACTTTACAGTAGGGTACAATAGGTACTTACAAATTGGTGTGGGTATACTGGGGCAAGGCCCGATTGGCCTAGAGGAACCAATGGCGTATCGGAAATGTTATGAATAGTGGGAATTCAAATATATCCCCAATCTGATCCTTCGTAGATGACCAGTGCTGGTATGCAACTCACAAAATGTGTATCTATTTCCTCAGTATGGCCCTCATTGTTCAACCAATGCTCTTTCACCTGATGTTTATTTGGGCCCCTTTGGTCAACAAATGCTCTTTTAACCAATGTTTATTTTGTGGAAGCTATCTGCCAAAAACTGTTTTCCTCCACAGTGAGTTCAGTTTGTACATACATCCAACATCTCTCTGATTCCACAGACACAGCACTCATGTAAATACGACTGGGCGACCCTTTGGCATACGTATAGCTGATGTGTAAATATGGGGCTCTGAATGTGGCAATAACATTACACTTTACTGAGGCATGGAAGTCACAGGTTCAAGAATGTTTTGAAGTAAACCACTTTATATGGGAATTTGGAGAAGTCACAGGTTCAAGAATGTTTTGAAGTAAACCACTTTAGTTGGGAATTTGGATACACCAAGAGTCACAGTATGGAGAGGGGGGGGTTGTGTGTGTGTGTGTGTTAAGTAAAGATGAGATGAGGAAAGAAGGAGCGGAGGAAGTGAGCCCTTAGATACAAATGATTGCAGCACCTTAAGCTTTTGCAGCCATTTTTAGCTTTTTTTCTAATGTCAACAAGCCAAACTACAAGAACAATAGTCAGAAAGTTCCTGCGTGTGAAAGTCACCACTACTTGAGTATCCTGTTCATTGTGAAACTACAAGGAACAGCCTTTCTCAGACAAAATGACATGCGACAACAGTTGGTAAATGTACGCAAAAAGATTATTAAGTTTAATAAAGAATATCTTCTCATAACACAGTTGCCATGAACGTGTTAGTGCTGACGAGGTGCTGTTACAACCTTAGGATTCTTTGTGGGTATTGTCACCTATAATTGTAATATATTAATCTCACACTTACGTGTAGACCTTTGTGACAGATTCCTGCCAGGTGTTCATGCGGGATTAACAGGTGTGAATATTTAACAATGTATTTGTACTCATTGTATCGCCCTCTGACGGATGCAGTCTTCAGTTGGCACTGCCGGATTGAAGCATGTGATTGCAAGAGACACATCATTTTTAAGCAAGTGTGTAATTCGCTGTTCTATCCTATCTGTATGTTGTCTGGTTGTTGTATTATGATGGCTGGAAAGAGAATTCCTTAGCTTCTAATTTTCAAAAATATCATATTATTTTGACAGTCCCTTAGCTTGACCGTTAAGTGTTGCCAACAAGTAGTTATATGACGGCTCAGCGGGTGGGCCTCAACCTATGCAATCTGCTGATTCAGTAAGGCTGATGTTTTGCACTTCTGCACTGAGGTTGTACGTGTCTGTGTGTTTGCTGGCAAACTGGCTTATACCTGGGCAACTCTGAGCTCATTTTTGTCTGTCACCGGACCATCAAAGGGCTTCCAGTAGCGTTCCACCCAATGCCTCAGTGAACTTGTCCATGGAGGAATTGACATGACTATTCAAATCTAAAAATGTGGAAGGCTTTCAAGCTTCATATTATGGAGTTGAATGATTTCCATGACAAGAAAATGCAAGGAACTAGTCTGCTAAGAAGAATGATATATTTTTTTTTTTGTATGAGAAGACAATTAAATTTCAATATTCAAGAAGTGGCAATTGGGTGAGTTCAATTTCCCAACCTAACCCAAATAATTGGAGAGGGGACTCAGACCCCAAGAGCTGGAGAGGAGACTCAGAAGAACTCGTGATGCAAATACAAATAGTCTTAGCATGATTCGGGGGCCCCACAAATGGAAGTCTTATTTTAAACACATTGCAACAAAAGGATAAGTTGACAACCTGGCACATATATATGTATTTCTTTTAGCTTGTTATGAATCTAAAAATTCCAAAAGGACTTAACTGAAGGACTTGCCCTGCTGCCAGTCCTACCCTGTGCACATGACTCTCTCAATGGTGGTACAAAGTGAGGTGATCTCTCTTGTGCCCAGAACTACAAGAGAGGTTACATATGTTCGACTTATGTCAAGCCCACCCAATATATTGCCACGTGCAAAGACTGCTTCTCCTGCCTTATAAGAATAAGTATCATTGGTTATTTATAACGCACTTCAAACCGGAGAGGGTTCTAAGCGCAGACCCGGGATTTGAACCTGTGTCACTCTGCGTCGTCTTGCTATACTACCCATGCTGATAACTGTGAGTACACAAATGCCAAGGTAATCAGGTCCCCAGGACTTTCAGAATTATAGGGAATGACTATACTTTTGAACAACTTTAAACTGTGTGGTGAGCGGCGCAAACTCTGTATTGCAGCTATTGTGTAACGTGATTGCATATAAGAAGGTGGTGTGTGTATGTCAACCTGTGAAGAGTTATATGTTAAGTAAGGTGACGGAAGTTATGTAAATCCTAGGCATGTAGCTGGGTATGGCCGAGGAGTGAATGTGATCTTTCAAGTACCATTTGTATGGCCAGTGTCAGGGATGAGAATTTTAGGCGCTAATTCAGGTACCAATGTTGTGGAAATATGCTTGGGTACCTAGCTTGATGGTGGTGAGAAACTGGGATATGTGATACCCATGTGCATTTTGGGAATTTTACTATAGAAATATAGATATGTTCACTTCTTAGATCTTTGGTTAGGGGTTAAACACTTATAAGTGTATACAATTCAGAACGCACTTCAACCTCTGTTACTTTTGCCCTCACTTTGTCAGTGTTTGGTTTATGTAGACAGTGGAACAGAAGGATTCTCTTTTTTTGTGGTTTTATCACAAGTTTGGTGTCAGTAGCACCACCTATGTAGCCAAAGCATTGCTAACAGAAACAAGCATTGGCAATGCCAATAGTTTGGGAGTTTACTGCTGTTCTTTGCATTTGTATTTATAGGCACCTGAGTGCAAAGAGGAGAGTGCAACGTTTGAAAGGAGGATGTGATAAGGGACGCAGGTATGCAATAGAACGAGAAGGGGAATCCATTGCACTGGTGAAATGCTAGTCCCCGGTGCAAATGCTGGTTAAAACTGAGCTGTGCTGCTGTAAGCAAGGTGCCTTTCATATGAGCTCAGCAAACGAATGTCTTAAAATTCCTGATAATGTGTGTGTGTGCATGTGGGAAGACCCACAATAAAGATGTGCGGTAGACCCACCAAAATATTATTCTGCATTTGTTTACTGTCTTGCAAACCGTATTTTAAAACTCTCAGAAATACCGTTTTTGTGTGTTGGGTACATATTATAGAATGCTTTCTACTTGTACTGTCAGTCTGACATTTCAGAATATCCCATCCTGGATGTAAAATACCAGCTGCTGGCACAGCTGCAAGTGTTGACAACCCTCGCCGCAACTCACATATGCTTCCCATTTCACCACAAAAATAATGACATTTTGAAAATAGAATCACAATGCAATCTTATTGAAAACAGCAGTAATTGTGGCAATCTGACATGCTGTGCAACAATCAGTTATTACTGTTCCTGTTTACTTAGTTTCCCAACCCTTCCAAGTTCATGGACAAGACATGACAAAGCCAAAGCCAAATTGATTGAATATTGAGAAACGTATGAAATGCATTTTATGTTTCACCTTTGATTCTTGTTTGATCTGTCTTCATTGTTTAAATTGTTTTTGGCACAAATAAGTCACTGAATAAAATTATATATTTCTTGGCTTTTTTCCTTTTTATCCTGTTTTTAATATTATAGTTCATACGTATAAGCCCAGGCAGGTTAAGGGGCATCAATTGTCAATTTCGGGATCAGTATTTTTTCTTTTTTTTGTTAAAAATCAATTCTCATCTCATTTGACCACTCCATCATCCTATAACACTTTCCATATTACTTCCAAGGCACCACCTGAAATCACTCAACCCTATACAGTTGCCTCAGAGCCATCACTCAGGATATTCAAACCGTTGACTTCCCTTCCCCACGTTTTCAGCAAGGGACAAGGCAGCAGACTCAAGCTCAGCATAGTCTTTGGCTTCTCTAGCAGGAGGATGCAGTTCAAAACTTCAAACATCAAAGTAACTTTCTTCTTAGGATTTCACATGTACAAATTCTCGGGTGATTTTCACTTCACCCCGGGACCCCTCTGCCAGGCTCAGACACACTTTAAAACAAAGCTTTCAATTGATCTCTCTCTGTCAGGCTTGGACCAACTTTGCCCACCTTGACAAACTTTCATTACTCCAAAAATGGAAGATTTTCTAATGTGCGCAGGATTTTCCTCAACCCATCCCAGGACCACTTTGATTGACAATTACTCGCTCTCTTCTTGATATAAATTCTTTCTCACTTTCACTTTTATCACTTCTCAGCTGAATACCTTACAGAGACCTTCAATTGAGCACCCACACGGTGCCGGACCACTCTGTTGAAGGTATTGTATCTTGCTTTGAAAGTTCAATCCCTCATCAACAGTTTAACTTTACTTGCATCTTTTATCACACGCGTTTTAACAATGTTCGTTCCAGCGCTTGCCATACAATGTTGCTTCTTGCAACCCTGGCTTCAACACAGACCGTTTTTGTATCAGTCTCCCCAACTCACCGGCTGTGTTGATTTCAATGGCGCTGCTTTGTTCTTGGAGCCAAAGGTGGTACCAGAGCAGTTAGTGATTCTCTCTGCCTTGATTATTGACACAGGAGGGCCCTGCGTACCTCCGACATACAATGCAGGATTCTTCAGCCTGGTTTCCTGGTCTTAAGCTTTCTAATCTTGAGGGCTCTTGAAAGTAATGGCTTTGCCTCGCTCAGAGTGTTCTCTCGTGCTCCGCCTGTTATCCGTGTAGGGAAGCTTAATGGAAGTCAGGTGTGTGTGATGGTCAGTAATTGCCTGACCTCGCCTGACCATTGTATTGGGACACGTCAGGTGCATGGCTCGGGTATTAGTCCTTTTTCTCTCATAGTGGGCTGTCTGTGAGAAAGTGTTTGTGTTGTAAAAGAGGGGGTGATAGGATGGGGTAAAGGTGTTATAGAGAAGGGGGTACACTTCTCACCATCCGATGTCCCACTCCCACTCTGTGAAGACCGCTCACCCAGGTGTCCTCCCACACTGGTCCAGCCCCAGGAACTGGATCCAAAATCGATAGCCATGTCCTGGCTACCTGGATGACAAATCACCGGGTACTAGTGGATTTCTCCTTCTGGTTTCTCACATGCCCTTCCCCAATGTGAGGTAGCCGCATCTGTTTCACACGGAAACCAAGAAAGGAAATCGGCGTTCCCCTGTTCTTTATCTTTTTCAGTACTCCACAGTGAATCAGTAGGATTGCAGGTCTAGGAACCCTCGTATGACTCAATGGTTAGAGTCCTTTCGCTGGCTGATCCACACCAATGGAGAAAGATCTGTGAGGAGTGTTAACTTCCTTCCTAGCAGATAGTATCTTAGATGGTGATGGCCCATTTAATGGCAAAGGCTTCTAATTTTAACACAGATGCATTTTTTTCATGTGAGAAGAGTTTTTGACTAGTGAATAGGATAGGGTGTTCTAATCCATCACAAACTTGTGACAAAACTGCTCCTAAACCTGCAAGGGAGGCATCAGTTTGTAACACAAACTCCTTTGAAAAATCCACTACCTTTAGGATCAGGTTCTGCCACATGGTTTGTTTTAAGCTGTTGCAACATATATCGTCCTCGTCAGTCCAATGAATTCTCTGGGGTACGACGTTCTTTAATTTGTCTGTCAACCTAGATGTTCTGTCCGAGGAATTAGGGATAAACCTGCGGTAATAACCGATTAACCCTAAGAATGCTCTGAGGTCTCTCTTGGTCTTAGGCATGGGGGTATCTAGAATGGCTTTCACTTTTTATTGTTGAGGCTAGATACTGCCATTCCCTAGAAAGAAGCTGAGGTATTTCATGGCTGATTGAGCTAGCTTACATTTGGATGGATTAGCAGTTAAGCTGTCAATATAAGGCCCACAGAAATCAGAGTAGGGCTGTAATATCCTGTTCTTAAGCCGTTGGAAAGTGCCAGGGGCCATGTGTAAGTCAAAAGGGAGGACTTTGTACTGGAATAGTACCAGGGGCATCGAGAAAGTTGTCTTTTCCTCATCAGGTCCATGTACTGGGACCTGCCAGTACGCCTTGGTTGAGCCTAAGGTCGATAGGAAAGTGGCATTTCCGAGTCTATCAATCAATTCGTCAATGAGCGGCATAGGACAGGCATTGAAGTCGGAGATGGCGTTGACTTGTCAGAAGTCTATGCAAAACCTCCAGGATTGGTCAGGTTGTGTGACCAATTCAATAGGGGAGGACCATAGGCTTGAAGAGGGTTTGATAATATTCGCCCTCAGCATTTTGTTTGCTTCTTCAACCACTATCTGTCTACAGGCTTCTAGGAGCCTGCATGGTTTCAAATGGACCACTTTTACCTTTGGGGTTTTGATATAATGATAAGTGCTGTGCACTCTCCCTGGTTTCTCACAGAATACATCGGGGAAGGTTATGACTAAATCCTTTAAGTCTTCTTGTTGACTAGATAGTTCTTGGGGAATTAATCCAAAATGATATATTTCCTCTGGAACCAAACACAATAGTATCGAGGCAGTAGCTCTGGAAGGATTTTCTTTCCAGTCTTTTAAGAGATTTATGAGGTAGTGGTGGGTCTTTTGGTTCCTGTCAGGTTGGGAAATTTTATAGGTGCAGGTCCCTGTTTACTCTAATACTTCATATGGGCCGTGCCATTTTGAGACAAGTTTATTTTCAAAGGTAGGTAAGATGACTAATACCTTTTGACCTACTGAAAAAGATCTTAAGTTTACCTTCTTGTTGTATGTGGACTTGTGTTGTTCTTGTGCTTTTTCCATGTGAGTATAGACTAGATTTCGAACAAGTTTATTATGCTCTCGCAATCGGGTCACTGTTTGTGGGAGGGGAATATGTGCTTCTTCTCTTTCTTCCCAGGTCTTGTAGAGCATGTCTAGGACATCTCTTGGTTCTCTACCATAAAGTAATTCGAAAGGAGAGAATCCGGTGGATACCCGAGGGTCTTTCTTATGCAAATAGGGCCCAGGGAATCATGTGGTCCCAGTCCTTCTCATCCTTGTCTACCAACTTTCTTAGAATCATCTTAAGTGTTTTGTTAAATCTTTCCATCAACCCGTCCATTTAGGGTGGTGAACTGAGATTCTTAAGGTGGAAATATGGAGCAATTTCTTGACTTCCCCCTTGAGTTTGCTCATAAAATTGGAGCCCTGATTCATTAGAATTTCCTTGGGGAAACCAACCCTGGAGAAGTATGGTAATAGATGTTTTAAAATGTGTTGGGTTGTGTTGTTCTGCATGGGGAATGCCTCTGGGTATTGGATAGGGTATTCAATGAGGACGTATTTGTTACCCAGTCTAGAAGTTTCCAACGCTCCAATGATATCCATCCCAATTTCGGCAGAAAGGGATTTCTAGTATTGGTAAGGGTTCAGAGGGTCAAGCAAGGCAATAGGTGTACTGGTCTTCTGACATATTTCACATGTCTAAATTAAGTTCTTTATATCAGTATGGATGCCTGGCCAGTAAAACTTCCCACTGATATGCACCTGGGTATTAGATTGTCCTCGGTGTTCCTTCATCAATTGAGAATGCGTGACCTCTAGTACGATCTTCCAATGGGTTTTGCAGTTTACTAACTGAGTTCTACTTAGGTCTTCTCTGCAGGTTTCCTTTCTATACAGTAATCCCTGCCTTGGGAAGAAAAAGGGACTGCCCTTCTCTAATCCTTCCCCCTCAGAAATCACCTGCAAGAAAGCCTCTGAGAGTGCTAGATCATTTTGCTGGGAGAAAGCTAGATCAGGAAGGATGGTAGGTTCTTCTTCCCTCTTTGTCTCAGTGGTAGATGGTTCATCAGCTTCCCCAAAGCCTAAGGTATCTCTCTCAATTTCTTCTGGTTCACCCTCAATAAAACAGGGAAATGTAGCGCTTTCAAGATTTTCCTGTGCAATTTTGTCCCCACAATGTACTTCAAATGGAGTTTCACAAGGGTTCTGTAGGAGAACCTTTATGTCTCCCCGAAAGTCGGGATCTATGATGCACGCTAATTCATCCAGACTGAACTTCTAGGCCAGGCCAGTTTTTGGAGCCAATCTTATATAACACCCAAGAGGCGGTATTAGGACTTAGCCTGTGGGAATCAGTCCTCTTCTCCCCGGACGGATAGTAGCTTCTCTGTTGCTACAGATTTCAAAGGCTATGGATTCTTCCTTGGCGATAGAGGGATCTGAGGCTCTATGATTATGTTTCTGGAATTTCAGGGTTCCCCAATTCGTCTCAATTGAGTCGCATCCCACTGCTGACACCATATGTAAGGAAGACATGGTATCAAACAGTTAGACAGACACAAGTGATCACAGTGCAAGGGTGTTTATTGAACTTCAGTTGAGTTTGAAAAATGCCTATCTAATCCTAAATCTAAAGATGGGAGCAAGCTACGACTATCAAATAATAATAACTCAGTCCTATTCGAGTCTGTCAAAATAAAAGGGCCTATACTAATAAACATATTGTCAATCCTTACTTCTAAATACAAATAGTGCTGGAAACAATGTTATGCAAAAGAAAAACTTTCAAGACATGATATGTCAGGATATTCAAGCCGTTGGCTTCCATTCCCCACGTTTTCAGCACAGGACAATGCGGCACACTCGAGCTTAGCACAGTCTCTGGCTTCTCCAGCACGAGCATGCCATTCAAAACTTCAACATTATGCCCTTCTGTGCCAAAGTCTCTTTGCCATTCAAAGTCTCGTATTTCAGAGGGCCTGATGCAACACAACAAACATCAAAGTTCCTTTCTTCTTAGGATTTCACATGTACAAATTCGCTATTGATTTTCACTTTACCCCGGGTCCCCCTGCACTGGGCTCAGACCCACTTTAACACAGAGCTGCCAATTAATCTCCCTCTGCCAGGCTCAGACCAACTTTGCCAAACTTTCTTTACTCCAAAAATTGAAGACTTTCAAATGTGTGTCGGATTCTACTCAACCAGTCGAAGGAACATTTTGATTGACAATTACTTGCTCTCTTCTCGTTTTCACTTTTGTCACTTTGCAGCTGAATACATTACAGAGACCTTCAATTGAGCACCCACACGGTGCCGGACCACTCTGTCAAAGGTATTGTATCTTGCTTTGAAAGTTCAATCACTCATCAGCAGTTCAACTTTACTTGCGTCTTTCATCACACACGTTTTAACAATGTTCATTCCAGCATTCGCCATACAATGTTGCTGCTTGCAACTTTGGCTTCAACACAGACTGGTCTTGTATCGGTCTCCCCAATCACTGGCTCTGTTGATTTCACTGACATTGCTTTGTTCTTGGAGACAAGGACGGTACCAAGGCAGATGGTGATTCTCCCTGCCTTGATTATTGACACGGGAGGGCCTCGGATATCTCCAACACACAATGCAGGATTCTTCAGTCTAATTTCCTGGTCTTACCCTTTCTAATCTTGAGGGCTCATGAAAGTAATGGTTCCTTGTTGAAAAGGTCAAGGGAATTTCCCTCCTTGCGATCCCCTTCTGTTTTGCCATCTTTCTTCTCTCGTTAAACTTCCATCTCAGAACTGCTGTTTCTTCATGTGCTTTGCCTCGCTCAGGGTGTGCTCTTGTGCTCCACCTTTAATCCATGTGGGGAAGTTTAATGGAAGCCAGGTGTGTGTGTAATGGTCAAAAATTGCCTGACCTAACTTTACCATTGTATTGGAGAACGTCAGGTACACGGCTCAGTCCATTTTCTCTCATAGCAGGCTGTCTGTGAGAAAGTGTTCATGTTGTGAAAGGGTGGGTAGAGTTCCTAAATATCTGACCTGTTATGATGCGGTATAGGTGTTATAGGGAAATGGGATGCTGCGTCTCACCATCCGGTGTCCCACCCCCCAGAGACCCCTCACCCAGGTGATCCTCTCACACTGGTTCACCCCCAGGAACTGGATCCAAAAGTGATGGCCGTGTCCTGGCCACCTGGATGACAGATCCCCGGGGACTAGTGGGTGAGACACTTTCTGGTTTCTCACACATAATACAATGCTTCACATAAGGTTCCATTACAGCTCCCATACTATTTTATGTCCCTACTGCATGTTCAATCCATACTGATAAGGCCAAAGGGCCTTGGAGTTGTACATATAGGGCCCGATTTATGGACCTTTTTTTTGCATGGTTCAAAGTGACTTTGCACTGCTGAAAAGTGACTTTGCACTGCCGACACATACCCTGATTCATTGAACTGTGCAAAGTGTATTGTTGCAGTGCAAAGTAAATTTTGCAGTACAAAATGGCATTGCACAGACTTTGCAGTCCAAAAATATACTTTGCACAGTTTGTGTCGGCAGTGCAAAGTCACTTTTCAGCAGTGCAAAGTCACTTTGAACCGTGCAAAAAATTCCATGAATCGGGCCCTGAATGGTGCAACGCCTGTAGACCTCAAACATATGTGAGCAGCTGGTAGGCTGTTAAGTTGTGGCATCCCACATTAACAACTGGTAGCTGTGAAAATCATGTCACAGTTCTGTTGCTAATAGTTTGACCACGATCACAGAATGTGTGCAACTATCAAGCTTGGATTGGGACCAGGATCCCCTAATTGCACAGCCACGAATGTAACAACTGTAGTCCAGAATCTGGTTTTAGCATTGGTAGACCTGCCCAGACAGTTTGAGTGCACATGGTATGTAGTTTGTCTGCGTGCGGTTTTTAGAAATGTAAGGATGTTGTTAATAATACATGGAGAAATTATACTGAAAAACAATGTATTCCTATGTCAGAGGTGGAGTGGGAGCACAAAGACAGTATAAGTGTGTTTTGAAGTGGAAATGCTGGCATACATTATGGGCACAGGCATCATGAAAATGTTGTAAAAAGCTTTTATAAATGGTTGTGAACCTGACAACTATTCCCATTTTTCCAGGTGTCACCCTACAGAATCAATTTTAAATTCAAGTCTAGGACTTTTCATTTACTTTAAATTAATTGTATTTAATGGAAGCAACCTGTGATTAATAAGGTATTACCCAAATTGACTTTTTACAATTGAACTTTTGCACAATTGACCTAATTATAGTGGTCCTAGTTGGCCTTCTGCACAATTGACCTTTATATTATTTTAGTTATTTTATACATGTATTGGGTTGGTTTTGGATTATAAATAATATAAGGGGATTGGGTGGGGGGCTGCAGGGGGTTTTGGATTGGGTGAGGGCTGCAGGGTGTTTCCCCCGCATACATGTCCTAATTGACCTTCTAAATTAGATCAATTCCCCCGAGGTCAATTGTGAAAAGGTCAATTAGTATACAACCATTAAAAACCCAGAGTCAAATTAACTGCATTCATTCCTATCAATGTAAAATGCAATTAACTGCAAATGCCAAAAATATTTATTTTGACAATCCTTATTTACATTGCCTTGGTTTGAGGTGGAAGGAGTTTTAAGAAGGTTTACAAAATGTGTTAAAATATTGGTGTGGTATTTAATCCTAAATTAAATGTTGTTGAGCTATTCCAACTGAGAATTGGTGGAGAAGTCTGTTGGAGCTTTACGATCTCTGGCAGCAACATGCACTTTGGTTTTGCATATAACACTTAGCTACAGTAAAATTAGGATAAGCAAGGCTATTTAGTTGACGTTGGATCCAAACCTAATCGAGGCGGTAGCTCTGTAAATGCAAAAAGAAGAAGCGAGTATGTGAAAAAACCACAGGAGTAGATGGTAAATGTACAGAGAACAATGTAAGCAGCCATTAAAGGCATGGACGTGTATCTCACCTGGTAAATGAGGAGAAAGGCACCGGATTGGGGGTGGCAACAGAAACTATGTAGGGAGACCTTAACACAAGAAAGAAGAAAGGGAAGTGAAGGAGTGGATACATGAAAAGGAAGATGTGGGAATAATGGTTGGAAAGGTTCAAGGATAAGGGAAGGAAACATGGAATGCCTGATCCGAGATGATGGAACTGTGGGTGAATTTCCCAAGTTATTTATCAGATTCTGTGGCACGAAAAGTTCAAGGTTCGTGGAAATGGTAATATACAAGCTGATTCCCTCCTAGAAATGTAAGGTTACATTGAGGCTACATTGCCATTGGGACTTAAAATAAAATACACAAAAATGAACAAGAGGGAGTGTTTCCAGAGCAACAGCAACAGAGACATGTATGGGTCATATGCGGAACCCCAGCAGTTCTAGAAAAGGTTTCTAGCAGACAAAGGAAATGAAGTAAAGTTCAAGGAATTATTTCCCGACATTTTCAGTAAAGACTTGGGCCCTGATTCACGGAATTATTTGCGTGTAAAACAGGGATTTGCGTGCCATTCTGCCCGCAAATCCTCATTCATCAAGTAGGTATGCGTGGGCAGAATGGCACGCAAATCCTCGTTTTACACGCAAATAATTCCATGAATCAGGGCCTTGGTGTGTTTGACACATTGCGTTTATCACAGCACCCTCGTAATGAGGCACTGAACATAGGCTGGAGATGTCTGTGGAAATTGTGTGGTAAAGAAACACAAGCATTCGAGAACCATTCACAGCCACAGCGGGCATTTCCTCTTTTGTGAGCACAACAAAACGCTCCGAAAAACTTCATGTCTGTGATTACCTAGGCGGGCTTAACACATGTGTGGTGGTGGACAGTGTCTTACATAGTTTTGCAGAGGTAGCGGGCGCCCCTCTCTCGAAAGAACAGACTTGATGACCTGTTCAGTGGTTATTAACCACTTGAGAGTTCGCAGCCACTGCTTTTACTCACTGTGCCTTTCACAGATGGGAAATATCCATTTGCATATCAATCTTTGTCCTGCCCAGGGGCAGTCCAGCACCGAAATGCAATGGCAATTCCAACCTGAACGAGAGTACCACCAGCAACCCCATACACGTGTTTCACCCTTGTTGGGGATCATCAGTGAGGTGAAGCTGATGCCTCTCTAAGCACAGTGAGTGGAGGGAGTGTTTTACATATATTGGTGAGCCAGTGTGACCTACTGATGCAGCAATATTGCTTTCCACTGGTGTTCACTTCCAAGCAATCACTTTGTGGCTTCCTTTTCGTTTCTTTTATATAGAGGGGGTTCCCCCCAAATTCCCCCATCACGGCTCACACCCACCCCTTATCCTTCCCACCCCCAATGACCCTTCACCCCCAACACACACATATATAAATTACTTTGCCAAAAAGTAATTGCAGCAAATTGAATTACAACAAAGTAATTCACTTCGCTGAAACAACATTGTACGAAAACTGCATCCTTTCAGAGCACCACATTTGTCAGTGTTACCACATCACTTACCTGGGGTAGAGGGCGCACCTATGGGTCCCGGCGCGCCCCATCCTGGCGCTTCTATCCCCAATACCGGCTGGGGGTACCGCGGTCTGTTGCGGCACTCGGCGCTTCCGGGTTTCCTGTGTCTCGGGATTCATGCATGCGCGGAAGGCCGCGTTTAGTCCTTCGCGCATGCGCGATCCACGAGACGCTTGGGAAGCCGCAAGTTTGCTTCCCAAGCCTCGTTCTGGGCACGGTAGCACCCGGGGACAGCACGGCTTGCGTTCCAAGCCTCCCGGGTGCTGCCGGCCCTATTTAAGGGACTGAGTCTTGAAACTCACTGTGTCTCAACGCGGTTTGTTTCTGGATCGCGTTCCTCACTCCCGCAGCCTCCCGCTGCCTTCCCATCTTCCTTGTTTGGTTCCTTGTTCCTTCCAGTATTCCCTCCTGCTCCCTAGGGTCTTGGTCCTTCTCTTCCTTGGGTTCCCCTGGTCTCCCTTGGGTTTCCCCTTAGGCTGCCTTGGGTCCAGTCCTTCCCTCTCAGCCATTGCTTCTGGACCAGCCTTTTGCCTGCTGCCTTCTCCTGGAGCCCTTCAGGCCTCTGCTGTGGACAATCATCCTCAGACTAGTCTTTGCCTGCTGCCTTTTCATGGAGCCTTGCAGCTACTGCTGTGGACTATCATCCCTGCTCTACCATTGGCCCACAGCCATTTCTTGGAACATTGCAGACCTCAACTGTGGACAATAGCCTCTAATCTCAGCCTATTTTTGGAGTCATCTGAGAAGTATTTCATCTGCGGACAGTCCGACTCCAAGATGGATGAGGCTCAAGAACTTCGGGAGGAGATGCGAGTTCTTCGGGCCGAAATGACAGCACTCCGTCAAGAGAACATCGGTCTAAGACAGATGGTGTCACAAGCTTCTGGGGCTGCACCTCAGGGTGAAGGAGCTATGTCCCAGACCGCGCCTATCAAGTTTGACGGTGATTCTAGACGTGTGGCAGAGTTTTGCAACCACTGCAAGATACATTTCCTCTTTAGAGCCTCCTATTTCAATTCTGACAAGGCCAAGATTGGATATATACTGGGAAATTTGACCGGGAATGCCCTTGCGTGGGCAGCCCCATTGGTGTCCCCCAATAGCCCCATTCTTAATGACTTTGCAGCTTTTGAAAAAGCATTTTTGGAGGTTTTCCAATCACCGAATCTGGCTTCCGCAGCCCAGAACCAATTGATGGATCTGAAACAAGGATCTATGGATATAATAGCCTACATAGGTTGTTTTCGTCAATTGGCAACCGATTCCCAGTGGCCTGAAATAACCCAGAAAACTTTGTTTCAAAGAGGATTGAGAGAGGAGTATAAGGACGAATTACTGCATATTCCGGAGCATGACACCCTCCAGCAACTTGTTGAACAGGTTTTGCGCATATACCATAGGTTGGCAGAACGGAGGGGTGAGAGACGACGAGCAGAGCGGATGTTCGCAAGACCACCCAACGCTCAGGCCGGAAATTCCGGGTCTTCGAACCCCAGTCCAGAACCCATGGAGTTGGGAGCCGTGAGGGGTCCGCTCTCCGAAGCAGAACGAAAACGCAGAAGAAGTTTGAGACTTTGTTTGTACTGTGGGACCGCCGGGCACTACTTGGGTTCCTGTCCTCTACGCCCCCAAAGGAAATCGGAAAACTAGAAGGCCTGTCGTCTGTAGGAAAGGCAACGACAGGTCCTGACTCGTACTTAGTCCTTTCCAATTCCAGTTCCTTGCTCCAGCCCATGCAACCGGCTGTTCTACTGGTTTTGAAGATCAAGCTGACATGGTTAGACAAAGAGGCGGAAGTTCTAGGCTTATTGGACTGTGGGGCCTCCGGAAACTACATAGACGAGACATTTGCAGCCTGTCATGGCATCCCTTTGTTCGCCCGGAGAAGCATCCTGCCCGTTGAAGTGATCGATGGAACCCCTTTATCTTCAGGCCCAATTCGTCAACAAACCATGTGTCTACATATTCAGATCAAGGAACATGGGGAAAGAATCGCCCTGGATGTCATCAGATCACCCTCCTATCCAGTGGTCTTAGGATTGCCCTGGCTTCTTCACCACAATCCAACCATCAATTGGGGAGCTCGCACCTTGGATTTCTCCTCTGCACATTGCCTCTGAAAATTGTTGCTCGCCCGGCGTGTCTCAAAAGGATTTCCCCTCCATACCCCTCACGAGGGGTACTGGTCCTCCTGGGTTGTGTTCTCTGTTGCCTGTCCCTCAGGAATACGCCGAATTTCAGACCGTGTTCTCCGAGCCTGGGGACATACCACTGCCACCTCACCGAATTTTTGACTGTTCCATAGAACTGGTACCTGGTTCTGTGATACCTCATGGCAAGGTATATGCCTTGTCCCCTACTGAGAAGACGGCCCTTCAAGAATACCTGTCGGATTGCATCAGGAAGGGATACATTGCTCCCTCAAAGTCACCAGCTGGCTTTCTGTTATTTTTTGTGAAGAAGAAGGAAGGAACCCTACGACCCTGTATCGACTATCGTCAACTAAACGATATCACACGAAAAGATAGATATCCATTGCCTTTAATTCGGAACATCATGGAATCCCTTCGAACGGCCCAAGTCTTTACCAAGTTGGATCTGCGAGGCGCTTATCATTTAATTCAAATTAAAGAAGGAGATGAATGGAAGACGGCTTTTAAGACTCCTTTTGGGCATTACGAATACCGGATCATGCCATTCGGGTTATGTAAGGCCTGGCTGTTTTTCAGCGTTTTATGGATAACATCTTTAGCGATTTAATCGGAATATCTGTTTGGGTGTACCTTGATGATATTCTAATTTTTTCTGCTTCCCTGAAACAACATGTGGGACATGTTCGGGAGGTGCTTCGACGGTTGTCCCAGAACCAACTGTACGCTAAGGCAGAGAAGTGTTCTTTTCATCAGAAAAGAATGGAGTTTCTGGGCTATGTGATCAGTGGCACAGGTATATTCATGGATCCAGCCAAGGTACAAGCCATTCAGAACTGGACTCGACCTTCCGATCTGAAGTCCCTTCAATGATCTTGGGATTCGCCGATTTTTATCGGCAATTTATACCCCATTTTTCACAACTCACAGTTCCTTTCACTCAACTAACCAGCAGTAAAGTGCCCTTTCTTTGGAATTCACAGGCCACCAAGGCTTTTGACACCTTGAAACAAGCCTTTAGTACAGCTCCCATTTTGCGTCATCCTAACGATGAGATGCCGTACATCGTGGAGGCAGACGCCTCTGATTTTGCTGTTGGTGCTGTTCTCCTGCAGAAGGAATCCGAAACTGATTTGGAACACCCTGTGGCATATTTCGCTCGCAAGCTCACTCCTAGTGAATGGAATTACGCAGTGATTGAAAAGGAATTGTTGGCCATAAAGGCTGCATTTGAAGAATGGAGGCATCATCTTCTTGGGGGACGGCATTCGGTGGAAGTACGTACCGATCACCGTAATTTACAGTATTTGAAGTCTCTTCAGTGCCGAACCTCTCGTCAAGCCCGATGGGACTTCTTTTTCTCTCACTACGACTTTCATATTACGTACATCCCCAGTGCTCAGAACTTAAAGGCCAACGCCTTATCTCGGTCCTTGGAAGAAGACGTGAGAAGTCAGTGCAGGGATGTGCCACTAATATCTCCAAAGCACTTTCTGTTCACACTTTCACCTCATCTTCAGAAGATTCTACAAGACACTATATCTGATCCAGCTCGGGAAGGTCTCCTGAGGCACTCTCAGATCACTGAAAATAATGGGTTGCTTTTCTATCGGAACAGGTTATATATCCCCACGATCTCTCTTCGAACTCTTGTGCTTCATGGGTTTCACGACTCCCGAGTGGGTGGTCATCGTGGAGTGAGAGCCACACGAGAATTGATATCCAGACAGTTCTGGTGGCCAGGATGGGCCAAAGAAGTTGACCGTTATGTTAAGAGCTGCCCTGTGTGTGCCCAGGTTAAGACTCCTAGGAAGAGACCCCTGGGATTGCTTCATCCCACGGAGATACCTCCTTACCCGTGGCACACCATTGCGGTTGATTTCATCGTTGAACTCCCTCCATCGGAAGGATATACCTGTATTATGGTTGTTGTGGACAATTTTTCTAAGGCGGCCCATTTTGTTCCATTTTATAGGATACCCACTGCTTCTCAGATGGCTTTGGCATTTCTTCAGGAGGTGTACAGGTTACACGGATTACCAGAAAAGATCATATCCGACCGAAGATCTCAGTTCTTGTCATCTTTCTGGCGTCAATTGTGTGGTCATCTCGGCATTCATCGAGCACTTAGTTCAGGTTATCATCCTCACACTAACGGCCAGACTGAAAGGACTAACCAGACTCTGGAACAGTACCTTCGGTGTTTTGCCAATGCCACCCAATCTAACTGGAAGACACATCTGGTTTTGGCTGAAGTCTCCTATAACAACATGGTTCATTCTGCTACTAGCCTGAGTCCGTTCTTCTGCTTGTCTGGTCTGCATCCTAGACTGGTGCCCTTTTGTCCCATACTGCCCAGTGCGGTTCCTTCTGCTGATCAGCTTGTCACTTCCATCCAGGATCAACACTCCTTGGCACACAGTACCTTAGCGGAGGCACAGGAACGTATGAAGCAACAGGCTGATAAAGGGAGGACCCCGGAACCCGCTTTCCAGGTGGGGGATTTGGTTTGGTTGTCCTCCAAGAATCTACCAGTACGTAATTTACCCACCAAATTGGCTCCCCGCTAGTTTGGCCCGTTCAGGATTACTAGGTGTTTGTCATTTGTAGCGTTTCGTTTACAGTTGCCTCAGTCCTGGCGGGTACACCCTGTTTTCCATGTTTCCCTGTTGAAGCCATACGTGGTTGACACTTTTGGGCAGTCTTCCCTTCGTCCTGCATCAGTTGTTGTCCGGGGGTCCCCAGAATTTGAGGTGCAGGAGATTTGCGATTCACGCATAAGGCGGGGGGTTCTCCAGTACTTGGTGGACTGGAAGGGCTACCCTGCCTGTGATCGCACTTGGGAACCACGTAGTTATGTGCATGCTTCCCGCCTGGTTCGTGAATTCTATCGCCGCTTTCCTTGGAAACCTGGGGCACCTGGCCTTCCTGGGAGGAGACAGAGTGTTACCACATCACTTACCTGGGGTAGGGGGCGCACCTATGGGTCCCGGCGCGCCCCATCCTGGCGCTTCTATCCCCGATACCAGCTGGGGGGACCGCGGTCTTTTGCGGCACTCGGCGCTTCCGGGTTTCCCATGTCTCGGGATTCACGCATGCGGGGAAGGCCGTGTTTAGTCCTTCGCGCATGCGCGGTCCACGAGACGCTTGGGAAGCCGCAAGCCTGCTTCCCAAGCCTCGTTCTGGGCACGGTAGCACCCGGGGACAGCACGGTTTGCGTTCCAAGCCTCCCGGGTGCTGCTGGCCCTATTTAAGGGACTGAGTCTTGAAACTCACCGCGTCTCAACGTGGTTTGTTTCTGGATCGCATTCCTCGCTCCCGCAGCCTCCCGCTGCCTCCCGCTGCCTTCCCATCTTCCTTGTTTGGTTCCTTGTTCCTTCCAGTATTCCCTCCTGCTCCCTAGGGTCTTGGTCCTTCTCTTCCTTGGGTTCCCCTGGTCTCCCTTGGGTTTCCCCTTAGGCTGCCTTGGGTCCAGTCCTTCCCTCTCAGCCATTGCTTCTGGACCAGCCTTTTGCCTGCTGCCTTCTCCTGGAGCCCTTCAGCCCTCTGCTGTGGACAATCATCCTCAGACTACTCTTTGCCTGCTGCCTCTTCCTGAAGCCTTGCAGCCCTCAGCTGTGGACAATAATCCTCAGACTAGTCTTTGCCTGCTGCCTTTTCCGGGAGCCTTGCAGCTACTGCTGTGGACTATCATCCCTGCTCTACCATTGGCCCACAGCCATTTCTTGGAACATTGCAGTCCTCAACTGTGGACAATAGCCTCTAATCTCAGCCTATTTTTGGAGTCATCTCAGAAGTATTTCATCTGCGGACAGTCTACAAGACCCGCCTTCCCTGACAGTGCTTGCACTGTCCCGACGTCACGAAAATCAGGGAAGTGCGCATTCGTGGCGTTGGGAGCTGGTTCACCCCTGGCCCTGTTGATACCAGGGAGAGGGTTGCACCGGTTTCTCGCGTTACACCTTCTGCATTCATCAGACGGACAGCCTGGCGACCTCACCACGATCAACTACAGGAAGTTCAGGTATTCAGCGCCCACGAGACGCTTTCCTTTACAGTCAGGACGGAGAATTTAGTACAATTTAGTTCAAAAGGATGCCTTTTTGATCTGGTGTAGCAATGGAAGTATTTCAAGAAATCAAGTTAACTTTGATATTCTCAATTGAGGGTAGTCTCCTTGGGGTACATGTTTAAAAGGTGAGACTTAAGTTGCAGATTCTTGGACCCTTTTTGCCTTACCACTAACATGCTGATTTCGCTTGGGTAAGAAAATGCCAAAAACAGTTCCATTCACCCTTCGCTAAGGTGCTCACGAAAGAAAGAGCAGTAAGTGCTGACATGAATGAAAAGCATTTCTGAGAGCTTGGTATTCACCCACTTTATTCATTGTTTTTACGTATTTATTTTTAAAAGCTTATTGAGGGCACACTACGAGAAAAATTGCTTCGAGGCGCTGAGCAAGTTGGGACGGAGACAGGGGGTGGATGGACAGCCTGGCAGAGGAAATGAAGGCAGCTCAGAGTTTCATGAAGCGACAGGGGGCAGTCTATCCTTGAGAAAGAGGCAGGTCTTTAAGAGTTTTCTAAATTGTGATAGGAAGGTAGCTCGGCGGGTGTGAAAAGAGTGTTCGAACGAGAAGACAACATCTTGGGTTACCTGAAAAGTAAGTGTGGAAGCCCGGCGCCAACTTCTCACTAAACCCATTTTGCAAGGCGTTTTTAATTCAACTAACAAGAAAAATAGTACTCCACGTAGTTTCTTTTGAGATGGTTATAAGTGAAAATGCTAAGTTGTTGACAAGGCAAGTGCAATTGCTGCTTTACAGAATTCCCCTTTAAAAAAAAAAAAATGGGAGTCCTAATTTACAAAATGTTTTGAACGGCGCCAATTGACTTTCCAACGCAAAAGTACACTTTTTGCCTTGCTAAATGGGTACTACCTATTCACAGATTGCACTTTGCGCTGGTCTTTCCCACTTCGCGATGTGCAACACGTGGGAAGGGCCAGCGCAAAGAACTAAATAGGGGCGGATCATCCAAAATCCATATTAACTGGGGAAAATGAGGAAGAACATGGGCGTGGAGACAGAGGCACCATGCACACAACCAACAAGCCCCATCAAGCACTAAGCAAACCCTACTTACAGAAACTATTGTGCTATCACATTGACTCCAAAGGAGAACGAACACACCGCCAGCCGTCAGCCGTCATCCATTGCAAAGCACAAAGCGCGATGAAAGCGCACTCATAAAAAGCACAATGCAGCTACAATGACGGATCCTGCCTTTCTTACAGTGATACCAGTACACTGAAGAAGAAGGAGAAGGAAGGGGGCCATCATCTTCCATCCACAAACAACATCATGCCAAGTAAGGAGATGTCTGGAAGATACAGCTTCCCTTCGTATGTCATCCTAGACCTGGTCAGGGAGCGGTAAAATTACCTGGTGTCACACACCATGTGCTCACAGGCTGTGACAGCTCTGGTCAAAGTGCCAGCAGCCTTATACGTACTGGACACTGGATCCTTCAGGCATACAACAGCCATTGCTGGGGGTCGCAGCTCACACAATCAAGGTGCCTTCACCAGGTCTTGTGCTGCATCCAAGCATGTGTGCATGGCCACATTTACATGCCACACACACGGCAGGCAAGGCAGACAGTGTGCCAGCGATTCTACACAGTTGCATACTTTCCCCGGGAGCCATGGACCGCACCCAAGTAGCGCTGCAATCCCTCAACCCCCTGAGAAACTGAGCACAACTATCGCAACAGGGAAAATTGCCATTCCATCAATGTGCAGGTAATCTGTGTTGCTAAGGAACACATCATGAATGTGAATGCCAATTACCCACGATGTACGCTTGATAGCTACATCTTCTCACATTCCCCCATATAACAGGTGCTTGCATCAGGAACCTTCGGAAACACCTGGCTCGTGGGTGAGTGTCAACCATCATGCACACACAAGCACTCACAAGAATTCAAGAAATGCTAATAGATGCAATTAATAACCATGTTCTCCTTTGCAAGGGACAGTGCCTACCCACTCTCACCATTCCTGTTGATGCCTATCAGGAATCCAGCCAGCCCAGTGCTGGACAGGCCTTCCGGGACACCGGGACTTTCCCTGCTAGGCCTTGGGGCATACGGCCTCTTTTGGGTCGTGGCGGAAGGATACATAAATCCTGAAGGAACATCCAGACCAGTCTGGATGTTTCGCATCACACTAGCTGCTGCATTTCTTTTCCTCAGGGCCAGATTCGCGCCTGTGCATTGTTTTAGGGGCCTCTCCCAGCCCAGGGAAACGCACGTGCCCTGCAGCCAGACTGCTGACTGGTGTGCTCCCATCACATGCACACATTGCGCAGGTGCCGGCTGCTCAGCAGGCGGCGGTCGACCTCCATGCTGCTGTGCTGACTGATGTCGACTGACGAGGTGAGCAGCCTGGGCCGTATACTCACTGCTCCGGCATTTATTAATGGAGTTATGATTTCTTTTCAGGTGCAAAGCTTCATGCCCCATGCAAATAAGGTCCTCTTATCTTGTGCCTAATTGCACATCTGGTGGAGGAAGGCTTGCACCAGGCAGGGTTAGTTGAAGGTGGCAGGCAGCTTAGAATCTCAGCAGGACACACATGGGGTGGGGAGCGGAGCGGTAAAATAGGTAAAGCTGGTAGGCTCCAGAGCAGCTGACTTCCTCTGGCAATGCCAGTACTGCTGTTAGCAAACCAGCTTGGTAAAGCCATACCACCCCGCCCTTCCAGCCCCCACAAACCCCCGACATACAGCCCTCGTGAGGCACACCGAGGTGTGCTAATTTGTCATGGGGCACTAATCTGGAGGCAGTGCCCTGGCCCATCAGTTGAGGAAACTCGGTGTGAGGTGCAAGCCACCATTCTTCAGGACTCCTGTCAGTGTTACAGCCTTGAGGTACAACACTTATGAACATGGCTCAGTCTAACTGAGGAGTCACAGCTCGGCCACTTCTCAGCTCTGCTCAGGCCAGGCCTTACACATGAGAGATGACATCAGAGCTACTTCTTTTATTATTAAATTCATGTGCGTCTGTCGGTGTGCCCACCCGTGTGTCAGCCATGGGTGAGCACCATGGTTTGCAGGAATTGTGGGGTCTTATAGAGCTGTGCAAGGGCGCATCTGGCTCTGTCTCCGGGACAGTCTAACCCTAGATCAAATGCTGACAATACACAGGAAGGATATGAGCCTGCACTCTCTTTTAGTTAATAGTGTACATGATGAGAGGGTTGCACATATTCGGCCATCAGTCCTCAGAGCCATCATTCTGTTCCTGGTCTTATGTGATGAGTATCACCTGCCTGCAGGGGGTCGTGCGACTGTTGGAAGGGGAGGGGATAGTAACTTGCTACCTACGGGGCACGGCGTCTAAGTGGCTGTGGCTCTGACCTGGGATTGGTTATGCTTCTGCAGCATTAGTAATGCTCCTCTACTACCTGCCACAAGGGCGAGAGATAACACTGCCCCCAGCCTGAACTTGAGTTGAATTACAATATACTTCCCATATACAACTCACTACCACAGCAGAAAGCACCCCCCGCCCCCTGCACCTGGCATGGACATGAGTTGAATTACACAATACACTTAAACCAGCATAAAGCATCATCTTCCCCCCTCCTTGTGCACCACTGGGAGATGCACACTGGGAATAAGGTGAACATCATTTCACTGGAAGGTGTGCAGCGGTGAGAATAAGGTGGGAAGGGGTCTAATGAAGGCTGGCAGTGGCGTACCAGCACTGGGCTTGGCTAATAGAGGTTGGTACTGGGGACTGGTTACGAGTAAGCGAGGGGTGCATGGAGGTGGCTAATGGGGGCATGAGTCAGGCATGGTATGTTATGCTTGAAGGGTGCAAATGAGGAACCTGTGCTAGGGCAGATGGTTGGGCATGTAGGCTAATAGGGTCGGGTAACACTGAGCTGCAATAGGATGCATAGATGTTGGTCAGTGACTTGTGCTGGAGCGTGCAATGAGGTTTTTAATGGAGGATTAATACCAGGGCATTATAAGAGTTGAACTGCTTTGATTAACCAGGTCAGTGAGTGTGGGACTGAAGGAAGCTGGAAATGGGTTAAGAAGAATGTTGCTGTCGAAGCGCGGGTCTATGATTTTCCAATCCTAATAGCACTTAATTGTATGTAGTTATGTAGCGCTTCAGGCCAGGTTCTGACAGCTTCTAAGCGGTATAGTAAATAAAGTCTAATGGCAAGGCTCATAGAGGCTGTTAACGGTGCAGTTGCTGGGGGAGATGAGAGTGTGCAGATGCTCGTGATCTGTTTGTGGCAGTCTCCCTGAATTCAATATGCTCTCCAGGGAGTGGGTGGGTTTGCACGTTGGCTTCCTTTTCAATCTCCATTGAATGGACAGAAGATTCCACACATTCTGACTGCATACAATTACAAACAGTCTCACTGAGGTCTCCCTATTTTGAACTTTCATCTGGAAATATCCTGAAATTAATAGATTTACACAGGGACTCAGTCTAAAAAAGGATTTCAGAAACCAGTCTTCCTGAACTCACAGAGTCTCCACAGCAAAGACATCAGCCCATTTGTGATCTATAGAGCCATAACTCCATAATAACAATCTGCTTGAAAGCGCTGCAATGTAATTAGATTGCTACCACCGTTCTGCCACATTCAAACCACATAAAGCATAATACTGCGCCCACCCCGGCAGGAGTTGCATCACACAAACATGTCACCGTCATGCCAAATTATCTGTGCCTAAAGCAAAATAGTGTGCCCAGCCTGAGCATGAGTTGTATTGATTAATATTTCCGCTTTATGACACATTATTACCACAGAAAGCATAATACTGCTAGCCTAAGCATGCGTCGCATTTCATAGTATTTCACAGCGGTGCCACATTTCCATTGCATAAAACATAATAATCCACACAGCCTGAGTTTAAATTGAATTGCATAATATTCAACTTCATGCCATATTACCACCACAGAAAGCAAAATAATGCTCCCACCCTGAGCACGAGTTGCATTGCACAATATTTCACCTTTGCGCGAGGTTATCAGAGCATTCAGAAAAATAATCGTTAGGCCCCTTTAATTCCCTGAAGAAACGACACGGAAGCCTCAGGATAACGTGTCTACTCTTGGGCCTAGAGTGTCAACTCCCCTTTCCTCTCCCTCGCCAGAAGAGTTTTATTATATAATAGTGCACGTTTCGTTTGTGCCACATTTCCACTGCAGAAAGCTTACCACTGCGCAAAGCTTACCACTGCGCAAAGCTTAAGCATGATTTTTATTAGATAGTTTTGGTCAGAGGGCACGAGAGGTTTTTGAAATATATACCTTTGTGGGGAAAGGTGTGTTAGATGCTCCTTGTGTTTCTAAGTTCACCTTAGTTTGTGGTCATGTGGACGTTTAACTTGGCAGTAGTGTTGCCTGCCCAGGCTTACTTCTGCTGTTTACACGTTTCATTGCCCATAAGCCATAACCCCTGACCTTCACAAGGGTAACTAACCAGTGACCACCATTACATGTAACCCAGAGACTCAGCTGCGGTTGACCTCCAAAAACCACCCTGGTTTCCAAAGTGGATGTTCTCTTTCACAAATAACGCAATTAAATGCATGATGCATTCATACGCATGTTCTGCATCACGTGCTTTAAAATGATAAGCAATTGGGGGGAGTGGCATCCAACGGCGCATTGTTCATTTTTAAACTTTTTCTCGTACATTTACAGGCACTGCGTTTCGATAGTGTATGACAAATCAAAAAACTGTGTTGGGCTTATGAGGTGTGCAACACAGCGGCTGGTGTGTAGGAAAACACATGGTGTAGGATTATCGATTGAGCTGCAAAAAAAGAACCTGAACTCCATCTGAGCAACGATGGACTGTGAAAGGATAATATGTTCTAGAGTTCCATGTACTTAGACTACATTTTAAGAGGAGCATTGATTTCAAGCAAACCAATTGGTCCATATGGTCCAGGCCTTGTCAGTCAAGGTGACATGTACTTGGAATGTTCACAGCAGCTCGTGAAGCTCTGCCTCTTGATGCGCTATGGGTGTTGTCACACTCGGGTAGCCTCACCACCCTCCAGCACCGCCCTCAGTCCTCTCTCCTGCACTGACAAAGGCAGATGCACGGGACATGCTTTTTGCTTGTTTTTTCTCATCCTTTGTTCTTTTGATTTATTTCTATGACCTTTGATGCCCTGGATATGTTTCTTACTTTTATTGAGACTGATATTGAACTGGTCATTTGTCCCTCTATCATTGAAGATCTATTTTGCGAGATCATGAACTTATTTAAAAAATGACTTTTTAATCCATATATGTTTAAAACATGCTTTAAAGGCACTCATTTTGACTAACGTCATTCAACATTTTCTTGGGGGATACTCCCAGTCCCCTCATAGAAGGGTTAGGCTCATGCGCTGTGCTTGATCCGTCTGAAAAATATGGGGCCACTTTGAAAAATAATTCCAGGGACACTTTTGGTTCCGAGTCCAGCCCTGCCCATGAGAGGCAAGTTACAATGAAGCACACATAGCCACTAGGGGCATAGTTATGTGCACATTCAGAGTGCTCAAATCACACTTCTAATCCCTGAAACACTCAGGCGACATATTGCTATATGTAGCCCCTGTACTGTGCAAAATCATTCTGGCATGTTGTGTCCTGCGTAATATTGCCACACATCAAGCATAGCAGTAGAGCTGCAGGAGGGCCACCGCCCTAATCCACAGGCACCACCCATTCCCTCGCAGGCCAAAGGGCACGGGGACAGGACACATGCAACCAGGTAGTACAAACCTCCTTCACATGAACTGCAACCCCTATGGAAAGCACATAGTAAAGCCACATCACTGATGGCCTTCAATGATGCAATAGGGCCATTCCAGCTTGCCCCTAACAACACCCTGAGAATGCGTGTCTAGGATTGGCAAACAGTAACACAAGACCTACTATGCCGCCCCATCTACATCCATCACATAAAAGACACAAGCCACCACCACAGTCATTACAAGGCAAAATTAAAGTTACCATGTCACAGGCCCAAAATTCCAAAGATAGCAAAGCCAGCCCCAGGCACAATGTCTCCATACCACGTGTTCACCTGAGAAGCATGCATCAAGTGCAAAATATGTCTCACCTGACTGCTATCTTGATGATGTGTCCATCTGCACCATTTCAGCTGTTTCTGCTCACCTCCACTCACCACTGCCATGTACATGCTCCTGTAATGGCAAAAATCAACAGCTGCCCACCGACCCCCTTCTCATGCATGTCTCTAACACCCTCAACATGTCCCTTTTCCAATCATGAAGATTCCCTCCAAATCTTTCAGGTAGCAATGGAAAGACTCACAGAACACACAAACATAAAGAAAATAATGTAAGGTCACCCACCCTTTACCATCAACAGTTCTTAACCACATCAATGCGAGCACAGCAGCAACATTGCACATGACACATGAGAAAGTCATTTAGGCGTCCCACACCTCACCAGCAATGCACTGCATAATCAACATATCATACACATGCATACGTATCACCCACATCATTCTCTTAGATGGATTGTGAGAGCAGTGTGTGTTGCATGGCCATGCATGATGGAGCGTGGTGGACTGCAAACCAAAAGAGGCCCTGGAAATAATACCCAAAGTGGGCCCCATATCACACTTTATAAACAAGAACAGCCCTTTAACAATTAGAACATTTGCAAATACCACACAAAGAGGAGTGGCTACTTGACATGACAAATGTCTGGAGATGGCATGCAATGCTGACATGACAGGAGTGTAAATGTAATGCCACACCAAAATGATGCTACATCAGCCAAAACATGTGCACAGGAACATCCAGAGGAGACTGACTCCAAGCAGCAAGTAGTGGGGGTGTAACTAATAACACAAAACACATGCATAGCTGATTAAGGATACATGCACACACAAGTATGTAGGGCAACTCTCATCTTGTCATGAACCATAGATCTTGCCCCTTCTGGACCTCCTGGCCCTTATCGCGCCGGGGCTTGTATTCCTTGTTACTCCCAACATGGCCGCAACAAGCGACTTGCCTCACACCAGCCTTCACGTCGCACACAGCATGTCCTATAAATTGGCCACGCCCCCGCGGCCCCGCGTGTCTCAACTCTATCATTCGGTAGTGACTTGACGTGTGTGTGCTGTTCGGCGAATCTTCTATCCAAGATCCTGGTTTCCTTCCTTCCCCCTTTTTTCCCTCATTCGACTCCTGGAATCCCCATTCTTAGCGACCGCTACTTACTTTCCTGGACATCCTGGAACAGCGGCCTTCCCAGAACTCTGAACGCGCTCTACAGCCGGACGAGACTCGAGCGAGTCTATACAAGACCCGATCCATCCACAAGAGGAATCCTCCCACGGAACAGAGCAAGAAGCGATCTCAGGTGAGACGGGGGGAGATTTACGACAGTTTGAGACGCCAAGCGATCGACACTGATACTGCTATGGAGAAAGCAGTCCAGGACCTTATGTGTGGCATGCAAGAGCTCACAACTGAAGTACAGAACTTAAAGGCTGAGAATGCTGCGCTAAAGCAGCTAGTTTTGTCTCGCGACCCCGCTAACAAGGATAGTGTGTTAATTGGTGGAGTGGTGGACAAATATGATGGATCGGCAAAATCCTTACGTGGATTCCTGGATTCCTGCTTGGTGCATTTCACCTTTAAGCCCTATTATATTTCAACTTCTAGGGCGAAGGTGGGCTTCATTATCTCGCACCTCACAGGGAACACGTTGACCTGGGCTACGCCCTTAGTCAACTCAGGGGATGCCCTCCTGGATGATTATGATGGATTCATTCAGGCACTCAAGACTATGTTCGACCGCCCAGAACAGGTTTTTAGTGCTCAAGAACGCTTACTTGATTTCCGACAGGGCTCCCAGGATATGCTAACATACGTCACTAGATTCAAACAACTGGTCAAGGAAGCGGATTGGTCCCCTGAAGCAAGTTTCACTCTATTTTGCAGGGGTCTAAACGAGGACATTAAGGATGAATTAGCCCGGGTGGCTTGTCCTAGTTCCTTCCAGGCTCTTATGGAACTAGCCCTGCAGATAGACTTTCAAATCCAGTAAAGAAAGGCTGAAAGGAGAAAGACCAAGACACCTTTTCAAAAGAATTCCCTTGAGACCTCTGTTAAAACCAATTCTGACCCAACCCCTGACACAGATCCGGAATCCATGCAAATCGGAGCCTTCCGTGGGCCTATTTCCCCTCAGGAAAGGATGAGAAGGATCCACACAGGCCTGTGCATGTATTGTGCCTCGGATAAACATCTTGTTAGAGAATGCCCTCTAGCCCCTCCACGGCGTTCGGGAAACACCAGCTCCCAATCCTAGATGGAGCGAGGTGTCGGGAGAGAGATGTTTGCTCCACCTCAATTCCATCCTTGAACTCTCCTGGACAAAATAGTTTGGTGATATTACAGGCCTTCCTCTCGCCCTCCGAAGACAAGACCTATCCCATTTTGGCCTTGGTGGACTGCTGAGCTATGGAAATTTTCATTGATCAAGACTGGGTTGTTAGTCATCATATTCCGTACGAGACATGAAACACCATGCAGCCGGTGGAAGCAATTGACGGAACACCCCTCTCTTCAGGACCCATAAGCCTGCAGACTAAAGAGATCCAACTTTCCATAAATCATCATCAAGAGTGGATTACATTTGACATCATAAAGTCAGCCCATTACCCCATGGTTTTGGGTATGCCCTGGTTACATAAGCACAATCTGTGTATCAATTGGACAGCAGGATCATTATTCCTGGGCTCAGAGTTCTGTATGTCCCACTGTCTATCCCTGGGGCCTTCCTCGATAACTCATGAAGAACCTCCAAGAGACCAAGAAACATCGCTCATGGTTTCCAATATCATACAAGTTCCAGAGTCCTATCAGGAGTTTACTGATGTATTTTCTACCGCCATAGTCCAAGCATTACCTCCTTACAGGCCTGAAGACTGTGCCATTGATACAGATCCCTCAGCTGTAATTCCCTTCGGCCGAATGTTCATCCTTTCCAAACCTGAGAAAAAGGTCCTTCGGGAATACCTCAACACCAATCTTGAAAACGGCACCATAAAACCCTCGAAATCTCCAGCGGGTGTTTCATTGTTCTTCGTTCCCAAGAAAGACACCAAGGAACTCAGATCTTGCCTTGACTATCGAGGCTTAAACCAATGCACCCTCAAAGATCGATACCCAGTGCCCCTGATTTCGGATATCCTGGAAGCTGTGAGAGGAGCCGTAATTTTCACAAAGCTGAATCTTCGGGGTGCCTACCATTTAATACGAATCCGGGAAGGGGACGAATGGAAGACAGCCTTTAGAACACCCTTTGGTCACTTTGAATACCTAGTCATGCCTTTTGGACTAGCCAATGCTCCCGCAGTCTTTCAGCGTTTTATGGACAGGGTGTTCTCTGATATGTTGTTCCTCTTCGTCATTTTCTATCTGGATGGCATATTGATTTTTTCCAAAGATCCTCTAAAACATGAAGAACACGTAAATGCAGTACTACAACGACTTTGTGAAAACAAATTGTTAGCCAAACACAAAAAATGCTTGTTCCACGTTACTTCTGTTCACTACCTAGGATTCATCCTTAGCCCAAAAAGAATTGGCATGGACCCTTCGAAGGTAAAGGCCATACTGGCTTGGCCCGCTCCCATTTCTGTGAAACAGGTGCAATCCTTCCTGGGGCTCGCCAACTACCGAAAGTTTATTTCTACCTTTTCCGAGATTGTTCAGCCAATCGTAGCTCTATTGAAGAAGGACACGCCCTTTATCTGGTCTACATCGCAAGATAAGGCATTCCAACGAGTGAAGACAGAGTTCACACAAGCCCCCATCCTGACCCAGCCCGACACAAATCGCCCATTTCTAGTGGAAACGGATGCCTCTAGCTACGCCATAGGGGCGGTCTTGAAACAGGAACTTGAGGATGGACTGGAACACCCCATTGCTTACCTTTCACGAACCCTGACCCCCAGTGAGACTCACTATTCTGTCCTGGAAAAGGAACTCTTGGCCATCCGCCAAGCCTTCACTGAATGGCAACACCTACTTCTGGGTGCTAGATATCCAGTTCAGGTCCGCACAGATCATCGGAATCTCCAAATCCTACAGTCTTTGGAGTGCAGGAACAGTCATCAGGCCCGTTGGGCCTACTTCTTTGCCCAATACCAGTTCCAAATCACTCACGTTCCCGGATCGCAAAACATGATTGCTGACGCCTTATCTCGACGTCCAGACTACGCAGCCACTGAGGACAAGGCCTATCCTAAGATGTTTCCCCAAACTATCTTTGTAGCTCAAGCAATCAACCTCCTGGAAGAAATCCGAGTGCAAACCCAGTCCTCTGAGCTCTGGAAGGAACTTTCAAGGAAGAATCCATGGAATCTAAGAGTCAAGGAAGAATATCTATTCAAAGACAATGCACTGGTCATTCCTACGCAGAAATTACAACACAAGATAATAAACCTCTGCCATGATACCCCTCACTCCGGTCATCGTGGTATAACTAACACCCTCCGTCTTATACAAAGACAATTTTGGTGGCCTCAAATGAAGACCGACGTACAACAGTACGTCAAGGCTTGTACTGTCTGCAGTCAAAACAAACATGATAACAAGAGACCAGCGGGTCTTCTACTGCAACCATCGCTGCCAACAAGACCATGGGAGTTTATTGCTACCGACTTCATTGTGGAGTTACCACCTTCCCAAGGGTACACGACCATCATGGTAACCATAGACTTATTCACCCATATGGCTCATTTCACTCCTTTGTATAAACTACCATCCTCATCAGAACTTGCTGGAATGTTCCTGGAACATATTTTCCGTCTCCATGGACTTCCTTCCAAGATCATATCGGACCGAGGACCTCAATATGTCTCACAGTTCTGGAAACATCTCTGTCGTATTCTAGGGATCCAATGCGCTCTCTCATCAGGTTATCACCCACAAACCAACGGAGCCACGGAACGTGTAAATCAAACTCTGGAGCAATACCTTTGTTGTTTTGCCACCAAGGTTCAGGATGACTGGTCTCTCCTCATACCCCTGGCTGAGTTTGCTTACAACAATTCCGACCATTCAGCACTCAAGGTCAGCCCTTTCTATTGCAGTCAAGGTTTTCACCCGTCCGTTTTACCTTCTGTTCTTCCACACCCCACTCCAGTACCTACTCTCGACTCTTGGATACAGACTCTCATCAACATTCACAAGGAAGCCAAGGAACAATTGAAAGAGGCTCAAACACGCACCAAGCTCTATGCGGATTCCAAGAGAAGACCAGCGCCCTCTTATTCTGTTAGTGATCAAGTCTGGTTGTCCTCGAAACTATTACCCCGACATCTATGGCCAAACAAATTGGCTCCTCGGTACTATGGACCATTTTCCATAAAGGAAGTGGTCAATCCTGTCTCATTCCGACTCAAGCTACCCGATACCTGGAAGAAAATACACCCAGTCTTTCACAGCTCCCTATTGAAACCTTACTTCCAATCCTCCCGAAAATCCTGCAGACCCAGTGCTGTTGTTGTGAATGATCAGCTAGAATATGAAGTGTCCCGAATATGAGATTCCAGGTATAAACGGGGTCGACTTCAATACCTGGTTGAATGGAAAGGATACCCTCTGAGCGAGAGAACCTGGGAACCAGTTTCTAACTTAAATACCCCTCGACTGCTTAGAAGATTCCATCTCATACACCCAGGCAAACCTGGTGGAACAGGTCTTCGGAGGAGGCATGCTGTCATGACCCATAGATCTTGCCCCTTCTGGACCTCCTGGTCCTTATCGCGCCGGGGCTTGTATTCCTTGTTACTCCCAACATGGCCGCAACAAGCTACTTGCCTCACACCAGCCTTCACGTCGCACACGGCACGTCCTATAAATTGGCCACGCCCCGCGGCCCCACGCGTCTCAACGCTATCATTCGGTAGTGACTTGACGTGTGTGTGCTGTTCGGCGAATCTTCTATCCAAGATCCTGGTTTCCTTCCTCCTTCCTTCCCCCTTTTTTCCCTCATTCGACTCCTGGAATCCCCATTCTTAGCGACCGCTACTTACTTTCCTGGACATCCTGGAACAGCGCCCTTCCCGGAACTCTGAACGCGCTCTGCAGCCGGACGAGACTCGAGCGAGTCTATACAAGACCCGATCCGTCCACAAAAGGAATCCTCCCGCGGAACAGAGCAAGAAGCGATCCCAGGTGAGACGGGGGAGATTTACGACACATCTTCAGTGACATTGACCATGACCTAATCATCACCATGTGCAATGCAACATGCTCAACCCTACGTGTTCCACAACATGCCACAATTGGGATGCACATGTCACCAACCATGACAATGCATGACCATGCACAATCTTACTTGGTGATTCTGCTGTTGTGCTGTGAATCCCTCACCACTTCCACCTAACACTGGGCCTCTGCATTGGTGCAAGTAGGGTCAGTGTCCAGCAGAGGGAATGGTGACTTGGGTGAAACTGTAATCGGGGTGTCCTCTCAGGGAGTATGGCCACTGGAGGAGGCAAGATACCTGGAATGACATTGAGCATTTGTTTGGACCAGCTAAATGAGTCTGTCTACCAGACTGCACTCATACACATCAATGATGAATGGAATGTTCACCTATATGCGGAAGGCTGTAGCAGTACACAACATGTCAGTTGACTCTACTGACCATGGCCGCATGTCCAGTCCCCATCTCAAAAATGTGCCCAGTAGAATGAGCAGTTGAGTCACTGCCCTCTAGAGTACAATGCCCCTTACATGATGACAAAAAATACTATCCACCTAGGGCGGGTGAAAAAAAATAAAAAGATAAATAATCCATGCTCCCTCCACTGGCTCATGGACACTAGGGTGCATGAAGAAGGGATGGTGGTCGCATGAGGATAGGGTTGTGTGAGGACATAGCCAATGGCATCATCTGATTGGATCACTTAGAACCCCCATCCTCTGGCAGATCCTGGGATGATGCACTCTGACCACACAATGCCAAAGCCTGGACCTCCTTGGCTATGGGCACTCATGAGATGGATGCATGCATGAGGGTCCCAACTGCAACAAGGTCCTAATTATGGCATTTAGTGGCCAAAGAGTCAGCGTGTATGGTGACCCTTGATCTCTCCAACTGCATGTTGAGAGTTTCCCACAAGGCAGGCATCTCCTTGTGTTGGAGGACCGTTGAAGCCAACAACTCCTCGTGCAGCGATTGACTCAAGGGATCCATGTCTGCACGCTGGAATTCCCTTGGGGCCAGCATCTCCAAATGCAGGGCTTGTCTGAAGGGATCCATGTCTGCACAGTGGAATTCCCTTGAGGCCAACATATCCTCATGCAGAGTTTGTCTCAACGAATCAGTGGCCATCATTATGACTTTGGCAGTAGCCATGCCGCTATTGGCGGCATGGCTGCCGCCAAAATCGAGTCTGGGTTCCCAGAATGGGGGGTTACCGGGCCATTCCGAGTTCAGAGGTCCCAGTTATTCCTCCCTTCAGGAACCCGGGCCCGGACCTTCCCCATTCCCATTTCAGCCCCCATAGGGCTGAATGGGAATGGGAGAGGGAGCAAACAACGGGCCGATTACAAGCGGCCCGTTGTTTGCTCCCTCTTCCCCTCGCGGGACCCGTTCTGTACGTATTGTAAAACCAGACGTGCAGAGCGGGTCCCGCGAGGGGACCTCGTAATCAGGCGGTACGGGGTTGATGGCACCGGCACCTTTACCAGCGCGGTTAACCCCTTACCGCCGGACTTATAATGAGGCCCAGTGTCTTGATGGTGGCTATCCCTTGAGGCCAACAGCTCTGACCACAGGGTTTGCCTCGAGGTGGCCATCTCTTGCTGCACGACTTTCCTTGAGGACGAAAACTCATAACACAGGGATTGATTATAGGTAGAACTCTCCTTCGAGTCACCTGGCTCTGGCGTTGTGTGTCTTCTCTCCTCTCCTGTCGCAAAACGCATAGTTTGGCAATGAGTGCGGCATTGGAGGAGATGACTTTTTCCATCAGGCGATGGATGTCCCTGGCCATGTCTTGCAGAGCCTCACCCAGTTTAGCACTTGCACGCAGCAACTCCTTCTCCAACTCCAAGCGTCCAGCAGGCACACATCCACCACATGTGCATGGCCTACCAAGCCGGGATGCCAGAGTCTGGTCCTGCTGCACTGAATCCACTGCCATAGGCTGGCAGTCTACAACCATCCCACTGACATCATCCTCCTCTGCTGAATCCATGATGGTAGGAGGCAAACCTGTGGACACAGATTCCACCATTGAAGCAGGCCTTTCCACTGACGGGCCCAGGGTCTCCTGGCTATATTCCTCAGACCCAGCAACCTCTAGGAACTCATGGAGCCCCATGGCATCCAGACTACTCATTGGTGGCCCCTAAACCATGTTCTTCAATATGCTATACACGTGTGATTCAGCAGCATCATCAGAAGATGATGGCCTGCAACAGGAGGGGATTGTCACATGACAAAACACCCTGGGCTGCACCGGTGGATGGTTCTACCTCATCCTCCTCCTCCTCCTGCTCATCCTCCTCCCCCTCCTCCTTCTTATCCTCCTGCCCCTTCTCATCTGCTGTGTCATCACCTGCACAAAGTCAGACAACAAAATTCAGAGGCCCACCTATCCACTTGGACATATATATTCAAATCAAATGCACATAGATGCAAAAGGGCCTGGCATATATACATTAGACATTGCAAGTGGGCATCATTCTGTAATGTGGAATGCACTGAGCAGTCATGTAGGGGCACATTTGGTCATGCATAAATCCACAGATAGGAGGTGACCATACATTTATACATACATACATACATACATACATACATACATACATACATACATGTATGAACATGGCAGTTCTAACAGTAGACAGATGAAGTTCTGTGCTAAATTGCTCAGCCCCTTCTCAGCTTCATCTATGCCTTCTTGCAAAATGTGAGAATATCACGTTTTCTCATGTTGACAAAACCTGCATTCCGAAAATTGTGTTGTTAAAGTTCCAATCCACCCCTTCACCAGATTGGCCAAGGCCTGATTTGTGGTATCACAGCCTCACATGCATCTTGGCCCTGTGAGAGGAGAGTGCAACATGGATATGACCAGTATGCATTTGCATGATCACTGAATAATTGACACTCAAAATGTGAATTTAACATTACTCTTCAAACATCTTTGTGACAACCACTGCAACTTAACTTCAGATTGGAACACACCCTCATGTGACTTGACACTGACATTGTTGCTCATCCATGTCCACTGGCCTCCCCGGCCAGTGAATGGATGACTCTGTTGCCCTATGTCATTCCATGTGAGTCACAATCAGTGTTCACAATTCACTATCCACAAGCATGACACTGTGAGTGTGTCCAATGACGTGTCTAGCAGTCCATTGCCACACATATCATTGATTCAAAATAATACTGCATGCAGTAATATGTGCTGTGAGATCAATGTCAACTGCAGACATGGTTCAAGCATCCACCTTCCAGAAAGCACAACATGGAATGTAAGTGTCCAGGTATGCATTAATGTATAGTGTACATTAATGAATGTATGTTGTCTTCTACAACATGTGATAGCATATCCTATGTGTTGAGGGAAGCATATATAGGATGCCCACATGGCACTCACCTGATGTGGCTGCATAGCACTCACCTGATGGTGGCCTTGCATGCCAGCTATCTGCTAGCTGCTGATGAGGCCACTGGCAACCTCTTTAAATGGAGTCAGCTCACCCACATGTGGTGATTCACCTCCAGTAGCCAGGGCAGATGCCAAATTGCTGACAAGCTTCTCCTTGGTGCACCTCATGAGGTCACCCATCCTCTTATGGACCTCTTCTGCTGTGCGCCTCTCCAGAGCACAGACATTGATGAGATCTGGGGCCTCCTGCCACATCCTCAACCGCTGGGTCACAGGAAGGGAACTGCCATCCCAAGGGTGTAGGTCACCACAGTGTTTGCCAACTTAATCAGTGAGGATTGTTAGCTCCTCATCTGTGAAGCGCCTCTTCCTTGGTGGCCCATTCTCCTTCGCCTATTTCTCTTCATATGGTGCTGCTGGTACCTGCTCTGCAGGCTGGGACCTCTTACCCCGAGTGGAACTTGGTAGCAAAGGAGAACCTGTAGGCTCACCACCTCGTTTAGTAGGTAAACCCTTCTTCTGCCCTTGTCACTGTCCTAGTCCCCTCCACATAGCCCTCTCACTCATGGTGCAACCCACATTCATGGCAAGATGCATGCAAATCTCGTTGCCTCCTATTGCACGTGGTACTCCCTAAATTATGCTGCCTCCAAATCCACATCTTGCATCCTAAAACTTGCTGCATCTGCGCACGAAAGGGACGGTACATGCAGGTTGGAGCTGCTCATAAGCACTTTGTTTACAGAGTCATGCACGGATATGCGCTGCATTTGGTGCGTAATTTATGAGCATAGGGCCCTTGATCTAATTTTATCACTGCTGGCCTGTGCATGAAGTGGAGACACCTGTGCCTTGCTGCTACTCTGCCTTGTGCCATATTTTGCCTCCTATCAATATATTTTGCCTCCATGCCTCAACATCTCCTGCTGCCTGGTAGTGTGCCACTGGCTGCTGACCGCTAGCACTGCCTTTGAGTGCCTGCTACACCCCCATGACCAGTTGTTTTGTGCCTCTCCTGTCAGGCTCTATGCCCACCTCATCTGACATATAAGTATTGTTGGGTGTCTTGACCCACGTTCAAGTTATTAGGCTACAACATTTGTGCTGTGGGCTTAGGAAATCCAAGAGGGCGGAAAAGGCCACATTTGCGCCAGAATCCTGGAGAACCGTGCAGTTTTGCGCACAGAAAAATGGTCCCCTGACCTGCCACCCTTCAGTGCTAAGGAATCTGGTGCTGTTCAAAATCTGTTGTTATTAATGTCAAAAATGGATGCAATACTGGCGCTCACCACTACCAGAAAGCCAGCGTTTTAAAACCACCAGACACTTGTGTAAAACTGAACAAATGAACCAAACCAGGCCAAAGAAAGACTTACTAAGAGGTGGATACAATGTAAAACTATATTCTGAAATGACTTGAAGGAGGTAATTGTCTAATGTATGTATTGAAAATAGCTGGGGATGTCAGCAGCTTAAGTGAATTTGGGTTTACAGCCACTAAAATTGAAATGTTTAGAATAAATGCGTGACCTACTTTTGAGTGTCACATAGGTTGAAATTGTTTAAATGTCATAGTTTTGAACTTAGAATCAGTGTTCCAGCTGCATGTGTAAAAATTGCAAGTTTGGTTTGAATGTAGAAAACTGGGAACCAAAGTGACATTTAGCTGAAGCCTGGCTTAAAGAGAGTGAATTCTGCCTGACAACTACCCACGACAGGAGTTGAAACTTGATCAGCAGCTGTGTTCCCAGGCCTGGCTGCATTCTGCTGCCCCTGCCAAAAGGGGATGACACCTCTCTGATTGAATTAGGGGAGTGGCACCTGGGAACTGCAGGAAACTAAACAATGAGCCTTCCTTGGCCCAGGCAAATGTTAAATTAGGGGGGTCGTAAATGGGTTCCCCTTGGAAGGAAACGGGAAGGGGCACTGTATCTGTGAGCAAGCTGAGTTGGGGGAAGTGGACAAACCAGAAATTCCACCATGTGTTTTGGGAAACCACACCCCTTTGGGGCCAGAGCATAATTTTAAAAAGATGGATAATTCATAGTGCAGACTTGTAAAAATTATATAAATAATATCATCATTCTTGTTATTTTTCTGTGCAAATTTTAAGAGGTGTTACGACCCTGTGGTATGTTCTTGGGGATAGTAGCAGAAAAAAGGTTGTTACTCCAAATGTATGCATGTTAAAATCTGACACTTTATCATCTGAAACCCATATCCCTGGTGCACATTTGCGTAAAATCTGGAAAGGTTTAGAGGTCGTTATCTGGCAGAAAAGGGCAGAATTCTGTCATAAGTGGACACGACATCTTAAAAAGACAGGGATCGAATGGTTTGGTGCTACAGAAAATATGTTAACTGGACATATAATATTAGAAAAATGGTACATAGATAAATGGGTATTTGGATCAGAAATAGATTTGTGTGCAATTTGACAAGGGGAGGATCCTCTGACCATAAACCTACCTCATCACTCTAACTCATTGTTCCCTTCTCAAATCAGGTTAAAGAGAAATCCTTGACCTATCAAATCGTGAGTGGGTTGGGGCAAGAAAGTTAGCATCCACACCCATTTTCAAAAGACATAAAAAGAGCCACTGGAAGCCAGGCAGGGACATTCACTTTCCACTTTCTTGCGGGACGCGTTGCCGGGAAACTCCAGACTTCAAATCCATCAATCTCCAGAGACCAGAGATCCAGAGAGGCCAGATCGCTGTGCAGTGCTGAGAGCTGACCCAGATCGCTGTGCGCAGAACCAGTACCGGAGTCCAGCAAATCCTGACCCGATCTGTGACGAAGTCGCATTCCTGTCCAAAATATAGTGTGAGTACTCAGTGTAACGCTCACCTGATTCCCGTAGAGGCGCCGGTCTTGACTGGGCGTATACCGTATCTTCAAAGGTGATGTGTAACACACGGCTGGCTCTTTGGGCTGGACCTCTGTGCACTGTATGTCTGGCTTGAAGGGTAAGATGTCTGCAGATAGAAAATGTGGGATTAATGAACTGGGTTATTGAATGTCTCTCTCTTCTTCCCTTTCTCTAATCCTGTAGAACCCCAAAGGTTAACGCTCTCACCTTAGGTAAGTGAACGCCGTGCTCTCCATCTGCCTCGAGGCAGGGTGCTGTAACCAGTTTCTTCACTGGATAAGGGGAGCAGGCCTCTTGACTTCAGAGGACTGCTGTCCGTCGTTTACTGCACGAACGGTAAGTTTCGAGTAATTCTAATGTCTTTAAAGTCTTTAGTAATGATGTCTCTTGTTTTGCAGGGTTCCGGCGATGGCGGATGGCGGGCTGAAGTGAGTTGAAGATGGAGCCCGTGTGATGAATAGAAGCGCCTGGAAGCACGTAAGTAAGCGCTTGTTGCCTGCTTCACGATGCGCTCTAACTGTCTTTTTATTTTGCAGGTACAAGTTCGGGGCGGCTGCAGGGTGCCGGAATACCCACTGGGTTAGATGTGGAAAGGAGTGATGGCACGTGAGTATTAAAGTTCCCCAATGTCTTTAAACGCACCTTGTTTTGTCTTTCAGATGCGGGATGCAGCGCCGAAGGCCTCCGGAGCGTGCGAAGAGTTGGTAAGCTTTTGTCTTTCAGATGCCGGAATGCAGTGTGAAGACCTCCGGAGTGCACAAAGAGTAGGTAAGCCTTTGTCTTTCAGATGCCGGAATGCAGCGCGAGGTGTTGGTGACAGCCGATGGACCAGGTAAGTGAAGAGCTGTCACTGAAGACCGTAATGCTAACCTGTTCTTTCTTGTCTTTATAGGTGTTGCTGAAGACTGGATTCAGAATGGTAAGCCTTTTTCCTTAGGCCCAGGATCAGATGCAGAAGACACGATGGGCGTTCTGCTGCTGAGGATGCAGAATAACGCAAAGCAAGATTCATCCATCGGGTGTGGTTTAAATAGCCTCCTGTAGTGCTTAGGTGTCTCCTTCCACAGCCACGCCTAAGAAAAGAGTTCCTGCTTTCCAGAAGAGTTCCAGTGTTCTGAATCTAGGGAGTGGCTCCTGCCCCACCCAAAAGGAAAAGTAGTTCCAAACAGAAGAGGATCAGAGACTCAACTGGCAGGCAAGTAAGCAGCATGGTCTGCTGCAGGTAAGTCCACCCAAGCATTATGAGCCCGGCGCTTCCAGCGCTGGGACTGGGCATATTTATGAGCCTGGTGCCACTGGCGCCAGGACTGGGTCCAAAAGGTCCCAATTGGGACTGGTTGGCACTCGGAACCTGGGTTATGGATCTGCTTCCAAGGGAGTTGGGAAAACCCTGACCTTTTGGAAGCAGAGATCATGACAGTACCCCCCCTCAAGGCCCCTCCCAAACCGGGCTTCTCCGGGGGTTTTGGCTTGTCAGGAAATGTTCGGTGAAATCTTTTGATTAGGCGAGGAGCGTGGACATATTCAGCAGGTTCCCAGGATCTCTCTTGGGGGCCGTAGCCTTTCCAGTCAATTAGGTAGAATAGTTTAGATTTGGAGATCTTGGAGTCCAGAATGCTTTTGACTTCAAACTCGAGTTCTCCATCAACTAGGATAGGTTTTGGAGATTTGGTTAGTCGGGTTTGAGGTTGCACGGGTTTTAATAGAGAGACGTGGAAGACCGGATGTATCTTCATGTGCGGGGGCAAGTCCAACTTGACCGCTACTGGGTTTACTATGGTAGTGATGGAATAGGGACCAAGGTATCTTGGGTTGAATGTGCGTGGCCCTTTTAGAGGTAGATATTTGGTGGATAACCAGACTTGATCCCCTACTTGATATTGAGGGGCTTCCTTCCGATGTTGATCTGCTCCTTTCTTGTATTGTTCTTTAGCCCTTTGAAGGTGAGAAACAGCTTCCTTAAAGGCTTGGGTGATTGTAGAATGCAGGTAGTTTACTGCTGGTGTTTCAAGATCTTGGAGGGGATCCAACTCTGAGGTTCGAGGGTGACTGCCGTACAAAAGAAAAAACGGGGTTTTCCCAGTTCCCGAATGGACAGAGTTATTGTAGGCATATTCGGCTATCCAAAGGATGTCTTTCCAAGTTTTTTCAGTTTGTTGCAGCATGCAGCGTAAATACTGTTCCAGAGTTTGATTGGTCCTCTCGGTTTGTCCGTCGGTCTGAGGGTGGTGACTGGTCGATAGTCTCACATCAATTTGAGCCGACCGACAGCAACTTCGCCAAAAATGAGAAATAAATTGACTACCTCGATCCGAAATTAGAACTGAAGGAAAACCGTGCAGTCGGACGATGTTTTCGAGAAATTCTCGGGCCAGAGTTGCTGCTGTTGGCAAGCCTTTGAGCGGAATGAAATGCGCCATCTTGGAGAATAAGTCCACGATTACTAGAATCGTATTGTATCCGGAGCATGGAGGTAGATTGGTGATGAAGTCCATAGAAAGCGTATGCCAAGGGCGAGGTGGGATGTCAATAGGGCGTAAGAGGCCTGCTGGTCTTTCCTTTTGACTCTTGTTTTGGGCGCATACTCCACAGGACATTATAAAGTCTCTGATATCTTTTTTCCAAGACGGCCACCAGAAGTAGCGCTTGATCTTTTCTGAGGTCTTGGCTATACCGGGATGTCCTTCCATTAAAGAATCGTGATAACAAGAGATTACTTTTTTCTGTAAATCTGTGCTGGGTAGGTATAATCGTTCTTGGAAATACAATAAGTTGTCCTTTACTGCAAAGTCCTTTCCCTGCAGATGCCAATTCTGTATGTCTGCTGGAGTTACAAGTTGCCTGGCTTTATCCTTAACTTCCTCTATGGATTCTGTGGCGATTACACCCAGAATTCTTTGTTCGGGAATGATTGGTACAGGTTTAGGGTTGATCAAGTGTTCTTCCACTCCCATCCGAGAAAGGGCATCAGCTTTACCGTTTTTTGTACCAGGTCGATAGGTAATTATGAAGTCAAACTCGGCAAAGAATAATGCCCAACGGAGTTGTCTAGAGGATTGGGCTTTTGCGGTTTTCAAATATTGCAGGTTTCGGTGATCCGTAATCACAGTAACGGTGTGTCGGGCCCCCAGCAGATAATGCCGCCAAGCCTTAAAGGCAGACTTGATAGCCAGAAGTTCCTTGTCAGTAATCGTGTAATTGATTTCAGGAGGCGAGAATTTGCGGGACCAAAATGCCACGGGATGCAACTGATTGGTTACCGGGTCCTTTTGTGATAGAACTGCCCCCATGGCAAGGCTTGAAGCATCAGTTTCCACGATGTAGGGGAGTTCGGGGCGAGGGTGTTTTAAGATTGGTGCAGAGATAAATTTAGTCTTCAAATCCTGGAAAGCTTGTTCCGCCTCGGTAGACCATTCAAAACGTTTGTTTTTCTTTAACAAGGCAGTGATGGGCTGGACTATTCGAGAAAATTCGGGGATAAACCTGCGGTAAAAGTTAGCGAAGCCTAACATGCTTTGCACACCTTTTACGGAGGATGGTGATGGCCATTTGAGAACTGCATCGACCTTCTTTGAATCCATACGCACTCCGCCAGGTGATAATATGAATCCCAAGAATTCAACTTCAGTCACGTTGAAAACACATTTTTCCAATTTAGCGAAAAGTTTGTGTTGACGCAATCTTTCAAGGACCATTTTCACGTGTTTCCGATGTTCAGATTCCGATGAAGAATAAACGAGGAGGTCGTCAATGTAAACAACAACACACACATCTATGAGCTCTCTGAGGACATCGTTCATAAAATATTGAAAGGCGGCCGGGGCATTACAAAGTCCGAAGGGCATGACCTGATATTCAAATAGCCCATACTTGGTGCGGAAGGCCGTCTTCCATTCATCGCCCTCTTTTACTCGTACCAAGTGGTAAGCTCCTCTAAGATCCAGCTTTGTATATATGCATGCTTTTCTGACTTGGTCCAGGAGTTCATCGATCAAAGGTAACGGATATCTATTCTTAACGGTGATCTGGTTCAGGGAGCGATAATCTATACAAGTTCTAAGGTCTCCTTCCTTTTTTGGAACGAAGAACAAAGCTGAAGAAGCAGGGGACTTGGAAGGACGAATAAACCCATTTGCCAGGTATTGATCCAGGTATTGTCGAAGGTGAAGGTTCTCAGGCTCGGTGAGGGCATAAATTCTACTACAAGGAGGAGTAGATCCAGGTATCAGGTCGATCTGGCAGTCATAAGACCTATGAGGAGGTAGAGAGTTAGCCTGATCCTTCCGGCAAACATCTTGGTATTCTAGGTATTCGGGAGGTAACTGGGGAGTCTCTGAAGAAATTGCTGCCAGTGCAACACCAGGTGGAGGGTGACAAGTAGAGACACATTCTGGAAACTGGACCGTTCTTGCTCGCCAATCGATCAGAGGATTGTGTTTCTCTAACCAAGGTATTCCTAGAATAATCTGAAACTGAGGGGCCTTGATCACATCGAACACGATCTTCTCATGGTGTCCATCTTGACTTACTAGCGTCACTTCTTGAGTGGTATGCGTTACTGGCCCGGAGGCTATCTCCGTACCATCCACCGTAGTAATGACGTCCTTTACAGCCTTGGGACAAAGAGTTAGATTCATCCTCAAAACCATTTGATGATCCACATAATTGCCGATGGCACCGCTGTCGACGTAAGCTTCAATTGCATGTAATCGATCCGGATTATCAGGGCTAATGAGGACCATAGGTATCACGAAATGCGAGGTCACGGAACTGGTTTTCACGCTCGGCAAGAGGACCTCTATTCTTGTCGGGCGAGGTCGTTTCCCTGCTCAGAGTTTGTAACTTTGGTAACTGCAGCTCCTACTGCCTTCTTGGCAGGTTTCACCGGACAGTCTCGAAGAAAGTGCCCTGAGTTTCCGCAATAGAGGCATAATTGCAACTGTTTTCTCCTTTCCCGCTCCTTTTGTGTTAGAGGACCTTTCAGACCCCCTTTTTGCATGGGTTCCCCGGAGTCTACTCCTTTGGAAGGAGTTGGCGGTTTGGAAAATACTCGAGCATCAAACTTGGAATGATCGGCCTTCCTGTTCTGCAGTCTGTGATCTATTTGAACGACTAAGTCTATATAGTCCGAACAATCTTGTGGGGGATTCACTACTTGGGCTAACACATCTTTGAGCTCTCTTCGTAGACCTCTATAAAACAGCGTAATCCTTTTGTCCTCAGGCCAGTGAGTTTCCACTATCAGTCTGTTGAAAGACGCAATATAAGCCAAAAGGTCTTGATTACCTTGTCGCAACAAAAGAAGCTCATTGTCCAAGGCCTGCCCCTGTGAATGTCTTGCGAACAGTTTTTCCATACTGAGCTGAAAAGCTTGAAAATCATGGAGGACCGGATCATCTTGATTTACTAGAGGGATCGACCAGTCTGCCGCATTGCCACTAAGGTACGAAAGCATGAAAGCTACTTTAGCTTGATCAGTTGGAAAGGCTGCTGGCCGGCATAAGAAATGCAACCGGCACTGATTGATAAATACTGCAAACCTCTTTGGGTCACCAGAAAATCGTTCGGGCGGAGCCAGAGGTACATTCCCAGGTAGGTTGATCTGCACTGGATTCATAGAGGATGTAGAAGGAAGATTTCCCCAAGATGCGGGTAACGGGGTCTGTCCGGCTTGTGACTGTAGCAATTGTCTAGCGAGATCATCTGTTCGCTCCTTGGAAATAATCAGTTCCCTTCTTAGAGCGTTCGTTTCCTGACGGGCTGCATGCACTTCTGCCCTTAGTTCCCCAAGTAACTGGGCTAGCTGGTCGGTATCCGAGGTTTCCATAGCGCCTGGACGGGAGTTTTGTGGTAGGCTTTGCGTTCTGTAACGCTCACCTGATTCCCGTAGAGGCGCCGGTCTTGACTGGGCGTATACCGTATCTTCAAAGGTGATGTGTAACACACGGCTGGCTCTTTGAGCTGGACCTCTGTGCACTGTATGTCTGGCTTGAAGGGTAAGATGTCTGCAGATAGAAAATGTGGGATTAATGAACTGGGTTATTGAATGTCTCTCTCTTCTTCCCTTTCTCTAATCCTGTAGAACCCCAAAGGTTAACGCTCTCACCTTAGGTAAGTGAACGCCGTGCTCTCCATCTGCCTCGAGGCAGGGTGCTGTAACCAGTTTCTTCACTGGATAAGGGGAGCAGGCCTCTTGACTTCAGAGGACTGCTGTCCGTCGTTTACTGCACGAACGGTAAGTTTCGAGTAATTCTAATGTCTTTAAAGTCTTTAGTAATGATGTCTCTTGTTTTGCAGGGTTCCGGCGATGGCGGATGGCGGGCTGAAGTGAGTTGAAGATGGAGCCCGTGTGATGAATAGAAGCGCCTGGAAGCACGTAAGTAAGCGCTTGTTGCCTGCTTCACGATGCGCTCTAACTGTCTTTTTATTTTGCAGGTACAAGTTCGGGGCGGCTGCAGGGTGCCGGAATACCCACTGGGTTAGATGTGGAAAGGAGTGATGGCACGTGAGTATTAAAGTTCCCCAATGTCTTTAAACACACCTTATTTTGTCTTTCAGATGCGGGATGCAGCGCCGAAGGCCTCCGGAGCGTGCGAAGAGTTGGTAAGCTTTTGTCTTTCAGATGCCGGAATGAAGTGTGAAGACCTCCGGAGCGCACGAAGAGTAAGTAAGCCTTTGTCTTTCAGATGCCGGAATGCAGCGCGAGGCGTTGGTGACAGCCGATGGACCAGGTAAGTGAAGAGCTGTCACTGAAGACCGTAATGCTAACCTGTTCTTTCTTGTCTTTATAGGTGTTGCTGAAGACTGGATTCAGAATGGTAAGCCTTTTTCCTTAGGCCCAGGATCAGATGCAGAAGACACGATGAGCGTTCTGCTGCTGAGGATGCAGAATAACGCAAAGCAAGATTCATCCATCGGGTGTGGTTTAAATAGCCTCCTGTAGTGCTTAGGTGTCTCCTTCCACAGCCACGCCTAAGAAAAGAGTTCCTGCTTTCCAGAAGAGTTCCAGTGTTCTGAATCTAGGGAGTGGCTCCTGCCCCACCCAACAGGAAAAGTAGTTCCAAACAGAAGAGGATCAGAGACTCAACTGGCAGGCAAGTAAGCAGCATGGTCTGCTGCAGGTAAGTCCACCCAAGCATTATGAGCCCGGCGCTTCCAGCGCTGGGACTGGGCATATTTATGAGCCTGGTGCCACTGGCGCCAGGACTGGGTCCAAAAGGTCCCAATTGGGACTGGTTGGCACTCGGAACCTGGGTTATGGATCTGCTTCCAAGGGAGTTGGGAAAACCCTGACCTTTTGGAAGCAGAGATCATGACACTCAGCCAGAACTGTGCAAAACCAATCTCTTAGTTTAAAATAATCTAATTCAAACTATTTTAACCTTTTGAGAACTGCATCATAGAAATCGTGTCCCTTCTTTTGATTCAAAGCTGCAAAACTGTCATCTGTCGTTCTGAAACTTTAAAACTTAATTTCTGAAAAACTACCTTCACAAAATCGTCCGTATATCTTGAACCGTTTGTGATTTAACTTTTATTTTAAAGCTGAGATTCTAAGCTTTCCTACAAGCTCTAGACCGACTTGCTACTCCTTATACTTCCTCCGTAATTGCGCTCGACGAACGCGACTACTTTGCCGCGATTTGACATTTTGCTTCATTTCAGCCATGTGTAAAAATATTTGTCTTTTGCTTCCATTACGGAATTCCGTTTTCAACCTGGTAACCATCCCTGAATCATTGATAGGGCTGGCCTGAACTGATTTAAAGTATCTTTCACTCACCCTGAACCTCTAGAGGGAATTAAAATTATTTTAGCATATTTTTCCCTTCTTTGCATGCCACCTTTAAAGTACTTTGCCTGTGTTTAAAATCATCCCTGTTTCTCTAAGCTTGCTAGGGGGGAACTGAATTTGTATTGTACTGTGATTGTATTCCTGAGAACTGTGTGCTCTCCCTTCCATCTTCTATTGCATAGGGGGGGTGAGTTGCCAAAAGGGGAAAAGTGTTTCTATTACCTTTTGCTGAAATCATATCAAGTTTATTCCTGTGTTGCTTCATTTCCACCTTGCATTTCCTTGTACCATATAAAGCATTCTCAGCTACCTTGTCCTCTATACTACTCCTAAGTAATTAAACCAGTGTGCTAGTATAACACCATCCATTGTTGATCACTCACTGTCATATGTCTAAGTGTGATATCAAATATTAATTTATTATAAAAGTGTGATATATATCTATTGTTTAATTTTTCAAATAAACCTTTTCAATTTGCAAAACAAACCTACTTCTTGGCTCAGTGGGGTCAGGGGGATTCTCAGAGAGGGGCGTGATACAAGGGTTCATCATCCAGATTAAAACTTGTCATAAAAATATATAAATAAGGGCCTCCCTTGAGCAATCCCAGACAAGGCACTGACCTAGTGGGAATGCTTGATTGGAGTCTTTAACAGTATATCCACCTCTCTATACCACCACCACAGCTCACCAGTATGCATAGTTAAGGCACAGCTTCACCCCACCACTATCAGGTCCACCACGTCTGCAAAATTGACCAGCAAGGCAAGGCTGAGGGCTGTCAACTTCTCTGCAGGAGAAATTGGCATCCTGGGTGACCAGGGTCTGTCAAATTATGATGCCCTCTTCTTTCTCCAGGAGCAGCTTCAAACGTGTGGCTGTCAACCGATCTGGGTGGACGTCATAGCTGCCATCAACACAGAGAGGGTGGCAGTTAGTACAGTGGACCACCCAACAAAGTGCTGGGGTGATCTTAGGAATCGGAGTCTGTTGAAAACAAAGAAGTCCCTTGAGGCAGGAGTCTCCATGGAGGGGCACCATGCAGGTCGCCATCGCGGGTCACCCCTTCACTTCCGGATCCTGGAGAAGATCAACCCAGTGGTCCATGCTCAGACCCTTGACCTGCAGACACATATCCAGGCTGCTGGTGAGTACTCACAAGGTGGACATTTACACAGATTTGGTATGTCCTGCATGGGTATGCATGACTTCAGGTAGTTAGTGCTTTACACTGCATGTATGTATCACAATGCTTAACTGGCATGCAGCCTCTTTCCGGTGCTGGAACCATTTAATGGCACACATCTGTGAAGTAGACACGTGTAGGTATGAGCTCAGATAGCCTCCGATGACAAAGTATACTTGTGTGCATGTATTGTGAGTTGCTGACGGCAAGGTCTCTGATAGGAACAGTTGCTAGATTGAGACGTTGAGGGCGCGTGAGGTATATGCACGCTCCTCTATGGGTTGTTCATCTCCACTCAGCTGCTGACACTGACACATGTGTATGGATGTGTGGTCATGGCAATTTAGTACATTTGGTTATCCAGATCTACATTGGAACCTGTCAGGCCACTGAATGAGGGGACATACATAGTTTGTCATCATGACATTTCTTCGGGTTGAGAGTCTGACCATTGCTGCTTGATCCACAGCAACGGGTGCATGTACATGTTGCTTGCTTTCAAGATAGACTATCGGGGGTGCATGGTGGTAGATGTGTTTGGGTGGAGATATGCTTGTTGTGCTACGGACGCATGTGGGCAGGTGCTTGCAGGATACACTTGGGTCACTGCTTCATAATGATTATGATGCGAGATGAGTTGCTGTCATGTGTATGTGGCCAGACAGACATCAATGTACTATGTTCACAGTTGCATGTCACATAATTGGGACTTGTCATTTTTCCTTCAGTTGTGTGACTGGATTCTGTCAGATTTCCGAGCATAGGCCTGGGTGTGTGAGAGGTAGTTGCTTATTGACTGGTGCTGGCAGCATGCTACTGATGCAATTGGGAAGAGCACACCTGCATTGGCACTTATGATTGATTCCTATGTTCTCTGTTCCCTTTTCCACAGTTTCAGTGACTGAAGAAGAGGGTATGAGATGTGCTGTAGAGCTGAATCCCAGGGGCAAGGCCTCCAGACGCAGACACAGACCCTAGAATTTGTATTTGTGGTGCATTATCGTGATGTGGTACCTTGTTTGGGCTAGTTCTGTGTGGGAAAGAAGTGGGCATAGAGTGATGCAGATTTTGTGGTGCAAGTTAGTGGGGGTACTGTGAGAAGGCAGACTTTTGGGTGCTGCTTTTATGTAGGTGGCTGAGACGCAGGTTAGTGGGGGGACTGTGACGAAGCAGACTTTTGGGTGCTGTCTTAATGTAGGAGGTTAGGGCCCATGTTAGTGGGGCTACTGTGATGAGGGCGCACTTGTGGGTGCTGCCTTAATGTAGGTGGCTGGGACGATGGTTAGTGGGGGTACTGTGACGAGGGTGGACTCGTGGGTGATGCCTTAATGTAGGGGTTTGGGGGCGCAGGTTAGTGGGGGTCTTGGGACGAGGGCAGACCTGTGGGTGCTGCCTTAATGTAAGGGGTTGAGGTCCAAGTTAGTGGGGTACTGGGATGAGGGTGGACTTGTGGGTGTTGCCTTAATGTATGGGGCTGGGGCACAGGTTAGTGGGGGTACTGGAACGAGGACCTGTCGGTTGCAGGAGAGAAGAGGAAGTAATTGTGATTGCTGGTAAGTAATCCTTGATACTTATTTTCCATGGCTCCTGCCCAAAGGTTGTTCGACAGCGCTATGTTCGGTTTTCCATGGAGGCGTGTTGTGGGTGTTCCAGGTGCTAATCGTTTTTGCTTTGCGATGCAGGTTTCTACACACATTTAATTCCATGAATCAGCTCTCAGCGCTGTACATTTGGACAGCGCAATGTTCTTGCTTGCACGACCTACTTAGCGCGGACTTAGCACTTTGTAACTAAGGCCCTCTGGCTTAATACGCCAACCGACACAGACTATCTTTAGTTCGCTCTGGACAGGCTCAGACTGGCCGATAGGACAACGCCTGAAGTGCAGGTGCAAGATGCTACTGTGGGCCAGTTTAATAGGTTGCTCCATTTCACAGCTAATAGTTTTGACCAGTGCACTGAACAAATATTCTAAAACGCACAATATACAAAATATTTTCACCAACACTCCCTGTTAGGTACTACTCGGACAATCGCTCACACATGGAACACATTGGCCCTCATAACGGGTCCGGCGGTAACCGTGCCGGTAAAACCAGCAGGTAGCTGCTGGACCCGTAATGATTTACCACTGCCTGACTTGCCAAAAACACTGGGACATTACAGCCCCGGTGGTCCGGTAAGTCAGGCGGCGGTTTGTGTAAATCCCCATTCCCATTGAGTCCTACAGTCCTACAGGACTCAATGGGAATGGGGACCATGGAAGCACCGGCTCCGTTAAAAATGATGCCGGTGCTTCTGTGACAGTCTGCGGGCGGGTGTTGTTCCGCCTGCCAGGGCAGTCCTGGCGGGTGGAACGGCACCCGCCCGCAGACTTGTACTTTGCCGGTCCGGAAACAACAGTGCCGGTAATCTTACCGGCACCGCTGTTTCCGGACCGGCAAAGTTATAATGAGGGCCATTGTCATTTGCGACTGTGTGTCACTTTTTCATTAGCATCAAAATCAATTGTATGCCCGAGTCCAACCCTGGCTCTGGACCATGTTTGGCCCGACTGAAGCATCACTGGGCCCAACCAGACCACGATGCCTGTGTTTATTGGTATTTATTATGCAGTGTTTGCCATTCAGCAAACACACGCTATGTTACCTTGAATGCATATAGCGCCTCCTCCCACATGTTATGGCGTCGAAGCACTGAGGGTTGGTGACCCTTCTGGGGAACGAAGTCCAAGATGCTGAAGGAATGAAAGTCCTACTGCGTGTAGGAGCAGCGGGTGAGAGGAAGACTGTGTGCAGCTAGTCAGGGCGAGGAGAGATTGGATGCATCTGCATCGCGTAACATGCTCTAGTCTCCCCAAATGCACCCCGCTGCAACCTTTGCAAATATGTCGCCATGCATCATACTACTGAGTTCTTCCTTTAGCAGGGGTGGACTGGAAACCAATAGAGGATCAGGAAATATTTTTCAAAGTGGCCCCATATTACACATTTTCAGCAACACCAATCCTGTTCGTGTGAGAAAATGTGTAAATAAAATAGTCTGCCACACAAAAGAGGCCCGGGGTGCAGAGGCCTACCGGGACATCTCCAGAGTTCCCTAGAGGTCAGTCCACCCCTGTCCTTTGGTGCGGTGTAGAGGTGACCTTTCACCCACTCTGTCCCACCTTGCAATGCATCTGCTGTCTATCCATACAGACAGCAACCATTGTAATGGCTTCGGGTGCAGAAATGGACACTTACATTTCATATGAATATTTGTAGAGAAAAGACATTTAGTCGAATGCCCACTCCTCCGAGGCTGGCATTATATTCAGGAGAATGCCCCCGGCTGGTCAGGGTAAAGGAAGAGGTGTGAACTCTCGATACCCCCGGGTGTGTGAATATGAGTACTCCAGACAGCTGTGACCCCGGAGGTGGGGGGTGAGGGAGGGAGGGAGCAGGGTATTCAGATCCCAGATAGTCATCTCGGAAAAGCACAGGGCGGGACGTCCCAGGCACCGTGCACGCGTTAGAACTGATCTCTCATAGCAAAGATACGGGGCCTGTAACATGAGCGTCAATAAATCACAGTGCGGCCTACCCCGCCGAGTCGCCCTCACTGGAAGGCAGAGTCCAAGTATGCAGGCCAAGGAGAAGGCAGGGTGGCCGCTCTGCTCACAGCCTGCGCCATTGTAATGCAGCCTCTACATGTCTGGAGGGGAAAGGGAGAGGCTCGTGCCGCTAGACGTGTTCATGCAAGTCAAAAGGGACAGCCGGGGCTGTTGTCACTTATTCCGAGTAATGAATTGTAGGTGCGTTGGTCCAACTCCCGCGCTGTGCGGACTCCTCTTCATGTTACCATCGCAGTAGTCACAGCTAATCGAACATATTTAAATGCGCTGCACACACCCGCAGAACCACAGAGAGCGTTGTTGCACCATATTGTATTCTGATTTGTATTGGGCCGCCTGTATAGCAAGCCACGTCTGAAAGCAGAATACACGCTGTTGTGCTCCGTTCATTCATGCATACCCAAGCCTCAAGAATGACACGGAGCCAATGCTGCAGTGAACCATCTTTATTCACTCCCTGACACTAACTGCCGTTTCCTTCCCCGGCCCCCTCCTTTTCCCTTTTTCTCCCGCTCCTTCTCTGTTGCCGCTCTTAAAGGGGTAGTGTCCCTTTATTCATGTACAACACCTCCCCCGTACTTAACATGAGAGTCCAGTTACATCTGTTCGATGAGCCTCACTGGCTTCTTTATTGTCCTAGGGGTCTCCCTGGTGATTCTCGGCTTTCGCCGGTCAATTCCACTGGGGGTTCTGTTTCTTCTTCCTCGCTGGTGTTCTCGTCGGGTGTTTCTTGTGTTTCATGTTCCTCCAGATATAACTCCCTGAGGAATGAGGAGTTGTGGGTAATGTCTCCTAGTTCTCCGGTTTCTGTGATCATGGGCCTCTTGATGGCTGTGATTGTTCGTGGCTCTGGGCTGTATCGAGTGTCCGTTTTCTTGCGTTGTGTTTGTCGCACCAGGACTGTTTGCTCGATCTCTAGTCGTTGTTCTTTCGCTCTCCTTTTTGTGTCAGCCCATTGCTTGGCCTTCCTCTTCCTCTCGGTGTCTCGTTCTCTGACGGTTAGGTCTTCTTCAGGTGTGTGGTCCTTCCATCTGGGAATGCGTGTTCTGGGTTGATCTCTCACCATGAGTTCAGCTGGTGGCCTGTCATTTGACGACAGGTGCAAGATTTTTTTAGTGACCTCATGTGCCCGGGTGTCAACTTTGTCCAGTAGGGGGTGTCTGGATGGATAGTCCGCTGGGTCTGCGTCTCCTCCTGGTTTGTGGACAATAGTATAATCGTCCTCTTGCAGTCTTATTCCCCCTCGTTCTATGCAGGGTGGCATTTTCATTTTGGTGTTCCCACAGGTTGGTGTTAGGGCTTTGTCATGTTGCTCTTGATCCCTTCCAGGTATTGAGATGTCGTTGAGAAGAAGAAGTTGGATTTCTTTTGATACCTGTTCTTGAAGGTGGAAACCCACTTTCCGTGGGTGTTGTGGAACTGGCCTGACGTTTTTGTCTATATGTAGTTTGATGCATGGCCCTTTTAGCATCCCTACCCCTTCGAACAGTTTGGGGAAAGTGTTCTTGAGTTCTCTTTTTGCCAGTAGTCTGTCTATGATTGCCCTGACGGGTTCGCATGGTAGTGGTAGTCCTTCAATGACCTCCGACTGGTCATAGTGTAGGTCAATCAGGGCAAGTGCGTTAGCTGTCCTGTAACTGAGAAGGCAGCGGCCAATAGCTGGGCTTCTTATCACATGTATCGTGGCGGTTACTGTGATGCCTCTGTGTCGTAGGTCGCATTGAAATTTCCCTTTTGATGTCATGGGTTGGGTTGCTCCCCATTGGAAGATGTGTGTCCTAGACTCTTGGATGGGGTATATTGAAGCTATTTCACGATAGGTGTCTTCATTCATGACGTTGACCGTCGCTCCTGTATCAACAATAAATCTGTTTTGGGTTCTTCCCATCTGAATTGTTACTCTGGGAGCCGCGGTGTCCTCCTCCTCTACGCTGAGAAGGCATACATACTCTCGGTCGTAGCCGTCCTGTAGGTATGGAGGCTGTTCGTTTCCACTTGGTGGATAGTGTGGTGGGGGGTAAGGGTATGGCTCCCTGTCACGTTCCCGGTTGTCTGGTGCTTCCGCTCTGCGGGTGTCTTCGCGTTCCAGTTCCCGCGTGAAGTCATCCTGATAGGCATCGTATAATTCGTGGTCTTTCCTGTCTGGTTCGATCTGAAGTCCTTCCAAGGCTCTCACTGTGTTTGGGCGTTGATATGATGGCGCGAGAGGTGCATTCCTGTCCACATGGTGATGCTGTTCTTTATGTGCGTCCATCGATCGAGGGGCAGATTGTGGGCGTGCTGATCCTCCTTCCGGTAGTAGTTCTTTGCACATCACTTGGAAGTGGTTCTCCATTCCGCATCTCATGCATCGTTGCCCAATGGCGGGGCACGGTCCTCTGTGTGGATATTCGAATCCGCAGCGATAGCATTGGCGGTCACCCTGTGCTCGTTGTGTCGGGTACCTCTGGTTGGTCCTTGGTTGGGTGTTTGGCTGGCGGGCGTAGGGATGTATTGCGGCTATGGTTTCTCCCTTTTTTGGGTTCTCAATGGCTGCTGCTTGAATGTCCACTCTTTCGTATACCCTGGCTAGGTCTAGCACCTCTTTTAGGGATAGGGGTTTCTTGAGGAGGTGCTTCCGGAACATCGAGGATGCACACCCTTCTATGATGCGTAATCTAATGGCTTCTTCGTCATTAAAGTTAGCAAAGTCACATTTGGATATTTTCCTCTGAAGACGTATTACAAACTCCCCTATTGATTCGTGAGGTAGCTGGCCACATTGGTTGAAAGTGTACCTTTCATAGTCCCGGTTGGGTGAAATGACCAGTTTTTCGTGAATGGCTTGCAGGAGTCTTGCATATGTGGTGCGATCTTGTGGAGGGATCGTGCGTATAATATTTTTGATTTCTCTCCCTGCGACATTTGCAAATATGCTCAGTATGTTGGGAGGTTCTTGTGTGCCGATGGCACCCACGAAGTCGTCAAATTCCTCCATCCATTCTTCCCATCTCTGCCCCTGGTCATGGTGTGGGTTTAGCGTGAACGGGGCAGGTCTCCTCATTAGGCTTGCGTGAGAGGAGGGAGCTCCTGGTGGTGGTGGTGGTGCATTAGGGTCTGCCGCGTCTGCAGATGACATGGCGGTATCCTGGTGTGTAGCGTGGAGTGCTGCGTCGCGGATGCTCGGGGTGCTCTGGTAGGCTTTTGCACCGTGGTTCTCTTGAACTGCTGCGGTGTATGTTCGTCCACTGGGGCACGTTGTTCACCCTCTACTTTTTGTGTGACAATGTCACCTTCGGGTTCTTGCAAAATTTTGTTTTCCAGGTGTTTCTACCGATGTCACGTAGGTGGGAGACTCGGGGTTCCCCTTTGCAAATGTTACCTTTGGGTGTGTCTGCTGGTGTGTCACGTGGGTGGGAGACTCGGGGTTCCCTTTTGCAGGTGTCACCTTCGGGTGGTTTCACTGGTTCCCTGATGTGTCACGTGGGTGGGAGACTCGGGGTTCCCTTTGCAGGTGTCACCTTCGGGTGATTTTGCAAAATTTTGTTTTCCAGGTGTTTCCACCGATGTCACGTAGGTGGGAGACTCGGGGTTCCCCTTTGCAAGTGTTACCTTTGGGTGTCTCTGCTGGTGTGTCACGTGGGTGGGAGACTCGGGGTTCCCTTTTGCAGGTGTCACCTTCGGGTGATTTCACTGGTTCCCTGATGTGTCACGTGGGTGGGAGACTCGGGGTTCCCTTTGCAGGTGTCACCTTCGGGTGATTTCACTGGTTCCCTGATGTGTCACGTGGGCGGGAGACTCGGGGTTCCCTTTTCGCTACCCCTTTCCGACTCCTTACTTGAGGGTGGATGCCGCGAGCCTGCGGGTCTCCTCTTCCGTGACGTGTGGGCCTGCTGAGTTCCCTCGTGGTCTCCTTCCTCTTGTGGGCCTCTTCTGGTCCGCGGGCTCCGCTCGTTGTTGGCGTCCGCGGTCCTCTTCTTGTCGAGGTGCGCGGGACCTCCTCTGCTGGGCGCTGCGGTCCTGGTCGGCTGGGCTGTTGTCGGCGGGCTTCCGTCGCCGGGCACTTCGGTCTCGGGCGCACGGGCCCCTCGATCACCTGGTCGGCTGGGCCAGCTGCCGGTGGGCCTCCGCTGCTGGGCTCTTCGCTGCTGGGCTCTGCAGTTGGGGCGCACGGGCCTCTCGATCTTCCGGTCGGCTGGTTAGCTGGCAGTCCTCCGCTGTCGGGTTCCTCGCCACCGGGCTCTCCAGTCTTGGGCGCACGGTCCTCCCCGATCTTCTGGTCGGCTGGTCTGCTGCTGGCAGGCCACCGCTGCTGGGCTCCACACTGCTGGGCTCTCCGGTCCTGATACGCTGTAGGGCACACGGGCCTACCTGGTCTGCTGGGCTCACGAGCCCTCCTTAACTGCTGGGCACACGGGCCCTCCCTGAACGCTGCTGGGCTCGCAGGCCCTCCTCACACTGCTGGGCTCACGGGCCCTTCAAGCTGCTGGGCACACGGGCCCTCCCTGGACGCTGCTGGGCACACGGGCCCTCCAATCACTGCTGGGCTCACGGGCCCTTCAAGCTGCTGGGCACACGGGCCCTCCACTCACTGCTGGGCTCACAGGCCCTCCTCACACTGCTGGGCTCACGGGCCCTTCAAGCTGCTGGGCACACGGGCCCTCCCCGGACGCTGCTGGGCACACGGGCCCTCCAATCACTGCTGGGCTCACGGGCCCTTCAAGCTGCTGGGCACACGGGCCCTCCACTCACTGCTGCCGGCACCCACGGGTTCGCATCGGCTTCGTCGCCAGTGTTGTGCTCCGTTCATTCATGCATACCCAAGCCTCAAGAATGACACGGAGCCAATGCTGCAGTGAACCATCTTTATTCACTCCCTGACACTAACTGCCGTTTCCTTCCCCGGCCCCCTCCTTTTCCCTTTTTCTCCCGCTCCTTCTCTGTTGCCGCTCTTAAAGGGGTAGTGTCCCTTTATTCATGTACAACACACGCGTGCTGTCATAGGCATGTGCGTAACACATATTAATGGGCACCCAGGTTTACTTGTACATGCCAGATGCGCGAAGCGGTGGTTGTGGGGTGCGGGGAGGGTAACTTGAGAGGGGATGATTTTTTTAGGTTTTGGTTCATAGGTGTCACTTTTGCCATGCCTAGTGGACCAAAAAGGATTGACATTAAAGCAGACGATTGACAAATGTGCATAAATATACATCCGCCTTGGTGATGTGTGTGACAAATGGGATTCTGCCTAGCAGGAGTACAAGGTTGATCAGGGGACAAAATCACTCGCTCAGCCCTCACTCGGCCCTCATGATGGATTGTGCGCTCTCTGCTGCTGCTCCACGTGCAGACATCAAGTGCACTTGGAGCAGCAGCAGAGCCTGCACAATCCATCAAGATTGGAGCATTTCTCTCATGTTTATGAGGGCTCGGCCCTGACCAAGGAGACTATGTTCGAAATGCATTGGCTAATGAGCTCTTATTGATGAGGCAACTGCTAGCCTCACCTATTTCTGTTATTAAACTTCATATTGTCCACGCAAGAAGATCTTGGACTTGCTTTTGAAGTTTCTAACAGAAAAACACAACATCTGCATAAATTCCTTAAGAGGGATTATTTTTTCTGAATTTACTCTGACCTGTTGGTGAACTGACGGTAATTGTCTATGACGGTTGCTCAAGACCTAAGTTTCCGTTTGGATACTGTCATTGCCATATTCTTCTTGACGGAGGACAGAATTGCGGACCTATCAGCCACATGGCAGCTTTTACTTCAGTCCTCGCGCATCTTGCAAGACTTAAAATGAGGCGCACACAGCTTGCTCTTCTGAACAGCTGGTCTCAATCTGTGGCCCAGACTCCAAAAGGATTCCTGTTCCATCTTCCATGATGGCAGATCTTCAATGGTGGTCATCCAACAGCAACCTTTCCGTGGGAACCTCCTTCCAGGGGCCCTGCCCACAAGTCATGGTTACAACAGACTCCTCCCTTCTAGAGTGGGAGGGGAGGCACCACTACAGCACCGAACGCCCCAGGACAGAATGTCCCATATCAATTACCTAGCGCTTCTGGCGTTTTATCTAGGCTTTTCAGCCCTCTCATCAGCAGAGTGGTTTGAATTCACACAGACAATTCAGTAGCATTGTTCTATATCAACAAGCGGGGGGGGGGCACCAGGTCCCCTCCTCTGGTGGATCTAGCTATCCAGATTTGGAATTGGGCAATCCAGCACAATGTCTGGCTGCAGGCAATTCACATTCCAGGTCACATCAATGTTGCGGAAGACTCCCTGAGCTGCCAAGCTGCGAGTTACGAGGGGGAGATGAACAGCAATGTTCTTACCAGGATCTTCCAGCAATGGGGTTCCCCAGCGGTGAACCTCTTTGCAACCTCAACAAACAGGAGACTTCCTCTTTATGCTCCAGGGACGGTTTCGCAGTGTCTTCCTTGGGGACGCTCTCGAGATTTCTTGGGACAACATGAAGGCTTACGTCTTCCCTCCTTTGCTGTTGATTCATCGCTCGATCTGGAAACTCAGGACCACTTCCAATTGGACTCTCCTCTTCATAGATCCTTGGTGGCCAGCCAGGTTCAGGTTTTCAGAGCTGCAGCACCTGTCTTTATGCAACCCAATCAGGTTGCCACAGATTCCTGGACTTCTCCACCAGAGCAATCACCAGTTGTGGCACCCCTCCCCACAATCCTTCAGCTTGGCGGCCTGGTACCCAAGTTTACGTCCTTAGCGCAGTTTAACCTTTCAGAGGTTAATATGTGCATAATTCAGGTGGCGTGTAATCCTTCTACGAGGGCTCAGTACAAAAGTAAATGGCTTCAGTTTTGTCATTGGTTTGTAGCTAAACAGCTTGATCCTCAACAGGCTTCTATTGACTGTGTCTTGTCTTTTATATCAGACCTTTCAGCTTCTGGCATCCTAGTCTTATCATGCAGGACGTACCTATCTGCCATTGCGGCTTATCTGTTGCTCCTTTTCACTGGCGAACCCAGTAATCAAGAGGCCTCCTCATCCAAAATGGGATCTGAATGTGGTCCTCACCGCTTTATGACATACGCCATTTGAACCTATGGCCACTACCGAGCTCAAGTATCTTTCTTGGAAAATGGCCACATTGATTGCGGTAACATCTGCAAGAAGAATAAGTGAACTTCAAGCTTTCTCTGTCAAATATCTGTTCCTAACATTACACAAGGACAAGGTTGTGCTTCACACTCATACTTCTTTCCTTCCAAAAATGGTCTGAGTTCAACATAAACCAGTCAATATCCTTGCCGGTTTTGTTTCTGAACCCGGTCTCCGATACAGAGCGGATTCTACACAACCTAGACGTCAGGCGAGCTCTGAGGTTTTACCTCGACAGAACAAGCGAAGTTAGAAGTTCTTCACAACTCTTTGTTACGTTTGGTGACCCAAAAGGGAAACCTGCTTCGAAAGCGTCCATCTCACGTTTGATAGCTTCATGTATCTCCGAGGCCTACTTTATTCAGGGCGTTATTGCAGATTTGGTCTGTGACAAAGCCTTCCAGAAATATGTCCCTTGGGAGTCCATAGCCAAGGCAACTACGTAGGCTTCCCCTTCAGCTTTTTGCAGACAACATCTTGACCTGAGCTCTTGGGCTGATGCCCTGTTTGGCCTGGTAGTTCTTAAAAACGTGTTCCAATAAGGGAAATTTCCATTCTCTCGTTTTCTTTGGTCAGTGCTTGGGAAACTCCCAAAAGTATGGAGGAAAGGGGACGGGACGTAGAAGTATAACAAAGTTACTCACCATAGTGACTACCTTACTCCTAGTCAATAGTCCCCTTAATTCCATACGCCCGCCATCCCCTCCAATAAGTATCCTCTAATTTGCTAAATGGTCCTTCGCTTGGCGTTAGAGGGGGACTGAGGGGCGATCTGTGGGGCGGGGCTCGGGGGGGCAGGGTTGCGGTCACGTGCAGTGGCCCCCTCGTACAGATAAAGGGACAGGAGGGTTGTCTTTTTGGTGCTTGGAGGGTGCTCCCGTCCCGTCCCAGAGGTATGGAGGAAGGGGGACTATGGAGTAGGAGTAAGGTAGGCACTGTCATTTTACCATTATGACATCAACTCTGGCTTAATTTAGGACAGCTTTTCATATCTCATGCGGCCTGCAGCCATTGATAGCTGAAATATGTCAGCCATACAGCACACTAACACAGAAGGTTAGTGTGCACACTTGCCTGAACAAATATTCTTAGGCGTAACAAGAGCCCCAATTTCCAGTAAGTGGTGCGTTCCTGTTCTGGCAGATGAGCAGACAACAAATAACAGTGAACTGCTTGTTTTAACTACACACCAGTAGTTGTGAGCTTAGACTTCAAACCATTAGGTGTTATCTGAGAGCAGCCGGTGGACCTTACAAGTGCAAGTGTTATATCTGATAAGGATTCGCAAACAGACACATTGTGCACATTCACCCAGTTAAGGCCCATAGAGTGCCATACAAAGTACTGGATAACAAGTGAGAGAGATGTCTCTTCACAACAGATAGCCGACTGATATAGCCCACAAAAGTACACTATGCGTAATGCTGCAGAGCTCCACAAATGCCATAAAGTACAGTGAAGGCATTCACTGAACAGGTGCAGAGCTCTTACTGAGCGTTGCGAAATCCCACCTAATGTAGTTTTATATAGGAATCCTAACTCAAGGAACACAGCGACACACTAAGCCCGAGGCCTCAATGTTCAAAATAGCAGCTAGGAAAATGCACATGTGCAGGGAAACCATGTTCCTTCATACATATAAAGCCCACGCACAAAAAGGGGATAAATAGGAACACCAGCAGACTTGCCAGTGCCTGAGGGGCTGGGAACGAGTGCAGAGCAGAGGAGTCCTGAGCAGTGCAGCAGCAGGAAAGAGATAGCCGGGCCCAGCTAAGCAGAACTCGTCAACCCAAGAAGGAGCTGTTTCATTTGAAGCATGCATGGAGACTGATGGCATGTAGTATAGTGTAGCTTCATAAGACATAAAGGTTAAACTAAAACCACCACTCGTTCTGCTGTTTATTTATTCAAACATGCTCTTTGCCCACATGGCAATCTTGTTCATAGGTATGATGTTATGTTATATCTGCTTTTGCTTTAGCTTGTTTAATGAACATGAGAACCCTCAGAAGAAATGGGGGTCATATTAAATGCATTAACATGATAACTCCTGTGTCAAGTGTATAATTCAGAGGAATGCGTCAGAGTGGTATCTCTGAGTCAAAGAACTTTATAATTCCTGGCTATATATGTTTAATTATGTTGATAAACACATGAACCTAGGCAGGCCTGTATTTTAGCGCTGAGACACAGCCGAGGGTGAATTTTCCCATGAATGACTGATCAGGGGTCTGTTCACAGCCTCAAACGAGGTGGAGATAAGAGGCTTATGGTCACGCTTAACTCATAGGCAATCAAGATAGGTGGCATCCTGCACAGATGGAACGTCTTGGAGAGGACGATAGCATTGTTAATAGTAAAATAACCTCATGCGCCAGTCACGATAAACAGACCGGGCAAAAATATTTTTTCTAAAAAAGCTTTTTAATCAAAAGGGGTTTGGTTGGTACAGAAGATGGCCCATTAGGAAATTAATATTACCATCCATTGGAGGATGGCGGTATTCAATTGGCTTATGAGATCAAACTGCCAGGGAGTTAATATAAACTTTATAGTAGCGATCAAGCAACTGGGAGGACTGGCAGCTGAATCGCTCTTCACTTGAAAACCCCAGCCAACAAGATAAATCAGGTGTATGCAACTCTCCTGATAAGGGGAGACTTAAACACCATCCAATATCGCCCACGTAAAGACCAGAGGGGGGTCTGCACTTCCGCTCTCTATATGGTAGAGGGGAGCCACAGAGACCCCGGCCAAGATTCTCTAATATTGTTAGTTGTGGTCAAGCAATCAAGGCCTAGCTTCTCAGGAGGTGATGCGAGCTGGTTCTTAAGTACTGTGTAGTCCCCAAGCACCCACAAAGGAATGTCCACACACTGTATCAGTTACAACACAGTCTTTATATAATTAATGTTCAAAGGTATATACAATATCGCGATAACTCACTTTGTACTCCGAAAATCAGCAATGGTAAATATATACAGTTTCTAAAGTGGTACCACTAACGTTATCAGATCTCATTAAAGTGCTTACGGTCAGAATGACACACCGATCAAAATAAAGAGGAAACCAGCAGTAGAGAGAGGTAGGAAAGCAAGATGGTTGAGCAATTGGCAGAATACTGGCCCTGTACCACTAGACACAGTTCTGTGTGGATATCCCCCCCACCTGGGCAACCTGAAGAATCAAGATACAAGCCCAGTCCATATATTGTTCCCACTAGACTTTCCAATAGTTCTGCAACCCCAAAGTACCTGGTGTTGTAGCGTTCCTCGTCGGGGAATCGACAGCCCTTCTTGAGTGTCCTCCCTTTCAGGCGGGAGTCACAGGTCGTCGAACATCCGATGGAGAACAGGTTGAGCTATGACGGTGAAGTGGCCGCGTCGTTCCTGGCAGTGCTCGTTGACGGGGAAGCGTAAACATCCTGCAGGGAAGAGGCGTGCGGAGCACCTCGGTGTCGATAGTTCTGGACCGCAAAGAGTTTGAAGAACTGTGGCCCAGCAAGGGCGTTGAGTCATCGGCGTCTCGGTGGTCTTTGGGTGGTGGGACACCCACCGGTGGATGCTCCTTGGCGCGTCGACGGTTAGGCCTTCTCCAGCAGGATACAGCGACGGCAATGCAGACGAGAGCGTCCTTGGATCAATGAAGTTCTTAGGCAAACGGGAGCACGGCGGCTCCGGTCGGCGACGGCAGTCATCGACAGTGGCGGACAACAGTCCGGGCGCTTCTCCTTGGCGTTCCGCAGCAATCCCTGTATCAGGTCGGCAGCCTGTCGAAGGTCTGTCCACCAGGGAGCTTAGGCAAAGATCGGCTGTTGCACGATGGTCCCTCGTAGCTCGGGAAGAGGGCGCCTTACCAGGTCCTCTCTGGGTCATTTCTTGGAGGCACAGCAGCTTTCAGATTGTGAAGGAGACCAACAGCAATTCTTCTTGTCCAACAGGGCTTCAAGGTCAAGCTTCAGTTACTCCAGTTACTCGTCGTAGTGGACTTCAGCTTCTGAACACGATTCTTAGCAGTGAGAGGTCCCCAGATATCCTGTTGATCTCCCATTCAGTCCGCTGGGTCACACTCAAGCATCCAATCACGACTAAGGGCATTCATGCAGGCAGGCAGCCATACGGCACAAAGTGCATTCAGGCCATTCACTTCTCTCCAGCCACTCACAACAAGTTATGTGTATTGGAACAAGTACCGAGCCATTCAACACTCCATACTGCATTCATACCGGTTTCGGGCAGGGCTGTCTCAGTCATTGTGTCAACCACCAGATACTAGACACCCACAACATAGAATGCGTATTCGTCACACACTCCATTCACCCAGGTCCCACCCACAAGCGTACCCACAACATACAGTCGTTGAGAAGGCTCCAGCCAGTCTGGTCAGCACTTCCCCACACTACCATATATGCAACTTCCATCCAACATCCAGTCAGGGGGAAGGGACAGAGTCAGGGCTTCCCGGGACTTCGAGAAGATCAAGGTAACAGACGATGGAAGGCAAGAGGCCATGGGGGCCATTTTGTCTCCATCCGGAATCTACCGATTCCAATGACAGGGCCTGGGCATCCCAAAATGGAGGACGCTCAGGTCACCAGTCATTTCAGCATGTAGCTGCCACCAGCCCATACCCTGCTCAGTGGGTCACACACAGGTGCCCAAAAACACACACTAGGTGCACAGGGTTGCACCCCTACGCATGGGTGCCATAAGGGTATCCCAAGGGTCTGTTCACCAAACCAAAAGAGAGAGAGCTGCACCGCCAGGAGTCCTACATGAACTCCTGCGCGGAAAATACGACAGAACACACGATAAAAAGCAGTAAAGGACAAGGATACGGAGGCCCTGTCAACATACCTTCTGCAAAGGCCATCTGCATTATCATGACTCTTCCCTGGTCTGTGATCTATGGTGAAGTCTAGCCCTTGCAGACTAATGGACCACCTGAGCAGTTTCAGGTTTTCACCCTTCATCTGCATAAGCCACTTAAGGGGCTTATGATCTGTTTGGACCTTGACGGTAGACTCGGTAAGGTAGGGTCTAAAACGCCTAGGGCTCCAAACTATACTAAAACATTCCTTTTCAACAGTAGCCCACCTAAGTTCCCTACCCTTAAGTTGTCTACTGATGAAGATGATCGGATGTTCTCTTCCTTTGTCATCTAACTGGGACAAGACAGCTCCAATTCCGGTGTCGCAGGCGTCAGTTTGAACGATAAAGGGCTTGCTGTAATCAGGCACACACAGCACGGGTGCCCTACACTGACTTCCTTTCAAGCCATAAAGGCCCTCTGACAGTCTTCAGTCCAATTAACCGTTCTAGGTTGTTTGGGCGAAGTCAGCGCTGTCAGTGGTGCAGCTATGGTTCCATAGTCTGACAAGAAATTGTGATAATACCCATTGAGGCACAAAAAGGCTCTCAACTGGGTTTGAGTAGTGGGAGTCTCCCAGTCCTGTACATCCTGTACCTTACTGGGGAGAGGTTGGATTCAACCCCCTCCTACCTCATGACCAAGATTCGTGACTTTCCCCTGAGCTATCTGGCACTTGTTGGCCTTGATAGTGAGGTTAGCCGTTTTTAAGGCATGCAACACTTTATCCAGATGCGTCAAATGCTCTTCCCAGGTGGAACTGTAGACGGCAATGTCGTCTAAGTAAGCCACACAAAAGGCTTCCAGCCCAATGAGCGCATGGTTGACCAATCTCTGGAAAGTGGCAGGGGCATTCTTCAACCAAAAAGGCATGACTCTAAACTGGTAGAGTCCCTCTGGTGTTGAGAACGCCATCTTTTCCCTGGCATGGTCCGTCAGAGCTATTTGCCAATAGCCTGAGGTAAAGTCGAAGGTGCTCTCAAATTTGGCAGCACCTATGGTGTCCATGAGCTCATCAGCCCAGGGCAATGGGTGCGCGTCAGTTTTGGTGACGGCATTGACTCCACGGTAGTCCACACAGAACCTCCAATCCTTGGTACCTGCCTCGGAACTTGCCTTGGGGACAAGGACCACGGGACTGGACCAGGGACTGGTTGAGGGATCAATAACAACCAGATCCAACATCTTGGCGACCTCAGCCTGGATGTGGTTCTTGACAGTATCTGACATATGGTAGCACCTGCTTTTGACAGACACACTGTCACTAGTGTCAATCTCGTGCCTACACCACGGTGTAAGGCCTGGTGTCAGTGAAAACAGAGAGGCGTGCTGCTGGAGCAAAGCCCTGCAGGCCCTCTGCTGCTCTGTTGTCAGATCGAGAGAGAGATGTACTCCCTCCACGGAGCCTTCCTGGGGGTTGCTATGTAGCAAATCAGGAAGGGGCTCACTCTCATCCTCTTTTTGCCCTGAAGCTAGCAAGAGACATGAGACTTCGGCCCGCCTGTGGAAAGGCCTGCACCTGTTAATATGGAACACCTGAGGGGCTACCCCGAGGCTCCCATGTCAACCAGATAATTGACTTCACCCATCTTGGAGATGATCCTGAAGGGTCCATTCCATTTATCTGCCAAAGCCCGAGGCTTGGTAGGCTCCATCACGAGGACCTCCTGTCCCGGAGTCCAATCCACTTGCGATGCTTTAAGGTCATGCCAGTACTTATTCAATTCCTGGCTTGCCTTAAGATTCGCTGTTGCTTGACCCATCATCTGTGTCATCCTCCGTCTGAGGCCTAACACATAGTCCCCCACTTGCTTGGCGGGACCTGGAGTGGTGGCCTCCCAACCTTCTCGGATCAAGGCGAGGGGCCCCCTCACGGGATGTCCAAAGAGTAACTCAAAGGGGCTGAAACCAACACCCTCTTGAGGTACTTGGTGGGGAGACAGACCTTTGTTTAGCAGTGGGTGCTGGCATGGTTCAATGGTTCAATTGTGAAAAGGGTCATGTAGTAATTGTCCAATACTTTGGTCATGTGATGTTTGATTTTATTGGTGAAAACAGCAAAGATAATATATAAATTTCTTCTTGTGCCAATTAGGTGTTACAAAAAACAGCCGACGCGCGTTTCAACCTCGGTCTTTATCAAGGCAGTAGTCCGATGGCAGCAGGATTGCTGTTTGGTGCCTGTGGCTGGTGGCTTAAGTCGGGGTTCCAGAATTGGCTGGTTAGCCTGGTCTCGGCCGGTGCTGTCATCGAGTGAGACACCACGCAATGCCAATCCCGGCTGTGACCAGGCTAACCAGCCAATTCTGGAACCCCGACTTCGGCCACCAGCCACAAGCACCAAACAGCAATCCTGCTGCCATCGGACTACTGCCTTGATAAAGACCCAGGTTGAAACGCGCGTCGGCTGTTTTTTGTAACACCTAATTGGCACAAGAAGAAATTTAGATATTATCTTTGGTGTTTTCACTAATAAAATCAAACCTCACATGACCAAAGGATTGGACAATTACTACATGACCCTTTTCACAATTGAACCATTGAACCAAGCCAGCGCCCACTGCTAAACAAAGGTTTGTCTCCCCACCAAGTTCCTAACCATTCGGGAACCTAGGACTGGCTCCCAAGCCAAATCATGTGCCAGGCGGCAGGCTAAAAAACAATCAACAATAAGAGAAGGTGCGCAGAGGACCTTCAGTCCCGACACCAAAACTCCTGAACCTACTGAAACCGCCCTCTTGAGGTACCTCTCTGTAAGCAAACAGCAGGCATGGCAGGAGAAGATCCCACTTCTTCCTGAGGGGCGCTTCCAAAGCGCCTAACATGCCCTTGAGAGTTTTGTTAAATCTCTCAACCAAACCGTTGGTCTGATGGTGGTAAGAGGTGGAGAATTTGTTAATTACTCCAGATTCTTTCCACATGGTTTTCATGTAACTCGACATGAAGTTGGATCCTCTATCAGAGACAACCTCCTTAGGGAATCCAACACGGGTGAAAATGCCCAGGGGAGCCCAGGGGAGCCCAGGAGAGCCCAGCCACCTTGGCTGTAACCGTCTGAAGGGGTATAGCCTCAGGGTACCTGGTGGCATGATCGACCAAGACCAGGATGAACCGATGTCCACCTGACGTGGGAGGGTCAAGGGGACCCACAATGTCGATGCCCACCCTCTCAAATGGTGTGCCAACCACTGGCAATGGGTGCAGTGCGGCAATGACTCTGCCTCCAGTCTTGCCAGACAACTGACAAGTTGGGCAGGTCCTGCAGTGGGACTCCACTTCTACTCCCATCCATGGCCAGTAGAAATGGGCAGAGAGCCTCTGCTTAGTCTTCTTGGTCCCAGGATGACCATCTAAGAGCACCTCATACGCCAACTGCAGCAGGAAGGGCCTGTAAACCTGGGGTACCATCAACCTCTTGAGGGCACCAAGTTCAGGCTTAGTGGGCTCACTAACAAGGAGCTCACCCTCCCAATAAATCTGAAATGTCCTAGGCACTTCTCCTTGTGTTTGGGACAGGGCCTGTGTCCTCAGACACTGCAGAGAGTGGCACTCTCTCTGTCCCTTACAGAAGTCCGCCTGGGAGGGTCCCCCTTCAGCCAACAAGCATTGAAGGTCGGGATGATCCTCCGGGTTAAGAGCCTCTCCCACAGGAAAGTCTTCTGGCTCTTCTCCCACAGGAGTTGAGACGGGGTTACCACTGGACCCAGCCCGTCCAGAGCATGGATCCCAATGGGTGCTGTCGGAACAGCAGGAAGAGCAGAGGCTCCCTCCACAGAGGCGGCCTTCTTACTTTTCCATTTCCTTCCCGCCTTGGGTTTCCCCGTCGGCGAGGGTGCCGGGCTCACAGCCAGACCCTGTGTGACCTGCGATCGGGTGACTGCCACAGCAGCCATGGGTAGACCATCCGTGATCATCCCCAACTCGACCAAATCGTTTCCCAACAAAATGTTTGCAGGCACGTTGTCCTGAACCAGGACCGGAAGCTTTGCTGTATTGTCTCCAATCGTAATGTTGACTAAGGCTACAGGCGATCATTTGGGAGGCCCACAAGCTAACCTGGTGGTTCTCAGAGGAGCACCTACATAGTCCTCTGGCTTGAGCAGGGTCCTGTCCACCACTGTCATGCTTGCCCCAGTGTCTCTCAAACCAGTAGAAGGCTGGCCATTCAAGAGGACACTTCTCAAAAACCTACGAGTGCTTTGTGGGATAGTCGCCAGTACTTCTGCGTACTGGTGCCAGGCCCCAACGGACACTAAGGAAATCTCTACGGGAGCACTGAAGGTGATACCAGAAGAGGAGGGGAGGACAGGGGCCTCCACCTCAGGTACGGGGTTGGGGTAGGTCAGGCTGGCAGCCTGAACTCCAAGTGCCTTACCCTCACACTTGGGGTCACCCCTTCGGTGGTCCAGAGCCCCACAATCCCAACAAGTGTCAGGAGTGTGGGGTACGGTACTGGAGCCATTGGGACCCTGCTTTGCAGCAGGCGGACCACTACTCTTACTCCCATCCACAACAGACTTATCCCCACTAGGTTTTTGGGTCTTCGGAGAGGAAGGTTTTGGTTTACCCGACTGTGACTGCTTTTGGGACTCCTCAGCTTTCTGGGAGGCCCCCTTTTCTTTGTCCTTGTCCTTCCCACTGAAGTCCTTAGGGGACACCCTGTGGGATACCCACTTGTCAGCCAACCTAGCCATCTAAAAGGGGTCCAAGATGTTCTGGTCAGCAACATACTGACACAGCTCTGGTGAACAGGCTTCCGAAAAATGCTCACAAAATAAGAGGTGAGACAATTCAAAAAACGTTTTCACTTTGTAACCATCAATCCAGCCCATCATGTTCATGTGCGCAGCACTCACCCAGTCAATCCAAGGCACATTCTCTCGTTTCTTAAAATCCCTGAACCGTTTAAGATATTGGGTAGGCGTTTTGCCAAACTTGGCGATTAAGGCAGACTTCATGCACTCATACTGACCCCTTTCTTCAACACTCAGTTTCAGAATACAGTCATATCTAGTTTGAGGCACTCTGCTTAACAAACACTTAGCCCAATCTCTCTTATCAACATCATGAATTGCACAAGCCATTTCAAACGCTTCAATCCATTGGAGGATATCACAACCCTCGGCATACACACCAACCAATTCTTTCATAAACTTGGTTGCTGCTGGGGACCTGACACTCTCAACTGGAGCCGCCGTGCTCCCGTTTGCCTAAGAACTTCATTGATCCAAGGACGCTCTCGTCCGCATCGTCGCCGCTGTATCCTGCTGGAGAAGGCCTGACCGTTGACGCGCCGAGGAGCATCCACCGGTGGGTTTCCCGCCACCGAAAGACCACCAAGACACCGACGACTCGACGCCCTTGCTGGGACACAGTTCTTCAAACTCTTTGCAGTCCAGAACAATCGACACCGAGGTGCCCCGCACGCCTCTTCCCTGCAGGACGTTTACGCTTCCCCGTCAACGAGCACTGCTAGGAACGACGCAGCCACTTGACCGGTCGTAGCTCGACCTGTTCTCCGACGGACGTTCGATGACCCGTGACTCCCACCAAATGGAGGACACTCAAGAAGGGCCGTCGATTCCCTGACGAGGACCGCTACAACACCAGGTACTTTGGGGTTGCAGAACTATTGGAAAGTCTATTGGGAACAATATATGACTGGGCTTGTATCTTTCTTCTACAGGTTGCCCAGGTGGGGGGATCTCCACACAGAACTGCGTCTAGTGGTATGGGGCCAGTATTCTGCCAATTGCTCAACCATCTTGCTTTCCTTCCTTTCTCTACTGCTGGTTTCCTCTTTATTTTGATCTGTGTGTCATTCTGATCGTATGCACTTTAATGAGATCTGATAACGTTAGTGGTACCACTTTAGAAACTGTATATATTTACCATTGCTGATTTTCGGAGAACAAAGTGAGTTATCGTGATATTGTATATACCTTTGAACATTAATTATATAAAGACTGTGTTGTAACCGATACAGTGTGTGGACATTCCTTTGTGGGTGCTTGGGGACTACACTGTACTTAAGAACCAGCTCGCATCACCTCCTGAGAAGCTAGGCCTTGATTGCTCGACCTCAACTACCAATATTAGAGAATCTTGGCACGGGTCTCTGTGCCTCCCCTCTACCATATAGAGAGCGGAAGTGCAGACCCCACTCCGGTCTTTACAGCTGTTGGGAGCAGTGGGATGCTTATGGTTTTAAGACTCAGTGTATAACCGTGCTACTTACGAAGGATATCTGCACTTGTTAAATTAAGGTTTAGTCGTGTAAAAGATAACTGCATTACAAGCAATGGAATCTATTGCGAATGGTAAATTGACTCGGATGAGTTTAGAGGCTCTCCAGAGTGCTTGTGAAGCCAGGGAATTAGACTTTGTGTATAGGTCTAGGGCTGAGCTGATAGCTGCCCTGGTGAACTACCAGATAGATTGTGAAGCTCTTCAAGGGGGGGATGCAACCAATGAGGACTCTACCCTGGGGGTTGTCACCGAAACTGAATCTGTGAATGCCACCATTCCTGCTGCCTCTGTTCCGAACCCCAGCAGTTCCTTGGAACTTGAATATCGCAAGTTGGAAATTGATGCTGAGCTTAAGAAAGAGGAGTTGGCACAGCAAGTGGAACTCAAAAGTAGGGATCTTGAACTCAAAGACAAGGACACTGAATGTCAGCGTATCCAGCTAGAGAAAGCTCGAGCAGAGACTTCAGCTAAACCAGTTGAGAGTGTCAGGTCCCCAGCAGCAACCAGGTTTATGAAAGAATTGGTTGGTGTGTATGCCGAGGGTTCTGATATCCTCCAATGGATTGAAGCGTTTGAAATGGCTTGTGCAATTCATGGTGTTGATAAGAGAGATTGGGCTAAGTGTTTGTTAAGCAGAGTGCCTCAAACTGGATATGACTGTATTCTGAAACTGAGTGTTGAAGAAAGGGGTCAGTATGAGTGCATGAAGTCTGCCTTAATCGCCAAGTTTGGCAAAACGCCTACCCAATATCTTAAACGGTCGTCGACAGTGGCAGACAACAGTCCGGGCGCTTCTCCTTGGAGTTCCGCAGCAATCCCCGTATCGGGTCGGCAGCCTGTCCAAGGTCTGTCCACCAGGGAGCTTAGGCAAAGATCTGCTGGTGCATGATGGTCCCTCGCAGCCCAAGAAGAGGGCGCCTTACCAGGTCCTCTCTAGGTCAGTCCTTGGAGGCACAGCAGCTTTCAGATTGTGAAGGAGAGCAACAGCAATTCTTCTCATCCAGCAGGGCTTCAAGGTCAAGCTTCAGTTACTCCAGTTACTCGTCGTAGTGGACTTCAGCTTCTGAACACGATTCCTAGCAGTGAGAGGTCCCCAGATATACTGTGATCTCCGATTCAGTCCGCTGGGTCACACTCAAGCATCCAATCACTACTAAGCGCATTCATGCAGGCAGGCAGCCAATCAGGCAGACAGTGCATTCAGGCCATTCACTTCTCTCCAGACACTCACAACAAGTTATGTGTATTGGGACAAGAACCGAGCCATTCAACAGTCCATACTGCATTCATACCGGTTTCGGGCAGGGCTGTCTCAGTCATTGATCCTCATTACACGGTAGGCGGTAAGGGATTACCGGCACCAGTAAGGGCACCGGTGCCGGTAATCCCTTAGCACTCTATTCCGAGGTCCCTTAGCGGGTCCCTTCCTTAACGCCTGGTTTTACCAGGCGTTATGGAAGGGACCTGTTTAGGGACTTCAGAGCTAATAATGGTACCGCAAATTGCGGTACCGTTATTAGCTCCATCCCCATTCCCATTGAACCCTATGGGGGCTCGAATGGGAATGGGGAATGGTTCCCAGAATGGGGACTTTCCGGGTCCTCCAAGGTTGGAAGGACCCGGTAAGTCCCTATTTCGGGAACCTGGACCCGGAATGCGGTAAGGGGGTAGCCATGGCACTAATAGCACCATGGCTACCGCCTACCGTGTAATGAGGCCCATTGTGTCAACCACCAGATACTAGACACCCACAACATAGAATGCGTATTCGTCACACACTCCATTCATCCAGGTCCCACCCACAGGCGTACCCACAACATACGGTCATTAAGAAGGCTCCAGCCAATCTGGTCGGCATTTCCCCACACTACCATATATGGAACTTCAACCCAACAGCCAATCAGGAGGAAGGGACCGAGTCAGGGCTTCCCGGGACTTCAGGAAGATCAAGGTAAGAGGCGATGGAAGGCAAGAGGCCATGGGGGCCATTTTGTCTCCATCCGGAATCTACCGATTCAAATGACAGGGCCTGGGCATCCCAAAATGGAGGACGCTCAGAGCACCAGTCATTTCAGCACGTAGCTGCCACCAGCCCGTATCCTGCTCTGTGGGTCACACACAGGTGCCCAAAAACATACACTAGGGGCACAGGGTTGCACCCCTACCCATGGGTGCCATAAGAGTATCCCATGGGTCTGTTCACCAAACCAAAAGAGAGAGAGCTGCACCGCCAGGAGTCCCACATGAACTTCTGCACAGAAAACACAACAGAACACACGATAAAAAGCAGTAAAGGACAAGGATACGGAGGCCCTTTCCCTCCGATGCATTTGCAGCATCACAGCCCATACCAGTTTCTTGAATTTACTTTGACACATTGACACGCCATTGCCGCCATGAACCATGCTCAGGTGAGTGCCCAGAGCCTAGTCCCTTTCCACAAGCTGCCTTTCCACTACTCCCACTATTCTTTGAAAACACCATGCTTAATAGCACGGCAACCCGCATTCATGCGAATGCTTCCCTCTCCGCTTCCCCGGCGTCCAGAACCCGCCTCACTCCCTCCCTCCCTGCCTCCCTCCCGACGTGATTGGTGCCTCAAATTTTTGTGAAAACACAGGCCTAATGGCCTGTGCAGCGGATTGTGATCCACGCCATTGCCGCCATGAACCATGCCCAGGTGAGTTCCCAGAGCCCAGTCCCTTTCCACCAGCTGCCTGCTCCCACTATTCTTTGAAAACGCCATGCTTAAGAGCATGGCAATCTGCATTCATGCGAATGCTTACCTCTCCACTTCCCCGGCGCCCAGAGCCTGCCTCCCTCCAGATGTGATTGGTCCAGCCAACCTTAGGGACACCCAGAACAGCCCGCTGCCCGGCAGCCCCGCGCCTAAGGGCCCTGAGGCAAAGGGCGGCTCCCACACTGGCGGCTCCAGAAAGTGTCTGCAGGTGTCCACAGGGGAAGCCAGAGAAGCCAACAGACACCAACAAAACTGTAAGTGTGGCATGGGTGAGGGGTAGAGCAATCACCATACTCCAGAAAGCCCTCGCAACTCTACCTTACCTCTCCATAACGTTGACTGCAATAGAATTACAACATGCACACTAAAGAGTTTAGTGACTACCAGCCAAAATACATTCTTGGCTGGACTATAAATGTTGCACTGTACTACGCACTAACATACTGTTATATTTTGCTACTTGGCATTTATATAGCGCTTATATATCATTGGTAGGTCCGCAAGACCAATGTTAACTAGTGCCAATGTTAGCTGACCTATAGAGAACGGTCAAGATCAGCCTATGTCACCTTAGACAGGTGTAATAATCATTACCATGTGCCACACTTAGTTTGGCTCCTCAACCTAGCCTGCGTCGCATCTAGACAGATTGGTAAATACTAGCATGTGCACACATAGAGGGAATTCTTAAGCCTAGCATGCGCCGCATCTAGATGGAATTGTGAATGTTAGCATGTGCACACATAGATGGAATCCTCAACCTAGCCTGCGTCGCACCTAGATAGAACTGTGAATGTTAGAATGTCCCACACTTAGTTGGATTCCTGAACCTAGCCTGCGTTGCATCTAAATGGAATTGTAAATGTGGGCATGTGCACACATAGAGAGAATTCTTAAGCCTAGCATGCGCCGCATCTAGATGGAATTGTGAATACTAGCATGTGCACACATAAAGGGACTTCCTAAACTCAGCATGCACCACATCTAGATGGAATTGTGAATGTTAGCATGTGCCACACTTAGATGGTATCCTCAACCTAGCCTGCGTCGCATCTAGATACAATTGTAAATGTTAGCAAGTGCCACACTTAGATGGAATTTAGATAGAAAAGTAATTCAATGATTGATATACGACTCCTGCCAAGCCTGGACCAAGCGTGCAAGCATGAATCAATAACCAACCCACTAACAATTTCCCTCCTCTGCATACACCTCTCAAACTCGTACCAAACACAACCACAAGTCTCGATGCAGCAAACTTCACTACATTGCAACAGCAAAACAAACCACACATAGGGCCTCATTACACGGTATGCAGTAACCATGGCGCTATTAGCGCTATGGTTGCCGCCGGTATTTTACCGTGTCCGCCTTGGTGGATGGCTTAATTACCGCCCTACTCCAAGGTGAGCGGGGCGTTAATTCCCCATTCACCAAGGCACTTCCCCATTCCCATTTTTGCCCCCATAGGGCTCAATGGGAATGGGGAAGGAGCTAATTACGGTAACGCAAATTGCAGTACTGTAATTAGCACCAAGGTCCCTTTGCGGGCCCGTTCCTTAACAGCTGCTAAAACCAGCCGTTGAGGTTGGGTCCGGCAAAGGGACCTCGTAGTTAGGCGGTAAGGGTTTACCGGTACCGGTGCCCTTACCGGTACCGGTAAACCCGTACCGCATTCCATGTAATGAGGCCCATAGACTTGCACAACAGCACACAAAGACTACCGACATAAAACACCCCAAGCCCAGCCAACTGACCCACCGGGCTGAGGCTGCCAACAGCACATCACTGCTATCTTGCACTTTTCCAGCTCATTACCGCTAACTCACCCCCCCTGTCCCTTTTTCAGAGCCGCCAAAGTGCCAGGGGACCACTCCGATGGTGATAGTGCGCGGTACAAATATCCTTTAACATTAACATTAACATTAACTACCAGCTGCTCTGGATGGGGAGCAGAGTGGGAACGACTGGCTGACTGTGTGGTGTCCACTTCGTTTTCCCGATGTTACAAACTTTTGATCCCGGTGTCCTTGGATCTTTCCCACCAGTCTGCTCCTCTGAACACAAGCTAACCAATTAGCAATGTTGACGCTTATGAAGACCATTAACTTGATTTAATTTACCTAGTAGTGCCCACCTTCTTCCTTCATCATTATTCTTAGATTATCCTGCCCCCTGCATGGGGACTCATGTTCCTTGTGATTTGGGTACCCAGGCCATATCTTAAAATGTCTCCCCAGTGCAGCAGTGACTCGGCTGTCGCTGCCGCGGTCAAGTGGGCATCTTATGACCTTTGAACCTGCTCTGCGCCACAAGCAGAGCCGGTGCTCCATATAAGGCTACTGATGCAGCAGGGCACAAGGGCACTATGCTTTTGGCATGAAGTTTCGACAAAGGAAGTCTGGTTAGCAGATTACCCTTTTGGAGAAGGAATTACCTGTACCATTTCATGTATTAAAAATCAAAAAAGCGTACTACCCAAACTACCACAAATGCCTTCTTTTCAATGGTGGCCCAGATGCTCTCTTGCTAAGGCAAGCGCCTACTTAGGTACTCACAAGGTTGTTCTACCCCTTCAGATTCAGCTGTGCGAACACTGCACCAATGCCAAATTGTATGATAAACTCTTTGCTAAAATCCAGGATCTTAAGAATGGGGTATAACAGAGAAATTGAGCCAACTAGACCAGAGACGACAATTATTAGCTATTGTTCAAATCATAATAGCTTTCTGTTTATTGTACAAATGCATATATCATATGAAAAGTATATTTACAATGTTTATATTCATTGGTCAGCTCCACAAACCAACTGTAATACATCCCTTCACAAACCACTCATTCACAACTCATTCATACAGTCATCATATTAACAAAAAATTAGAAACAGGTGATGTTCTCTTTAAATCACAGTAATAGGTCAGACAGTTCTTAAATTAAGCACTCAATTATTTCACAATGTGCCCCTCTGCTAGTATTCAGAGGGTTTAGAAAACCATTGTCAACATGTTTCGGTTGAGTTCTCTTAACGAGGATGAAACAGTCCCCTCGTGTCGTGACTTAATGTTCAACCTTCTTCAGGACAGGGGGGCAATCGCCGATTCTGCGTTGCCTCTTGATAGAAAGACAAAGGTGGAGGATGTGTGTGGCAAGAGAGCCTTAGATCTACAAATAAAAAATGAATGGCGTTGTCATCTCTGTGTTTACTCAAAAAATTAAGTTACTTAATATTCCAATACAGTTTTCTTAATTTGCTGTATGACACCTGCTCACCTCCTCTGAAACTTTTCAGGGGCTGGCAAACTGGTAAGATGGAGTGAATCCCGTCGTGAATGCTCCCGGATGTGGCGTTTCACGTGATGTATGCCCTATAATGAAAAAGGACATATGTATTTTTTTTTAAAAGGAAGGAACTACCTGGACATTGGGGACCCAATAAAGTGGTTCTACAATAACGGGTTGGTACTCACTGTTTTTTTAAAAAAGAGCGAACCTCATTGGAGTAGTATTGTGAACTACAAAACCAACAATGCAAAGCCACCCACCATTGTGAGGCGAAGCGATAACATACATTTAGATGCTTCAGGCGCGGCTTTCTGTGGACTATTAAGCCCATTCTCTAGTAAAGCAAGCCTGCCGAGTTCCTGTGTCCCATTTTGAGACACACCTCGAGCCATGATAAGAACAAGAAAAAGTTTTTCACCATTTCTTTTTACATTTTAAATTACATGCAGTAGCACTGTGGACTGCAAAGCCCACAATCCTGAGCGGCTGTTTATGGACGCTAAAGCGCATGCGCGCTGAGCTTCCACTCAATCTTGACTCACGATAGGTGCCACAGCAGCGACAGTTTAACCTGCTGCGTTAGTATTTATCAACGGCCTAAGCAAGGTAAGGAAACACCTAGATTAACAGAAAGTGACTCTGTAGCGTACTATGTCTTCACGGCACAATGACCGTAGAGTTAATCAACACGCCGCATTGTGTTTGTGTTCATTTAGGCAGCCACACGGCCCAGTGGAGATTACTTTGGTCCATGGCCACACACTATGTGGGATTTCACCACTGGCCTCTTCCCCAGTGTGTCACAACTGTGATGAACCACACGGTTGATACAAGTAAGCGTTTCCATTTTAAATGCCAATGTGCTTATGTGCTTTATATGGCTTAGTATGGATGGGTAGCTACACTACTAAGCCACAGCAGCTAAATTCTTGTCATACATGCTTTGTTCTCTCCTCTGCAGGCGGTTTCAAATGTACGGCTGCTTGCTTTAATAAATTCGCCCCCTAACCGGGCCACAAGAAACAAACAAGAAACAAGTTCTCTTCGCTCTTTTTTTAAAAAACAGTGAGTACCAACCCGTGATTGTAGAACCACTTTATTGGGTCCCCACTGTCCAGGTAGTTCCTTCCTTTTAAAAAAAAATACATATGTCCTTTTTCATTATAGGGCATACATCACGTGAAGCGCCACATCCGGCAGCATTCACGACGGGATTCACTCCATCTTACCAGTTTGCCAGCCCCTGAAAAGTTTCAGAGGAGGTGAGCAGGTGTCATTCAGAAAATAAAGAAAACTGTATTGGAATATTAAGTAACTTAATTTTTTGAGTAAAGACAGAGATGACAACGCCATTCATTTTTTATTTGTAGATCTAAGGCTCTCTTGCAACACACATCCTCCACCTTTGTCTTTTTATCAAGAGGCAACGCAGAATCTGCGATTGCCCCCCTGTCCTGAAGAAGGTTGAATATTAAGTCACGACACGAGGGGACTGTTTCATCCTCGTTAAGAGAACTCAACCGAAACATGTTGACAATGGTTTTCTAAACCCCCTGAATACTAGCAGAGGGGCACATTGTGAAATAATTGAGTGCTTAATTTAAGAACTGTCTGACCTATTACTGTGATTTAAAGAGAACATCACCTGTTTCTAATTTTTTGTTAATATGATGACTGTATGAATGAGTTGTGAATGAGTGGTTTGTGAAGGGATGTATTACAGTTGGTTTGTGGAGCTGACCAATGAATATAAACATTGTAAATATACTTTTCATATGATATATGCATTTGTACAATAAACAGAAAGCTATTATGATTTGAACAATAGCTAATAATTGTCGTCTCTGGTCTAGTTGGCTCAATTTCTCTATTATATTATAGAATAGCCTGGAGGGCCATAGACGCTAATAAGGCTACCTTTTCTTACTCCTTCTTAAGAATGGGAGCCTGGCATAGACCATCCTTCAAGCTCTGGAAGGATGACTGGCAGGCAGTGGTCCTTTTTTGGCAGCTTCTTTACGGTTACATCATTCAAGAGAAGTGCAAGCGTCCCATACCCCTTAACGAAAGGCCAGTAACAACCCGTGGAGTCCAGGAAGGCCCTCACTTGAGTCTCGGTGGTGGGGACAGCCCAATCCATCACTGCCTGGACTTTGGCCTGGAGAGGCTGTTTCTTATCGCCACAACTTGCTGTCCTATATTAAGTCACAGAACCCTGCGTAATCTGGTATTTGGAGACTTGATTGTCAAGCCAGCTTTCTGCATGGCTTGATACACCTGTTCCAGGTGGGATAGATGATCTTCTCAGTTGTTGCTGAATATGGCAACGTCATAGAGTAGGGCAATGCTAAAATCCTCTAGCCCCATTAGGACCTGGTTTGCCATCATCTGGAAGGTGACTGGGGCATTCTTTAGTCCAAATGGCATAACAGTGAACTGGTAATGCCTGTCTATGGTGTAGAATGCTTACCTCTCTTTTGCAGGTTCAGTCAGACTGACCTGCTAGTGCCGGGCCGCAAAGTGCTCATGAACCGGGCATTGCCTAACCGATTGATGAGCTTGTCAGACCTCGGTCTTCCCACCAATGGACTACTTGAGGACTAGTAACACTGGGCTAGCCCAGGCCTGCAAGAATGCCTGGTCACCCCCAAGGCCATAATCTTGGAGACCTGCTCCTTGATGGTATCCTTGACCTTGTCTGACATCCAGTGAATCCTACTCTTCACGGTTTGTTGGTTCCCATGTCGATGTCATGGATGCACCAATCGATCTTCCCAGCGGCCAGGGAGAACAGCCCGGTGTACTGGTTCAGCAACTGCTGGCGGTCCCGTCTCTGCTGTTCCGTGAGGTCTGGCGAGAGTTTAACTCCCGCGAGAGACCCGTCATTGGGCTCGGCATGCAACAAGTCAGGTAGGAGATCTGTCTCCTCCTCTGTCTCATTATCCATAACCAGAGCCAATACCAAGTAATCACGGCTGTAATAGGGTTTTAGCTGGTTGACGTGAAAGACCCAATGTGTCTAGCGCTGGTTCTGTGTATCAATGAGGTAGTTAACCTCAATGATCTTTTCCAGCCCACTTGTCATTCAAGGCACTGGGCTCGACAGGTTCCATGATCCAGACCATATGGCTCAGTGTGTACTCTGTCACTGTCGCCTTCTGGTCATACCAGTGCTTCATGAGCTCCTGACTGGCCTTCAGGTTCTGGGTGCGCTGTTCCCTGTACTTGGCCATCCGAGATCCAAGGCTGAACACATAGTCCACTAGGTTGTAGGAAGGAGTTCAGGGATTACCCTCCCATCCTTCCCTCGCAAGACTGAGCAGACCCCTAATGAGATGGCCACACAGGAGCTTGAATGGACTGGACCTGACACCGCTCTGTGGCACCTCCCGGTAGCCAAACATGAGGCATGGCAGGAGAACATCACATTTTTTCCTGAGTGGTTCTTCTAGACCACCTATCATGCCCTTTAGGGTCTTATTGAACTGCTCAACAAGCCAGTTCGTTTGTGGGTAAAAGGCTGTGGAGAACTATTGGGTAACTGCACATTCCACATGGCCTGCATATACGCAGATATGAAGTTGGAACCCCTGTTAGAGACGACTTCTGAAGGGAATCCCTCATGAGTAAATATCCACATGTGAGTCTTTGTGACCATGTGGGCCATGATACTCCTCAGGGGACAGCCTTGGGGTACTGGGTGGTGTGATCAACCAGGAATCCCTAAACCTCCAAAAAGGAGGTTTAGGGATCCAAAGGACCCACAACGTCCATACCTATTCACTCTAAAGGCCGGCCAACCATGGGTAGTGGAATTAAGGGGGCCTTGATGGCTCTGTCCACCTTATCGGATGCTATGCAACTGTGGCAAGACCAACAATGGACAGACAGCTTGTCATCTGTCTTCGTCATCCCGAGATAAGCTGCCAACGGAATGTTGTGAGCCAAGTCCAGAAGGAACCTTCTGTTGCACTGGGGAACTACCAAATGCTGATGGGTCCCTGCCTCATGAGGCTTGTACAGAAGTTTGTTCTCCCAATAAACCTTGAACATCACAGGGACCTCCCCTGGGCTTGCTTCTCTGCCTGTTCACGCAGATCTGCCAAAGTGGGACAGCTGCGTTGTGCTTGTCAAAGGTCAGCTTGGCTTGGGCCTCCAGCTAAAGACAAGTTATTTAGCTCAGGGAGACCCACGAGGTCTGAAGCTACCTTATCCTCCACCTCAGGTTCGGGTTCTATGCCATTGGTGAACCCTGAGGTCACTGATTCATGTGCCACCGCAGCAGGTACTTCAGTGGCTACTAGACCCTCTGCAGCAAGAGCAGGCATCTCTGTGGACTCCGGATCTTGACTGGGTGGTACCGGTGGAGCCGGTCTTATATCATCGTAAGCCAGAAGAGTGCCTGGAATCATTCCGGCCAGGGCTGCTACCGAGCTTCTTCCTTGGCCCTCAAGTGGCCGTGGCGATCGTTATGGTATCAGTTCTATTGTTTCCTAACAGACATTCTACCGGGATGGCATCTTTAACAATGATGTAAAGCTAACTGGTTACCCTCTCCAACTGAACTCCATGATAGCCTGTGGCCATCAGGTGAGAACATTGAATTCCCTGACTAACCTGAAAGGACCAGCAATGATCTGATCCTCCTGCACTCACTGTCGCCAGACAGCAGTGATACCCGCAGCAGTATCACGCAGTGCTGGGGCTTTGCTCCCGTTAATGAACACGTGGTCCAAAAATATCTCTGTAGTACTGGGAACCTGGGATTCGGTGGGAGACTCAGTACCTTTCCAGCTCAGGGATAGAAAGGTCCATTCGGCCAACCCCAGGCCAAGTGGGAATTAATCGTCTAAGTTACCCACATTGACTATATCTTCCTCTTCCTCATCCACCATGAGCACACCGTTGACTATGGCTGGGTTGGGTCCACCCTTGCAGGCGGGATCTCTCGTCCTATGTCTCTGATGACTACAGGCATAGCAGACTTCTGGGGCTGTGAGTGTGGATGCCCCAGTGCTAGAGGTGTACTCACTTCTCCTTTCTGCTGGAGTGGATGATGCAAGTGATGGGGTTTTCCCCTCTGACTTTTGGGGACTTTTCTTGGCAAGAGGGTGCAAACCTTTGTCTTTACACTCTTTCGATGTATGTTTTTCTACCCCTTTGTCATCTGATTTGTATTGTATTGTATTTGTCATTTGTATAACGCCTTTTACCATTATTATAGTCTCAATGCGCTTAGTGGGAATCCCCCCGGAGGACTAAAGTCCACAATGTTGGAGGTCATGGAGTACGATTAGGATGCATGTGTGCATTTGGCCAAAAATGGCTTAGCATGGCTGGCTATGCTCTGGTAGAGAGCAACCCATGCGGTCAGGCATGTGGATGGGTGCTGAGAGGAGTCGGGAGATGGAGTGAGTGCTAGAGACTCACTATGTGTTCAGTGTCATAGGTCTGTGCTGCATTCTGCTGTCAGAGGTGTTGAGGCATAGTCTGGTGTAAGTGGCGTAAAACAAACTTTGGGGGGGGCCCTGCGAGCCATGCTAGGCCCCCTGCCACCCAATTCGGCACCATTATTAACAGTGCTGGTGCTTCCGTGGTCCCCATTCCCATTGAGTCCTATGACACTCAAAGGGGAATGGGGATTAACAATTTACCAGCGCCTGACTTCCAGGAACGCCAGGGTCGTAATCCCCCGGTGTTTCTGGAAAGCCAGGTACCGGTAAATATTGCAAGTCTGGTGGCAACCCGCCAGTAGCACTGGCAGGGTTACCGCCAGACTTGTAATGAGGCCCTATGTGTTTTGATGCATTATAGAGAACACTTTCTGAGAAAAATTGGCTAAAAGGCCAGAGCGTTTGCAATTGTTTTGTAAAGTAACACCAATCCAAAAATCCAAAACATGCAAGCAAGTCACCAAAAGTGCACAGGAACATGAATGCTTTAATATAATGATTTGCTATTAGAAATGCCATGCCACAATGAACACATGTCCGACTGGATGCACAATGTAGACCAGTCTAGACACATAATAACATATTACAGAAAAGCATGCCAGGCCACATTTAGACATACCTAGACTGGTTGCACAAAAATGTCAGTTGAAACAATAACACTTATCATGGTTACTTTATCACAGATGCCTGGAAAAATATACAATGCCGCAGTAAGAAACAGCTAGACTGGCAGCACCCAAATGCCATTCTAGCCAGGTAACTACACTTAGCAAGCCTGCTTTATCAGAGATGCCCAGTTAAAATAATGTCAAGCCAAACTAAGAAATGACTAGACTAGCTGCACCAAAATGCCTCCCTAGCCACTAATACCACATATCATGCCTGCTTAGCCTTGACATGGATGACCATTATGATTTATCGCACAATACCCATTCCACCCTACCCCCCACACATCCCCTCTACTTCCTGCCTCCTGCCCCAAAATCAGCTTCTCAGCCGAGAATTACCTCCACATCCCTTTTCCTTGTCCCAGTGCTTACGTATGAGGCTCTTTGCTGGGATGAGCAAGAGTGGGACTAGGAATAATGAAGATTGCAGGTAACTAAGCCAGGCATTACCTTCATGTCCTATGGCTATGAGTAATGAAGATTAACAATAAGTAATCAAGGGATTAAACACAAGTAGTGGTGCAACACCATGGTGCTGACTGAGCTTCAGCCCTTCCCCCACACCCCCTCTGAAACTTTCCACTATGTTGACTCAACCTGGCTGACCTACAGGGCCATTGCTGGACAGAACAGGAAACAGATGTTAAACAGCACCTGGGTTTCACTGTTAACAAAGCCCAGACAATTACTAACGTAAGCAGTACTTGCATTCAAATGCATAATTCTTTAGGCAATTGAAATCTTGATGTGGGTTTAGAACATACATGCCAGGGAAGTGATTGAAAGGGTAGAGAGGGAACAGGAGACCACTTATTCTCAAAGCAGTCCATAAGTGGGTGCTTTCCGACTTAAAGGAGAGAGTTAACTGCTTGTAACATTAAAGCTGCACTAGCATAGTCTTGTTAAAATGCATAAGGAAGTTATATGCCCACACACAAACAGGCTTTCCCCTCCCCTACCTCCCGTGAAGTTAGCAACTCTCCCAACATTTGAAGAGTTAGCACCCCCCCGAAATGTAGGTTTTGTTGTGCCCCTGAACACAAGCACACACACCATAAACCATACACACACACGCACACCCAGCCACCCATACATGTAAGTGTGCAACCTTTCACCATACAGACACACCCAGGCAGCCACCCATACATTCAAGTGTGCACCTGTTCATCATACAGGCACACTGAGGCAGCCACCTATACCTTTAAGTGTGCACCCTTTCACCATACACTCACACAGACAGCCACCTATACCTTTAAGTGTGCACCCTTTCACCGTAAACTCACACACGCACATGTCATGGGATTGACGGGAGACCTATTACTTCAATAAGAAATGTTTTCTTTAAGTCACTCCGACTTCATAAAGAAATTATTTCCATTAAGGACCGAACGATAATGGAAATAATGTCTTTATGAAAGCAGAATGACTTAAAAAAGAAACAATTTATTTTTTAACTCATAATGCTCCCCTCACCCCATGACATGGAGGCCTGCAGCCTAGAGGTTCTTGTCATAGGGTGGGAGGAGCCCTCGGACTTCAAGAATAAATAGTTTATTTTTGTAGTCACTCTGCCTTCATAAAGAAATTATTTCTGATAACAGAAATAATTTCTTTATGAAGGCAGAGTGACTAAATACATACATATATTTATTTTTTAAGTCCAAGGTGGCCCCCCTCCCAGGACATGGGGTGGCGGGCCCTCCCCGCACCACGTGGGATGTGGGGCCCCCCGTTTCGCCAGTGTGTCACACTGCCTATAAAAATGTGACTTTAGTAAAGAATTTCCCCATTTCCAAACCAAGGAATTTGCAACTTTTCTGGCTTCGAAAAATTGGCTTGCAAGATAACCTGTCTGGAAAATCTCCCAACACTGTCTCGCCACAGATACAGATTTTCGAAACATGGGTGAACCCCAGTCCCTATCCAGTAATCTTTGATACCTCAGTCAACGAGATCAGATGCAAGGCGTAACTTAATTAACTCTTGCCCCATCCAACTCCTGCCTTTCTGAACTATTCAACCTTGCCCTCGTCTCCCAGACACTGTGCTACTGAAACCCGGGCTGCTTGATCCTGTCCATATTAGGTGGGTGTCCTCTTCGCAGACCCTTTGACCTTTCCTTTCAACTCATATTTCCCTACACCAATACCTTAGAATCCCAGCTATGGATAATGACCTCATAGATTATGCTACTCATAAAAATCCACCAACTTTCCTGTTGCACTTTGAGGATCCAATTACTATCTTGTTTTTTATTACTATACAAATACCTTTGTAATTTAATCATCGTTTATTTTACAATACTTGGTGTGCAGGGGACGCTGTTCCACAGACAGTGGATACCGATATTTCCTATTGTAATTGTACATCCTACTGCCAAGGGTGTTTTTCTCCCCCGCACCCTCCTACTATCATAAATAACCTTGTGCATCACTTTAAGCACCAGGTGTGCTCCTGTATTTCAGAATTTCTGTACCGTTTACCTGGACTACACACCACAGGTCCAGAGGAAGACACACTTGTTTGTCCCTACAAAAGAGCGGCTCTGCAGTCAGGGCCTTAAATACATGCTAGTACCCAGCCAAACTGAAGGTGCTGTACAAAGGGAAATCACTCTTTTTCGAAACTTCGGAGGCTGCCAATTTATGGATGGACCACAGCGGCATGTCTGACGCGACCTCTGAAGATGACTCGGCTAGAAGGAAGAACGGCTTAGTTGTAATGGATCAGGCAGTACCCTAAAGACTATAATTGACACTCGAAAATGACTGCTAATTGAAGAGGCGCCCGATTGCGTGGTATTACCATCACCCTCTGGAAATTGGCCATGGGTGGTGCACAATGAGTACTGGCCCCTGACACCTGATCCCCAATGGCAAAGTCCTCGCCCAAAGAGGATGGGGACACCTGAACGGCTGGATGCTGTTGTCCACTGTTCGGGCACCTTTTGTTTGTTTATCTATGTATGGTTGTTATGCTATGTTGTGACTGTTGGCATTCTGAATAATGGGAGGGAGCAGTGGTCAGTTGGGAGATGGTGGATGAAGGGGGAAAACTGTAAAGCCTGTTAATAGACATGGGGGTCTGGAAACCGGGAGACGATCACTATGTGGGGAGACATCATGCGCCATGATGGTGGTAGCACTAGGAGACTAATGGGAGGGTTTCAGTATTACCGACATGGCCCAGCTTAAAATACTGACCTGCAACATCAGGAGGATGGGTTCCTACCTACATATAAATTGGGTGAGATCCTTTTTGCGCAGGAAGAGATTGTCTATGTCATGGTTGGGATAGACCCTACGGTTCCCTTTCGACTTCTCGATGTTGAGGTGGACAAAGAGGGAAGATATGTGATTGTACACAGGTATGTGAACTATCAAGAGATAGCTACAGTGAACTCTTATTTCCCTAATCATGCCATTCCCACATTTCTCCGCTCCTTGGGTCGTAGGTTGGTCTGAATGAGGGACACCTTATTATATTGGAGAGGGGACTTCAACTGTTGTAGGGACCCGACCCTGGATAGATCGGATTCTAGGCGAGCTGGGGCATGGCTGACTTTTATAGTCCTTAACGATGTAATGGCCGAGTTATGGCTAGTGTATATTTAGAGGGAGCAAAATACTGGTGGGTGGGAGTGTTGTTACTATTCGGCCCCTCACAAACTCTGTACCAGAATTGATACTTATTTACTGGGGCCGAGCATCTAGCGGATTTTTCAAGAGTGGAATACATGGCGCACATGATCTCAGACCACTCTCCACTATTGGTGCACTGGGATTTTCTGGGACCAAGTCCACCTGTCCCGACCTGGGCTATGCAGGCGGAGTCACTACTAGATGATGCATTTAAAGGCCAACTGGAAGATGGCCTTGTTCCCTTCCTTGCGACTAATGTGGGCAGTGTGGCTAGTTGGGGGGCAGTATGGGTGGCGCTTAAGGTGGTGACCAGAGGAGAAGTAATAGCCAGAGCTGGGGGGTCAGGAAAAAATGCTATGGGACATCCTGGGGACCCTGGAAGGCTGGATCCAAGAGGTTGAGGCGAAGGTTGATACTAACCCTTTTGCCGAATCTGAGCTCTATCTGCTGTGCAGCCACTGTGCGAAAGCATGGGAGAGGCTCTGCAAGCTCGATTACATGGTACACACGGTGTGTATGTTTGAGGAGAGGGAGGCTACTGGCGTGGCAATGTAAAGGCTGAACAGCCACAATGAACGATCACTCTAATTCAGGATGAAAGTGGTGTGCCCTGGTGGTCACAGGCAGAGGTAAATGATACCTTTAGTGCATTTTATAGTACATTATATAGACATGATACACTGGTTGACCCTACAGACTTGCATTCAGCCTTCTCCCAGATTCTGTTACCTACACTGACCACTCAAAAGGTTCCCCAGAACACTCCCCTTAACTGAGGAGGAGCTAACAATGGTTATCGTATCCCTGTCCACTGGGAAAGCACCAGGAGGGGATGGACTCCCAGCAGAGTTCAACAATACCTTTTGTTCCACCCTTGCTCCGGCCTTGCTAAAAGTGTATGAAGAGGTAAATGGCCGGGATCTACTCCAACATAGTATTCAGGAGACATACATAGTTCCTATTTCCAAACCTGGGAAGCCTGCAGAGCTCTGCAATTCATACCGTTCCCCTGGCTATGTTAAACCAGGACTTACAAATACTGACTGCGATGCTTGCCGGAAGACTCCGGAAAGTGATCCACTAGGATCAGATGTGATTTGTTCCCGGATGGAGCACTTCCATGAACCTCCGCCGCCTGCAGCACATAATGGACCAGACACATTTTTGGGATGCTCCGTATGTTGTGGCATCTCGTAAAGCTATCGAGGCGTTTGATTCCATGTATTGGGAGTGGATGTGGTTATGCCTCTGCAGAGGCGTGGGACAACCAGCAAGGTACTCGGCAAAGGGTGCCCATCATCGCTCATGCTTCATATATTGGCATTTGAACGACTGGCGGTGTTCCTACACCAAGAATTTTCTGAGGGTGGAGTGGTGGTAGCAGGGTCTACTCACCTTATTTCCTTATATGTGGACGATGTCCTCCTGCACTTATGTGAGCCTGAACACAACCTGCCCATTATTCTTGAGACCCTGGATGACTTTGGTAGGTTGTTTGGGCTCTCCTTTAGCAGACGGAAATCTTGCCTCTTTCCCCTGGCAGGATTACGCTGGTATGGCACACGGGACCTGCAGGATCTAGGGCTACAATGGGGGGTCGACTCCTTTAAATACCTGGGAATACACATAGACAATGTACCTGAAAATATGCACTTTCGAAACATGATCAAGGCGGTAGACGGGGTGAAGAGGTCTATGTCATTTTGGGGTAAACTGCCACTGTCCCTTCTGGGCCGGATCGCAATAGTGGAGATGATAGTACTGCCATGTCTCCTTTACTCTTTTACTAATGTATATACTACTACATCCCAGGGGTCTTTTTTCATTGACTAGATGCCATGCTCAGCAAATTCTTGTGGGGGCAGAAACGACAGAAAATCACCCTGACTACTTTGTGTTTGGCTTATGGGGACGGGAGAGTACAACCTCTGCGATTAGAGCTTCATTATTTAGCTGTGCAACTTCAGTATGTAGCTGACTGGCTGTCAGATGAGCCTACGATAGAGTTCAGGCTGTTTCAGGGTGTGCTGCAGACTGCGGTGCTGAAGGAAGCCTTGTGAGGTGCGGATTGCTGCGTAGACCATATGCCGTTGCTGGTTAGCCTTGGGCAAAAAGTCTGGAAAAGAGCTGGGAAAGTGCTAGGGTTGTGCAATCGGTACTCCCCACATATCCCAAGGACGGCAGATGCATGACGCAGACTGAGGGTCTCCGCAAGGGCCAGTTCTTACGATATAGGAGTCTCTTGCCACTAGCGAGGAGAAAATGGGCGACCTGGCACAAAGAACCAGAAGCCAATGCGGTGGTAATGCTACTGTATGAGCTAGAGGATGGCTGACGCCCGGAGTCCCGGGTGTATAGTTGCTTGTAGTGTGCGTAACATTAGATTTAAATTGTTATGAGAGGGGGACTTGGGGCAGGAATTGAGCGAAGCCCAATGGGACACAGCATTGATTTATGTTAAGAAATTCTCCCCCAATATGAGGTTCCGCCTTTTACAGCTGAATGTACTCCACAGAACATACATGACACCCAGTTGAGTGGCTAAATGTAACCCTACTGTACCATCTGCCTTCCCATGGTGTAACATGGAAGATGCTGATATCATTCATATGTTCTGGTATTGTACATGGGTGCAGGCCTTCTGGCAACAGAAAAAGTCAACATGTGTTCGGGCTGCGCTCGCATGCTACAGCTGGGACCTGCTTGAATGCTTGCTGGGAATATACCCTAGACTGGAGAAATTCAGGCACGTGGTTAAATTGATGGATCGGACGTGTGTTTTGGCTAAGAGACGCATGGCAATGGCCTGGAAGCTGAAAAGAGGGCCGCAGTACTCTCTCTGGTATAAACATTTTGCAAAGTGGAGTATGGCAGGAACCACTGCATGGTACAGAGCTTTGAGAGTGGAATGTGTGAGTCCACAGACAAGGTAGAGGCATGGAACACCCTTCTCCTGGCATTGTTTCACCCATCTGACGATAATCTCCTGTGAGCCCTGGGATGTTATGTTATTTTTTTTATCTAGATGCTTAGCTGGATTCATATGCAAGGGCGACGCCCTGCATGACCCTCTTTTCCCCCGCCTGTTCAAACTATTTCCTTCAATTAGGGGGCCTGATGTATGGGCACACCAAGGACACGTGCTGGTCCCCCCCCCCCCAACCACTCCCAATGAATCTAGGATGCCCCATTGTTGAATAACCAGAACACCTTTTGCTGTTTGTACAGTTTATGTACTATGTCATTAATAGTATTTTTGTCGTTGCTGTACATGTGATTTCTACGGTGGCTCCTGCAATGTGTTTTATTACACCAATAAACAGAGTTTAAAATAAAATGACCCCACGAGGGGCTAGACAACCCGAAGCCCCATGGAGGAGCTGGAACCAAAGCGTCCCTGGAGGAGAAAGGGCTTGGTTATGACTTTAAGAGAACCAAAGGCCTAGAGAGACTTTGTTTCCCCAGGCAGGAGCCTTAGGAGAGGATGCACGCTAGAACTGTAATAAGGGCAATAGCTCTTTATCCACCTACTAACAAGGTGGAAGAAGGCTAGAGTGTGGGTGAGAAGTGAGCCAAGCTGGGGGGAGAAGCCCTTACCTTTTTCTTTAGGTTTCGTTTCTTTAAAGTGGTAGGATATAATCAGGTTAGATAGGTTTACTGTATGGAGGACAATATTAATTTGCATGGCCATCTGGCGTGCACCCTTAAAAATCCTTTTCTTTCTTTTAGTATAGGGAATAGAGGGATAGGGTTAGAATAGGGAGTTTTCTGATTAAAATAAGGTTTATAGCCAAAACCATAATGCGTTGTCGGTCTCCTGATTCTGACTTACCACACAGGGTACAGAAATGCATGTCTATAGGCGCGGGTGGACAGAAAGACACCTACACAGCTAAGACTGCTTTGTAGATATGAAACTCTTTTCACTCAACACGCGTGCACAACACAACATATGAACAGCTCACCACAGCTCTGAGGAAAGCAGAGACATACTTAACACTCTGTGACCAAAAACGTGTAGGGTTTTTCAAATTTCAAAATAGTAATAATCATAGTGATGACCTCAAAGAAAATGGCATCAAATGACATTTGACCAAGATGACATGAAAGCAGATGATGTTGCAGTTGTTCAAAATAACAACAAAAGAACATATAGCTACTAAAGCCGATAAAAGATTATTCTAGTTACTGGTCATACTTTAACCAGGATGCGGTACTGATAGTCCACTGCATGACATGATATGGCAAGCCATATATTACAAACTATGGTATTGCATGTCATGATCTTATATCAAGATATTGCAGTGATCCATACAGGAGAACCAGCAGATACAAGGGACAAGGCCTTCATATGCCAGTACAGGTGAATGTCGCCAGTTGCTGCCAGCCTATCCCAGTTAAGGGCTCACACAACAGGTATAGTCATCATATGCTAAATAGAGTCTGAGGTTGCCACATGCTGCCATCATATGCCAAGTGTATCCTGATGTATGCGGGTACTGTCATCGTATGCAGTTATACCCAGTCTGTAAACCCTTGGCAGGGACACAATGTGCCACTCTCTGGACAAGCTTCAGTGCTGAGTCAACACTAGGGTGTAGTATTAAACAAATATCTTAACAAAATATGCCAATTAAGGTCTTAATTTGTGTGGTGCATCATGACATGGCAGGTGTCGCCATCATACATACATGCAGCCTCACATGTCCCAATACTGCTATTTATTTCCAGTGGATTCCCCATATATTTGTATAGTCACCACATGTTAAGGACTGCCTGAGAAAATCGAATCTAAGTAATAGGCAAGAAGGATTTGATTGGCACAAGTTATACTGTTGAGTTTCAGGTGAGATCTATATGTTTCATATGAGCTGTTATGATGCATGCAACATGAGTGACATACAAAGGGGATGGCAGGAGCTGACGTCTGTGCAGTGTACTGCATGTGACAGCACGATACAAGGGAGACCCCCCATATAAGCAAAAATTGTCATAGCTCCATTTGGCCAGACTCACATAATAAGCATTATCATCTTTCAGGCCACGGATGGCCACTTGTTGTATTTTGGCTACCAATCGCAAACTATGAAATGGAAACACACATTTAAAAAGTTATCAGCCACTGCCTAAAACAATGGTACTCGTGTTTTAGGCCTGCAAAGGTTTGAGCCCATGGCCTGCAGACATCACTCAGCTTGGAAGAACAGGTATCAACTCACTGATTTACCAGAACAGTTATATGCTCCGCACAGCACTCTTTTATCAACTCTTGACAAATATAATTTAGAAATTTAATTTGGTCAACAACAAAAAAACGACCACACAGATATTTTATAATTTGTCAAATTTTATTGTCATGGTGCTTTTTTATTATTTCATTTATTTCTAGTGTTTTTTTTTGTTACAAGGTCTTTGAAATAATTCTAAATATATATATAATGATACCCTTGTGTGATGTGTCACCCCTCCTGGGAGCATGGTATCTCCCAGGACTCATGCTGTCTGTGATCATGTGAGCAAACTAATAAAAGTAATGAGCGGATTCCCGCTCGTCAGTCTTGGAACTAACTGACTCAGATGTGGTGTGTCTTTTATTACCAGCGCCATGCTGGCACTGCCTAGCTGGCTGAGGACCTGCCCCCCAGGGCCTTCCACCAGGACAGTGCCCCTGCTGGGCAACGCTGTCCACGATGGTCTCCCCACCCCATGCCAGTAGAGTCCCAGCCTGGCAACCTTACTGGCATGGGCCTGCAGATCCCCTCCTGGGCAACTGTGCATGCAGACACAGGTGCCCCTGCTGGGCAACACCGGTGTCATCCTTGGTGCTGGCCTGGGTGCCCCCCCTGGCCATGGAGGAGCCTTTGTGCTCACGGGCTGCCCGGGTGCCCCTAATCCTGAGATGTCTGCTGGGTGCCCCCAGCCGTGATGTCATGTCGGGTGATCCTGACAGAAGGGGGGTGACCCCTGCCTGAAATCCGACTGCGTGACCGCAGTCTCTGTGTCTGCTGGGTGCCCCAAGCCTTGGTCTGCCTGGTCTCGCAGGCCAGGACATAATATCCTGAACAGGTGTGTGAAAATAAAAGCAGTTTGAAAAAGTGAGGAAAGAAAAGTATCACTGCTCTCAGAAAAGGTCAGGAAAACAAAACATTATGTCTGGGTTGACAAAAAGCAATGTATATTATGTTTCACCTACAAAACTCCAGTGACATTTGATGAGCCACTTTGTCTTCATGGAAAATGTCGGCCCCAGGAAAACCCTTTTACTGGCTGGGGGTAAAACTTTACAAGGAAATTTCCCACTACCAGCCTGGATATAACATCTCCCATCTAATGACCAAGCGCAATAAAATTCAGTATTCTCCAGACCAATTGGCTCTGAAAGCATTGGCTTCAAGAACAGTTACCCTTGCCTGTGGCATGACTAATATGTGTGAAAATGGCGGCACCCACTTCAAACAGCAAGCTTACAACACAAAGGAGACTGATACAAAAAGAAAACTTTGGGTACAGGCTGACCCAGTGAAAATAAATGGCCGGAAAGCAGGAATTAGCCATTTGTCCCACATGAAGATTCACCATTAATTTTAAAGGACTATTATCATTTAGGCCTTTTTCTCAGCAACCAAAAGGCGGATTGATTTAATCAATTTTTGTACCATTTTTTATGTCATTTCCAGGTGTTTTGGGGGATATAAAATTCCTCTACCTGTGACTCTGGGAACTGTAATGGGTAGTTAAACTAGGTTTCTGGCTGATCGGAACATGTTCCAAATTGGTGAGCGGGTGGAAAATGAAATTAGGGATATGCTTAATAACATACGTATTCATAACTGTTGTGCTTTTTATGGAAACAGCAGAAATGTGCCACATGGCCTTGCTACATGGTACGGATTTGGTGGACGGCTTATCCAATTCTCCATGATTAGCCGAATCAGAAAATATGTGTATTATGGCAATTGCTAGTACAATTATGAAGTTGTGATACATAAGTAGTTTTTGCCAAAAAGTTGAAAGGAGAACAAAGGGCGATGACATATGGGAATAGCCATATGTTGCTCCAGACCCCTAAACCAATCCTGACTTGGAGGCTGGGTCTGGGAGGAGAGAGAAGGGTAACTCTCTAATATTAGTGGCAGGAATCATTGCAAGTTACTTCACCAAGATTGTAAAATTTGTGGTGTCATCGCTGCTATATCAGGAGTACTGCACTAGGACAGGGACACAAAGAAAAAGGAGGGAGACAGACAGGAGACAGAGAAGGCTACTGAAACTTACCATCTGACAGCTGTTAGGAGACACCAGAGGAGATTGGGTTGGGATTTAGCTGCCTATTCCTGACCCATGACAAGTATATTGTGACAGTCTATTCATTTTGAAGCAATTGCATTAAAGTGGAGCGACAGTCATATTTGTTTGTTTAAACTGCCGCTAGGACTTGACCCCCCGTTCCAGGGTTCCAGGCAGGTGTATAGGAATACTGTAAGCGTGTGTAAGAATGTATTTGTGTGAGGAAATCAAGCAGGGACAGTGTTTTTGTTGTCCATGCATAAAAAACGTTTTATTAAAGTGCAAAAGGGCAATTGTGAAAAAGACTACTGTACAAATTGGTGAAGCCAGGGAGCATCTCCTAGCTACATTATTGGGTATGGGTTGAGGACGATTCAGGAATCTGGCAAACCAGAAATGTGTGGGATGTTACCTCAGTAAGCAATGATATTTGGCTTGAAGGCGGAATATTGCAAAAAGCACTTGAGGCATTTTATATGGCCACAACTGCTCGTGATGAACAGATACAAATGGCTCAGCTAACTGCTCAGTTATATTTTAATTTGCTGTTAGGGGAAGAGCATTGGCAAATAATGAGGCTAGTAGGATGAATCAGGCTGGAGACCTGTCACAGGCCCAGGATTGTGTTCAGCAATGCAAAGATGGGTTAAAAACACTGCAGCAAGGGAGTGCAGAGCACAAAATACAGTTGTTTGCAGTGAGAAATGCACAAAAAAGAGTGAGTAGAAATCTGAGCACACTGCACAAAAGCTAAATGACCAGTCTGCTCATAATTGAGTCTTTTTGGAGGACATTATCACATTCCAATCAAAAATAAATCTATTGAAAACAGAAAATAGTCAATTAATTGTCAAAGGTGTTGATTCCCAAAAGGACTTTGATCAGATACATCAGCAGGTAAGTACACTGAATGAACAGAGGACTCAGCTGATTCAGGAAAAAGACCTCTTGAATCAGGATAACTATTACAGAGGATAAATCAGTTGGAAATGGAGTTAGAAAAGAGTCAGTCAGGGTCTCAGGAACTGACCAGAATGAGAGAATAAAGGAAGGAGATTGTAGAGTGAGTGGGGCAAATAGAAGCTGAACTATAAGAGGCAGCAAATTGTAGGGATGAGCAAGAGAAAGAGATTAGTCTCCTGATGGGAAAGCGCCTTGAATGTGCATGCAGCTTACGAGGCTCACAGAGGGAGAATGAATCACTTCAGCAGGGGGTGCAGCAAACAGAGGATTGGTTGGTTGCTCAGAGCAGGGTGCATGAGATTAATCATGCCTTAGTGTCATAATTAAAAAGCCAGCACTCTGACTACCACCAGCAAATAAAGAGAGGCACAGATGTGAGAGCCACACTAAGGAAATCGAAAATTATAAACAGGACCCGAGGCACCCTGATCAATCAGGATATGGGACAAGGCCCACTGATCAAGGTGTGGCGCCGCTCCCAGCAGGGGACTCATGCCAGTCATTTACAACCTCTCATGCACAAATGGGAATTGACCTCATGCATGCCACCGATCCAGAACAGGGCGACATGAGGCAGTTAGACTTACCCAGGCTTAGTCAAACTGATCAAGAAGGGCAGTACCTGTCTGATATTGATGAGTATTCATCTCTACCACAAAGAAGGGAAAGTGGCTGGACAAGTGTGTCCTAAGAAGTAAAGAATAATACAGTAAGTACGTCAGATCATGAAAACTCTTATGAGGAGAAAGTCAGGGGGTTAGATTGGCTGAAGATGCGACTACAAAGCGACCACATTGCCAGCTTCGCTGAAGGAGAACAGCCAGACCCTCAGCCTAGGAAGGGAATTCTAAAAACCTCAATATATTCAGGGGAAGGGGGGGGAATTCCCCAGACTCCCAGGTAGGAGGGATGAGGAAACTGGGCTCTATCCTGAGCCTAAAAGGAACCCCAGGGAGAGTGACCCTGAGAGTTCACGTCGGTCCAGGCTAGAGGAGTCCAGACCCTGTGGTTCTGAGAGATATTTACAAAAAACAAAGAGATCCAAATTATCGAAAACTGCGTCCCCTGCACACTTTCTAAAAGGTTAAAGCCTGAAGGATGTTATGTGGAATTTGAAAAGTAGCTCTATTTAAGGGTCCAATTGTTGTATTGAATGATTCAAGATAACCAAAATTGCAATCTGAAAGATTGGCATATATAAATTCAATGACTCATTTTTGTTAAAAGAAACAATGTTTTCTTTTTATTTGTTTGCGGTTGGCCCAACACGTTTCGAGTTTAATACACTCTTCATCAGGGGCAGCAGATTCAACAAGTTTCACATTTATCTACAAAAAAGGAAATTAATTCAACATTTAGATATCATTGTGAAAAACAAAAGAATGTTTCTATGTTGTATGTATAACAAAAACATAATATTAAAAGAGAATTAATGGTCAAAGAAAATGTATGCGTCTCAAAGACATCCTGTCTCAAATATACATTAGATCCTAACTATGCCTAATCATAGATGTTGAATTTGACTTTAAGCTGTTAGGTCCAGAGAATATGGTCCATCATAATTCTAGATTATCTTTTTTGACAATGACATGTTCCCAAAAGCATCGTTCAATGTGACCCCATAGATGGAATTTTAAGATAACCATGCTCATGTCCATAGGAGGTGTGTAGATCACTCTAGTAGGGGTTTATACAAAGAAATGTTGTATTGCTTATAGCACATCTGAATAGAGCAAGAGCCTTACTTAAAAAAGTAGAACAGGACGGGGTTAGTTGAGGTATACTTGAATGGAAAGGTGACAAGCGTTAATCAATGGGTAAAATTTCTATCGCCACATTAACCTATAGTTGAAAAAATGTTAATTGGAGGAGTATGCTAGCAAAAAATGTGTTTTACAGCTGGTCAGATGGAAAGAACAATCCTTACATCCATAGAACAAACTTAATAAATTAACTGAGTTACTTAAATAATAGAAATGGCAAGTATTTGGTATGGGAACACCTGGAAATTTATGAGCAGATGATGGTATCATTCCAGATCAGGAATGATGTGATTTGTATAGCATTTGCTAAATGGGCGTTCTGACCTGAGTACTCCAGTTTCTCTGTAGGACTGAAGGACCACAAGAGGCCCGTAAGGCTGGATGTAACTTGCAGTGTGGGGAAGATCAGGCACCTAGGGAGTTTGTGCAGGAGTTAAAGCGGGCATTTGCTCAGACTTCCCGGTGGGTGAACACAACCAGTAGGGAGTTCATAACTACCTATTTCCATGCTTTCCCCAAATACATAATGACTCAGTTGGTGCGTGACTTTCACAAGTATAGGACCTTGGATTGGGTGATTGAACAGGCCACCAAGATTTATGAGGTCCAAAAGACTGCTGTTTGTAAAAAATCTGTCAAAACACCCAAACCATCTACCACCCCAGCTGCTGCAAAGGTAGCGGAGGTAAAAACTACCTCTGCATTGGATATGGACACGGGGCAGGGGGGCTAAAAGTAACCCTCCTGTCAACAAACAAAATAGAAAGCAGAAGGGACCCACCAACCCGACCCAATTGAATGGTAGTCAAGCGGGGGCCCAGAACAATGATCCCTCTGACCCTGCCACCTACATAAATCCTAGGTACAAAACCAATCCTGGGGTCTGTATACACTCCACCGGGCCAATGGGGGAGACTAATCAGGTAAGTACTGCCCCGGGAAACCTCCCTCCATACCTCCCGCAGGAGATAAGTATCACTCCAACTCCCAATCTGAACTTTTTTCCCAGATATCCCCCAAACCAGAACTTCCAAAACAACCCTCCTCTCTCTCCCCAGAGTCAGGACAATAGATCCCTGAACCCGGGAGAAGGGAGATTCAGGATGGAAAATTATGGGGGGAATTCCCAGTACCCAAGCTACTCTGGTAGAAGGTACAGTTACCCCTTTCAGGAGCAGCAGAGATATGACTTGAGACCTCCCTACCACCCAGACAAGGTATTGAAACTGGAGCCACAGGTACAGCAGGTTCTAGAGGATAGGGCCCGGGTCGAGGGGAGATGCCAAGCCCTTGAGGAATCTTCCTTTGTCACACAAACAGCACCCCTAAAAACCTCTCAGCCTGAAAGAGTCTCTTCCACCCCCAAAATATTAGAACCCAAAGGGCAAAGGGTAAGTAGGAAAGGCCAAAGAAGAACCCACTTTTTGGAGGAACTCCAGATTATCCCCTTTGAAAGAGAAGAATCCATGGAGGATTCAGGTAAGCAGACCTTCTCTTTCAAAAATGAGGGGATCCCTCCCAAAGAAAAATGGTTCCCAAACGACCATGAGTGGGACAGGGTAAGTATGGAGACTGACCCAGAACCAGAAACCTTTCAACCCAAACATGTGAGGCACACAGAACCGTAATGGAGGGGGTGTCCTTCCTCCAAGCAGGTTCTGAGAACAGTTGCCAGGTAACAGGGGACAGCTAAGAAGTCGGGACAAAGGAGGATTCCCCAACAACTCCCAATCCGAGTTGCAAAGTTTTTTTTACAGATTCTCAAACTCTGACACAGAAATCTGCCCAAGATCACACAGTGTCGGAGTTCAGTATTAAGAAAATGACTACTGGGCTGTCAAATAACTAACACTTTCTTTGCACCTTGGGGGAGAAAGAAGGCTGATTTTTTGCACCGGTTAAGATGCAAGGTCAATGTGAATTATCAGCTCTGGTGAATACTGGATCCCAAGCCACCCTCCTGTTAAAAAGGGCCTTTGACCAACTTAACTCAGGACGGGGGAGGGCCACCAAATTCCTGTCACACCACTTCCCAGACAACTCCAATATTTCGACGGGAATGTTTCCTTCGAGTGGACTGCCGATCTAGACATGAAAATTGGACGTGACCGGCTTTAACATCCAGTGATCATTGTGACTCCAGAGGGCACACCTTGTCTACTGTGAAACGATCACCTGAGGAGGTTATCACCTCTGATCGACTGTGTAAACAAGGTCCTCTGTACTCAGACTAACTGCACTATCAAATTAAAAATGAGTACCAATTATGTTTATTTATTTATTTTATTTTACATTTATAAAGCGCTCACACAGCCCGCAAGCATCGAGGCGCTGTTACAGGAATTGTTTGTTTTTTTTTTTTCTTAGTTGCGTAATTGTGTTTTTTTGTCTTAGTTACGTATTTATAACGCGCTTAAACACCCAGAGGTTTAAGCACGGACCCGGGGATCGAACCTGTTGTTGCTTCGTGTCGTCTTGTTTCCAAGACGCGCACGCTGCCGCTGAGCTATCCTCCCGGGACATGTAAGCCTGAATGGTACCTGTCACGTAATTGATAAACGCTCTGAGAATGTAGAGATCCATTTAAAAAAGTCCCAGATATCACTATCATCTATGTAGGCTAACAAACTGGTGATGGGAACCCTTCTCCATTCTTGAAAATCAACCTTCCTCCCAGTTTTAAGTGGCAATCCACACTGGAAGGGAACACCCAAAATTTTACACCACTCCAAAAACAGACAACGAAGAATCCACTCAAAGCTTGACGGACATTCAGAAAAAGTCTGCGCAGTTGTTTTTCCCTATTCAGTTAAATGAGGGGAGGACCAGTGCTCGCCAGAATAATGGAAGGAGCTACATCAGCGAAGAATTATTCAGGAAACTCCCAAAGATCAGACCATTCCAACATTTACATTTATTGACAAATGGGAAGTGGATCCGGAAATACCAAATTCTAAACATCTCCTGCCTAGCAGCTGTATGCTAAAAATGTCAATTGGCAACAGAAGTATAGATGATATTTGTTGTGTCGTGAGGGATGTCCCTTCCGCCTTTTATCTGGGAAGTGATATTCTCAACCGATTCACAATCAATTTGGACCTAATTAATAATAAAGCCTGGTCCCGACTGGGGAGTAACCCCATGGGCTTTGACAACATTGAAAAATCATTCCGGTCATCACGATTGCTGCCTTATGCGGTTCAAGTTCAAGTGCGAGAAGAGGTTACCATCCCAGGACAGGTGCAACAATTTACTATTCCCCTCAAAATTAAGCGAGGACAGAACCTCAAACATCAGGACGCCTATATAAATCTAAATTCCCATCTCCAACAACAAGGTTTATATTTAAATCCGACACCTCTAGTAGACTTAGAACACAACACCATTTGAATACTGGTGGATAACAGCGACTCTCGAAGTATCACTTTGGGTGCAGACACCTATATTGGAATGGCTGTTGATGCCCAACATTATTCTATTGATTTAGGGAATTAAATCATGGGACCAATCCCAAATGATTGTTTCGACATCAGCGACGGTATTCCTCCAGAAAAGATTTTTACTAGCCACAGGGGGAATTTCCTGATGTACTCTTCCTGCCCCTACGGCAAGGAAGAGGTGACCTGTGACATTAGGAGGGAGGAAGTAGTGTTCAGAGTCAAGGACCACTACCTCCTAGTCATACCTAAAACAAACTCAGTCAGGTTAGGTGGATCATCATTCTCAGCCTTGGCCCCCACGCTGTGGAATGCACTCCCACCCCACATCCGCCTAACTGAAGATCTAATGTCCTTCCGCAAATTACTGAAAACTTGGCTCTTCCCCTAAAACCAACCCTGTACTCAAACTAACTCACACTGAATAACAGCATCTCAATGACACCAACTCAACAAACTACTAGATCTTGAATAACAATAAGACAAATAATAATACAACATCAAGATCCAAGTGAGAAATCGACAACTAATAGCCGCTAATGTAAACTAAAAGGACAAACTGAATAGAATGAGTAAAGTAGATCAAAGCAGTGAAGTGCATAAAAAGAATAAATCGTACAAAAACAGTAATGCGGTTGAGTACACAGACACGGAATGTATGAGTGAATGGCATAAATGGAAAGTACAGAATAGACGTTTCAAGTACATGAGACGGATGTAGTGCATGAAACAGATAGAGAGCACGGAACGGATCCAGTACGTATGGCAAGTGACATGGCCTGAACCGATAAAGCATGATGAATGAACGAAGTGAGTGGAGCCGATGAAATCGGTAGAATGGATGAAGCATGTGGAACGGATGAGTGCACTGTGCGGATGAATGTGCTGAGCAGATGAGTGTGTAGATCCGATGAGTGTGTAGATCGGATGAGTGTGTAGAGCGGATGAGTGTGTAGAATGGATGAGTGTGTAGAGTGGATGAGTATGTAGAGTGGATGGGTGTGTAGAGCAGATGAGTGTGTAGAGCGGACAAATGCGTAGAGCGTAAGGGTGCTTAGAGTGGATGAAAGATTGAGTGGACGAGTGTGTAGAGCGGATGACTGTAGAGAGCGGATGAGCGTGTAGAGCGGATGAGTGCGTAAGAGCGGAGGACTGTGTAGAGCGCAGGAGCGCGTAGAGCAGATGAATGTGTAGAGCGGATGAATATATAGAGCGGATGAGTGTACAGAGCGGATGAGTGTATAGAGCAGATGAATATATAGAGCGGATGAGTGTATAGAGCAGATGAGTGTATAGAGCGGATGAGTGCGTAAGAGCGAATTACTGTGTAGAGCAGATGAGTGCATAAAGCATTTGAGTGCGTCGATAGGACGAGTGCATAGAGCGGATGAGTGCGTGGAGTGGATGAGTGCGTGGAGCAGATGGGTGCGTGGAGCGGATGAGTGCGTGGAGCGGATGGGTGCCTAGAGCGGATGGGTGCATAGAGCGGATGGGCGCATAGAGCAGATGGGTGCATAGAGCGGAGGTGTGAGTAGAGCAGATGAGTGCGTTGAGCCGATGGATGCGTTGAGCGGATGGGTATGTAGACCGGATGAGTGCGCAGAGCGGAAGGGTGCTTAGAACGGACGAGTCTGTAAAGCGGACGAGTGTGTAGAGCAGACGTGTGCATAAGAGCAGACGAGTGCGTAAGAGCAGATGAATGCGTAAGAGTGGATGAATGCCTAGAACAGATGAATGCGTAGAGCGGATGGGTGCGCAAAGCGGATGAGTGTACAGAGCAGAAGAGTGCGCAGAGCGGACGAGTGCTCAGAGAGGACAAGTGTGCAGAGCGGACGAGTGTGCAGAGCGGACGAGTGTGCAGAGCGGATGAGTGTACAGAACAGACGAGTGTGTAAGAATGGATGAGTGTGTAAGAACGGATGAGTGTGTACAGCAGATGAATGCGGAGAACGGACTAGTGTGTAGAACGGACTAGTGTGTAGAGCGGACTAGTGTGTAGAGCAGACTACTGTATGGAGCGGATGAGTGTATGGAGCGAAGGAGTGTATAGAGCGGATGTGTGTGTAAGAGCAAGTGAGTGTGTAAGAGCGAGTGAGTGCGTACAGAGGGTTAGTGCGTAGAGCGGGTGAGTGCGTAGAGCGGGCGAGTGCGTAGAGCGGGCAAGGGTGTAGAGCAATTGAGGACGTGGAAAGGACAAGTGCGTGGAGCGGATGAATGCAGGGAGCGAATGAGTACCTCGAGCGAAAGAGTGTCTTGAGCGGAGAAGTGCCTCGAGCGGACGAGTGCCTAGAGCGGACGAGTGCCTAGAGTGGACGAGTGCGTGGAGCAGACGAGTGCGTAGAGCAGATGAGTGCGTAGAGCGGATGGAACGGGTGAAGTATGCGAATGGAATGGGTGAAATATGTGGATGGAATGGGTGACATATGTGGATAGAACGAGTGACGTATGTGGTTAGAACGGGTGACATATGTGGATGGAACGGGGACGTATGTGGATGGAACGGATGAAGTATGTGGAAGGTACTGGTGTAATATGTGAAAGGTATGGATGAAATATATGGATGGAGTGCATAAAACAACTTAGAATACATGGAACTGATCGGAGTACATGAAACAGATTTGAGTGCATGGAACGGATTGGAGTGCATGAAACGGACTGGAGTGCATGGAACGGATCGGAGTGCATGGAACGGATCGGAGTGTGTGGAACGGATTTGCGTGCATGGAACGGATTGGAGTGCATGCAGCGGACTGGAGTGCATGGAACAGATTGAAGTGCATAGAATTGCGCGACATACATGGAATGGTTTGGAGTGCATGGAACATTTGTAAGAGCATGTAAACTGTCATATCACATCACCACGCTTACTCTCTTCTTTACACCACCATTCAACTAGAACACAGAGATACTATGACACCATTCAGTATAGCTGTTCTCATACCAACATCCACCTCATACTCAACATCACTCTAACTAAACACTGCTGGTTACTCACCCTCCAGCCAGGCGTTCTCCTCAGGCCTAACGCAGCCAGAATCAGTCTGGATAAAACCTGCCAGAACGAACACATACTCTTGATCTCTTAACCACCACACCTACCGCTATGTAGCAGCTATTACACAAATGCCAAACCAGCTGCGCACATATCCGGTGCTCACACGCACCTTTGACTCTCTCTACTCTCTCTACTGACTTGAACTTCGGTTTCCGATGGCATCAACCTACCAGCGCCTTGAGACCATACCAATGGTACATAAGGCACTATACAAATGCAAAGTAACATAACATAACATAACATAACATGTCTGTGAGACCGAGGAGCAAAGACAAAAGCTTAAACAGGTCTTTCTGGAATTCCAAGATATCTTTTCAGTGGATTCATATGACTGTGGACGCACATCCATTCATTTAACCACCATTCCCGCGGACCCTGAGATGGCTCCTGTATTTGTGAAACAATACTGGTTACCTCTCACATCCATGGAGTCACTCACAGAGATTATTAAGAATTTAGAATCCCCTGGGATAATTTGTCAGATCCAACAACCCGGTACTGTGGATCCTTTTTTTTTTTTTTTTTTTTTAATTTTTTTTAAATTTTTTTTTATTATTAAGTTTATTGAATTTTATAGAAAACATACAAGCAACAAACTTATCAGCATTGTAATCGTAGAACTCATTGCATAGAATCCAAACCCCATATCCATCCCCAACCTCCACAGAATCTAAAAAGCAAAACAGGCCAACTTATTATCACATGTCATCCAAAAACCCACCCCACATATCATCAAACAATTTCAACTTTTTGTTCCTGCGAAGGATAACCTTCTCAATTCTGGCCACTTGCCTCAAGTCCTCCACCCATTCTGAGCAGGTCGGTCTCTCATCACATTTCCATTTTCTCAAAACAATTTTTTTTGCAGAATTTGTAACCCTAAAAAAACAGCATTTCTGTGGATAAGTGAGATCTTCCACTTTATCATCCTCACCCAAGATGATAGTGTTATAATCAAAATCCTGTGGATCCTGAAACCAAACAGCCAATGGAGACTATGTGCAGACCTGAGGGAGTTGAAAAAACGTGTCTACATGCCAAGATGGCCCCTTCCATACATCGATCAGGGACTGGCCCAGATCCAAGGGTCAAAGGTATACACCACTATTGACCAGACCAACGGTTTCTGGACAGTACCCGTGAGTAGGGAAGACCAGTACAAGCTTGCCGTTACCTTCGGGGGGCAGACTGTTAGGGAGAATTCTCATAAATGGCTGATTTCCCTTACCTAATGAGTCCCTCAGCAGCTTTGCTGGATTTCTAGAGTTTCGTTTTTTCACCTGGAAAGAGTGTGAACCTTTTTCCAACTCTTACCTGTGTTTTGCTGTGTGTGTTTTCACTTTTTGTGTGATCTTGGGCACTGGAGCCTCACCTACTCCATGGCCTCAGAGTTGCAGTGACACAGGTTTGTCTTTGAGACTTCCCACTAACTCTATTTTCTAGGGCTGACTACTGTCCCCCAGAAAAGGTAAAGTTGCCATTAACTTTATTTTTGTCACTTTAAACCACAGACCCAGTACACCCCATCTTACATGGAGTATTGGAAAGGGTTAATTCTTATCCCTTTTTGTCTGTGTCTCTTGGAGCATTGTTTCACTCCCTTTACATCAAGACTTGGCTGGTGGCAGTGGTAACTACCCTATTATTTATACCATGGTTATCTTAAATAATCATGGTATAGTTTTAGGCTATTATATTAGCATCAAACATAAACCCGCTTGACCATATATATTTTATTACGGTTCCGGCTGGGTTTATTCACCATTTCTTTTTGTAAATGTCTTTCTCGGTTTGGTCCCTTTGTTCGCCGTCTTTTCGCGGGCTTCTGCACAGAAGCCCTCCTTAAGGCGCCTGAAAGTCTTGGTAGGCAGGATGTGAGGGAGGGGTCTTCGGACCCCTGCCATGGGTTCCCTTGGTAACCCAAGTCACACTCCTGTTTGATTGGCTGAGTGATTGTCCTTGCCAGGACAGCCACCCTGCTCTGTGATTGACAGCCAGGCTGTATGAATGGGGGAAAACTGCATAAAAAGCAGGTCTCTGGGACTGGAAAGTCAGAGTCACTGCTGGAACGAAAGAACCAACGAGGAGCTGATGGAAGAGGACCCCAACAATGACTGAACCGCCCAGTGAAGCCCTGCTGCAGGTCTGAATCTTCAGAATCCGACAACAGAGAAGATCCTCTTGGAAACCTCTTCCCTTGTGCTGGTGGGACCAACCAGTTCGCCCAAACTGCAAGCCAGGACCCCTCCTCTGGTTGAATTTGCTGTACAGAGCTACAGTGGGCCGGATAGCCAGGAAGGTCGGACCCTGCTTGGGTTTTAAGGAGCACACCTTTCATTTGCTGCTTTGCTCTGCTACTGGTTTCTTCCCTGGGTAGTGCAGGACCCTCCAGTCTTCTGACTTTTTGTCAGTCTGACAGTCGCTTCAGGAACCCTGAGCCTTCAGGAACTACCAGGAACGTCCGGGTCAGCTACAGCTTCCTCTCCGTTTTAAGGTACTGTGCAAATCCGTTTGTTCGTTTCGTTCAGCCGCGGTGAAAGTGTTTGAAATCTTTCTCCAAACTGAGGGCTTGTCCTTCTCTTCTCTTTGAACTAACTTTTCTGCCAACCAACCGCGTCCAGAATCAGTGGCACAAACTTTACCGCAAACTACCCTGAACCGTCTGATCTTGAGCAAAAGACTCTTTACCCATTGACTTTGGCCCCAAGCCTTTTCTACCTGATTCTATCACTGTAGTTCCTCTTGCTCAATTGCCCTGAGTACTTACCTGTTGGTGTGGTTCAATTTCTATTAACTTTGTTTTTCCCTCCCTTTTAAATTGCTAGAGTGCCATTTTGCTCCCACTTCATTTTGTGAGCTTAACTTGTCTGGAACTTATTGGGAGTGGTGTGGTGTATTAAGAGTGTGGTTTTTAAACTGCTTATAATAGTGTCATGTTATACAACTGAAGAGTGAAATAAATGTATATTCTTTAACTCATAAACCTTGAGTCAGTGTGTGCCTGAATCATAGTAATTGCTGTCCTTTGTGTAACTATTTGATACTGCTCACTTACTCTTGAGATAAGTCTGGCTGCTCAGCCATCGCTACCACTTTAACTGTGTAGTACAGGCTTGTACCAAAGGTGAATTTGTACTGTAACTTGTAGTCTTAATTATGTGTGGTGTTCACAAAGTGTACTGCAAATAATTCTGCCTAACACAGACGTACACTTGGAACAGAACCCCCTTTGGATACATAAACTCTGGCAATGAGTTCAACATCTTCCTACATAAGGCCATGTCCGATTTGGGCAAGAGGGGGAAACCTGTCCTATGTGGATGATGTTTTGATCAAGAGCTCAACTGTGGAGGAGCATATAGAAGAAATCGGTTATGTTGTTACCCAGTTGCAGAAGGCTGGAGCAAAACTGTCCTTTCAGAAGGCACAGCGGTGTAAAACCCAAGTGAACTTCTTAGGGCACAAGATCACACCTAAGGGTTTTAATTCCCAGGTGAAGAAGATGGAAACCTTATTGAAATTAAAAGACCCTACGACTCTGCGAATATTAATAAGCATTCTTGGACTTACTAATTATAGTCGAAAGTTCATTGAAGACTACGCAGAGGTCCTTCAACCCTTGGTCCATTTATTAAAGGGCGTAGTCAAGTGGGAATGGGGTCCAGAACAATCTGAGGCAGTTAAACAACTGAAAAGAAGCCGTTCCCAGGCTCCTTGTTTGGCTTAGCCAATAAAGAAAAAGGAGTTCTTCTTGGAGACAGGGTTCTCAGATACTTGCCTAGCAGCGGTATTGTACCAAAAGCATGACAAGGTGAACAAAGTCATCTCATACGCGAGCAAGACTTTGTCACCTGTGGAGGAAAAAATCAATGACTGCGAGAAGGCACTCCTGGCAATGGTGTGGGCACTGAAAAATGACAGCCCATTCATAAAGGGGGAGCACATCATTGTCGAGACTCCTCACCAACCCTTGCAGCATCTACAAAGTGACCGAATCCAATAGTAATTCCAGAATTACTTCCTGGATTCTGCCCATGCAAAGCTTTCCTGTGGAGGTCATATATGGCCAAAATGAGAAAAGTCCCCCAGCGCAAGAGTTGGTGGACTTGCATGATTGTGCTCAAGAACATTGTCTCAAGGACGAAAGTCTAATGGCCAACAACAACATGGAGGTATACTTATCTTCCCCATACAATGTCTATGAAGAAGACATGTGTCAGGGGATATCCACAGTTCATGTGTTGATAATAAAAGGGAAAAATAACTGGTGGCTGTCATTGGAAATGCCTGGGTGAAAGATACCCCGGAACCCTCTCCTGGTTATAAAATAGGGCCCCAAAGTAGTAAGGTTGCAGAGTTGATGGCTGTTTATCAAGCCATCCTCACTGCAGTGCACCATCAACTCAATGAACTGGTCATAATCATTGACTCTGATTATGTCAGGAATGGGTGTGTGGAGTCCCTGATTAAATGGAAGAATTCAGCCATGCTTTGTGCCAACAACAAACCCCCAAAGCATGCCAAACTTATCATGTCAATCAACGCTCTCTGGTGACCTGCAATGAGATGACCATCTATTGGAAGAAGATAAGAGGTCATTCCAAAATAGAGGGGCCAGATAAGACTGGGAATGACCTGGCTAACAAGATGGCTAAAACCAGAGCTCTGCAGGGGGATTTCATAGAAACAGAATCCCTGCTGGGTGAAATCCAAATGACGGCTGTCAGCAGGTCACAAACTTGGGCTAAAACCGAACTCTCAACAGCCCAGTTGAGAAAAGATACCTTAGATGCAGATTTGATCACTGCACAGAAAGAGGACCTGATAATTGGAAAATGTTATCAACACATTGAAGACGCTGTAAGCTTTCCTCTAACAGAGTCAGATTATGCCAGTAAAGAGGATCTCCGGGTGTTGATTAAGTTTTCCAAAATGTTCCGGATCGAAGATGGTTTGTTGGTAAGGAGAGCCCTATCTGGCAGTGACCAGTGGGTGGTACCTACCTCATTCACAAGCCTCATGTTGAACCACGCCTATGATACGGCCACTGCCGGTCATAGAGGGTTTCATACAACATTGGAAATCTTGCACGAGGTTGCCCACTGACCACAAATGGGCCAGGACCTCAACACTTACTTAAAGGGGTGTCTTGTGTGTGCTCAATTCCAAACCAGTTCACTCACACACAGAGATCCGCTACAAAAAAGGGGTATGACACTGCCTTGGTCAGATTTGCAAGTCGATTTCATCAGGCCAGTGATTCTCTCCTCTATAGGAAACAAGTACATGTTGACTGTGACATGCTTGTTCACAAAGTGAGTAGAATGTCTTCCAGCCCGAATCGTAAGGTGGAGACAGCTGCTGCACTAATGATCAACCACATCTTCTCTCGTTTTGGCCTCCCTAAAAGGATTGAGTCGAACTGAGGAAGCCATTTTACCAGTGAGGTGATGGCGAAGATGTGGGAGAATCTAGGGGTAAAAAGAAAACTCCACATTGCCTACCGCCGGGCCTCAAGTGGGGGGGGTGGAGAGATACAACAAAATAATTGTGAGTATCATAAAGAAGTTTGTGGCAGGCTCTAGACATATTCGGGACATTCGATTGCCACTTGTCATGATGGCTATTAGGTCTACACCATCTTCTGCAACAAAGATGTCTCCATTTGAACTCATGACCTGACAAGAAATTGTGTTACCGCTGAATCTGCTCTATAGGACTCAGGAGCAGACACTGATAAATGTGTCCACTACTCATGAGTAAATTTGAAAATTTAAAGAAGAACCTCCAGCATGCTTTTGCTCATGCTCAGCGCAATTTAGAAAAGTCGGCTGAAGGAATGAAGACCTACTATGATCTAAAGACCACCAAGAAACAGTATGAAGTAGGTGACAAGGTTTACCTGTACAATTATCAAAGGAATCAGGCCAAGGAGCAGAAATTACTCCCACCTTGGCATGGTGCCTTTTAAATTGAAGATAACCTACCACCTTTTACTTACGAGATCTGCATCCCAAAAGGAGAACAGACAGAAGAAAAATTGGTCCACATCAATCAGTTGAGAAGCTTTCATCCCAGACATGCTTTATGACTGATTGATGAACCAAATCAAAGTCGAGCAGAGGAATCATCTGAAGAATGAAAAGGAAGGATGAAAAATCGGATTGAAAAAAAACAAAAATATATATATATATATATATATATATATATATATATATATATATATATATATATATATAAACAGGGAGTAATTTACTTGGTGTAATTGTACAAATGAATAAAACAAATAAAATGTGTTTTGTGAAATGGTGAAAATGGCAGGTTGTAATTGTATGTTGTGGTTGTTGTTGTAAATTCTATGTAAATCTTCTGGGGAAATATGTGTGTAAAAATTACTGAAACTCTTCTTCTTTCTTTTATTAGAGAACTAACCTCCTTAACTTCCAGCCTGGAAGTGAGAGTGGAGTCCAGTGAGAATCCCAAGGACCTCGAAAGGAAGGAAGAAAGGGAGTGCCGTGCCATGCCCTCCAACCCAAAGATGGAATGGGAGGTTGGAGTGCCTCCTGCCAAAAGAAGGAAGAAAAGGGGTGCCATGCCATACCCCCAACCCAGAGATCAAAGGGGAGACAGGAGTGCCCACTCCCTGATGAAGGAAATTATGCCTAGTGAAACCACACTCTGCCCTTCTCTTCCCCAACAAAGAGACATTGGAAGAACAGTGGGGCATGTTTGCTGCATTTAAAGGCCTCAAATAGAAGTTCCTTTCACATGAATAGCAGGATTTTATACACTGAAACAAAAATGGCCTGGAATGTGTTGCTATTTTTCAAGTCAAATGAAAGAGCCATGTGGAAAAGGGCCTACGTGTTATTACCAATGGATTAGCAGCATTTTAATTTACAAAAGATGAAGAAATCAAAGATCCCTGTCACATGGAAAACATGAGTTTTAAACATTGAAAACAAAAACGGCCTCCACAGGTGTGTGCAAATAAAAGCAGTTTGAAAAAGTGAGAAAAAAAATATCACTGCTCTCAGAAAAATGTCAGAAAAACAAAACATGATGTGCGGGTTGAAAAAAAGCAATGTATATTATGTTTCACCTACAAAACGCTAGTGGCATTTGAAGATCCACTTTGTCTTCATGGAAAATTTCAGTGCCAGGCAAACCCTTTTACTGGCTGGGGTAAAACCTTCACAAGGAAATTTCCCACTCCCAGCCTGGATGTCACATCTCCCATCTATTGACCAAACGCAATAAACTGTCCTGCTAGAGGTGTTGAAAGTCAGTGTTCTCCAGACCTGATGGATCTGAAAGCATTGCCTTCACGAAAAGTTACCCTTGGCTGGAGCATTACTAATATGTGTGAAAATTGGGGCACCCACTTCAAACAGCAAGCTTCCAACACAAATGAGACTGATAAAAAAAAAAAACTCTGGGTACAGGCTGACTAGTGAAAACAAATGGCCAGAAGGCAAGAAAGGGTCATTTGTCCCACATGAAGATTCACCATCAATTTAAAAGGACTATTATCATTTTGGACTATTTTTCTAATTTTTGTACAAACTTTGATTAATTTCCAGGAGATTTTGGGGATATAAAATTCATCTACCTGCGACTCTCGGAAGTGTAATGGCCAGTTAAACTAGGTTTCTGGCTCATCTGGACATGTTCCAAATGTGAGAGTTGGTGAGTGGGTGGAAAATGAAATTAGGGATATGCTTAATAACTTATATATTCATAACTGTTGTGCTTTTTATGGAAACCGAGAAATATGCCACAAGGCCGTGCTACATGGTGGGGATTTGGTGGACTACTTTTCTAATTCTCCATGATTAGCTGAATCAGAAAAAGTGTTTATTATGGCAGTTGCTAGTAAAATTAGGAAGTTGTGATACATTATTAGTTATTGCCAAAAAGTTGAAAGGAGAACAAAGGGTCGATGAGAACTGGGAACTGTCTTATGTTGCCCCAGACCCCTAAACCAATCCTGACTTGGAGGCTGGGTTTGGGAGGAGAGAGAAGGGTAACTGTCCAATCCTAGTGGCAGGATTCATTGCAGGGTACTTCCCCAAGATTGTACAATTGGTGGTGTCATTGCTGCTATATAAGGGGTACTGCACTAGGACAGGGACACAAAGAAAAAGGAGGGAGACAGACAGGAGACAGAGAAGGCTGCTGAAACTTACCATCTGACAGCTGTAAGGAGACACCAGAGGAGATTGATGAGAGTGCATCTGGGTGGAGCTGTCTATTTCGAGGAAGGCCTGAAAGCTGACTGAGTCCCATGGTGGAGAGTGGGAGGCCATCTTTGAGAGTGGAGTGACCAGACCCCTGCCCTGGCTTTCCAGAGTGTCCTGAGATGCAGCTGGCTTTCCTGAACCTTAAACAGAGGAATGAACACTACGGGGCGAATTTTGTTAAAATTCAAAATTAAAAAAGCTCACTTCCCAGTATGTGCTGAAAAGTATAGCATGTACATTATTTGCGTAATCCTTGTTGTCCAGCTGACCCCGACTTCTTTAAGGAAGAGGGGTTTCTTTGTTCTTAAATCAGTCCAACCTTTTTATCCAGCGTCCCCACCATAGGCCTTTCACTAAGAGGGGAGGGGGGGGGGGGCTGAAATACAAAATTCCCCAAAGCATTCCAATTTTTCTGTCTGACTTCCCAACATAGACTAAAGCAAGGGGGTGGGGAGGTCTGAAAAACAAACCAATAAATCACCCTACGTTTATTGTAAACCAAATGTGCATGCAAAATCATCCTTCCCAATCTTGAAATCCTACTGCTAACCTTTTAAGCCTGCAGGAAAATTAAAATCGCACATTACATGATAAGTGCCTTCGTTATTGATCAGTGAAATTATTTTGTGAAGTGAAATTTGCAGAAACTGAAAAATTGTGATTGTGTTAATTTTTAACTCACTTTTGTGATTTATTTATGCTGAGAGAAGTTGATTGTGTTGTTCCACGGATGAAGCAGTGTTTGAAATTTTCGTTTAAATAAATGTCACTATATTTCCCGTACACTGTCCTGGTTCTTGGCTCATTGTTAGCTCAGGGGAGAGGGATCCAGGGGGCATGATATGGTTCTGAGATAGGGCTGAAAAATGATCTGTTAAACAGTTTGTTGTATAACCACTTGAGTGAGGAGGGAAGGAACTCCCTATGTTGAGGGTGGCTTCTCAATAAACCGTTACTGAAATGATGAATAAGGACATACATGTGGCTCCTACAAGGCAAAGTGCTTTAGTTACATAAATAGATCTAAGAGCTGCCACACTCAGTCAACACTTCATCAGGACCCTATGAGAACACCCGGCCCTGATGATGTGTCATGCGCAAAACATGTATTATTTATGTGTTCTTGTCATTAAAGGTTTTTTTGCATGTAAGTTGCAGAGTCCAACTACAGTATCGCTTTTGGATTATCGCCTTCCCATTATATATTTCTGTGTATAGTGTATGACATGAATGGCAATCCAAACCCCTGGCGCGTTGAGGAGATTATGGGACAGTGATTTCTGATGACACATAAACTGCATCTAATAAAGAGTTTGGTTCATAATTTGACAGGGAACCAAGTTTCTCCTGTTTAAAAATAGGAACAATTTCCACCTTAAGTCAGGTTTCTGGTACATCAGCACCCTCAAAAATAGCTTTGCTTATTTTCTATGAATGAAACCAATATATCGTTGTGATTGGTCTTAAAGAACACAACTGAAACTTGTTTTGACTGGGGGATTTCCCGTTCAGCTACAACTGTTGTATTTTCTACCGCTAAGTGGAAATATTTCTAACTTTGGGGACCTTGGATTCTTCACCGGTGAGTTTCACGTTTCTCCCTTTTTCATTTTGCAATATGTTCTCTGCAGGAAGACACAAACTGTGGACATGTCATGTCTTTGCAGGTATATAGGCGCATCCATAGCAAAGGGTGGAAGGCAAGAACTGTGTTACAGTATTCCCCATAATATCCTACCAACCTTTCAGAAAAAAGCTTCGCAGTTTTAACTGGTATACCAGACATTCGAATGATATTCTAAGGGGAAATGATTGCTTTTCACAAACTGTATGCACCAAGAAACCTCTCTTTGGGGGGCTGATACCATGTGATGTAGTCTGCACGGTGTCACCTGTCTCTAGGAAGAGAATTGGACGGTCCTATGTGATAATGCTGGTTATTCAGTAACTCCTCGTATCCACCACTCCGTCCACCAAATAAACCCCTACCAAGTGCCCACCCCTGTAATCCCAGAAAGTGATTGGCACTGGTGGAGTTTTTATTGCCGGCATTGAAAAGCTGACATTTTAACAAAGCTACTCCCATTTACCTGTGGAAGTCCCTAACCCAAGGGAAAAAATAGCATGTCTGTGTCCTCTGCTGTTGCCTCTTCATCACTAATCATTTTTACATGTGGGATTTCCCCTGCATTATCCTCTTCAGTCAATGGTTCATTGCATTTGCAGCAAGTACTAAAATCAGAGGCATTTCTAATGACCCACACTCTTCCTCTTTCACTGCTATTAGGCTCTCCAGTCTTTGTGCAGACAATGGGCCTCATTACGAGTTTGATGGTATTTCCCTCATTATGAGAAGTTTGCGTCATACAGTAGATGTCAGCGTTAGGCATAACACATGCCTCTCTCAATCTCCTGATTCCATGTAACCCAAAAGTAAAATAACTTCCTCCCTGCACATCTGGCCAACCTCTGACTGGTGCCTTTCAAAGATGAACTGAACTCCGCCATCGCAGTCCAACACAAGAGCCCTGGCATCTAGCAACTCCCGTGCCTCACGTCCACTCCCAGACCTAAGGATGTGTACATTCTTTCTAAGGGCAGAACAGAGGCTGCTTGGTTTTTTGATCAAATTGATGAATGAAGCAGCTCTCTTTAGGAAACCTATAATACCTGTGTTTTGTCTATGTGTGCACTGTCACAAGTTCCTGCGCGGTCCTAGAGTTCTGAGCCCCAATGAGTGTGCTTTAGCGCCTAGCTCGTTTCATGGATCAGTGAGTGGCCGAGCACCCTTTTAGAGCATGAACGTTGAGCGGGATCCGCATTTAGGCGCTCTTTCTGATTGACCAGCATGCACACTGACTCGTTCCTGAGTGGATACTTTGCCCCACCATGCACCTGAGCATAAAAGCCGTTCAGGCTGCAGAAAAATAGTGCAAAGCGCAAAGGCATCCCTTTGCCAGGGATGGCCATAGCTCTTTTTGAGGGTGATCCTCCAATAGGGCATGAATGAGCCTAAGGAGTTATGGATAACTATGAGGCATTTTGTTGCCCGAGTATTGATATATATTTTCGAAATCTTCAAGACTGACTTATTTTCAGTTCTGGTTTTAAGTGGCACTTTAGCACTGCCTAGAAACTGACAATATTGGCATAGGAGATGAAAATAAGAGAGATGGGATATGAGGAGGGACCCGCGTTGGCGGGTGTTTGGCTGTTTACCCGGCCATTAGCTGCCCCTGGCCATAATTATCTCAATGGCCATTCCCACCCAGCTCCTGCCTCTCTGTCCGAGCCCAAAACACACGCCTGTAGGATCTTTTTCAGCTTGATCGCTGCTTTTGAGGTGGAAGACCATTTTATTTCTAAGCACTCTTCTGAAAGTCAAAGGCTTAATTGCAGCTGTAAACCGGCTCCTTTTGTACTAAACATTTCTTAAGCAAGTGTGACCTTTTATCTTTGCCCTGTGCTGTATTCCTGTAAGAAAAACTATTTCTGGAAAACCAATGGTTTTGGCTCTATTGTAGGCATAGACAGGCACTTGCTAGACACTGCCAAAAAATGCAAAGGTACTAAAATCATGCTCCCGCTGTTGTCATCTTCATTGTGGCAATTCCTTGAAAATTCCTATCCCATGCTTACACAAATGCCAAAACTATTATCGCTGCCTATGCTTGTTTGCCTCTCTGTAATGTTTTAGCAGAGATACAGATTTCCAGCATCTGTACCCCAAATGCCTCACCTGGGTAATTCATTGTTTCAAAAACAATAAAAATGGCACGGCTGCCGCGCGAGTCATGTTTTTTTCCGACGCCTGGCAATGGGGAATTACAGGGGCATTACCGGTAATTCTCCATTGCCAGGTGCCAGAAAAAACAACTCCCCATTCCCATTTGAGTCCCATAGGACCCAATGGGAATGGGGAGGACGGAAGCACCAGCACCGGTAATAACGGTGCCAGTGTTTCTGTCAAAGTCTGCGGCCGGATGCTGGTCCGCCCGCCAGGTCAGACCTGGCGGGAGGGTCGGCACCCTCCCGCAGAACTCGGAGTGTGCCGCTCCTGTAACAACGGTAGCTTACCGGCACCATTGTTATCAGACCGGCATACTCATAATGAGGCCCTATGTTCTGAATAAAACATTATTTACATTCTGCAGATAAAGAGAAACAGCAAACCAAAAATCCCACAGCAGTCCGCCTGTGGGAAAGGCAGACATTGTAAGGGTCCTCTGTAGGCCAGTCTGATCAGAGATAGTGCGAGTGCAAAACGGGCTAGTCTTTATCAGGGTTATAAAGAACAGTCATGAAAATGAGTACTGATGGGCAAAGCTTAATTGTGTGGGCGTGTTTGCCAGGGCTCAATCCTGCTGCTTATTTCTGAGCCCCAGCACTTATTGTATCAGACTCAATCTGATAGTGATGTGCTATTTTGGCAACTGTATTATTTTAACTGTCAGTCACGTAAGAAGCACCTGTAGAAACAGAGCAAAATGTTCATTAACGATGATTGTGTTCAAAGATACACTTAATTATTTGTCGCACATCAGAACACGAGTATGTTATTTCATGCCATGCTCATTGGCATTTTTGTAAATCACACATCTGCCATAGTCAGTACGTCCATCAACCCAATGAGCCGGCAGAAGTTACCACGTTAACCACATATATGTTGGCACCATCAGGAGAAGTTATGGGTGGTGGCAACGGCGGTGCCCGTCCTGGCGTGTCACTGGCATAATACAAATATTAGAGCACTGGCACACTGCTGATGACACCACATAGTAATTAGGCACTCAAAATTCTGTTTCAGTTTTTGTACAGAATTTGAAGTAGGGATAGGTGGTTCACCTATTTGCTGCACCCTGGAACATAACAACATTTCTGCCAATCAGAGACAGTGGGACATTCAATCAAAGGGCATTTTCACATACTCCAGCTGGCAGGTTGGCCCCTTCTTTTCTGCCAATTTGAGTATCTAACGTTCAGGTCACTCTTACTGGCTGAGAACAGACCGGTCTAGCTAATTCGCACCTCTGCTTGGCTACATCCATTACTCTTAGGATAGCCAGGGGTGGATTGTGAGCCAAAAGAGGCCCTGGAAATAATGTTCAAAGAAGCCCAATATTACACATTTTCAGCAAGCCCAACCCCTTTCCATGAGAAAATGTGGAAATAAAAACAGTTAGCACAAACAAAAGGCCCAGGGTGCCGAGGCCTACCGGGAAATCTCCAGAGTCCCCTGTGGACCATTCCACCCCTCCCTGCCTGAAAGTGTTCCGGCTTTATTATGCGATCAGCCCACTTGTTTGCACTGGCATGACCTCATTGTTTGTAACTGAAGGGATGTATGACAACCTTTAGCAATGCCATTGCACAACTCATGATCATCTGCATAGGTTCAGAGGGGTACATTTATTTAATGTATTTATTCTACATGCTGGTTGGCTTACAAAGAAAAGTTACGCGTATATCATATCATATAATTAATATGCAAATCCATCAACATCAAACATTTACAATAATAAATTCATCAGAATCAACCACTTTTCATACGTCCATTAAAAATATTAAAACCACAATCGGAAGTGATACTTGATTCCCCCCTCACGCATCTTTCCCAAAATCAACTATTACCACTTGATTCCTTATTGTAAACCAATTGACTAAAATAAAATATTCTAGTTTCTTAAAAAAAAAAAGGGGGTTCCTAGCATTCATTTTTCGAAAGGATGCACTTTATAATAAGGCAATAATGACTTCCTTGGCGGGTTGTATTGGGTTGTCACCACCCACTGATCGAGTTAATAGGCCAGAGCTAACCAACAGCATTTAACAATGAAAGGAGGCATTTCTATTCCAGAACGGCCCGCTGGGGAAGACATAATGGTCATTAGCACCCTAGCGTAACTTCTGGGTGTTAATGGTACTTTTTGGGGGTGTAAAATAGGCTTTTCAGAGTATGCTACCAATTTCTTCCCTAAAGAAACTACAGGTAAGATGGCTGGCATGCAAATTGTGGACAGAGCCACTTCTCAATTTCTATGACAGCCGTGATTGACGGCTGATTAGTGGATGGTGGCTGGGGAGCAGGCACAGAAGTAGGTAACTGCTTCATTTGGTAAGGCAGGTTGCAGTAAGGTGGAGGGAGATGGATGAGGTGCCAGAAAACATGAACAGGGAGCTGGAAGGCGGGCACTGCATTCTCTGCCAACAGGGATTGAAACCTCAGATCAAGACTGTGATGCTAGCAACCTCATTGGCTGCGACCGAAAGACCCAGCTGGTAATGATGAAATCACCATCTTCAAAAATATTTGCCTTACGTTTGAGCCCAAACAAATTATATCTCTGTACCATTTGATTGCAGGTGCTGAAAATAATGGAATGTAGAGTGTAGAAGGTGTATGTAATAGAACGTAGAATCTAGAACATAGAGGGAGAGATGCAGGTTCTTATTCAGTTGTAAGACAGCCATCGATGCATCCGGTGGGGTGTATACTTTGCTCTCAATAAAAGTTTAATCATCACTCACCATTGATCAAAGGTCATTTCACTGGCGACGAGGAACACTGCAGGCACCCCGCCGAGCACCTGCTGTGGATCCGGACCAAAGTCTCAAGCGGCTGCTGGGACGAGCATCTCAATTGAGAAAAGGAAGAACCTGCACGCTGTTTGTGCCAGGTGAGAAGCTTGCCCCTATGCAAACTGGATTTCAGGCAGTTAGAAGAAAGATAATGGTAAAATGTTAAGTCGGCATCCTGGTGAATTGCCCCGACTCCTGATGTTAAGGATATATTGTGCTAGGCTGGAGTTAGAAAAAGTCATCACAGTACAGTCTCCATTGATTGGTTTAGCCATGGGGCCCATGCAGGAAACCTTTCTTGCCCTCTTTATGAGGTGCGGGTTGATTGGGTTGTGCACCAAATTTGTATGTATCTATCCATTGGGACGATTTGCTTATAAGAGAGATGGTTCATTCATATTGCCCAGCAAGTAGTGGAGAACCTCAAAGATCACACTAACCAGCGGGAGTGTGACTGGGGAAAAAGACAGTGAATGCTTCCCCTTAGAAGCAAGCTTATAAGAACTTCTGTTACTAATCATTTGTGGTAGGTGGTGCTTAGACTCGGTTGTATATATTGGTGGATGACTGCATGTGTGTCCTGTTTATGGTGCGACACTGAGAGCCCAGCCAGCTTCTGATGCAGTGGTCCTGGTGCATTAGGTTGCAGGAGGCACACTGTTTCCAACTGGCCAGGTTGAATGGAATCCGGTTGTGTGGGAAATGTATGAGCTATAGGCAGATCCAATCAAGGTAGGGTCATAACTTCCTTGTTCAATGCCCTAAGGACATCATCCATTATTGTTAAAACATTTAAAACACTCTTTTTAAAATGTATTTTAAAATCCTTCATTTGATGGCGTTTGGCAGTTAGGTCTGTCATCAAACTCGTACTGGCCTTCATAAAGTTACCCAATTAAGTATTCGTTAGAGGATCCATGTTGGGCACGATGAAAGAATTCGGGTCAACACTGGAGGTGAGTGATGACACTTGGTGTGAGGGTATCAAAACATTAGTTAAAGCGGTGGCAGTGAAAGTGGAACCTTTAGTCGCAGTGGGAGGAAATTGAGGGCCTATCATAGCAGGAGAGCTAGGCACGAGGGGAGAAGGATTGCCCAGTGGAGTGAGAGAGTATGGTGTGGCTTTATGCACTTCCCTAGTCAAGTCACTCTTGCCGTCGAATTGGTGGGCATATGCCTGTATTTTGTCTGCCAATGTTTGGCACGCGTGTATGTGCGCATTTTTGGATGGTGTTAGTTCTTGTTTCTTTCCCGTGGAAATTAGTTTCCTATCTGACCACTGATAGTTTTGCTGGCTGATTCGTGCGCAGATGCAGGTTTGTATGTGGCACTTTTGGCGGGTGTCGCTGCGTCACTTTTGCCGGCGGTCGGTCCGATTCTGGAAAGTGTTTGACATTGCTCCTGCTGGCAGTGGCGAAGACACCATCAATGACATTGGTGGCTCCTCCATCGAACATGTCTTTGCCGTCAGAAAACAGGGTAATGTTACACTAAGCACGGTGCATTGGTCTTGACATGGTTAACTAGCGTGCTCAGGCGGCAGACACTGGAAGCCATTGTTGCTGAAGTCTGAAGGTGTGAGCGCCACACTCTAAATGAGCTTAATGGTGGGATTTGCTTATCACCTTGCCCGAAAGTTAAAGCAATGCCTTCAAGACAATTGCAATACTATTAACACCTGCTCCCCCCCCCTTGCCCACAAGATGACAATTCATAGGACTAATTTATGAAAGGTGCTCTTATAAACAGACGCATAATGATGACGCAATAGCTTCTCCTCCTTTAAGAGGCCCTCTGTTTTCCCATAGAAACAACGTAGTGTATTGTAGATACAATGATGGAGGATTGGTTTGAACGAAAAATATGCTCAGGAACACAGCAGGCCCAACTCGGCTGCACTTTCAGATAACTACACATGAGTACAGTCCTCTTTAAACCTTCATATACTTTGAGTGAATGAAGTGTTCTTGTTTAATTTAGGACTAGGGAATGCACCCACCCAGTTGTTCTCATTTCATAACAGTGAAGGGTTTGTATGATAGAAATTGTGTTCAAGTGTGCAGTGACCCAGGGCAGGGCGAGCCTCGAGCATAGAGGACATGTGATATGTATTCGTTTTATTGATAGATAATATCACCCAAGTGCATTACGCCACCTGACAATGATATACGACTCGCTTTGTCACGCGAGCATGCAATGAGCTCTTTTGTTGTTGTCGTTTCCGCCGCCTTCCTCACTTCACCCCTCCTTCACACACATGCTTTCAGGGCATTCGTAAGTAATTGCACGGTATGTGTTACATTTTTCGGGCAAGCTTACTGAAAGAAATTGTATTAAATGGCAAGACATAAAAACACACACACACACGTGCTCTTCTGCAGCTAAGTCAGTTAGAGACCGGCTGAGACGCCAACTTGCAGACACCAAACTTCAGCTTCAAACGCTGGACACGCCCCTCTCTGGGCCCCTCCCCTGCATACTGTATTGGGCATCTTACCTGTATGATATGTCTTAGTACCACAGCGATTTGTTATTGAGTTTGCGACAGTAACAAGCTGAGAACTTGGCCTTATGCTGCGTAGACACCGGACTGCATTGATGGTATGTGAAAGCAGAGCACGGAATTTTCAACCACGCAGGGAGTTGGTTCTTTTTCATGTTCTCTGGCAAGGAAAAAGTTGAAGCAATGGGGTCAAAAGCTGAACCTTACAGCATTATTTTAGAATAAGTGAGCTAAAAAGCACGACTTTTTACAGATAGTTGTAAAGGGCCACGCACACAATATGGCAATATTTTAGGGTCTGTCACTCTACCCATGACCATTGGTCCTCAATAGCAGCAAATTGTCTAGGTGCTTATCAGAAAATCGTGTGGCCCCTCAAAACACTGAATACGCATTAGAGAAATACAAAGCAGAAGGGGTGCCCGTTACGCTGGCGCGCTGGTGCCCGGGCACCCGTCAGGGACCCGGAGTCAGACCTGCACGCTTCTCGCTCGCTGCTTCAAATGTTCTAGCACTTCCCTAAAATCTGGTCACTGGCACCCCTGTAAAATTCCTTAGTTGGTTCCCTTGCCAAGCAGTGCTTATCTGGTGCAGAGGGTACCACAGCAAGACTAGCAATCATTCAATCCAGGCCAGCAGAAACAGCCCCTGTTTTAAGTGATGGTCCAGAACATATTCAGAACACCATTGCTATTATACCAGATTATAGCACATTAAATATCTGTTAAACAAACACCATGAGAATTGCCACTGGTCTCTTACTCTTACTTCAGTTTTATTGACTGACGTCTCGTCTTAAAATACCAATTAAAAAAACAAGCATAAAAATGTAAATCCAAACAGATATATAGCAAGTATTACATCTAAAGCACAGGTACATACCAAGCCCCCTTGAGTTAAAATACTGTTTCTGGGCCTAGAGGGCACAAAAGATGTACAAAGGGGCCCACAACCCCATGGACATCCTTCGGGCCCCACTAGGAGGCCAGCCTCCCAGAATGAAGACCACTGGTCTAAAAGCACATCAATAAGTACAATTGAGTTTTATGAATAAATGTGTAACAGAAGATCACGTTATCAATATTTAACGCAGAGAAATGGTCGTAACAAAAATGTATTTCATGGAGGGTTGGATCCACAAATTACGGAAAGCCTGTTAGGCCACTACCGGTAGCTTTATGAAATGGTAACAATTACATGTGTTTGTTGATGCCTGAGCTTCTGCATCGCCAAGAAATTTGGAGAAACGAAGGTACTGCAAATAAATGGTATGTCACCGTGGGATACAAGTTTACTGAGAAACAGAGCTTATTCTATGCTGGATATCTTAACAGTTTCTCCGGCAGGGAATCACAGTTTCTGGACCGATATTCCCTTAAGAGGGACACAAAAAAGGAAACCCTGCACGCAGCCTTACATATAAGGGGTGGATTCGTCATTTTTACACCAGAGAAATAGGTACATTTTCCCAAAAAAGAAAACATGAGGCATAAAAGAACTCTATAAAATAGAAGAAAAATACACTGTTCGCAAGCGTTCACCCACACCGCTCCTTGGATATGTGTGGGCCAGTAGCACACATAGTGCCACAGGAATAACCCTTACTAGTATTATACCACTGAGTGACTATTAGTATACTGCTGAGCTGAAGAGGTAAAAATGCATCTTTTAATGTGCATGAATACATAGCTACAAAGAAACATTTTGATCCAAATACATATGTTTTAAATTTAAAGCATATTTTAACTTGCAAATTAAATACTCCCATTGGAATGGGCTCTACTTTTTTACTCAAACTATTGCTTACTTTAAACTCTAGAGAGTAAAGTATTCCTGCTTCAAAATCTTATCTGGAGCACTGGCTGCACAGTTTCGTTAGCAAGTTTACATGCCGGGTATAAGTACAGGAGTCCTAACGCTTGAATAATTAACCTGCTAATAGTACTCCAATTTCCAACTTTCAAAAAAGGCTGCCCCAAATACTGTTCAAAGCCAACAGGCATCTTTATTGAAAAGGATGGCCCAGGAGAGTGACAAGGCACTCCCCCAACTTGGTCTTCAGGGCCCATAACTCCTGGTACAGCCCCAGTGCGTTGTCTTTAAAGCTTAAGTAGTTGTAGAGGAGCTACAATATATCAAAGCATACATTTCTCTTCTGCTATGTTGCATGCCACGGAATTCGCACTATTGGGATTGGGCTAGTAGGTGACAAGGCTGTCTCTGTCGTTTTGGGGCAGAGTGCAGATAACCCATGTCACAGAGTTTCCAATGTTTATTAATTGGCTTGTTTATCTGTTAATAGGCGTGTGAGCAGCAATTGGCATCAGGAAGCATCACAAAGAATGACTCCGGCGGTAGCCGTGCTGGTAAAACAGGCACGACTGCCGCCAAAGTCATTTTTTTGCAGCGCCCGGGAATGGGCAATTACCAGAGCGTTACAGCCTCGGCAGACCAGGTAATTGCCCATTCCCGGCTGCCGGAAAATATTACTCCCCATTCCCATTTGAGTCCCATTGGACTCAATGGGAATGGGGAGGTCGGATGCACCGGCACCATTCGTAAATGGTGCCGTTGCATTCTACATGGTCGGCTCGCGGGTGCCGGTCCGCCTGCCAGGTCAGACCTGACGGGCTAAAAGGCACCCGCAAGCAGACCTTGTAGTTTGCGGGTCCGGTAACAACGGTCCGGCATGTTTACTGGTACCGTTGTAACCTACCGGCAAGCTTATAATGTGCCCATATTGCATAAAATAGCAATAATATAGCTTTGCTCTGGCCTTTAACGAGGTATGAGGGACCATAGATCTGCAGGTCTATAAAGCTACTAGAACACCCTCATTGATTAATTAAAGCTGAATAAATGAGACATGTTGTAATTGAAGTACAAAAAATTACAAAATGGTAAATAATTGTTGCAGACATTTTTTGTACTTCAATTAAACATGTTTCATTTTTATTTATAGGGAGTTGGAAGGTGCTAGGGTGGGAGGAGTGTCATACTAAACAGAAATCAGGTGTGGGTATGCCTGCCCCCTGCTCTAATTATGTTTCCCTTAGGTGTGCCCCCCTACTACACAAGTGTTACAAATTACTCAACACAAACATGCCCTGCAAGCTACATCTGCACACATATCACATTAACAGGCAATTTACTTACCTTTCTGTGCCCTTCGTCTCCATTGGCACTTCCCTGCTCCACTGAACGCCCAGAAGTGCGCGCAGCATTTCCTTTCATTTCACTCCTACAAACAAACCTTTTCACACGTTCCACCCAACGCTGCAGTGCAGCTTTTGTCAGACCCATTTTTATTTCTGTGCAACGCTATGAAAGCGTTTCCTTTCCTTTCATTTGCCAGTTCATTTCACTGGGCATGCCTACATGCACACGTTGGTTTTCCAAAGTGCACTTCGGAACGGAAAGTTAACTCTTTCCATTCCGGAATACCCATGCAGCCCGAACTAAGGGCTGTAATCAATCTGTGGGCTATAAAAGGGCGTATAGCCCGCAGATTGACCAATCATCATCACAGAACACTCGCTAGGGCGTTCTAATAATGGAGTGATCACCATAATTACAATAGCATACAATAGCCAAGTATTTCTCAAATACTCTGGTGTGCTGTGCAAAATATGATAGCAGCCTGTCCCAGTGCTGCTGAATGTGCCAGCCTTTCCCTATGTTGGTGATACAAGACATTGATTCTCAAGAAAGCCATGGCTGCTCAAATACCCGTGGATGCTCACTGGGGTAGAGTTGGACTATGCTACATGTTTAAAGCACCAAAAAAGGTGATGGATGGAAAACCTTTCATTTATCATAGCCACTGGCCGTCCTTCTGGTTGGCTTTCATTGCATATTTGTTTACCTTGTCTGCACCATTACAGACAGGGATGAGATATTTGCTAGTCAATTGCCAATGAGAGCAGTCTTCAACACGCTGCTATTCCATGCCCCCCCTGCATTGAATATAAGCGAACCCAGATGTGTTTCAGCCGTGTTCGACAGACCTCGCTGTATCAGTGTGTAAGTCAGCAGAGCTATCCCCCAGGTGCTTTTACAAAAAGTCTCAAGCCTCCTCCCTACCCGTCTCCCTCAATCCAGCAATGTTGCTTCTGTCACAGAACCAACACTTCAAGTTACACTCATTTTAGTGTGAGTCTCACACCATGACATAGTGGGCCTCATTATAAGGTTTGCACTGACGGAATGAAGGGGGTCGGTACGGGACCGGCCCCATTCATTCCATCAGGGCTGATTACAGGGTTCCCATTGCGGGACCCGGATCGCACGCCTGGTAAAACCAGGCATGCTTTCCGGGTCCCGCGAGGGGAAGAAGGAGGTAACAACGGGACACTCATGATGTGCCCATTGTTACCTCCATCCCCATTTCCATTGAGCCCTATGGGACCTCAAATGGGAATGGGGAATGGTTCCTGAAAGGAGGATTTACCGGGTCCTCCTATGTCGGAGTAACCCGGTAAGTCCCCATTGCAGGAACCCGGTAAAGGAGGCCGGTTTGGAGGCAGCCATGGTGCTAATAGCTCCATGGCTGCCTCCAAACTCGTAATGAGGACCTGTGTCATACTCTTGACCATGGGGTCTCTCACCTGAGAATCCACTTAAAAAAGTAACACAGATGTGGATTTTCGGCCTGTTAGCTTTCTCAACACCCTTCTTTACTGCACTGGCCCTGCAGCCTCTGAATACTGCAACATTGACTTCCACCCGATGCAGCCCTTACTCCAATGGGGCACCTGCAGCCTTCCCCCCTAGCTGCAGACTGCATAGATTCCCAGTGACCCCCATGTCATGTAGGTCCCCTTGAGCTAAGCCTGGCTTGCTTTCTGGATCCTGGGACTTTTAGTTTTATGTTTCCAATGATGAGAGGAATCTGGATTTTAGAATTCAAAATGTATGTTCTGTTGTTTATCCGTCTTTACCTCAGCTCCAGTTTCACTCAGGCTCCAAGGCTGCTCAAATCGTCTCCCTAAAAATCCGGAAGTGAGCTCACACAGGTACGCAGCATAAAGGTAATTTAAAGTGCTGCCGTTATCTCTTTAAATGTACATAAACCGATCAGCTAAAGCAGGCTATGATCTGAGTTGCACCAAGAGCTCCACAAAATGATCCCCGGAAGTTATTTAAAGGGCAAGATTGACTTAATCCGGGTAAGGGTAACACCCAAACTGGTCATGCCATGTTAATGGAAAGCAACGCTGACTGCAAATCAGTTCTTCCCATGAAATACAGCTGAGGCCCTTAAAGGTAGACCTGCAGGTCATTCTTCCGCAACTGAATAATTGAACAAAAGATGGACTTTATATACGTCTTTTATTAGAGGCTTCACATGAGTCAACAAGTGGAGCACTTGTCCATAGCGGGGCTAACCCCTACTCCTTGGCCCCTTACATCACATTGGTAAAATCATAACCTCCCCCGCTTGCATGCCCCAATGATGGAGTCAGAGACATTCTGAAAGTTGGAAACATATATAACATTTTATTTGGAAAAACATATGGTCGCATAATTTGGAGTCATCTTATGAGGGCGGCCCCCCCCATCCCTGCTCAGGTCTTATGACTGCCTGGCACCAACCATGGTCCTTAGCCGGGTGGCTCCGCCAATCCCGCCTTACAAAAGTCCCTTGTCCAAAAGCCTGTGAGCCATCTCACACCAATCCGTTCTTGCGAGAACGGCCCGCCCTGGATTCCACTGCCAGTTCAGTCATTCCTCCAGAGAGTATGGAGCGAATAAGGCCACTGCATCGGTTGTTGAGGAGTCCCAACCGTCCCTAGTGGAATCAGCGCCCGTGTCACCCCATCCTGCCTGAAGCAGCCAGTGGTTGTAGCTCACGGACCAGACCGCAGCGTGCCTCCTTCTCTAGGACCGCCCTCGTAACTCCGCCTGCGACAGAAACATTCGTTAGTACAGTAAATTGCCACCACCATCCCTGAAAAACAATTTTGTTCAAAGACATTTGTTTAGTGCCACCCTCACCTTATTCCACCCTATCGTTCAAAAGACAAATCATTCTTCCCCAAAAGCACACCAAGCCCTTTTACCTTCCCGGTGGACCAACCCTTGATCCTCAGTTTACCTGTCGCAGTTCTCAGCAGCTTGGGTGGGAGGGTGGATGTCGCTGCTGCCAGGGCTGGATGAGAGGACTTGCTCTCTCAGCCCTGGGCTATTTAAGCCCCCAGGGGTGCAGGCCATTTCCGGCCGGACCCCCGAGGGCACCCTGACTGCGTCCTCCATAGAGGAGGCGAGTCCACGCAGGGGGCGGCCAGAGGGGCGGCTCGCTATGTGAGCTGCGCCTCTAGCGCCCCCTGCGTGGGCTGGCGCATCTGCTTAGCGGGGCTAACCCCTACTCCTTGGCCCCTTACATCACATTGGTAAAATCATAACCTCCCCCGCTTGCATGCCCCAATGATGGAGTCAGAGACATTCTGAAAGTTGGAAACATATATAACATTTTATTTGGAAAAACATATGGTCGCATAATTTGGAGTCATCTTATGAGGGCGGCCCCCCCCATCCCTGCTCAGGTCTTATGACTGCCTGGCACCAACCATGGTCCTTAGCCGGGTGGCTCCGCCAATCCCGCCTTACAAAAGTCCCTTGTCCAAAAGCCTGTGAGCCATCTCACACCAATCCGTTCTTGCGAGAACGGCCCGCCCTGGATTCCACTGCCAGTTCAGTCATTCCTCCAGAGAGTATGGAGCGAATAAGGCCACTGCATCGGTTGTTGAGGAGTCCCAACCGTCCCTAGTGGAATCAGCGCCCGTGTCACCCCATCCTGCCTGAAGCAGCCAGTGGTTGTAGCTCACGGACCAGACCGCAGCGTGCCTCCTTCTCTAGGACCGCCCTCGTAACTCCGCCACGCTTTGGGGTGGCCCCCCCGCGACCCCAAATGCCCCCACACCAAATTCCCCTTCCTGCTAATCTTCACCAATCCCTATTTACACCCCGTTCTTGCCATCAGTCCCCATAGTCCTAAATTGAAATGGCCCGTCCCGTGCTCTGAAAGATGCACTCCATCTGCTGCAAACTCTATTGGTTTTCCTTCACATAATTCCAGGTGTCTGACAAAAACCAGCCCTTCCTGCTTCATGAAGCGCTCCATGCTCTTGTTCACCCTCCTCCTAGACCTTTCCATTGCAGCGTTGGACTCTGCTCCCCGCCATACTTTCCTTGGGATCAGCTCAGACCAAGCTATTTCCGTTGTAGGCAGCATTCTTGCTAAGATCCTAATGCCCTCCTGCATTACTCTCAATAATCTGCCCCTTCCCAAGTCTGCAAGGTCATTCCCCCCAAGGTGCACCAACAACAACCTTGGGGGGGCCCTCTTGGTGATCTGCCTGCGCAGCGCGGGGAGAAGTGAGTGCCAGCGCATGCCTGGGGTGCCTAGCCACACCAGCTCGGTGTCCCGAAAACCCAAATTGGCCCCCCGCACCGGCTTCGTGCGGGCGCATTTCTCCGCTCTGCTGATAAACGAGTGGCCAATTATCCAAACGGTACTCCCAGCTGCAATAAATCAAAAATTGCATAGTTGTTACAACCTTTATCCTTTCCTCCACCCCAGACCCCCCCACCCCCATTCTGTTGCCCCCTTGGGACCTGACCTATTCCACTGAAGGGGCTGGGTTGTCCTGCCCACCTGGGCGAATGTACAGTTTATACTTGTTGGATTGCCATCTACCCAACCTCTGGATCTCTGAGCCGTGCATCCCCGCTTGAAATGCTGTGGTTGCTGCCCCTATCCGGAAGCCATGCGTGGACCATCCTTGCCCCTGACACCCTGCTTTTTTAAAAACCACGGCCAGTACCTTCCGGAATTGGAATATTGTCAGTGGGGACCCGTCCCTGTGTATTAAGAGGTACTTCCCCCCGGCTGGCCTCATTGTCATGTAGTGGGACAGTAGCCAAGTGGGGCAGCTGGACTGCTCCGCTGCCCTTCGCAATTTGATTGAGGCGCCTTTCCCGGCCTGATCGGTCTTTGATTTCCTGACCTTCACCATGAGGCCCTCCTCTGTGAATGTGACATCCCCTGGAGCCAGTGCCCGCCCAGAGTCATCAGCCTTCCCTGTAGCCACCAATTCACTCACCCGGAGGGCCCCAAAAAATGCCAATGCAAATGCCGCCCTGAAGAGCCCGAGCTCAAAACCGCCTATGCATACACCTTCCAGTTCCTTAAGTAACTTCCCCAGCACTTCAAAGTTAATGGGCTTACGTACATCCTTCCTGCACCCTTCGAGTTTCCCCCAACCTTTGACTGCTGCCCTTATTGAGAATTCCCTAGTTGGGTCCCCCTCTCCTTTTAGTTTGGAATGGAACGCTACAGCGGCTAAATGGCTTGTGACCCAGCTCCTGCTCTGACCCTGGTTGTGCGCCCACAGCACGAACCGTTCTACCTGTGCTGTAAGACCCAGGTTTGTGTGTCCCTCTTCCTGAATCACCCTTGCAAACTTACTGTAGCCTTTCTGATACCTGGACCGCACTCCTGGTGAGAGCGACTGCTCCCCAAGTTTCCAGAGCGTCGGGTCCACGACATCAGATGCCACCACTCCTGCATGAACTCTGTGCCCCTCTGTTGTGCCCCTGGGTGGGCCTTCCGGAATCTCTCCCACTGAAAACGAGAAAGAGCGTCAGCAGCCACATTCACAATTCCTGGCACATGCCTCGCCCTAAATTCAATATTCTGGTACAAACATACTTCCACAAGTTTCCTTAGCAGCCCCAGAACCACCGGGCATGAGGCGGACTGTAAGTTGATGGCCTGGACCACTGCTTTGTTGTCCGACCAAAAGCGGACCCTCCTGTTGCACAACTCACCTGGCCACAACAGGAGGGCTATCACGATTGGGAACAGCTCTAGCGCCATAATGTTCCCCAACCTCCCTTTCTTTCTCCATTGTGTTGGCCACCTCTGCGCACACCAGCGCGTGCCCAAGATCACACCAAACCCTTCCTTTCCTGAGGCGTCTGAGTACATTTGTAACTCACTGCTGGTAACCCATGCGTCCTGCCAAAGGCTTACCCCGTTGAAGCCCTTCAGAAACCTCCGCCACATGACAAGGTCCTCCTTGAGTGCGGCGCTCAGCCTGATGTGGTGGTGTTTGTTAGTTACCCCCGCTGTGGCTCTTGCTAACCTCCTGGCAAACACCCTACCCGCTGGAACCACCCTGGCTGCAAAGTTGAGTTTCCCAAGCAGCTGCTGCACTTGCCCCAAAGTTGTCTTTTCTTTAGCTAGAATGCTGGAAATCAACTCCATTAGTCCTTCCACCTTTTCTGTCGGTAACCTGCATGTGCCTTTGCAAGTATCAATTTCTATACCTAGAAATGTGAGGACATGGACTGGGGTTTGTGTTTTCTCTTCGGCTAGGGGTATCCCCAAATCTTTCATTAGAACCTGAAAGGATGCTAATGCCGAACCGCAATCCTCAGTACCCTCCCTACCAATAAACAAAAAATCATCCAGGTAATGCATGATTGCCCCCCTTGGCTCTTTTTCCTTCGCTGCCCATTCCAAAAAGGAGCTGAATTGTTCAAAGTAGGCACATGAAACAGCACACCCCATTGGCATGCATCTGTCAAAGAAAAATTGGCCTTCCCATTTGAATCCCAGCAAGTGAAAACTATCGGGGTGGACTGGTAGGAGCCTGAAAGCAGACTCAATGTCGACCTTTGCCAACAATGCCCTTCTTCCCATCTGGTCCAGTAGCTCCATTGCTTTGTCAAAGGAAGCATATGTAACGGAGCAATAATCAGGGTCCAGCCAATCATTCACAGAATCCCCATCTGGGTAAGACAGGTGGTGAATTAACCTGTACTTTCCTTCCTCTTTTTTAGGGACAACCCCCAGTGGGGACACAATGAAGTTAGGGAGGGGAGCCACCCAAAATGGACCCGCTATTCTCCCCAATGCTCTTTCTTTGGCCAGTTTTTCGCTCACAATCCCTGGTAGCATGTCTGCTGAAGGTAGGTTCCTAGCCCCTCGTGAAGTTAGGGGTCCTTCGTAAGGGATCCTAAACCCTTCTTTGAACCCCTGTGAGATCAACCTTCCTTCGCCAATTTTGGGGTATTCCGTTAACCATTGTTGTAATGTTGTGATCTTTATGGGTGAGGGTCCCTTCCCCCAGCTCCCCTCATTGGCTGCTCTTACCTCGGCCCCTGCCCCGTGGTCCCCTGGACCCTTGGTAGCATGAAGAGGCGGGGTGGGACCCTTTGCATTTTTCACAGGCATGGGCAAATATACATTCCCGATCGAAGCGGCAGTACCCTGCATTAAAACCCCTGCACGTGCCCTTGGGTGTGTCGGCCCCTGAGCTGCCCCTGCCGCTCCCCCGTGCCCTTGGTCTGATCCCGCCGTCTCTCCCCCTGCCCCTTTGCCTGTTCCGAAAGGGCTGCCAAGCTTCCCTCTTGTCCTCGTTGTACCTGCCCGACCCGGACTTGGTCGTATCCCTGATTGGCTCGCTGGACCTCTCCTGGCCACCCATGAATGCAAACCAACCCTCCGTGTCCTTCTGGGCCCAAGACATTGAGGGCAATTCCTCCATCTTATGCCTGAAACCCCTATCATAATCTATCCATCCCGTCGTCCCATAAGTCTTATGCTCTGCCACTATGGTATCCCTGTAATTCCATAGGTCAGTCCCATGTTCTGGGAACTTTTCCATCATCACTGTAGCATACAGGGAGAAGGCTTTTGACCAGTTGTCAATGGTCTCCTCCGGCCTGAACCGTTTTTGTCTCTTTTTCTCCTCCTCTTTTGATACATTAACATCCGGGCCCTCATTTTCAGATGTCAGCATAGAAAATATGTCAAAGTAATCCCTTGCCCATATCCGTTCCTTTACCTGTTTATGAATGTACCAAGACAACGTACTTCTCCCTGTCAGTACTGGGGCTATTGTTACCAATGGCACCCCACCGCTTCCCGTGGATGTCCCTGCACCCAAGGAGGTCACTGGTATTCCCTCTGGTGGTACCACCCTATTGGACCCCAAGGAAACCGCGGGCAGCCCCTCTGGTGGTATCACCCTTGCTGCTTGGGGTATCCCATTGGCTGGTGCCCCTATCACGCTGCCCTGCCCTGGGAGTCCATCCTGTGCCCCTGCGACTGCAGCCGGCCCTGTTGGTTGCCCCCAGACGGCGAGTGGGCCCGCCCCGTTCCCTACTTGAGGCGCCACTGGTACCTGTCCTAACCGGAGCATCATCTGGTCCATGAATCTAGTCATTTCCAATTTTGCCCACTCCATGGTCTGCCCGCTTACCACGGGCTGTGCCACCTCCTGGGTGGATGTCCCCGTGTTTGCTACCGCCCCCCCAGGCCCAGTGTTTACCAATGCTGCTGGCTGAATCCCCTGGTTTGCCCCATGTGCCAGGTCAGTACCTGTGCTTGGGGAAATTTCTGTTGTGAGCAGCGGAATAGATACATTTGGAGATGCATTCACTACAGTGTTATGCTCCTTACCCTTCTGCTTCCTGGGCGCGCGCTTTCTCTTGGTGGGAGTGGGTGTCACTACCTCTGGCCCTGTTGGAGGTACCCCTGTGTCTGGTGATCCTGTTGGTGCCGATCCTTCCAGAGACTGCTCCACCATTCTTTTCGCCCATTCCGCACCTTTATTTCGGACCCTTTCTTGGAACCATGCCACCATCTGAGCCTCTTCCTGGCTCTCATAGGACCTTCCACTGTCGGAAGTGCCCTCCCCACTATCGAACAAACTTGGCGATCCCAGGCTGGACATGTTGTCTGTTGCCCCACAGCTCTTTTCCTTCTTCCTTCTAACAAAACACCTCTTTTGCTGTACCTGGAAGATATTTGCTGTGATCTGCAAATACAGACATAATTTGTTAAACATTGCGCTTTGTACTGAGCCATATGCCTCAATCCCCTCACGACCGCCATCCCCGACTATGCTCCAGCCAGGCACTATTTGTGTATATGTGCGTTATAAATTACTTTCTTGGAATAAACGGAAAACTTCTGACAAAAGTTATTAATTTCCCCTTACTCGTCCAATAATATTAAACAAAACAATTCCTTCCCCATACCGCGTCATAAGTTCAGTTCCGGAATAACCGGGAAACTTATGGAAAAAGTTATTAATTTCCTCCATCTTTACCAAAGTAATTCTGAAAACTAACAGTTCCTTCCCCATGAACCTTGCATTTCTGCCCCCACTCAGTACGCACTCATGCGTAAGTACATTGTCCGGTCCTTCTTCTTTAAAATTGTCCTGCGCGTTTAACAGTTCCCTGCCTCGCCCACGTTGTCTTCTTCACTCAGCTTGCCTGATAGAACGAACTTCACCGTGTCCGCCCCTCCCTCCAAAATGCCTGCCCCCTTGCCATGCTCCGGTGGGCCCTCTTGCTCATAAGACACAAACTCAACGAAACGTACGCATCTCCCTTTCTACTTAAGCGTTCGCAGCCCAACGCACCCGGATGTCGATCCAGCTGGGAAGGGAACATCCCTTATGGCTCCCGGCCAGTGCCCGCAACACCATCCCCACTTATCGGCAACCGCCTGCTTTAATGGCCCACTGCCCTCTTTTATGCGGCGTCCCCACGGCCAGCGCGGCTTCCCACCGCTTACAATCCTCCCCGCACATCATCATTCGGGAACAAAGCCAACCTGTTTCCGGCGAATAACGCCCGAAAGCAACACAAAAATTGGCCATTCCTTGGTGTGCCTGGTAATTGCCCGGTGTCACATCGTAGCACTTTTACAAAATGAAAACTTTAAACAGACCGCCATGCAAAATTGTGGATTCTAACTGCTGCCTAGAACCTTCGACCTCATGCACCGTAGTCTGCAGCTCTACAGTTACACCAACGCTTTGTATCAATATAAACATTTTCTTCGTACGTCCATTACTGTGCCACTTTACATCAAATATCCCCCCCGCTCGGAGACATTCGCCCTTCGCCGGGCCCCCCATAAAAGCAGCCAAAAGATATGCACCCGCCGGGGATTGAACCCGGGGCCTCATACCTGCAACGCGTGCGCTCTTACCACTGAGCTACATCCCCTCACGACAACCATCCGTGTGCCATGCGCACAAGTAAATAAACCTCCATTCCCGGCCCCGTGCCCTCTAAGTACCGAGGCGGGAATGCCGTGAGTGGGCTCCATAAAGCAACCAAAAAGACCTGCACCCGCCGGGGATTGAACCCGGGGCCTCATCCTTGCAAAGCGTGCGCTCTACCACTGAGCTACATCCCCTCACGACAACCATCCGTGCGCCATGCGCACAAGTAAATAAACCTCCATTCCCGGCCCCTTTGTGCCCTCTAAGCACCGAGGCGGGAATGCCGTGAGTGGGCTCCATAAAGCAACCAAAAGACATGCAACCGCCGGGGATTGAACCCGGGGCCTCATCCTTGCAAAGCGTGCGCGAGTAAATAAACCTCCATTCCCGGCCCCTTTGTGCACTCTAAGCACCGTGGCGGTAATGCCGTGAGTGGGCTCCATAAAGCAACCAAAAGACATGCAACCGCCGGGGATTGAACCCGGGGCCTCATCCTTGCAAAGCGTGCGCTCTACCACTGCGCTCCATCCCCTCGCGACAACCATCCGAGCGCCATGCGCGCAAGTAAATAAACTTCCATTCCCGGCCCCTTTGTGCCCTCTAAGCACCGCGGCGGGAAAGCCGTGCGTGGGCTCCATACCCCCGGCAAGGACCAACAACTCCTTTAGCCGGCCTTTGTGCCCTGAGGCACTGTGGAGGAAAGCCGTGGGCTCGAAGCCATGGGGAATTAAACCGAGGCCCACGGCACGGACCAGCGCCCCCGCGCTGTCCCTCTACTCCACACCTTACCGTAACACGATAAAAATTCACTCGTCCTGCTCGTCGTGTCGCGTCCTCGTCCTGCGACTGCTCCGATGTCGCTGCTGCCAGGGCTGGATGAGAGGACTTGCTCTCTCAGCCCTGGGCTATTTAAGCCCCCAGGGGTGCAGGCCATTTCCGGCCGGACCCCCGAGGGCACCCTGACTGCGCCCTCCATAGAGGAGGCGAGTCCACGCAGGGGGCGGCCAGAGGGGCGGCCCGCTATGTGAGCTGCGCCTCTAGCGCCCCCTGCGTGGGCTGGCGCATCTGCTGATTATGCTTAAAATCCTATCAGCATAAAAAATAGGAAAATGCAGTATGTTTACTGCAGAACAGCAGAATTGAGACTCCCAGAATCTCTACATTCGCTCTCCTTCCATGAATCAGAAGTGTCGATACCGTGGAAGGACTATGGAAATGAGTGTAACAATAAGAAACCGAATTCAGAACAGGAGGCTAGGCGGGAGCTTCAAGAGGAAGTGAGATTGAGTGGCGAAGGAGACATATGTAAATGAGCAGCTCAGCTCATCCTGCCTCAATAAAAGGAGGTTCAAATCAGCGTCAAATTACCTTGTATGATGGAAGCACTACAATAATAGGTTTGGACCGCATTACGTGTTTGGTGGTGTGCGAAAAAAGTGGAGGTAATTCCGTTACCTCCATTTTTCCTGCACCACGAAATTACAAGTTTTGGCGGAATTACCACAGGTGGAATTACTGAGTGGTAATTCCACTGATTTTTAGAGGAAAGTGGAGGATTTACCTCTGGCATGATCCTGGACTTTCTCTCCAAAAATGTGTGGAATTACCACTCAGTAATTCCGCCGGTGGAAATTCTGCCAAAAATCCCCAATGGAGTCCTACATTGTGCACTTGATTCTATTTGCTTAGCAAAGTTACCCTGCTTCAGAGGCATTACACTATCTGCCAGTCTCCATCATTAGGGATTGTGACAAATGGTGTGCAAAGTGTACAAAAGCAAACTGTCGAAATACACAAAACAAACAAACAGACCATCCAGCCTCCACCACCATGCTGCTTAACTATGCCAAGGGAACACTTGACGCAACAATACTTGTTAATTTAATTAATCAGGATGTTCCATTGGGGTGTGATCTAAGTCTTAGAAGATCGATCAACAGTCCTCTTTTCACCACTAATATTCTTCTATAAGGGGGCACACACTTCAATGACATGTCATAATCTGTCTGCCCACACATTGAGACATCTTTACACACACTGGGCCACATCACTAGTTGGGCGCTAACCCCAGTGGTATTACTGCTGGGGCTATTAGCCCAGCCGTCAAAACCCCCGGCTCTATTAGCGCCGGATCACGGGTTTGGCAGTACGGTAATTCCCCTTTCCCCATTGGGCCCATTTGGCAATTTCCCATTGGGCCTAATGGGGAATGTTCTGCGCTATTACGGCTCGCAGTTTTACCGCCGGTGGTAAAAGTGCTGAAAATCAGCAAAATCGCACCAGATTTTCCCCCAGCTCAGAGCTGGGGGTAAATCCGCCAAGCCCGTGATTTGGCGGACCCTTAAATGCAGTGGTAATAGCATTATTGCCGCTTTTAAGGGTTACCGCCAAACTCGTGATGAGGCAGACTGTATGTTACAATATAAAAAACAAATGAACAGCCCATCCTGCCTCTGCCTAAATGTTGCATAACAACATAAAGAGACTAGTGTACACAGTAGCACTTGCTAATTGAATCCAGAAGGATGCCCGCCGCCCCATGGTGTGGTACTATCGAGGTGTGTTGCAAGTCTTTGAAGTCAGCATATCAGCATTCCAAACTAACAAAGACATATCCATAGCAAATTACTGTGAAGAGAAATGCTGGTTACCAACAAGAATTATAAATGATGAAAATGGACATTCCACTTCAGATGAAACTCTGGACTTGACATCATGGAATACACGTGGTTACCGGTCCTTTCTTTTCCATCCTGTGGGAGTTGCTATTATCGCGTCAAGTGAAGTCTTTTTTCTTCAGGAACCTTGGTGTACCTTGCCTTTTGGTGTAAACGATTCACAGATAGTGCATAATTTAGCTACTCCTTCTTTTCGCGGCAGACCGAGTGGTGGTATCGCGATTGGAACCAGATTAGTGTGCACATTGGAAGTCTTTTCTTCTTCCAGCTCCTCACCATATGTTTTATCTGCTGTTCTTTGTTTTTTTGGGGACAGCTCCAGCCCTATTCTTGTGATCAACATGTACGACCGACCTGGGGGTTCTCAAACTAGAAATATCATAACCATTATCAAAGATATCATTTTGTAATGGTTTGTAACATCTCATTATGGCCTCGTTGTGATTGCAGGTGACCTTAACGACAGAAACCTCCATCTTTCTTCTTTCCAATCCACCAATGATGTGAGCGATTGGCCCAGTTTTCTGACCTGTCATGATTTGGCCTTTTTACCTTTTAAAGTAGTCGATGACACTGGGCCTCATTACGACCCATGCGGAAATGGAAAAATGATGGCGGAAATGCAATACCGCCATCGAACACCGCTCGTTGCGATCATGACCCGTCACCGTAAAGTACGATGCCATTAGCGACACCGCAGTGAACGGCAACGCTAACTGCACCAAGTACGCGCACGCGCGCCTTGCAAAACCGGAATCACCGCCATGGCGCAACGGTACGCGAATTCTGACCCTAGCGGACATGTACTGAACGCCATCAAGCACGTCGTAAAGTACCATTCCGCCATGGCGAGAAATACGGCAACGCGAACCAACCGTAAATGGCCCACTGAGTGCCTGTACTCCACTCCCTGGCCTCATTGCACAACTCCTGGCAGGCGCAATGTACTCACACTATGCAACCAGTGAAATCCACAATTCACCCATGCATGCCAACGTAGAAAAGCATGCAGGGGCTCAAAGCGCCCCGTGAGTGGGCATCCATGTACGGCATGTCACCATAGCCGTACTGACGCAGCACAGGCATGTGAAGGTACAACACATCAAAATGAAAATCAAGAACACATGACACAAAACAACAGTAGTCCCCCATCGCTTGACACCAGCGCAAGGCAACATCCAAAACAGCATCCTGAGGGGGATTGCACCAGCCCTGTACTCATGCCAGTAAACAAACCAACCATCAGCAGAAGCATGTACCACACAAGTCGGCAGAGTGACTGAGCAGCCAGGCTCATCCCAAGAGGGGCCGATGGGAGCTGCAGGGCACAGATGGCATCAATACAGAAGCTATTCCAATGGACATGACCCCAGTCCCCCTCCAACAAACGCACGCAAACACAGTCACCTGTGACCAGCCACATTCTGAACAACCCATCATTCCACCAATCGACCTGGCTGACAGGCACCAGTCGGCCAAAAGCCAATCCCCCGCCCCTGAACAGCACATCATGTAAACAGTCACAATGGCAGCCTCTATCCGTGACCATACTGTGCTACGTAGGCAAACGCGGCCAGTACTGTACCACACAACTCAACTCAGAAGGCGGAACACAATGCAGATCATCACGCAATACATACCGCCACAAAGCGAAAATCGCCACATCACCTGCAAAGAACAACGCAACACGACAAATATCGGAATACAATTTAAATGCACATCCAAATGACAAAGGCCCCACAGCAATTTGCAAAATACCACCAAAACAACCATCATCACCGAGGGCTGCATCTGCAATAATTGACCGGCTTCCACTTGTGTGACGCCCTGTACCATCATGGCACACAGGGCTTACATCAACGTTCCAAAAGGCAACATGGAAGCGGCAAGAACCGCAGGTCCGTCCCATGAGGCAGGCACTAGTCGAGCTGAAAGGCCGAAATGTTGCACCTAGCCACCAGTACAGCGTAAGGGCATGTGGCCCATTGGCGATCGTCCCATATGATCGAAATGGTGCTCCACTGATTCACCCGAAGCTGCAGGAGTCGAGAGTAAAAACCATCTGGAGGAGTGGCGTAGAGATGGCATCTGCAATAGGGCAGGAGATACCTGTCACCCAAAAGAAACACAAATCAACCGATTGCATTACGGGACTCATGATGCATTACAATCTTCATTCAACACACCAAATCCACACCCATATGCATGCTAGCCCACTCCAAAGGAATATACACACCCCTAAATCAGTATCGAATCATAACGAAACCAATCGAGCTAAATACACCATTGGCAACGTCGGTTACTGTGCATGCGTCCGTCAAGATAGAACCCATGACATGGGATTAGTAACGTGCCTAGACACAAGTGTATGAAGGCGCGTCGAGACAGGGAGGATCCGACAAGGGCAGATAGACGTATGTCCCACTATGGCAGCCTTGCATCACATAACGCAGGGGGAGGGGAGTGAACCAAAAAACCCATGTACATGGCAGACCCTAAACGGATTCATCAGTCCATGCATCCACACATCATTCCCTCATCCCGCAATGAAAACGCATGAATATTCACTCACATAATATGTGAAACTTCCATCGCGTCTGTGCGTAATGCAGTCCGCAAAAACCACTGTGCCCCTGGCCGGATCTGTAGTGTTGTGAAGCAAGATGGATTTGGGGACGTCCTGCCTTATCGTCCACTACGCTATTGCGCATCCCATTCAATTCATATCATTCATTGCCTGCTCGTTATGGGCCATGTCCCAAGGACATTCTACAATAGAACGTTACATTTCCAGCCAGACCTGTGGGCGTATCCTCGCCGCTACTTCAAAACCCAAAATGCTGGCCTTCGAATTCCTCACTTGCAACATTACGTCGAAAAGGCTTCTGTGAACGCTTGCATTCACAATTACATCAATGTAGTGCGGCTGTGTGTCATGATGCTAACTGGCTGCAATCACAAATGGGACGCCACGCCCGTCGGTGAATTACGTTACTGTGCTGCATGAGGGTCGGCCATCGATCGAGCCCTACATACCACTGACTCTTCACAGGTATGTAAGCGGCTGCAATCATAGCATGTGTAACAATGGGAGCATAGCATGAAGATCAGTCAAAGTACATCACACTGCCATCGGGATTAGATACATGATTCAAATCCCAAGATGCCATGCGGCCAAATGCAGCCTTACGTGCGGGACGTGCTCGACCAGAAGGGATTGCATCTGCCACAGATTCATTCAATCAGCACAGGTGGAGGCCATACAGGCCGACAGCACATATATTGCAGACCCAAACCCCTCCCACAACCACTCCCACTCCAAAATGCTACCGGCAGGACTAGCGATGTTGGGCCTGGGGTACCAGATAGCACTGCAAGTGCTACAACTACAAGAAGACGACGAACAACAACAGGTACAACAACCGGGCGCACAGGGGAGACGGAGGAGAAGGAGGAGGAGGAGGGCAAGGCAGGGTCAGCAAGGCCCACAAGCACTGCCACTACCACCACGCAGGCGGCCCGCAATCCCACGCCTCCGAGCCGATCCGTTCAACCTCACTGCTGAGCAGATCCACACCCTCTACCGTTTGGACCGGGACACCATAATCGCCATTGTGGACATGACACATGCTGACCTCGTGAGCATGATAGATAGCCCAACCGCCATCCCACCCCTACTGAAGGTGGTGTCTGCACTCCACTTCCTGGCCACAGGCACCTACCAGCACACAGTGGGACAGTTGCATGGCATTTCACAGCCACTGTTCTCACGGACACTCTTCCAAGTGCACGATGCCCTCCTGAAGCACGCCGACGACCACATCACACTACCACGCACGTACCAGGAGATTACCAACGCTAAAGTGGGATTCCATGCACTTGGCGGCATCCCGGGTTGCATTGGTGCCATCGACTGCACCCATGTTGAATTGGTTGTCCCACATGCCATGGAGGTCCAGTACCGCAACCGGAAACAATTTCATTCAATCAATGTGCAAATGGTGTGTGACTCCAACAAGATATTTACGCATTGTTGTGCCAGATTTCCAGGATCTACCCATGATTCTATGGTCCTGAGGAACACAAGAATACCACGCTACATGGAGCGGCACGCAGGGCACAGATCCTGGCTACTCGGTGAGTCTCATTCCATGCATGACATCGTGGCCCATTTGATGCGTCAATGACCTTGCAGGGGGGGGGGGGGGGCTACTTAGCACTATCATTCCACTGACACCCTTTATTCGTCTCATACAGGTGATGCCGGGTATCCACTGAAGAGATGGCTCCTTACACCAATCCGGAACCCACAGGACGAGCATGAGGAGGACTACAACCATGCCCACTCACGTACCCGTGTGGTCATTGAACAGGCATTCGGCCTACTGAAGGCTCGTTTCCGCAGCCTCAGCAGGTCTGGCGGGGCACTCATGTACAGCCATGAGAAGGTTTCTAAGATGGTCATGGCATGTGTCATGCTGCACAACATGTGCATACGTAGGAATGTGCCCATGCCCCCTGACGCTGTACTGCATGCACCTGAAGATGATGATGATGATGAGGGTGGGGATGTGGAGGCACCTCAAGGAGTCCATGAGGCACAGGATGCACGTGCAATCCGACAGAGCATCATAGATGCATGCTTCTAGCAACCACGCATGGTGCCTATTACACGGAAAGGGGACCTGTGGCACTGTGTGTGTGTAGTACAGGCACATTGTGGACTGTACGCCTATGAAGGCCTCGTACGCAAATATCAATGTCCACACATGTCATTGGATGATAATGAGGTGCTGTATTGTTGATGTGATTTGATTTATACACCCTATGGACCCGCCACCCAGTGAAGCCCAACACACCCCCTCCACCCTACTACCTCCCCCCCCAACACCAGTGTCCAAATATGCATGCTGTCCGTGGGTAGACGCTATTGCAAGCCCCCTCTACGGGTATCAGGGGCACCCCTGCCCGTGGAGCGCAGGTTCCTGCCAGATCTGCGTTGGGGGCTGCCCTGGACGGAACTTGCCACGGATGATGTCTCTGCCTGCTCGCGTCCATGCATGTCTCTGAGGGTTTGTGAGAGCTCCGAGAGCACACGGCGCACAGCAGCAAGTTCAGCACAAACGTCTTTGGACGTCGCATGCAGTTCCCCCCTCAGGCTCTCGGTGCTTTTCTCCATTTGTGCTCTCAGGCTCTCGGTGCTTTTCTCCATTTGTGCTCTCAGGCTCTCGGTGCTTCTCTCCATTTCTCCCCTGAGGCTCTCACTACTTTTCTCTATTTGTGCCCTGAGTGTCTCGGTGGATGTTTCCATGGCTGCCCTGGAACCCCCGCATTCATTTGCATGGTCCTTGAGTAGCGTGGACGCTTCCTGCTGTTGCTCGATCAGCAGGTCGAGGGACTGTTGCCTCTGCTGGGCCATGGACATTTGCGGTGGTGTGACAGGGGGGCTGCTCAACACATGTTGCCTTGGCACAGGACTTGTGGGGGTTGGCCAGTCGTCGTCTTCAGGGTGCCCCTGCGTGGTTTCGTCATGGTGTAGGGGATGGAACATGCAGGGGGATTGGGAAAGGTCATGGATGGTACCTACGTCGCCAGCACTGTTTTCCGTGTCGGAGCATGCTGGCATGACAGCTGTGTCACCTATGGTGCTGCTACCACCAGAGGCAGTGCCATCAGATACGTTCTTTGGGGGGACCTGTGGTGCTGGGGTTGTGGACTTGCTGGCTGCTGGGGTGCCTGTTGCAGTCCCCTCCAGTGTGCTGCCACTTGATTCCTGCTGCTGCCGTGTCTTGATCCTTGCACCTGAGGTGGAGGCTCTTGGGACGTTGGTCCTGGCCCTCTTTGCAGGCGTGCTGGTAGGGGTGTCCTGCAGCTCGTCGTTGGTATCGGACCCTGTGGTGGAGTAAAGAGGGGCGAGCGTTAGTTATGGGTCTGTCGGATTTGGAATGGCAACGTATCAAATGCATTGGGGTGGTACATGAGGCTGATTTGGGACTGGGCCTTGGAGGTGGTCTCATTTTCGTGTGGATTGAGGATGCATTCATTTGGCTGCCTGCAGTTAGGGGGTGCATGCTGCACATGTAGGGGTTGTTTATGGCTTCTTGATTGATTTGTTTGTTCATTCTGACTTTTAGAGGGCGCTGTCAGGGCAAAGTATGTATTGCACTATGGGGTCACATGGTACTGCACATGTTCGTGGTTTGTGGATTTCGCATTGTTTCTCTTGGCCAACCTACCTGATTCTCCGGATGTCGGCACTCCTTTCTCCATCCCTCCGACTCCCTCTATGCTCTCCATTCCTATGGTGGAGGCGCAGATTTCCTCCCAGGGGGTCAACTTGATGGGCGACTCTGAACCCCCCCCGGTAGCTGTGGCGATGTTCCTGTTCGCAGAAAGTATGCTGCGTACGCGGATCCGCAGGTCGTCCCACCGCTTGCGACATTGCTGTGGCGTGCGGGGTGTTGTCCCCACCGCACTTACGCGCTGTGCCACCAGGGCCCATATGGCCTTCTTGTTGGCAAGGGCCGTCCTGGTCATTTGACTGGAGAAGACGACGGCGGAATTTTCCTGTAGGGTCTCGGTGAGCACGGTCAGTTCCTCTCGGGAGAAGTGTACCTGCCGCTTGCGGTCACACGCTTTCTTGGCTACCTTTCCCATATTTATTTTTTTAACTGGGGTTGCTAACGGGTTGGGATGTGTGTCAGGGTCGGATTTTTTATGGTTGTGTTGGGATTCGGATTTTATAGTTGTGCGGCGTGCTGTTTCCCGTTCCGGCCACATGCTTTTACTTCCGTTTCCGTATATTTACGGTGGCCGTAATTTGCGGTGCACGCTCGTTACGGTGACCGCTCATTACGGTGACCGCTAAGATGGGTGGCGGTATTGCACCTGGTGCAGCGTACGGCGGCGGTAAGGGCCGTTTTGGGGTCATTTCCGCCATCGCAGCCTTTCGGATTCCGCCATGGCGTAATGCTCGTGCCCGATGGGTCGTGATTGGCCGCACTTTGCTCCTTCGTGCAATGGCGGAAACGCTATTTACGCTGTTGCGGTCCGGTCAGTCACTTTCCGCCAGGGTCGTAATGAGGCCCACTGTGTGTGCCAACCTACACATAGACAAATGATATTGCTAGAACTCACATTGATTACATTATTACTGACTCTGTAACGAAATCCAGGTGTAGTGAAGTGACGATCAACATTAACAACTTGAGTGATCATGCTGCACTTAAATGGCAATTTTGTATACCTGCATTTGATAGTAAAAGATCTGTGGCAGCCAACGTCAGTTGTAACCCGAAGGGTAAACGTATAAACCGGTCTCAACTAAAATTGAGGTTCTTAACAGTGTGCTTTGGCAGGACCCAAATGGAATTGAGGCCGCCTTGGCTAACCCTAATTGGGACCTCGAATCCATGGTCCATATTTATATTTGTCCTATAAGGAAAACAGCTAGGAGAGCAATGAATTATAATGGCATCCTAAAAAAGAATAAACAACCCTACGATGCTATAATATCTGGAAAAAAAGAAAGCCCATTGCAAAGCTAGAATTGAGATCAAAAACAGCACTGTGCTTTGCTCCAATGATAAATTGTCTTGAATAAATAACCTAGCAACTAAATATAGGAATTGGCAAAAACAGTACAAGTTATCAATTAGAAACTCAAACTGGCTTCTCTTGTTTGATTGGCTGAAATCGCACGATCATAAAAACTGTTGGACAAACAATAATGAATATAAGAAGGATGTCACTCCAATTGAATTGAACCCTGTATCGGAAAACAAATGGCTGGAATACACTGAAACGCTATATTATGACTTAGGGGCATGTCACGAATGTCCACAATCAGACGCAGCAGTATATAGTAAGGCCAATTTTGATATTGACGTGGATTTATTGCTGACCATCATTAAGAGTTAAAAAATACTCTCGTGCTCCGGGCTCTGATGGTATGGTATACCTAATGTAGTATTAAAGGATCATCTGGAATTCTGGGCCCGGATACTTGGCTACTTGTATAAGCATATAGAAATAACAAGATTGGTACCTCATACTTGGCGCAAATCCATCCTCGTGCCTGTATTTAAGAATGAGGTTAGGCTTAATCCACATATCTATAGGTAACTAGCTATGATGGATACAAGCCAAAAGATCTTTACCTCATTCCTTTTGCGTAAACTAACTAGGTGGGCAGATGACAATGCAATATTCAGCCCTCTTTAGACAGGCTTTAGAAAGAATTATAACACCATAGCTGATGTATGTGCATTGCAAAATCTAACTGCTGAAACAGTTAATTCTAACAGAAGGCACTTATACGGTTGCTTCATACACTTTAGCAAGTCTTTTGACCTTATTCGTCGTGCATTGCTCTGGAGAAAACGTATTACTTGGGTTATAGATACTAATCTACTATACTACATCCAACAGTTGTATACTAACACATCGATCACAGTCAGGTTGAAACTTGCCGGCCTCTGTACTAAATATCCAAAAAACGAATAGCGGCCTTAAGCAGGGGTGGGTTTTGGGCACGATCCTGTATAATCTATTCACAGCGGACATGAGCCTAGTTTTGAACTCACTTAACAAATTTCTGCCCATGATCAATGGTGTACAGAAACCTTGGCTGTTTTATGCTCATACGAGGAGGCACAGGATGGGGCCCCCCACCTTGTAATCCGGGTTTTCAAGGACAACGCAGACGTTCGAGACATCGGAGGAGATAAACTCAGAGGCAGACCAAGATCTACCTATTTTTAACTTGGCTAATGTCCAATTTACAGCTACACAAACCTCAGTTCTAGCAAAGGGTTTATCATTTGTACCATCTGGGAACACTGATTGGTATAGTTCTGAGATGGAAATACGACAGTTCCTGAGGACTGTCAGACTGCGTACATTTTTCAATGAACATGAAGCCAGTGAGGACCACAATGACACAGGACCCCATCCAAAATCTACTTTTTTACCCTCTGAGAATCAAATCCCTGCTGATCTTCTGACATTTGAAAGATGCGTTCTGCAAGATCTCAGAAATTTGAGCAAGAGAAATGGTACTAAAAGACACCAAAACATCACACGAGCAGAAAGGGAAGCCCTCTCCGAACCAGATAAGAAATCTGAGTTAGTCATAAAACCCGCTGATAAAGGTGTCGGAATTGTCATTATGAGTTCAGAACATTACCTTAGCATGGTCATGGAACTTCTAAATGATGCAGAAAGTTACAAACCATTAAAAAAAGATCCAACGAAAGACCTCACAATCGAAATCGCTGCCATGGTCTCCTTCGCACTGAAAAGAGACTTGTTAACAGAGAAAGAGTCTGAATTTCTCGTGACTACAGAAGGCAGAATTCCCTGCCTATAGACCCTACCCAACATCTACAAAAACCCCACTGAAACCCCAGGTAGACCCATTGTTTCGGGTGTGGTTCCATACTAGAACCTTTATGCAAGTTTGTGGACCATTTTCTTAAACCCATCAGCATCATCACAGAATCATATATCAGAGATACGATGCACACAATTCAGGTGTCTGAAAACGTGGACTTTGATCCACAAAAACAGTTATTAGTGACTTTAGATATAAAGTCACTATATACCAGTATCCCCCAACAAGCTGCGATTGATTGCGTATACGAATATCTCATTGCAGCCAACACAAGGACCAAAGCCCCATCAGAATTCATCATTGAAGTAATGACACTAGCCCTATGCAATAATTATTTTGAATTCAACAAACAGTTTTATCTGCAGACTAAGGGAACAGCAATGAGGGCCACATTTGCCCCCAGTCTGGCGATCCTATTTATGGCTAATTTTGAACAGAAGTTCATATTCAATCAAATCAATATGTAGAGTGACAACATCAAGCAATGGCGTTGGTACATTGACGATGTAATATGCTTATAGGAGGGGTCAGAAGAAACATTGAAAAACTTTTTTGTTTGGCTGAACACTTGCAGCACAGACATTCAATTCACGATGGAATACAGTAATTCAACCATACATTTTTTGGATTTGACATTTGGACACAATCAGGGAAAACTAGTTTGCAATACGTTCCGCAAACCTACAGACCGGAACACCCTATTACATTTCCAGAGTGACCACCCCAAACACATCAAAGAGAACTTACCGTATGGGCAATTTCTGAGAATACGCAGAAACTGTACAAAAAACATGGATCTTGAACGACATTTCCAATTGCAAAACGAACCAAGTGGTGTACTGCATAGAGTGCCCCTGTAATTTACAATACGTTGGGCAAACCAGGCACAACATTGGTATACGGATCTCTGAACATCGTTCACGGATCCGGTGTAAAAATCTCACATCTCCCCTTGTACAACATTATATGGAGAAAAAACACAGCACACAAGATATCAAATGGTGGGCCATTGAAAGAGTCTGCAATGGTCCCAATATCCAAGGTCGACTTTTGGACCTGGAATGCAGGTGGATACACAGAATGGACTCGATAGAACAGGGACTCAATGAACAACAAATTAGTGGTGCCGACTATAGGTTATGTCCATAGTCTGTGACCACATAGACGTAATTTGGGTATTTAGCCAATCGCATTATCTGACCTCGATTCAACCTAGCGGTGAGTCCTCGCCTATTGGAAGAGACAGTCATCCTCACCTATTTTCAAATAGACTCGGTGCTACAAGTTCCATATGAACAAATATCTCTCTCCAGATTTTTTGGTAATCACAGATATGTTATGTTTATTTTCTCTGACTACATAGACATGAGGTAGGCATTTCATCTATAGCCAGGTCTGACCTTCAGACAACCCCGGGGTGAGGTTTTACACACAGGAGACACCCATACCCTTACCCAGAAGACAATGGAAGCCGCGATTTCAAACACACACACATATTCACGAGTGGGGCAGTTAAATACATTCAGCCCGGCTCAATTACATTTGACCAGCTGTCCAGCCGCATGCACACAATGCTACACGAGCATGCATGGGCAAGTGATAACCAAGGACCAGCATACTAATGTGCAATTCACTAAAGGCACCTCAGCCTACAGATAACAAGCATAGTGCCGCCGTGCAGCGGACACGACTCCGGGTCTGTGATGCCGGCTCCAACCAGGGCACAGATCTTGCCCTGCCCTGATTGGTCAGTCATCACACACCCACCTTTAGCCACGACACTGGGCTGGCGCTCAAATATACAGTTCTCATCCCTAGAACACTCCACAACTGAGGTCGCATTACTAATGTTGATTCATACAATACAGAGTATTTTCCGTGACCCACCGAATAAATAAACTCTCCCGTCTTCACTCAGACGCCCGTCCCGCTTCACTCTTAGTGCTGACTCTGCCTACCCTGCCTTGTTGCTCTGAGTTGGTTCTGCATTCTCGATGCGAGAACCAATCAGATTGCAGGGTTTTCTGCACCCTAATAGGCTTAGAGACACACACACTTCTATTTGCCGAGGACAGTTTCGCAAGCGGCCTCAGCCTGCAGCAGCGCGTTTGCTTCGGACTCGGCGTCAGAGCCCCGATTCGTTTCCCAGGCTCAGACGGATAAGTGCACGTCCAGGAATATTACGAGCAACGTTACGTCCTTACTCACTAAGCCTCTGGACGCCAGGATTCAGAACTTTTTACTCGACTACCCCACAGGTACTGCCAACAGTCCCACACTGTGACAAGCTGACTTTAGACTTGTTATGCCCAACAGTCAGGTGGATGTCTCCTTTGATTTCTCCCACATTTACAGGGGGGTCCAGGCACCACCCCTCTATAACTCAAAGACTCAATTTCCACCACTGTGATTTTACCAGATGAGCTACGCCTAGACCTTGAAGCTCGCTACAATCTTCAGGACTCAGGGAGCCTTCCCAGCCCAGGTACTTTCCTACCTTTGTATATCTAACGTGATACAAATCACCTTTCTTGACTAGTCCATATGTTTTGTACTTCAGCACAGACATACCCTTCAGCTTCCAATTCAGAACCGGAGTGCGGATGCTCATAAGCCAGCCCATCATGGCCTCTGCGTCGACATGCACTATTTTACACACAGGCATCACACACTCTTACCATGCTACATTTTGGCTTTTTTTCCAGATTCTTAAATCCCCGTGCCTTCCACGTCTGGCTTGGCATGACCAAACAATCCTCCACCGGAATAACACTCCAGTTTACTGACTAGACCCGACCGGGGAGCCTGCACCATAGAGAGATTCATTACAAGTGCTGTGTGGTGAGTAAGCTATTTTTTACCTCCACCACTCCAAATTTGAAGCAGCAACAATTATTTTACTTTGCTTTTTTACCAGCCCTTCACCAATATGATCTTTTACAGACGCCCCGATAATATTTTATCATTTGAACAATACGTTTGTTGTTACTAATCAGCCCAGATATGTCCAGAAAGGAAACAGTTCCGAACAAAGAAGATTTTATATTTATTTTTTTCTCTCTTTCTCTTGGTTTTCTTGATCCAGGGGCCGCTTAATCACCCTGATGAAGGTGGCTACCGTACAAAAACACATATCCCTCTGATGTATTCTCAAGATGGATGATATTGCCGCCGAAACGTTTATTGTATGCAAGAGGGATGCATGAACCCATTTTCTAAGGGTTCTGTTGTTCTATATTGCTTATGTAATTTCAACAGGTTTGTTGGCTAAAACCAAACATTTTACCCCCTGCCACGTTGGCACCTGAAAGATAAGATGCTTTTCATATACCAGATACTTTGCAAATCTGTATACTTGCTTTAGGACTTAGATTGCTACAGGTCCACAAGAGCGCTGAGTTATTGGCGCTTATGATTTTCATATGTTTCCCTCACAGGTAATGATGTGTATTTGAAGATTATTATGCATTGAATATTGTTTTAATTTTTGACGTCACCATATGTCTTTGTTTATAACGTTGAATTTTGCTATATGTAAGTTTTCACAAGTGATTTTTGGTCTTGTGCTAATAAAAACAATGTATATTCACAGCCCCTGATGTGTGTGAGTTTCTTTTTCCCTTCTGGACAATCTCATGGGCTACGAACTTAGGGATTTATTCCATTAGTACAAGTGTGAAAGGTTCCCCAATACAATTGATATGTTTTGTTTCATTCATTGACAAAAAGTGGTGTCAACCTCCGGAGTAGCAGTTCTACCTTCTCTTTGGTTTTGTTTTATGCTCATGACATAATAATGTTTGACCTCACTCCTATCGGTCTACAGTGCTCTATGCATGCTTTAGCAGATTATGTTAATGTTAATGGTATGGTCATCCATACAACTAAGTCCAAAATCTTGTGCTTAAGCAAAAAGAGCATAGACAAGGGGAAGTTCATATGGCATATTAACGACAATCATCTTGATAGAGTAGTTGAATACAACTATTTGGGTTTTCTGGTCACCTCCAACCCATGTTCAACATTTTATCATGTAAAGATCACTACCACAGCCTGGAGAAAATGGCTTTCCATAAAGTATTATACCGTACATCGAGGCGGTCACAATATTGAAGGGCCTCTGGAGGTTTACCGTGGAAGTATGGCACCCTCTGTACTTTGTGGTACGGTAGCTTTGAATTATAAGCAGATCTCTTGGTTAAAACAATTGGAAGGCAAACTTTCGAGATCTGTCACAACCGAGCCAAATTCAGTACCAGTAGAGGCTTTGCGCCTTGAGTTTAGGGTCACCTCACGTATGACATTATGGTATGTGCAAATAACTCTTCTATATGCTAGGTTTCTGGATAGTAGCCAAGTCTCTAATGATCTCCTGCTATTAATCCGTAGTAGTGTTGACCACACTGATAAAAACAGCTTTATTGCTGATTTAAAGAATACTGCAACAACTTTTATCGCAGAACTAAATCTTGAAAATGATGTATTAAAAATGGACTCCAACTTCGAAAACAAAATCAAAAAGAAAGCTAGGACATTGCAAGAAATGACGATATGCTGCACGTTATGGCTAGGCATGGAGACATGTCCAGACAAAGCTTTAAGAGTCATTCTCCTTCTTCTTATCTAACTAAGCTGTGCCCTATAGAACTCGAACATTTTATTCTGTATTTGTAGCTCAACTTATTACCTACCATGGATCTTGTTGGTGCTTGGCAAAAAAAAAACTACAGGGACTGGCTATGTTGACTTTGTCAGGCTCACATAGAGACTTGTCTACATGTCCTGACCAATTGGGAGTCATTGCATACCCTTTACATATGTGGTTACACTGATTTTGTAAGTAATATTGAGGATTGTTCAAGCAATCAATTTTGCCATACTTTACTTGGTGCGTCATCAATTGTTATAGTGTTATTGTTATAGTGGCGGCTGCTTTTAATATATGGAAGGAAGCGCAGAAGAAATTTTAAAAGAACCAATTGTGATTTGATTTGAATTGATTCTCGATTTGATTGCATTTGATTGTATATATATGGTGATTAACTGACTTTTGTTTTCTTTTAGGATAAGTTGTATTATTAATTGCATTCACTTACTTATTGTATTGTATTATTGTTTATGTTCCTTCTTTTCTTATGTGCCCAAAGTTTTGTATTTAACTACATGCACAATAAAAAAATTAAAAAATAGCGACGTTGTGGCATCAATCGATTTTTTTTTTCAGAAATAAATGTGTGTATGTGTGCGAACGCACAGGTGTTTTTGTGTGTGTGTGCAAAGTGACGGTAACATCGGGAAGAACAAGGCAAGTAGAGTGACACTGGGGCAATACTGGCAGTAGGAGCAAAATGAGGCAGAGCATGGTTAGTGAGAGCAACATTGGGCCTTCACTGTGGTAGAGTTACGACAAGTCAGTGACAGAGAAACTGAATGAAAACCAGGGCTTTCAGAGGGACACTGTGGTAGAACTTGGCAGTGAGAGTGGCATGGTTTAGAATTGTGATAATGAGAGCTGGGGCAGCAAGAGCGACATTGGGGTAGACCCATTGCAATGAGAGACACATGGGTAGAATACAGGTAATGAAAGTGAAAATGGGGCAGACCTCGGGCAAGGAGAATGACATTGGATCAGCGAGTAATATGGACAGAGCTGGATCAGTAAGGGCCAAATAAGGCATAACAGGGGGAGGTGAGAGCAATCTGGAAAGAACTAAAGCAGAGAGACACAATGGGCATAATTAGGGAGTCAGATAGGGCAGAACTGATTCCTTGAGAGCCAGATAGGGCAGAACTGTGGTAGTGAGAACCACATGGAGCGGAACTGAGGCAGCAAGGGCCCATGGGGCGTAACAGGGACAGAAAGAACTACAAATGTAATATAAGTGGTCTTGTACAGCGCCTGTCTGCCACTACTGGTGGCCTTGCTGTGCTGGACTCTGAAAGAGAAAAGCGAGGTGGGGTTTATTAGTGGGAGCGTGGGAAAGGCAGATAGATGCAAACTCTGTGCTGTTGATGAGTGCAGGTCGGAAGTACCCGGTTCCTGAGTGCAAACCTGCTTTCTATGGGCTTGGCCAAAACGTTTGGGAGTATGTGATCCATAAAGAAGAGCCCAAGATCTGATAGACGACAGAGCTTTGGGTCTGGTTAGATGCTGATGTGGGAGAGTGGGACAGGGCTAAAGAGGAAAGCTTAGTCGTAGCTCAGTTAGTGTTGATGTGACTGGGCCTGTGGTGGCCTTCTGTGGAGGGTTTGTGTGTGTAGTGTAAGGTGGTAGGAGATCTTCGAGGGGAGTCGGTTAGTTGGGAAGGAGAGTAGGCCTTACAAGGCAAAATAACTTGTAGCCCTGCACTCCTACCTTAGGCCATTTGCAGACAGGGCCCACTGGTTCTAACTCCCAATGCCACCTATCTCTCTCTCTCTCTCTCTCTCTCTCTCTCTCTCTCTTTCTCTCTCTCTCTCTCTTTTTGTCTCTCTGCTTCCCTCTCTCTCTCTCTCGTTCTCTCTGTCTCTGTCTCAAATAGATACTTTGTACCCGATGAGGAACAAAACAAACATCTGTGAGTTTGCAGAGGAGGGAAATGGTCAGTCTGGAAACTCAGACATTGCCATAACTTGCTAAGGCTTATGGGAGGCAAGAATTTAACGTTGAGTGGAAGTGGGTCAGTAATAGCCACATCGGGCAGTAAGGGTCCTATGGGACAGAGGTGGAGCAGGGAGAGTGAGAAATGAAGAAACCACTGGGCAATCGGACCTGGCCTCTTAAGTTCTGGTTTTTTCCGAGAGAGACCCCCTATGTATCCCCATAGGGAGTGCAGGACTGCATGTCGTGATCACTTGTGCAAAATCAGAACAACATTTAATTCACCGGCCGCCACTGTCAGCCACACATCCCACCTCCCATGGAGCACTGCTGAGCTCAGTATTTTTGATCTTTGGAAACTAAGACGCTAGCACGTGGACTTCCCAAATCTAAAGCAGGGGTCAACAAAGCTCCATGAAAATACTGTACCACTTCTGAATATTTACACAGACGTCAGTTAATTGTACACATTTGTATCGAGTGAATGTAGGAGAGTGGCCGGTGCTCTATCAGCACTCAATAGTCTCCTTTCTTAAATCCAAATTTGCCTTTGGATCCAAGTTAAATGTACTCATTGAAATCTGTTGAGCGGCATGTCCTCAACAATTACATCAGTCCATGTGTACACCAGTTTGTTTATCACTCAATTAAAGGGCTCGCTCTACAATTAAATGCATTGCGGTCTCACTTTATTTGATACAGGAAGTGTTGTGGAAAGGTCTGATTTATACAAACCCGACAAATTATGCTATTATGCTCGCTCATAGAGTCATCATCTTTCGCAATGCTATGATATGATACAGGCGGGGGTCCGCTGGAGGACTCTACCTGACTTACACCAGGGTCCGCTGGAGGACTCTACCGGACTTACACCAGCTTACTATCGCAACATGAATAGCTTCAAGATCCTTCGAGCTATCAATGTCTATCAATGTGTTGCATGGATGCCTGAAAACAGATGGGGCGGGATTCATTATTTACCACATGGCGATGGCTTGGCCTTGAAAGGAGAAGATGGAAGGAATAATTGACAATGAGGAATTTTCAGAGAATAAGTCCCTTTTTCATTGTTTTCCATCTTAGCTTTACCATAAGCAAAAGCAAAGATGCGATTTTGGAGGGTTTGGTTGTAACTTGATCACCCATGGGAAGAATAGGTAAAAAAGATGAGATGGTAACAAGCAGCTCGAAGGAAGGAAGATTCAAATTGTGAAGTGCTCAGTATTATGGTTTAACCCTTTAAGTGTCCCGTGGTCAAATATTCATGCCTTAAAAAGTGGTCTAACCTTGTCCAAATTTGAGGATGGGACTGTGCACACTGTGCCCTTCCCTTCACTCATCCTGGCCGCAACGTTTCTTTTATGTCCCGGCATTCTGAGCCCAGAGTGGTGGGAAATCAAAAGGTGAACTCCGGGCTGGATGTGACATTGGTACTAGAAAGGTTAAGGACCTTTGGAGGAGTTTTGTAATGGCATATGTGTGAGGATGCAGGATGATGAGGTCCCATGGAACCTGGAGTGTTGGTGGGACAGGTTTCTAGGGGGTTCTACAGTGACAGTTGGAGTTGCTGGGCTGGCTGGGGTGGATGTACCAGCATTTCTATCATCTGACTTACCTGTGCTCACAGTCAGCAATACACTTACCTGTAACGTACCTTCTGACTCCAGAGTGGTGTGTGAGCCTGAGTACCCCATTACTTCAAGGAGCAAGATTGTCCTGGGTGGAAGTGCATGCATATATTAATAAACACAGCATTGGAGCAACCTTCTGGATTAAATCCAGCAGGATCTGCTGCGATGGCAGCTACGTAGAAGGTGATCGGGATATTGCTTCTCTTATGTATGCCATGTATCCACAGTAAAAAGAGGAGACTATCTTATAGCGGGCAGGTCACTAAACTCCAAGACTTAAAAGGGGGCATTAGTAGACAGTGGAACTAATTAGCACTATTCATCATAAAACAAGCTGCTGTGGTCGGTATGCAGAGGGCACCCATTAGGCACTCAATAAGCATTTAAGTGGAGGTTTCCAGTACAACCACAGAGACGCGGCAAGTCCTCTCGAGTAAAAATAGTAGGGCCCTTGAGGTAAGAGCATAACATGTTATACCCTTTGAGTATCTGTGCAGGAAGACCACCCAAAACTGTAATGGCAAGATAAGAATGGAGGCCCAGGGCAAAGCACTGATAAAGAATAGGGCTACAAGACCTGTACCCATGGGTTATTTCTACCATAAACATATGCCTATCACAGTCAACATCAAGGATGTGCTACATTTGGAGGGGAGTGTACTTAATGGCTGTCTTTTCTTTGAAATATTATCTCAGACTTAAAAAACAGCAGAGCAGCTGCCCCATAAAAATGGAGTGGGATGGAATAGAACACGGGGCAGGGGATTTCTCCGTAGGTGGGGGAATATTGTCCCAGAGTCTCTTGGCTGGATGCACTTTCCCAAAACCCTCTTCTCCCCAATCTCTTTCAATGCTTTTATTCTATCCAATGCCACCTTATGCCATGACACCCCATTTGCCACAGAATGTCCCATTTGGCTACAATTATACTTGTAAAGGATTTTAAAATATGTCATATGTGCCTTTGTAAGTGTACTGTGCCTGCTGCTCCTCACATAGCAGATCACAGCTCAAGCTCAAAGCTCCTGAAGCGGAGAAGCTTCTGGTGCTATGGAGAACTTCAGAGCCCAGTGCCCTCAATTGTGTACCTTGTATGAGCACTAGATGCAAGCTATAACATCTTCTACACATGTCCAGCTGATTCAAGCTGGCTACACAAGAGAACCCACTTGACCACACACGGGGACACTCTAAGCGACTCCTGCAATGTGCATGTCCATAACTCCACCTGGCAACCCTCACTTCCCCTAGATGTGCCAAGTGCCCCATGGATCCACTGATTGAGAACTCTGCGGGAGACTGGGTTGACCCTGCTAACAGGTAGGGGCTCTAAGAAGAACCGCAGAAGCGACCAGCCGGCTCCGCAGTGCAGATGATCAGCAGTGGAAGGCGGCCTGACTGTAACCATTCCTGCAGCAGCATAGCTATCACGAAAACACTTCTAGTAGGACTTAAAAGCTGTGGGGAACCAGAAACAGTATGCTGCTTTCAAAGGACCAGAAAAGTAAGGACCACACTGAGAGGTAGAAGTGCAATATAAATCAGCAGAAAGCTGTGCTACTAGTTCATTTCTTTACAGCCTTACCTTTAGTTCAACGGTACCCAGTGGCGTGTCCAGGGAGTGGCCTGGGGTGGCACGTGCTACCCCTGGAATCGGATTGGCCACCCCAGGTGCCATCCTATTATCCTAAAATATGATCATTATGTGTGTGTACGCTCATACTTCATGCCACCCCTGCGTAAGTCAGCATCCCACTTGGGCCGCCCCAGTCTAAAGAGTCTGGACACGCCACTGAAGTCACCTGGATGCATTTACTTTCTCCAGAGCCAAATTCTGCTTGTATGATTAAGCAATGTCCATTATCCAGCATCTGGGCTTGGGCAGCCAGTACCTTGACAATCTTGCAAACACAATTCTTTTGCTATCAGCAGGGACTTTCTTATGCGTGATAGGACATTTCCAACCGAAAGGCCCCAAACTGCTCCCGGTACCTAGCAATTCTGTGTTCGCTTCTAAATCCGTTAATTTGAATGATACAATAAAGCTGCCGTTTAAAGGTTAATTTACATCCATGATGACAGCTAGCTTGACAAATGTTCTTAACATGATGCTTAGCAATGAGCTGAAGGTTTCTGACAACGAATCTGTAGACCCAAGTGACTTTAGTACAAACTTCCTTTAGTGTGTGCCTTAAAGTGCTGAAAGTACAGTGGTCTTAAACATGACATTTTCCAGGCTCGCATTCTTTTGCATTCTGGAACTTCGCGTTTTCCACCCGGGATGTGGAAAATAAAGTTGCAATGATATTCTTCTGACTTCTTATGTTATGTGAAGGTTCTTATACAGTGCACTGTTGCCACCTGTGTGGTTTCTTGGTGCGCTGGTGGATCTGTAAGGCAGGGAGGGAGTCGAGTTAGTAGGAGTCAGCGGCAGCAAAGAGCAAGAAGGCTGTGATGTGCTGTTGGCAGCTTCAGTTTGGTGACACTGTTCGGTTGGTAGCCGCCATGTGGTGTTTGGCGCGACTATGTGTGGTTTGTATCGTTGTTGTGACGTGCGTGCAGTTTGTTGTGCTGTAGAGGTATGGTTGTGTTTCTGTTCAGAATTTGAGGGGTGTATGCAGAAGGGTGAGTTTTTAGTAGGGCTGGTAAATTGCAGTACCTTTCCTACCCGTGCTGTTCTGACTAAGTGCCACCCAAATCCCTTCCCCTTTAGTACACTCTGGTGTGCAGCAATGAGCACCCCCAGGGTTCCTCATGGGGGTTGTGCTCCCTGTTCCCCGCGGTCGGTCTGTGCTTGAGTGGGACACCTTGCTCTCCCCTGTTTCCATCTTAGGCTAGTTAAGTTGGACCCATCTCCCTCCCCTGTTTCCTCTCTACTGGGATGGGCACACCCAAGGTCTCAGAACCACCCCCCTCCTATTCAGAAGCCTCTTTTCCCCCCTGCCTCCACTCCGCTCCGGCCTACTCCCCACTCCTTCTCAGTTGTGTCTTCACTTCATAGTGCTTCGATGGTGGTCAATCGTTAACATCCGTACAGCTTAACATATTCCTAAAAGGATTTACATGTTGTCAGGCTGATTTAATATGTAATTTGTACATTTTGCAAGTAAATGCTATAAAGCAGTTTTATTTTTGACCAGTAAATCCAAAACCTAAATGATTGAAACCAAACACAATTGTTTAGGACTTATGTCCTTGCTGATCAAATAAACATAAAACAAAGATACAATACGCAATTTTGACACCCATTTTGATTTTGAACATACGTGCATGTGGAGTCCCTAAAACAAAGTTTTAGGGACTCCACAAGCACGTATTTTATTTCATTGCAAATATTTTTTACACTGTTCAAAATCCAAATGGGTGTCAAAATTGCGTATTGTATCTTTATTTCATGTTTATGTGATCAGCAAGGACATAAGTCCAAAAAATGTTATCACTCTTTGTTTGTTGTAAAACAGACCAGCCCGGATTTGAGAAAGACGAAGTTGTGATGCCGAAACACGTGTCATCCACAAGTGGCCATATCAGAAATAAATATTTCATGCAAAAATGGAATTGGAATCTCTAATTTTGGAAAACATTGCAATGGAAAAATGAAATAATTGGCGCAGAAAAAAAGGTGTAAGCACACCCAAACAATTTGTTTTTGTACAAACGGAGTAGAGGAACTCTAAGTCTCTGGAGATGCATACACCCATGCGACAAACACAAGGCTAAATATTCAAATCTAACTCAATTGGAAAAAGAATTAGGTCGCAAGAGTACAACCACACGATATCACCAAAAAGTTCCTCAAGCTCAAATACATTTCTAATTTAATGCTAATCACAATATGTTTCAGCTGTGTTTGTAACTACTTGTTTTAGTGTAAATGATGACTCTGAGATAATATTCATAAACATGCAGCGTCTGTCAAATAGTATCTTGTTTAATTTGCACGCACAGTTGGATGCGAGATTTCGCTCTATTAAAATATTGTTGGGCTATTTCTGCGGGGGATAAATCTAGCGCCACTTTTAAATTATCCCAGGCATTCTCTAGTGAATTCCCAATGCAACAAGAGCCAATGAAAATTGCAAACCATAGGTGAACACTCACCCTACCCCGCCCTCGTCTCATCCAGCGCCCCACCTGACCTTCCGGCCACACCGCTCCCTCCTCAGCCAGAGCACCCCGAGTTCCTCTTCGCCGCTTCCACCACTGCCTACACTCATTTGAGTCTCTTCTCTGCCGGGGCCGATGACCTGTACAAGGAACCTGAGCGTCAATGAGCATTCAGGCATGGGCAGGCAGCCTCAACCTTAATAACAGAGCAATATAAGAAGCAGGAAACTGAAACACAAAAGGAAACAGAGTTCATTGCTTGGAAATCAGACTTTTGTAAGTTGTTGCCAATTCACAGGGAAAAAGAAAAAAGAATGTTCAGCAAATATAATGATTCTTACTAACCGAATAAGGTTATTTGGGAAGGAAATCTGCTCATTGTGCTTATGTTGTTAGATTTTCATTTTTACTTGGAGTGCGTTCATTTTTGTATTTTTGTCCGGTGGGTGTCATGATGTGTTCTCGAAAATAATTGAGGATGAAGTTGGATACAGGAGGGAAATTTTGCAAGCTACCAGCCAAAGGTAATGAATCAGACATGGGTGAAGCCCTGGTCTCCCCGGATGGCTTAAGAATCAGACCAGGTTTCATTCATCTGAAAACTCAGGAGTAGTCAATATATATTTTAAGAATACAGGGAAACCTCGACTAGCAATGTCAAACTTCATACATGGGACATCTGTTTCTATGACTTTCTTTTCCAGTTGCAATTCCTAGTTCTTGCTGGTTGTATATGAGATTTAAGGGGGACTAAAACATACTAGATAGAGATAGATAGAGGGCCAAATGACTCAGGCTCTGATTAATGTGTTGGTCATGAGTAAGGCTGTTCCCATCCAAGAGCCCAAACCCTAATGATGATTAGACAATGCATGAGTCACTTGTGTTCTTTACCCTGCTCGACACAGTCTTGCGCTCACAGAGAGCCCCGGCTGGAGGAGCTGGATAAAGTGTACATTGGGGAACTGCCACTCAGTAAAGGGTGTCTCGCTCAATGGTGCTTATGAATGACAAATGATTGCTTTTGAGTATTAGTTTTTCCATTAAAGGAATTTGCTGGAGTAACACAGTCACGCCGTCTTGGAGCATTGTCAGATTTTGCAAGTGGACTCATGGTCCCTGCCTCTAAATGACAGAATGCAGGCTGCGCCTGTGCCAGGATTCATATCTCCCAGTCGTAGTGCCATATGTGTCCCCCTCTTTTTCTGTTTCTTAGGGCCAAAGAGCCCCCCTTGGTGCACGGTGTATTGCTGCTGTAGGTGCTGTAGGCAGCTGCCCGGAAATGCCCAGAAATGCCTTATTGCACCATTGGCCATCGAATGTAGGGCTGAACAAAGGGGCTTAGCCTGTCCAGAATCGCACCGGGTCTTGGAGCCGATACCTGAAGTATTGGCTTTTGAAATCACTCTGCACTGTGCTTCCCCTCTACCTTTTCAGTACCAAACACACTTTCTGTTTTGGTGAGCAAAGCCCAGCACACATATTCATCTCATCATCATATTTTATGTCGTAGCACTTATTCCATAAAAGCAGTGCGTGAACATAGAACCTCAAAATTAGATCTTACGATTAGCCATTAAATATATTAAATACAAACATACAAAATCATTTAAAACAGCCCAATGTGTAACCTCACTTCTTGGTCAACCCTTGAATAATTATTTCATGAAGTCCACCCATTAGCGCGAAACCTTAAAATAAAATCTAATTTAAAAGCGAAACAGACACGATAGGGTAATAGAAAAAATCAGATCGTATAGGTAAAATTACGCTTTGCCTCCTAAAGCTTGGCATGAAATCTCGCAATGTTCCTCTGTGCATTCTCTTCTGCACAGTGTAGCTATGATGTAGGACACAACGGCTAAACAAATCATTGGCTTGCTGAGCAGATCCAAAAAAAAGCTCTGCTGCTCGGTACTGTTAAACAACCGTTTCTCTCAAAATGGGCTCCAGAAGCCGCTTCATGTAATGGGCAAAAGAATAGGAAATGTCAAAGTGACTCTACCTGTTCCCATGGACAGGGACACTCCGTTTCAGGTTTTCCTGTCCATCTTCCTACCGTGGTACCTATCAGTGACATGTTCACATGAAAATTTGCCAAGAGAGAATGTGTTTTCCTATTTCTTGGCCATGCCAGATATTGTTCTCTTTTGTTTAAAGTTTTTAAAGGTAAATAGGAGCAAAATAATGACATTGATTATTCCCTCGCCACCCTCTCTGCATCACATGGTAGAGAGAAACACTGCTTCACAATCTCCTGTAGGTGGACTTGCATTTCCATGGGGTTAAAGTGCCAACTTGGTCAGTTTAATGTGCTCAGTGTCACTTATGTAGGTGAGCCAAACTATCTGATGGCTATCCTCATTTCCCTTTATATTCTGAAGTACCCTTGGATGCATTCAATACGAGGATTATTCGAACATTTAAATCCACAAAAGAATTGTATTGCGCTTAGTTTGAAGTAAATGGTGCAGTTATATACAATGGTGTGGACTTCATGTCATGCAGGATTTACCTCAAAAATGTTGTTACAGGCCAGTCCTACTCCCCACAAGGCCAGTGGGCCCCAACACCTCAGGCACTCAGACACAACGAATACACAGGAGACCAAATGTAGAGAGAAATGGGCTGTAATGCAAAACACACCAGTGCATGCGAGGGCTGCTTACTGCAGAATATTGCCAGTACTGTGCCCCATCATTGCAACCTCTGAAAATGTGAACTTTTATTTTTATTTTGACCCCTCTGTGGTGTAAAGGGGTCGAAATAAAAAAAGTCTGCAATTTTGGGATTGCAGTGATGGGGGTCACAGTAATCATCTACAGCCATTAATTTGCTGCACTGCATAAACACGCCCCACTATCATTCATCAACCTTTATCTGGGTGCATGTAAAACAACAAAAACAGTCATAATTACGTGTCCATCCTTTTCTATCTCTGAGCATCCCCGTCAAACTAAAATCCAGCACCACCTCCTTCATGTGTCTGCCATCTTCATGTGCACAGTCCAAGTCATTTTCTCTGTTACCTTCCAGTATATAGTCAGCGTCTAGTACCTACCAGTCCATAGGTGCACTTGCAGTCAGTGTCAGCAACAACTTGTCAGTGCTCAGCATATTTCTCACAAATAGCATCTTGCATGGTGAATCCCTGATCGCTGACCGCTCTCTCACTAGTAGGCCATGGAGAACAAACGACAGCCAGTCTTCCCACTGTGTGCCTTTCACATCCATCTGCTTCATCAGCGCCTTCTTTGGCTCCTCTTTCTGTTTTTTCTTCCAACAAGTCACACAATTGTCCACATGCTCCTGCCAGTCCTCTTTGGCCGTGGGTCACCAGGCCATCTCTGCCAGGCACTGATACCCATTGTTTTGTTCTTTCTCTGCGTTGATATATTGCATTATGTGTTCATCCTCCCCTTTCCGTTGCGTCAGGACCCACTCACATTTGCTTTGACCCTCCTTCTTGCCCCTCTGTAGGATAATCTTCATCACTCCAAGATGTGGGCATATCGCCACATGCCACTCCGTATCTCCAATGGATGCCATTGGATTTAGCTGTAGGTCATTGTAAGGTTTCATGGGCCACTCTCTCTCAGAGCCAAAACCACTGATTGTAATTCACCAAACTGTGCTCTTTTCCCCCAAACACTATTCAGTCATGCTGCCACTGACCGCCTTCTTTATATGTGGGTCAGTCAATGTCCTTCTCTGGTGCACCTGCCCTGCAAACGTCCTGTTGTGTTTTGACAACAGTCTTTGACATGCATTCATATAGTTCGCCTGACACTACACCTTCCACTTGTATTTTGTTCACTGCCCTGTGTAAGCTGCACAATGCACAGTCACCGTCCTTACGAAATCCAGTTAATTTCTTGCCCTTCTGTCTGGGTATATCTCCCCCCAATGTTGTCAGGACCCCGTTTGTGTTTGTCAGAGTGTGGGTGGTACTCATAGCAGCGGCCGTCATCACATCCATTGACACTATCTGTACCCTGCCTCTTTCTCCCTGCAGACACCTGTTTGCCAACTCTGTCATTGCACCACTTTTTTCCAGAATGTCCTCCTGCCCCACTGTTTCACACAGTTACCTCCCGCAGTACAAACCTAGCCCCTGTCCCCTCACTCTTCCTTTTTCTCCCCTTTCTCAGAAATAGTTAGAGTAACCCCCACAGCCTTCTGTGTGACCCACCCTGATCTGCACAGGCGCTGGTGCTAGAACCTCACAATCCTGCCCCTCTGTGTGTTCTCCCTCCACCCACTCCTTGAACACCCTCACTTGCACTGCTTTTCTCACTGTCATCCATGCATCATCAGCTGCATTCAGAATATATGCCCACCACTGGGTGGATCTTAACTTTTCCTCCACATTTACTTCTCTTCCACCATCCTCATTACGTTGTCTGACAAACGCTGCCATATTGTGGCCCTCATGAAAGTTTGTGTTAGCATGTCTGCAAAATTCGAGGGGCTCTGATCCCTTCCCATCTTCATCACCTTCGTAATATCTTGGTGCTTTGCTTGCAGTTCAACACAATCTCCCCTCCTATCCCTTCCCTGCGGTACCCATTGTAACTGCTATTCCTGGGTGAGCCCCACCACCCTATTCTTTTGTATCGACAGGAGGACCACATCCCAAGTGTCCACCATGCTCCTCAACCTCTCAAGCACTCCCCTCAATCCTGATGTATGTGACAGGTCTGCTCCCTCCTCCCGCCTGGTCAGTGGACCAGCGTCCACCATATTATAACTGTAACTGTAATCTGTAACTGGTATTGGCCCTACCGCACGTTAACTCAGGCTTCTGACCTCACGCTCTTACCCTGTGCGCTCTACAGCATTAACCCTACACCATCTCTCCACGACTGCAACTCTGACTGCACCACAAGTGCCTAAGAATGCTCTGACCCTATTGCAGTTCTGTAGTTGCTCTTGCAACCCTGCGCTGTACCACTGCAGCACTCTGAGGCACTGTCTCTGTATTATTTCTAGAGTCCCTGAAGACAGAGTCCCTTAACCAAGCATGCAACAGGTACAGCAAAAACACTTTTTTCGCCTACCTTTTGTATACCTCAGTCACACAGAGCTTCCGGGTATTCGCACCAATAAGTCACAGACCTGCTGTGCTCCCCACAATACCAGTGCACCCAAGCACCTCAGGCTTTCGGACACAAAAAATACACAGGAGACCAAAAGTAGAAAGACATAGGCTGTAATGCAAAACACACCAGTGCATGGGAGGTCTGCTTACTGCTTTACCCCCAGGCCTGACTCATCCTTATATACAAACAGAGCGGCTAAATCCATTCTCCACCCATAAAACAGCACATATTATGCATGTATAATAACAAAAATGACCATTTCGGAGAAATGGCGGCAAGAAGTATAGCCTGCAGTTGTGACATGCGATGTCATATCTGCGAGGCAGCCTCTGATCTTGGGATTTGATCTAGCAGGGTCGTCAGCTGTGTACTTCTCAGGAGTGGCTCATGAGTGGGCCCAGGCAGCCTGAGGCATCACGCATTCCACAGCTCAGATCTGCTACCTCACTTGGCACGGGTGTTCAGCTGTAGGCCAGTCTGTAGGACTGTCCCATACAGATGCGCCCTCAAAGAAATCAAAAGAAAATGCAGTATCAGAGTTGGTAACAAATGTGTTTTCTTATTTTAATTAAAACATGATGATCTGCAAAGTCCCACAAGCCTTGGTAGCATGTGGTTTTTCTACCGATTTTGCATGATAGGCAGTCAGTATTGCCTCAATAGGATACCACCTGGTGGTGCAAGCAAAACACGTGATTACTGCATTGGTTTGCGCTGTCAATGAACTATGTCTCTGCTTATGAGAATTCCCCATCCTGAAGAGTGTTCAAACCGAATTCCAAAAATGGCAAAGGTTTGTACCACCCGGTAAACATTGTAAAAAAGAGATTTTGGCTGGCATAATATTGGTCTTTTGTATGTTGCTTTTTGATTTTACAGTGTTTGCTGTCAGGTGGCGTGCTTTCATGAGGGCAGGTCTGGTGCAAGTATATTGGCTGCCCTCGGTGTAAGGTCATTTTGCCCCTCCGATACTACCAGCTCTGTGTCTGTACTATAACATCTCCTCTCCCCAAATGTGTCTTCACCCCTTCAAATGCATGTCTTGAGAACCGCAATCACAAGTACCGTGTTGCCATAATGTTTGAGAGCTTCTTTTAAAAGCAAGGTGAAATCCATATAATCTTACACACATCCCAACACTCGGGCAGGATGATTAGAGTTGTGTTCTAAAAGGATGTAGGAAGGAGGCGTCCGCTCCCTCCCACCAACCTCGCTTGCTCTCCGGCAGCACCTGCGTTTGATGAGCAGCAATGGCTGGCTTTGTTAGCAGTATCTTTGCCCCGCCTCCACCCGCCTCCATTCCTCTTTCATGCTGAGGATTCCTTCACCCGCTAAACAGGTACTGCACTGGCAGAAAGAGTGCAAAACGTATTCCCATGCAGAAGCGCAGCAAATGCATCAGTTCAAACGTCCCGGACATTCAGGGCATTTACAATATGGGTAGCATCGGAGCAAGAGACCCCCACACAAAGAAAAGGCACAGCACAAGAAGCAGCATTGAAAGCTTCACTCACACACTGGACAGGTACATCATAGACAGCAAATTACGCACACCGAACAAGTAGAGCATGGTTAGAAGCAGTGCCAATTTCTCTCTAAAGCACCCTTAACAGTCACTACATAGGGTGCAGGCTGCAAAGTGCTCGAAAGCAGGAGCTTTCCTCATAAATACAGCACATACAGTTACTACATGGGTAGGACCAGCACATACTTCCTTCACAAATAGAAATGTAGAGGATAGGCAGGGCCAGCACAAGCTTCCTTCAAACCCCATCAGGTATTGCATAGCTACAGGCAATGGATGTTTTCCTCGCACATGCATGAAGCACATGCAGGGTCAATGCAAGCTTCTCTGGTCCCCAAGCACACACACAACATGGACCGGGCCAGTGCAAACATTCCACTCAAATAAATACTGCATGGTTGGGGCAAGGGTTAGCTTCCCTCACAAACAGTTCAGCATGGGCAAATGTAAGTTTTCTCACAACAAGTACAGCGTGGGCCCGGTCAATGCAAGTTTCCCTCATAAACAGGCATAGAATGCACAGGGCCACTGCATGTTTCCCTCACAAGAGGGTACATATGTAACATGGACAAGGCCAATACTTATTTTTCTAACAAACAGGTACATGAGCAGCATGGGTTGGGACACGTCAACATTCCCTCACAAATGAGTAAATGTTCAGCACAAGGAGGGCCAGTGCAAACGTTACTCTGAAAGGATCTACGGGATTTTACCGACTCGAAAGTTCTACTCCCAAAAGTCCTTTTCTTAAAAAACAAATGACACAAATATATATGTGCCCCCCACCTTACCGCTATACATTTTTTATTCACTTTACCCCCCCTTACATATATATATATGCAGAAAATTGGGGTTCTAACTTTTGGGGGTCAAACTTTTGGAAGTAGGTAATTTTGTACAAATCCCTCTGAAATACATGTATCATGTGCAGGGCCACTGAAACTTCCCTTACAAATAGATATGCCATGGACAAGGCCAGTGAATGCTTCCATCACAACGAGGTAACATACAGACAAGTTCAATGTAGGTACCATGCAAATGCATAATGGTGCAGCATGTTGGGGTCAATGCAAGTTTCCCTTGCAAACTGTCTGAAAGGGCCTATCAAAACTTCCTGGTGAACTACAGCAAGTGCAAGCCCAGGGCAAGCTTTCCTTACACATGGGTACAGTTGCAACATGGTCAGGCCCTTGCAAACAAGCTTAAAGATGGGTACATTTCAAAATGGACAGTGCCCGTTTCATTTGCAAAGAACAGTTAGAGCGTGGCTGCTGGCTCTATCCAGCCTGCCAGCTTCCAAGAGTACTGAGTTATCTACATTCAGATATCCCTCTGTCCCCAAAAGCAGCTGTTATCAGAAGCTGGCTGAGAAGTGGGGGATGTATAGTGAACATACTATGCAAACATCTTAGAAGAATGTGTTAATCCTAAGGAAACTGCTCACCCATAAATAGTGGTTATGAAGATTTTTTACTCATCGACATTTAATAAAAATGTACAACGATCATTACAAGTAGCCAGAGATCTCAGTCCTATTTAACACAAATTGACATTTTGACCATCCTAGCCGACACGTGTTTCGACCATAGTCCTTATCAAGGCTTAAACCTAACTTAAAAACATTCCTCTCAATGTTCACTTAATCCATATACACTCTATTAATCCAGCTTAGTACCTGGTTTAGACCAATGATATCACCCCTCACACCTGTGCCGATATACTTTGTCTTTTGCTTTATAGGCATCTATTTCTTTTTCAATCCTAAAATCTATTATAATATTGAGATGTCCTAAATCTGGAACACCCTGCCACATACTCAATGGTCATGCATGAAGATATTTTCAATTTAGCTTGGTAAACTTGTTTATTTCTCTCAATCCCTTAGCACGAAAAGTAGTACTAGATGGCCGTGTTCAGGTACATCTTTCGGCGTGCGGCATTCCCGCATGTAATGTGTTGGCTAGCATGGTCAAAATGTCAATTTGTGGTAAATAGGACCAAGATGTTCTGGTTACTTGTGGCTAAAATGGTTAAAATGACAAATCTGTGTTAAATAGGACCGAGATCTCTGGCTACTTGCAATGATATCTGTACATTTTAACTTAATGTTAATGAGTAAAAAGTCTTCCTAACCGCTATTTGTGGGTGAGCGCTTTCCTTAGGATTAACACATTCTTCTAAGTTATTTTGTTTGAGGCTTAGGGCAAGGCCTTAGTTAATCCTATTTGCAGCAACACCCACTGAATGAGCACAATTTTGAGCCCAAGCACACTGAAACCCAGATTTGCCCAAATATTGTACTATTATACTGTACAAACGTGCTTGCTTGCTGCACTCTTCAGCAATATCTCACTGTCAGGCTTACTTCATCTGTGAAAGTAGGAGGGTGACGTCAAGAAAATGGGTTGGTAAATGAAGCTGTTGGTAGACATGCACATACACACACGCACACACGCATATGGCTCTTTAGAGCACAAGTGCAGTACAGTTAAAGCACTATCAACATCCCCTATGTTCATTGTCACTAGTTCATTGTCCTAGCACTCTTTTACTACTGCCCTGCTTTTAAGTGACTCTAATTCAGATGGTCAGGCTGTTTTGTATTATCGCATTTCCCACATTCTGCAAAATCCTTCCAAAATGTTCAATTTCTTTAAAGCTTTGGCTGTAAATTTAATATAACATTAGAGGTCCCACATAAAAATGGACAGATTAAGCGATATGCATTTACCTTCAACATGCACAGACAGCATGCTTATCGTGGTTTTATAACCTGCACTAGATAAACATACTCTGGAATACATGGAGAAGCCCTCACAACTGCGGTTCAGCCTTGTTTGTAAAGTTAATACAGGAAACTGCAAAACAATTGGGCAGTTTTTGGTTGCTAACCTTCCATGAAATACCAAATAATATTTGCAGCTATGAAATCACCCACATGCAAAGTATCAAAACTTGCAAATAGCGGTAGTGCTCAAATTACAAATGGGTCTATTTATTTATGCAGTTTTTCTAAAGTTGCATGACTAAAATTCGGTCGGTTGGGAGCCAACGCTGCAAAAAACCTGTCATGGGGTTAGTACTCAGAGGCATCCCGTCTTGCATTGCCGAAAAACATATATCTATCAGATTGTTCATCCCAATGAAACTGTTTAAGAGAACATATGCTGAAAGCATACCACATCTTGTCCTATTTTGAGATTGTGAGGAACATGTCTATTCAGCTCCTTGTTGCTGAACTTGCATGAAGCCTCTACTCTTCCTCCCCCTGCTTCTATCCATAAGGTGTCTGCTTTGCTTGGACCCTGCTCTGCCTCCAGAAGTTTTCAGAAGAGACCGACCATGACATTGACCTGCCTCGGGTGAGCGATCAGGTTATGATGTTGTTTTATCTAGACTTCTACCTGCTAGGCCTCCTTGGTGTACCGTTTGTGCCAGAGAATGTAGTGTGAGCTAGAAATAGGCCTAATTATTATTATTATTATTACTATTATTATTATAATGTAATGAATAGCAGACCACAAAATCCATGGGCATCTAGGAGCTAGTTTCAAGGAGCAGGAGTGATAGAAATGAGGATAGGATATCAGTTGAGCAAATGAGTCTTGAGCCTCTGCCAAGTTTGTGACTCCTAGATCTGTTAGCACTGTGCTTTGCAGGAGCGCATCATGCAGTCACGCTATTTCAGATTGGTTTGCTACTCTTTGCAATTGATAACAGAGTGAAAAAGTTGTTGTATGGAACTCCCTGCTGCCAGCACCCTAGGCAGCTGCCTAGTTTGCCCAGTGCTTGCATTGTTAGGCAGAAACCTGTGCAGTTCCCTTAGCGACCACTGCAAAAAGTTTAAGACCACAGGAGTAAGCAGTAAACCCAATTGGTAGCAGTCTGCACCACCCAGATTTACCTGGTAGCTGTGGCTGAGCAGTCAGACTTCTCTCAAGAAGAGTTAGGCAGTATATAGAGTATACACAATAGGGCCAAAAATACAGTAGTACAAGCAAACACTGACCAGAGCTTTGGTATAAAAGTATATAATTATTTAATTAAAAACATACTTGTAAAAATACACTAGCACTAATATGTCAAGCAGGTTCAAACACAGTCACTATAAGTATATACACCTCCCTAGTTAATTATTCGACAAGTCTAGGTTAAGACACCACTTATTTAGCAAAACAGAGGTGAGCGCGTAACCGTAGATGGCACTACAATAATTTGTTAAAAAAGGGAGAGAAAAGGCAGAATAGGAAAATCACACAGTACCAACACTTTTAAGAAACCACAGCAAGTCAAGAAAGGCAGGGTCTACTGTAGAGCAAAAAGTTCATAGGCCAGGCCCACTCTTGGAGAGAGCAAGGCGGAATGTGCACAAGATCACACAGTGGAAATGCACTCAAAGTCTTTGCAGAAAAGTCAAAAGAGGTTGGATGAAGTCAGAAAGGTAATGTTAGCAGGTCCGAGGTCACCCCAGGATAGAGAGTCAAGGATTTGCGGGACACCTTGGACAGTCTGTTGCAAGGGAGACCAGGCGGGACACAGTACCTGAAGTGGTGAGAAGGATCCAGCGGGGGCAGTTGTTCCTGGCAGCGGGTGCAAGTCAGAGCTTCGTCCAGGGGAAGAGATGATCTCGACGTGGAGGGAAGCTGGAGGTCGCTCCACTGCCAGGGAAGAAACCAGCCACGGAGTTTCCCGGTTAAAAGGTACGACCCTTTTTTTCACGGTAGTGGTGAAGCGTGGCTATCCGGCTGCCGGGGTGCTTGTCACAGGCGATTCGACCACGAGACGATCCAGGAAGGGGAAAAAGGCGAACTGGTTGGTCCCACCAGCTCAAATGGAAGAAGACTCTCCTGGAAGAAGATCTCCTCTGTCGTCGGGAAAGTGGTGAGTTTCATACAGCAGGGCTCCACCGGTGGTGTCGTCATTGTAGATGGCTCAGCTTCTCCCCTCTTCGGATTCTTTAGGTCCTGTGGCGACTTCTGAAGTTACAGTCCCCAAAGCCCTGCTTTTATGCAGATAAACCCCCATTCATCAGCCTAGCTGTCACTCAAACATGCTAAGTGGTGAACCGGGCGGCTCACCACTGGGCCAATCACACAAGAGTGCATCTTGAGTTGCCAAGGCAACTCAGTCCAGGGTGCCTAATCCCCCTGCCACACATCCTGTTGACCCCAGACAGAGTGGCACCATTTGGAGGGCTTCTGTGTAGAAGCCCGCCAAAAAGTGGAACAAAGGGCTCGACTTGGGTTAGAGTCTCAGAGGCAAAAACAAACGCCATTTTAAAACCAAGTCCTGGCAAAAATACCCAACCGGGGAATAAATATTAAATAAATAACGCAGTGGTATCTTTAACATTGCACCAAAAAGTGGTGCGTTTAAAATGAATGGGAAAATCCCATAGGAAATATTCTGGTGGAATATTTTGCGTGGTATCCACTGCCACCAGCCAGAAACTCAACAAGGGGGGACTGGACAGTGCCCCCCCCTTGGAAAACAGACCCAGGGGCAATAGAATTACCCCTACCAGTACTTCCACAATATGATGGGTTGTACTGGTTCTGTTCACAATTTGAGACTAGTAAAGCCAATGGTGACTTTACATGCCCTGGGAGACAGTAGTCAGTCCCAGGGTATAGAGCCTATGTTTGGGGGTCTCTATGACACCCCTGTGTTACTGCACTGAGGGTGCTGTGTAACACACATACCAAAAACACATGAAGCCCTATGGAGTAAAAGACCCCATAGCCCATAAAACACATTTACAGTCAAAGGACATTCTCAAATCATGCCTAAGAGTGGGAGAAAAAGAGTCTCACTCTTAGCAGGAGAAAAAAATAAACCCCAAAAATCCAGCAAAGCTGCTGGGGGACTCACTAGGTTTGGGAAATTAGCCTTAACAGAGAATTCTCCCTAACACGCATGCATGAGGGTTGTGCATCTATCCATTATTTTATCTATTTTAGTTTAATTTTCTTTAATGCTAGCCTTATCCAGAGAGTCTCTGTGCTTTACAAGTTTTAAAGGTCCAAAAGGTGGTAGGTGAAACAGAAGTTACAAAATGTTGAAAGGCTAGGATTCGACGATTAGGATAGACAAGTGGTAGAAGGGGAAGCATACGGGTTGGATTACGTGTGGGCAAACAGGTATGTTTCTAGGCTCTTTCAGAAAATGGTGATGGAGGTTTCTGTGTGGGTCTGAAGCTATAGGCTGTTCCATGCTCGGGGTGCCCACTTGCTAAATGCTTGTTTTTGTGTGCATGTTAGTTTGCAGAGTGGAATGTGTAGAAGATGTTGGTTTACTTATTTGGTGTTTGTATTCATGAGAGCCTGAAGGTCTCTTGCTGTCTGTGCAATTAACATTGGGCCTCATTACAAGGTTGGAGGTAGCATGGAGCTACTAGCTCCATGGCTGCCTCCAAAACCCTACCGACTCCGCCCTGGTGAATGGAGCAATTACCGGTCAATTCCGAGGTCGGAGGGACCGGTAATTCCCCATTCACCAGGGCCATTCCCCATTCCCATTTGAGCCCCTACAGGGCTCAAGGGGAATGGGGAAGGCGCTAATAACGGTACCGCAAATTGCGGTACTGTTATTAGCTCTAGAGTCCCTTTGCAGGTCCCGTCCTTAACGCCTGAAAAAACCAGGCGTTAAGGAAGGTACCCGCAAAGGGAACTCGTAGTAGGGCGGTAAGGGATTACTGGCACTGGTGCCCTTACCAGTGCTGGCAATCCCTTACCGCCCACCTCGTAATGAGGCCCATTGTGCCATCCGGGAAGAGAAGGGGTCGGGATTCACTGCTCTACTATTAAGAGTGAGTCCTCTGCTGCTCTCTGCAGTTCATTTGGCTGTACGAAGGTTCATAAGGCTGTCCGTGAACCAGGAGTTGGCATGGGTGATAGGTTTTGCTTTGCAACAGCCTAGGGGGGCTACTTTGTCAATGGCCTCTTTGAGGGTTTGGTTATAGAGTGTTACCAAGGTGGTAAGGTTGGAGGTGGTGTTCGTGTGGGTGATGACTGGAAGTAGTAAGGGAAGCATGTTGTCAAAGGTGATGTTCTAGAGGTTTCTTGTGTGTGCCGCTGGGGTAAATTGCGGTAGGATGTTGGGCTTAGATGCAAAGCTGATATTAAATTGAATGATGTTGTGGTCTGACCACGGGCAAGGTGTGTTGGCTAAGATGTTGGTAAGACAATTCAGGTCAGCTAAGAATCTAATGTGTGTCCTTTGTCATGTGTGGGGCTTGTGATTCTGAAGGTAAAGCCTTAGGCTTCTATAGTATTGGTGATGGTGGTGGCCTGTGAGTCGGAGGGGTCATTTAGGCCTAGATTGAAGTCTCCCATGATGATCATTTTTGATAGCGGGTTGGTGTTAGTAGTGAGAAGGGTCGCTATGCCTTCCTCAAAGGATGTTAGAGGGCTGAGCAGTCTGTAGATAAGGTGGATAGTGAGGGTCAATGTGGCAGAGAGTGAGAGTTTGAACAAGATCAGTTCCCCTGATGGGAAGATTTGGTTGGTGATTGCTCTTAGCTGGAGGTTGTTTTTAGCAATGAGCGCAACTCCCCCTCCTTTGGATCCTATTCTATCTTTCCTAATGGATAGTGTATCCATTGGGGATGGTGATGGATATGAAAGGACCGCCTTCTGTGTGGAGCCAGGTTTCTGTGATTTCCAGGAAGTCAAGATCATGGGTGGTGATAAGGCCGGCTATGTCTAGCAAGTGTGCCAGAAGGGATCTAGCATTGATGAAGGTGCCCTTAATTTTGGATAATGCAGATGTTTGCCCATTGTTCCAGGGGTTGGATGTGAGCTTTCCTAGCTTGTTCTTTTTTACTGTGTCCTTTGAGATTTGGATAAGTTGAGAGGCTAGCCATTTGTTTCTGAGTTCGAGGGAGCATGGAGCTGTGTGTGCCGTGAGGCTTGGAATGGAAGGTTCATTTTTGGACTCTGTGAGGTCCAGAGTTTTCTGTTCCGTGGTTGTCGTGGGAGTGGTCTGCAGAAACATGGGACACAGGAAGGGCCGTGTCTTGGGAAGGAGGTGGGAGGAAGGGATGTCTTGTGAGTCAGGGAGCACAAGTGCTATTTGCATAGTGCTTTTTGATTTGCATGTTAGGTTGGGGAGGCGAGTGTTTGGTAACCCTAAGAGTGCCATGGTGATCTAAGTTAACCCCAGTTGGGTGGCTTGTTGAAGATTATCTGCTAGAAGGAGGTAGTACAAGACAAGGCTTGTGGGATTGGCCCCTGGAGGAGAGTGCCTTAGGTTGGATATGGCCCCTGGTTTGCAAATAGTAGCGATTTGGACCTATCTGCCTTTGTGTATAAGGAGTGGGCATGTGCCACAATAAGGCATGTCAACATATGTTTTTTAGTAGTCTGGCATGGAGCGCACAACAGAGTTTGATTAGCAGACACATGTAGATATGCAGATTCAGTGGTCAGGCCTGGAGCACAGGGAGCACACAACAGAATTTGAATACCAGACACATAATAATATGCTAATTCAATGGTCAGGCATGGGGCACGGGGAGAGCGCAGCAGGTTTAGAAAAATAAACATCACTAAATATAGTATTTAGCAGTCAGGCAAGGAGGGCGGAGACCGCGCAACAACATTTGAAATCCAGATACATAAGGATATGCTAATTCAGTGGTCAGGTATGGAACGTGGAGCGTGCACAACAAAATTTGAATAGCAAACACATAAAACTATGCTACATCAGTGGTCATGCATGGAGCACGGGGCGCGCAACAACATTTGAATAGCAAAAACATAAAAATATGCTAGATCAGTGGTCATGGATGGATCGCAGGAGGCGCACAACAAGATTTGACAAATAAACACAACGAAATATAATATTCATGAGTCAGGCATGGACATAAGAAGATGCTAATTCAGTGGTCAGGCATGGAGCGCAGGAGGCACGCAACAAGATTTGACAAATAAATGCAACTAAATATAATATTCAGCAGTCAGGCATGGAGTGGTCAGGCATGGAGCGCAGGAGGCACGCAACAAGAATCAACAAATGAACATGATGAAATATAATATTCATCAGTCAGGCATGGACATAAGAAGATGCTAATTCAGTGGTCAGGCATGGAGCGCAGGAGGCGTGCAACAAGATTTGACAAATAAATGCAACTAAATATAATATTCAGCAGTCAGGCATGGAGCGTGCAACACGCACACATTTTTTTTAACAATAGATACACTAGGTGTAATGTTCAATAGTCAGGCACAGAACGCAGTGCGAGCGTGACTTAGGTCGATGTGCAGGGTTCGGGAGTATGTATTGTAAACTTCTCAGTTTGTTGTGCCATTGATGGTAGTATGTAGGCACTTTAGGGTTTGGATCTCCATGGGTTGGGTGTGACTCGCATTCGGGTTGCCCTTGCAGTCAAGAAGTGTGAGGGGCGGGTTAGGCAGCATGTGGTTGGACGAGCAGGCAGCAGTCGGGTGCTGAGAGCTTCTGAATGGTTGTTTCTCTGGGCGAAAAGGATTGGATCAGGTTAGGTTAGAAAGCTGTGAGGGCGAGACTGCAACAGGGGTGTATGGAGCTCTCAGACAGTGAGAAATAGGGAGAGGTTGGGCGGAAAGGCTCTGCAAAATGAATGTAATCTTACTAGTAGTGTAGAGCTATCTGCTGTGTTGCTCCATGCTCTGCCAGGCTCAGACAGGGGTCTTAAACGTGGGCCTTTGGTGGGGGCTGGCATTTGCCTACCGGCTCCCTGATTGGACTGCTTAAATGGCCAGGCAGCCAATCAGAGCAGCATCATGCTCTATTGCAAAAGCACTGTGGTGCTGGTTAAACGCGCAAGCTATTTTAGAGAGGGTCTCTCTCTCATTTCAATATGAATACCTCGAATCAGAGGTACTTGTGCAAGTTTCAATTGTAGTGGGTAAAGCACAGGATCAACGCAATGTCATAATTTCATTTTATCAGAATGTCGTATCGCTCGTCGGTCAATATGCATTCAGCCCAGGGGGGCTTACCTTAAAGTAGGTTGCCAGGGCCATTTGTGACTCTGGTCACGTGTTCAGTCAGCGGCAGGCAGGCGGCAGCTTCCAGGTCAGCCTGGTTGCAGAGAGTGGCGTTGGATAATGCTGGGGCCTTAGTCTCTGGTAGAACAAAGCCCACCATTAATCAATAACTTATTTATTAACTCAGCCGAACAGATACAGCTGTGAGTATATGTTACAAATATAAAAATACAAGAAATGTAGCTCTTGAATACCAACAGACGCACCACCCTTACAGTTTATGACAGTTGGCGGGTAAAAGATGCTGAATCTAGTACTTTAGTGTAACAATGCTTCAGAAGACCAATGCACAGATTTGGAAAAAATGAAGTGGATGTTTTCATTTAAATAGTTCCAAAATTAAATCATATTGTTATTGGCCTTAACTTCCAAAAGCTTTACTTGATTTAAAAACCAAAAATAGATTTGAATTCAGCAGAGTGCTCCCCATCCATCATCCATTTATAAACATGATATATTAATGTGTGCACATTATTAATATATTAACATATTTTAATAACATTCTCATACTACCAGTTATTGAGATGTAAAGGATGTTAAACTGACACAAGTGGTAAGATTTTATAGGGATATATCATCAACAAATTGTGCAAAATATTCAATCCTTTCCTTAATCAAGATTGGGCAGATTAACAACAGATGTAACAATGTTTCTATTTCGCCTGCAGTTCGACAAAATCAACAAACCCTCTCTTATTCAGTAATTTGCCTACGTATAAAGCTTATTTAATTGGTGTTTAATACATTGAATCTAAATCACATCGTACTATTTCTCGTTTTTCTCGATGGATATTTTACAATGTTTTTCTCCGGCTCAGGATACCATTTCCATGCAGATGTGATTTGAGAAAAATTTAAAAATTAATTTTTCAATTTCAAAATCACTGCATTATTTTCAACCCAGTCAAAGGCTTTGATCAACGTTTTTGCCTTTTCTGGGTTTTCTACAAGACATTTTATTGTCACACCAATATTTGACAAAATCGTTTCAACATCATTTTTGAGAGTGTGCATGAAATCTTCCCTCATATTGTCTCAGAATAATTTATAGGTTGAGTTTTTATCACTATTTAAGCATTTTCTGTATAGGTTTAGCTTTTGCAATCCATTACGCTTTTTAGTGATCGAAGTCCAAATTCATATCGAATTGCTTCCATTGCAATACATTTTGGAAGGAAAAACATAAAGGCCTCTATAGTTTTGAGATATGGGGACATTTTTATAGGGAAAAATTTGAGCCCAAAAGTCAATCTAGGAATAATGTTCATAGAATAAAAATCTCTACATACAGACATTGAAAATGTACCTAACTTCTTCTCTATTTGTTCTCATTTGACACCCAGCCTCTAATGCCTTCACCTGTAGAGATTTTATCATAAACTTGTAAGTCCCAGTACTAGAAAAGGAATATCCTAGATACGTAATAGCTTTCTGTAAATGAATCTTTTCCCCTTCAACATTCCATGCTGGTTTAATGCATTTTTTATTTACTTGTCCCAGATTTATAATCGTGGTTTTATGGGGATTAATTTTTAATTTTAAATTCTTTATGAACTGAACAAAGGCATTTATTAGTCTCTGTAAGCCAATTTTTGTACTATCGAAAAGCAGAATATCGTCCGCATATGCAACCCATTTTATAGGTCTTTACCCCACCTTAGGTACAACTAATCCACTTTTATCTAACGCGACACCAGCTTCGGATACGTATATGTTAAATAAAATCATGGCCAAGGCACAGCCCTGCTTTAGGTTATTCAATACCTTGATCTATTTTGACATTAGACCTTTGTTGCTGAGTCGTACCCGAAGCACTGTATCCGAATATAGGAGTATCAACATATCCAATAGACCTTTGTCAATATTTACATCTTTTAAATTCTGCCATAGCACAGCTTTATCTACCTTGTCGAAGGATGCCGAGAGGGCCATTGATGCTGCATACAAAGGCGTGGCCTTTTTATATTGTACTTTATGCTGCAGTATATTAACAAGAAGACCCCTGGCCTCTGTCCCCATTGCCTTCCTAAATCCAATCTATCTTGGATCTAAGATGTCATATTCGTCCATCCAATTTATCAGTTTTTCTAATACAATTGACGCAAACATTTTTGTTTCCATGTTCATCAACGATATGGGCCGATAATTTAGAGGATTCAATCGGTCCCCTTTTTCAAAAATCATAAGGACATAGGACATCTTCCATGAATCTGGTATTACTTTCAAGCTGATCACATTTCTAAAAATTAAATGAAGTATTTTGGACAATAGAGTCACATTCTGTTTGAGTGTTATTGATGAGATGTTATTTGGTCCAGGAGTAGTAGGCGACTTTATTTTTCTTATGATCCGTCCTAGGTTATCTGCTGAGACATCAAGTGACTAACTTACTTGGGGCCTCATCACGAGTTGGACGGTAACGCCGGCGCTATTAGCGCTGGCGCTAATAGCCCTACCGCCGAACCCCTCGGCGCTAATAGAGTATTGCCCATTCCCCATTGAGCCCATTTGGGAATTCCCCATTGGGCTCAATGGGGAAATTTCATGCTCTTACCGCTGGCGGATTTCCCGCCGGCGGGAAGAGCGTGAAATTTCAGCAGATTTCCACCCAGCTGAGAGCTGGGGGGAAATCAGCCGAAGCTGTGATTTGGCGGACCCTTAAATGTGGCGGTAATAGCGCTACCGCCGCATTTAATGGTTACTGCCAAACTTGTGATGAGGCCTCTGATCTTTTAAATTTTCTATTGGTGGCAAGGACGAGGCACAATATAGTTTTACAAAGTGATCACTCCATACTGACTCATTGATGGGATTTATAGTCAGCTGATAATGGGAGACTTCTGTACTAATTATCAGACCCCAATAATTCCTTGTATTCCGCTCCCCCATTGCTTTTAACATAGCTTCTCCGTCTTTTTGTTGCTGTACATGGCGATAGTAAATCAGCCAATTTTTGTATCGTTGACGGGAGGCCCTAAGAAAGTTTTTAGCAGTTTGTAGGTTTGTATTATTCTTTATTATTTCTCGCAATTCTTTATTCACCTGAGTTTTTCGGTGTTTTATCTCAATATCAAATGTATGTTTATTGTTTTTTTTTTCTATTACCTGGTAATTCTTTGGAGTAGAATCCACTCATTCTCTTTTCCAAATCCCCACTAAAGTTTTCAACTGAATATTAATAAGAATCAGCTGCCTTTAATGCTGATGCATGCAACTACAATATTGATCCTAAAGAAAGACAAGGATGATACTATTCCAACCAGTTATAAAACAATTAGGCTAATTAAAAAAGTCCTGTAAACTCTAAACCAAGGTGATGGAGAAGAGATTGGAGAGGTTTTACCTAGGATTATGGATGCAAATCAAACAAGTTTTGTATAGGGCTGTCATTCTGCAGTAAATATGTAAAGGCTAATACACACTATGGCAGAGGTCAGGTGGTTGAACACAGCTGTAAATGCACTTTTGCTGGAGAAGGCTTTTCACCATACAGAATTTAGGTTTCTATTCAGAACATTAGCAAAGAGGGGTTTCTAACAAAGCTTCCTTAAATGGATTATATTATTGTGTAGTGGCCCGGCTGCCTCACTAGTCATGAATGGTTTTGCATTGGTACTTGAATGATTTGCTTAGTTTAGGGGGAGAAGGCTGAATCCAAGCTATAAATTATGGTGGAATTGAGCCGAAAATATGGCTTGATGCCCATGACCTATTAATAATGCTCCAAAATTTGGAAGGCTCACTGCCACTTCTTTTGGAGAGAATAAACAGCTTCGGGGAGAACTCTAAATATGAAATTAACTGGTCAAAAACTGAAGCATTACCAGTTATGAAGCACTGTCACAGGGATGATGTCATAAGATTTAGATTCTGTTGGTACTCGGTCAAAATTAAATATCTGGAGATATGACGTACCCCCTTGACCCGAATGAGATGATACACGTGAATATGACCTTTACAATACCTTTATTGAAGACAGAATTGGAAGATGGTCTACACTGAAACTATCTCTCTGGGGCAAGTTAAATGCACTTAACAAGGAGATGGTGGCCCTGAAAGGCAATTATCTCCTTGCAATGATTTCACTCTCAACTAACAAATTGATGTATAAGGAAATGAGTAAGGCAGTGCACGCATTTCTATTGGATTTAAAACCACAGAGATTGGCACTATGGAAGATGCAAGAACCGATACAAAAATAAAAAAAAATTTAAAAAAAGAAAATAAAAAAAAGAGAGAATTCATTGTGAAACGTCGGAAGCGGCCAGTTCTCAGCTCTGTATACGGATTGTGAGCTTCAAACGTGGTGCGGCTTGACGTGCTCGTTCATTTCGGTGAGAACCATGAGGTCCTTTCCTCTACTGCGTGGTGCGTGACGAGAGAGTGCAGAGGAACTACGAGCAGCGTCGGAGGGATGCAGGAAGCGAAGCGAGTCAGCGCCTGCGTTTGATCTCGACCCGCCGCTCCTGCTACCTGCTCGCCACCGACACTGGCCGCGCTGCTGCCAGATTCCCGCTGCCACCGCGACCTCCTGACTGTCCCTTCCAGTAACGGGACTCCATTCTTTGCACTGAGGTAAAGTGCGGTAAAGAGTGGTAAAGTGCAGCCGTGCGAAGATTGGTGCCCTCCTGACCTTGCCTTGCCTGATTTTGCCGGATATATAAATCAGTGGGGAGTCTGAATGCTGGATCTGAGCGTGGAGGGTTACAATTGCTGGTGTGAAGATACTGGCTGGGGCTACTTATCCTCAAACTATAGTTTAATGTGGGGCATTATCAGTTACTCATAAAATGTCTTACATCACGACTGCTGTGGAGGGTCTAGTCTGGTTGTGCTGCCATTACATAATATACGTACAAGCTAGGGGAGACTGCGGGGGAATAAATTCTCCTTTGATCCCACTAGCTAACTCTAGAGCCCACTCTCTTTGAGTTATTATGCCGCCAAAAGTGAGCAGTGCTAAAACGTCTTACAATTTGAGGAAAGGTAAGACAAATAATCCAAAAATGCCTGTTAATAATCTGCCTGGAGGGGACAGTTTGAACTCCCCAGCCAAGACTAGAGGCACTATCCCGGCATTATTTGAAAAAATCCCACAAGTACGTCCCACAGATCATACGGAGGAGACATACCCTATAATCCACAATGGTAGCCGTCCCCTGGATCTGACGAATTTTGATGACATAGATAATAATTCATTACTCGATTTGTGTCTGTCCATACAGAAATCAATGGCCCCCCCTACATAATCTGAGGTGCTGGGAAACCCCAAGAAGGTGCCCACTCCGAGGGCTGCAAGTATGACAATTGAGGCTCAGGTATTGCAACCAGAAAATACCGCCCTGGGGTCTCTCTGCTCGGGCCGATTGTCTGAATCACCTAATCTTTTGATTGATATTGATCAGCCTGGGAAACACGATGCTGATCGATTTAATGAATTATCACTGTTGAACTCTGCCGCGATTGCCGATCTGCAGGCGTCCTTAACTTCCTTGCAATTTGCGTTAAAAGTCCTCCTAAAACTATGTGGGAAAATACATGTAAATACAGTCTTGCAGCTAAATTTACCTGGTTCAGGTCCATCCCACGGAGCGGAGTCTGAAGGAATTAAGGAGCCTGATATATTGATAATTCCAACTAATACAGAGGGGGGAGAGCCCCCTCTAAAAGAAGATCATATTCACTTGACCAAAAAACAGCGCAAAATGGCTAAGAGAGCGACTTTAAGAAACATTCCAGTGGAGGTGGCCTCTCCACTTCCCAATACAGCGAATCCCCAGCAGAAATCTAAAAAAGCAAAAAAAAAGGGCTCTGAAAAGAAAGCAACACCGAGGTAAGGGCCCAGGAACACTCACAACCTGGATATTGCCAGAGAAGTCCAAAGAAATATCAGCAGTGAGTAATGATAGTCAAGACTCTATTCTTATAGACAGCCCTATTGCTATGGACAACCAATTTTCCACCCCGCAAAGGAATACTCTAAACAGTACCCATGAAAGCATGAACTCGGAGAAGGCATGTCCAATCCCAGCCAGAGATGAAATTAAAGATGAAAATAGGATCTGCATCGTGAAGAACTTGAATCAAAAATGTGGAGGCAAGTGGTTACCACGAGAGGCTATGCTTGAAAAACTTCACTTAATACCTCAATTAAGAGTTATTAGGTCAGAGGACTTCTCATTTGTGGAACCACTGTGTAGCACCAATCCAAAGGTAATGGCACTGCATTGTACGGTTTTGGCTTCCGCACAGCTGATCCGTAAATACAGAGGCAATCTGGCGCAGGTGGGGTTGGGGGTGGATGTTAATCCTAACGATGAAGACCCATTGATTAAGGATAAATCTAAATCTACTAAAATTAATGACAAAATCAAACCCCCCCCTAATTACCGGTAAGCAGGTACAAATGAGTGACATTCAGAATACACTTAAGTGGTTAGCAGAGGCTCTGCCCATGGCTATAAACAAACCATGAACTTGCTCATTGTTGTCCTGGAACACGAGGGGTTTTAAACATTTTATTGCAACTAATGGGTCACTACCTTTTATTATGAACCATTCTTTTTTATGTTACAAGAAACCTGGCTGATGGCTCTGATTGTGATAGATGGCTTTAAACTATACCACACTCCTGCTAAAAAAGGGCAAATGGGAAGACCATTTGGTGGACTGATGACTGGGGTGGGCAAGCTTATAACATCAAGAGAAATACCCACCGAACTAGAGGATAACATTAATGCGGTGGAGGTCGTCACATTAATTAAGGACGACTGGGCTAAGTTATTGCTGATTAACCTTTATAACCCCCATGATGCATCTGTGAGTGACCAAATTCAAGGTTGCATGATTTGCTGAGTTATTGGAAGAGTGAATGTAAAAGCAATCTCATTGTTATTGCAGGAGATTTTAATTGTCTTATCAAGGGAGAAGGAGGTACGACCAATAATAAATTACTATACCCATACCCTCTTATGCAACATAACAATGATGAGGAAGGAAAGAAATGGTTATGTTTCATAAAGAGTTGGGATTTGGAATGTCTAAATGGAAGAACTATGAGCGACCGTCCAGGTCACTTCACATGGGTAGCAGGTGTGGCACATCGTACCCTGGACTACTGTTTTACTAGTGCAGAGGTGGCATCCCTGGTTAATGATATGAGAGTGGTTGAGAATGATTGGAGTGATCACAATGGTCTCAGTTTAACCCTGAATAGTTATATCAAATCACCCCCTAAAATGATGACGGGAAGCCTTTTTGTCAATCACTCAATTTCTCGACTAATTTGGTCAGAGAAAAATATTTCTAGAGCTTGCCGGGATTGTGGTGATTGGGATAATAATCATTATAATAGGTTTGTTAAATTATCTATGGAGGACTTGGAAGGGTGGATCTATAACTTCACTGGTAAATATAAAACCAAACAATCATTATTGGTTATTAGAGAACAGGGTTCGACTGAGACCTATGATAAGACAATAAGAGATGCTAAACGCATACTTAGAAGGGAGATACGTATAATCAGAGCTACCACAAAATCCATTATTACTATTCATGCTAGGATTAAAGAGATAAAAAACAGGTATAGATCATTGCTGAAACAACGGAAAAGGGTGAAAAAACTGGCATGTTGGCAAAAGACTGTGAGGATTATTTGCTCAAGAAATTCCCGTAATATTTGGGCACTTCTGGGGGATGCGATGGGTAGCAGGGAAACTCCGCAAATAAACCCGATTGATGCAGACGAATAGGTGAATTTCCTTGAGAAACGTAATGGGACTAGGGTTGCTAATTCCGAAACAACCGGAATACCTATACAAGCTCCGATGCCCCTCCAGGTGAATTTGGAAGAGCTCATAGATAAGATCTCTAAACTCAAAGCCTCAAGGGCTCCTGGCCCGAATGGGCTTTCTAATCTGCTTATGAAGAAAAACCCAGTGTTCTGGGCTAACCTCTTAAAAATACTCTTTGAAAAAGTGCTTCAAGAGGGGAGAATACCGGATACTTGGCAAAAAGCAATTCTAGTACCCGTATTTAAAAAAGGAAATAGATCCGATCCGGGAAACTACTGTCTGCTCTCGATGCTAGACTGTTCAGGTAGATTATTTGCATCTTTACTTTTACAGAGTTTGCAGACTTGGGCAGAAAATTCAGGTATCCTGGACCGCTTTCAGAGCGGATTTAGAACGGGATATTCGACTACGCACAATTTATTAATTATGAATAGTCTAAGAGATAAAGCCCTGTCAGCTAATAACCCTCCTTTGTATGCCTTATATATTGATTTTAAGGCGGCTTTTGACACAGTTAATAGAGAAAAATTGTGGATGAAGCTGAGGGGAATGGCATGCCCGGAAGGATTGATCCATTACCTACAACTCCTGCGCCAGAATACTTCTGTTCAGTTGAGGCTTGATGGAGGTGGATCATTCACCAGGGCGATTAAACAATCAGAGGGGTGTAGCAGGGATGCGTAACTGCACCCACAGTGTATAATTTGTTTGTCTCTGATATCCCTGAATATTTACGCACGGTATGTAACTGTCCCCCGAAAGTTGGTAGCCAACATTGTTTAGTTATGGCCTACGCGGACGATGTGGTTATCTTTGACCACACGTTCAGTGGAATCCTCCGCTCGGCTGAGAGGCTCTGGGAATATGCAAAAGTGAATGAACTCACTATTGACCACACGAAAACAGAATTGATACTGTATAGTCATGGTAAGGTGAGCCGCCCGAGAATGACGATGAGAGGAAAGGAAATTCAATACACACAGTGCTACTGTCAGGAATTCAGCTCGACACACATGGCGGAAATGGAGAATGAGTCATTCACGATACCAACAATGGAACGCAAGATGGCGGCTCATCAGCGCTATTACCACACGACGATTACCGTTCTAGTTGTTTCCAACATGGCGACCGCGTCTGCCCATTCTATATCTTCCTCTCTATGGTTGGGCCAGACGCGTCGCTTCTGTTCGCTTCACCTCGCTTCGCGCTGGTGCCTTTTCTAACTTTCTGCAATACTACCGCTGAGGTTTCAAAGCCTCTCATCCTCTCTTTTGCACTCTGCGTACTTTGTCTGAGTTCCGTCTCAACTTATTCTACTTTTCCTTACCTTACCTTTTCCCCGTTTCCCCTCTTGCCTTCGTTCCCCGTGCACTTGTGTGCGGTTCATTTCTACTCTACTTCCTTTCTCGCTTCCTTCTTACTTTTCTCCTTGCCTACTACATAGAGCTCAACCGGACTTCCTTCCACGTTGCTGCTCGAGTTCCTTTTCGCCGAGCGGATTCCTGAACCGTTCCGTCCACAAGCCTGCTGCACTCGACTTCCTCTACATTGCTGCTCGACCCTTCTTCCCGAGCGGATTCCTGGAATCGTTCCTCCTTCAGCCTGCAGTACTTACCATTCTTCCACAGCTACTCGGAAGACACCATCCTCTACGAGACACAATTGGGTTTTCTTCCCCACGAGGGTTTCCCAAGGGTACTGCCCCCGGAGTGCACTGAGTCCAGTTCTCTGGCCTCTGAACACTTTGGGGGAATTACCTATATACCTCAGAGCTATTCTACTCCTCTGCTGTTTCCGGACATTCGTGAGTACCTAATTGTAACAGCTACAAATACCTAGGAGTGGAATTTGATTCTAGTGGGAATTTTCAATCCTGTGTGCAAAACCGTAAAATAAAAGCGGCCCAACTAACCGCTCTGATCTGTAACTTCTCTCGCAATCAGAGTGGTTTTTCTATCTGGGCGGCTCGCCAATTCTACATCCAAAGTTGGGTCCCTATGGTGATATATGGACTGGAAGCCCTGGTCGATCTTAACCTTGATTGGCTCCAAATACTGGAGGGTAAATTCTGGCGTAAGCTTTTAGGTTTACCACAGGGAATACCGATGGCGATACTGAGATTAGAATTAGCCCTACTCTCGTTAAAAGCATTGGTCTTAAAGAAAAGAGCTGACCTTTTCATTAAGATGCATATGAACAGTACCAATCAACTCTTGATGACGATGAAAGAGGACATAACTGGGAATAAACAGGTTAAGCTTGTGAGAGAAATGACCACTCTATTTGAGATGATCGAGTGGACACCCAACTGGGGTGATAACTTTGAATACTTGAAAGCCCAAATGGGGGAAAAACTAAACATTTGGGACTGGCAAAACAACTTTAAACATCTGGAAAGCCTACACAGCTATGGGTTTATATCCCATTTACTTTACACCTATAGAAGGGCACAAAGATATCTGAACCTATGCCCTTCAGATAATTTAAGACGCTTTATACTACTCTTGCGTATTAATCACCTACCTGTCTTAACTGTGATAGGACCTGAACGGGCCATTCCCAAACAAGAGCGATTCTGTAGGATGTGTAAGAATGAAATCTCACCCGAAACAGCGAGACACGTCCTTATGCTATGCCCCAGACTGAGTCTAACTTATATAAAACACTACAGTAGTTATGTCCATAATTTAGATCACATCAAGTCGAAAGATTTTTGGTATATGTGTGTTAATACTTTGAATGCAAGTTTACACCTGGCTCTATATAGAGTATGGCATATGGTTAAAGGAAAACTTGAAGAATAGTTACTCCCCCACTCAAAGTTCGCTTAAGAATTATAGGTGATTGGTGATTGATGCTTAGTATCCTTTGCTTATAGGGACGGAGACTTTATGGCTTTGGGGGATAGCCAGTATACAAGAACAATTAAGGGAGGGACTGATTAGTGATCAATGGATTATGGATGGATTGATAAATTACATTCTCCTTGCACGGTTAAAAACATTTTCTTTTCTACTTATGTATTTTATTCAACACAGGTTCATGTGAAATTGAAGGTAGTGAACTCTTTTATATTGTAACTAATAGTATGACATTTGAACTGAGTTATTTGATGAAGTTATATGAAAGAATAGATGAAGATGAAATGTGTGTAACTTGATAAATGTATATGATGAAGATATTTATTTTTATTTACTGTATTATGTAATTTGATAACAATTTTATGAAATCATGTGTAAGGTTTTTGTTTAAAAAACTATATCACATTAAAATAAAATAAATAAAATAGATACAAAAAGGAGGTCTAGGAGTGCCTACCTTCGAGTTGTATCATCTGACCTTCTTTCTGGGCATATATTGTCATTCTTAGAAGGGGAACCGAATAAATGGGTCAGCGCTGCAAGCCCTACTCACTACAGTTATGAGGAAAAAGGAGGAATTGAGAGGACCAACAGAGTTTATAAGATGGTGCGGGAAGGAGATGTTGCAATGAATGAGATTATATACATATGTGTCAGGGATAGGCTTCATTATGGTTTAATGCAAAACTGGTCCTGAACTTAATGCATTTTATTGGCCTTCTTGGCCCCTAGGTGGGATTTGCTAGATAGAAGACTTCACAATAGATGGGAAATGAACCACCTTTGAGAGTCTACAGAGGAAGGGCGTGGATGCAATTTGGGGGGACCAGGGGTCGCAATTGTGACCCCTGAGTTCTCCCTTGCTACCCCTAAAAATGTTTTTATTTTATTCTTTTGGGGCGAAAACTCCTGGGCTGTGGCCATCACCATGTAACTTTTTGTTTCTGGAGTGGAAAGCTTTCTTGTTCAGGCCTCTTTAAAAAAGAGGGGGTTCCACAAGTGCAACACTTTGAGCAGTGACTCTACATAAGAAAGAATAGGAATAACAAATAATTTGTCTTTCTGCAATTCTATATGATAATTGATAGACTCATTAATGGTTTATTTCAGGCACACTACAGGGGGTGAGTCACTGATTTATTCTGTTCTTAAACACCTCAACTCAGCCTTCAATCCTTCTGAGGTTGATAAATGAATATGAACACAGGTTGGGGATATTGTATGTATATTTGTTATATATATATAAAGCACTTAAATGTAAGCGCTATATAATAACACAATTATCATTTGGCCTTGGTCGTCTGCCTGCATTCACAGTAATTTGGTAATATCTGCCTATACACACTGATATTAACTATACATATTTTGATGCATTCTTGTATGAAATGTATGTCACATTATAGTGATATCGTAACCATATTTCATATGTTTCATTTTGTACTTAGGAACAATGCTATGTGATGGCACTTTCGATTCTGTCAAGGGGTGAAAGGCTGTGCCTCATCGCTTCCCATGATGTCACTTCGGGGTGGGGTCAAATGACATCACTTCCGGTGATGTCATCAGAGGTAAAGGGTCATGTGATGTCACTTCCACTACCCCTGGCATTTTGGTGAAATGTCGTCCCTGAGGAAGGAAAAGATGGATGGGTGCACATATGGGCAATACAGAACTCTGAAGAATAGGATTATAAAAATTGACACATTGAGTGAAGGAAGACTGAGTGGGGAGGATGTAGGTGGGACCATGTTACAAATGAGACATCAAGTATAGGTGGCCTCGGCTATGGACTCTCTACTTCAAACCTCTGGTAGGGGGAATCCGGATTTGTTAACTAAATGTTCACAGGTGCTACGCCAGAGTATATCAGAGGGGAACTGGTGTGAGTTTTGTGAAAATGTCAAACTGTCATCTTTAAATTGGGGGATAGACCCCATCATTTCACAGAGTATTTTGGACTTCCAATAGAATGGCAGAGAGGGGATTGTTTTGGGGTTGCACTATAAACACTAGAACATGTGCTCTGGCAGTGTAGCCAGTTTAGCAGGTTTTGGGATGATGTTGCAAGGATGGTGAACACTGTTCTGAAGACAACTATGAATTTTAGTTCGGAGACAGTGATATTGGCCAGAGGACTCACAGGTAGATGGCCTATCATTCCCAAATAAATGCTAGTTATTCAGAGCTGTAATGATAGCCAAGAAATTGTTACTAGAGGTATGAAAAACAGTGAGTCCATCAACCAAGGCAGAATGGGTACAAGATGTATGTAGGCTATCACTGATTTAGACGGTTTTGTGGAAAAGAAGGAATAAACTGAAATTATTTGAAGATGTATGGTCTCGATTCCTTAAGATTGTACTTTAACCTGTTTCTCTTGGGACATGAGTTAAATGAGGATGGTGGATGGAGGAAGGGAATTATACTCTACTTGGATGCTATTATTTGTGCATTATGTAAGTAATTTTGGCTTGATTTTAATGTAAAATATAATATGTAAATTAAAAAACATGAAGGATGTCAACGGATTCAGAATTTCTTGCAATGTGAAATGTATGCGTCTCAATAATAATACATGTCCATAACAGAAATTTTGAGAGAAAAATAGATTTCAGTCCAATTTGATCATAACTCTGGATGGAAGAAGAGAACACAATCCTATTGTCACATGGCAAAATGCATTGGACCAATCAGCATAAAGGTGAGGATACTTCAGAGAGAGAGTATCTGAGGATACTCTATCATAGGCCCCATCCAATGAGAACATTCTGCATCAAATGATGCTGCATGTGTGGAGTTTATTACATACCTGTCGCCAAACTCACGGGAAATAGAGTTACACGGAAGAAGTGCTGAGTGTGATTGCACCTTTATGTAGCTGGTGGGAATTTCCCTTAAGAATGCCTTTTCCAGAGGGAGCCCAATTCAGAAGTCTTGCGCAAGCCAGAACTATATTGCTTCAGATGGATTTTGTAAACAGGGGACAGACTGAGATCAATGCTTATTTGGCCTAACAGTGTCGAGGTGTGATGTTCCTTCCTGTCCTGTGTCTTTAAAAGACAAGCTAATAGTAATGCCATAACCCAGGGACATTAAGCAATTTATCCCAAGAACTAGTGAACTCCCGATCGCAACTGAATGTATTTTAGGGGAATCCTTTACAAGCTATGTCACTGAATGTGAACTGGGCTGTAAGGGAAATTACATGGAGGAATATTTAAAATAATATGCCCCAGAATTTAGGATTGTGCAGGACACATAATATTCTCTGACAGTAGCTAAATAAATTAATTACCAAGATTTAACAAGGGCAATTATCATCTTGATTTGTATCATTGTGTACGCGTTTCACATAATTACAGCAATTGATAAACCTCTTGAGCTCTGAAAACCATGGTTTACATAGAAAGAGAAATCCTGAATATGCTTATACCCCTTAACATGGAATAGGAAGGAGGATAGTTTTTCCACTTTATTACGAAGAAAATAGAGCCATTTATTTTTAATAATCAGTTTTATTTTTCCAAATCAACACTGCCCAGAAAAGAAAGGGCTCTGCCTTAAGTGGACTCCTAATACCAAGTAAAATGAAGTGTTGACCCTGTTGCGTCCTCAAATCTATAGACCCTTTAAATGAATCTGGATTATGGGCTCCCCAAAAAAAGCGTATAGCCTAAACACAAGCCTGTAGACCCAATAGCCAAACATACCATATCCTGCATTTGAACATATATGTGTCCAAGGTAGAAATCAAAAATGCCCTGCATCTAGAGTAGAATCTGTCATAGAATAAAAAAGTTACATTTGAATCCAATGTTGTTCTCTGATGCCAACACTTATTGATGTGTTAGAGAACATTAAGTGAAATGTTTATTATAAAATGTGTCTCTAATGCCAACACTTGTCGATAGTATTACAGAAAATGAATTGAAATGTATATTGTAAGTTTCCAATGAGAATATTTGATGTTTTCCCTTGACATGTGATGCCAACAATGATAACTTGAGTGTTTAAATTAAAGAAGGGTACCTATTTTTGTCTAGAATAGCTATTTATACTTGATTTTACAACACTGGTTGTGTGTGTGTGCATTGCAAAGGTAAGCAGTAGTGATATAATAGCAGGCAGAGTGTTTCTTTTTTGTAGACAAGCTGCCTGTATGCATATGGAGTATTGTAAGTGAGTCCCCTAACATCTAGGCGGTTAGGGGAGGACCATTAATTATTTTGATTTAATGTTTTAAATTAAACAGAATTTTCAGAATACAAACAGCCTGTTTCTTCCCCCAGAATTTTGGGGTGGGATTATCATGGTAGGGGGTGTTGTATCAGTAGTCATTTCTCTATGGAACAAATCTCACAATTGATATATTTTATAGGTGACGTCACTACAATCTCATGTTTTTATTTACTGTACTTATCATGGGCTCTTTGCAGATTATTCCAAATAAAGAAAATGACGATCATAATGATGATTCAAAATTGACTGCTAAACTGGAACCAAAAAATCAAAATTTGCAAAATACAAATACAATCAATCAGATGTGCAATTTGGTGTAGCAGAGTTAATTGTTGTCCTCATTGCCATTCAAATTATGGAGGTTCCCAATTGTACAGCGAGTTCAAGCCCTCCATATAAAGGCCAATGACACCCACATCCACCTTTCCTTTGAGGGCAGAGAGGGCAGCAGTTCAGCATCACTGAGCCTCGTTCACATTTGTTGCTGGTAAAAGAAGTCGCTTTGTCATAAATAGTGCCAAAAAAGGGGCATTTTTAGAGCAAAGCCTCGCACGGCTTAACAAACTGGCCTTCCAATGGAAAACCTGCGCTTAATATTAATTTCACTGTTTTTGACCCCTTTCCTTTGAATCTCAGTGAGACCTATGGATATTGGGTGTATCCCAATTAACTAATTTTCCCACTAAAACTCATACATCTGGTGCAAGTGATAGGTAAATGGGTCTTGGTACACATGAACTAAAAGAACACATTGTACATAGTGCTCACATAATGTGGCTTAACAAACAAAGATGATGGGGAACCAGTCCTACCCAGAAGGTGGCGCAATGCTTAGAGCAAGAGGCTCACCTTACCTCAAGGGCTTATGCGTATCGCACTTGTTGGAGCTTCCTGTTCCGCCACCAGGGATGCTCGCCATCCAGAGCATTCCCACTCAGCATCGGGAGCTCAGCATTTGTGGGGTCTGGGTACAAGGGTGAGCATTAGGAAAATGCTAGCCAAGGGGCCTGGAGGGCCATATGAACAAGTGAACTGGGACTCATTTGACCCACCCATGTGCACAAAGGTTACCCAAAGCTGGGGCTCTTCAGATGTTAGACCAACCATAGCTCCCTGTGCTGCCCAACCCACCGTCAAAATATCCACTCATTGCTCTCAGTGGAGTAAACAAAGGAGTCACAGACCTACACGAAGAGGACCATGTGTTCCTTGAGGCTGCAAGCTGGGACCACGCATCTGCCATTGGTAAGTCTAAGGAGGATCAACAAAAACTGTGAAACGGGTGGGAAATCTACCCTCCTGTGCCTGCTAACTCTACAATGGGCATATTCTTGTAGTCGTTTTACTCTTGCAATTGTCTCCAGTGTTGGGTCTTTTGACAGTAAAAGTAGTAGGAGTTAATTTTTGTTAGATTTAACCACTTCTGTGGCTTTTCGGGCTGCTCTGCTAGTAGGATAGTGTGACAAAAGTGTGTTGCTATCTTGAGCAACTCTGCAAAATAGTACCCCCGTGTGTGGCTTCCACAACAGAAAATGCTTAGCGAGTGTGGGTGCTTAGCCCCTTTTCTTAAATTGACTGTGGCTGTTTAGATGCCACCCTGTAGTGATTAAATGTTAATGTAGTTTATTTTGCAATCTCAGAGGAACTTTGCTGGTCATCTGGCTAGTCACATGGGTGTTCCGAGGGGGTGAGGCTGCAGACTCTTCTCCTGGGCCCGTTTGAGCGAGTGGCATTCTTGCCACTTGATCAGGGATTGGTTGATATCTGGGAGGAATGGTTAAAAGTATAAAAGTGCTGGAGGGGGGCACCATTTTCTGCAGACAGTTTCATAAAGACGACCCTCCTTTATTCAGGCAATATTCGTACGTTTGGATAAGCATTGTGTTTTTGTTGCCACAAGAACTGGCATGCATGGACAGGTTAGGCAGGTTAACATGGGGACATAACCTGACGTGAAGAAGACAGCCATGAAAATGATAAAAGGAGCTTGCAGAGTCCCTTATCCATTTCCATGGGCTGCGTGTCAAAGGGAGGGATGGAAATGAGTTTGATGCACTGTGCCTTATCAATTGCACAGTGCAGGGCCTACTGCCTTTAGGTTGACTGGTGGGGACCGAGGGGCAAGGAGAAGGCAGAGGTGGCGGCTGCGAAAATTATAGGCAGTGGGGACAGGAAAGGGGCAGGGGGTGGGTGTTTGGGAGCGCCTACATCTGGCATGGAACACAGGCTTTCATCACTGAATAAAGCCTGCGTTACCAGATAGTGGATTGGGCAGTGCTTCTCCCATGAACTCTAATGTATTTTTAATTGTACATTTCAAAGAGATGGGTGATATTTATGACTAGCTGGGGCGCGAAAGGCGTAATATATAAAAGTTGGAACTTCATTTGTTGATGGTGGGTGTGGCAACTGGGGGAGTCAACTTAGTCGGTTACAAAAGTTTAAGATTAATGGTTAAATGTTAAAGATGGACGTCGTGGTGAGAGAAATAGTTGGGGACAATGGTATATTGTTAGGGAAATTGCTGATGACAGGAGGGGGCGTTAGAGAAGGCAAAGGTGGGTAGAGTGTCAGTACGCTCGTAGATAGCTGCAGCCTGGGACAGGCACCAAGCCTACCTTAGCATTGCTTGCTGAACTTTGACCTGTCACATCAAAGCAACATTTTCCCCTTTGCTGTTGCCTGCAGTATGTGCTGTCTCCCCTAGCTGACCGTGGGCATTGTGAGACTGTCTCAATTAGAAGAAAAACACGAAAAGTGTGCCAAATCTGAGGCTACTGATATTAAGAATACATGCCATTTAATGTACAATTTTCTCACGCAGATGTGGTGAAGGACGAATGTATATGCACTGTTATCAATGTCTGACATCTTACATCTCTTTTTCGCGGGCATATTTTAAAATACTCACGCTTCGCTTGATATAACAATGAGGAATTGTATGGTTTTATCTAAAAGTGGAAAGTGTGATCTGGTCTAAGCACAACGTGACATATTGCAGTTTCTTGGATGCATTGTCAGAGAGGTTGATATTTGCCACCAATGCCAGGGAAGCGTCGGTCAGGACTTAAGTTGCAGCAAACGTTATGGAACAGGAAATGTACACGGCGATTTTTACACGCTGATTCATGGAATTATTTGTGTGTAAATGCGTATTCCTCAAACAGGGATTTGCGGGCAGAATGGCACGCAAATCCCCGTTTTACACGCAAATAAACACATAAATCGAGGCCTGTGAGAATAAAAAACACGCAATGTCAAGATAAAACGTTTTCAAATCCACATTTGGCAGCACTTGCCGCATGGCGCAAAGTACGCACACGCAATCAGGGCTTAAGTGAACTCTTTCCGTTTCATTCCACACATCATTTCTAACTCTCGAAGTTTACGCATGTTTGACACAGTTCTGTGTGAATACCAGTACATTATAAATCAAAGTCACACGTCTGCGTGGATTAGCTTAGAAAAAAGGACACACGTGAAACCGCACATCTGTAAATCGACCCTGTAGGGTTTGGCCATCACATAGGCCCGTCTGTGTTGTGCCGCTTGTCCTGCCCAATGACGGCCCCATGCTGCCCCCTTGCTTATTTTCTGAAAGGAGTTACAACGTTTGATGTCCGAGCACATTTTCACTGGAGCAGCAGCAGGCCTGAAAATGTTTCTTCCCTGTTAACGACTTCTGCAGTCATTTCAGTGTTTTTTTTTTCTCTCCAGAGTTAACTAATTCGGTTCTGATTGCTTTGATGCCCTGCTGGTCTCCTCCCTGAACCCCCAGTTTTTAAACAGCGGTTAACCGAGTGCTTTCGAAACTTGCTGGCTTTTGAAAACGCTGAGGCCAGTGTTTATTTCTTAACCAAGTCAGAGAGCACCCGAACCCTCGCACTTGTGCTGCTGGAAGCATTACGTCACATCTGGTTTCTTCAACTCTTCCGAGGGAATGCGCGACAGGGAACTAATCATCATTCAGATATCAGACATTCCGGCGTTCAGACGCATGCATTATTTTTAAACCCTACGAGCCTAGATTGATATCTGCTGATGAACGTAGCCATTGAATCCCGGCAAAGCCAACTCAGCCTTTCATCCTTCCGCGGTCGATAAATGAGTACCAATTTCGGTTGGGTGATATTGTATGTAAATATGTGCTCTGTAAAGCGCTTTGGATTAAGGCGCTATATAAATAATACATCATTATCATTATCGGAAATGCACAATACAATCCGGAGATGTTTCTCTGTGACATTGACGTCGTGCGACCTTTTATAAGGGGAAAAGAACATGGGGTCAAAAACAGTGAGAAAAGAGTGCAGGTATTCGAAGTGCCAAGGACGAGTATGCTCGTCCTTTTCACATAGACGTGCATAATAGCCTGGCCCTTAAGGGGTTAAGTTTGGTTGACACTGGAGCATCACGCTCCGCTCGGAACGCTTTTGAATTTCCCTAGGTTATGCATTCTGATGAAATGTGCAATGCTGTCGGGATTGGAGGTACACCCATACCTCACTCTGGGTCTCCACCACTTACGGTTACTCTGGGTCCTACCTCTGACAACCATGCATTCTTGTTGGGTCCATATTCCCATGTTAATCTGTTTGGTCTGGATTTATTGTGTAAACTAAGCTGTTCCATTTCCTGTTCACCAAATGATATATTTTTTGACATTCTACAGGGAAATAAGGTTTATGCTGCATACAGGAGAATCCCAATTCGAAACCCAGGAGACCGAACCGTTGCTCCCTTGCTACAGCAGGGAGTGTTGGATCGAGTCCCTGCCAAATTATGGTCCATGCATGCAAATGCTCAATGCCAAGCCAGTCAAATCACCCTGAAACCAGCTAACCCTCTGCCATGTGTATCTCAGTACCCCATCTCCAGAAAGGTAGAGGAAGGTATACGCCCCGTCATAGAGACCCTGCTTGAACAAGGTTATTGTGTCCACACATAGCCCATGCAATACCTCGATCCTGCCTACCAAGAAGCTAGGTAGAGAGGTCTGTCATTTTATCCAAGACCTGCGTGCAGTTAATGCTGCTGTTCAGCCAGCTTTTGCCATGGTCCCCAACTCTGCTACCATCCTGTCCTGCATCCCTGCATCAGTCCCATATTTCACTCTTATAGATTTGTGTTCAGCATTTTCTCCATAATGAACCACCAGACAGATGTGTTCGCCTCTACCAATAAATCTGCACAGTACAAGTTCACACGTCTTCCTATGGGGTATGTAGAAAGCCGCATCCTGTTTTCTCAAATCCTAAAGAAGGATCTTGGCCCATCATGAGGGTCCATCCTGGTGCAGTACGTAGACAATTGCTACAGAACTCCCCCTCCTTGGAAGCCTACAAGCAGGATTCCCTTGCACTGTTGCCAAAAAAGGTCACAAGGCGTCCAAAGATCAGATACAATTGTGCTTAACCTTTGTTCAATACTTCGGCTGTGAGATTTCAGCAGAGACAGACACCTGTCCCAGGATCATATTAAGGTGATTCAGAAAGTTTCTGTGCTCCAGACCAGAAAGCAAATGAGAGAGTTTCTCTGGGTGGTTAATTACTGCAGATAGTGGGTCGCAGGTTATGTCACCATAGTTAAGCCCTTTTCAGACCCTCACTTATGATTCGACCCAGAACCCCTGTCATGGTCCAAGGACACTGTAGATGCTTTTGTCACCATAAAGCAAGCACCTGCAACAGCCTCAGCTCTGGGTTTGACTGATTATCACAAGCCATTTCTGTTATATTCTGTGATGAGCGGGATGGGTTTACCCAAGGAGTATTGAAACAGTTGCATGGTGATAAGCATCACTCTGTGTCTTTTATACCGCACTGTTGCATAGGATCTTGTGAAACTGCACTCAGAGCATTACTGTAAGCTGTTGTGGCTGCAATCCTGCTGGTAGAAAGAAATGATTCACTGGTACAAGGTCACCCTGTCACAATATCTGTACCCCACTCAGTGTTAGCCTTGCGGTTGTAGGGAAAGACACAGCATGTGTCGACTCCGTCTCACCAAATATGATAAACTGCTCATGTCTGCTCCCAACGGTAACTTACACCACTGTCCAGTTCTGAAACCTGCCTCCTTATTGTCAACCGTGCCGGATAGGGAACCACATGATTGTCTGTTGGTTATAGAAATTCTTATGTCACCCCTCACTGATCTACAAGCCATCCCGTTGCAAAGCCCTGACATGATACTTTTTGTGGACGGCTCATGTCTTCGTAACCAGGAACCGGAGAATTGGTCACAGGTTACTCCATATGTACCCCCAATGCCGGCCACCATGGCTACCATTTGCCAAGTGCCAAGTCAGTCCAGAAAGTCAAACACATGGTTCTCACACAAGTGTGTGTCCTAGCTAAATTCAGCACCGGTTTGCACCAACTCCCAAAATGCTCATGGAGTAGTGGATTATTTCAGGGTACTCTGGAAGCAGCAAGTTTATTTAACATCTACAGGTACCCTTATATTGAATGGAAAAAATGGGCCAGCCCTTCTACATGCTTTATTGATCTCAGCTGCCCCGGCTATAGACAAGTGCAAAGGACAGGACCCTTCACTGTCCTTTACTGCCAAAGGCAATACACTAGAGACAATGCAGCTCATTCAGCGGCCCTAAAAGGGCACCTGGCTCCTAACAAAACGCTTGTTTGTGTTGCAGTCCAACATTCACAGATTGCCTCCCTCCCCAGCCTGGCCATATTACAAGACCAAGCTCCTAAATAGGGAAAGGTGAACTGGACCCAGAGATTGTGTAAGTTGACAGAGGACTCACTTTGGCATTCCCTAGACCACCGCCTGGTGGCACCCAAGGTAGTCCTTCCTTATCTGGCCCGAGTGGCCCATAGAGTTACCCACTCAGGTAAAAATTCAATGATTTCCCAAGTGAACTGGGAACACCTATACATGCAGGTGCTGGACCAGGACCCCAGCTCCACAGTCTTTTCACAATGGTGGCGTCTCCGCAGGAGCTGCCTTCAGGCTCCTTCATCAGCCAACCAAAGCACTGCAGGGAACAACCGCAATCCAGGTCCCAATCCTCCAGCTTTTGTCCCCACTGGACCTTATTACTTAGGTCCGGTACTGTACGCCCTGTGGTCCCACAGAAAGGAGCTGAAAGGGCAGTGATTCAGGAAGCAGTGCCAGTCAGCATGCTGATATACCGCTGAACCAGACCACTGCATGACGATGAATCTTCCTGATGTAGTAGTGCACTGGCAAAGATTGGAAGATGCTTCAACTGATATGTCAGTACCAGCTGGATTTTTCACCTGTTGTTATCATCTCCTGGTCCTACTCTTTGTCCTAAGGACCACAGTTAGTTTGTGGCTCTGGTACTATGGATAGTTTGAATTTCTTTAGCATCTGTTGCTGTGACACAGTCACAAACTGTGTGAACTGCTTGAATATTTGCTCAGCAGAGCCAGTGCCCAAACCTGGTTGGAACCTTTTTGAACATTGACATTTATCCTGTCATGGAATTGCAGAAAGTCATACCCTGAACCGAAGAGACTATGGTGGACTATACCACATGAACTGCCCCTCACCAATGCAAACTGATCTCGAGTCCCCTTTACCCAACTTTATATTCCAAGACGGACAAGACCACCCCAGCATCTGATGTCCAGGCTCAGGTCCTAGGTACTCACCAGGGCTGGTTACCTGACTGCTGTTATTATCGTTGTTAGCTCATCCATTTGCATCCAACGAACTGTGATTGCTGATTTTAAAACCACATGTTATTAAAATGTTGGTCCATCTGCTCAACCCTAGGTCCATAGAGAAAACATCTACCTTCACCTCTCCTCACAGTACCTCTGCATTTTTAACATTTCGGATTGTTGGGTGTGTGCAGAGTAACCTCATGATTTGTCCTCTAAGATCCCCTTAGCCCCTATTTATTCCCTTGGGGGATGTCTGCCTGGATCTCAAACTGGTAATTCGATCCTGATGCCCCAGACCATGTAAAAATTCACATTCCCAGATGGGGTTTACTGGTCCTCCAAATTTCCCCACCCCAGATCAGGTATCCGCACATCCAGATGCATCCTAGCCCAAAACAAAACACTGAATCGGAAGGCTTCATTGCTGGAATGGGTTATACCAGCTCTTGGGGTTAAACTGAACTGGAACCACCTGACCCGGCTGTCACGACTGACTGAGTATATTGCAAAGGTTACTGCATCTTCCCTGATGTTGCTGTCCCACAAGCAGGTAGCCATCCGAATAATGGTTCTTCAGGACCGTGTGGCTCTGGACACCCTCTTGGCATCACAAGAAGGGGTATGCGCAGTGAAGAGCAAATGTTGTACTTTTATACCCAGTTTCATCAGCAACATCACAGACATTTGCCCTCATTCCGAGTTTGGAGGTAATCATGGCGCTATTTGCGCCATGACTACCTCCAATACTGGTACCGAGTCCGCCCTGGTTCAATGGGGACTTACCGGTTTATTCTGACCTTTGCGGGACCAGTAAGCCCCCATTGAAAAAGCCATTCCCCATTCCCATTTCAGCCCCCATAGGGCTCAATGGGAAGGCGCTAATAACGGTACCGCAAATTGTGCTACCGTTATTAGCTCTGAAGTCCCTTAACGGGCCCCGTCCATAACACCTGGTAAAACCAGGTGTTAAGGAAGAATAGGGCGCTAAGGGATTACCGGCACCAATGTCCTTAACGGTGCCCAGTATCCCTTTGCGCCCAATTCGGAATGAGGGCCATTGTCTACAACATCCCTAATACAACAAGCAGTCTCCATGTCAGCCCTGCTTCCTCCTGGACATTTTGGCCATGGGTAGTGAGTATTCTGGGGCCCCTACGTGCTTCTTTTGGACAGATCCTACTCATAATACTGGTTTTCCTCCTAATCCTATCCTGTCTGGTGATGAGTTGAACATGTCTTACCAGTGCTGGCAATCCCTTACCGCCCACCTCGTAATGAGGCCCATTGTGCCATCCGGGAAGAGAAGGGGTCGGGATTCACTGCTCTACTATTAAGAGTGAGTCCTCTGCTGCTCTCTGCAGTTCATTTGGCTGTACGAAGGTTCATAAGGCTGTCCGTGAACCAGGAGTTGGCATGGGTGATAGGTTTTGCTTTGCAACAGCCTAGGGGGGCTACTTTGTCAATGGCCTCTTTGAGGGTTTGGTTATAGAGTGTTACCAAGGTGGTAAGGTTGGAGGTGGTGTTCGTGTGGGTGATGACTGGAAGTAGTAAGGGAAGCATGTTGTCAAAGGTGATGTTCTAGAGGTTTCTTGTGTGTGCCGCTGGGGTAAATTGCGGTAGGATGTTGGGCTTAGATGCAAAGCTGATATTAAATTGAATGATGTTGTGGTCTGACCACGGGCAAGGTGTGTTGGCTAAGATGTTGGTAAGACAATTCAGGTCAGCTAAGAATCTAATGTGTGTCCTTTGTCATGTGTGGGGCTTGTGATTCTGAAGGTAAAGCCTTAGGCTTCTATAGTATTGGTGATGGTGGTGGCCTGTGAGTCGGAGGGGTCATTTAGGCCTAGATTGAAGTCTCCCATGATGATCATTTTTGATAGCGGGTTGGTGTTAGTAGTGAGAAGGGTCGCTATGCCTTCCTCAAAGGATGTTAGAGGGCTGAGCAGTCTGTAGATAAGGTGGATAGTGAGGGTCAATGTGGCAGAGAGTGAGAGTTTGAACAAGATCAGTTCCCCTGATGGGAAGATTTGGTTGGTGATTGCTCTTAGCTGGAGGTTGTTTTTAGCAATGAGCGCAACTCCCCCTCCTTTGGATCCTATTCTATCTTTCCTAATGGATAGTGTATCCATTGGGGATGGTGATGGATATGAAAGGACCGCCTTCTGTGTGGAGCCAGGTTTCTGTGATTTCCAGGAAGTCAAGATCATGGGTGGTGATAAGGCCGGCTATGTCTAGCAAGTGTGCCAGAAGGGATCTAGCATTGATGAAGGTGCCCTTAATTTTGGATAATGCAGATGTTTGCCCATTGTTCCAGGGGTTGGATGTGAGCTTTCCTAGCTTGTTCTTTTTTACTGTGTCCTTTGAGATTTGGATAAGTTGAGAGGCTAGCCATTTGTTTCTGAGTTCGAGGGAGCATGGAGCTGTGTGTGCCGTGAGGCTTGGAATGGAAGGTTCATTTTTGGACTCTGTGAGGTCCAGAGTTTTCTGTTCCGTGGTTGTCGTGGGAGTGGTCTGCAGAAACATGGGACACAGGAAGGGCCGTGTCTTGGGAAGGAGGTGGGAGGAAGGGATGTCTTGTGAGTCAGGGAGCACAAGTGCTATTTGCATAGTGCTTTTTGATTTGCATGTTAGGTTGGGGAGGCGAGTGTTTGGTAACCCTAAGAGTGCCATGGTGATCTAAGTTAACCCCAGTTGGGTGGCTTGTTGAAGATTATCTGCTAGAAGGAGGTAGTACAAGACAAGGCTTGTGGGATTGGCCCCTGGAGGAGAGTGCCTTAGGTTGGATATGGCCCCTGGTTTGCAAATAGTAGCGATTTGGACCTATCTGCCTTTGTGTATAAGGAGTGGGCATGTGCCACAATAAGGCATGTCAACATATGTTTTTTAGTAGTCTGGCATGGAGCGCACAACAGAGTTTGATTAGCAGACACATGTAGATATGCAGATTCAGTGGTCAGGCCTGGAGCACAGGGAGCACACAACAGAATTTGAATACCAGACACATAATAATATGCTAATTCAATGGTCAGGCATGGGGCACGGGGAGAGCGCAGCAGGTTTAGAAAAATAAACATCACTAAATATAGTATTTAGCAGTCAGGCAAGGAGGGCGGAGACCGCGCAACAACATTTGAAATCCAGATACATAAGGATATGCTAATTCAGTGGTCAGGTATGGAACGTGGAGCGTGCACAACAAAATTTGAATAGCAAACACATAAAACTATGCTACATCAGTGGTCATGCATGGAGCACGGGGCGCGCAACAACATTTGAATAGCAAAAACATAAAAATATGCTAGATCAGTGGTCATGGATGGATCGCAGGAGGCGCACAACAAGATTTGACAAATAAACACAACGAAATATAATATTCATGAGTCAGGCATGGACATAAGAAGATGCTAATTCAGTGGTCAGGCATGGAGCGCAGGAGGCACGCAACAAGATTTGACAAATAAATGCAACTAAATATAATATTCAGCAGTCAGGCATGGAGTGGTCAGGCATGGAGCGCAGGAGGCACGCAACAAGAATCAACAAATGAACATGATGAAATATAATATTCATCAGTCAGGCATGGACATAAGAAGATGCTAATTCAGTGGTCAGGCATGGAGCGCAGGAGGCGTGCAACAAGATTTGACAAATAAATGCAACTAAATATAATATTCAGCAGTCAGGCATGGAGCGTGCAACACGCACACATTTTTTTTAACAATAGATACACTAGGTGTAATGTTCAATAGTCAGGCACAGAACGCAGTGCGAGCGTGACTTAGGTCGATGTGCAGGGTTCGGGAGTATGTATTGTAAACTTCTCAGTTTGTTGTGCCATTGATGGTAGTATGTAGGCACTTTAGGGTTTGGATCTCCATGGGTTGGGTGTGACTCGCATTCGGGTTGCCCTTGCAGTCAAGAAGTGTGAGGGGCGGGTTAGGCAGCATGTGGTTGGACGAGCAGGCAGCAGTCGGGTGCTGAGAGCTTCTGAATGGTTGTTTCTCTGGGCGAAAAGGATTGGATCAGGTTAGGTTAGAAAGCTGTGAGGGCGAGACTGCAACAGGGGTGTATGGAGCTCTCAGACAGTGAGAAATAGGGAGAGGTTGGGCGGAAAGGCTCTGCAAAATGAATGTAATCTTACTAGTAGTGTAGAGCTATCTGCTGTGTTGCTCCATGCTCTGCCAGGCTCAGACAGGGGTCTTAAACGTGGGCCTTTGGTGGGGGCTGGCATTTGCCTACCGGCTCCCTGATTGGACTGCTTAAATGGCCAGGCAGCCAATCAGAGCAGCATCATGCTCTATTGCAAAAGCACTGTGGTGCTGGTTAAACGCGCAAGCTATTTTAGAGAGGGTCTCTCTCTCATTTCAATATGAATACCTCGAATCAGAGGTACTTGTGCAAGTTTCAATTGTAGTGGGTAAAGCACAGGATCAACGCAATGTCATAATTTCATTTTATCAGAATGTCGTATCGCTCGTCGGTCAATATGCATTCAGCCCAGGGGGGCTTACCTTAAAGTAGGTTGCCAGGGCCATTTGTGACTCTGGTCACGTGTTCAGTCAGCGGCAGGCAGGCGGCAGCTTCCAGGTCAGCCTGGTTGCAGAGAGTGGCGTTGGATAATGCTGGGGCCTTAGTCTCTGGTAGAACAAAGCCCACCATTAATCAATAACTTATTTATTAACTCAGCCGAACAGATACAGCTGTGAGTATATGTTACAAATATAAAAATACAAGAAATGTAGCTCTTGAATACCAACAGACGCACCACCCTTACAGTTTATGACAGTTGGCGGGTAAAAGATGCTGAATCTAGTACTTTAGTGTAACAATGCTTCAGAAGACCAATGCACAGATTTGGAAAAAATGAAGTGGATGTTTTCATTTAAATAGTTCCAAAATTAAATCATATTGTTATTGGCCTTAACTTCCAAAAGCTTTACTTGATTTAAAAACCAAAAATAGATTTGAATTCAGCAGAGTGCTCCCCATCCATCATCCATTTATAAACATGATATATTAATGTGTGCACATTATTAATATATTAACATATTTTAATAACATTCTCATACTACCAGTTATTGAGATGTAAAGGATGTTAAACTGACACAAGTGGTAAGATTTTATAGGGATATATCATCAACAAATTGTGCAAAATATTCAATCCTTTCCTTAATCAAGATTGGGCAGATTAACAACAGATGTAACAATGTTTCTATTTCGCCTGCAGTTCGACAAAATCAACAAACCCTCTCTTATTCAGTAATTTGCCTACGTATAAAGCTTATTTAATTGGTGTTTAATACATTGAATCTAAATCACATCGTACTATTTCTCGTTTTTCTCGATGGATATTTTACAATGTTTTTCTCCGGCTCAGGATACCATTTCCATGCAGATGTGATTTGAGAAAAATTTAAAAATTAATTTTTCAATTTCAAAATCACTGCATTATTTTCAACCCAGTCAAAGGCTTTGATCAACGTTTTTGCCTTTTCTGGGTTTTCTACAAGACATTTTATTGTCACACCAATATTTGACAAAATCGTTTCAACATCATTTTTGAGAGTGTGCATGAAATCTTCCCTCATATTGTCTCAGAATAATTTATAGGTTGAGTTTTTATCACTATTTAAGCATTTTCTGTATAGGTTTAGCTTTTGCAATCCATTACGCTTTTTAGTGATCGAAGTCCAAATTCATATCGAATTGCTTCCATTGCAATACATTTTGGAAGGAAAAACATAAAGGCCTCTATAGTTTTGAGATATGGGGACATTTTTATAGGGAAAAATTTGAGCCCAAAAGTCAATCTAGGAATAATGTTCATAGAATAAAAATCTCTACATACAGACATTGAAAATGTACCTAACTTCTTCTCTATTTGTTCTCATTTGACACCCAGCCTCTAATGCCTTCACCTGTAGAGATTTTATCATAAACTTGTAAGTCCCAGTACTAGAAAAGGAATATCCTAGATACGTAATAGCTTTCTGTAAATGAATCTTTTCCCCTTCAACATTCCATGCTGGTTTAATGCATTTTTTATTTACTTGTCCCAGATTTATAATCGTGGTTTTATGGGGATTAATTTTTAATTTTAAATTCTTTATGAACTGAACAAAGGCATTTATTAGTCTCTGTAAGCCAATTTTTGTACTATCGAAAAGCAGAATATCGTCCGCATATGCAACCCATTTTATAGGTCTTTACCCCACCTTAGGTACAACTAATCCACTTTTATCTAACGCGACACCAGCTTCGGATACGTATATGTTAAATAAAATCATGGCCAAGGCACAGCCCTGCTTTAGGTTATTCAATACCTTGATCTATTTTGACATTAGACCTTTGTTGCTGAGTCGTACCCGAAGCACTGTATCCGAATATAGGAGTATCAACATATCCAATAGACCTTTGTCAATATTTACATCTTTTAAATTCTGCCATAGCACAGCTTTATCTACCTTGTCGAAGGATGCCGAGAGGGCCATTGATGCTGCATACAAAGGCGTGGCCTTTTTATATTGTACTTTATGCTGCAGTATATTAACAAGAAGACCCCTGGCCTCTGTCCCCATTGCCTTCCTAAATCCAATCTATCTTGGATCTAAGATGTCATATTCGTCCATCCAATTTATCAGTTTTTCTAATACAATTGACGCAAACATTTTTGTTTCCATGTTCATCAACGATATGGGCCGATAATTTAGAGGATTCAATCGGTCCCCTTTTTCAAAAATCATAAGGACATAGGACATCTTCCATGAATCTGGTATTACTTTCAAGCTGATCACATTTCTAAAAATTAAATGAAGTATTTTGGACAATAGAGTCACATTCTGTTTGAGTGTTATTGATGAGATGTTATTTGGTCCAGGAGTAGTAGGCGACTTTATTTTTCTTATGATCCGTCCTAGGTTATCTGCTGAGACATCAAGTGACTAACTTACTTGGGGCCTCATCACGAGTTGGACGGTAACGCCGGCGCTATTAGCGCTGGCGCTAATAGCCCTACCGCCGAACCCCTCGGCGCTAATAGAGTATTGCCCATTCCCCATTGAGCCCATTTGGGAATTCCCCATTGGGCTCAATGGGGAAATTTCATGCTCTTACCGCTGGCGGATTTCCCGCCGGCGGGAAGAGCGTGAAATTTCAGCAGATTTCCACCCAGCTGAGAGCTGGGGGGAAATCAGCCGAAGCTGTGATTTGGCGGACCCTTAAATGTGGCGGTAATAGCGCTACCGCCGCATTTAATGGTTACTGCCAAACTTGTGATGAGGCCTCTGATCTTTTAAATTTTCTATTGGTGGCAAGGACGAGGCACAATATAGTTTTACAAAGTGATCACTCCATACTGACTCATTGATGGGATTTATAGTCAGCTGATAATGGGAGACTTCTGTACTAATTATCAGACCCCAATAATTCCTTGTATTCCGCTCCCCCATTGCTTTTAACATAGCTTCTCCGTCTTTTTGTTGCTGTACATGGCGATAGTAAATCAGCCAATTTTTGTATCGTTGACGGGAGGCCCTAAGAAAGTTTTTAGCAGTTTGTAGGTTTGTATTATTCTTTATTATTTCTCGCAATTCTTTATTCACCTGAGTTTTTCGGTGTTTTATCTCAATATCAAATGTATGTTTATTGTTTTTTTTTTCTATTACCTGGTAATTCTTTGGAGTAGAATCCACTCATTCTCTTTTCCAAATCCCCACTAAAGTTTTCAACTGAATATTAATAAGAATCAGCTGCCTTTAATGCTGATGCATGCAACTACAATATTGATCCTAAAGAAAGACAAGGATGATACTATTCCAACCAGTTATAAAACAATTAGGCTAATTAAAAAAGTCCTGTAAACTCTAAACCAAGGTGATGGAGAAGAGATTGGAGAGGTTTTACCTAGGATTATGGATGCAAATCAAACAAGTTTTGTATAGGGCTGTCATTCTGCAGTAAATATGTAAAGGCTAATACACACTATGGCAGAGGTCAGGTGGTTGAACACAGCTGTAAATGCACTTTTGCTGGAGAAGGCTTTTCACCATACAGAATTTAGGTTTCTATTCAGAACATTAGCAAAGAGGGGTTTCTAACAAAGCTTCCTTAAATGGATTATATTATTGTGTAGTGGCCCGGCTGCCTCACTAGTCATGAATGGTTTTGCATTGGTACTTGAATGATTTGCTTAGTTTAGGGGGAGAAGGCTGAATCCAAGCTATAAATTATGGTGGAATTGAGCCGAAAATATGGCTTGATGCCCATGACCTATTAATAATGCTCCAAAATTTGGAAGGCTCACTGCCACTTCTTTTGGAGAGAATAAACAGCTTCGGGGAGAACTCTAAATATGAAATTAACTGGTCAAAAACTGAAGCATTACCAGTTATGAAGCACTGTCACAGGGATGATGTCATAAGATTTAGATTCTGTTGGTACTCGGTCAAAATTAAATATCTGGAGATATGACGTACCCCCTTGACCCGAATGAGATGATACACGTGAATATGACCTTTACAATACCTTTATTGAAGACAGAATTGGAAGATGGTCTACACTGAAACTATCTCTCTGGGGCAAGTTAAATGCACTTAACAAGGAGATGGTGGCCCTGAAAGGCAATTATCTCCTTGCAATGATTTCACTCTCAACTAACAAATTGATGTATAAGGAAATGAGTAAGGCAGTGCACGCATTTCTATTGGATTTAAAACCACAGAGATTGGCACTATGGAAGATGCAAGAACCGATACAAAAATAAAAAAAAATTTAAAAAAAGAAAATAAAAAAAAGAGAGAATTCATTGTGAAACGTCGGAAGCGGCCAGTTCTCAGCTCTGTATACGGATTGTGAGCTTCAAACGTGGTGCGGCTTGACGTGCTCGTTCATTTCGGTGAGAACCATGAGGTCCTTTCCTCTACTGCGTGGTGCGTGACGAGAGAGTGCAGAGGAACTACGAGCAGCGTCGGAGGGATGCAGGAAGCGAAGCGAGTCAGCGCCTGCGTTTGATCTCGACCCGCCGCTCCTGCTACCTGCTCGCCACCGACACTGGCCGCGCTGCTGCCAGATTCCCGCTGCCACCGCGACCTCCTGACTGTCCCTTCCAGTAACGGGACTCCATTCTTTGCACTGAGGTAAAGTGCGGTAAAGAGTGGTAAAGTGCAGCCGTGCGAAGATTGGTGCCCTCCTGACCTTGCCTTGCCTGATTTTGCCGGATATATAAATCAGTGGGGAGTCTGAATGCTGGATCTGAGCGTGGAGGGTTACAATTGCTGGTGTGAAGATACTGGCTGGGGCTACTTATCCTCAAACTATAGTTTAATGTGGGGCATTATCAGTTACTCATAAAATGTCTTACATCACGACTGCTGTGGAGGGTCTAGTCTGGTTGTGCTGCCATTACATAATATACGTACAAGCTAGGGGAGACTGCGGGGGAATAAATTCTCCTTTGATCCCACTAGCTAACTCTAGAGCCCACTCTCTTTGAGTTATTATGCCGCCAAAAGTGAGCAGTGCTAAAACGTCTTACAATTTGAGGAAAGGTAAGACAAATAATCCAAAAATGCCTGTTAATAATCTGCCTGGAGGGGACAGTTTGAACTCCCCAGCCAAGACTAGAGGCACTATCCCGGCATTATTTGAAAAAATCCCACAAGTACGTCCCACAGATCATACGGAGGAGACATACCCTATAATCCACAATGGTAGCCGTCCCCTGGATCTGACGAATTTTGATGACATAGATAATAATTCATTACTCGATTTGTGTCTGTCCATACAGAAATCAATGGCCCCCCCTACATAATCTGAGGTGCTGGGAAACCCCAAGAAGGTGCCCACTCCGAGGGCTGCAAGTATGACAATTGAGGCTCAGGTATTGCAACCAGAAAATACCGCCCTGGGGTCTCTCTGCTCGGGCCGATTGTCTGAATCACCTAATCTTTTGATTGATATTGATCAGCCTGGGAAACACGATGCTGATCGATTTAATGAATTATCACTGTTGAACTCTGCCGCGATTGCCGATCTGCAGGCGTCCTTAACTTCCTTGCAATTTGCGTTAAAAGTCCTCCTAAAACTATGTGGGAAAATACATGTAAATACAGTCTTGCAGCTAAATTTACCTGGTTCAGGTCCATCCCACGGAGCGGAGTCTGAAGGAATTAAGGAGCCTGATATATTGATAATTCCAACTAATACAGAGGGGGGAGAGCCCCCTCTAAAAGAAGATCATATTCACTTGACCAAAAAACAGCGCAAAATGGCTAAGAGAGCGACTTTAAGAAACATTCCAGTGGAGGTGGCCTCTCCACTTCCCAATACAGCGAATCCCCAGCAGAAATCTAAAAAAGCAAAAAAAAAGGGCTCTGAAAAGAAAGCAACACCGAGGTAAGGGCCCAGGAACACTCACAACCTGGATATTGCCAGAGAAGTCCAAAGAAATATCAGCAGTGAGTAATGATAGTCAAGACTCTATTCTTATAGACAGCCCTATTGCTATGGACAACCAATTTTCCACCCCGCAAAGGAATACTCTAAACAGTACCCATGAAAGCATGAACTCGGAGAAGGCATGTCCAATCCCAGCCAGAGATGAAATTAAAGATGAAAATAGGATCTGCATCGTGAAGAACTTGAATCAAAAATGTGGAGGCAAGTGGTTACCACGAGAGGCTATGCTTGAAAAACTTCACTTAATACCTCAATTAAGAGTTATTAGGTCAGAGGACTTCTCATTTGTGGAACCACTGTGTAGCACCAATCCAAAGGTAATGGCACTGCATTGTACGGTTTTGGCTTCCGCACAGCTGATCCGTAAATACAGAGGCAATCTGGCGCAGGTGGGGTTGGGGGTGGATGTTAATCCTAACGATGAAGACCCATTGATTAAGGATAAATCTAAATCTACTAAAATTAATGACAAAATCAAACCCCCCCCTAATTACCGGTAAGCAGGTACAAATGAGTGACATTCAGAATACACTTAAGTGGTTAGCAGAGGCTCTGCCCATGGCTATAAACAAACCATGAACTTGCTCATTGTTGTCCTGGAACACGAGGGGTTTTAAACATTTTATTGCAACTAATGGGTCACTACCTTTTATTATGAACCATTCTTTTTTATGTTACAAGAAACCTGGCTGATGGCTCTGATTGTGATAGATGGCTTTAAACTATACCACACTCCTGCTAAAAAAGGGCAAATGGGAAGACCATTTGGTGGACTGATGACTGGGGTGGGCAAGCTTATAACATCAAGAGAAATACCCACCGAACTAGAGGATAACATTAATGCGGTGGAGGTCGTCACATTAATTAAGGACGACTGGGCTAAGTTATTGCTGATTAACCTTTATAACCCCCATGATGCATCTGTGAGTGACCAAATTCAAGGTTGCATGATTTGCTGAGTTATTGGAAGAGTGAATGTAAAAGCAATCTCATTGTTATTGCAGGAGATTTTAATTGTCTTATCAAGGGAGAAGGAGGTACGACCAATAATAAATTACTATACCCATACCCTCTTATGCAACATAACAATGATGAGGAAGGAAAGAAATGGTTATGTTTCATAAAGAGTTGGGATTTGGAATGTCTAAATGGAAGAACTATGAGCGACCGTCCAGGTCACTTCACATGGGTAGCAGGTGTGGCACATCGTACCCTGGACTACTGTTTTACTAGTGCAGAGGTGGCATCCCTGGTTAATGATATGAGAGTGGTTGAGAATGATTGGAGTGATCACAATGGTCTCAGTTTAACCCTGAATAGTTATATCAAATCACCCCCTAAAATGATGACGGGAAGCCTTTTTGTCAATCACTCAATTTCTCGACTAATTTGGTCAGAGAAAAATATTTCTAGAGCTTGCCGGGATTGTGGTGATTGGGATAATAATCATTATAATAGGTTTGTTAAATTATCTATGGAGGACTTGGAAGGGTGGATCTATAACTTCACTGGTAAATATAAAACCAAACAATCATTATTGGTTATTAGAGAACAGGGTTCGACTGAGACCTATGATAAGACAATAAGAGATGCTAAACGCATACTTAGAAGGGAGATACGTATAATCAGAGCTACCACAAAATCCATTATTACTATTCATGCTAGGATTAAAGAGATAAAAAACAGGTATAGATCATTGCTGAAACAACGGAAAAGGGTGAAAAAACTGGCATGTTGGCAAAAGACTGTGAGGATTATTTGCTCAAGAAATTCCCGTAATATTTGGGCACTTCTGGGGGATGCGATGGGTAGCAGGGAAACTCCGCAAATAAACCCGATTGATGCAGACGAATAGGTGAATTTCCTTGAGAAACGTAATGGGACTAGGGTTGCTAATTCCGAAACAACCGGAATACCTATACAAGCTCCGATGCCCCTCCAGGTGAATTTGGAAGAGCTCATAGATAAGATCTCTAAACTCAAAGCCTCAAGGGCTCCTGGCCCGAATGGGCTTTCTAATCTGCTTATGAAGAAAAACCCAGTGTTCTGGGCTAACCTCTTAAAAATACTCTTTGAAAAAGTGCTTCAAGAGGGGAGAATACCGGATACTTGGCAAAAAGCAATTCTAGTACCCGTATTTAAAAAAGGAAATAGATCCGATCCGGGAAACTACTGTCTGCTCTCGATGCTAGACTGTTCAGGTAGATTATTTGCATCTTTACTTTTACAGAGTTTGCAGACTTGGGCAGAAAATTCAGGTATCCTGGACCGCTTTCAGAGCGGATTTAGAACGGGATATTCGACTACGCACAATTTATTAATTATGAATAGTCTAAGAGATAAAGCCCTGTCAGCTAATAACCCTCCTTTGTATGCCTTATATATTGATTTTAAGGCGGCTTTTGACACAGTTAATAGAGAAAAATTGTGGATGAAGCTGAGGGGAATGGCATGCCCGGAAGGATTGATCCATTACCTACAACTCCTGCGCCAGAATACTTCTGTTCAGTTGAGGCTTGATGGAGGTGGATCATTCACCAGGGCGATTAAACAATCAGAGGGGTGTAGCAGGGATGCGTAACTGCACCCACAGTGTATAATTTGTTTGTCTCTGATATCCCTGAATATTTACGCACGGTATGTAACTGTCCCCCGAAAGTTGGTAGCCAACATTGTTTAGTTATGGCCTACGCGGACGATGTGGTTATCTTTGACCACACGTTCAGTGGAATCCTCCGCTCGGCTGAGAGGCTCTGGGAATATGCAAAAGTGAATGAACTCACTATTGACCACACGAAAACAGAATTGATACTGTATAGTCATGGTAAGGTGAGCCGCCCGAGAATGACGATGAGAGGAAAGGAAATTCAATACACACAGTGCTACTGTCAGGAATTCAGCTCGACACACATGGCGGAAATGGAGAATGAGTCATTCACGATACCAACAATGGAACGCAAGATGGCGGCTCATCAGCGCTATTACCACACGACGATTACCGTTCTAGTTGTTTCCAACATGGCGACCGCGTCTGCCCATTCTATATCTTCCTCTCTATGGTTGGGCCAGACGCGTCGCTTCTGTTCGCTTCACCTCGCTTCGCGCTGGTGCCTTTTCTAACTTTCTGCAATACTACCGCTGAGGTTTCAAAGCCTCTCATCCTCTCTTTTGCACTCTGCGTACTTTGTCTGAGTTCCGTCTCAACTTATTCTACTTTTCCTTACCTTACCTTTTCCCCGTTTCCCCTCTTGCCTTCGTTCCCCGTGCACTCGTGTGCGGTTCATTTCTACTCTACTTCCTTTCTCGCTTCCTTCTTACTTTTCTCCTTGCCTACTACATAGAGCTCAACCGGACTTCCTTCCACGTTGCTGCTCGAGTTCCTTTTCGCCGAGCGGATTCCTGAACCGTTCCGTCCACAAGCCTGCTGCACTCGACTTCCTCTACATTGCTGCTCGACCCTTCTTCCCGAGCGGATTCCTGGAATCGTTCCTCCTTCAGCCTGCAGTACTTACCATTCTTCCACAGCTACTCGGAAGACACCATCCTCTACGAGACACAATTGGGTTTTCTTCCCCACGAGGGTTTCCCAAGGGTACTGCCCCCGGAGTGCACTGAGTCCAGTTCTCTGGCCTCTGAACACTTTGGGGGAATTACCTATATACCTCAGAGCTATTCTACTCCTCTGCTGTTTCCGGACATTCGTGAGTACCTAATTGTAACAGCTACAAATACCTAGGAGTGGAATTTGATTCTAGTGGGAATTTTCAATCCTGTGTGCAAAACCGTAAAATAAAAGCGGCCCAACTAACCGCTCTGATCTGTAACTTCTCTCGCAATCAGAGTGGTTTTTCTATCTGGGCGGCTCGCCAATTCTACATCCAAAGTTGGGTCCCTATGGTGATATATGGACTGGAAGCCCTGGTCGATCTTAACCTTGATTGGCTCCAAATACTGGAGGGTAAATTCTGGCGTAAGCTTTTAGGTTTACCACAGGGAATACCGATGGCGATACTGAGATTAGAATTAGCCCTACTCTCGTTAAAAGCATTGGTCTTAAAGAAAAGAGCTGACCTTTTCATTAAGATGCATATGAACAGTACCAATCAACTCTTGATGACGATGAAAGAGGACATAACTGGGAATAAACAGGTTAAGCTTGTGAGAGAAATGACCACTCTATTTGAGATGATCGAGTGGACACCCAACTGGGGTGATAACTTTGAATACTTGAAAGCCCAAATGGGGGAAAAACTAAACATTTGGGACTGGCAAAACAACTTTAAACATCTGGAAAGCCTACACAGCTATGGGTTTATATCCCATTTACTTTACACCTATAGAAGGGCACAAAGATATCTGAACCTATGCCCTTCAGATAATTTAAGACGCTTTATACTACTCTTGCGTATTAATCACCTACCTGTCTTAACTGTGATAGGACCTGAACGGGCCATTCCCAAACAAGAGCGATTCTGTAGGATGTGTAAGAATGAAATCTCACCCGAAACAGCGAGACACGTCCTTATGCTATGCCCCAGACTGAGTCTAACTTATATAAAACACTACAGTAGTTATGTCCATAATTTAGATCACATCAAGTCGAAAGATTTTTGGTATATGTGTGTTAATACTTTGAATGCAAGTTTACACCTGGCTCTATATAGAGTATGGCATATGGTTAAAGGAAAACTTGAAGAATAGTTACTCCCCCACTCAAAGTTCGCTTAAGAATTATAGGTGATTGGTGATTGATGCTTAGTATCCTTTGCTTATAGGGACGGAGACTTTATGGCTTTGGGGGATAGCCAGTATACAAGAACAATTAAGGGAGGGACTGATTAGTGATCAATGGATTATGGATGGATTGATAAATTACATTCTCCTTGCACGGTTAAAAACATTTTCTTTTCTACTTATGTATTTTATTCAACACAGGTTCATGTGAAATTGAAGGTAGTGAACTCTTTTATATTGTAACTAATAGTATGACATTTGAACTGAGTTATTTGATGAAGTTATATGAAAGAATAGATGAAGATGAAATGTGTGTAACTTGATAAATGTATATGATGAAGATATTTATTTTTATTTACTGTATTATGTAATTTGATAGCAATTTTATGAAATCATGTGTAAGGTTTTTGTTTAAAAAACTATATCACATTAAAATAAAATAAATAAAATAGATACAAAAAGGAGGTCTAGGAGTGCCTACCTTCGAGTTGTATCATCTGACCTTCTTTCTGGGCATATATTGTCATTCTTAGAAGGGGAACCGAATAAATGGGTCAGCGCTGCAAGCCCTACTCACTACAGTTATGAGGAAAAAGGAGGAATTGAGAGGACCAACAGAGTTTATAAGATGGTGCGGGAAGGAGATGTTGCAATGAATGAGATTATATACATATGTGTCAGGGATAGGCTTCATTATGGTTTAATGCAAAACTGGTCCTGAACTTAATGCATTTTATTGGCCTTCTTGGCCCCTAGGTGGGATTTGCTAGTTAGAAGACTTCACAATAGATGGGAAATGAACCACCTTTGAGAGTCTACAGAGGAAGGGCGTGGATGCAATTTGGGGGGACCAGGGGTCGCAATTGTGACCCCTGAGTTCTCCCTTGCTACCCCTAAAAATGTTTTTATTTTATTCTTTTGGGGCGAAAACTCCTGGGCTGTGGCCATCACCATGTAACTTTTTGTTTCTGGAGTGGAAAGCTTTCTTGTTCAGGCCTCTTTAAAAAAGAGGGGGTTCCACAAGTGCAACACTTTGAGCAGTGACTCTACATAAGAAAGAATAGGAATAACAAATAATTTGTCTTTCTGCAATTCTATATGATAATTGATAGACTCATTAATGGTTTATTTCAGGCACACTACAGGGGGTGAGTCACTGATTTATTCTGTTCTTAAACACCTCAACTCAGCCTTCAATCCTTCTGAGGTTGATAAATGAATATGAACACAGGTTGGGGATATTGTATGTATATTTGTTATATATATATAAAGCACTTAAATGTAAGCGCTATATAATAACACAATTATCATTTGGCCTTGGTCGTCTGCCTGCATTCACAGTAATTTGGTAATATCTGCCTATACACACTGATATTAACTATACATATTTTGATGCATTCTTGTATGAAATGTATGTCACATTATAGTGATATCGTAACCATATTTCATATGTTTCATTTTGTACTTAGGAACAATGCTATGTGATGGCACTTTCGATTCTGTCAAGGGGTGAAAGGCTGTGCCTCATCGCTTCCCATGATGTCACTTCGGGGTGGGGTCAAATGACATCACTTCCGGTGATGTCATCAGAGGTAAAGGGTCATGTGATGTCACTTCCACTACCCCTGGCATTTTGGTGAAATGTCGTCCCTGAGGAAGGAAAAGATGGATGGGTGCACATATGGGCAATACAGAACTCTGAAGAATAGGATTATAAAAATTGACACATTGAGTGAAGGAAGACTGAGTGGGGAGGATGTAGGTGGGACCATGTTACAAATGAGACATCAAGTATAGGTGGCCTCGGCTATGGACTCTCTACTTCAAACCTCTGGTAGGGGGAATCCGGATTTGTTAACTAAATGTTCACAGGTGCTACGCCAGAGTATATCAGAGGGGAACTGGTGTGAGTTTTGTGAAAATGTCAAACTGTCATCTTTAAATTGGGGGATAGACCCCATCATTTCACAGAGTATTTTGGACTTCCAATAGAATGGCAGAGAGGGGATTGTTTTGGGGTTGCACTATAAACACTAGAACATGTGCTCTGGCAGTGTAGCCAGTTTAGCAGGTTTTGGGATGATGTTGCAAGGATGGTGAACACTGTTCTGAAGACAACTATGAATTTTAGTTCGGAGACAGTGATATTGGCCAGAGGACTCACAGGTAGATGGCCTATCATTCCCAAATAAATGCTAGTTATTCAGAGCTGTAATGATAGCCAAGAAATTGTTACTAGAGGTATGAAAAACAGTGAGTCCATCAACCAAGGCAGAATGGGTACAAGATGTATGTAGGCTATCACTGATTTAGACGGTTTTGTGGAAAAGAAGGAATAAACTGAAATTATTTGAAGATGTATGGTCTCGATTCCTTAAGATTGTACTTTAACCTGTTTCTCTTGGGACATGAGTTAAATGAGGATGGTGGATGGAGGAAGGGAATTATACTCTACTTGGATGCTATTATTTGTGCATTATGTAAGTAATTTTGGCTTGATTTTAATGTAAAATATAATATGTAAATTAAAAAACATGAAGGATGTCAACGGATTCAGAATTTCTTGCAATGTGAAATGTATGCGTCTCAATAATAATACATGTCCATAACAGAAATTTTGAGAGAAAAATAGATTTCAGTCCAATTTGATCATAACTCTGGATGGAAGAAGAGAACACAATCCTATTGTCACATGGCAAAATGCATTGGACCAATCAGCATAAAGGTGAGGATACTTCAGAGAGAGAGTATCTGAGGATACTCTATCATAGGCCCCATCCAATGAGAACATTCTGCATCAAATGATGCTGCATGTGTGGAGTTTATTACATACCTGTCGCCAAACTCACGGGAAATAGAGTTACACGGAAGAAGTGCTGAGTGTGATTGCACCTTTATGTAGCTGGTGGGAATTTCCCTTAAGAATGCCTTTTCCAGAGGGAGCCCAATTCAGAAGTCTTGCGCAAGCCAGAACTATATTGCTTCAGATGGATTTTGTAAACAGGGGACAGACTGAGATCAATGCTTATTTGGCCTAACAGTGTCGAGGTGTGATGTTCCTTCCTGTCCTGTGTCTTTAAAAGACAAGCTAATAGTAATGCCATAACCCAGGGACATTAAGCAATTTATCCCAAGAACTAGTGAACTCCCGATCGCAACTGAATGTATTTTAGGGGAATCCTTTACAAGCTATGTCACTGAATGTGAACTGGGCTGTAAGGGAAATTACATGGAGGAATATTTAAAATAATATGCCCCAGAATTTAGGATTGTGCAGGACACATAATATTCTCTGACAGTAGCTAAATAAATTAATTACCAAGATTTAACAAGGGCAATTATCATCTTGATTTGTATCATTGTGTACGCGTTTCACATAATTACAGCAATTGATAAACCTCTTGAGCTCTGAAAACCATGGTTTACATAGAAAGAGAAATCCTGAATATGCTTATACCCCTTAACATGGAATAGGAAGGAGGATAGTTTTTCCACTTTATTACGAAGAAAATAGAGCCATTTATTTTTAATAATCAGTTTTATTTTTCCAAATCAACACTGCCCAGAAAAGAAAGGGCTCTGCCTTAAGTGGACTCCTAATACCAAGTAAAATGAAGTGTTGACCCTGTTGCGTCCTCAAATCTATAGACCCTTTAAATGAATCTGGATTATGGGCTCCCCAAAAAAAGCGTATAGCCTAAACACAAGCCTGTAGACCCAATAGCCAAACATACCATATCCTGCATTTGAACATATATGTGTCCAAGGTAGAAATCAAAAATGCCCTGCATCTAGAGTAGAATCTGTCATAGAATAAAAAAGTTACATTTGAATCCAATGTTGTTCTCTGATGCCAACACTTATTGATGTGTTAGAGAACATTAAGTGAAATGTTTATTATAAAATGTGTCTCTAATGCCAACACTTGTCGATAGTATTACAGAAAATGAATTGAAATGTATATTGTAAGTTTCCAATGAGAATATTTGATGTTTTCCCTTGACATGTGATGCCAACAATGATAACTTGAGTGTTTAAATTAAAGAAGGGTACCTATTTTTGTCTAGAATAGCTATTTATACTTGATTTTACAACACTGGTTGTGTGTGTGTGCATTGCAAAGGTAAGCAGTAGTGATATAATAGCAGGCAGAGTGTTTCTTTTTTGTAGACAAGCTGCCTGTATGCATATGGAGTATTGTAAGTGAGTCCCCTAACATCTAGGCGGTTAGGGGAGGACCATTAATTATTTTGATTTAATGTTTTAAATTAAACAGAATTTTCAGAATACAAACAGCCTGTTTCTTCCCCCAGAATTTTGGGGTGGGATTATCATGGTAGGGGGTGTTGTATCAGTAGTCATTTCTCTATGGAACAAATCTCACAATTGATATATTTTATAGGTGACGTCACTACAATCTCATGTTTTTATTTACTGTACTTATCATGGGCTCTTTGCAGATTATTCCAAATAAAGAAAATGACGATCATAATGATGATTCAAAATTGACTGCTAAACTGGAACCAAAAAATCAAAATTTGCAAAATACAAATACAATCAATCAGATGTGCAATTTGGTGTAGCAGAGTTAATTGTTGTCCTCATTGCCATTCAAATTATGGAGGTTCCCAATTGTACAGCGAGTTCAAGCCCTCCATATAAAGGCCAATGACACCCACATCCACCTTTCCTTTGAGGGCAGAGAGGGCAGCAGTTCAGCATCACTGAGCCTCGTTCACATTTGTTGCTGGTAAAAGAAGTCGCTTTGTCATAAATAGTGCCAAAAAAGGGGCATTTTTAGAGCAAAGCCTCGCACGGCTTAACAAACTGGCCTTCCAATGGAAAACCTGCGCTTAATATTAATTTCACTGTTTTTGACCCCTTTCCTTTGAATCTCAGTGAGACCTATGGATATTGGGTGTATCCCAATTAACTAATTTTCCCACTAAAACTCATACATCTGGTGCAAGTGATAGGTAAATGGGTCTTGGTACACATGAACTAAAAGAACACATTGTACATAGTGCTCACATAATGTGGCTTAACAAACAAAGATGATGGGGAACCAGTCCTACCCAGAAGGTGGCGCAATGCTTAGAGCAAGAGGCTCACCTTACCTCAAGGGCTTATGCGTATCGCACTTGTTGGAGCTTCCTGTTCCGCCACCAGGGATGCTCGCCATCCAGAGCATTCCCACTCAGCATCGGGAGCTCAGCATTTGTGGGGTCTGGGTACAAGGGTGAGCATTAGGAAAATGCTAGCCAAGGGGCCTGGAGGGCCATATGAACAAGTGAACTGGGACTCATTTGACCCACCCATGTGCACAAAGGTTACCCAAAGCTGGGGCTCTTCAGATGTTAGACCAACCATAGCTCCCTGTGCTGCCCAACCCACCGTCAAAATATCCACTCATTGCTCTCAGTGGAGTAAACAAAGGAGTCACAGACCTACACGAAGAGGACCATGTGTTCCTTGAGGCTGCAAGCTGGGACCACGCATCTGCCATTGGTAAGTCTAAGGAGGATCAACAAAAACTGTGAAACGGGTGGGAAATCTACCCTCCTGTGCCTGCTAACTCTACAATGGGCATATTCTTGTAGTCGTTTTACTCTTGCAATTGTCTCCAGTGTTGGGTATTTTGACAGTAAAAGTAGTAGGAGTTAATTTTTGTTAGATTTAACCACTTCTGTGGCTTTTCGGGCTGCTCTGCTAGTAGGATAGTGTGACAAAAGTGTGTTGCTATCTTGAGCAACTCTGCAAAATAGTACCCCCGTGTGTGGCTTCCACAACAGAAAATGCTTAGCGAGTGTGGGTGCTTAGCCCCTTTTCTTAAATTGACTGTGGCTGTTTAGATGCCACCCTGTAGTGATTAAATGTTAATGTAGTTTATTTTGCAATCTCAGAGGAACTTTGCTGGTCATCTGGCTAGTCACATGGGTGTTCCGAGGGGGTGAGGCTGCAGACTCTTCTCCTGGGCCCGTTTGAGCGAGTGGCATTCTTGCCACTTGATCAGGGATTGGTTGATATCTGGGAGGAATGGTTAAAAGTATAAAAGTGCTGGAGGGGGGCACCATTTTCTGCAGACAGTTTCATAAAGACGACCCTCCTTTATTCAGGCAATATTCGTACGTTTGGATAAGCATTGTGTTTTTGTTGCCACAAGAACTGGCATGCATGGACAGGTTAGGCAGGTTAACATGGGGACATAACCTGACGTGAAGAAGACAGCCATGAAAATGATAAAAGGAGCTTGCAGAGTCCCTTATCCATTTCCATGGGCTGCGTGTCAAAGGGAGGGATGGAAATGAGTTTGATGCACTGTGCCTTATCAATTGCACAGTGCAGGGCCTACTGCCTTTAGGTTGACTGGTGGGGACCGAGGGGCAAGGAGAAGGCAGAGGTGGCGGCTGCGAAAATTATAGGCAGTGGGGACAGGAAAGGGGCAGGGGGTGGGTGTTTGGGAGCGCCTACATCTGGCATGGAACACAGGCTTTCATCACTGAATAAAGCCTGCGTTACCAGATAGTGGATTGGGCAGTGCTTCTCCCATGAACTCTAATGTATTTTTAATTGTACATTTCAAAGAGATGGGTGATATTTATGACTAGCTGGGGCGCGAAAGGCGTAATATATAAAAGTTGGAACTTCATTTGTTGATGGTGGGTGTGGCAACTGGGGGAGTCAACTTAGTCGGTTACAAAAGTTTAAGATTAATGGTTAAATGTTAAAGATGGACGTCGTGGTGAGAGAAATAGTTGGGGACAATGGTATATTGTTAGGGAAATTGCTGATGACAGGAGGGGGCGTTAGAGAAGGCAAAGGTGGGTAGAGTGTCAGTACGCTCGTAGATAGCTGCAGCCTGGGACAGGCACCAAGCCTACCTTAGCATTGCTTGCTGAACTTTGACCTGTCACATCAAAGCAACATTTTCCCCTTTGCTGTTGCCTGCAGTATGTGCTGTCTCCCCTAGCTGACCGTGGGCATTGTGAGACTGTCTCAATTAGAAGAAAAACACGAAAAGTGTGCCAAATCTGAGGCTACTGATATTAAGAATACATGCCATTTAATGTACAATTTTCTCACGCAGATGTGGTGAAGGACGAATGTATATGCACTGTTATCAATGTCTGACATCTTACATCTCTTTTTCGCGGGCATATTTTAAAATACTCACGCTTCGCTTGATATAACAATGAGGAATTGTATGGTTTTATCTAAAAGTGGAAAGTGTGATCTGGTCTAAGCACAACGTGACATATTGCAGTTTCTTGGATGCATTGTCAGAGAGGTTGATATTTGCCACCAATGCCAGGGAAGCGTCGGTCAGGACTTAAGTTGCAGCAAACGTTATGGAACAGGAAATGTACACGGCGATTTTTACACGCTGATTCATGGAATTATTTGTGTGTAAATGCGTATTCCTCAAACAGGGATTTGCGGGCAGAATGGCACGCAAATCCCCGTTTTACACGCAAATAAACACATAAATCGAGGCCTGTGAGAATAAAAAACACGCAATGTCAAGATAAAACGTTTTCAAATCCACATTTGGCAGCACTTGCCGCATGGCGCAAAGTACGCACACGCAATCAGGGCTTAAGTGAACTCTTTCCGTTTCATTCCACACATCATTTCTAACTCTCGAAGTTTACGCATGTTTGACACAGTTCTGTGTGAATACCAGTACATTATAAATCAAAGTCACACGTCTGCGTGGATTAGCTTAGAAAAAAGGACACACGTGAAACCGCACATCTGTAAATCGACCCTGTAGGGTTTGGCCATCACATAGGCCCGTCTGTGTTGTGCCGCTTGTCCTGCCCAATGACGGCCCCATGCTGCCCCCTTGCTTATTTTCTGAAAGGAGTTACAACGTTTGATGTCCGAGCACATTTTCACTGGAGCAGCAGCAGGCCTGAAAATGTTTCTTCCCTGTTAACGACTTCTGCAGTCATTTCAGTGTTTTTTTTTTCTCTCCAGAGTTAACTAATTCGGTTCTGATTGCTTTGATGCCCTGCTGGTCTCCTCCCTGCACCCCCAGTTTTTAAACAGCGGTTAACCGAGTGCTTTCGAAACTTGCTGGCTTTTGAAAACGCTGAGGCCAGTGTTTATTTCTTAACCAAGTCAGAGAGCACCCGAACCCTCGCACTTGTGCTGCTGGAAGCATTACGTCACATCTGGTTTCTTCAACTCTTCCGAGGGAATGCGCGACAGGGAACTAATCATCATTCAGATATCAGACATTCCGGCGTTCAGACGCATGCATTATTTTTAAACCCTACGAGCCTTGATTGATATCTGGTGATGAACGTAGCCATTGAATTGCGGCAAAGCCAACTCAGCCTTTCATCCTTCCGCGGTCGATAAATGAGTACCAATTTCGGTTGGGTGATATTGTATGTAAATATGTGCTCTGTAAAGCGCTTTGGATTAAGGCGCTATATAAATAATACATCATTATCATTATCGGAAATGCACAATACAATCCGGAGATGTTTCTCTGTGACATTGACATCGTGCGACCTTTTATAAGGGGAAAAGAACATGGGGTCAAAAACAGTGAGAAAAGAGTGCAGGTATTCGAAGTGCCAAGGACGAGTATGCTCGTCCTTTTCACATAGACGTGCATAATAGCCTGGCCCTTAAGGGGTTAAGTTTGGTTGACACTGGAGCATCACGCTCCGCTCGGAACGCTTTTGAATTTCCCTAGGTTATGCATTCTGATGAAATGTGCAATGCTGTCGGGATTGGAGGTACACCCATACCTCACTCTGGGTCTCCACCACTTACGGTTACTCTGGGTCCTACCTCTGACAACCATGCATTCTTGTTGGGTCCATATTCCCATGTTAATCTGTTTGGTCTGGATTTATTGTGTAAACTAAGCTGTTCCATTTCCTGTTCACCAAATGATATATTTTTTGACATTCTACAGGGAAATAAGGTTTATGCTGCATACAGGAGAATCCCAATTCGAAACCCAGGAGACCGAACCGTTGCTCCCTTGCTACAGCAGGGAGTGTTGGATCGAGTCCCTGCCAAATTATGGTCCATGCATGCAAATGCTCAATGCCAAGCCAGTCAAATCACCCTGAAACCAGCTAACCCTCTGCCATGTGTATCTCAGTACCCCATCTCCAGAAAGGTAGAGGAAGGTATACGCCCCGTCATAGAGACCCTGCTTGAACAAGGTTATTGTGTCCACACATAGCCCATGCAATACCTCGATCCTGCCTACCAAGAAGCTAGGTAGAGAGGTCTATCATTTTATCCAAGACCTGCGTGCAGTTAATGCTGCTGTTCAGCCAGCTTTTGCCATGGTCCCCAACTCTGCTACCATCCTGTCCTGCATCCCTGCATCAGTCCCATATTTCACTCTTATAGATTTGTGTTCAGCATTTTTCTCCATAATGAACCACCAGACAGATGTGTTCGCCTCTACCAATAAATCTGCACAGTACAAGTTCACACGTCTTCCTATGGGGTATGTAGAAAGCCGCATCCTGTTTTCTCAAATCCTAAAGAAGGATCTTGGCCCATCATGAGGGTCCATCCTGGTGCAGTACGTAGACAATTGCTACAGAACTCCCCCTCCTTGGAAGCCTACAAGCAGGATTCCCTTGCACTGTTGCCAAAAAAGGTCACAAGGCGTCCAAAGATCAGATACAATTGTGCTTAACCTTTGTTCAATACTTGGGCCGTGAGATTTCAGCAGGGCCAAGACACCTGTCCCAGGATCATATTAAGGTGATTCAGAAAGTTCCTGTGCTCCAGACCAGAAAGCAAATGAGAGAGTTTCTCTGGGTGGTTAATTAATGCAGATAGTGGGTCGCAGGTTATGTCACCATAGTTAAGCCCTTTTCAGACCCTCACTTATGATTCGCCCCAGAAACCCCTGTCATGGTCCAAGGACACTGTAGATGCTTTTGTCACCATAAAGCAAGCACCTGCAACAGCCTCAGCTCTGGGTTTGACTGATTATCACAAGCCATTTCTGTTATATTCTGTGATGAGCGGGATGGGTTTACCCAAGGAGTATTGACACATTTGCATGGTGATAAGCATCACTCTGTGTCTTTTATACCGCACGGTTGCATAGGATCTTGTGAAACTGCACTCAGAGCATTACTGTAAGCTGTTGTGGCTGCAATCCTGCTGGTAGAAAGAAATGATTCACTGGTACAAGGTCACCCTGTCACAATATCTGTACCCCACTCAGTGTTAGCCTTGCGGTTGTAGGGAAAGACACAGCATGTGTCGACTCCGTCTCACCAAATATGATAAACTGCTCATGTCTGCTCCCAACGGTAACTTACACCACTGTCCAGTTCTGAAACCTGCCTCCTTATTGTCAACCGTGCCGGATAGGGAACCACATGATTGTCTGTTGGTTATAGAAATTCTTATGTCACCCCTCACTGATTTACAAGCCATCCCGTTGCAAAGCCCTGACATGATACTTTTTGTGGACGGCTCATGTCTTCGTAACCAGGAACCGGAGAATTGGTCACAGGTTACTCCATATGTACCCCCAATGCCGGCCACCATGGCTACCATTTGCCAAGTGCCAAGTCAGCCCAGAAAGTCAAACACATGGTTCTCACACAAGTGTGTGTCGTAGCTAAATTCAGCACCGGTTTGCACCAACTCCCAAAATGCTCATGGAGTAGTGGATTATTTCAGGGTACTCTGGAAGCAGCAAGTTTATTTAACATCTACAGGTACCCTTATATTGAATGGAAAAAATGGGCCAGCCCTTCTACATGCTTTATTGATCTCAGCTGCCCCGGCTATAGACAAGTGCAAAGGACAGGACCCTTCACTGTCCTTTACTGCCAAAGGCAATACACTAGAGACAATGCAGCTCATTCAGCGGCCCTAAAAGGGCACCTGGCTCCTAACAAAACGCTTGTTTGTGTTGCAGTCCAACATTCACAGATTGCCTCCCTCCCCAGCCTGGCCATATTACAAGACCAAGCTCCTAAATAGGGAAAGGTGAACTGGACCCAGAGATTGTGTAAATTGACAGAGGACTCACTTTGGCATTCCCTAGACCACCGCCTGGTGGCACCCAAGGTAGTCCTTCCTTATCTGGCCCGAGTGGCCCATAGAGTTACCCACTCAGGTAAAAATTCAATGATTTCCCAAGTGAACTGGGAACACCTATACATGCAGGTGCTGGACCAGGACCCCAGCTCCACAGTCTTTTCACAATGGCGGCGACTCCGCAGGAGCTGCCTTCAGGCTCCTTCATCAGCCAACCAAAGCACTGCAGGGAACAACCGCAATCCAGGTCCCAATCCTCCAGCTTTTGTCCCCACTGGACCTTATTACTTAGGTCCGGTACTGTACGCCCTGTGGTCCCACAGAAAGCAGCTGAAAGGGCAGTGATTCAGGAAGCAGTGCCAGTCAGCATGCTGATATACCGCTGAACCAGACCACTGCATGACGATGAATCTTCCTGATGTAGTAGTGCACTGGCAAAGATTGGAAGATGCTTCAACCGATATGTCAGTAGCAGCTGGATTTTTCACCTGTTGTTATCATCTCCTGGTCCTACTCTTTGTCCTAAGGACCACAGTTAGTTTGTGGCTCTGGTACTATGGATAGTTTGAATTTCTTTAGCATCTGTTGCTGTGACACAGTCACAAACTGTGTGAACTGCTTGAATATTTGCTCAGCAGAGCCAGTGCCCAAACCTGGTTGGAACCTTTTTGAACATTGACATTTATCCTGTCATGGAATTGCAGAAAGTCATACCCTGAACCGAAGAGACTATGGTGGACTATACCACATGAACTGCCCCTCACCAATGCAAACTGATCTCGAGTCCCCTTTACCCAACTTTATATTCCAAGACGGACAAGACCACCCCAGCATCTGATGTCCAGGCTCAGGTCCTAGGTACTCACCAGGGCTGGTTACCTGACTGCTGTTATTATCGTTGTTAGCTCATCCATTTGCATCCAACGAACTGTGATTGCTGATTTTAAAACCACATGTTATTAAAATGTTGGTCCATCTGCTCAACCCTAGGTCCATAGAGAAAACATCTACCTTCACCTCTCCTCACAGTACCTCTGCATTTTTAACATTTCGGATTGTTGGGTGTGTGCAGAGTAACCTCATGATTTGTCCTCTAAGATCCCCTTAGCCCCTATTTATTCCCTTGGGGGATGTCTGCCTGGATCTCAAACTGGTAATTCGATCCTGATGCCCCAGACCATGTAAAAATTCACATTCCCAGATGGGGTTTACTGGTCCTCCAAATTTCCCCACCCCAGATCAGGTATCCGCACATCCAGATGCATCCTAGCCCAAAACAAAACACTGAATCGGAAGGCTTCATTGCTGGAATGGGTTATACCAGCTCTTGGGGTTAAACTGAACTGGAACCACCTGACCCGGCTGTCACGACTGACTGAGTATATTGCAAAGGTTACTGCATCTTCCCTGATGTTGCTGTCCCACAAGCAGGTAGCCATCCGAATAATGGTTCTTCAGGACCGTGTGGCTCTGGACACCCTCTTGGCATCACAAGAAGGGGTATGCGCAGTGAAGAGCAAATGTTGTACTTTTATACCCAGTTTCATCAGCAACATCACAGACATTTGCCCTCATTCCGAGTTTGGAGGTAATCATGGCGCTATTTGCGCCATGACTACCTCCAATACTGGTACCGAGTCCGCCCTGGTTCAATGGGGACTTACCGGTTTATTCTGACCTTTGCGGGACCAGTAAGCCCCCATTGAAAAAGCCATTCCCCATTCCCATTTCAGCCCCCATAGGGCTCAATGGGAAGGCGCTAATAACGGTACCGCAAATTGTGCTACCGTTATTAGCTCTGAAGTCCCTTAACGGGCCCCGTCCATAACACCTGGTAAAACCAGGTGTTAAGGAAGAATAGGGCGCTAAGGGATTACCGGCACCAATGTCCTTAACGGTGCCCAGTATCCCTTTGCGCCCAATTCGGAATGAGGGCCATTGTCTACAACATCCCTAATACAACAAGCAGTCTCCATGTCAGCCCTGCTTCCTCCTGGACATTTTGGCCATGGGTAGTGAGTATTCTGGGGCCCCTACGTGCTTCTTTTGGACAGATCCTACTCATAATACTGGTTTTCCTCCTAATCCTATCCTGTCTGGTGATGAGTTGAACATGTCTTTACTATCACTCATGTGCCCAATGCACCGAGACTCCCCAATCAACTTGGGTGTTTTACTGTGATACTACAGAAGAAGTGAAGTGTTACAACTTGCCGAAATGTGATGTTTGTTCCCCCCAAGATGTGATGGATAAGACTGGAGTTAGGGTCTCATAGGAGGCAATTGTGGGGGAAAACTGAATACTTGAAAACTCCTCTGAACCTTTATTATTTTTATAGTAATGGCTAAGCCCATGTTAACTGCCATGTTTAGCGGAGCCTGATTTCCATTGCTGTGCAAGGCCTATGTTCTAATATGCATGTCCTAATCACAAAGGCTTTACCACCTACTGCCCAGCAGTGCTCGCTTTCATAGTTCTCAACTCTGACATGGTTCCTGTTTGGCATGTGTAAGTGGGTTTTTAGCAAGAAGCCATTCCAGGCAAGGCAGCCTTTTCAGATAGAAGTAGTCATTTAGTAAGGGGGCCAGTGGGCCCCAAACAGTCTGGGAATCAGTAGATTGAACAGCAGGAATAGCAATGTATCATGAAATGTCTTCCACTGGCTTCTACATTGTACATTGAGTCTGTGAACATTCCGTTGGTGGGTTACTGCCTATCTGTGTATGCCAGCTTTGCTGACTGCTATTAAAGACATTCACCAATCCACCTGAAAAGTCTGTGTTTGATTTTCCAAGACAACACCATTAAGTGTGCAAAATCTAATCTTCACTGTCTAAATGTTATGTTATGTCATTGGGCATTTCACCATTGGTATGGTCTCAACGTTCTGTAGGTTGACCGCCCTTGGGGACCGGAGACCAGGTAAGTGTAGAATAGATGGTCAGAGAAGTAGTGTGTGTGTGCACAAGGTATGTGTGTAGCCAGGCCATATTTTTTGTGGGGGTTTGCTGCTTTCTAAAGGTTGTTGTAGTGTGCAAGGTGGAATATAATGATGAAGCAATAGGTTCTGCGGCTCCAGAAGTATTACGTACAATTAAGCAGGAAGGGGTTGATAATGCCAGATTCAGAGCTGCTACAGGTACACCTGATTACAAAGACAGATCATCAAGGGCTCAATCGCCCACAGAAATCACACGTGATTGCGACACCATGGCCAATCCTATGCAAATCCCCACATTCATCAGAGTACTCGAACTAAAGAAAGGTTGCCTATTTTGCCGCTGCCTGCCATGCGTGCTGCTCCAGGACTGCCGTGCTTGTCATGTGGACTGTGAGTTGGCTGACACCATAGATACAATGAATTAGTTGGTCCTTTGCATTACTCAGCACGGAGGACTCATGCATTGTGTGTATCAAAGACAGACAAGTGAGACCCCTGGCAGATTCTAGCTCAGAATGTACCATTATTCATGAAGTACTATTCATTAATTTGTATGGCACCTCCAGCCATGCGTTAATGCCCACAGACATCGTAAAAGGTGCGATAAGGGCCACAAAAGTCCTTCGAACCGATGCCAGCTCACATGAAGCTTATGATAGGGTTAATACAGCCCAGGAAATTCAGAACAAGCATTCCACTTGATATAAGTAATTGTAATAAGCCTTAAGAAAAGATAGAAGAGGACTTAGTTGCGATAAACAGTGACAAAAAATGTGAGCGCAATGCCCTAATCTCATTGAAAGTTATTATATGAGCACATTCAAGGTGCTGGTATAAAATAATATGAGTGAAGCTTTCACAGAATAAATGGGACCAATAGTTACAGGACTGTAACATAATGCTATACCCGTAGACCTTCCCTGAGAAAGTGCTTCGGAGTGAAACACGCTTTGTTAATAAATCACGTTTTTATGTGAAAGCAAGTGTTTATGAAGATATAACTGTCTCTGTTTGTGCAATCTACTAAATAATGAAGAAAGGCCAGTTACAGAATTATTCCTTGAGCGTGAACACAAAAATACCCATCAGGCATTTTGCTTGAATATTATACTGGGGGCAGAAGATGGGGTGCCACCTGTAGGGAAATGGCGGGCAGCAGGTTGTTATTTACAATTCTTGCAGGTAAAGCACAGGTGCACCAATCACCAAGCCTCTCAAACAAAATCACAAAATCACAAAATGAACCAGTAGTGTTTCACGTCTGGAGACGTTGTCTTCAAAGGTTGAAAAGCCAACGGGAAAATGTATGACTCGAAGAAAGGGGATGCCATTCTGGATTGGGAAGAGGCATACAACTCTATCTGTGTTCAGTGGAACAGGTGTGAAAGCGCAGGCCACGTCTTGTTATTGCACGGTCCAGAAATATGCCCCCTGTGTTATGCAAGCGTATCAGCACCTTGCTGCAGTATATGCACAAATTAGTAAAGTGCAAAAACTCTTGCCCAAGAAAGCATAATGTGACCCCAGTGCCCATCACTGCTCACAAAGAACTAATTGAAGTTCTGCACAACCTGGTTAAGGACCAAATCATTCAACCCGTAGAAGCCAAAGTGGCTTAGTCCTAATGTGGTAATTCAGTAGGACACGCTTAGTCCTAATGTGGTAATTCAGAAGGACACGCTTAGTCCTAATGTGGTAATTCAGAAGGAAAATGGTAAGGGTCTTGTGGACCTTTACAACAAGAATATGAATGTGGTCCCAAGCAGCTTCCCCATCCCCAACATTTCTGAATTAGTGTTGATACTCGACAATGCCAAGTCAACTTAAAGACAACTTAGGGCCAGGCCCACCTGCACCTGTTCGAAGGCTTTAGCAGTAGTGTAACCTCTGATTCAGCATGTCAGGCCTGAGCACGCCCTTTAGACTCTCATCCACTGCTTCCATTCTGCAGTGCCTTCTCGCCATCTCTTGGCCGGCTTCCCCAAGGTGATTTACTTCTAGGATAAAAACTGTGTTTACTGAGGAATTCCACAATGACATCCTTGACAATGTCCAAGAAAGGATTTCAGCCAGCAGCATCACTGCCTGCAGATAAATGCCAGTTCCTTCAAGGGTTCTCAAGTTCCTTCTGCATGAGCCTTTAGAGGCTGGTGTGATGCCAAATGTGGCAGTGGTGGAGGTGCCCGAGGACACCCCAGCATTGGTAAACAAGGACCCAGTGCATTCATTCGTGGGTGTAAATGAATACCTATAAATGAATTCATCGGTTGAAGAAAGATTGTGCTGTCCAGGTATAAGGTAATAATGTCCCCATACTTAACGTCCCCATACATAATGTCGCTGGGAAAAGCCATTGGCAACATTATGTATGGTGACATTATGTATGGGGACGGGTTGCAGGATTGTTCCCTGCTCCCCTTGTAAAAAAGAAAAAATGGGGTTGTGGCGATGTCCCCCGCATGTTCAATGTAATAATGTCTCTGCAAAAAACAGAGACTTTTTTGTCAGGAGAAGTTTTTGCGGGGACATTATTACATGGAACCGTTTTCCATTGGTCCGTTTGCGTGCCAGCGGGCATCTAACACAAATGGAACATTGTCAATGACCCTTGTTTGTGCACATTTCATCCTCAAACTCTCGCCATTGTCTCAGTGGATGCCAGAACATCTGTCCTGAGAGTAGTGATGAGGCGGACATACACGTTCGAAAACATGTTCTGAAATGTCCTCCCCGATCGCAGTATTTTGTTATTAAAGGAGGATGCGTTCCAGCACCTGGCACCCCCCAGTATTTCTGCATTCAATCTGGGAAGACAATTCCACTTGAGAAGCCACCTCAAACTACTCAATCACATTCTTCTCCAGATTGGCATGACTCGCAGCAAAGTTGCAGACATTTGATTTCCATATTGAGTGCACTTTGGAATAGTGCAGCAAACAGATGGTCTGTCATTCGGTCTTCCACCCAAAAAACGAAAACCAAACAATGAGGCCAAAAAAAATGAGTTTTAAAAGTCGAGTTTTTGCAGGATTTTGGTACCCTTTTCAAATAAATAGATAGGGGCTAGGTGGGTCTCGTCCCGCAAGTTACTTTTTATTTTTATTTTTTAAAACAAATTTATTTTTTCAGAATGCGACTAAAAAAACTCTTTATTTGAGGCATTGTTGTTTTATGTTCGCTATTTTAACATAGAACCATGCCATTGCAGGTTGCCAGGACTGCAGTCTGCAGGTGAAGCACAGGTATGTCGTAACCTCAGTTCAAGATTCCGTCATTGTGTAAATATAGCCCTCACAGATTCATTGTGGATAGGCCAGGTAAACACCTACAGACAGAAGGCATAACTATTTATTAATCATGTCAATAAGATAAAAACTCTCCAGGGTAACATTCTAAATACCCTGCAGCAGTTCCAGAGTAGCATTCAGTCCAACTCGTAGCAATTCACATCATTGTTAAATTGTTTTAGTTTGAGCATGGATGGAGTTTTTGAAAAGCGGAACTCCCTCTCTCCTGCACACTCCTTCTTCGTTGGATTACTATGTCAGCCTGCAGCCTAAATCCTGGTTTGTCAAGGAACCAACTCCAGGGTTCCTGATTGTGAAGACAGATTGTGGGGTTTGACAAACTGTGGACCTATAGACGCTGGTTGGATTAGATAGTCCGGTGTTCGTTAGTTAAGCCACTTTGTCAGGTAATGGATGAGTCAGATTTGTTTGGTGTTGAACAAGTGATTTGTTTTATTTCCTTAGTTAAACAGCACTAATGAAATACAATCTCTGTGCACATAATGATTTGCTGGAGAATAAGCATAAATGGTGACAACACACTGCGCTGTCAGTAGCGTGGGCGCTTTCCTTTGTTTAAGACCCAACAGCTACAGCCATTAAAAAGTGCAAAATGGTGGAATTGGCCTTCAGAGAAGAACCTGGTCACAGGCCTGCAACTGTAGAAGAAGGTCCTAACTGAGCATCATGAGGCTCCTTCACCATCAGTGAGAGACAAACTAGAAGAATCAATATTATTACATAAGGCCCAACATCTGATGGCTCACAAAAGTCCCTTCTGGGTTCATCCTCACCAAGAGATGTCTGAAAAGCACTTCTGGCTGGCCAGGGACAATGAAGCTGAGGTTCATTGGTGAAGCGAATCCTGGATTGGACCATAGATGATAATCTCTACCTTAATGCTTCTAAAACAGAGATTATTTTCCTTGGGATCCCAGCCTCAGCAAAACTGCCTTGCAAATAGCCACCCCTCATGGGGACGGCACCCACAGCGTCGGACCAGGCAAAGAATGTATGTATCATTTTCAATACTAAATTCTCACTACATAAACAAATAGACCTGCTAGCCCAAAAAGCACCCATCCAGCACCACATCCCCACGAGAATTATCCCCTATTTGGGAATGACACAGGAAATTGAGGTGACCAGAGCTCTTCTCCTCTTCTTTCTAGACCATTGTAATAGTCTCCATCTAGGACTATCCAGAAACAACTAAACCCACTGCAACGTTTCCAAAATAAAGCTGCTAGAATTATTTTGGGTCTCAAGCCATGGGCATATCTCACCAGCCTTGAAAAATCATCAACCAGCTGCCAATTGCAAAGAAAACAGACAAACAAAATCAAGTGCATTACTTCCCAAATCCTCCATAACATGGCTCCAAAATACATGAACTCTAAAATAAAGCAATATGCGCCTACAAGACTCCCAGGTTCAAAACTCCGAATCACAGAGGAACGAAATTCTGATCCAACGTTCCCAAAAAATAGAATATATCCTCAGGAGGTTTAAAAGGAATGTGAAAGTCTGGCTCCATGAACACAAGATCTAACTCAGATATGCTCCGTCCATTAGTTAAATAACCTCCTCCCCAATGATTCCCATACTTGACTTTTCAGCACGTACACCTTATGACTAGCACTTCTGCCCCACGGCCACATTTAGCCATTAACTGATAACCTCGAATTGGCCTGACCTGTCTCTGCGAAAGTTGCCTGATTTGTTCCTACATCCACTTGTTTTACGTTGTATTATGCATAACCTGTAGGAGAAGCCTTTCTGAACCAGTAGTGACTTAGAAAATGGGCCAAAGTCACTATGTAACGCAGCTGTCAGCTCAGATCTCTGATATCAACTACATGGCCCTGTAACCTCATCCCATCCTTCCTATTTATTGTATATAGTTCACACTTTTGAATTCTAGTCCATGTCCTGTTTGTTTTGCCAAGGTGCTTTGAAGTGGCACCCCTACGAGTTGGCGCATTAAAAAATGTAAAAATAACACCCTGTCAAGAAGGAAACACTTGCCTCATTAAACATACACTGCTCATGGCAAATCTTTGACTGGTTGGGCACTTTATGGGACAAGGTGGACATTGATTTCACTGGTGGCATGGACTACTTTCACCATAGCCAGTGCTATTCCCTAGTGCTGACTGACTTTATTTCAAAATGAATGGAGGCCCATTTCATCAGTGACATTATTATGGTCACGACCATTGAAATCATGACCGGGGGCACTGTTGAGCAGCCAAGGAAGATGGCCGCCTAGCCTGGGAGCTCCGTTATCGCCCACAAGATTATCCGCTGCATCGGCGCTCATCCGCGACATTCTGCCAAGCTGGTGCCACGAGTTTATTGCTGGGGCTCTTCTGAGGCTTTGGACGGAGTTTGGGGAGAAAACGCGGCTTGCATCCAGAAGATCGGGCGCCTGGGCCCGCTGCAGCCTCTCGGCCTGTGGGGGCGCTCCGGGTGCGGGTGCTCCCCCTGGCGCAGGGCGCAGTGCTGGCGTCCCAGGCGCTGTCGCCTGCCCGCTACCTGTTGCGCCCCGCTCAGCGGGAGTGCCCTCCTTGCATCGGGCGGGCCCCGGGCCTCCGCGGAGCGCCTACTCAGAGGCCGGTGGGCCGTGTGTGGGAGCGGCCTGCCCCGAGGTGCGGGGGCTGAAGATCGGCGCTCGTGTGTGCGGGTGCGCTGCCCCCCCCGCTCGTGTGGCCTGGATTGCCGGGGTGGAGCGCCGAGCCGCGCTTGTCATATTCGCCGGCCCGCGGCCCGCTGGGGGTGCGGGTCCTTCCCAGCTCGCCTCGGGGGCTTGCCATCGGGCCTACTGCGGCCGCCTGGCTGAATCGATCTGCTCATACGGACCTGCAGGGACCCATCGGATACCACCTACTCCGCTCAGTTTATGGTCACTGCGGCTGTGAGGGGCCCTCACAAGCTTTGCCAGGATTGGGGCAGGCCTGGACTCCGGCGGTGGCGCCCTCGTTGTCACACGGACTGTGCTGCGTTGGAGACACGCGAGTTAGCTACCCGATACAGCGGAGAGGTGGGTGTTCTTGGTTGTGCCCCCCCTTCCCCTCTACCTGCCTTCTCCCAGTGTTGCTGCTTGGGGGTCAGCCTGCCCTGCCTCCCCCTGATATTCTTTGACAGTGAGTGCGTGGCTGACCCCTCTTGTGCGGGGGCTGATTCATATATCAGCTCTTGGACGTCTTGATGGCTGCATGCTCGCACTTGTTGGAACGCCCATGCCGCGCACATATTTAACTTAAAGCATTAAAGATAAGGGGGGGCAGCCTCTTCCCTATTACATTCAGAGGGGGACAGCATCACCTGCATACGCCCGGAGGGGAACCCTTGCTGGGGGCACACTGTCTGTTGTAACCAGCCGTACTCTGGTGCCGCTACCTGCGACGTTCCCTCGGACTTCTCCCCCTGGCCTGTTCCCCCTGTGACTGCTCATCTATCTTCCCGGCGGTGTGAACCCTTCCTCCACCAACACCTATATCTCTGTGTCAGCCTCGATTCGTACCTGGAACAATGTCTAACAGATCGCGTGGTGCTGGCAAGATGGGCGCTATGGACAAGTTCGCCAAGGCGACGCCCAAGGGAGACCAGGCATCATCCGCATTAGCTCAGGAGGGGGGCGACCTCCTGCCGGACCCTCTGCAACCGGACTGGGCCACTATGATGGAATCTATGGCCAAAAACTTTGCAGCCTTTCATGAAAAGCTAGATGACATTAATGCGAATGTGGCGTCATTAAGGGCTAAGCTTGACCAACACGGAGCTAGGATTACCGAAGTGGAGCAGAGGACTGGCACCACTGAGGACAATGTGCATGATCTACAAAACACAGTGTAAGAGCTGGACCCTGACATGAAACAGGTCAAATCTAAATGCGACGACCTCGAATCACGGTCGCGAAGGAATAATATCCGCATAATTGGGGTCCCTGAATCTGCACTCAAAGGGCGCATGGAGCTAGCGGTAGAAAAACTCATCAAAGATCTCCTGTATCACCCCGACCTTTCGCCATTCTTCACGGTTGAAAGGGCCCACCGCTCTTTGGCACCTCGGCCGCGGCCGGGAGATTTCCCCAGGCCTATCATAGCTAAACTGTTCAGCTATAAAGACAGGGACCACATACTCCGTTTGGCCAGGGAAAAGGGGGAATTGAGGCTGGACTCACAAATAATCAGGATCTTCCCCGATTTCTCAGTGGGGGTGCAGCTGGAGAGACGCAGATTCGACGGGGTGAAAAAAATGCTACGGGATAGGAAGATCGAGTACACAATGCTTTTCCCTGCACGCCTTAAATTCACCCATCGAAACAGGCTCTACTTTTTCACGGTCCCGGACGAGGCTGTAAAATTCATAGAGGCGCAGATCCCGCTGGCGGGGCCCCCCGAGGTGCCAATGGACAACGACTAGAACCGGCCGCTTGCTCTCCCCCTATGATTATGTCCTGGTGCCCTTCAATACATACATCCTTGCTTTGTAACCTCACTTACATCAGCCGATCTTCAAATTAGGTTGTTTAATAGTAATTTGTATTACTACTGGTGGGCGGAACGGCAGCGGTGGCCCCCACTGCAGCTGCAATTCCTGTAGAGTCTAAATGTTTGTGTTTTTGCCCCTGTAGGGCGCTTTTCCAGGCATTGCCAAGTTGGGGATGGCACACATTAGGTCACTCTAAGGGTGGGTATCCACACACCGCTAGTTGGGTCAGGGCAGTGAGGGTGGGGGGGTGGAAAGTTGGGGTAGGTTACAATCAAAATGGCGCAGGGGTTGAGACGGGTTACAAAGGGTGGCACAATTATGATGTGGCAGCACTCATGGCGTTTTGCAGAGGCAGGTCCTTTGCTTGGGATGTCCCGTAGGCTCCATACATGGCGATCACAATGATGTCATGGAATGTTCGTGGCCTGACGAATTTCACGAAGTCTCGTAGGATTGTGGCCTACGCACAAAGGCATGGGGTCAAGGTACTCCTACTACAAGAGACACATGCTCTTAAACACCTATCATCAAACATTGCACTAACTTGGGGTCTTAATAGATATTACACCCAATACTCCACCCAAGCTAGAGGAGTCCTGACCCTCATCCACAAGTCAATCCATTTCACTCTGCACTCATTCTACATTGATGCAGAAGGCAGATAGGTGATCCTGCACTGCACCCTGGCTCACGAAGAATGCTTACTGGTCAATGTATATGCGCCCAATACTGACTCCCCCGAGTTTTTTGACGGAGTGGCGGCCGTACTGGACAATGTACTAGACAGGACGACGACCACACGCAGACCCACACCACAAGCGACCAAACGTCTCCTCTCACACATGGACTCTCAATTTACATGATGTATGGAGAACGCTTCATCCCCATGACAGAGATTACACTTTCTATTCAACTGTACATGACAGTTCCTCAAGAATAGATTTATTCCTCTTATCTGGCAGACTGGTGGGGAGGGTCTCGGATGTCACGATACTGTCACGCACACTCTCTGATCATTCCCCTGTGCTCCTGCGGATACAACTCGGCGATGCATCGCCGCTGAGACCTGCCTGGCGCTTCAAATCCACCGCCTTAGCTGACATTGTCTTTAAAGCCGAGATACTGGCAGATATAACCACATTCTTGGAAGAGAACAACACAACCGACACATCTGAAGGGACTAGATGGGAAGCCTTTAAGGTTTATATCAGAGGAATGTGCATCTCCAGGGAAGCCGGAGTCCTGAAAGCTATAAGGCAAGCCCTAACCATTTCTGAAACCAAACTTAAAGAACTCGAACGGGAGTACCTGACCACTCAGTCCGCACTGACCCTAGCTGCGATCAGAGCAGAGCTGGAAAGGTTTGAGTCACAGGCTATGCGTGCGGTGCTATACTATACATGCCCTGTCGCGGCCCGTAAATATGGGGAGGAGGACAGACCGGGCAGAACCCTGGCCAGGTTAGTGCGCGCCGAGACTGGTGGGGCCCGCATTGATAACATCATAGACGGGGGCGGAGTGAGACACTGGGCGGATAAGTCCATACTAGACACCTTCACTAGCTTTTACGCCAATCTGTACGGTCCCCAACCGGAACATTCGGCCCTAGACCTAGACGACCTACTAGAGAGCATCCCTATGACCCTTATCTCCCAGGACACACGGGAAATATTAGACGCCCCGTTTACTCTGGAGGAAATCATTCAGGTAATATCAGACCTTCCCAAAAACAAAGTGCCTGGCCCGGACGGGCTCACGTCCGAGTTTTACCAGGAACATGTGGCTATATTGGCGCCTGTTTTACATGGGGTCTGGTCCGAGTCACTTCGTTTGAAATGCCTCCCCCACTCCCCTAGGGAAGCTTTAATAACAGTCCTTCCCAAACCTGGAAAACCTCCGGATGAATGTGGGTCCTACAGGCCCCTATCCCTTATTAATACTGACAGGAAAATCTTTGCTAAGATAATTGCAAACAGGTTTCTCCCTTTCATGTCCCATATGATTCACGCGGACCAGTGTGGTTTCATCCCTGGTCGTTCCACGGCGCTTAACATCCGCTGCCTGTTTAATGTGGTATCCAGAATTGACCCAGGCGCCGATGCGGTGGCGGTTACGCTGGATGCCCAAAAAGCTTTTGATATGGTCTCATGGCAATATCTGTGGGCCGTGCTGGAGAAAATGGGGGTGAGTCCAAATATGACCTCTTACATAAAACTTTTATACACGGACCCACGTGCTAGGGTCCTTGTTAACTCTGTTCCCTCCTCTCCCTTCACACTACACAGGGGCACTCGTCAGGGATGCCCATTCTCTCCCCTCCTCTTTGCGTTCGCTATCGAACCCATGGCTGACCACGTTAGAGGACACCAAAGCAATAAAGGCATTCGACTACGGGATGCACCAGAGATCATCTCTCTATACGCAGATGATGTGCTCCTATATGTCAGAAATCCCTCCACGAACCTGGACCCGATCATCCGTGCTATTACTAAAATAGGTACGTTCTCAGGTTTCACAATCAACTACTCTAAATCCGAAATGTTCCCCCTAACTGTGGCAACTCAACAACCGTCTTGTGAGTACCCTCTACGATGGTCCCCGGGTGGGGTTAAGTATCTCGGAGTGCAGATATCACTAACCAAGTCCTCCCTATTGAAAGACAATTACGAGGCCGCGGCACAACTTGTCATCTCCAGGTTTTCCAAATGGCGCAATTTACCCTTATCCCTGGCGGGCAGGCTCTCTCTAATAAAGATGATAGTGGTCCCCAAGCTCCTGTACGTCTTTGTTAACGTACCGATCTGGCCTGGGATACAATACTTTAAAAGGCTCCACTCGGAGTGTGCATAATTCCTCTGGCACCCAGGTTCGGTCCGGAAAAAGTGGCAACACATGACGCTGCCCTATGACAAAGGGGGTTTCATAGCCCCAGATCTTCGCTTGTACTGGAATGCGGCACAGGCCCAGCATGCCTCCCATTGGTACACGCTCCAGAATCCGCCCATACATGTAAAACTTAAGAAACTGGCGGGAGGGGGGACTAATATCATGACCCTGCTACTGCACCGAGCATTTCAAACTGACGCCCATGCAGACCCGGTGGCCACCACGCTCAGGGCATGGAGGAGCATCCTAGGCTCTGACCAATAACAGCACCCTTACTATAAGTGGCTTCCCCTGTGGCAGTTTCCCGGTCTCCCTCCCATGCATGACCAACATCTCGTACACCACTGGGAAAACCTGGGCTACCGTGCCCTTACTGACCTCTTTCCTGATGGTGGTTTTATCACCCCTCAGACATGGCACCCTGAACATTCCGGCTCTCCACTCAAAATGCTGCAGTATTATAGGCTTAGAGCTACTGTGCGGACTCTGTGGCCCTCATGCCCTATTGAACCCCCAGACTCTCCTGAAATACAATACATAGCAAACTCCGGAGGCACCAAGGGTATAATATCCCATCTGTACAAAATGCAGCTTAGCAAATCTGCGGATACCTCTCTCAAACCACGCGAAGCGTGGGCTAGGGAACTCGAAATGGAAATTACAGACGATCTCTGGGGCACAATGTGCGCACACACATGTAGGGTCTCCCTTAGCGCTAGATTCCGCTGCATTCAATTTAAGCTCCTTAATAGGCTCTACTACACACCGTACAGAGTTGCATCATTTAAAGGAACCCCAACTCCCGTGTGCCCTAAATGTAAATCCCACGAAGCAGATCACATACACATGTTCTGGTCCTGCCCCGCACTCAACACATTCTGGGCGGCTGTAACAGAGGCACTCTCCGAAATAGTTGGTTCGCCGGTGAATAGGGAGCCACTTGCCCTACTGTTTGGTGCTTGGGAAGGTGAGAATGTAAGGAAAATGTCAAAAATTTTGAATGTAAGTGCTATTGTGGCCAAAAGATGTATATTGCAATGTTGGAAGCGCCGCAATCCTCCCACTTTCACGATGTGGCTAAAGGCCCTTACCTGGACACAAACGTGCGAGGAAGAATACATTGGATCCCTGCCTTCGACATCACGACCCAAAAATGTTTTGTCAGAATTTTGTTGCTACTTGAATAGTAGAGATGAGATGGAATTGACTCCAACTCCCCCACCAGGTCAGCCCGATATGCCATGTGAAGTCTAACTTTTCCTATTGGTCTCTCCTTTCCTGTGTGTGCTTATGGACACCTCTCTGCGTTACCACTCGATGTTATTTTCTGATGGTCATCTTAACCATGGTGGGCTGCCAAATGTGCGGTTATGTTATCAGTTCATTGCTATGTAGGTTGTGCTGTACCTGTCTTAACGTTTATGCCAATAAACAAAAGTTTTTAAAAAAAAGAAATCATGACCATGACCAACGTCTTCCAAAGGGGGATGTCCAGGATACGAGATTGGCGGCAATTGTGCTCTAAATCTTTGAAATCTGTGGAACCTGGGTCAAGATTCCACTGCTTGCATTATCTTGGGAGGCCGCAGCAAAGCTTTCTGAAAAAGGCGAAGAACATGCACAAATTACCAACGAGGGGGGAAAAGCTGTTATACACTTTCACATGCATTACTTACGAATGCCACGGTAAATATGAGCAGGCACTACTTGAATGTAAGCATTGGGTATCACAATACTGCTCCGTGCACCTTGCAATCCATCATGCACCATACACGCAACCCTGCGCATGGACACATCTATGGAAGACCTCTTTACTGCACTATACTTTATCAGAGCACAATAACCGGAATGTGTGAGTCAGAGGCTTTGCTAGGGAGTTGGGGGGGGGGGGGGTCGTATGAGGGGGCTATAGCCAATGGTCTTTTTGGTTGCAGCCCGGATAGAAGCTCAGGGGCTACAACCAAAAGGCTAGTTAGCCCCGAGTCCCAACAGTCCCTAGATTAGCATAGCCACCTTCTTTTCGAGACTAGCAACACCACTGGTGTGAGGGTTCTCATCAAGTAATACTTTGGTCAGTGGTCTATAACCTGAGGAGTTCCAGATGTTCTGCAAGGCCCATTTATGCTCACCACTAACCATCCTTGCTAAGGCTGATGTGGTTTATGGTCCCAAGCATCTGCTGAGTGCAAGGATGCATACCCCTGCTCTTTCCTCGTACGTGAACACTGACAACTGGGGCACAACACCTTATGCGGGTGAATACGTATAGAAGGCATAAACACACTCGTGCAGTCACGTCAGGGCAGCTGGCCCCCTTGGCCCACTCCAGTGCCATGCCAGAAGCGTGTTCAATGGCACCAGAGATGTCATTTAGGTGTCACCAGGGGTTGCACCTGCGACCCCTAAGGTCTCTCTTGCTACCCCGTGGTCTCCCTTGCTACCCCTTTTTTTAAACACATAGGGGGTCATTACGAGGTGGGCGGTAAGGGGTTAACGGCACCGGTAAAGGTGCCGGCGCCGTTAACCCCTTCCCACCTTATTATGAGTCTGCTCGTGGGACCCGGTTTTACCAGGAGCCCTTTGCGGATCCCGCTAGCAGACCAGGGAGCTATTAATATCTTATTAACGGGCCCGTTGTTAGCTCCCTCCCCATTCCCTTTGAGCTCTCTGGGGGCTTGAATGGGGATGTACCGGGTCCAGATTCCTCATTTGAGGAACCCAGACCCGGTACCCGGTAAAGGGGTAATCATGCCGCAAATTGCGGAATGGTTACCTCCAACCTTGTAATGACCCCCATACATTTTTTTTAAATGCAAGGTCCTGGGCTGTGGCCAGCGGCATATGGCTCTTTGCTTCTGGAGTGGCAGGCTTTTTTGTTCAGGCCTCTTAAAAAAATGTTTTTTTAAAGAACAGTAGTTCCACAAGTCTTCCACTTTCAGCAGTGACCCTAAATAAGAAAGAATGGGAATACTAATTGTCTTTTCTAGAATTCTTTACAATAATTGCTAGACTCGTTAAAGTTTTATTTCAGGCATACTTCAGGGGATGAGGCACTGAATTAGTCTGTTTTTAAACTCCTCAACTCAGTCTTTCATCCTTCTGAAGTCGATAAATGAGTACCAACACAAGTTGGGTGATATTAGATGTATATTTGTTCTATATAAAGTGCTTAAACGTAAGTGCTATATAATAGCACTTCATTATCATTTGGCCATGGATGTCTGCTTGCATTCACAGTAATTTGGTACTATCGGCCAATACACACTGATCTTAACGATACATATGGCGATCCATTCTTGTATGAAATGTAAATCACATTATAGTGATATTGTATTCCTATTTTTCGTAGTGTGCTTAGCAACAATACTATGTGATCCCACTTCCTGTTTTGTCAAGGGGTGAAAGGTTGTTTTCCATCGCTTCCTGTGAGATCTCTTCAGGGTGGGGTCAAATGACATTGCCTCCTGTGATGTCATCAGAGGTTAAGGGTCGTGTGATGTCACTTTCTCTACCCCTGGCATTTTGGTGGAATTACATCCCTGAGCGGCCTACAGTGGTTTCTCCCAGACGTGACGCCAGAGATCACGCCATTTGCTTAATGTCTTCCAAATCAAGAGCATTCACAAGCACACATTCACTTTGGTCAACAGTGCTTCCCAGATGTTGTTCTTCACAGAGAGTGGTGTGCGATTGGCCCACTCTCCAAACAATGGTGGCTCGTGGCTCTCTATTCCTTCTCCAAACATTTACAATTTGCACAAAAACCGCCAGAAGAAAAAAAAACTTGCGCAGTGTAGTGTAGTGAGTAACCTGCCACCTATTGAAGAGGGTGTCACGCTCATGTCCGCACTGCCAGAAAACATATATAAAACTTATATTAGGCTCGTAGCTCAGTCTCGTGCAATGGGTCCAATAGCCCACGACGCAATTGTGGTGTCGCCACTCTCATTGTGTTTGGAGGATGAGTCCTCTGTCTGTTGCCATTAATTAGTGGGCTGTGACCCACGGGAGTTAAGGGGCAGGGTTACCATCAGACCATTAGTTCGAGACAAGCAGTTGTTGAATAAAGACGTGTTGCACCCCAGCTCTGTGTCGGCTCATCTTAATGGAGGTGTTGCATGAATGACACGACAGCGTGAGGCGGTCCGCATAGGAGAATATCACATTGGCGACGAAGGCGGACACAAAGTCCCACCAACGGCAACGAAGCAGAGAAACCTGACCTGCGCACATGCGGAACACCGACAGGTGAAGCAGCGACTCCCTGCTCACATATTCCGGGCGGTTGAGGAGCACAGGCCTCCCGCCGACGGCAACGGTAAAAGAAACGACCAGGAGACGAGCGGTGGAGGTGTGGCCCTCCCGCTCCAACGCGAACACTCACAAGAATAGGCACAAGTGCCCCCCCCGCAAGGCCCAACCTCACCTGACACAAGCGCCTAAGGCCGCACTACCCACAAGGCCTCACAGGCCCGCCAACACGCAGCACAGCGCCCCACTTTGGCACGGAAACTTCACAAGTCACCAAGCGGGGAAAAGTTTACGAGCCACCAGTATCTAGCGCAGCGCCCTCAACCGGCACCACTTCACCAAAACCCAAGGAAATTTCTCTCCAGTACATCTAACAAAGAGAAGGATACGAGAGGCGACAGCTCATGAGCAGCTCGGAAGGAGAGTCACTAACCGTTCCAGTGACTCCAGCCAGACCAGAACACCGGAAAATGACGGACAGCCTTCTAGCTCAACTGCCAGCAAATTTCGACCTCACCGACACCGGCACCCTCGGATCAAGATGGAAAAGGTGGTTGAGGGATTTTGAAGTGTGCCTAAAAGTGGCTGGTCCACTGGAAGACGAACAGAAGCTCAACCTCCTAAACCATGCGGTAGGGTCAAACGTGCAAGACATCCTAGAAGAAATACCGGAGAACAACATAGACACATACACCAAATTGAAGACAACGCTCACAGAATACTTCACACCCCACACCAACGTGGACTACGAACGACATATTTTCCACACCACAAAATAAAACAAAGGGGAAACAATGGATGCATTCATCATGAGACTACGATCAAAAATGAAACACTGTGATTTCAACAATTACTCCAACGACGAGGCCCTCGGGTCACAAATTATAGTGGGCTGCGAAAGCGCTGACTTCCGCAAACGACTACTGCAACAGCCACTCAACCTAGACGAAATTCTACGCCTGGCGCAGTCAGATGCTGCTCTTGCGGCTCAAGTAGAAGGCCTGGACGACATAAGGATCACCCATGGAAAACACGAGAGCCTCAACAGACTAGAAGGGACTGCAAGAAACAACAGTGACCCCTTCTGTTACCGGTGTGGACACGAATACCCCCACGAAGGAACATGCCCAGCAATGGGTCAGACCTGCTCCGCGTGTGGCGGTGAAAACCACTATAAGGCCGTATGCTTAATCTTCCCCAGCAAAATGAGAGGGGCAGGAAGAAACAGCAAACCCACAACAGAACCAGAACAAAACCCGCTGCCACATCAACACCGGGCAGCGCACCAGCCCCACGATCAAGTGCGCCACAGACACTACGACGAGCAACTGGTAAGAAGACAAGACAAAAAGGACTGGAGGGAGAGCAAGACCCCGCCTTCCAAAACAAGGAGAAGACCCCGGAGGTCTGTACGATGCCTCATTGAGCAGTCACAGTCTGACAGTGTGTCAAGCGCATCATCGGACGAGAGAGCCCGCCGACCAGAAAAACAACAGGAAACACCTCGGGAAAAGGGATATCTATATGCACTCTGAAACAACACGGCAAAAGAACACAGCCCAATACTCAGAATACAAGTCAATCAAACGGCAGCCGAATTTCTAATAGACACAGGGGCAACCGTAAATGTAATCAGCGAGGAAGTCTATGAAAGCATACCAAACGCCCCTCACCTCCAACCAGCACATGCACTCATCTACCCATATGGCTCAAAGACCCCCCTGGCATGCAAAGGATTCTTCATGGCATCGTACCGATACAAAGAACATGAGAAAAACATCCCCATGCACGTGTTAGAAGCGGCCACGAGAGCGAATGCATATTGAGCTATCAGGCAGCCACAGAAATGGGACTCTGTCCCACGGCAACCATTGACCAAGTCTTCCCGTCACTATTCAAAGGCCTTGGCAAATTGAAGGACAAACAGATCGAGCTCCACATCGACACCAGTGTCCCACCTATAGCCCAACACTACCGGGGAATCCCCATCAACATTCAAAAGCAGGTTGAAAACGAACTGACCAAGCTACTGGAGGCAGACATCATTGAGCCAGCGGAAGGCCCCACCCCATGGGTCTCCCCCATAGTACCCGTGCCCAAAAGAGACTCCTCTGACATTCTAATATGTGTAGACATGAGGAGACCGAACAAAGCCATTCTGAGGGAACGTCACCAAGCCCCCCGAATAACAGACATGGTACACCTCCTGAACGGGGCGACCGTGTTCTCCAAACTCGACCTAAACAAAGGTTATCACCAGTTGGAACTCTGCAAGAGCTCCTGCTACATTACAACGTTCGCAACCCACATAGGGCTCTTCCGATACAAGTGGTTAAGTTTCGGAGTGTCCTCCGCGGCGGAAATTTTTCAAGCAGAAATTCACGACGTCATCAAGCACGTGCCAAATTGCTTGAACTACAGCGATGACATCCTGGTCTTCGGCCGGAATCAAGAACAACACAATGACACGCTAATGAGAGTACGCATGGCGTTAGAAGACGCACAGCTCACCCTAAACAAGGAGAAATGTGAGTTCCGCAAGAGAACACTTTGCTTCTTTGGACACATATTTTCTGAGAAGGGCATGACATCAGACCCGGAGAAAGTCAGCACGCTCCGAGAAGCTGAGCCACCTGCCACCACCTCAGACCTCAGATCATTCTTAGGACTTGCAAGTTACTGCACAAGATACATACGAGACTTCGCCTCCATCAGTGAACCTCTCAGAGCCCTCACCATGCTCAACACAGAATTCGTCTGGTCACCCCAATGCCAAGAGGCATTTCAGATAATCAAGGACCGCATTTCCGACGCCCGGAACATGGCATACTTCGACCCCAAGAAGACCACGGAACTCATCGTTGATGCCAGTCCAGTTGGCCTAGGTGCCATTTTTACACAACTGGGCGACAAAGAAGAAAGCGAAAAGCACATAATGTCAAACGCCAGTCGAAGCCTCTCCAAAACTGAGCAAGCCTACTCTCAGGCAGAGAAGGAAAGTCTGGCAGTGGTCTGGGCCTGCGAACACTTTCACTTGTTCCTGTATGGAAAACCTTTCGTAGTTGTAACGGACCATCAGGCCCTCACCTTCCTCTATGGCAACCCTCAGGCAAAAATGCCACCCAGGATAGCCCGATGGGCACTTCGACTACAAGACTACCAATTTACCATCACACACAGACCAGGGAAAGAATAAAACCCTGCAGACTTCCTCTCGCGGCACCCAAAAGAAACATGCGGGCCAGAACCCTCCACAGCTGACCAGTACATAAAGTATGTCATTCACAGCAACACACCACACGGACTTGACATGGATCAGATAACTCGGGAATCCAACATCGACCAAGGAATACAAACCATACCGCGATGCCTAGAAACAGGGCGATGGAAACACGCTAAACAAATCTGAGAATCATTGAATGATGACACTAAACAAGACATCACCTGTTTTCTGGCCATGAAGGAAGAACTCGCAAAATCAGAAGAAGGGCTACTGTTAAAGGGCGCCAAGCTCGTAATTCCGCAGAGCCTGCGATGGAAAGTACTAGAGCTGGCCCATGAAGGACACTGAGGGATAGTATCCACCAAAAGAATGCTAAGTGAAAATCTATGGTTCCCCCAATTAGACACCTCAGTGGAAGAACTACTGCAAGACTGCCCTACGTGTGCCCTCCTAAAGCCACACACGTCACCTGAACCCTTGAGCATGACCGCACTGCCAGAAGGAACCTGGGAGGAAATAGCTGACGACCACTTTGGACCCATGGAAGGGGGAGAATACATATTGGTGGCAGTGGACGAATACTCGAGATATCCTGACCTGCAGAACGTCCCGTCCACATCGGCGCATCACACCATCCCAGCCCTAGATCGAATGTTCGCAACATATGGAGTACCCAAGGTAGTAAAGTCCGACAATGGACCTCCGTTCACCGGACAAGACTTTCAAAGATTTGCTGAATACATGGGTTTTCGCCACAGAAAAGTGACACCCTTGTGGCCACAGGCAAACGGAACAGTCAAAAGGTTCATGAGCAATGTTAAATGCATGACCCAATTTGCACGCATCACGGGAGAACCTGTCGAGAATCTGTTATACCAACTCATACGAGATTACAGAAACACCCCACATAGCACCACCGGGAAAACACCATCAGAGGTGATGTTTGGGCGAACGATTAGAACACGATTACCACACATAGCGGTTGATGAAGATCAATATGAAAAGGACACCGAAATGAGACATAGAGACAAACTCATGAAAGAGAACATGAAGAGGACTGCTGACGCCACCCGCAGGGCCAAGGAGAATGACCTGACACCAGGAGACCTGGTCGTGGTCCACCAACCCCAACAGCGCAAAAACATGGCCCCATTCAGCGAAGAACCCCTCATCATTGTCAAGAGGAAGGGATCACTCATTACCGCAGAAGGAGACCACAGATCTGTAACACGAAACTCATCTCATTTCAGGCAAATGCCCGGAACCCCATCCTCAGGTGACATAAACCTGGATGACACTTTCTCTCAATGGGACGCTCCCTATGAGACAGACAAGACTCTGAAGGTGACACGACGTTAGGAACCACGACCGGTCCACCAGCCAGAATGGAATGTCGACCCCAGAGAACAAGAAAGAAACCCCATCGCCTCATTGAAGAGATGAACTGAGGGCAGGACTAAATGTTTAGTAGCGGAAGGGTGTGGTGTCGCCATTCTCATTGTGTTTGGAGGATGAGTCCTCTGTTTGTTGCCATTAATTAGTGGGCTGTGACCCACGGGAGTTAAGGGGCGGGGTTACCGCCAGACCGTTAGTTTGAGACAAGCAGTTGTTGAATAAAGACGTGTTGCACCCCAGCTATGTGTCGGCTCATTTTAATCGAGGTGTTGCATGAATGACACGACAGCGTGAGGCGGTCCGCGTAGGAGAATATTACAGCACTTGATTTTTTCTTTCTTGTTGTGTGGCATCTGAGACATTTGTGGGTGGGTGGGTGTCTGCCTTGGAATTCCAAGCTATGGAAGTTGAACCGGAACGTTAAAGGTGCCATACGCACTATTAAAGAGCTTTTCCGCAAATGGATTTACAATCATCGTTTAATTTGAAAATAGAACAGTGGCACATTGGGAGACGCCCCCAGGTTCCCACGGAGAGCTGTCTGTTAGCGACATAGCAGCCCTATGCATATGGAGCACCACAGGCCAGTCGACCCAGTAGAAGAAACAGAAGGGCAGAGGTGCAGACGATGCCCCAGTAGAATGGGGCTCGAGGGGGAATAGATCCAGTTGTCTGCTTCCTTTGTTCTGGGCGTAATTTTAGAGGGTGTGCGGGAGACAAGGTGTTTGTCACCGGCACACCATTTTGTCCCACTCATTGGGTCCTTTCATTTAGATATCATGTCCCCCTCAAAATCCTGAGCAGAGATAATCCACTGCTGGAGACCAGCAAAATACTTTTCAGCATACAAGCAAAGGTGGCCTTTACCTAACGTGTTTGAGGCCTCTTTGAACCTTTGCTTAAAGGGTGGGCTGCATCTGTTTTGTGTATTAGTGAAGCCTGCACTAAACCTGCTCTGTTGCTGTGCACATTAGGCTCCTCACATGCCATAATTGAATCTGTTCCGCACAGCTGTGCACAGGGGTGGACTGGCCTCCAGGGCACTCTGGAGATTTCCCAGTAGGCTTCTGCACTCTGGGCCTCTTTGTGTGGTCATCTGTTTCATTTCCAAATTTTCTCATAGGAAAAGTGTTGGGCTCGCTGAAAATGTGTAATGTGGGGCCACTTTGAGGATTATTTCCAGGGCCTCTTTTGGTTCCCAGTCCACCCCTGGCTGTGCAGGATCCCTCTCCTACCCATGGTTTTGCCCACAATACGTTTTTTGTCTGGGTATCGTTAGTTATGCTGGTTCTTTATTTGTTTTATATCTCGAGGATGACTATTTTAATATATTTCATTGGGGGGTGAAATTAGAGGTTTATGTAGGGGCTAGCATGGAGTGCATCTACACAGCACTGTGCGTGCCTGCACCCTTCCATACCAAACATGTGCCAACGGATGGTATGGCTGGGGCCATGTCAGCAGTTGCATTGGGCATGGAAGAGATCAGTCAGTGGTGTACAGAGCACACAAAATGCATAGCAACCTCCTCAGGTTTGCTCAGTGGGAGAGCAGACATCATGCCATTCAATAATTGACCTCTCTGCTGAAATTGCCATGATGTGGCCATGATGAACTATTAAAACTGTCCCAGCCCTTCAAAAGATTTTTTTGGAACTATACCCTTAAATGTATAGTACCTCTTTTGAGAAGTTGGGATACAGTAACACAAAGTACAGCAAACCTGCGGAGAGCCGTTAGAGCGGCCCCACAGCAGACCTGCTGAAGGGAGAGTAGGTTCTTGCATTTCCTGGATTATGGATTAGTGTTTACATGCTTGAGCAGGGATGGGGGAAAACAGGTACTTGACTTTCCATATCAATTTTATCCTTACTCCCCCTGCTGACACTATCAACTAGTCTGAGAATCCTCTTCTCATATACATATATTTTTTCCTAAACTATGCGCATCTGACTGTTCAAAGCGCAGACCCAATCTTATTTTCAAAAATACATTTCAAGTCTAGTTGTATATGTTAGTCATTTAAAAAATGTAATGTAAAGTGCTCTTATATAGCACCCTTCTGCCAATAATGTTGGCCTCGCTGTGAATGGCTCTGTAAGAAAGGAGGGCAGGGGGTGCAAGTCAGATAGCTGCAAGGCAGATGCAGAAACCTTTGGTGTTGAGGGATGCATGTAGGCAGTATCCATAACCTGTGTCCTGATATGAAAATCTCTGATGTTTGTGGTTGGTACGGATCAAGCAGGTTAGCCATATGGGCAGCCCCTGGATTGTGGAGTACAAACATTGACAGAATGGTTGTTGCAAGAAGATGAATAGGGTATGAGTCTGTTAAGTGCACTAGACCTGCAGGTTATCTGAAAGAGTGTGGGAGGTGTGGAAATGCAAGATTTCAGTAGTGGGGAGGTGAGGGATGAGGAGAGGTGGGGTGAGGCTGTTGTCGCTTCCTGGCTCTTGGTGGTAGATTTCACGGAGATTAAGTTACAGACCAGTTTCACGCATCAGAGGTTCTATGAATCAAATTGGTTTCCCACAGATGGTGGTGCAAAGTGTTTAAAAAAATGCTGTTTCTTTTTGAGCTAAGGGACTAGTACTGTGGGGTGAAATATAGCCCCTGAATGCCAGAAATAAAGAGGCCAAAGTGATTTATAAATGCCCATTGAAATATAAGGCCAGCACAGAAATGGTGATGTCCGACATGAGGCCTGCTGAACCTGAAACAGGCCTAAATCACCAAGGAAAGAAAGTGGGCTGGAATCAAAAGTGCAAAGATATGCGAAATGCATTTCAACAAGGAAAAGAAAGACATGTGGCTGATAATGCCATTTTACTCAACCCTTGGAGAGCTGCACTTATACTTAAAAGGACAGCAGTGCGTACATTATCTTCAGTGTAATACCAGATTGTGCTCCAGGCAACCAAAGTGAAACCGAGCTTGTTGCATTTACAAGAAATAAAATAATGTCCTTATCATTTTTCCCTCATCCAAAACACAGTATGCTAAGAGAAATGCTCCTAGACTTTCAAAGTCTGAACATGGTTTTCTCATAGAACTGCCCTATACATATGGACAATTCAGAAGTGATACTCATGTATTTTGAAACATTAAAGAAACTTAGTACATATGGATAAGGCCCAGGTACCTTTCAAGAAGTCATGTAAATTGCATTAAGTGGGATTTTAACAGGCCATTGCTTGCAGGGTACATGAGCCGGTCATTTCTCCAAACAGGGGCCTGGGTGTCAACCAACAATCAGGGCCATTACTTAAAAATATAGAAAGAAATACACAGCCTAGATGTAAACCACGGTAAAGACAGATAAGGCCATGTCTGTTCTTTCAGCAGAAGGGACCTTGAGGTCACAATTCCCACAAAATGTCCATTAGAGTTGCTACCAGGCTTTAAAGGGAAAGGCGAACATAAACAGGAGCCAGGCTCTGACTGTCATATGCTTAAGGGAAAATTAAACTGAAAGCGAATAAAGAAAAAACTGCAGTTTAAGTGAATGGAAAAATACATATTATTGCAGAAAAAGGGCAGCATAGATGCCACTACGGTCATTCCGGGCTTGTATTAAAGGTGACAGTAACCCCATTTGAACCATGCAAAAATGATTTTTGTGTGATAAACATAAATAAAGTTATAAATGAAAATTTGATTTGGGCCTTCCCTTCATTCCGAGAGATTTGAAAGTTGGTGTGGGGGTGAAGAAAATAAGTAACATGAAAACTATGAAGTGGTATATTTTTCACTGCTACGGCTCCTGAGTAAATAAAGAAAAAACATATCCCTGCATAGGAAGGGCGTGCCAACTTCAGATTAGCATTTGCCTTAAAATGTAATTCTGAAAAATATATTCATACATGTAAAGATTTGAAAATTTTGGGTACTTGCCATGTTGATACATTTTTACATTTTTGTCCTTGCCGAGCCCACCTTCAAATTTGGATGACAAAGCTTTCTCCTCCCACAGCTGTGCTGACTCACTTCCTGCATCTCATTGTGCTATTAGCACACAGGTGGGAGGTGGGTAGAGAAAACTAATCAATCCCTTTCGTGGGAATCATGACAAGTTTGTGGTGTCATTTGCCCTATAAGTAAAACCGTTTGCATTAGAACTGGGATTTTTCCACTTATTCCGGAAGGCAACCTGCTGCTGAAACCTTGTGAGAAACATCCCAGCAGAGAGGCCCTAATCTTGCATTGGAGACAGGAACCAGGAGACATAGAATCTAACTGGGACCCCTTGGAGGATTTAGAGGAGACTCTCCCTGACTGAGACTATTGCTGTCCCAGAGGTGCCCTGCTGTTCCTTGATGCCCATTCCAAGGCCTCTCCTGTAACTAAAACTATCCCCAAAGCCATAGATTGTGTAGGCCCTGTATTTTTGAAGCATTGTTTTAGTTATTTCCCCATAGCAAAATATCCTGTGTATCTGTGTAGATCTTTAGCATATGTACTTAAAGTAAATCAATTAATTCCCCTATAGAAATAACGGGATGTATTTTGTTGGCATTCGAAACCAACAAGCTCTTCTCAGTGTGTTTCGAGCCATTATAGACATAAATATCTGCCAAAAGAATTAATCCCAAAACCCTGTTTGCATGCGAGTGTGCAGGTTGCAAAACGAAATTCCCCATTGATCTCCTTCATTTTAAATCAGTAGTGCGAAGCCTGGTAGTGCATTTGCATGTGCAGGGTGCCAAACAAAACTTTCCCCTTGTTCCCATTGTGCTCTGACCAAAACCACAAAGCCCTGCCTGTTTCTTTTAGGTGTGGCAAAACACATTTTTCCATTGCTTTTCTTTCTCTCATATTGCATCTGTGAGTAGAATCCCCAAAACGATTTCCCCATTGTGTTCCCACTCTCTGCTACTGGCCTTCAATTCGGAGGGGTCAAATCCAATTGATGTTTGGAGGATGAGGGTTGCTGGGAGAAAAGTATGATCATTGTATGATATTGTTCTTTTTCCATATTGGTGGGTGATTTTGTATCTCAGTGTTATTTCTGTGTTGGTGCCTTCGTATCTCAGTGTTATTTCTGTGTTGGTGCCTTTACGGAAGCCATTTTTGTTCTTGTGTTGCACAGCAATGGTGGCTGATGTCAATCTATTTGTCAAATGTGGTTTAACTAAATTAATACATATATATTCTTACTACACGCCAGCCTGGTTGGGTGCGAGACGGGTTGGAGGCATTACCAAACTGAACCTTAACAAAACTAATATTGCTTTATTGTGCACCATATTCATTGGGGGGGGGGAAAGGAGCTCCCTGAGTTGAGTGTGACCGTTGTAATATACTGTGCCAGTACTAGTGCAGCATTGCTGGACCTAAATGTTCTGAAAGGAATGTACTGTTGAAACTTACTTCTGAAGGAGCAAGGGCTCTTCCCTGGTATTAACAATTGGCAATGCACAAGGTTTTGAAATGAATCCTTTTTGTGATGGGTAGCGAGTGGAGAATCCTAATTCTGGCGTGAAATGTTCAAATCACTTCATTCTGAGTAGTAGTCTTGCTGCTGCATTTTGAACTCTTTCAAGTTTCCTCATTAGGTAATCAGGGAGTGCGAGATAGAGGCTATTTGCACAGTCTAGTTATGATAGTATTTGAGAAGTGATGTCGATGGCCCTGTGGGTGAATGTTAAAATCCACAACCAATACAATTCTTCTATGAAAAGTGAGCGCGAGGCATCAAAGCCCTAGCTCTTTAATCTTTGATATTCATTATTAGGTTAGCATTCACTTCCGGTATACTGCTCTGACAGCCCATCAAATCAATGATTGATATTTTGAGATATCCCTATGAAACTGAAGGACGGATATCATAAATTACATGTTGGATTTAGGTGTGCAAATTTAGGGGGGCAAAACCACATTCGGATTCATATGCTCTACAAATGAAACTCAGTGACAGCTGTTAAAACAAATGTATTATTATTATCAACACACACATATGTTAAAATCATATTATTGTACACATGCTTCCGACCTTAGAAACCCTAGCGTTTACACACTGAAGAATCCCAATGAACATTCAAACATATTGAAACACAGCTTCTTATCTGCTTATTTCCATTCCATGCCACATGCAGAATGTCAATTAATAGGTTGCTTATAATCTGTGGTTTGTAATCTGTCCTGGGATGAGTATCTCAGTCTTGCCGCCTAACCTGACAAATTCCATTCCCTCATGGTGTTAGATTAATTTCTTTCTGAGGCGAATGGCAATATCACAGATGATGGCATATACTCCCTTACATTCAATTGTGTGACTTGTGCAGTGCAAACATTAAAAAGTTATGTTAGAGCCCAGATAGGGGGTGTCTAAACTTAAATAATAGAATGGAAAAAATCTAACAATTTACTTAGGATTTATTCCATGCAGCGATCAGATCAGATATATGTTTATACATCACAATAATACATACAATTTTCCTCATGTTGGCAGCTGCAGTTGCACATCCACCTTTTCATTTACAACACACCACAAAATACCAACTTGCTCATGTAGAACAACGTAGGAATATCAATTAATAAAACATTTATGTATCCTAAATTCAGCCAAATATACATAACAAAACCATGTCACCCAGTTCAAAATTTCAATCTTCGATGATAGATGCTAAAGAGCCCTTTAAACCAAGGTGACATCAACTATTAACTAGTTCAAATAGGATAGACATTTCCATCAGAAATCAAAAGTGACAAGGTTCTAAAGGAACTAAACGTCCATTAGGGAGTCCCGGAAGTCTAGACATGTCTTCAAATCAAGGTAACATCTGTGTCATAACCCCAAATAATGGTTAATAATTCAACACATTGGACCTCATTACGAGGCTGACACCCGAGAATGGCCAATTACCGGGTCATGCCGAGTTTGGTGGACCCGGTAATTGCCCATTCGCGGGTGCTGGTAATAAGGGACTGCCCATCCCCATTCGGCCCCATAGGGCTGAATGGGAATGGGGAGGGTGGTAGGGAATGGGGAGAGAATAGGGAGGGAATGGGGAGGGTTGTAGCACCGGTACCATTAATAACGGCACCGGTGCTACCATCCTGTTCTACTCGCAGGTGCCGGGCAAGGGCACCCGCAAGCAGAACCCCTAGTATGGTGGTACGGTAGCAACGGTGCCGGCAGAAATACCGGCACCATTGTTGTCTTATGCCATACTTATAATGAGGTCCATTGTCTTCTGAGGCATAAAACTTTCTTAAGATATGTTTCGAATCCAAATCGCATTAAAAGCGTCCAGTGTTTCTCAGGTTCTGGTGCCTAACAAACAGTGTTGGATTAAACCCTGCGGAGGCCCTTAAGCAGTCAAAATGTCAAGTCCACCCCACGCAAATTATATCCTAATATGTTTTTTCTACACTGCTTTATTTTAGTCCATTGTTGCAGGGCCCCTAAAAGGAGTGGGGCCCATAGTCCGGTGCCTACTTGCCCTAATGAATAATTTGGCAGTGCTTACAAAGCAGCATGAGGTGAATCCATAATTTACTATTCCTTGCGTGTTTGGTCAGGAGTGGCAAGACAATCAGAACGCCCGTACCTGTGTAGCATAGATTTCTATGAATCGTGCCTGCTTTCTCCCAGTGTAAAGAAACTAAACTCAGTCTGCTGGAATGAATCTTTTCCACAGGAATCGGCTATGGAATTGTCAGGGCAGGAAGCTGTGTGTGGCTCCCCTTTGGATTTTCTTTGCAGGGTACCTGACACAAACTCTGCCCTAATACTACTCAACCTCTCTGCAGCGTTCGACACAGTCAGCCATGACATTCTCATCAAGAGAATAGAAGAAAAAGGAATAACAGACTTTGCCCTACTCTGGATAAAATCATTCCTAGCCATAGAACAGAAACTGTCTGGATAAAACCCTTCAAATCCGCTCCACGGAACACTGATTGTGGAGTAAAACAAGGATCATCCCTATCCCCACTGTTCTTCTACATCTACCTGGCTCCGCTAATCAAGATCATCAAAAACACAATCTCACGTGCTACAACTACGCAGATGACTCACAAATCATCTATAAAATCGAAGATAGACAAGAAGAGAACACAATGCTTGGAGCATCTTTCAATGAACTCTACGACTGGATGAACACAAACAGCCTAAAACTCAACCCAGGCAAGACAGAAATCATGATTATATCCAAAAAGCAAGAAAATAACATGTATATCCCATGGCCCACCGAACTAGGAACAGCACCCACACCATCAAAAATAGTTCAAAAAAACCTTGGAATCCTAATGAACAACGAGCTAACATTAGAACCACAAGTAAACACAATAATCAAGACATGTTTTTTCCTCCTACACTGAGTAAAAAGAATCCTACCATTCCTGTCCTTCATCCATAAGACAATGACAATCATCGCCCTCATCATGTCAAGAATTGACTACACCAACAGCCTCTACCTCAGAATGCCAGGTCACATACTGAAGAAACTGAAAAATATCCAAAATGCAGTTGCCAGACTCCTCCTCAAACTATCACGAAGAGACCACATCACCCCAGTGCTAAAAATGTTACACTGGCTTCCATTCAAACAATTAATCACACTCAACCCAATGTTCATAATGGTATTACCCAAATTGTTTGTTTACAATTGTTCGAATGAACAATTGACCGAATTTAAAGGGTCACAATTGACCTTTTCACAATTGACCGTATATATATATATGTATATATATATATATATATATATATATATATAGGGGTTTTGGGGGGTTTGGCATTAGGTGGGGGGTTGTAGGGGTTTCACCCCACATATGTTACAATTGACCTTCACAATTCGGTCAATTGTGAAATGGTCAATTGTAATTCGAACAGTTGTAAAACAAACAATTCGTATACAACCGTTCATAACACACAGAGCAATCCACGGCCAAGGAGCAGAATTCCTAAAAAAGAAAATAACAATTTACCAAACGACAATAACACTCAGATCAAGCAATGACATCTGCCTAGAGACAAAACTTTACACAAGGAAAAAACTAGGGGGGTCCTCCTTCTCTCACCTGGCAGCAAAAACTTGAAGCACCCTCCCGAAAGACATAAGAAATACAAAGGACAACCTAAAATTCAGGAAACTACTCAAAACATGCCTCTTTGTCACAGAACCAGAATGAATCTGTTGCCGCCAAAGCCAAACCCCTGCGGTAGGCTAAACCCAAGGGACAGAGACCATTGCTAGAAACGAAGGAGTATTAAACACTAACACCAGTTAGGACAGGTAGCGCTTAGAAGTTATAGGCATGGGACCACCCACTAGGAGCTCAGGGAGACGATGCTAGGCAGAGCCCTTTTTATAACCAAAAGAAAAAAAACGGATAACCTTAGCAATCTTAACCCTGGGTGGGCGAGGCCCTCACCTCCTGTCCCTCCCATGGATCACTAGACAGCCTCGGAGGTAGGCCACCGCCACATGCAGGAGCAGGTGAACGAACCTCAGAGGAATGCTCCAGCAGACAGCAAGGCCAAAGACACGCAAGACAGATGCCAGAAAAAACGAGATAACCCCACTAATCCATCCGCTAAAACCTGAACTCTTGACAAATGCCTCTCAAATGCTAAACAAACACAACCACTCTCCTGCACTGCAAACCGCAGGCACTTCACTTCAACAACAAAACAAACCATAGATAGGGCCTCATTACGACCCAGGCATTAAGGGGTTAACGGCGCCGTAAAAGGTTGCGGCGCTGTTAACCCCTTAACACCTTATTACGAGGTCCCTTCGCGGCTCCCGACCTTAACGGCTGGTCTGTACTGTAAGCGATACTCAATCAACACTACAGCTAAGTCAATGCCTAGTCTGGGATGCTGAGGAAAACCCTAATTGATGTATTTTTATATCCAGTTCAGTACTCTGGATGACAACCCTTGTATAACACCCCCTCTTAGAATCCCCCTGACCCCACTGAGCCAAGAAGTAGGTTTGTTTTGCAAATTAACAGGTTTATTTGAAAATTTAAACAATATATATATATATATATATCACACTTCTATAAATAAATTGATAATGGATATTACACTTGTGAATATGAGCAGTAGTCTGTAAGAGGTAATTTATGAATAGGAACAGAAGAAAATGGTGGGAAAGAATGCTTTATATGGTTCAAGGAAACGCAAGGTGGAATAAAATGCAGTACAGAAATAACTTGTTATGATTTTAGCAAAAGGTAATATGATCACTTTTTCTTTTGACAATTCACTCCCCCCCTATGCAATACAAGAAATGGAAGGAGAGCACACAGTCTTCAAGAATCCCAACAAATCACACTTTATAATGCAATACACAGTTCCAGTTCTCCCAGCAAGCTTAGGGAAAACAGGGATGAGTTTTAAACACAGGCGAATTACTTTAATGTGGTTTGCAAGGAAGTGAAAAGGTGCTAAAATTGCTTTTAATTCCCTCTAGAGGTTCAGGGTAGGTGATGGCTACTTTATATTAGTTCAGGCTCACTTTAACAATACTCTATGAATGATTAGCGGATTGAAAACGAATTTTAGCAAAGAGAAGCAAAAAGCTGCTGATTTCTACAGATGAAGAAACTGGGCCAAATCGCAAATCGCGGTAAATTTCGCGAGTACGTGTCTCGCGATTACAGAAAAAGTATAGGGAGTAGGAAGTCGGTTCTAGGTTCGTTGGAAAGATTAGATTCTAAGCTTTCCTAGCCCAAACGGTTCCAAAGATACAGATGATTTAATAAAGGTAGATTTTCGGATTTAAAGTAAAACTCAAAATGACAGGTGACAGCTTGCAGCTGCAGAATTGACAGGTGACAGTTGTGCAGCTTTAAAAATGATAGATGACATGATTTCTAGGAGGCTGTTCTAATTAGGTTAAAATAGCTTGAATTAGATTATTTTAACTAAGAGATTGGGTTCTGCACAGTTCTGGCGGTACTCACAATATATTTTGGGCAGGAATGGGCCTCGCCATGGATCTGGTCAGGTTTTGGACTGGACTCCGGTTCTGGTCTCGGCACTTCACAGCGATCTGGGTCAGCTCTCTGGATACAGCGGCCTGTAGTTCTCTGGATCTCTGGTCTGCTTCCGGTCCGGATCAAGTGGATTCTGGATGTAACACTGCTTTCTGGGTACTGGCAAAAGTTCTTGGCACAGAGTTCAGACAGCTCCCCCGGCTGTGGAATAGTTGGCAAATGATTTTAAGGATGCTGAGGCCTGCTAAGAAGAGTTCTCAGTTTGTGGGTTTAGGCCCTTGCTTTAAGTTCTGAAGTAAATTTCTGGTCTCTGAAGATTGATGGATGTGAAGTCTGGAGTCTCCCGGCAGAGCGTCCCGCAGAAAATGGAATTGAATGTTTCTACCTGTCCCAGCAGTCTCTTTTTATGTGTTTTGGAAGTGGGTGTGTGCGTGGCATAACTGAGCCTGCCCCTCTCTACTTGTCATTGGCCCAATTCTCCCCTCTCCCTCGATTGGGGGACGGAAATGTGTCAGAGTGATGCTGTAGGTTTTATGGTCAGAGGAACCTCCCCTTGTCAAATTGCACACAAATCTATTTCCGATCCAAATACATATTTATCTATGTACCATTTTCCTCATATTATAGGTCCAGTTTACATAATTTCTGTAGCACCAAACCATCCGATCCCTGTCTTTGTACGATGTCATGTCCACTGATGACAGAATTCTCCCCTTTTCATCCAGATACCAACCTCTAAACCTTTCCAGATTTTACACAAATGTGCACCAGGGAGATGGGTTTCAGATGATAAAGTGTCAGATTTTTAACATGCAGACATTTGGAGTAAGACCCTATTTTCCGCTAGCAACCCCCCAGAATACACCACAGGGTCCTAACACCTCTTAAAACGTGCACAGAAAAATCACAAGAATAATGATATCACTTATATAATTCTGACAAGTCCGTACTATGAATTATCCTTATTTTCTTAAATTATGCCCTGGTCAAAAAGGAGTGTGGCTTCCCACATCACAGGGTGGAATAACTGGTTTATCCACTTCCCCCAAGCTCAGCTGCTAGCAGAGGCACTGCCCCTCCCAGTTCTCCCAAGAGGAAGCCACTTTACAGCCCCCCCAATATAACATTTGCCTGAGTCCAGGACAAGGCTTTGTTCAACCTCCTGCAGTCTGCAGGTCCCCTCCCTTAATTCAATCAGGGAGGTGTGATCTCCTTTTGGCGGGGAAGCGGGAGGCAGCCAGGCCTGGGAATGCAGTTTGATCAAGTTTCAACTCCTGTCGGGGGTAGTTGTCAGGCAGAATCCAGTTTCATTAAGCCAGGTTTCAGCTAAATGTCACTTTTTGTTCCCAGTTTTCTACATTCAAATCAAACTGACAATGTTTACACATGCAGCTAGAATGCTGATTCTAAGTTCAAAACTATGACATTTCAACAGTTACAAACTATGTGACACTCAAAAGTAGATCCCTCATTTAATTTAAACATTTCGATTTTAGTGGTTTTCAGTTCAGTTTAACTTAAGCTGCTGACCTCCACAGCTCAGCCAGTTTTGTTATGTTATGAACATGGTTTTATGCTCTTTTTCTTTCCAGATTTTATATGTACACAAAACTTCATTCTGCCAAATGTCTGCTGGTGCTCAGTGAGATTTTTGAATATCCTGTAATGTTTGAAAGCTTGCATTCAGAGAAACCAAGGTGATTTCAAAGGGCTTTTAAGTTAACAGGCACTGCTGTTTTTCCTTTGGCACACATTCCACTCATGGCACCCCTGGCCCATCACGCTCGCACTGGTGGGTGGAAGGTTAGGCGACCATTTTGGTGTGCGCACAAACTGCGCGGTTCTCCTATTCTGGCATGAATGTGGGCGGCGATAGCTCATCCCCACATCCACCCAGTCTATTGATTTAGTTTGTTCTGGGATAGAATAATGGGCGGCGACAGCTCATCCCCACATCTACCCAGTGTATTGATTCAACATGGGTCAAAACCCTTGACAGTACCAGTCGTTAAGGTAGGGACCCGCAAAGGGACCTAGAAGGTAATTACTGTACCGCAATTTGCGGTACCGTAATTACCGCCTTCCCCATTTCCATTGAGCCCTATGGGGCAAAAATGGGAATGGGGAAGGGCCAATGGTAAATGGGGAATTACCGCCCCGCCAACCTTGGAATGGGGTGGTAATTCTCCATTTCACCATGGCGGATTCTTTAAGTTGCCAGCGTAAACCATGGCGCTAATAGCGCCATTGGTTAATGCCAGGGTCGTAATGAGGCCCACAGTCCCGCACAAGAGCATATGGGAGCTCACAGATCTGTAAACCGCACCCATGCTCAGCGAGCGGTGGCAACCGAACTGAAGCTGCCAACAGGACACCAGAAATCTCACTCCACCTTTATCCCGCTACACCCTACTAAACATTCCTAGCCTCTTACCTTTCAGATCCGCCAGAGCGCCAGGGGACCACTCCGGTGCTGATAGTGCGCGGTATAAATATCCTTTAAGATAACATATCATGCACAGTGCAGCGGACACAGAGAACGTCACAGACTACCTTTTTCCAGGCTTTTTCTTCTTGTCTGACTCATCTAGGATCACACCAGCATTACAAGTTAATCGAATACATTCACGCACTGTCTCTTTGTTGATTTACTAAATGTTACTAGTGTATGCCTCTTCTTTTTGCTTACGATGAATTTGATATAAAACATTACTTTATAAAATGCTTTTATTTCCAGACATTTTCGTGTGTATTTCTTGAAAAAATGTTTAATCTAATCACATCACAGGAGATAACATGCACATGGATATGTTGTGAAAAGAGGCTTGTTATTCTCTCCATAGCTCCCTATGCTTAAAACAGTGCACACTAGTCTCCTATCACTGAGCCAATGCTTCTCATTTCTCTGTCATTGAAAGCACTAAAACCCACACGATGCCAACCTCTTTGCTGAGAGCCTTCTCTCAAGAAAAACTCCACGGTTAGTTCCGTGAGCACTAATTACCATCATGTTACTTGCTGTTTATCTGATAGGGATGATGTTGACTTTGACACATCTATAAAAAGACATAAACCACGGGCAACCTAGACAGGGCGGGACGGGGGCAGGGGGGTGGGGAGGTGGAGTGGGGAGGGATGGGGCAGTTTCCATAGAGGAAATCAAGTGTCACTCAAGATGCGCCAGAATGTGCAGCAGTGACCGAAATTAAGTCACACACACCAGGTTGAAATCCAACACCTCTAAACCAATATGCCCAGGCAGCGAACGCGATCTCAGGGGATGAATGTTACATGCCCAGTCTAGCCAAACAGAGCAGGTGAAAGTAACATCCAGACCTGGGATTCTTTTTTCAGTCTGGTCGCGTGAAAGGAAGATGGCACAGACATTGTTTCGAGAGAGAGGACAATCACTGAAGCGTGAAAACCTACCATTCAGGCGCTATGGGAGCTCAAACCACACAAGCAGATATTCTGCCTTCAAACTGTGTGAGATCTGGAAGGGGAATTCAACAGAGCACATGGATCAGTCTAATCAGTCCTGGTCACACAGGCTACGTATACAACAAGAGTATGCATGCACATCTGCACGAGCCTTGTACTGCAGAAATGCAAAGGGCCATCGTAGCCACACCTCTCTCCGTGGCACGCTCTGTTAAATGATCTTGGTAATTGGCAGTGTCACTACAGGGTGCTCTTTTACGACCCATCGGCCGAATTCCCCCTCCATAACAAAATATATTACAACAGATAAGGATTTCCATCTTTTAATATTAACAGAACACACCAGTGAGCCTTGTGTACTGGTGTAGGCCCATAGAGCAAAGTGATCACTTGGCCGATCCATATCATATAAGGTTGCTCTATAGATCACAATTTAATGGCTGGCCCATAATTTAATGGATGGTATTGAAAAGATAATAAACTCTATTTGTACTAACTTGCATTTCAGAACAGTTGTGGTTTATAGTACACTTGGCCAGTTTTAAAAATGTGATAAATATGTCAATAAAATGTGACAGATAAAAGAATCAATCTTATATAAATGTATTAGCTTGTGGCCACCATAGGCTGCGAATCTTGGTATTAAGACAATTTTCTTATCATTATTCATCTCTTGTACTTATTTTTCGCTAGCCGAATATATAATTCGGCTCATTTTTGCAGGGCATTTCAAAATCCTAAGTAGAAATCTTTTTGGAGTTGAAAGGGAAGCCTGCTTATGCATGTTTCAAATTGACCTTTTCTCAATATACCTGCCATATCACCATGATCAACTCCTATTTTCTTTTATGTTTTTCCCTCTTGAGCACAGTTCCCATGATAAGGCAAATCTAAAATATTGACACTCCCATTAAATAAAAGCAAGGAAGAGTCACATGTAGCATGGGACCTTCTGATTAGATGCCAAGCCAGGGAGGAATTAAGAGAGAATTACAACTTTGAGGAGCAAAGGTAAGATGGATTGTAAGGTGGTAGTCAAAAACATTGGGAGAGCCAATGGTTTCAGACCCCTGAGGTACACTGTGTTGTGTGCCACGAGGAAATCCATCAGAACTCTTCCTGTTTTCACGGAAGCCCGGCTGCCCTCAAGCCACACCCCTTAGAGTCAAAAGGGCTCGGGGAAGCCCGCGGGGTGAAGGACACATGCAAGCGCACAAGGTGTTTGGCATCGCGAGAAGCTCACCACTGAGTGGAAAGCAGAGTCGAAAAACACACCAGAGCAAACTGTCTCCAGGTATTGTTGCGCACGTTCCCTGGTGGTTAATGGTAATTACAGTGACGCTTAGTCCCCTGCTGCACAACCATACTGTTGTACCTCCTTATTTCTAACCTTCTGAGTCTTCTGTACCCGCTGTCCTAGTTTTTGTTGACCATCCTGCCATACTACGACATTGGCTAACAGAAGCATCATACGTTGTGTATTCTGGCATGTCCCCATTAACTTGATTAATGTGCGCCGTCTACTGGCTAACTTGTGTTCATTGCTCCATCCAGCTGGTTGTGGTTGGATTTTTATTTTACATTGTAGCATGATTGTGGAGCGGGGGAGATCAGGTGGCCTAAGCCAGTAGGGCGTGCCCTGCTCCTGCTCTTTCCTGCTTCCTAGTGTATTGTCCTTTACCCTTAATGGCAGTTGCTATCTGAGCTAGATTGCTGTTATGTTGAAGCGAATGGCAATGATCTCAACCACCCCAGAAGATGAACAAAAGCAGACATTTTACAAGATGTGGAAACTCATTAGTGAGGTGAACGTATTGATCTCTGAAATCCAAATCCAAGACCTGATACAAGACATTGACTGCTTGGGTGTTAATGGTTCAAATGGGAGGGGAGAGAGGGGTAGTTCATGGTCCCGCATGTGAAAGTGGCTGAGTGCAACAGTATGGTTTTTGATGTGGGTGCAGGGGCTAATTGTGTATTGGCGGGTGGTGGTGATGAGGCCATATAGCCGAGAGGGTCTGTCCAGGCACCTGCAGCACTTTGTTCTACCTCTTTCTTGGCTAAAAGGGCTGAGGACCCATTGTTGGTCCATGATGGTGACAAAAAAGAAGGCCAAGCGGGGGGGGGGGAGAACTTTTTTACTGCCGGTGTGCTTTGCTGACCTAATCATTGCGAATTAAGCCTTTTGGGAATTTGTAGAGATCTACCCTCCCCTGTTGGCAGAATCTAATGCAGAGGCTGCTGAAATCCAGGGCTCTAGTGTGGCACCTAGTGAAATCCCCCATGATGTGGAGGATGTGCTGGAGGTGGATGTGTTGTAATCGAACCTACTATTCCCCTAATATGTTTTCCCCTCTAATAGTAGCGAGAATCCCATTATGGGGCCTGGCTAAAAGAAAAGGGTGTACCAAAACCCCCCAAATTACACTGACAAGTGCTAAGTGTAAAGCATGGAGAGGGGTATCTGTACTCCTACCCTCTATATGGCAGAGAAGAAGCACAGGGCACGCCAGCCAAGATTCTCTACATGGTAACGTTGGACGAGCAATCAAGGCTTAAGCTCTTATGAGGGGATGCAGGCTAGTTCTTGTAGTCCCTAAGCCCCCACAAAGGAATGTCCACACATTATGTTGGTGATAACACAGTTCTTTAAACAAATAAGGTTCAAGTTATATACACACAATAACACACTTTGTGCTCAGGTAATAATATAATGATAAATCTGTAAAATATCTATGTGGTATCACAATTCACTCTTGACTCCTTTACAATGCACCAACTGCTGACAATTGTAAATGACATACAAGTCTAATAGCAATGTGAACCAACACCAGATATGGGAGGAAAGCAAGTTGGGTTAAACAATTGGCAGAATACTTTGTCCCTACCCAAGATACAGTTCTGTGTGAGGATCCCCCCACCTGGGCAACCTGTAAATAAAGTATACTGACAAGTCCAGTCCATATATTGTTTAGCAGAGTCTTTTTCTAAAAAGGTTCTACTACCCCAATGTACCTGGTTTAGCAGAGTTCTTCGATGGATCATCAACGGATTCTTCTTGAGTGAACTCCTTTTAAGGCAGGAGCCACGGGTCGTCGAGACTCCTTGAGGAAAAGGTGAACACTGTCGTCGAGGGTGCAGCTTCGACCTTCGCGGTGCTCGTCGAGGATCGGCCGTGGATGTCCTGTGAAGATGAGGCATGCGATGCACCTTGATGACAAGAGTTTGTTGCCGCAAAGAGTACTTAATGAAGAACATAGGCCCAGCAAGGGCATGGGATTGTCGGCATTTGGCATCGGTGATCGCTACTCGACCACGGCTGGCTTTCAGATCTTCATCGACGTCTTTGTGGACTTCAGGTGACAGGAAACCCAATGGCGGATTCTCCTTGGTTCGTCAGCAACCTCGACTTTCTCCGGCAGGACAAAGAGGTCGACGGTGATGAGCAAGGAAGTCCTTGATTTCAATGTGTCTAAGGCAATGGAGAGTTGTGGCTCCGGTCGACGAGGCTACAGCGGTCCTCTGAACCTCGGTCGAGGAGTACCGGAGAAGGACATGGAGGCCCTATCCCGCCAATCCATTTCCAGCATCACACTAAGCCGAAAGCTATAGTGGGTTTCAGAGGCATTAAATCCATCAAATCCCAAGCCTGCTGTTGTGAAGCTACTACTACTGATTTGGCAAATTAGGTCAAATCCCTCTGGGACTCCCTTTCGGCCAACACCCTGTCAGACTTAGTTACGCAAATAGGGGCCCTGAGGAACTCTATCCAATCTCTAACACAGTTCTTGGCACAACGGGAGAGAAGTACGCCAGATTCAATATTTCCCAGTGCAAGGCCACTAGCAGGAAAAAAGAGCAATCTAAGAGGGGTTCTAACACCAAATGGAGGCAGAAATGGGGCTGCGTGTTCCAATACATCAACTCACCCGGCGGTCCCCTGTTCGGCACCCTGGAAAACTAGGACTCCCTTACATGCAATAAAGGAGTGACTTCTTCTCAGAGATCCATTAGCTGGCGCTGGACCTATAATTAATACCATCAATCGTTATGTGAAGAACCATCCTTCAGTAATACTCAGAAGACCCACCTTCAGGCATTCCTGTGTTTGGTAGAAGAGGGACAAACATAGAAGTTAATAGATCTAGTGCACAACCAGGGTTCCTTGCACCATCAGTTACCATGTGTAATGTGCCCAGGTTGCACCCGACAGCCATTGAGTTCCAGGCATTATTATCTAATAAATGTATTCACTCAATAAAGACAGTGAAGGAGTGTGCCTCCATCATCAGAGAGGATATTGTTAGGTGCAATCGGATGAAAAAGCTAAACATCCATTTTGATCCATCCACATTTTCTTTGTTTAAAAATTCCTGGTGGATGGACTTTTGGCAATCGATATCAGGACATACCCTCCCAAGTGCTCTAACATAATCTTGAAAGCGTATCAACCGCAGCAGCATAACATCAGTTACAATTGCGACCATGGTCAGAATCAGGACATATCTGCTGCAGGTACCAATTCCATGCTAGAAGTAGCCCTAAACACCAACACAGAGGGTCCCACAGCAAGTTCTGACTAGGGCCTCGCGGGAGTCGATTGACTCGCTTAGCTCCCCAATGCATTGCATGCAGGTTACTCTCATGGAATATTGCAGGTGTCTCCAAACACCTGTGTAGAGGAGCGGTTACATGCCTCTGCAGGAAATCCCACCCCCATCTCCTATTTGTTGGAAGCCTGAGATCGTGCCATGCTTAACACCAGCAGGTGAGACCATAACACAGAGAATATTCGAAAGAAGGTACCCATTGAGACATCCCTATCAAATGCATTCCTGAAAAGATGATAATCTGAGGAAGGAACTCTTGGAAGGAATAGGAAAAGGAGCAAAAAGAGAAGCTGGTGATGTCACAAAAGACGAGAGTGACGCCTTGAGAATACTGGCTAAAGAGAAGGCATGGATCTTATAGGAACTAATGACAAAGTTTAGGATCTAGTAAACTTTCATATGCAAAAAGAAGATTACACGTGTGCAAAGCAGTGCAGAAATTGCAAACCGTTCAATAACTGTACAGATGCTGTAACGCAAGGGAATTAAATAATCTTAGAAGCTGGTTATATGTAGTGAATAGACCGCAGGCGAAGCCGCCATTGTATAGAAGCTGGACATCATTGTCATACATTTAGTAAGCCAGGACCCATGGAGAGAAAAGGCGAGAATTGTGTTGCAGCAAGAATAAGCTGAGATCATGAAAGCACATAGCAGGCTGTCTGGCCTGGTACCAAAGCTGAAGCAGCCAAAGTTGGTTATCTATTCTTGAAGGCAGTGAACATGCAAAGCTGAATCATCCCTTGTTAAGGTGCAAAGAAAGAACACCAAGTTTGATTCATTTAAGACATTTAAATGCTGCATAATTAACCAAATCGTGGTCTCCTGTTACGTGAGCCAAGGATGGAAATATAGCTGAGCGTGGAGTCCTAGAACAACGATAGTGAGTGCTTGCACTCCCATATATTCCCAGAGAGAAGAATACTTTGCAAGGCCAAGTTCAAAGATAATCTTCATGGCAGAAGGCATGGTTGATGAGAAATGTTGGGCTAATTCGGTTGGGAGGTAAAGTCAAGTACACCTCCTGGCACCTGGATCTTAGCTTACGTGCTGCTAAGTGAACCGAATGTTCCAAACATGGCATGAGCGTGCCAACCAATTATAGAGGGCCGTATAATGAAGGGCCTTCTAGTTATTTGCCACGTAGTATGACGTCACCTCTGACGTATTTTTTGTAAACAAGGATGTTTTTACAAGAAATGCACTGAGCGCTCCAGCGAACGTCCGTTGATGTCTGTTGTAACTCCCTGTTTTAGATAATTGTTAATAAAACAGCACCGTTGCCATCTTCCTGAGTTGCTTCGATTATTTGGTGTCAGAGTTATTCTGCATCCCCATCCATTGTATGCACGCAACTCAAAGGGCCCTATGCTCACCTGCAAGAACCGAGTTGGTGTAAGGTTGTTAGGGAATTTCAAATCATTCTTCTGCAAGAAACCTGGGTGACAGATATGGCAGGCCTACAAGGGCTCCAGTAGTTCCATATCCCAGCACTAAAAGGCTCAAAGGGAAGACCAAGCAGGGACTATATTTTTATCTCTGCTAAGGACTGGGATCGGGCCACCAAGTTCGAAGTATTGAGAGATAAGAAAGCGATCACAGACCTTTTACAGCTACCTTTTGTTACCCGCGTATTTCTTCTAGTGTCGATAGAGATCAAATACCCTGCCAGCCAATCTCTGGACCGTGCCATGCCTGCAGAAAAGTTAAATGGATCAAACCTTTGGAGCATGATAACAAATTTAGCCTTGATGAAGGTATAGCACCATATATGGAAAGCATCTGTAGTGATAGGACCTTGAATGCATCTGTCCTTGGGGTGTTCATGAACCTGGTGAGGGACATTTTCTCTTTCTTAACAAGTTCCTGGATGGTGGTAAAAAAGCATGCAGTAGTCAGGCTTAAATTGCATTGTTAAAGAGTCAATTTCTTAGGATAATCTCCTGTTGCCAGCCTCCCTGGGAGGGAACCCACAAAGTGCACAAGACAGACACAAATAATGACTAGCCGGGAGTATGTTGTTCTAATCACCCATTTTACAGGCTAACAAAAGAATATCTCAGCTTTTCTTACATTTTAGACAACACTTATAGTGTGGCAAAAATGACACAATAATGTTATGTAATATGAACCTTCTATTTTGATAGGCCAATTGACTTAAAGGTAAAATACATCACTTAGCTTCCATTGGACATAAACACTTCCTGAAACAATGATCATTTTCTGTCATAATTACCTAATTTATGCTAATCTTCATGAATAGGTGTTTTCCAAATTTCACTAAACCACAAGATATAGTTCACAACCTTAAAACTGGAAAAAGCAAGCTTTGAAAATTACGCACATTTCCAGACTTCTAGCACATTCTGTCCAAGGTCATCCCACCTTGCTTATCTGCTTCAGCCCACTGCCTCATTTTATTAATAAAAAACCTTTGAACACCACCGTTAGAAACTGTACATTCCTACCATTTAAACAGCTGAATCACTGCATACTGGCTTCTTCCCAATGCACTCCCTTTTTTTCACACAACACTATATTTTCTGTTTGCTCAACACTTCTAAATCTCCATGGGGCTTTGAGGACTGTAGCCATCTATAGTGCAATGGCTGCCTTTTGCTGACCTATATTCTATATCAGAAATCTGTATTCTGTGTTAATTATGTTGTGCCCAATGTAGGGATGCCTTTATGTTTTATGTTTGTCCTAAATAAATGTGCCTATTTGCACCTATTTTCTAATGTAGCTGCCTATAATAAGGGCAGCCTGGATGCCTCAATGTACAATGCTGCTGACGTTTAGAATGTTGGACAGGAGGGCAGGAAACATGCCCTTGAATGACAATTCTGCCTGTCTATTACCAGAGAGGGGGAGGAATTATTCCTCATCAGCATGATGAGGAATGCTCCCAAGAGAAACAACGCCTGCTTGCCATTTTTCTGTCCATCAAACAGGTTGACAGGGTGCACCTACGGGCAAGCAGGTCGGACTACAAGAATCTAATCAAGCCAAAAATGATGAGTTTTTAAAACTCTTGTCAGTGCCCAAGAGAGGGGGATACTCAGACTTTTTGGAAACTGGTTTCTAGTATGGAGGTCAAAGGGAAAGATGTTCTCCAAAGTAGCATTACCCCTGATGAATGGTCTCATCACTTTGCAGAACTCTATGAAGGGTGATTGGTAACTGGAAAATTGGTCAAAGCTGAGGTTGAATTCAGTTTGGGTGGGTCAAGGGACAGTGCCCCCCTACTACTTGGTCAAGAGGAAATCATGACTGCAATCAATTCCCAAAAATGTGAAAAGGCCCCTTGCCCTGATAGAGTTCACCCTGACTTATTTAAAGATGAGTCAGTAATTTGGGCATCCATCCTATGGAAAGTTTTTACAGCATGTATTAACTCGAACTCTGTCCCTGTTTCTTGTCGAAATGCTGAAATCATCTCAATATATAAAAAGGTGGGGAGTGAAAACCCAGCCAATTACTGGTCAATCTCCCTAGTTCAGAACACTGGTAAAATCTTCACCAAAGCCATTTGAAAACATATACATTAGTGGGTAGATGAACATAATTTTATCCACACTATCCAGGCGGGGTTCCAGATGGACAGAGGCAGGGTGGACCTAATTTTCCACCTGTTTATGATTATGCAAAAATATACCGTATTGAGGAAGGCGAATTTGTATGCAATTTTCTTCAACCTGAGGACGCTTTTGATGGTGTCCCACTCCACATACTCTGGCAGGTATTGCAAGGCCGAAAGATTCCATCCAACCTCCTATCGATTGTTCAATCACTCTAGACTGGCAATAAAGCTGTTGTTCGCTACAGTTTGGCAGGGGAGGTGACGCCTTTGTTTGACAAGACTAAAGGGGTGAGGCAGGGATGCATCCTCACCCCCCTTTTGCTCTGTATATACATTGGGGAAGTTATTATCACCCTGTTCGAGGAGTGTCAGGATCCACCTAAACTCGGCACCAAGGGATATCCAGCACTTTTTTTCACAACAACGCTGTGTTGCTATCAACAAGGCAGCAGGGAAGGCAAGCAACACTGAAGTCGTTCGTGAGGAAATGCAGGGAACTTAAGCTTACACTAAAAATAGGAAAAACAAAGTCTATGGTGTTTAAGCCTAATTTTGCTAAACACCAAAGACTAATAGCTAAAGTTGAAGGCCTTGCTCTAGAACAGGTTACATTTTACGACTACCTGGGGGTCAGGTTTCATGAGAATGCCTCATGGACCTCGCAGGTTGCAAAAGCTTGAATTACCTGGAAAATACAGAGGTGAAGTCAGGGGTTTCTTCAATAAACATGGTAGAAGAGCTATCTCCCCCATGCTAAATGTGTACAAGAAACAGGCGGTTATATCTGTTTCCTATGGAGCAGGAATTTGGGTCCATGCTAATGTCTCTGAGCTAGATAGAGTCGAAAATACATTTTTTAAATGTATAATTATGCTAGCTCAAGGTACACCAATGCCCCTATGCACATGGAGGTCTACGTGTACCCCATCAGCATTGAGCTCCAAATAAAACCAGTATTATATTGGTTAAGACTATGGTGTATGCCTATCCTATATCTGTATTGCAAAGCCTTGTTGCATCTGATTAATTTGGATGGGGTAAGAGTCTGTTGTGGGTCAGGCATGTGAGGAAAATCTTGATAGAACTTAATGAACAAGTGCTATGGACAGACCCCATGAATATCAATAAAGGTGCAACTCTTAGAGTAAAGGAAGCAATAATAGATTGCCGTAGGATAATTATGATAACACACTGCCTATGTTAGGCGATCCCCTGCACACCAGGCCACGACACATCAGAACACTGCTCATATTCCCCCAACATCTCCTCCCAAGCTTCGAGGCTCAAGTGATTCGGTGAAGCCACAGAACCGAAGACTCCGTACCGTTGTACGGGCTCGATTGCAACCCTTTCTGCATTGGCAACTGCCTTGGAGAACGTATAGCAGAAAGGGCGGCCTTACGTCTCCACGCCGGTCACGTGATATGCTATGGCGTTCCCCGTGTGATCTTGGTGAACGTCACATGATCCAGAGAAGTCACGTGACCCAGCGGCGATTAGTATAAAGTTCTGAGAGACAGAACGCTCATTGCTTCTCAGCTGGCTTCGGACACTGTTTGGCGTTACATCTTGCTCCTTGTGACCTGGATCTCGGAACTCTATCTCGGACTCCCTCGGACACCCCTTGGTACTTTTGCTTGGAACTGTTTACCTGTTGCCGGATATTTGGACTACACCTCGACTTGTCTTTGGATCATCCCTTGGTACCTTGCTGATCTTCTACGCCTTCTCCCTACGGGGGATTCAAGTCTAGCCCTGACTCCCACAGGTGGCTACCCTTCATCCACGCTAACCTGCGGTTCTACAATTCCAGGGACCGCCGCATCTAATGAGCCTCAAACCTCCCTGCTAGGTTACCTGGGTCTCCCTTACACCAGATAGGTAAGAGACTTTAGATTATTTTGTTTACCTGCCTGTATTGTGATTGCCTGGTGCTTAACCTCCTTCCTTCTTGACAGCAGCATCGGTGTTCCAGAGGCTCCGTGGATCTGGGAAGACATCTCTCACCTGTGGCCTCAAGGGTCGCATAGTGGGTTTCTATTTTTTCCCCTGTGCGTCACTTGGGGACGGAGGTCTCATCGGTCTACACGACACTCAAGTCAGAACAGCCTACAACTGAAGCTGGGCCCAAGCTATCTTGATTGTAAACTTGATTTTGGCTTTGAAGGATATTTGGATTATCTTGACTCCTCATATGCGTGTGCCTTACACTCCGCTTTTCATATAGGGACTTTGAAATTGGCCTCCTTTATGAAATCTGGCAGTCGGGAAGGAACGGTTTTTGCCCATTGTGCACTTCCAGTATGGAAACTACTTGCCACTTTCTATTCTTCTGAACGGTGTTTAGTGCATTAAGATCTCTGTATCTAAAGCCTACCTTCAGAGCGGTGGGAGCATCGACCATCGCGGAAGCAATGTTTTTCCTGGCCAACACGAAGTATCCATCTGCTGTCAGTAATGTGGCCATATATATATGCATCGTGCCTGGCTGCTGAGACTTAGATGTTAGTGGTGGTTTCGACTATCCATGGGAGTGCATTTGCGAAAGTTTTCAAATGGTGTAAATTGGTGTTTTGAGCTATTTCTTTAAATAATGTACATATATGCAGGGCTGTGAATATTCTCTCCCGATTTTAGTCCTCCCTCTCCATTCTCCTCCCCCGATTGTTATTGATTCCCAATGTAGTGTACATCTATTGAATGTAAATTTGTTAGATATTTTTTAAAGTTGTATTATTCTTTTTTATTCAACAACATTTTATGTTGTAATGTTATACATGCTAATTATTGTATTTTGATGAAATCTTAATGGCAATGAAGGAATAAAGAACGATGATGATGATGACTAATGGATGACCGCATAGGACAACCCGCAGATCTTACAAGTGGAAATGGAAATAGGAACAACAGGGAGAGAGATCACCATCTCCACCGAATGGGGCCACCAAGAGCTATGCAAGTAGAAGTGAGAAATGGAAAAAGCATGAAGAAGTGAACTCTGCACCACTGCCATTAAAAGAGTGTAAAAGGAGACTTGAAAGGAGCTGACGATTTGCGAATGAAATGGGCAGCAGCACTGGCTGGATTTTATTCATAATTTACAACACAGGAATCATATTTATCGCTGGTACCAACCAGAACAGATATCTAGACACAGACGACTAGGCTTAAAAAGAAGGCAAGACCACCTATTTATCCTTTTTAACCTCATGTTTGAGGCTCCAGGACTCACAAAATCATCAGCAACCCAATGTCAACTAGACCAAGAAAGCGATCCAACCAAATAACATCCTGAAAGAAATGTAAGTCCTGCAAACCCTATCAAATAACCAAAATCCATGCTAGAACACTGGAATGAGCAAGCAAATGAAAACCACAACTAGATAAACACCATCCTTAACAGCACAGCACCAAAAAAGCCCTTCAAACTATCACAAAAAAGTCAACATATGGTTTACTCCCAAGCGTAATCGCATCAAAAAAGGAAACTAGAAAGCTCAAGAAAATATGAAGAAGAAGCTACCTGCCTACAGATGCACTGACCTACTATCAGCAACTGCAGTTCTACAAGGAAGAAACCATCAAAGCTAAAAAAAAGGCTGTTATTTAAATTGAATCAAATCAATGCAGCACAGATCGAAGGAAGCCCTCAAATTCAAGAATTCAAAAGCTCTTCAGTCTGCAACATTACTCCAACACCCATGCAGGATCTCTGCAACTCCATCGTGACACAATACTACAACTCCAAGACTACCTGGACAGGAAAGGACCAACTGCACTATACCCAACTAGGGAAACTCTTCTGACAGAGCACCTACCTCACCATTAACAGCTTTCCGCCTTTTCAGCATCCTGGATTTCAACTCTACTGTCAACTCCATCACACTCTTCAAAGACACCCTCTACCCAACACCTACAAAGTGACAGCTAAGTGTAGCCTTGGGAGTGGATGAAATGTTGAAGTGAAAAGATAAGAGGAAAACAAAGGGGAAGAACTCCCCTTCCCTAGAATGTTCTTGGCAGGGGAGCAGTCTAGAAGAAACAAATTAAAACCATTGAAGGGAGAAAAATCATTAGAGCAGGAGCGAGTGTGAGAAAAGGAAGGGAAGTCGAAGAAAGAAAGAAGAAACAACTCCCTTGGGAGGGCTGTGGCCTAGAGCACTCCCCCAGACCTCAGGAGCTTTCCCAGCCAGGCGGCATGGGCTGGGTGATCTGGCTTAGTAACCATGGTCCTGGGTCATGGCCCAGGTGAGGCAAAGCCCTGGGCTAATGCAGCAACACAGGTAAAGAGAGAAGTCCCAGACCACTCTGTCATTCTAACCAGGGTGAAGACTACGCAGCCCATGTGCACGCCGGGGCATGGCGATATACATGGCAGCATTTGCATGGCAACGGGGATGCCGCCTGGATCCAGGATTGCGCAGCGGGCCACCGCAGTGATACGGGACACCCAGAAGATTTGATAGTGTCTGCGCTGGTGATGTCGAGCAGCCCCCCCAGGCCACAGGGGCCACCACAAAGATAAAGGGTGCTGCAGGCAGTGGCAGTGAGTTCGGGTGGACCCCCAGGCTATGTGGCAACCCTCAAGACATAAATTGACTGCTTGGTGTAGCGGTGACTGTGGGTGGCCCCATAGGGCATGGGGATCCCAAGAAGATGATAACTGTGCTGCTGACCCACGATGGTGACGGGCCGCCTAAAGACTATTTAAATGAGCGGGTCATGCACTATGTGTTTGGGTGACCCCACATGGCGGACGGTGCCAATTGAAGAAAGAACAGTGGGGCTGGGCCCCAACCCCATCAGGGCAGGCTCCTCACCTAGCCACACAAGGACACACCCACAAAGGTACTATAAAGGGTTGGCTGACTGCAGCAGTCACTCCTATTGTGACATAATGTATTATAAGTTATGTATGTTTTGTATGTTATTTGTATATTCATGTTTATTTGTACATATATGTTTATAGTTAAGATTATGTATAGAGTAGAAATGTTAAGTAGAAGGGGGATATTATAGAGGTATGTTAAGTAGGTTAGGTTGGTAGTATATATAAGGGAGTTGGGCGGACAGATCGTAGAGGGGGAAAGACCATGGTGTGAGGTAGCAAAAGGAATTGATGGCCTGCCTGAGGCCACCTAAGGGTGGGGCCACCCATCGAGGCCATCCTGTGGCCTCACGCATCAGTCGGTGGTACCAGGTATTAGGTAGGGCAACATTTGCATCGCTGCCACCCTATGGGTCTCCCTGTCACCCCTCCAAAGAAGGGTGGAGTGACGGAGCAGTTCCCTTTTACGAAGAACTCAAGCTTGGGGCATTTAAAGGGAACTAGGATTTAGGAATGTTATTTTTAAAGATTTAAATAAATATAGAGGGGTCCCCGTTGGGATCCCTATGAAATCCACCTGGGTGTATGTGTCTGATGAAGTCGTAAGGTAAGAACTCAGAGCATTGCCCATATCCCGTTTACAGCAATTTTATTTTACAGGTGCAGAGCCTCTCTCTACCTCGCCGGCCTTGTGGTTCCCATGGGGTCTGTCCCTAGTCCGTGGTCAGGGAGGTGGATACCCTTGCTTGTACAAAGGCCAAAAATCATGGGCTCCATAAGCAACTGAGACTGGCACCTGCATTTCTAGCCCCCCTGTTCATCCCCTCCACTGAGCAAGGGGTCATCCACTTTGCCTTCGAAATAGCCTTCAAACATCTCCTTAAAAACCCATGGCTGACCAAAATGACCCAGCAAATTACTATCCAATCTCCAACACACTTTTCATGACCCAAATCCATGAGAAATTAATCTGCCAAAAACTACATGAATACATTGAAAACAACCGCTTCCTTCGTGAGTCACATGACAGAATTAGGGCAACGAAAGAAATACAGTATATAGGACATCCTTAAGAAAATTGCAGCCCCCAGTGTACTCATCCTAGTGACATTTTAGCCGACTATAACACCACCAGTCACAAGATCCTAACAAATTACATGGGGATATAGGGATAAAGAGAATCGCACTACACTGGATGGCCTCATTCCTGACCGAGAGAATGGAAACAACACTTGTGGTCCCTTTGAGGTAGGTCCTATCCTTGCAACCTAACTTGCGGAATACAACAAGGATGCACTTTTTGAGCTCTTATCATGAACATTTGCATGAACTTATACTACTGGATCTTATTAACAACTGAGGCCTCACATGCTTCGACTATGGAGATGACACACAAATCATTTGCAAACTTGCAAAAAACCCAACAACGAACAACACTGAACCTCAGCACATTCCTTGTGCACGTGAAATCTTGGATGACTTCAAACAGACTAAAGCTCAACTCAATTAAAACAGAGCTTACCATCTGCGTTACAATAGTACCAAACCCTACATCAGTGTCCTGGTCAGATTTGTCACTCATCAACTGCCCACTTCCACTGTGAGGAACCTTGGAATCACAATGGACCTTGCCCTAGAACCACAGTTAAAGCCATTGTAAGGAAATGCTTATTCCACTCTGTACTATCCGACACATCATGCCCTACCTGACATCCACACAAAGAACCATGGCAGTTTACTCACTTGTACTATCAAGTCTAGATTGCACCAACAGCCTTTATCTAAAAGATACAAACAACTACCACCAAGCACTTGGTGCACCTCACTTGCACCAGATCAAAATGGAAATTCACTTCAAATCTCTATGCATCACCTACTGTGCCTTCCATGTGAGGGACCCTGACACCATCACACAGAAAGTGAAGTCGGACTCTGACAACAGACTTAAAGTTCAAAGTAAAATACTTTATGAAATCAAATGTCAGGATGGTAGAAGGCCTAACTTACCCTATACTAAGGTGTGATTCCCCTACCTGAACTAAACTAAGGAACGTCTGAGTCAAAGAGTTCAACTTAGAAGTGTGTCCAAATCCTATGCTTGCCCTCACAACTAAAGTTAACCAATGTGTAGGGATGGATGTCAAAACCAACAGGAATAGTGTTCAACTCAAAGTCCTGAGCCCCTTCCAGCTCACAGCTTTCTCTCAGCTCCCCTTCAGCAAGTATAACAAAGTTCCATGAAAAAGTCTCAAGATTACCTTTCTCCAGTTCACGGTGATATAGTTCAATATAATTCAAAACCAATCCTTGGGGTTCCCTTACCAAAGTTTCAAGCATCAATGTTCACAGAAAAAAAAGAGCACGAGTCTTTGTTCCCAAGACCACGCCATGTAGCTCTTCAAGTCTCAGGGTTTCCTTCCCCCAGACTTTATTTCTATTATAGCAATGGGCCTCATTATACATTTGCTGGACCCGAAACAAGGGTTTAGGTAAACTCACCGGCACCCTTGTTTCCGGACCGGCAAACTACATGTCTGCCTGCCATGGCTGCTGTGCCTGACAGGTCTGATCCAAGTTAACTTGGACATACCCAAGTTAACTAGTATCTTTTTGATGTAGGTAAGCCATGGGACTATTAGAGCATCGCAGTAACACTTATGCATTATTTCCCAGTATGAAATGGCTAGACTGGCTGCACCAAAATGCTCCTGACAGCACGTTGCCTCCCAGGGAACACGGAAGCCCTCTGGCTCCTGCACAACATTAACAGGAACCAGGAAGAAAAGATCACTTCCTGGTTCCTGTGCATGAGCGTAGGAACCAGAGCACTTCTAAGGCACTGATCCTGATTGTCAGAATGTGCAAGGAGGTGCGGGAGGGCCCCCTACACACATTCAGAGATGCAGTTTCGTAGCCTGTTTTCCCAACCGTCCACACTGGGGTAGCAAACAACCACTGGCCTTGCATGGTCCATTGGAGATGCACGCTGTGGAGCAGAAACTGTCAAAGGCAAACCATTGAAGTGGGAGAATGGGAGAAAAAGCTCCCCCTAGTCTCCTCGCGACCATGGCCTAGAGGATCGCGGCCCAGACACCCACCACGAGATGAATTTGTTTATCTACCAGACGACCAAATACCCTGGTTCAAGAACATAAGGATATGCCCACCAGCCTGCCCTACTCAAGCCGACACCTGCGGCATGGATGAACTCGACTAATACCCAACAACAAGCACCCACATCGTTAGAGATGCCATAACGACCTAGCTAACTGCCAAGATCACACGTGCCACCATGCACACTGCTCACTCACGCACCAACCCACACGAAGAATATATTCAGTGCTATGACGTAGGTGACGGATACACCCACTGACGCGCATCTTTATTATTTTTCACATAGGGTTTTCTAGTAATGCAGAAACGCAAGACGCATAAAGCACTTGCGTATACGCTTGCTGACGCTTCTCCCACCCCTCGCATCGTGATGAGAATATAACGACGTAATACTGCCTATGAAGCCATGTCAAACCGCAACACAGATGCTGTGCATTACACATCCCCACCCATCAATCAGGCCCAAGTAGGCCGCAAGCAGGAACCGCCATGAACACTGAATGAGCGAGAGTACAAGTGCTGATCACGCAGAACGAGCCCAGCGAGAGCTCACAGCCAAGGGAGCGATATTGCAACTCGTATGCTACCAGCCGGCGCCAAGGTCACACCTGTAAGTAAAGCCAAGCACACAGAAGCAAAATACAACTTCAAATGTGCAGAATTCCACCTCAGCTACGGTCTCTCCACACGTGACCAAGCCAACCTAACAAGGTGCCAGACCCACGGGGAAGAAGTTGCCTGGGTCCCACGTCTGGGACACAGGTTGCAACAATGAAATGACCAGATGGACACCTACAGCGATGGGAATGGCCTGCTCTCAAGCCTTTGAGCAAACCCGCACATTGTCTGCACGAACACATAGTTACACATTGTTGCTAGTGACAGGTACACCGCGAGCTAGGAACAAAGATGGTCCCAGACTGGGGGGCCCGCGGGAGGACCAATCAGAACATGGGGGAACTCATCACTGACGCCACTAACATTAGCCAATCATCAGGGGTCTTCGTGTAACAATTTTCAACTATCTAATAGAAGGGACAACCCAAGTATACCACCTGTCTCATCCTCAACCACTAATATCGCTCTCTATATGTATACTATACTAACCCTACCACTCGAGGAACCAATCCGGAGTGGCAATAGGTTTTTCGCTAACTTTCCCAGGTGACGCAAGTAGCGCGTCATACTGCGGCAAAAAGGGCCTGCGAGCCCCACGAATTTTGAGAGTCTGGACGGACACGTACGATCCTAGACCCATCCCTGCCGTCGTTTTAATAAACAGCAGAACCGCCTTGCTTCTTGTGTGTGTCTCATACTCATTTTTGTTTTTTCTTTGGGAACACGGGAGGAGTTGGGGCCTCCCAGCCCAGAGGTCCGCGGACGGCTCAGCCGACCCCGGGTTAATCACCCCGACAAGTTGGAGGCACTGCTGAGATCTGTTTACGATCTACCTTTTCATTTTTTCCAAGGCCTCTCATTGCGAGGAGGCACGGTGGCGCGGGCCCCCTCTGCCGCTGCCCACTTTTTGAGGACTACAGGACCATTGCGGAACTGCGAGAAGACCGGACCGCGCAATCCGGATATTGGCCCTCGGGAGCCGGTTCAGAAGTATCCCGCCCGCGGTTGGCGAGTGTCCAGACGTGGTCCAGACGAGGGGAGGTGGCGAGCCGCTTGGAGGGGTGCACGCAGTCGAACGGCCCCGCATCAAGAGAACTTGGTGAGTATGTCACACCCAACAAGCAATGTGAGATTGTGAGGGAGGGGGGAGGAGTGAAATAAGGGAGGTGGGAGGTGTTACTAAGGTGTGCGGCGAAGATTTGATGAATTAGTGTTGACGGTGAAGTGAATGGTAGCAGGACAGGCGCGAGAGCCGTCCGCTACCACGTCACGGAAAAGGGTGGGTGGAGCAAGAAAACACCACGTGCGGTTGCTCGTAGACACTTATTGGCCTAGGTCGTGGCCACCTGTAAGAGGGGTGTGTGTGTGTGGCTTTCCTACAAATTGGCGGTTATTGATCAATGAGTAGACGAGGATCCCTATTGATCGAGCAGTGAAACTCGATAGATAGATGACGTTTTCCTGTAGGTGGTAGCTAACTTGTTGCCTAGTACGGAAGATAATTGGCTGGTTAAGCCCTCCCGTTGAGGGGCGTATCACACGCGAGGCGACGCAGCGTGCGCAGTCCGATTATACGAGTATATTGTTGGTTACCTTGTTCCAGGTGTAACAAGAGGACAGCTGTGGGGTTAACAGGGACAAACAGTAAAAACTTATTGCAAGCTTTCTGAAGTGTAAAAGATCTTACCGGTAGTTTGGAAGAGGTTGGTGACGTCACCCATAGGCCTTTCATAGGATACCTTGACCACACAGCGTTGTTGAAGGGTGGTGGGGAAGTGAATAGAGGGCAGGGGGTGCGCACGGAGGTTGTTGGCCACCCCAAAACACGGGACAGGTGGAGAGGGGGAAGTGACCGTGCACGGAGAACGCCGGCCACGCCGAGTGAGGTAGGAGGAGGAGGGGAGGAGAAAAGTGGGACGACTGTATAAGCACGTCACACAGGGCACGCAGCCGCAGGGGGCTTTGTGCGCCGTGGCCGCAGGGAGCCGTAACGGTATTAAGGAAGAAAAACAAACACAGGAAAAGACAGCATATTTGCAATTGTTATATTTCACTGTTTTTCTTTTAGCGGACGGTCGAAGGTCCCCAAACTACGGGGCCAGGTAACGACAACTACACTGAAGGGAGCTAAAAACACAGTGTAACTATGTCATACGGGTTAGGATCGGGAGGGTGGGGGAATACCCTCACTACCCCACTCCAGCATATGTGTAAAACACTATCGCCCCATAGGGAAAAACTGATCAAATACAGCATAGAATGGACACAAGGGACAGACAACAAAATGACGACACCCTGGCCGCCTAATGGCAGTTTCAACCCGTGCGTCCAACACTCACTACTGACACACATACACAACACATACAAGGGGAAGAAGTTGGCGCATCACGTGGAGGTGTTTAACCTATGGAGGATGTTCCAGGGGTCCCGACCAGGATCAACCGGGATGTTCACTGTGGAGGAAACGAAGGAAGGGAAGAAGATTAAGGAGGAAGAGGGAAATGGAGAAAAGGAGGTTGACAGCGCACAGTGCACGGGAAGAGACCGAGAGGGGGACAAAAAGCTTAGCATTGCAAATGAAATAGAAGTGAAGAAGGAAAGGACCGACGACATGCCCTTAGCAAAAGTAGTGAAGAAGGAACAAGGGAGGTTATATCCTGTGACGGAACTACGAGAAGCAGTAAGGCAACAACTAACGGCGGCTGAGGGATATTCGAACCCCGCATACAGCCCACCACCATATACAGCTACAGGTAGCTACACAGGGGGGGAGGAGGTGACAAGTACGGTAGGCCCAACTTGTACGAAGATGGACGCAAAGGAAGGGAAGAATAGTGAAGAACCAGTCACAACCATAGGACACGACGAGTGGGTAGCAGCGCAGGTGCTGTTAAAATTGCGAGGGACACTAACGGGAGAAGAAAAGGAGGTAGTACAGAGACTGAACCAGGACAATGAGGGTAGCGGTGAAATAAGAGGGGAGGAAGATAAAAGGAGCTGTTACGAGCAGAGGAGGAGATGTTGGAGGAACGATTGGCAGACTTAAGGAATGAGCAAAACGCCCTGATCAAACAGCTTGAGAAAGAGGAACGAGGGAGAAGGAGGGAAAGGAAGGAAAGTAAGGATGAGTTAGAAAGAATGAGGGAACGAACTGAAGAACAGAAGAGGGAAGCTGAAAGGATGAAGGCGATAGCAGAAAGGGTATCTCGAGCAGCGCAGTGTGACAGGAAAAGAGAGGAAGAAGAGAAAGAAAAGGAAATGGAAATATGGAAGAAGAAAATACTATCCGAGAGCACCAGGAAATATGAGGAAGGTAAAGTAATAGAAAGTATATTAGAAAGGTAGAGAGAGAGATGGGAAAGGAGGAGAGAGGAAGAAAGGATATTAGAAAAGGTGAGTAGTGAGGTGATGGAGGAATTGAAAAAGAAAAGAGAGGAAATAGGTGGTGAAATAGTGGAGAAGAGGGAAGGGGAAAGAAGAGAGAGGAAAGGGGAGAGTGGGCTAAGGACCTATGTACGTCGGGATGCAGAAGTAGCCACAACATCAGCACAAAGGGGAGCAATTGGTAAAGGAGAAGAGGAAGGAAAGTATTTAATAGACTTAAAAACAGTGACGATTAGGGGGAAAAGGACAGATTGGGGATTGTCGCTCCTGGATTAATTCTGCAGCGAAGAAAAAGAAGGAATGGGGGAGAAGGAAGAAACGGCGATAGGGAAAGCTTAGACAAATTGTACATCACCCGCACCAACCGGAAATCACCATGGGCATGCAGAAAGAAGGAAGAAGTGGAGGGAAGTGAGGAGAAAGAACGAGAAGAGGCAGAAGGGAAAACACGTGCAGTTACACCCGCATCATTCCGCCCAACATGTTCGCCCCCACCCGCACATGAACACACCCCCTATGCCGGCAGGCTTAGAGATCTCCCCGGACGTAGGCAGGAGGAACGGACACACACACCCGCATTAAATAAAGAAAATAATAAGAGAAGGGGGAGAATTGAAGGGGAAGCTACAACGAGCAGCGGTAATATGGACATGACAGATGATATAGTTGACACAGAAGAAGAAGAGGGGTATACGGACTCCACACCGCGACAACTGAGGGGACAGATGGGACACAATCTGATGCCGCTATTGGAGAGGGGGGTAAGACCACAATACGTCCCTTGGAAGCATGCCGATAAGGAAAATATAAAGTGTAGGCTCCCATCACTAAGTGGAGGAGCGGGAAAATGGATATACGAGATGGAAAAGCACACTGCAGGACAGAAACTAGCAGTAGGAGACGTGAAGGGCCTATTAATATCAATATTAGGGGATGCAGCAGATGACATCTGGAAGAGAGCGGGTTTCCCCAGGGTCACAATAACGAACACGTCACATGACGGGGCGCCATTCGCGAATTGCAGGCATGCATTATGGCAAGCTCTGAGGGTACAATACCCAGACACCTCAGATATAGGAGCAATTACGTCACGCAAGATGCGTGAGAATGAAGATCCTGTTGATTATATCCAGGAGATTCAGGAGAAGTGCCGTGTGGAAACTAGAGAGCAATGGGACAAGACACCGGCAATATTTTACCACATACTAATACAAGGGCTTCCAGAGACAGTACAAAAACAATTGAAGAAAATAGTGGGGATGGAAGCAAAGGCCTGGCCAGAAATACAATTGACAATAGTACACCATTGTAGGATGTGGCAAGAAAAGATGAAACAAAAGGAAGAAGATAGAAAAGAGGAAGAGGCTAAATTAGTGCAGAGAAAACTGACTAAATACACAATGGAAGGAGCACTAATAACTACACCAACAACAATGACACCAAACCCCACGCAAGTAGTGGCCGCACAGGATCCCTCACAACTACAAATAGCACCACTACCACAATCACCACGACTTATAACACAACAGCTGCCACCACCCCCACCATACACGGCTAACATAGGAGGAGGGTATATGATACCAGGAAATGGATATTATAACAACCCCAGTGGAAGGGGAGGAATGATGAGGGGGAGGGGATATGGCCAACCTGCACAACAGCAAGGGGGAGGATTTCGAAGTTTCCACCCCATTGGGCAACCAGGGTACCAAGATAATGCAGGAGGTTTCCCATGGCAGACCAGGGAACCACCTGTATGTTGGGTTTGTGGGATGTTAGGACACATGTCAAGTACGTGTAGAATGAGACCCTCCCCACCAGCATGGGGGGAACAAGGACAACAAGGGCCTATGAAGGAGCAGCAGGGTTACCAACAACCACAGGGGCTACAACAGAGCAGCACACAGCAGCAATTAGCAACACAACAACAGCTGCAGACATATTCACTACCGCAACAACAGGTGGCAATAACACAACAACACCAAGTGCAGCCAGTGCAGCAGCCCACTCAAATACAGGAGCATAAATTAACCCCCACTGATACACAGCTACAACAAACACAGTTGGGAAGGGTGACTATCCTGGGACACAACCCTTACACAGGAAGCGGTCAGTCGTTATACCCACAATAGGAACCCCACAGACGTCCTTGGTGTGTCCCATCCTGTCGATAACACCTAATAGTGTGGAGGAACCACGCATTGAGGTAACAATAGGTGACAAAAAATTATCATTCCTTGTAGACACTGGGGCAACCAGGTCTTGTATAAGGGAGGGTAGATTTAAAATGTCAGGTGAGGCCATGAACACCCAAGGATTTTCTGGGGCTACGGGGTTGGTTCCCTTTACTGATAACATCTCATTATCTATTGGAGATTATGACATGTCTGTCCCGCTCCTCTATTCAAGGGAGTATCCAGTGAAAATACTTGGGAGGGACATAATGAGCAGATTAAATATGACAATCTCCTTCACTGAGGATGGCATAATTTACTCCACACCAGGAATAAACATGCTTACTGCACGACAAATACTGCAAGCGTACTGTGGCCAGACAGTAGCTCGGGCTGAGCCAGTGGATGGCGAACTGTTCCAGTACGGAACAGACATGGCATTCGCCTGGATGCCAGGAATAGAAGGAAAGATCTGGAGGAGGCCAGCAGCATATTTGTTCAGGCCTGAGACACCAGCCAATGAACCAGAAGGGAAGGTGATTTCGGTGAGCATCGAGAGTATTATAGCAACTGCTGATTACATCGCAGTACATGCCCAAGACCGGGAAGGGAGAGCGTGGAGGGCAGTGATAGCACTGGCTGAGGGATGCAGGCTCACCCAGGTGTCGGATGAAGAGCTCTTTTCAGAAGACAGGGAAGAGGGTGAGATGGTATTTATGATGAGTGTAGATATATGGCTAAGAGTGACGTATAAGCAAGTGGCACAGAAAATGCCCATGGCACTTGAGACACCCGCATCTACCTCAGTTCCCTTCTACGAAGAATATATGGCTAAGGTTCCAGCATCACTGTGGACCACCAGTCCCTATGACGTGGGCTGCATAAAGAGTATCGGAGGAGTAAGAATAAAGCTGAAAAAGGGTGCAATACTACCTAGAGTGAAACAATACCCACTATCAAAAGAGACAGATGAGGGCATATGCGAAACCATAATGGCCCTGATAAATAATGGCATATTGGTACCATCAGAATCACCATGTAACACGGCCGTGTACCCAGTGCGCAAAGCTAAAGGAGGGTCTTGGCGTTTTATCCAGGACCTTAGACCCTTGAATAACATCATAGAGGCAGAATACCCCATAGTAGCAAACCCAGCTACAATATTATGTGGAATTCCGGCAGAGGCCTCACGGTTCACCGTGATTGACCTCAAAAATGTTTTTTTCTCAATACCCCTGCACCCAGATTCACAAGACTTGACAAGCTTCACATACAGGAACACAAAATGGAAACACACCAGGTTACCACAAGGGTACTGCGAGTCACCCTCAATTTTCAACAGAGTAACACAGATGGACTTGGGAAACATTGAATTAGAAAGTCCGGTGCTGAAATATGTTGACGATATAATAATTTGCAGCACAACCGAGAAAAGGTGCAGGGAGGACTCAATGACAATGCTGACAGTGTTGGCTGAAAAGGGTTACAAGGTAGACAAAGAAAAGTTACAGTACTGTCACGAACAGGTACTATATATTGGTCAACTAATATCCCAGCATGGAAGAAAGATTGCACCACAAAGAGCACAAGCTATATCCAACACACCACAACCACAAACGGTGAGGGAACTGCAGCAGTTCCTGGGATTATGCAACTACTGTAGAGCATGGGTTTTTGACTACAGCTCATACATAGGACCCCTACTTGAGGCATTGAGAGAAGCACACAAAGGGGACAAAACATTGGGATGGACAAGGGAGATGAAGGAGGCATTTGACGAGTTGAAGCACGCCATATCCACTGCTCCGGTACTAGCCACCCCAGATTATGAACGACAGTTCTTTATCTTTTCGCATTGTGACTGAGCAGTAATGAAAGCAGTATTGACTCAGAAAACCAGCATGGGACACAAGCCAATAGCGTTCTACAGCGGTCACTTAGACCCTGTCATGCTAGGACATTTCCCTTGTGAACAGAGTCTCGCCGCAGCTGCATTTGCGGTGGAGAAATCATCATCGATTACAATGGGGTGCCCAACCACACTATTTGTGGAGCATGCGCTATTTGCAATATTGAATAAGCCTAAGTCCACACTAACCACCCAGAGGGTGTCAGATTATGAGATCATCTTGTCTAGACCCGAATTGTCAATTGTCAGATGCAGTACAGTTAACCCAGTCAGATTTATAGCGGAAGTTATTGAGGAAGGTGATTATGCTCACGATTGTACACAGACTATCGAAACGTACTCATGCTCTAGAAAAGTTGAAGAGGATGCAGTTAAGGGTGGGGAGATTTTGTACATTGATGGGTCATCGACAATAGACCAAAGTGATGGGATAAGAAGAACTGGGGCAGCAGTCGTAAAAATGACAGAAGATTTGATGTATGTCCCGGTGAAATGCGTACAGTTACCACAGCATTATTCGGCTCAAGCAGCGGAATTGGTTGCACTGATTTTGGCGTTGAAGGAAAGCGTTGACAAAAGAGTTATTATATATTCTGATAGTGCAAATGTCACGTCAACCGTCCACTCGGGGCTGATAAAATGGCAGAGGAGAGGGTTTAGGAGAGCTGATGGCACCCCAGTGCAACATGCTCTTTTATTAGCAGAATTAATTGAAGTGATTAATGATCCCCAAGAGATAGCTTTGGTTAAATGCCCGGCACACACTAATGGAGACGACCATATCTCGAAAGGGAATGAAACAGCAGACGCACATGCCAAGCATGCGGCATACTTTGGTGAAACATGGAACCCCCCAGAGTCAGAGAGAGGGAGGGGGAGGGAGATGACAGAAAAGGAACTATGGGTAAAAAGAGGATGTACGATGTCCCCAACTGACGCACTGTGGCGTCAAAATAACACTGGAAAGGTGGTCATGCCGTTGGCACTGTTGAACACCGCCCTGGCCCAGCTCCATCATCCAGCACATACAGGAAAGGAAGTAATTGAAGCACGAATTAGGGAAGATTGGTTCTGCCCCGAGTTAAATTATCATGTAACAAATTCCATCAGCAATTGCCTCACATGCCAACAGTTCACGGCCGGTCACACGCTGCAAGTGATAAAAGGTACTATACCCCGGCCCGAGGGACCCTTCCTACACATTCATATTGACTACGTTGATATGATCAATGTATGTCAAGGACATAGGTATATGATTGTATTGGATTGCCCATTCTCCAGGTGGATCGAGTGTAGCGTTTGTATCTCAACAGCTCGAGCGCACGCGGGGCGGGTCGAAGAGTTCTCAACAAGAAGACACCAACAAGGAACTGGAAAAGGAAGGACTATGCACTATTGCTAAAGGTGACCATGTGCTACTCCGCAACTTTAATAGAAAGTGGAACGGCCCACGCTTTACTGGTCCTCATTTGGTGGAGGAGGTAGCTACCAGAGCGGTGAAATTGCAGGATAAGCGTGCCTGGAATCACCTACATGACGTAAAGATCTACAAACTCCAGACCCGCCCTAGCGTTAACGACAGGGCCATTGGAAGAGCAACAACATCAACAGCATCGGCTACAGAGAAGGTGACATCGACCACAGCTGATGACAGTAGTGTCACTACGCCTGATCACCCCCCAGATTCCCCAGAGGCAACTACTGAGATAGACATTGGACGCTTGCCCACAGCCCATTCCATGGTCACGAGATCACAAAGTAAACAAACTTCCGCCCAATTGAGCCCCAGCCCCCTCCCCTCTAAGGTCACCCCCGATTGAAGGACGTTGTATAACAAACTTGGGTAGTGCACACACACACACATATAAAACACTTGTATGTTTTCTCTTTTTTCTTCTCTCGCACATGCAGGTACTGTGTATAATTGTATTGTCAAGACTATAAGTAACTAACAGTGTACTCTGCCCAGGAGTAGATGCTGCCCACGGATGATAACACCCCTGAAGCCCTATCACACCAATTTGTATATCATATAAGAAGACCAAAGTACCTAAAAAGAAGGAGGGTACGCGTATATTACACCGCATTTGTTTTGGCCATAGAACAATCATTTCCCCATCTCCACGAGCACTTACCGGCTCTAAGAGATAGATCACTAAGATTAGTGTGGGAACAGCTCTTCGCCTGGGCACTGAACAATTACTTGATAGGGAGAGCTTAATAACAACGACTAACAATAATAATAAGCGTATTGAGGATTTTCAGGTGGGCACCTTTAACGTCGCAAGAATAAGCTGCTGGACTGCAGCAAGGTAAGAGCAAAATGCCGGTGAGACTAGCTCTTGTAATAAAAATGATAGGAGCATTGGTCATCACTGGTCTGCTGGCTGCCTCTGTATGGCAGAAAAGTTATGCTATCAATATTATGGCTGCACCCAAAACTAACATGCCCCCTCCCACGGCTGCAACAGGTATGACGTCAGGTGGTACTAGCAACCCTGCGGATAAGGGAAGTTGAGTTAAACGCAGCACCTATACTGATAACAAGGGTATTGATAATTACATAACAGATTCAGCACACGTCTCAAACAACATGTGGTACCAGCACATGACCCAAATTGGTAAGCAGACAATAGAAGATAGCTGTTATGTGTGCTCATTGATCCCATACGCCATGAGCGCATCACAGACATTTTTCGCCACAGAAATACAGGAAAAAACGGCGCAATGTATAGTATATCTGGCGCTATTTCAAACGAGAGGACGTTTTCAAGGAACGGTGGTGAGAATGCAGTGGGAAACAAGAGACACATACCCATACGAAAACAATTTCCTCAAGTCATATTTGAGTTACCATAAGAGCAGTTTACACGCTGAAGCGTTTAGATACATGACGAGTGGCCCTGAAAAGGGAGAAACGAAGAAAATAACACTACAATACCTACCATGTGATTGGTATGCCACTGAAGTTCCTGGTATACAAGGATGTTGGGAAAGGCCACTGATAACAATAACAGGGAAGGTATACATGAACAATGAATGGGAAATAGGAGTGGTCGGTAGCAACATGATAACAAGAGAAAATATTACCACCATACAGGAACACAACGACAGATGTTGGACGACATGGGGCAAATACGTACCCATGCTGACATGGATGGAGAAGGATGAAGACCCAATAAGCATATTACCGATGACCGCGCCCAAGTTATGCTACCAACACAGAGGAGATGTGGAGGTGGGATATAACACCAACTGTGGAAGTGTGTTAGAATTACCAGAGGGGGGTGCTGGAACGGCAGTGATAATGGATCACTATTGGGCCTGCGGTGATAAGGCATATCACACCCTGCCTCCGTTGTGGAATGGTATATGCACAATGGTACACATCAACGTACCATCACTAGTGGTGCCCCAAAAACATGTGAACATGGCCAATTTCCCCAAAATGGATGAAGGAAACAAGAGGAAGAGGAGATCCGTACAATCACAGGAGGGAGAGAACCACAACAACAATAATGTCCTAACAAGGATAAAGAGACAAGGAGAACCCCTGACAGGAAACTACCTGTGGGGAAGGTCTGAAACAGCACTCACTTCTATTCCACCAGAACATAGATTATTCAGCAGGGCTGCAATGTTCTTCTCATCAATAATACACCCAGGACTGCAAGCTTATGCAAACGCTAAATGGCTCCAGATAACCCGATGGGAACTAATGATGACGATTAATTCAACAGTAAACGGATTCAATGCCATAAAAGAGGAGCTGCGAGCGGTAAGAATGGTAGCACTACAGAATAGATATGTACTGGATCTTCTCACAGCAATGGAAGGAGGAGTTTGTGCAAAAATAGGACAATCATGCTGCACATTTATTCCTGCTAACGATGCAGATAATGGTACACTTACTGAAGCAGTATCACAACTGGCCCAGATGCACTCCAAGATGATGGAAGAAAGTAAAGGAGTAAAGAAGGATGATATCTGGTTTTCATTGTTATGGTCATGGATGCCATCATGGCTGTCGGACGGGCTGAAGATAATAGTTGGATGTATAATACTGGCTGCAGCTGTATTGATTGTAATAAGGTTTTGGAAGGCCAGGAAGGCACGCACTACAGACGAAATGATCGAAAATGGTTGGCATGCACCCCTTGATGCCAACTGACGATGACCAGCACACCGACATGATAATAAAGGAAAGAGAGAAACTGCGCAAACAGATTATCACCAATCAATTAGACCCACCATCCGTAAAGCTTGAGAACCCAAGAAACCCGAGGAGCTATATCGGAAGATGGGTATACTGCAAACCAGGAGGGAGCTGTGTATATATGTACTGGTCATTTGAAGACCATGTCAACCACTATGGACACCTGGGAGGAGTGACCAAAATATGGAGAGTAAGAGGAGATAAAGAAAAAGATATGTTTGTGGTCGACAAGTCGACCAGAGGGGGGACTGAAGTGGGAGAATGGGAGAAAAAGCACCCCCCAGTCTCCTCGCAACCATGGCCTAGAGGATAGCGGCCCAGACACCCACCATGATATGAATTTGTCTATCTACCAGACAACCAAATACCCTGGATGTGTAATGCACGGCACCTGTGTTGCGGTTTGACATGGCTTCATAGGCAGTATTACGTCGTTATATTCTCATCACGATGCGAGTGGTGGGAGAAGCGTCAGCAAGCGTATACGCGAGTGCTTTATGCGTCTTGCGTTTCTGCATTACTAGAAAACCCTATGTGAAAAATAATAAAGATGCGCGTCAGTGGGTGTATCCGTCACCTACGTCATAGCACTGAATATATTCTTCGTGTGGGTTGGTGCGTGAGTGACCAATGTGCATGGTGACACGTGTGTTCTTGGCAGTTAGCTAGGTCGCTATGGCATCTCTAACGATGTGGGTGCTTGTTGTTGGGTATTAGTCAAGTTCATCCATGCCGCAGGTGTCGGCTTGAGTAGGGCAGGCTGTTGGGCATATCCTTATTTTCTTGAACCAGGGTATTTGGTCGTCTGGTAGATAGACAAATTCATCTTGTGGTGGGTGTCTGGGCCGCGATCCTCTAGGCCATGGTCGCGAGGACACTGGGGGGAGCTTTTTCTCCCATTCTCCCACTTCACTAAGAACTCCTAAACTTCCTGCAGACAATCCACTATGAGAGATGCCAATTGGCAAACCACACTGCTTTGTTGAATCCTGTCGCGCTAGCTCAATGTAAAACCGAATTTCTGCTTTCCTTGCACTGAGATCTCATTCGGGTCTTCAAGCTATGACGACTCAAACATCGCCTGGTTGTCCGTCCCAACCTTCTTCAAACCTGAAGTTGTGCAGCATGTCGAACTGCACCACACTGTGAAATTTCGTTGAACAAGCTTGCCAACTGAAACCCAATTCGACCCGAACTGAAAACGTCCAGATACCCAGATTGTATCTGTTGAGACACTGAAAGAAAAGGAGCAGCTATTAATCAGTGGTTCTGTCCACCGGGCCTTGTCTTTTGAATACTAGGGAAGTTTTGTTTCCCACTTTATGCCTTATTAAGAAATATTCTTGAACTTATATGAATAGATTTTTTACCTACTGACCCCTGTTCTTCTATGCCCAGAGTACCCATTTCTCCCAAAGTCTATATTGCCTGGGTTTATGATTACACAGGAGGGTTGTTAGTGATTTAAATAGTGTGTCCGTCCTATTAGTTTAAAAAAGTCTTACTTTTTATAAAACCTTCATTGGACATTTCTTTTATTTTGGCACTTTACCATTGCATCGTTGTTTTGAATGCTTCCATGCTGCCTCACGCCCTCCTGGACAGTATAACCGATGGGTCCATACTACTGTAAGAGACAAAGGAGGTATACCATTCACGCTGTGCCTGTTTCACCTTTATTATTGAGATCACTGCTGTTCTAGTAGTAGGGTGGGGTTGAGTAAGAGCTTAGAAGTCCTACCCATCCTAGTATTAATTATGGCGCAGTAATCATTTCATCAGAGATGCACACACCAATTATTGCTGCACCCCTGCAGGGAAAAGGTGTACACACACATTTGTTTGCAGTACTCCCCACAGGGAAGGGGATACACATACACAATTATTGTTGCACTCCTACACGGAAGGGGTTATACCCACAATATTTTTACTGCACTCACAGAGGGAAGGACACACAATGTTTGCTGCATTCACAGATGCAGCGCATTGTACATATACAATGTTTACGTCCCTTTTAGGAAACATGAACCCAAGTGAAGAGAAGAGGAGCTTGATGAATTCAGGCTCCAGTCTGAGCTAAGTACTTTCACATTGTGGAACATGACATTGTGGGACATGCTTACAAAATATAATTACCAAATCAAAGAACGGCATTGTGCACTTGTGCCACAATGTAGAGTCACAGGCAAAATAACATCTGTTCAACAATAGCATTTTTGAACAGCTGGTGTTGCCTCTGCAATGTTAGTTGCCAGTGTCTTCCCGTGTTCCTGCAATAACAACCTCTACATTCTCACCAGTGGTCCTCCGTAACATCTGGAGGGTGTAAAGTATCCTACACCCCCAAGTGCCAGGGCAGCCTTTGGTTCAGGAGGCTTGTGGCACCCTGTAAATAGTTGTTAGAAATCATAGCCATTCTGATGGTTGCCTGGCACAGGGTGAACTTAAGCTCTGTACCCCTTGAAATTAGATCCTCTGGTACTCTTTCACAATTCCTCATGAATCTAAAACACATTCTCCTCTCTTCTGCTCGCTAAGTATGCCAGAAAGCTGCTTATCTTGTAATGTGTACCATGTTCAGTGCTTTCAGGCAAGAGCTATATAAATTAATAAAATACAAATACCACTTGCTCTGCATGCTGGAGTCCACATTAAGTAAGGACTGGGACGAGGAAGAGTGACAAAGGGTAACGTTTGTTTACTCGACTAGGCCATCCAGTAACCAGCAACAATGAAATGGAAGACCTACAGGGTGCACCGAGTTGTAATATAACAATAAGGCTGCACAGTGCGCCACAGGGATATCTGTCTCTCATGTAGACCGTCTACCAGTGAACTCATGGACTATATGAACGTGAAAGAATGTAACAGTGACAACTACTCCTCAGCTGAAGGTCATGGGATCCAATGAGTCATTAGCCGTTTCATCGATTAGTAAAACTCCGTACAGAAGCAGTGTCACGCCAAGCTTTCCTTCCAGACACACACGGCTTCTCTGGTCACATGACACTGCACGGCCCAGAAAATCAAAAGACAAGCTAAGCGTTTCAGAGACCAACGACAAGAAGCAAATGAGTAAACACATCATGAATAAACAATGGCCCAGTCTGCCAGGCCGTAATGAAATCCTTCATGACCTAAACAAAACAAATGGAGTACAAAATTGGATAATGCTCATGTAACAACTCATGTGATACTGACAGGCGTCTGAGGGTCACTTTACACTAGAAGGTTAGGGTGTCAAAGGTGCCATTCAGGTCCACGTATTGTACAGTCGCGTGACCAGACGAAGAGTAAACAGCAAGAGATCGTTATGTGAGCTGTGAGAAAAACAATTATGACGTACAGTGTGCTAACAAATACCAACCCCCACTCTAAGGGATCCAGTCTTTTTACCGCGAATTTCATTTTCCTGCAAACGGAATGAGGTAGGTTTAAAAGAAGCAACAGAGGTTGAGGGGCAAGTGGGGGACAAGGGAGGTATAGGGGCCTCCTCCCATATTTTGCTGCAAAAATAAATCAGTAGAAAATATGAAGTAAGAAAATGCAGTGAAAAATGTGTGGTAAAAACTGAGGAAATCCTCTCTTGCACTTCCAGGTAGTACCTTAACCATCCTTAAGTTGTTCACAAAGCATACACTGCAGCACCGGGGATTGTTTGCTGCCTTTAATTTGGTGTCATCATAAACATTTTGGAGGGACAATTGGAATGTTCTGAAGTTTGACTGAATGCTACATTGATGTACACTGAAACCATGACACACTTGTATAAAAAGCTCCTGTACATTAATTACCCCAACAATTATTCTCAAAAGTTTTTTAGAAATATAATTGTAAATTATGTATTTTAAAGAAAAGTAAAGTCTGCACAATGTGAGTCGAGAGTGGCAGCTGCGAAGGGCTGTTAGGATTGTGGGAATGAGAGAGGAATCGCATCCCATGAAACTATTGAAAAATGGCTAGCAGGTCGACCGGTGTTAAAGCAGGTTATCTGTAGCACTGGCTGACATCACTTCAAAGGGCGATTTTTGGGGTTATACCCAAATACAACCTTTAAAGGGTTAACTGGAAATTGGTGCACTTGTAAGACACATGTCACACGAGGTTCCGGAATTTCAGCTGACCAGGCGGCAGCTTAAGCCAAAAGCTCCTTCCCTTCCAAGCCTACAGATAATACAAAGATAATGAACACTTCCATTAGTGAGAAAAAGATTGAAATGGCAGAGAATCGCACCCCAAAGAAGCCTAAACCATACATGGAGGAGGTACCTGCCTCCAAAGAAATGCACAGCCTTTTATTGAAAGTGACACATGACATGGTGGATATGAAATCTATGCAGACAAACCAGTCCATGAGGACAAACCACTTTGAAAACAGAGTCACTAGGTGGAGAACCAAACCGGACAACTGGTGCCCGAAATGTCAGGTGGCTGCCGGGAATTATAATGATATGCAATGTGAACTAGCAAGAACTACGGCCAGAAATACTGAGCTGGAACAAATATGTGATAAGAGGTTTGAGAGAGGTGTACGGTTAAGGGCTTGTGCAAGCATCTGATGTGGATTTCGCCTACAGATCTGGGAATCTGACCAAGCCTCACCAAATCATATTAGTTTTCACAGGAATTAGCGCCAACGAAAAGGACTTAAGGCTGCCAGAGGAAAGGGGCTGGTACTATATGTCAGGGAGCCTTTGACTGTTTCTGGACTTTCCAAAAGATGTAGTAGAAAAAAGGAAAGCATTTGGAGAAGCCAAGTCATTGGCTGCAGGAAAGAACATCAGAGTAATACTGGCCAAATCAGCAATAATTAAAATGTTCATGTCTGATGGAGTTATGAATACTGATGACCCTGGCCTTGGACTGGCAGATAGGGCTGGACCTGCTTCGTCAATCAGAAGCGGTAACCAACCCCCTTCTCGTGCCCAAACAATTCCTCTTTTCAGACTTTCTTTTCTATTTTGGATTTCTTCTTTGTGCTTTGAGCCTTTTTTACATTTTGAATTTTACAAAGTATATTGATAGTACGCCTTAGAAATTGGCAGTTAAACGGATTACATTCGCACAAGAGCTCAAACACAGGGCCACGCGACGAAGCACAAAAGAGCCGGAAGCAGATACAGCTTCCTCTACACCAGTTACACCGCATATGCTGCGTAACCCTGTACTGCAAGCCAGGTATCCAGTCCCTGGCAGCCAAGGCACCCTGGCAATGGCGCACAGAGGAAGGCGGGCCGGACTGGACAGAATATGAGCTGGGGGATGCATAAGAATACAAAGGGGTATGGAGTATATGGGGCTAGGGACCAAATATGGGGGATGCTTAACATTAACAATAGTGATAACACTAGGCACGTTTGTAATGATATATAACAGCAATGTGGATAAGAATGGATTAATAAAGGATTAGAATTATAATAATTTACAAAGTTCACTAAGGATCAGGGAGGGGGAAGATGGCATTGGGAATGTCAAAAGATATGTTCACTATTGCAGCAAGTCAGATCGGACACCGATTGGGTGTTTTTGGGGCGTTTTGTTCTCATCTCTCATTTCCATCTCCTATCTCTTTACGGGAATGCGTATGACATGATGGTTACCAATGTGAATGAAACCGTATTTACAACAGGGACAATACAGCCTGTCTCGTGGAATTTGAATGGTATTAACATGCCAGCCAAAAGGAAACATATATTATCCCATTTAAGGAAATGGCATGCTGATGTGGTGTTATTACAAGAGACTCACTTGACAGATGCACAGCTGCAAAAAATGTGCAAAGGCTGGGTGGCTGAGGTATTTAACTCCTCATACAACTCAAAATCTAGGGGGAAATTATTTTAATCAGGGAGAACCTGCTGGGGTTAGTGTTATATAGAAAGGACAGAGAAGGAAGAATTATTTTTGTGGTAATGGAAACATTTATACCCCACATCACAAAATAGGAAATTTTTCAGCAAAACTGTAAAACACTTGCATGGCAATGGGGCGAAGGACCTTTCATTAGGGGAAGACTTTAACCAGGCGCTAGACCCAATTTTGGACAGAACTCATTGAATTATCCATGGAGAGAGGAGTGGGCACTGTGAAGCTGTCAAGGCATTATTGGACGAATTTAACTTGATAGAGGTTTAGGGATTTGAGCATCCGACTGATAGGGATTATAGTTCCTACTCTCGCCACATGACGCTTACTCAGAGTTGGACTTTATACTAACAGAGGAAATCACCCAAAATGTTCTGAAGTGCAAAATTGGCACCATGCACATGTCAGGCCATGCTCCAATCAGGATAGAATTATCTTGTAATTACTCCATTAAAATGACTTGCTCTTGGAAGATGGTTACCTCCATTCTGGAAGATGAAGGGATGCATACCAAAACGTACAAAAAGCAAAACAGTTTGTGAAGATGAACAGCAATGGCGTAGTTGAGGACGGAACGGTTTGGGAAGCATGTCAATGTACCATGCAGCGGTCAACTGAAGTGCCTGTGTAGAAAATAAAGAAAGACTCAAGAACATGGGTTGAAATCCTTGGAGGTTAAACTTAAAGAATTGTAAAATGACGTGATTAAACATCCTAATGAAGAATTAAGAAGAGAGCTGCTTTGGAAAAAATATGATCTAAACAAATGGTCAACTGAAAAGGCAAAATATTCACTATTTTGAACAAAATATAAATACTTTTAAGGGGGAGAAATATGTAATTGTTCAATATGAATAAAGACAGAGATATGTGCCATAGAGAAGCGGTCTGGGGGAGTAATCTATGGCTCTAATGTGATCAACAAAGAATTTCAGGCATACTTCAAAGGCATATACATGGCTGGGAACATGCACAATAATGGAGATTTTTCAGCATTCCAGAATGGAGTACCTTTGCTGATCTTGTATTCAGCCTCCTAGCAGATATGTACAACTCTTGCTGTGACTTGGGTCTGCTCCCGACAATGCTACAACACACAACAGTATGAGTCCTGCTGAAGAAGGGCAACATGCCGACAGCGCTGAAGAGCTTTAGGCATATTAGTCTTATTAACTCAGACTGCAAAATATTGGCAAAGATAATGGCAAGACGACTGGAGGAAGATTTGCTGAGGCTAGTGAATCCAAACAAGGAGGGTTTCGGAAAAGGATAGTACCTTCGACTTTGTTGACCACAATACTCTCACCACTCACCTCACTCAAGCAGCACAATTCTCCAAACAAGCAACCTCGTGGATTACCTCAATCTTAGAAGGAAGAGTAATGAAAGTTTTTTCAAACACAGCCAGTGCAGCACCTACCACAATTCACTGTCGAGACCCACAGGGATCGTGTACCGCGCCAATACAGTATAATCTTTTTACAAAGCCCCTTTTTGATAAGCTTGATGCCCTTGAGATCGCATATACCAACTATGCGGACGATACCCAAGTGCTTCTACTGCTAACTGGCTCATACGACCTTGATGCAGTTGCACTATGCCAAATCTACGCCACCATCCAGGCTTCAATGGCGTAAAATGGTCTATGCCTAAATGGAGATAAGACCAAGACTCTCATCTTGGGGCAAAAGACTACTTTAGCTAATCTAGATGGTCTCTATTCTAACTTTAACGTAGATAGCTCCATCATCCCCGTCCTTAAATCCATCAAGACTGTAGGTGTTCACATTGATGCCACGCTATCCATGAATGAGCAAGTCAATGCCATAGCCTCAGCTTCCGCCTTAAGCAGCAAACTCATCAATGCCATCAAACCCTTCCTAACCAAGTCTGCCTCGCAATTGCCAAAGCCATCGTAGGTGCTAAGTTAGACTAATGTAACTCACTTTTAGCAGGCACCTCCTCAAAAATGTAAATAGACTCCAGATCACCCAGAACAATGCGCTAAAAGAGCAGCACTAAGCATCCCGAGTAGAGACCACATCTTTCAAGCCAGATAGTCAGCTCACTGGCTTCCAGTCAAATACTGCATTACATTTAAAATTCTTACTACAGCCCACAAATGCATCAAATCCACAGCACCTTCCTATCTATCAGAAACTCACCTTAGAGCCACCTCAGCAAGACTAACTAGAACATGCTACACCAATCAACTCACTATGCCTCGCATCAACAGGGCCAAAGCAGGAGGGTTAGTTTTCCCCTACATAGCTCCAAAGCTCTGGAACGCTCTCCCTACTTCTCTCCGAGCTGAAACTTCGCTTTATGCCTTTCGGAGAAATCTGAAAACCTCACTCTTCAACTAACACTCTCCTTCATATCTCCTCACCTACAACCTGCCATCTACCCCACCTCTCGCCCTTAATTGCTGTATATATTGTATAAATGTTGTATATTATCAAAATATCAAAAACTGTCAAAATGTATACCTTCTGCTACTGTTACTAAGCAAAGCTCTCCTCCTGTAACAAGCGCCACGATGCCCAAGGGCTGCTGTGCACTCTACCAGTGTGAATAAATAATAAATACTCAAGAGTGAACATGAGGAGATTTATGCTGACATCGTTGAAAGGCGAAAGAATTGGTCAGTGGGATTGCAGCCGTTTCGTTGGACACCGAAAATTCATTTGGCCATATTGTTTGGAGGTTCCTATTTCCGACGCTTGAAGAGATGGATTTTGAGTCTGTTTTTTCTGTTAGATCAAGTTATTCTATTCAATCACTACGTCATCTATAATGACGAATGGAGTCTGTTCAGAAGGCTTCAATTTGGAATGAGGAGCCAGACAGGGGTGCCCTCTTTCACCACTAATATTTGTTTCAACTTTGGAACCCTGGAAATTGCAATAAGGAATAATGAAAGGATCCTTGGGGTCACGTTCAGTGGTGCAGAATGGAAATTATGGCTATATGCAGATGATTTGTTATTGATCCTTTCGGGTTTTGTCTAGTTATGTCCCGGTTCTGATTGAAGATTTTGGAAGGATTTCCATATTCAAAATAAACTGTCTAAAATCTGAAGCTGTGCCATGTTTATTAGCTTGTATGAAAGCAGAAATTGTGACACATGGATTATGATTGTGTCCATCTAAAATGAAATAGCTGGGAGATTGTTTAACCAGCGACATGAGCCAAATACTGAAGGTAACATGAAGACAGCCGTTGGGAGTCTGAAACTACATTTGGAAACAAAATGTAATTAATTGAAGCTATCATTACAGTCAAAGTTAATGCTCTGAAGCGGCAGCCGTACCACGTCATAACTAAATACTGAGCATTCTCCCCCTCACTCCTGTTGAAGGCTCATTTGAAGGTATAGGCTAGTTAATTCAGGAATTTATCTGAACATAAACTCCCAAGGATTAAACTTTGGAAACTACAGCTACCATTTTATATAGGTGTGGCGAATCTGCCTAACTTCGCCACTTACATCTTGCTTTCACGGCACAACATTTACAACCATTTCTGGAAAATTCTCCTGGTGAATAGACAAGAGCTGTGACAAATGTGAATGGCCCATATCCAAGGTACTAGAACAGGATTCATTTTGTGACAGAGATACTTCTAGTTTGCTTAATTCTGAGGTAAAGGTTAGAGGAAAATGCTTTTTTGGTCTCCCAGGTATTTAGAGAGTGTGAAATGGATGGGTGATCTGATCGAAAATGGGACCTGGATCCCCTTTAGTAAAATTAAAGTAGTCAGGATCCTCAAGGACTCTATAGACAGTGAATACCGAGGACTGAAACATGCTATAAACTCTACAAGACCGACTATTTGAGCCATCATAGGGAAAACTATATTTCAGTTATTTTGGCAAGATCATATGGCCTTGGTGGCATACAATCCCCTGATGAGAGCTAAAAGGGGGAATGCTGTCTTATTGGAGATTTGGACTAACATTTCTAGATCTGGAATGACCGAAGAGAGAGGGGAGGCCATATGCAGGAACATACAGCTGATGTCTTTTAATTGAAGTGAAAGGGCTAGGAAAATTAAATCAGAAAATAGAGTTTATTAGACTCCTGGGATAATATAAAGGGAGGGACTCAGTGATTCTGGAGCATGTTGGGGATGTAGAAACAGAGAAGGCACATTAGAACCTATGTTATGAGAATGTAGTTTATGCTCGTTTTGGGACAAAGTAGCAGAGTTACTAAATGAGGTGTAAAGGCTGGATATGGAGTATAACTTTGAAACATTGATACTGGGTGAAAATGCTAAATTGGAGGAGCTGACTCGCCAACAAACAAAACGAGCCATTGCAAGCAACTTTAATGGCTAAAAAATGTATTTTAAGGATTGAAAATCTGACACATACCCCTGTTCAGAAGTCTGGATTCAAGAACTGTATAGACTGTTCCAGATTGAGACGGTGATACTGAAACAGCAAAAGAAACAAACTATTTGAGGACATTTGGAGCAGGTTTTTGGAGAGGGACATGGGATAATCACACATAATAACCTACAAATGGATTTGATAGCAGAGAAGGGTAATGAGAAGTACATGGGTTTTAATAGAGAATAGCTATATTTAACTCAAGGTAGAAGCAATGTGTTATAAGTAAAATGAGAAAGGGGTAATTTAAAAAAAAGCCACATCATTCAGAAGATAAGATTAAAGATTTGGTCATGTCAACTACAATTCAAACATTATCTGTGGAACCACACCCAACGTTATCCTTTGCCACATCAAATGAAGGACATAAAGCTCTACATTTCACACCGAAATAACTGTAGAGCAAACAGAAACACCTCTGATCATGAACGCAGCTTTGTAGGTTGTCACCGTCTGATTATCAATTTTTCAAGCATCCTATAACTGACATTGCTATACAAGATGGCAATGCGACTCATTGTGAAAGAGCATCCAGAAGATCTACCAGCAAGGATGAGCACGAACGGTGTTCAATATCTCATGAAGGAAGCACCCATTGAAAGGAAGTGGCTGCCCTGCCAGTGAGAAAATATCAAGCGAAAGAGAAGTCCACAAATAGTGTGGAAATGTGGCTGAAGCATAACCATGGGCCAAATCTTTACATTAAGCAACGGAATATCATTCATAGCTATGAAACTCATGCTAGTGGTTGCGGTCAGGTGAGAGTGTGCCCTCCTTGTGCTCCAAACAAGAATGATAGTGGACTCTCTATTGATTGTTTCAGCACCAGTGGTGTCGCTACAGAAGAGGCAAAGGAGGCCACAGCTGAGTATAAGGGAGGTCCAAAGTAGAGTACGGTTAAGCCTGCCAAACAGAGGCAGTCCAGAGGAATTGGTGAGTTAGTGAAAAAGTACATTGCCATGGCAAGAGTCTGAATATCCAGACAGAACTCATTAAACTCAAAGCAAGGAAACAACGGTAGAAGTGTGACTGGGGTCATAGCAAACGTGGAAAACCAGTGTCAAAGCAGCATCAGAGATGTAGTCAGTCATTAGCCCCAAAATCAGTCATACTACGCTTATCCTCAAGATACACCCTCAATGGATGTGCCAGTCAGTTCAAGAAACTTAGCAAGTTTAAGCGTTGCAGGGCCTCACAGCTTCTGCCACCTAGAAGCCCCACAACCAACTATATTCTTTTTCACTGCTAGGCTTTAGTTCTGGTAAATCCACATTAGATTTGCTTGGGGTAGCCCAAGAGGTAAGTTGTAGCAGTGGCCTCATCTTAACAATGGCAGGAAGTACTACCAGAGAAATTAGTGGATGGCTGTTCAACTGCGTAAGTGACTGCATCACTCGGACCTCAGTGATTTTACCCAGGAATATGGGCAGGTTGGCAGACATGCATACATTTTTTCAGAGGAGACTTAAACACAAAATTCCCGAGTAGAGGTCAAAGTGTAACGATAATGGGGGTAACTATGTTCCCCTCTGCGCTGGTGCCTGCCTCCCCTCCCTGAACCCCACAACCCCATTCCCATCCTCACTGTCCCTCCCCAATACAAAGCCCACACCGTGGTTCTGCCATTCCTCCAATCCACACCCAACAAGGTGTTTTGCAACTGTAATATTGTGACAAAATAACTTCTGTACTTCAGATGTATGGGCATGGGCAGTGGCTAAACCTCATACTCAGCCCCACACCATTAACAAAACTCCAGTGATCCCAATTATAAGGGGAAAACAGACACAGCCGGACGGGTATACCTACTTGCCTTTTGTGGTAATGTGGGCTAGGGGCTAGCTAAACTCTCAGGGGGTGATAGCAGCAACCCGCACAGGAATACTACAAAGACTCCAAAATAAATGTCTAATAAATATTCTATATGAATATATATAATTTGTTAAACAATCATGGATGCAAAAAATTGACTAAAAACAACAAGAAAAACCCACCTCTGTCAAACAAGTATGTCTTTCAAGGAAAGCATTAATAAGAGGGATTAGAAATCACTATGGTCCCATAAAGTGGACTATGGGGCAGGGCCTCTTAACAATACCTTGTTCTTGGTATTGGGTGGTTCGACAATGTCAAAATAGGCTTCTCTGTTCTTTCAGTGCAGTTGGCATAGGGGCAGAACTTGGTCCAAGCAGCAGCTAACCTTGCTGTTATATGGGGTAGTTAGAGGACAGATCTCCTCTGTCTAGTGTGCCCTCTATCTTCACTGCACTGTTGGAGGACTTTAGAATGGACTGCAATCCCAATAGAGGTTCAATGGGGTCATTACGTGGTTGGCGGTCCCGAAACAATGGTACCGGTATGCTTGCCAGTACCTTTGTTTCCGGACTGACAAATTACGAGTTCTGCGAGCGGTGCCATTTAACCCGCCAGGTCTGACCTGGCGGGCGGAAAGGCACCCGCTCGCAGACCTTGACGGATGCACCGGCACCATTCATGAATGGTGCCGGTGCATCCAACCTCCCCATTCCCATTGAGTCCAATGGGACTCAATGGGAATGGGGAGCAATATTTTCCAGCGCCCGGCAATGAGGAATTACTGGGACCACCGGGGCTGCAATGCCCTGGTAAGTCCCCATTGCCGGGTGCCGAAAAGAAAATGACTCCGGCGGCAGCAGTGCCGTTTTTACCAACACTGCTACCGCCAAACTCATAATGAGGCCCAATGAATTCTTCCTAGATTTCTCGAAAGTCTACAGATAAATCAAGGAACGAGTGGAAGACCCCTTCCTTATAAAGGGAACATTTGACTGGGGATTGGATAAAAACAAATCTGCCCTAAGGGGTTCAATCGCTGTTGCCGAAACAAGTGATCCTTGCCTGAGTACATCATACCCAGAGAACCGTTTCCTGCAGGAAATGGAGGGGGCAGAAAGGGAAAGAGTCCCAACAGAAAAGCAAGATGGTGAAACTCCTTCTCAGGTCCACCTTTCACTCTCTGGACACTCTAACTCTGCCCCTTCCCCATGCCTGTGATCTCAAAGGTCCCCTGTGGTACAGCACCCTGGTGTGAGGCTGGCCATTGTTATATAAGTTCCCTTTTGACACAGGGTTCATGGCAGACCTCCTAGTGAGACCTCCTGTGCCTCTGGGGAGGTGTTAACCTTCCTCTGATGGAATCAAAGAATACAGCATACTGGCTATCATCTGACTGGGAGAAATGGAGATAGCCAGGTTAACCATGAATATACATCACTGACCTGGGCTCAAAGGGCTGACACTGGTATTATATCAAATTGGTGTGGCTTAATGAATGATGTCACCATACCATAACCTGGCATTGCTTATTTTAAAGATGACTGTGCCACCAGACACATAAGGGCACAATCACCATGCTTCACTGGAGAGCAGGAGCTGCTGATGTCAGGAGATTGATGCAGCTAAGCCACGTGATACACTATGCTTTTGGCAGGGAGCTTTATGAAAGGGGGTACTGATTAGCACACTCTCCTTCCAGAAACACAATAAACTGCATCATTGTATTAACTAACACAAATTTTAAAAAGCCAGGGCTTTCACATCCTCGCCAGATGGCATCCTGTCACAAATATCAAGACTGAAATAAAACCAGTGAAAGAAAATGCATATGAAATAGCCACCATTACTTTCAGCCGTGGTCCTCCAGAGCATGCAACTTTATGCACCGTCCCCTTTCTAATCACCCAACATTTGCATCTCTTAAGTGACATGACAAGCAATATAGTCACCCCTCCACTCCCACCCATTACCTGCACTGGCAGCAATTTCATGTTAATAATGTTTATATTCATGGCAGCTCAGGAATGGGTGTTAAGTCCTAAGCAGGCAATTAAAATAATCAAAATCAAATCAGAGCCTAAAAGATAGATCAGCCAGATGCGACACTGGAGCATTTCAGCGCGGCTTAGGTTCAAATCCAAAGTAGGCGGGGAGGTAGGGGGAGTGTAATGCATGGCAAAAACGAAAGTGCACTTTGCATGCCATCCAGGAACAGTACTTCCGGGGACAAAACGTAAGGGAACACTGGCAGATTTTCACAAAATGTAGAGGAACGTTGTGCCCTCTAGTTCCCACCCACTTCAACCTCTGTCCCCGAGAGGAGACACCAACAACCCCAGCAATAGACTACTCATGGATACCATTGGAAGGACATACAGCTTTTAAAGTTGGATTTTCTCTAGATATGAAAGTTAAGTTATTTCTACAGTGAATCAAGGAAGGAGTGGGAGATCCCTTCCTTATAAAGGGAACATTTCACTGGGGATTGGATCGAAGCAAACCTGCTGTAAGGGGTCCAATCATTGTTGCCATAACAAGTGATCCATGCCTTAGTATAATCACACCCAGAGAACCTTGTCCTGCAGGAAATGGAGAAGGTTGAAAGGGAAAGAGCCCCAACAGAAGAGCAAGATGATGAAACTCCTTCTCAGGTCCACCTTTCACTCTCTGGACTCGATACACATTGAGTATAGGCGCATTATAAAAACCAAATAAATAAATGGTGCATAACACTGCCCAGAGGCCATTTTAAAGCCATATAGTAATACAAAGAGAAAGGGGCATGGAAGAAGTGGAAGATGGATGTTTAGAGGGGTCTGCAGTTTTTAGTACTTCAGATGTCGTTGATTAACTACAACTCCCATCATCCCTAGCCAGTATAGTCAACAAAGAGGGATTCTCTGAGCAATAGTCCAAAATATCTGGAGAGCCACAGATTATCAGAAGAAAACAAGGCAGCAGCAAGCTTTCTTAAGCATGGTAGGTAGCTTATAAAGTGAGAGGGGACAACCCCAGCAATATACTAATCATGGATCCAATCAGGAGGTCACACCTCTTGTAAAATGATTGTGTATGGCTTCCATTGGAAGCTATTAGCAACAATTACCATTTCGAAATTCTGTATCATCTTGTTGTGGCCTCATAGCAGGTGATTATGACTTTCATAAATAACTGCCTTGATGTCAAACAAGCAAGTACATCACATTTCCTTGCTTTCATGGGTCTCTATGGAGCAGCCACAGGAAGTAAACAAAATTTACCACAGCTCCCCTGTCACAATGCGTGCTTCTCTGCTTTCTCAACACCAGAGCTGCAGCTCTAAAAGAACGGTCAGATATGCACAAGTCTGCTTTCTCATGAAGCCTCACTGGACGGGTCGGAGGTGGTGGGGGCGAGGAAGGTAAGGGGAGCATGGCCAGGTAATGGATTATTTTCTAGAGGGGGTGAGGAAGGCACACTACACAATGAGGGAGGTGGGAGAGGGTGGCAGGACATGCAGTCATTCATTTGATGGGGAAAGGGGTTGGTTAACACAAGGGTGGAGTTGTAGAACGGCAAGTACATTTTTCCTTTTTTAGGGTGTGAAAGGGACAAGTAGGCAGATGAGGGTGGTGCGAAGGGGTGGCAGGCAGAGAAATTGCTAGGGGGGCTCAAGGGGCTATAACCCTGGGTCTTTTTGGTTATAGACCCGGATAGAAGCTCAGGGGCGACAACCAAAAGGCTAGCTAGCCCCGACATTCCCGACATTAGTGTAGCCTCAGATCTTTTCCAGACCTAGCAACACCCCTGGTGGCAGGGCACCAGGCCCATTCCTTGTTTTTGTGTTCTGGTTAGGGGAAGGGAAGTATTCAAGGAGGGTGCGAGTGGCAGGATAGCAGGTATTTCTTTTTTGTGTGGAGGAGGGGTGTTTTACATAGCTGACCCCTGCTCCCCGGCTCCACAACATGCAAAGCTTCTATTAGGAAACAATGTAGGGGTGAAAAGGATTTTACGCTGTGCTATACACAACTTAACAGTACAGCTGACTAGCTATCAACCCATAGGTATACTCCACAGAGGTGGCTCAAGTGACATCATAGACAACTTAGACATTGAGAGCAAAGGTCATCAGATGTCACTCGGAACTCCTTGATGCAATATATCCTTGTAGGTGATAGCTACACATCAATAATTCAGTATCTCCTTCCTGCTTATGATCGCATCTGTGGATGTGTAAATTAGGTTGCTCATATACAGGGTCGCACTGGGCCATAAAATTGTCTCGGGCACCAATGAAAAAGGGGCCCACCGTTGCAAATGGCTATTCATTCCTTTTGTGACATTGTTTGTATAGTACCCAAAAGGGAGTTTTTTGATAAAAATGTCATACAAATTGTGCATTTTAAAGAATATGCATTCAGCAACACTGGTCAAAACTACTAGCCGCATAGTGAAGTTACTCAAACTGGCCCGAATCGTCCACAAAAGTAGCCCATTTTGACCCAGAAAACTGTCCCACACCAGCATTTTGCGTTTTAGGTTCGGCCATGGCCCTAATGCCCTAATACCAGGCCGAGCCTGCTCATATAGTACATAACAGCCCAGAATCCGTTTCAAAGCCCTATAATAATAAAGGAAAGGAGGCATGCGAGAAATGGAAGGGGCCAGCGGTAGTCGAAAGAAGGCAGTAGCAAGCTTTATTAGTATGATGGGTAGCTCATACAATGCATCATAGCAGCCTGAAGCTAATTTAAAGCACTTTCATCAAAACAGATTGTCAAAGCCCACAGTCCTCCCAAGAAATAATATTCATGAGACACATTTTTCTTACAAATATTGATGATTTATTCTGAACAGTATGTCCATCGATGCCAGTTTTAGTGCGAGTTGCTGACACGTTTTACGCCTCCTGTCACTTTCTCAAGAAAAGACACCATATTTTCAGAACAAGCCTGATAGCCAAACAGTGATAAATGAAACGAGATCATAAGAAAATGTTGTTCAAAGAAATATTTGCAAGAAAAACATATATGTTAAAAAAAAACATTTACATTTACTATATCACCAAAGCCATTGCTATAGAGAAAAGGGGGAGTAAAGGGGTACCAGAAAGCTAACTTTGTGGTTGGCATGACAACTGGAAAAGTGGTAGCATAATCAGCGACACACTAAATGTTATTTCTTGTTCCAGTACGCCCAATGTAGTCCAATAGTGGCTTGTTTAACTAATTTTCTCCCAATCAGGAGTACTGTACCATGCCATGCGTCAGTGTCACTTTCAGCTGACCAGTCAAGAGGTCTTTCTTTCCCCAGCCAGAAAGAGTTGCGGTATATTTTGGCTACTTCCCTGGCCCCTTTGGTCTACATGTAGGTTTCCCTTTCTAGATACTGTTACCATACCAGCGATTATTTTTTGGAGAGGCGCATAACCACTGACAACATACAGATGTCTTCAAATTTCTTAAGATGACATCTGTATGTTGTCAGTGGTAATGCACTGTGATGCTGGAAATGCATCGGAGGGACAGGGCCTCCACATCCTTATCGTTACTGCTTTTTAATCGTGTGTTCTGTCGTGTTTTCCGCACAGGAGTTCATGTGGGACTCCTGGCGGTGCAGCTCTCTCTTTTGGTTTGGTGTACAGACCCATGGGACATCCTTATGGCACACATGGGTGGGGTTGCAACCCTGTGCCCCTAGTCTATGTTTTTGGGCACCTGTGGGTGGCTCACAGAGCAGGGTACGGGCTGGTGGCAGCTCCGTGCTGAAGTGACTGGGGCCCTGAGCGTCCCCCATTTTGGGATGCCCAGGCCATGTCATGGGGATCGGTAGATTCCTGATGGAGACAAGGTGGCCCCTGTGGCCTCTTGCCTTCCATCGCCTGTTACCTTGATCTTCCCAAAGTCCCGTGAAGCCCTGACTTTGTCCCTTCCTCCTGACTGGACGTTGGGTGGAAGTTCCATATATGGTAGTGTGGGGAAGTGCCGACCAGACTGGCTGGAGCCTTCCCAATGACCGTATGTTGTGGGTACACCTGTGGGTGGGACCTGGTTGAATGAAGTGTGTGACGAATAGACACTTCTTGTTGTGGATGTCTGGTATCTGGTGCTTGAGACAATGGGCCTCATTACGAGTGCGGCGGTAAGGGGTTAACGGCACCGGTAAGGATGCCGGTGCTGTTAACCCCTTACCGCCGCATTACGAGGTCCCTTAGCGGGTCACACTAAGGCCGGCTGGTTTTACCAGCCGCCCTTAGCAGGAGCCGCTAAGGGACCAGGGAGCTAATAACGGGCCTGCTATTTGAGGGCCCACTATTAGCTCTTTCCCCATTCCCATTGAGCCCTATGGGGGCTCGAATGGGAATGAGGAATGGTTTTCCGAATGGGGACTTACCGGGTCCTCCAAGGTTGGAATTACCCAGTAAGTCCCTATTCTGAGAACCCGGACACGGGTTTGGAGGCAGCCATGGCGCTAATAGCGCCATGGCTGCCCCCAAACTCATAATGACTCATAATGACTCAGACAGCAATGCCCGAAACTGGTATGAATGCAGTGTGTGGTGTTGAATGGCGTAGTACTTGTCCGAATCCACATTCTGTGTTATGAGTGTCTAGATGGAGAAGAATGGCCTGAATGCACTGTGCACCTGATTGTCTGGCTGACTGCTAAATGCCCTTCTGAGTGATTGGTTGCCTGAGTGTGACCCAGCAGAAGGAATGGGAGATCAACAGTATAGCTGGGGTCCTCTCACTGCTAGAAATCGTTCAGAAGCTGAAGAGTAACTGGAGTTGAAACTGAAGCTGTCATGAAATTCCCCCCGTCTCATCTGGGACCGCTTCTTGCAGGTTTCCGTGGGGAATTTCTTCTTGTGCACGGATCGGGTTTTGTACAAGCCCGTACGAGTCTCTTCTGACTCCAGCGTGCGTTCAGGGTTCCAGGATACTCGGAGGTTCAGGATGTCCAGGAAAAGAGGTAGCGTGAACAAAGGGTACGTGGAATCCAGAAACAGGGCGAGAAGAGAAGGTGGAAGGAAAGGGAATAAGGATCCGGGAACCTAGGACAGTGGTATAGTTCACCAAGTTACGAAGCACACGTCTAGTCACTACCAGCGATAGCATTGAGACGCACAGGGCCGCGGGGGCGTGGCCTATTTGTAGGACATACTACGTCCGCCGTGAAAGCTGGTGCGAGGCGTGTCACGTTAGACGGCCATGTTGGAAGTATCATTGAATGCAATCCCCGCTGCGATAAGGACCAGGAAGTCCAGAAGGGGCGCATTCTGTGAGTCATGACAGCATGCCTCCTCCGAAAACCTGTTCCACCAGGTTTGCCCGGGTGTATGAGATGATATCTTCTGAGTAGTCGAGGGGTATTCAGATTTGATATTGGTTCCCAGGTTCTTTCACTTGGAGGGTATCCTTTCCACTCGACCAGATATTGAAGTTGACCCCGTTTATACCTGGAATCACATATTCTTGATACCTCATATTCCAGTTGGTTATCCACAAGCAAAGGATTGGGTCTGCAGGATTTCCGGGAAGATTGGACGTAAGGTTTCAGTAAGGAAGTGTGGAAAACTGGATGAATCTTCTTCCAGGAATCTGGTAATTTGAGCCGGAAGGAGACTGGGTTTATGATCTCCTTTATGGAAAAAGGACCATAATAACGGGGGACTAGTTTGTTTGGTCGTAAATGGCGAGGCAGTAGTTTCGAGGACAGAAAGACCTGATCACCGACGGCATAATAAGGACCTGGTCTTCGTTTGATGTCCGCGAAATGTTTAGCATGAGTCCGGGCCCTTTGTAGATGTTCTTTGGCATCTCAGGTAAACATTGATGAGGGTTTCAATCCAGGAATCAACTCCTGGTACAGGTGTGGGTTGTGGTAGAATGGAATGTAGAACTGAAGGGTGGAAGCCTTGGCTGCAATGAAAAGGGCTGGTCTTGAGTGCCGAATGATCAGAGTTGTTGCAAGCGAATTCAGCCACAGGAATAAGGAGCGACCAATCATCTTGAACCTTGGTAGCGAAACAACGAAGGTATTGTTCCAGGGTTTGGTTCAAACGTTCCGTAGCTCCGTTAGTCCGTGGGTGATAACCTGATGAGAGAGCACGTTGTATTCCTAGAATTCGACAGAGATGTTTCCAAAATTGAGAGATGTATTGAGGACCTCTTTCTGATATAATCTTGGAAGGGAGTCCATAAAGATGAAATATATGTTCCAGGAAAATGCCAGCGAGTTCTGAGGGGGATGGCAATTTGTGCAATGGTGTGAAATGGGCCAGGTGGGTAAACAAATCAATGGTAACCATGATCGTCGTATAGCTCCTAGATGGTGATAATTCCACAATAAAGTCCGTAGCTATGCACTCCCAGGGTCTAGAGGGTAGTGTAGGTTGCATGAGGAGGCCTGCCGGTTTCTTATTGTCATGTTTGTTTTGATTGCAGACTGCACAAGCTTGAATGTACCATTGGATGACAGTTTTCATCCTGGGCCACCAAAATTTTCTCTGTATGAGATGAAGGGTATTGGTGACACCACGATGTCCGGAATGAAGAGTGTCATGGCAGAGGTTAATAATCCTTAGTTGTAGTCTTCGTGTGGGAATGACCAGGGCCTTGGACTTGAACAAATATCCATCTCTGGAATTAAGTTTCCATCGGTTCTTTCCTGTGAAGTTTTTCCAGATTTCAGAAGACTGGGTTTGCGTTCTAATCTCTTCCAGGAGACTGACAGCTTGGGCTACAAACATTGTGTGGGGAAACATCCTTGGGTAAGCCCGATCTTCAAGCGTTTCATAGTCAGGATGCCTGGATAGAGCATCTGCGATTATGTTCTGTGATCCGGGAATATGATGGATGTGGAACTGGTACTGGGTGAAGAAAAAGGCCCAACGGGCTTGGCGGCTATTTCTACATTCCATAGATTGCAGCACTTGAAGATTTCGATAGTCCTTACGGACCTGGACAGCATGTTTAGCTCCCAGAAGTAGATGCCGCCATTCAGTGAAGGCTTGGCAGATCGCCAACAGTTCCTTTTCTAAGACGGAGTAATGGGTGTCACTAGAAGTCAGGGTTTGTGAGAGATAAGCAATGCGGTGTTCTAATATATCCTCGAATTCCTGTTTTAAAACTGCTCCTATGGCGTAGAGGCGTCTGTCTCCACTAGGAATGGTCGATTAGTATCGGGTTGAGCAAGAACAGGAGCTTGTGTAAATTCCGTCTTCAATCGTTGAAATGCTTGGTCTTGGGCTGAGGTCCAGAGGAAGGGCGTATCTTTCTTCAATAAGGTAATAATCGGTTGAACTATCTCAGAAAAGGATGGTATGAATTTCCGATAGAAATTGGCAAGCCCCAGAAAGGATTGAATTTGTTTCGCAGAAGTGGTGGCAGGCCAAGATAGTATGGCTTTTACCTTTGAATTGTCCATTCCTATCCCTTCTGGACTAAGGACGAATCCTAGATAATGAACGGAAGTGACATGAAAAAGGCATTTCTCGGGTTTAGCAAGGAGTTTATGTTCACATAGCCGTTGCAAAACTGCCTTCACATGCTCTTCATGTTTTTGAGCATCCTTGGAATAAATCAAGATATTGTCTAGGTAAACGATGACGAAGAGGAACAGCATGTCAGAAAACACCCTATCCATGAAGCGTTGGAAAACTGCGGGGGCATTTGCAAGCCTGAAGGGCATGACCAAGTATTCAAAGTGACCAAAGGGTGTTCTAAAGGCCGTCTTCCATTCGTCTCCTTCCCTGATACGGATCAGATGGTAAGCACCCATGAGATCCAACTTAGTGAAGATTACAGCTCCTCTCACCACTTCCAAGATATCCGAGATTAAGGGCAAAGGGTAGCGGTCCTTGAGGGTGCACTAATTCAAACCACGATAATCAAGACAAGGTCTAAGTTCTTTGGTGTCTTTTTTGGGGGCAAAACACAATGAGGCTGCAGCTGGAGATTTAGATGGTCTTATGGTGCCATTTTCCAGATTGGTGTCCAAGTATTCTCTAAGGGCCTTCTTTTCTGTTCGGAGAGAATGAACATCCTCCCAAAGGGAATTACTGCCGAAGGTTCTGTATCTATTGCGCAGTCTTCAGGCCTGTGAGGGGGTAGGGCCTGGACTATAGCAGTTGAAAATACATCAGCGTAGCCCTGGTAGGCTTTAGGAACCTGTACGACATTCAAGACCATGAGTGGGCCTTGTTGATCTGTTGGAGTGTCTTCAGAAGGTACCAAGGGGGGATCCAGGGATAGACAATGTGACAGACAAAACTCTGAACCAATAAACAAAGATCCTGCTGTCCAATTGATGTAAGGATTGTCCTTCTGCAACCAGGGCATGCCTAGTACCATGGGGTAGTGGGCTGACTTGATGATGTCAAATTTGATCAATTCCTGGAATTGCCTCCACAGGTTGCATTATACTCCATGCTTCATATGGGATATGGTGCTTAAAGACCCAATCTTGATCAATGAATATTCCCATAGCCCCACAGTCCACCGAAGCCAGGATGGGGTAGGTCCCCTTCTTTGATAATGATAAGAAGGCTTGTAGAACCACTAAGTTGATCTGTCCAGGAGAGTTCAAGGATGGAATAGATGTGGAGCAAACATCTCTCTCCCGACACCTCGCTCCATCTAGGATCGGGAGCTGACGTTTCCCGAACGCCGTGGAGGGGCTAGAGGACATTCTCTAACCAGGTGTTTATCTGAGGCACAATATATGCACAAGCCCGTGTGGATCCTCCTCATCCTTTCTTGTGGGGATATGGATCCACGGATGGCCCCTACTTGCATGGGTTCCGGATCGCAGTCAGGGGCTGGAGTAGGATCAGTTTTCAATGAAGTCTCAAGGGAAATCTTCTGGAAGGGCATATTGGTCTTTTTTCTCCCTGCCTTCCTTTCCTGGCTACGAAAGTCTATCTGCATGGCTAGATCCATGAGAGCCTGGAAAGAGCTTGGACGAGCCACTCTGGCTAATTCGTCTTTTATTTCTTCGTTTAGCCCCCTGCGGAAAAGAGTGAAACTTGCTTCTGAAGACCAATCCGCTTCCTTGGCCAATTGTTTGAATCTTGTGACACACGTTAGCATGTCCTGGGATCCTTGCCGGAAGTCAAGTAGGCGTTCCTGGGCACTATAAACCTGTTCTGGGTGGTCAAACATGGCCTTGAGGGCCTGTATGAACCCGTCATAATCATCCAGGAGGGCATCTCCAGAATTGACTAAGGGAGTAGCCCAAGTCAATGCGTTCCCGGCGAGGTGCAAGATTATAAAGCCCACCTTTGCCCTGGGAGTTGAAAAATAATAGGGCTTAAAGGTAAAATGAACCAAGCAGGAGTCCAGGAATCCACGAAAAGTTTTTGCAGACCCGTCGTATTTGTCAACAACGCCACCCAGTAGAACACTCTCTTTTGTGGCAGAATCGCGGGACAGAACAAGTTACTTTAATGCGGCATTCTCCACTTTTAAATTCTGGCCTTTTCCATATTGGTTTCACTGTCAGTCGTATGGCGTCTCAAACTGTCATGAAATTCCCTCGTCTCACCTGGGACCGCTTCTTGCAGGATTCCGTTGGGAATTTCTTCTTGTGCACGGATCGGGTTTTGTACAAGCCCGTACGAGTCTCTTCTGACTCCAGCGTGCGTTCAGCGTTCCAGGATACCCGGAGGTTCAGGATGTCCAGGAAAAGAGGTAGCGTGAACAAAGGGTACGTGGAATCCAGGAACAGGGCGAGAAGAGAAGGTGGAAGGAAAGGGAATAAGGATCCGGGAACCTAGGACAGTGGAATAGTTCACCAAGTTACGAAGCACGCGTATAGTCACTACCAGCGATAGCATTGAGACGCGTGGGGCCGCGGGGGCGTGGCCTATTTGTAGGACGTACTACGTCCGCCGTGAAAGCTGGTGCAAGGCTTGTCATGTTAGACGACCATGTTGGAAGTATCAGTGAATGCAAGCCCCGCTGCAATAAGCACCAGGAAGTCCAGAAGGGGCGCATTCTGTGAGCCATGACAGAAGCGTGACCTTGAAGCCCTTCTGGAAGAGAAGAATTGCTGTTGCTCTACTTTGCCAATCTGAAAGCGGTTGTGTCTCCAAGAACTGATCCAAGAGAGGACCTCGTAAGGAGACCTTTCCCTGAGCTACGAGGGACCATCCTGCACCAGCTGATCTTTACTTTACTTTACTTTATTAGATTTATATTGCACGCCCATTGACCCTTGGGCATAAGGGTGCAACAATACAGAAACAACAAGTAACAGATAAGCATAAGTAATATTCAAGGTGATAAAGACATTCATGCAACTAGCTAAGCAAACACGTAGGTCTTGAGTTTCCCTTTGCCAAAGCTCCCTGGTAGACAGACCTACGAAAGGCTGCCAACCGGAGACGGGGACTGCCGCGGAATCCCAAGGAGAACAGCCCGGACTGTTGTCCGTCACCGTTGACGACCGCCGTCGCCGACGAGCTGCAGTGCTCCCGTGCCTAAGAACATTTGATCCAAGGATGCCCTCGTCTGCACCGTCGACCCCTTTGTCCCGCCGAAGAAAGTCGAGGCCGTCGACATGCCGAGGAGAATCCGCCAGTGGGTTTCCCACCACCTAAAGACCACAGAGACGCCAAAGACTCGACACCCTTGCAGGGCCACAGTTCTTCAAACTCTTTGTGGTCCTGAACTATCGTCGCCGAGGTGCCCCGCACGCCTCTTTCTTGCAGGATGTCTAGGCTCTATCATGGACGAGCACCGCTAGGAACGAAGTTGCCACTTCCCCGCCGTCGTTCACCCTGTTCATCGCTGGACGTTCGAAGACCCGTGGTTCCTGCCTTAAAGGAAGTGCACTCAAGAAGGGCCATCGATTTCCCGACGAGGAACTCTACAACACCAGGTACTTTGGGGTTGCTGAACTATTGGAAAGATTCTTGTGAACAATATATGGACTGGGCTTGGGATATATCTTTATTCTACAGGTTGCCCAGGTGGGGGAATCTCCACCCAGAACTGTGTATAGGTAACGGGGCCGGTATTCTGCCAATTGTTCTAACTGCTTTCCTCTTATATCTATTGTTGGTTTCCTTCACGAACTGATTTGTGTGACATTTAACTGTAAAGTTGATGCACTTTAAAGAGATCGAACAGTGATTGTGGTACCACATAGAATTGTAGATAACCGAGTACAAAGTGAGTTACTGTGATATTGTACATAACCTTGAACATTCATTATATAAAGACTGTGTTTTAATTAATACAGTGTACGGACATTCCTTTGTGGGTGGTTGGGGACTACACTGTGCTTTAGAACCAGCCCGCATCACCTCCTGAGAAGCTAGGCCCTGATTGCTCGTCCATTGCTACCAAGAATAGAGAATCTTGGCTAGGGTCCTCTAAGCCTCTCCTCTACCATATGGAGAGCAGAAGTACAGACACCTCCCCCAGTCTTTACATGCACCTCTCCATAAAATGTTGAAACTCCATTTCACCCGACAGACCTTCCCATGAGGCAGTTCTCAGCATTTTCCATTGTGCAGAGCCTGAAAATACAACCTAATGTTCACTGATACTTCATGTTTCATCAGCTTAATTCAAATCCCAAAGTGGGACGTATCATTATAGAGTTGTAAGAACTGTGGAGCTCAGAAGAAGGTCGGCTTCGTCACAGCATGCCCTAGGTGCTCCGTGAAATACAAATCTTAAGTTAATTCCTGCATTTTAACTGTTGCAAATTCATGTGTTATTTCCTGCCAATGTTAAGGACCAAACCTTTTTAAGGGCCGAGCACCTAAAAGTTGATTTCCGAGTTACCATACCGTGTTACAGCTTGTATGACTAGTCCCACATTGGCCTCCTTTATCCAAATAACTCAAAGTGATCTTTAATTTCGCAGCCAGAGAGAGATGGGCCATATTTGGGCTAATTTCCTGGCCCTGTTCTAGATACTGTTACCATGCAAACAATTATTTTTTGGAGAGGTACAGTACCACTGATAACATACAGATATTGTCATAAGAAATCAGATTTCTTATCGGACATCTGGATGTTGTCAGTGGTACTGCGCTTCTCCATCTCAATGTGATTTCTTATGAGGACATCTCTGTGTTGTCAGTGTTACTGCACCTCATCACTATAGTAAGCTGTGAGGACATCTGTACGTTTTAGTTCATTGGATAGGCACAGTACCACTGACAAAATACAGGAGTCCTAGTAAAAATATCACATTGAGTTCAAAACCACAATATAGGACAACTACGACCAAATACGTCTATTAGACATACACCCAACGGATGTCGCTCCCCACTTGTGCTGTTGCTCCTTCCCCCCTGTGTTATTGATCCTTTCCCCACTTGTGCTGTCCCTTCTGTTCCCCTTGTGCTGTCCCTCCTCATCCCCTTGTGCTGGCACTCCTCCCTCTTAGGCCTATCTCCCCCTTGCACTGTCTCTTCTTCATCCTTGCGATATTCCTCCTTTCCCTTTTAACTACCCTTTTGCGCTGTTGTGATTTCGCGCTTGCACTGTCACACCTCCCCCTTGCACTGTCACGCCTCCCCCCTTGCTCTGTCACTCCACCTTTATGCAGTCACCCTCCCCACTTGGGCTGTTGCGCCTTCCCTCTCTGGCACTGTCGCTCCACCCACCTTTGCGCATTCGATCAGCCGCCATTTCTGCTGTTGCTCGGCCCCCTTTGTCCAGTCACTGCTTCCTCCATTTGTGCTGTCACCCCTTCCTTCAAATGTTGTACAGTGCTCCTGTGAACTGTTGCTGGCCTGGCATTCATCTATTGGATTTTTTATTCTCTCTCATGGTTCCATTTATTTCTCATTTCTGCCCCCACAGTGCTTCCTGCAACCTCTGGTGATGCCCTTCATTCCCAACCCACTCTGTCATTTCTCCCTCCCTGGGCTGTCACTCCTCATTCCTTCCCTCCACACTAAATGTAAAATGCAATAAACTACGAACGCCAAAACTATTGGCTTTGCCGATGCTTGTTGGCTTACTTTGTCGTTTGTACATCATATGGTATGCATACATTTAAATAAGCACTGATCAGATCCATTAGTACAAATTTGAAAAATGCACAAATTGTATTTTACAGTTCAAGAAACCATTTAAACTATTTTAATTACATGATAGAAGTAAATAAGTACATTCCAGTATAGTCTACTGTCCTAGTTATGTTTCAGTGGGGAGTTCTGGGGCACAATTATTACATTCATCATATGTGTGTAATATATGATTTTCTATTATTTAGTTTTAATCAACAAACACACAAGACGTGCATGATAGGCGATGATATTCTGAGTCTGTGTTCGATATAGTGCTTAGTATGACTGGTTTGATGCAACCTTACAAGTCATTATTGTGCTCTTGTTTTGAAGCACAATAATGCTTAAATGGCGGAGAGTTGTCATAGTGCTGGATAAAGGCGTGACACACAGTGGTATAGAGCTAAGGAGTATTGATAACTAGGGCTTGACAGATGACTGGCAAGTGCAGATGGCCTGCTATGTAGCACGCAGATATAAGATGAATAGTGAGCATTAGAGATCAGAGACTGAAGATCATTTTTGTGAGGTCAAATGCCATGTTATGAAGCAACAACATTGTGTTCCTTAATGCATAAGAAAGGAATAGAAAACGGTTACATCTATCCAAGGCCTGTGAACAAATAAGCAGCTTATTGGGAGAAAAGGAAAGCAAGGAATAGGAATCGTTCAGATGGGCCACAAAAGATCCCAGCACCAACCAGTAACCTGCAGAGTTCTGCAAGACTCCCTCCGGTTCCCTGTCATTTCCACGCCTCTACATGAAATATCTGGGCTAACTCCCACTCAACACCGACATCAAGATACACCAAGACATAGAGGGCACTGCAGCTTTACTCGAAGCTCAGTTGCATCAACGACAAACGACGACTCAAGAACTGTCTGTCCCTCTTCCAAGCCTAGATGTCAAGTGGCTACCAGAATCTCAAATCTACTAAGAGCAAATTCATTCCCCACATCCCCAAGGAAACCCCACCAAGCCGCCCAGTTCAGAATTGGCTGACGGGCATGAAGCTCGACAGATTCACGCCTGACCTCTCACCCATTGCAAAATGTTTTGGCTTTATTATTGACACTGATCTCTCATTCAAAACACACATCGCTCAGAAGACCTAAGCATCATTGTAACAGTGTGTGCTCCTCTGCAAAGCCAATCCTTTACTCCCTGCCCTGAGTTTCAGAGCAGTTTTTCAAGCCCTGATCATCTCGCACCAGATCAGTGGCACCGCCCTACTTGCAGAAGTCCCAGATACCTACTTGACCCTTCTAAAAGCCGTCCTGCACACAGCAGCAGGCCCAATCACAGGACTACACCATTCAACAACACTTCCCTATCCTCAAGGAGGTGCACTGGAAACCCCTTCAAACAGGCATCATGTTCAAGATTGCCTGTATCATCTACAAGGCAGTCACAACCAAACCCCACTCTACCTGAGAGGGAAACTCACAATCTCTAAAGGAGAGTGCACCACAACATTGCCACGCTGGAACCAAAGAACAAATCGGGGAACAGGACGATTCCTGCTATGCATCCCTTTTCTGGAACAAGTTACCAATGCCCGCTTCTATCCTGCACTTCAGGGAGGACATGAAAACCTTACTGTTCAAAAAACATCTTGCCAATCACTGATTGCTCCACTCAACGCTTTGGCCCCCTTTGTGCAGCAATCCTTTGCTTCCCACCTGGGTCATCCTTTATAAATCTCCAAAATACGTTGAATGTCAAAATGTTTAACTGAGAATACAATATGTGCTGAATCTGAAGCTGTGCATTATGGAACTTGCAGTGCAAAGAACTATGTAAAGACTGTGGACTTTGGAAAATGTAATCTCAAGGAACTACAGAGAATCTGAATCTAAAATTGTTGATTCTGGGAAACAGAGTGCCAAAAAAGCAATATGGTGACTCTGAAACTTAACTGTGCATGTTGTAGAGACTCTGAAACTGTGTGTTTCTGGAAAGAATAGTGGTGAATAACTATGTATGGACTGTGAACCTTAAACGGTGTACTCTATGAAACGTAGTATTACATCCCATCTTCTCCGTGCCCAGGCACCACCCTGCATGCAATATTTGGTCATGCACATGCACTTTCTCCTTTGGTGTATTTACTATTGTTGTTGCTATGGTCCCCACATCCTGTGTTCTAACACCCATCAGTATTCCATTAGGAAGTCTAAGGCCACTGAGTTCCAACCTATTCAGTTGATCAAGGGCTCAGCGGGGGAGCAGCTTCCCCTTTGTTTTGTCAATAAATTAGCTTTACTGCCACTGCCGCCTCCTGACCCTTATTTTCAAGGCATAGGGCCCAGCTGTTCAAAATAAAAAAACAGGAGAGGCTTCAGACCTAAACGTAAGGCTTCAGTTTGACGGTAGCCACTATGACTACACTTGAGCAATGCGAAAAAGGTATTGTGTCCAGGGGAGAGATTCCAGACATTCCCCAGGGTGTAAACTGTGCCGATTTGGCTGTGACTGTAAGCATGTTAAAAACAAGGAGTGCTGCTTTTATTGCTATTTCATGCATTGCTATGAAGCTATTACTCCAACATTCTACGCGGTACAATCAGTTAATGCATGTGGCTGTTAAATGAAAGGTTGAGGGTTCTAGCGCAACCTGGGAAGGCAAAGATCTGGACTAAATATTAACGTAAAATTACCAAAATATTGGGGTACCTGATAAAAAATAATGTTGAATTGTTGGTCAATGAGCATTGAGGTGTAAGGATGTATCCACTCCCTGCGGTATCAGTTATTAATATCGCCACATATATGGTCGCCGTAAATAATATCGCCGGGAAAATGTCGTGGCGATATTATTTGGGTGACCATATATGTGGCAATAGGGGCAAAAAAAAATGTTTTTTTTTGTAAAATAAAAAAAAAGGGCTGCGGGGGTGTCCCCCGCATGTTCCCTGCAATAAGGTCGCCACAAAAAACGACAATTTTTCGGTGATATTTTTGTATGGCGATATTTTTGTGGCAACATTATTACATGGAACCCTCCGCGCAGTCCCAGCTGGATTTCTGCCAGTGTTTTCCCTCCCTCTTCCGATAAACTGGAACTGTGTTTTTAAATAAAAAAACTGATGGAACGGTGGGACAACAGGCCCAGTGCCAGCAAAACTGGGACATCTGGTCAACCTACTTGTAAGCCACACCTCAAAATGAACTCCACAAGTGGCGACTAGTTCAAGCTCCCAGATCTGCAACCCCATCCTCCCCCACTCTATTCAGAGCCTGCACGGTGTGATTGCTGCATGGCTTCCAAGTAAGAGGACCCCCTACATCTGATATAGCACCCACTGCGGACCCTTATAAACTCCAGCCATCCTCCCATAGTGCGATCAGCTCTTACTCGACTTTAACATAAGCCCTACCCCAGCTCGCTCCAACATGTGTCAGACCCAGGGTCCTGGCCAGCCAAGCATGGTTGCTTTGGCAAAAGGACACCGCTATGGCCTTCAGGCGGATTGACACCTCGTTCATCACTATATTATCATACAAGCACCCGCTCACTGCTGAAGAGGCAGAGTGCCAAGTGAATTGCCTTGCCCTTCCCGTCCACAGTGTTATTAAAGTGACAATACAACCAGAAATACAAATCACCAGGCAAAGCAGAGAATGACTGAAACTCAGTCAATTGAGTGGACCTCAATGGGTGGAGCAAACGGTCATCGCACCCCAGTGAATTGAGCCGAAAACCAAATCTGCAGACATCGGCCCTGGAATCCTGGAAGCTATTCCAAAGTGGGCATCCAAGGCTCCACTGTGAGCTACAAAGGCCACCTTGCGTGGGGCAAAGTCTACGTGCCAAAGAAAGGCATCTCACTCCTGGTTTGGTGATACCAAGTGGCACTACTTGCCAGACTGGAAGCAGTTAGTGATAATAAAGAATTGCAAATCATTGAAAGCTGTGGGATCCAAGACAGTATTAACATTATAGAGACCCAGTCATCTTAATGGAAAGATTTTGATGAAAAAGGGGCTTCCAGCAACAAAGCAATCTGAGAAGGTTGGCTGCACCAACCAGACACAAAGTCTGGAAATTACTCATCGAGAAAAACCCAAAGAAATTCCAGATGACATCCTAAATCAAGACAACATCAAAGGCGTCAAGTCCTTAGAATGAGTCTCTCAAATTGTCCTTGTGCAAAAGGAAGGGAGTAGACCTCTGCATGTGCGTGGACCTGAGGACTTGTAATGCCAACATAGTGATGGATGCACACACTCTTCTGATCATTTCACAGCTACTCGGCCTAGTGGGTGTGGTGTGAGCACCTATGTCACCCTCAGCCTGCACTCAGCCTACTACCAAATACCATGAATTGGACTCTAGGGAGTACATCGCCTTCTTCACTACAGAACGCATGTTCCACTTCTTATGCATTCCTTTCGGCCTTGACTCAGCCGCCTTCGTATTTCAAAGGATCATGCACAAGCTGTTGGGGGAGGAGGGCCTCAAAGGCGTGGTGTGTTTCTAAGATAACATCCGGGGTAATGCATCCTTAGTTGAGGAACAAAAGATGGTGTCCGACAGGACAGTGTTTGAAATGCAGAAATACAAATTCTTTCGGATAGAGATGAACTATCTCTAACATGTATTATCAGTGCAATAAGTCCGCTACAAGTCAGCAGCGGCACCCCTGCTCCTAAGGACAAAGACCAGTGGCACTAATTTATGGACCTCTGTGAGTACTACTCCAAATGTGTGCCTTCCACTGTCTCTATTATGAGACTTCCTACCGTCCTCCTGTAGAAGGGAGTCAGATTTGAGTGGAGGGAAGTACAGGAACATTCCTTCTCCGCCATCCAACAGCAAAACTGTGACAGCCTCATTCTCTTGATTCCTTGTTTCTCTCAGTAATAACAAGTGATGCTAGTAATTATGGTTTGAGGCTAATGCTGTTCCAAGCGAGAAGGAGGGGCAGAAGTGAATGTTGCCTATGCATCTATGGTACTGAGGGCTACAGAGCACAATTACTCCATCATAGAGAAGGAGGCTTTGCACGTGTTTGGGCAGTGTAGAAGATAGATTTGATTTGGTTTGGTTATTTGTAATGGGCATATCCTGCGGAGGGGAAACCATGCAGAAACTGCATCGAGGTGCATATGTTATCTATGTAGCAAACAGAGATGTGTTTTGAGCTTTTTTCTGAATATAGGCAGGGTCTTGATTTTCCAAAGGTCGATAGGTAGTGAGTTCCAAGCGTGAGGGCCACAAATGGAAAAGCATCTGTCTCCACAGTGAACAAAATAGGTGAAAGGGATCATACTATACACGTCACTCAATTCTATGCGCTCCAGTCTGTTCCATGCACTCCTATCCACTCCATGCACCCCAGTCTGCTCTATACATTCCGGTCCACTCCACGCACTCAAGCATTCCGGCCCGCCATGCGCGCTCGGGTCCGCCCTGCGTACTCTAGTCTGCCCCAACATTCACAATTCTGTCTAAGTGTGGACATGCCAACATTCACCTTTCTGACCAAGTGTGGACATGCTAACATTCACCTTTCTGTCCAAGTGTGGACATGCTAACATTCAGGGTCCTATCTAGATGCAGCGCAGGTCATTATTCACAATTCTGGGCACCATCCAACCACAGGAGGATATTTAAAGGGATAGAACCAATTGCCTGGGACACTACAGCTCTATGATGGCGGTGGACCAGAATCCTGGATACATTGACATAAATAAAGGACTACAGATAGGTCAACCTGGTGGCCATCTTGGATTTTTTTTTCTTACTGTGAAATAGCCCAGTATTGAAAATTTCAAAAAGTGTGCAACAGAGTGCAGTGTATTAACAATTATAGTAAGCAGCATCAATGCAAAACCAAAGTTACCAGATACATATCTATGACATGTAAATGTAAAGTCGTCAAGCGTGTATTTGCTTTATTTGAATGATTACTTCTTCAAACGTACGTCTTTTTTTCCTATGTGTTTTCCAATTTTTTTTTTTTGTTTGTCCGTGTTTGGTTTTATTTTGTGTTTGGCTTTGTTTTGCTGGGGATACTGCTTGTTTTTGGGCCAGGATTTAATGGTCTTTGCGCTGATTTTGAGTTTTTGGTCAATTATGGAGGGCAAGGACGTCAAGTCAGTCTACCCATGTTCTACGAATTGTCCCTTTTCTTTGGAGTGACTTTGTGGAAATCAACAAACATCCTGCAGAAACGTTCCCCCATATCTGTGCCATGCTTCAGTTGGTTACTTCCCGACGGTTCCACCATGAAAGCCCTACTATAGCTCTACTGGTGGGGTGCATTCAATAAATAAAAAATAAAATAAGTGTGCCTCAAGGCTCCCCTCCGGCACCAACCCACCGAGGACCTGTTCGGCGTTGCTTTCAGCTGCTTCATCAAGGAATAAGGCGGCCATCTTGATTAAGGGGAGCACAAATACACAGCGAGCCTGAACAATTAAAATGAATGCCACTGACTAGATCAAAGACTGGTTATTAGCTCTGCATAATGCCAGCGCCCGTGAAGTGTCATCTCGGAACAGATGACACCAACTGCGACAGGCGTACAGGGGGGAGATTCCCAAACGGAAGTCCCATCTGGAATATGAAACTAGGCCAAACAATGCATCATCCCCCTTCGTCTCCCGTTATTATTTCATCTCTGCAGTTCAAAGTGTAGTCAGATTAAACAGGACCCTGACATGCGTTATGTGGATATTGCACAACACTGATGAGCTGTGAGGCCATAGAAGGGACGAACATGGCCGAAGGCCCGATTATCGGATTAGGTCAAAGAGCCACGAGTTGATTTATGTATCCATTTCACTTGCTGTTGGGGGACCAGAGCCCAGGTGACATCTTTGCCTCATCCTTGCCGAAGACCGATAGGCATTCTGGGTCACTGTCAGGCGAGGCTAGGCAGGGCATTGAAGCTGGTCGTTCAGCATATCGCCAGCCCAGTTGTTCACTAAAATAATACAAACATTCACAAGCTGCTAGAATAGCTCAGCTTGTTGAGCTATGGCTACAGGGGTGTGCGCACGCGGATTTCATTGAGTACAGTAATGATTACACCCATTCCTTTGGCTTTACCCCTTAAAACTGCTGGTCTATTTTGCACGTCTATGGAAATAAGACCGGCACACTCGCCCTCAACATTTAAACACAAGTGGCAATTCTATTTCTGGAAAAAAAACGAGCACTTGGAAAGAAAAGGTTACATGTTTACAAGCTGGGCATTTACAATCGAACTGCTGCTGTCCTTTTAAAATTTGATAACAAAAAGTGGGCTGTTGTAAGTGGCTCGCGCTTTCGCGTGCCTTTGTCTTTTGTCCCATGTGCGTGGAACCTCTCCTAGTTCCACGCTCGTGGCGGTGGTTGATCTTTGAAGGAGCAGGGAGCTGGGAGGGGATTGATGGTCACGGTGTACGGGTTGAAGAATAAAAAGAGTTGCACAACTTACCCGATTCTTCCGTTATTACATGGGCCTCTTGGTCACAGGTCAGTCCTGCCCTCCAAATGCCCCATTAGGGAGACCCAAATTACTCCCCCCAATATACACCCACACCCTTTCTTGTTTGGTAAAGATGTGAACACATGGCATTAGGGAGACCCCAACGTACATCTCCCTCAGATCATTTCACTGCAAAGCTGTCCTGCTTGGATGGAAGTGAAGAAACCCCCAAAACTGCGAGGGGTGGGGGGAGAAGTTCAAATCACAGACCTGAGATCATGAAAGGAGGGGCTGCAGGGAAGATGCCCCACTCTCCTATGACAGAGAGTGGGGGTCTTAGTGCTCTTTACACTTTTACACGATACCGCGTCTTGAAAGTGCTGCCCGAGACCCAACGATACAGCCACTTGCAGCAAAAAAATGTCTAATCAAGGCGATTGAACCGCCTTTGTTCCTTCTGCCTCAATCCTGGTCCCTTTGAACACGTTCTAATTTCTCTGCCAAGAACCAGGAGGATCAGATCGCGCGATGGTAAAATGCGCAACAGGGCCCGTCCATTTCAGACCTGCTCCCCTATTCAGTCGGGATGTTTAGGAGAAAAGCCGCCTGAGCACGTCGAGTTTCCGCCCATTACGATCTCTCTCGCAGAAGTTGCATGAACGTCCATAAAGGCTATTGATAAATGAAATTATAATTACACGATGTGATGCCTGTGTAGCCCCTTGGGTCTACATTTCTATATTCAATTATCACTGACAAACCGCTGCCCACTCCTCTCATGGCATTGAAACAAGACGAGCTCCGCGCTTAGAAACCTCTGGGTAATACGCGTGTTATAAATAACCAATCATCACAATGGAGAGTATAGCTCAGTGGCAACGCGCTGTGCCGAGCAGCACAGGTTCGAACCCCAAGTTGGCTTAGAAGCCTCATTGGTATTAAGCGCATTATAAATAACCAATTATCATTATCCTCTCTGCTTATTTGTATGGGTTGAAGGTTACAAAACTGCACTCTGTCCAAAGATTCAGCAAATAAAGCACAAAAAATTCGAAGCTCTTGGCTACCCAATATAATAAAAGCCCTGAAAGTGGGGGGCTGGGGTTGTTGAACGATAGGTGGCGATATGTGCACACTGCCCTACACAAGCATTCGCTCTAACAGAGTCAGACTGGGACAAAATGGGAAACCAAACCATTAGGTGACAAATAAAACTCCAGGACAGGTCCATCTACTTCTCAATGTCTTTGCGTTTAGCCCAATGCTTTGGACACCATCACTTTTCAACATGTTCAACTACGTGCAACACCTGGGTTTCTGTCCTAATAGTTGGACAACTGTATTTATAATCCAATCTATTAGAAAGGGGAGAAGCTATTTTAGGTATTCTATAGACCAATTTTCTTTCTGGACTGTTTGTCAAAACTGTCAGTTGAGGTTATTTGGCTATTCGCAACAGAACAGTGTATGGCACTGCCTCTGGGAATATTGTTTGAGAGACCTGTGTGACCCTCCCATGTGAATTGCCCTTTTAATGTAATGTGTCCCTCCCACGTGTATTGCCCTTTTAAGATGGGCCATGATGGTGTCAGCGCCCAAGCTAATAAAAGGAGCCCCTGCAGGCACTTGCAGCTGAATGGCTGTAGACTCCAACCATGGAACTCCTGTTGTCTCTGTCTCTCATTCTGAGCCTGAAAGGCCTACACCGTGTGAACATGGTTCAGCGGCCCTGGCCTGCAAGCCCACACCGTGTGATCACGGTCCTGCAGGTCCCTGGTGATCTGGGCCCCCCAGAACAGACTGGTGCCCTGGGTCCAGCCCAGGCACCCACCATCCAGCATGTTACCGGCATCCAGGGTGCTCTGGCACCCAGGCTGTGTCCCCACAGCCTCCCAGGGCCCAGCCCGGCAATCATGTAACTCCGGGAGACCGCGGCACACCAGCATGGTGCTGGGCTCCCCAGCACCAGTGAGGCCGGCTGCATGCCCGCCGCTGGCCCCACAATACTAAAGTAGCTTGAGAGAGGCACAGTCCGTTACAGTTTAAATCTACACTTGGCTAGTGACAAGTATGTATGAAGCGGCTGCAGAAGGTCGAAATATCTAGAATACATGAACCTGCCCACTGCATGTGATTGCATAAATAGGCACCCACTTTGAGAAACACTAGCCGCTACAAACATACGTCTTTCATATCTCTCTGGGGGTTACATAATATTCACAGGCACAGCACTGAGGTGGGCACCTTCTATTCCCTTAGCTATTACACCATGGGTTGGTGGCTGTCCTATATGACCCACTGGTGAGTGTCTCCACCACCCTCTTGCCCTAGTCCCTTATACTGGTATCCAGTGATATCATTGCTGGGGGAAACACATGCTTCTCTGCCACCATGTGCTTTCTATAGCACGTCCAGCAGATTAGTCCTCAGCAGCTGTATGGGTGCTGTTGTAGGAGACAACATACTTCCATGTTTCTCTTTTTTCCTTCTTCCATCTCTTCGATGGGGCAGAGGAGTTTCTTGACTGCTCTTCTAAGTCTGGCCCCTTCTTCTTGACCACTCCGGTACTGGCTCTACAGGCAGCGCCGACCTATCAATGTCCTTCAGTTTTCCTGCGGCCTAGCTTTCTGTAATCTTTTTCACCTTCTTCTTACTTAACGAACTTGTTAAAATGGGATGAGTTTAAGGTGACTTCGCTTCCTGCTCCTTCCACTGTGATCCGGGGTGCTTGGCATCTGTTATGTTCAGTGGTTTGCTGCTGAATTTGCGCTCTGTCGTTGTCTCCTAAAACAAAGATGATTCCCTTGCATGGCTTTTCTCTCCTGCATAAGCCATGGTTTTGGCTTTGCAGGTAGTGTCTCCTTTCCTTACTGTGTTGCCCTGGTATGGGGCCACTTGTGGTCAGCCGGTCGTCTTGTTCTAGTCTAGAGTAACAACATATTCCATCTAGGATAGCAGCCGCCGTGGAATAGGCCGTGGAGTCTTTTTCACCTATGACGGGTAATCTGAACTATTCGTAAATTGCTACCAGTTGGTACTGGTCGGAGTACAATGGACGAAAAAATTTACTCATTGCCCAGCTTTATGAGGACGCTGCGGTAGGGCTTTGGGAAGTTGGCAAGTTCAGACTATTTACTGTACTTGAGAGAAAGGGGAAAGCTACCTGGCTGCCTGGCTTGATGAAGGACTGCGGGGGGGTGTTCTGTTTCTCGTGTGGGGTACAGGGCAAAGGTGGATACAGTGGTTTAAAAGTCTGAGGGCTTGGTCCTTTGTATCCGGTATATGGGGGAATGGTGGTAAACCCCAAATATGGTTTAGATGCCCTTTGTACAGTGCATGTGAGGGCCATCTATGCAATGTCGTGGGGAACTGTTGCCCATACATGATTTGAGGTGACTTGTATTTGTGCGAGACAAGGAACTTGTTGACGTAGTGCTTTGCTCTGAAAGACTGCTTACTGTGCATGGGGAGGGACTGTGTGCTCCGTGAGTGAAGGTGGGGGAGCTGCAAGGTGCGATGGTTGCTAGTTCTCATAGTTACGGTATGGCTGTAGTGCGCTAAGGCCACAATGTTAGATGAGTGCACTGTCACAGTGATGCCAGAAATGTGTTTATTGTTCATTTGCCATTGGCTGTGGCCTCGTAGCGCAGTTGGTCATTTTGTTGTGGTTTTGGATCTCCGGCACAGGTAAAAAAACTGTGCGTACATGCATGCATTCCAGGTAATAGAAACGACCTGTAGGAACGGAAGTGCAACAACTGGTGACCTCTGCTAATGTCGTTCCATTCACGTTAGGATGACTGCATTGCTGCTTCACCCTTGGCATTGTTGCGTAGGCGGACTAAAAACGTCACAATGGGGCTGCACGCCTAGTAACCATCCACTGAATAAAACCAATCAGTAGCACAACGAAAGACTTATAGTCTTCGATCATTCATTCTTTAACTCAAATTGTACATGGTGTGGGGGAGGGAGGTGTTCGAACCTGCTGCCACCAGGAATGGTGGTGAGAACCCAACACGCTAGCAAATCTGCTTTTCTGGGCCACCCTGTGTGCTGCTACAGTTATCCTGCTGCAGGCGTCTTTGGTTTGCCATGGCACTATCCATGTCTGTCTTCCCCCTGGTGCCATCTCTGTTGCTGATTCTTCTGGATGCTTGCTCACACTCCAGTGAATTATGGTTGTTCTTCTTTTGATCTATTGGGGGTCACCGTTGTCTGGGGTTTCAAGTCTCTGGATGATCCAATCCTTCATTTCGTCTTGTAAAAAACAGTTTACTTACCAGATGGTTCTGCTTTTCTGGAACAATGTTTTCAGGGACCAATACTGTAAGTAGTTAACTCTGGGTTGGTGGGTTGTTTCTCATACTCTGCCCTCAAGGGTCCAGTGGTAAAAGATGTGTGCAAGCAAACTTCAACCACATTTGCTCAGTGAGTTGCTTTGGGGGATGCCCAGCTTGGCTACATTATGTCCTGGGTCTCTTTTGGGTCTATCCCCTACCCGGTCTGGTGCCCCCAGGGGTCCACTGATTCTTCTTGGTACCCATGGGAATGTACTGGGAGTTTACTAGCTTGTGGTACTAACTGAAAAATCAGCCTCCAGACAGTCGTATTCTTATGTAGCTCTTTCCTTAACTTTAGAAACTCTTACAAGTGACACTGCAAGATACTTACTGTGGCATTTTCCTAGACTACCTGGAGTTCTCCACCAAGCCTTGGAATTTTAGTGGCTACTCTTTATTAGGGAGTATAGTAGGAAACCTGTACTTCAGGTCTGTGTGACCCTTGGATTCCGAACATGATGGTAATTGCTTTGTGATGTAAAGTGTCTGCTACCAGGAATGGGGCCTGCATTATAGGGTAAAGAGTTAGCTGTAGCATGCCTTCCTCTTCCTCTTCCTCTTCCTCTTCTTCCTCCTCCTCCTCTTCCTCCTCTTCCTCTTCCTCTTCCTCTTCTTCCTCCTCCTCCTCCTCCTCTTCCTCTTCCTCTTCCTTCTCCTCCTCCTTCTCCTCCTCCTTCTTTCTCCTTCTGCTTCTTCTTCTCCTCCTCCTCCTCCTTTTTCTTCTCCTCTTTCCCCTCCCCTTCTCTCCTTCTCTTCCTCCTTCTAGTCCTCCTTCTCCTCCTCCTCCTTCTCCTTCTTTTCTTGCCTTTTGTTGGAGTGGCCATGTAATGAAATGCAGTTTCAATATACCGGTGTGGTGTAGTCTATTGGGAATAATTGTACCTCTCTTGCTAGCCTTCTCCCGTCTTGAAATTAAGCCTGGCTGCTCTGCTACAGCTACCATTGAAGAGTCAGTACTTTCCTTCTGGGTTACTCTTCTAGCAGGACTGAAAATGCGCACCATTATCTATGTGCTAGTATATTTTTTGTATCATTGTTCATTGTTTATTAAAACTTTAACACACTTTCAATCACACAGTTAAATCCCACAATTAATTAACAAAAAACAATAATTGTTTTTAAAAGTACTTTTAAAATACGTATCTTAACCAAAATACATTTTAAAACAAATCAATAATTACTGCAGTACTACCATTGTAATCAACTGCAATCCCAGTACTTTCTTGTTTTCACATTTCTAGATCATACTCACTACCTTTTTACTTTGACATTGTTTTATTCAATCAAACGTTTTTACCCAGCTTTTTATACATTTCTATTAGAATATTTACTAAAGTGAGGGTCATTGAAGTGAAGTAACCATAAAGAAGTCTAGCCAAATGGTTTCACTTTTCAAGTCCTTTTCCTTGTTTACAAACTTTCCCAACCAGGCTTTCCTAATCCCTAGTGTTCCTCTATGGCTGATAAACCAATGTTTTAATGTTTCTCATTCCCTCCGGCATATCGCATAACGAGCAGTTTCTGTCCTGCCTAGGAATCCCTCTGGGGCACCTAATGACAAAGTTGAATCTCGTATAGCTATAGTGATATTCTGACCCTGAAATATCATTAAATTTCCTCTGATCTATTGTTGGCTCCCTTTGTAATTTATATGAAGTCCTCAGAATATCCTTTCCCTGTTTTACAACTTTAATTTTATCGAGCGTCTTGACAGGGCTTTCCATCATTACAAATGTATCCAAGTCCATCTCAGCAAGAATCAGATCACGACTCTAGACAAAATTATTAATTGCTTAATTATTGTTTTATTAAAGATGCATTCATATCTTCAAATAAGCAGCCCAATGGTGAGACCAATATCTCCACGTACGTTTTCCAGGGTGTTAATCCTAATTTAGCTTGTATTGACACCATGGGAGTAGCCGAAGGCAAACCAAGCAACTTTTTTCCAGAATTTCCCCAAGAGCTTTTCTAGCTCGTCCAATCAATTCCAAATAGTTCCAACCCCTATTCGGTTTCTGGCAACACTTTGCTGACATAGGGCCTCATCATGAGTTGGGAAGTATTCCGGTGCTAATTGTGCTGGGATAGCGCCCAACGCAATTAGCGTTACCACAACTCGGTCCTCCACAATTTGCTATGGATACCGAGTTTAAATCCCCATTCCCATTGGGTCCAATGGGGGTGTCTTGGCGCTATTAGCGCTGGTGCAATTAGCACTGCACTAATAGCGCTGAAAACAGGCAGAACATTGTGATTTTTACCTACAGCAAAAAACTGGAGGTAAAACTCACATTTTCCTGCCCAACTCGAAATTGGGCAGAGTGCTAAATGCGGCAGTAATAGAGTTACTGCCGCATTTTACCGCTCTGCCCAACTTTTGATGAGGCCCATAGAATCTAATAATTGGCAATAGTGCAAGCTTATGGTATTTCACATTTTCTTGCTTGAGCATAGAGCAAGGAAACTATAGATACAATTTTTACTACAACGTGACTTTTCCTATTGTTGGCATATATGTGAGAACCCAGATAAGTTAGTTCTCGAGCTATCCCAATTTGCTTACTGAGGAAATAAGGGCTCCACGCAGCAGTGATGAAGAAACAGTAATTTATTTCATTACAGTGACAGCGGCCTATGAGAGCCGAGTGCCAACATGGCTCTCTCCCTGCAGTCTGAACTGTAACCCATCAACATTCTTAGAATAACATTCTTAGAACTTATGAGCTCATAGTGCAGCTCAATGCTTACCTAGGATCTGGTGATACATTTTTATGAACTTGTTTTAACTTACACTTACATCATAACACATCTCATCCCTTATGTGCATACAGCTGTTTACTCCACATAATAATCCTTAAACCAGCTGGGTTTGTTCTTGACTCTATTTGAATGTGTCTCTGCTGCAGACCTTGAATTGCTGTCATCCTTGGAACACTTATCTATGACACTAGAGTCTCTGATGCTGTTATTAGCAAATTCACCATTGTCATGTTTATCATGTGCATTGTCCTTCATGTATTCTGGACATTTCACAATTCTGGACATTGACCAACACTCCCCCCCCTTCTACAATTACTACATTGTTTCCTACTGCAGATATTTTCTTGGGACCAATGTATTGGCTTTCTACACATTTGGGAGTGAATCTAGGGTTCTTTATGAGAATACAATCTCCCACTTTCCAGGTATTACTTTTGACACTCTTGTCCTCATCAAATCTTTCTCTGTACACATCCTGTGCTTCTTTGATGAGAGTCATAATTCTCTCGCGATCAATGTTGGAACTCTTGGCTAAGTCCATCCACCCTGGACATAGTTTTGTTCCAAGTTGTCTCCCTTTCAATGACATGAACATCATATTAGACTAAAGAAAGAATCTCAGCCTATTGTTCATAAAGTGAGACATGTGCCGTGAAACATGAGAGCGCAACTACGCAGTGAACTCGATAACTTAGTAGATAAGGGTGTCATTGAACCTGTTGAGGCCACAGAGTGGTTGTCCCCCATTGTTTTAGTCGCCAAAAATAATGGTAAATTAAGACTCTGTGTAGATTTGCGCAGTCTTAATCACAATATTCTGGTGGAGAGACATCCCCTACCCAATATTTCCAAGACACTCTCCACTCTTGGCGAACCCAAATTGTTCTCTGTCATTGATCTCTCTGCTGCCTATCACCAAGTTCCCCTTTCCCGAGAATCGCAACATCTCACTGCCTTTATCACACCTGAAGGCACTTATAAATACAATCGCATGCCATTTGGGTTGGCCTCGGCCGCATCTGTGTTCCAAAAGGTGATGGAGGAAGTGTTAAAAGGGTTGGAAAATGTTAAGGTGTTTCAAGATGACATTCTGATTTTTGCAAGTAATGAGCATGAGCATGACAGAGTACTTAGGGCCGTATATGCAGCATGAAAGAGGCTGGGTTAACGGTCCAAAGAAGCAAATGTAAAATAAGTGTTGAGGAAGTGGAGTATCTGGGACACAAAGTTTCGAAAGAAGGTATTTCTCCCAAAAAGTCACTCATAGAAAGTATTAGTATTTTGTATGAGTACAATCCCTTGTGTGTGATGTCACAATCCTCCTTGCATCAGTCTGAATTGGAACGTGATGGCTTCTCATCCACAGAATGGATACATGTCATAATGGCTGGCTCCTAAAACTTGCCAGAACTGCATGGGCAGGTTGCTCAGCAACGATAATGTCAATGCTAGGGAGGCCACGCCTACTTCCTTGCTTAGTGACTAGTGCTCGAGCCGGGGATCCTTGAAAGTAAACACTGTTGCTTTGAGACAGAGTCAATACAGTAATGGGGAAGGCAAGATTATACCCCCAGGGGACGCGCCTGCTGACCTGTTGGTCCGCTCCTCCTGACCTTCCTGCAGCGTCCGCTGTCGCACGGTAGTGTGGAATAATGCAGGCCACGCTATGACGAGACTTCAAAGGAGTAGGGAGACACTGCTGAGAGCCATCCTCGTCGCCAATGAGGAAATAAGGGCTCCAGGCAGAAGTGATGAAGAAACAGTAATTTATTTCAATACAGCGACAGCGGCCTATGAGAGCCGAGTGCCAACATGGCTCTCTCCCTGCAGTCTGAACTGTAACCCATCAACATTCTTAGAACTTAATGAGCTCATAGTGCAGCTCAATGCTTAACTAGGATCTGGTAATACATTTGTATGAACTTGTTTTAACTTACACTTACATCATAACACTTACCTTCTAGATATAATCCACACAGTGCTTCAGATAAGATTTGAAAGTGGGAACATTTTACTTTCGGTTTTTAAAAACGTGAGGGTAAAATGATTTTGTGGGAGGAACAAAGTAAGTTTCATTACCAATTGGAGTATTTAATAAGTGAGTAAAAATTCAAACCATACATGTTTTGTATTCATGCTCATTTAAATATACATTTTTTACTACTTCACAAAAGGTAGTGATAATGGAGTTTCTTTCTTCGTGTGGCTCTGCGTGTTATTTTGGTCCAAACATATCCATCGAGCTGTCTGGATGACAGCAGGGAGACAGGCGTCTGTGTATTTCCTTTTTATTGGGAGTATTTCAACTCCTATATTTTTGGAGAGTATTTGCCTATTTTTAGGGAGTAAAAGTGGCTGATACACCCCTTATCTGTAGGGCTACATCCACGTGTTCAGGGGATTTGCTTACTATTTAAACAAGTTAGTATCACTGTTTTGTCCATATTTATCTTTTAGTTATTCTGTCCAATATAGTGAAAGGTTGCTCTTTGTAGGCCTATCCTAGTTCTATGTAGCAAGATTATATCGTCGACCATTGTCCCGCCTCTCTCCTCAAAGAAATCTTCACCTCCACTTGTGCAAAACTAACGGGGTCCATTCTTAATACTCCCTCACATTCTGCAACTTCCCACAACCCTTCAAAACCGCACATGTAAAACCTCTTCTCAAAAAGCATACCTCGACCCTCTCCTATCGAACCAACTACAGGCCCATTTCCAAAGCCTGATTTTTGGCAAAGCTCATCGACCAGACTGCGTATTCACAGCTCAATGTTTTCATGGAATCAAATAATCTCCTGAACCCCACGCAATCAGGGTTCTGTCAGTGCCACAGAACAGAAACTACACTGATCTATCTGGGATGAAATGAAGGTCACAGCAGACTCAGACGGATGCGCAGAACTTGTTCTTCATGACCTCTCGCCAGCATTTGACACCATTAACCACATGATCTTCCTTGACAGATTTCACTCTCTACGTATATGAGATTCAGCGCACCGGCACTCTTTTTTTGGGCACCAGAACTCATGCGGGGCCAGCGACCGTGCAATTGCTTTATTTGTTCTTCCACTTCGCTTTGCTTCGATTATAAATCATTGGGATTTGTCATTCTGATCTCGATCTCTCTCGTGCTTGCAGGTTGCAGGCCATTGCTGGCTGGGCCTCGGAGGGGCCTGCAATAGCAATGAACAACAAACTGTTACAAACAACAGCCAATGAAAACTACCATTCTGTTGTTACTATGCAGTATTTGATACATTCTGTATAGTAACACAGAATGTGAAGTTTTCATTGGCTGTTCTTCTGAGCCAGTGAAATTACATGGTGACGTGTTGTTGTTGCCACAGGACGCAGCGCGGCGCCACCTTCATTTCACAAGTTACTGTGAAGTGAAGGTGTCGAGTCGTGGCGTTGTCGGTCCTGATTTGTGAGAGAGAGAGCCTGCCCTGCTGCACTGCGTGGTGCGGCCTAGTTGCTTCCTGGGGCTCCCTTTTCCTGCTTTTTCATTTGTGCGGGTGCCAGTGTGCGCACCTGGCCCCCGCACCCTCAGGCCCGACAGGAGACCAAGTCCCAGCCGGCAAAGCAGGTAAGTCACTTGTTGTTGCGTGCGGTGCAGCCTGAGCCTGTCAGTCAAGTGATCAGGCAAGGAAGGCCCAGGTCAGGGCCCGGTCCCCTGGTGGGGTCCTGACTGCCCAGGAGTCAGGACCCCACCAGGGGCCCGTCCGCGCCCGGGCTTCTGTCTGTGTGACCTGTGTGCTGTGTGCTACTGACTGCGGTCAGTGCCTGGCCCAGGCCAATTTCTGTGACCAGAAATTGCTGCAAGCGGCCGGGCCCGTCGATTGTGCCCAATAATATGTTTTTTCCTTTTTTCTTTGAAAACCTGACCTTCCGTGGGGCCGGTGGTAGGTTTTAAAAGAAATAACTTATTTTGAGTGGCGGCTGTGGCCCATCACTTTGAAAGTGATGGGCTCCAGCCAGCCAAATATACATTTTTTCTTTTAAAATCTTACCTTCCGTGGGGCTGCTGAGCCGCGCACCTATTTTTGACATCAGGCTCAGCATGACTGTGGCGGTGGTGGCCCCACGGAAGGTAGCCTAAGTGATTGAGGCAAGGCAGGGCAAAGCCCAGGACCGGGCGGGACACGGGAGGCAACGTGGTCCCACTAGTGTCTGTCAAAAAAGGAATGAATTGTCGTTTGCAACTTTGGCCACTTTTTCATTGGTGCCGAGCCTGACTCGAGGCAATTGCATGCCCCAGTCCGACCCTGGATAGCATTCATCTAAGCGAAACATGAACTGTGAATTTTTGCCTGGGTGTTTCCGTTCTTCCCTTTAATGGTATCGGCCTCATTAGTTCACAAACGAGCTTCAGCGAGGGGACCGGGAACGGTGCACGTATTGGGGCGAAAACGAACCGGCTGCACTTCGCGAGAAAATCCCATGCAAAGACGAACTTCTGAAATGCCATTTCAGGCTTAAAGATACACACATGGAAACTAGACGGGGATAAACATGGTCCACGTGCCCACTAACCTGTTGTCATAAATAAAAGCACTAGTTGAGTATTCGTGAATCATTCTCAACTGTCTTTTGCTGTAATTATTTTACATAATTCCAGCACATGTTTTCTAGCCTGATGTATGGTTTATACACCAGATGCGCCCCCTTAACATGGGTACAATATGCTCCGAGCATGTGCTCCGAATGAGAACACATGCAATCCTCAAATAGGCATCCTCAGATAGGGAGGTGGGTGTCTGTTGCACCCCGCAGTTTAGTGAAGTATGTCAAGAACATGTCAGTGGGAAGGAGATATCCGAACATGCATTCTTCTCCGGCTCCTGAATATTGGGTGACAACACATATTTAGTTTTTTAATATGTGTTATGGTGGAAAGAGGCCCTAAAGCAGAAGTAGCACAGGCAGTTGATTTCACAACAATGTCTTGCAGAAATGACTTTTTCCAAGTTATACAACACCATGCTCATGCTTGAAGGAAGGGTGAAGGGGGCTGCATTTATGAGATGTGATGACTGATAAGGGCTTGAGAGTAAATTGATTACACAAAACACCTGGATGAGGTGACTGAAGAACGGGTTGAGGGGAGGGTGCTCTTCCTGGAGGTAAACGATTAACAATACTTGGTGTACTTTAACAGACTGTCAGATGGGGCAGAAGGGGTAGAGACAAATACAGTGCAACAGTGACTGAAACAGAATGCTTTTTTATTTATTTGCATTTTTAAAGCACTCACACAGCCCGGGGGCATTGAGGCGCAGTTACAGGAGGAGCATGTCTTAGTTGCGTATTTATTACTAGCCTGTGCCAGCAGTTGCTGCAGTGCCAAACATGTGACATGGAGCAGCAGCAGTGTGATGGGCTGGTGGTAGGCCGATCTAGGTAGGTCTAGCACTGAACTGGCGCGGCCGGCGCGCACGTGCTGAGGGCGGCACCTGGCATTATGGGGCCAATATTTTTTGGCACTGGCACTTATTTATTTACAAATTAAGCACTGCCCCTTTCCAATCCACCACATGCCCAGTGAACACTGGTGTACCCCAAGGCACCTCCCTCTCCCCCCTTCTCTTCAACCTTTAAATGACCCCTCTGCCCATGATCATCCACTCACACAAGCTCACATGCTATAACTATGCGGATGACATACAAATCATCTTGAGAATTCCTAACTAATAACTAACCATCTCCTTCTGAACCAAGGTAAAACTGGGATCATGGTATGCAGCAAAACTGCTCTATTCCCCCAATCCACTCCCTGGCCACCCTCACTCGGTCCTCCCCCACTCCTGACCCCCAACACTTTCAAAAGTCTCGGCTGCACAATGGACTCGGACCTAACTCTGTCTCACCACATCAACACTGCATCCAAATCCTGTCAATTCCACCTTAGACTTCTGAAACGCATCTTCCCTTACCTCACCTACCCCAATTAGGTCCATTGTCATGTCCAGACTTGATTATGTGAACTCCTTCTACATGGGTGCACCGGGCAACCAACTAAACAAACTCCAAAGAGTCCAAAACACAGCTTCTAGACTGCTTCTCGCACTGGGACGAAGGTCCCACATCTCACCCGCTCTCCGAACCCTACACTAGCTCCCAATTGGACATAGCAACACCTTCAAAATCCTGTGTATTACTCACCAGGCAGTGCACAAAGCAGGCCCGATCTAAAGGCAGACCTAAAAGAAAAATAATGCCTTAACACCTGACTCGCACCCTATGGTCAAGCGCAGCCCTTGTTCTACTGGTACCCGGCACCAATTTGGCAAGGATCGGAGGGTCCACCTACTCAATGCTGGCGCCTGCTTTGTGGAACTCACTGCTTCCATTCATTAGACACAGCCAAGATTACATCAAAATCTGGCTCTTCTACTAAAACTCAAGGGACCTCCCTGACCACCTGGCTTACAACCATGTTGAAGAAATGGCTTTGGTAACCCTTCATTACGGGCTCTTCAATAGGCTCTAAGGCCAGGCGATATCAACCTCCAACTATCCAGAGCCAGTGCCCTAGATGTGAAACCTGAACCATAGTAGCACTTATGTAACTACGCCATGACAGAGTGGAATCATTGCCTCCCTCCACCAGGCATACACTACGCTCTGAGGCCAAGTGATATCTATCTCAAATGATCTGGATCAACTGTGCTAGACTCATAACCAAAGCACTAATAGCACTTATGTACCTACGCCATGACAAACCTTGATCATCACCCCTTCCAGATATGCACTACGCTATCAGTGATGCCCACCTCGCTAATCCTAACCATCTGGAAATCGCAGCAGCACTTATGTACCCTTGCCATGACGAAGTTGATTCATTTCCTTCCTCCACCAGGTATACATTACACTACGAGGCCAAGAGATATTTGTCTACTAGTATCTGGACAGACTGTGCCAGACTCTTAACCCAAGCCCTAATAGCAGCTATTTACCAATGCAATGGCTGAGCTTGATCATTACTCCCTCCTTATATGCACTACGCTATTAGTCCAGGAGATACCCATCCTTGCAGATCTTACTCTTCTGGAAATCTCTGAGCGAAACCTCGTACCAAGGCCCTACTAGCACTTATATCTTTGCTAATCCTACCTATCTGTGAATGTATCAAGCAGAACTACTGACCAAGTGCCCCTGCTGACCCAACATGACACAGGGAGGACCCAGCCTAATAGCCAAACCCAAAGGGAGGTAACATCCCCTCGAAATGCATTGGAAACTCATCAGGAAGAAGGTCCCCCTCAAATTCACACAAACACTCAAATACAACAATATGAAAGTTCTTCCCTCTGCACCAAGAAATGATAGAATGCAGCTATACCCCTACATTAATTCGGCCTAGCTGCACACATACATATACACCTCCATGAGTACAGTCTTTAGAGTGCAGCTATCTGTCAGGATTAGTCAGGCGAGTACAAAGGCAGCGAATATGGCAAGGGAAATGTGCACTAAATAACACAGTGAATAGCTTCGAATTAAACTACGTGCACACAGGAACAACGACTCATGTATGCTAGAACCCAGGAGTGCAAATAGAGTGTGACAACAAAACCAATATATGAAAAGGGATGTGGGGTAAGCACCTGACCGCGAGGAAAGTCGGCAAGCGCCTTACCCCCAATTGCTGTTACAGGTACTGACAGCGCTAAACCCACGTGGAGGGCAAGCAATGACAGGATCTGTGAACTAACACTCTTGATGGTATTAAATAAGGGAACTAAAGAACTGTACTCACGAGGACGAGATAAACCTCTTGAATGTCAGCTAGCCCACGAATCCTGTTGATGAAACCGGGACCCAGAAAGGCTAGAACAGCAATGGGAGGAAAACTAAATACCTAAGTTGGAATAGTGATTACAAATTAGTGGGGAAAACATAAGCATTCACACAGGAGCTAGCTACAACCGCACACCACACCTAATAATCAAATGGGAAATAAATGCAGAAGTGCAATGGAAAACATGGAATGGACCCCAATAGAAAGTAAGGATCAGGAGCAGGGAAAAACGAAATAACCAATGCAAACTTCTCCCTACCCCTCCAAGGAAAAGACAGGAAGCTGATCTAAGAGGAAGGCTAAGGCATACGGGTTTACAGCAGCAAAGGACAGAGTCAAAGAAATATAGAACACAGACAAACTGGGCTGGATCTAAAAGGGGAAAGCACAGAGAAATGCTGCCTGCAAACAGAGGAAGACAAAAAGGGAACCAAGGGAGCAGAAATCAATTAGCGCATGCATCCGAGATTCAGGGCGGAGGAACAAGAAAACAGGAACTAGGAACTAGGTACAAAGGCAAGGAACAAGGAACAAGGGACTAGTCACAACAGGAACACTGCAAACGATGACCAGCGCTGGACTGAAGACAGACTGAGGCTTTTAAAGCTGCTTAACAAGCACACGCCTCAGGTGTGCTGATTGCTGCACCTGCAGCCACAGCTGTTACCTATCCTCCACCCAACCTTGTCCTGCAAGGGTGGAGGTGGAGCAGTGGGCCAGGCATTCTGGGAAGCATAGTCATTTGGTTAAAGAAGCATGCTGGCTGCCAAAAACCTGGAATGGATCCGGAAGGGAAGTAGCTTGGAAAATAGGGATTTAGCGCTCCCAATTCATCACAGCACTGTAGCATAAGGTTCGGAGGAAAGGTCCAGTAGGGAATAAACCCCAAATCATGCCCCCAAGTGGTGGGAACAGGAGCGAAGGGAGTGAGTCGTGACAGTATACCCCCTCCGACGGCCGTCTTCGGGTGCCCGCCACCCGCACGAGACATCTTCTTTCCATGATGGGAGTGCTTTTTCTTTGGAGGTGGCACTGATGGAACTGGTGGCCTGTGGGCAAAGGCAGATGGACTTCCATGATAGGAGTGCTTTGTCTTTGGAAGTGGTACTGATGGAAACGGTGGCTTCTGGTGAGGAAGAGACTCATGGTTCGAAGAAAGGCATGAAGGACTTGCAGGACCTGAAGCAGAGTTGGAAGGTCCAGGAAGCTCAGTCACTGGGAGTGGACCCTTGTAAGTCTTTGAGGAGGGAGGCAGGCTGGTGCAACATGCCTTAGACAATGGTAGAAGCCCTGTTAGCCTTTCTGCCGAGAGTGGACATGCGGGAGGTGAGGAAATTGCTGGCTTCAGGAAAGGTTTATGTTCAGCCATTAGAGAAGGTGGCGGCTGAGGTAGAGGTTCAGATTTTCTTCTGTCTTCCATCTGGGAAAAGGCTTGTGGTTGAAAGTGACTAAGGTTTGACTGCACATGTTCTACGCCTTGGAGACCTGAAAGTCCAATGGGTTGTACAAGGCTGGTACTCCTGGTGACAGTCGTGTAACCACCTTGTTGCACGTGGGATACAACAGCAGGGACGTTTGGCATACTGATAGGAGTGATAGACGCAGTACTTGGTATTTCAGGCACACTCGCAGAAGGAGCAATAACAGACACATTTTGAACTGCAGCAGTCATTTCCTTCCTTTGGCTACTAGCACCCAACTGGTGCTTCTTGGCGGAATTCTGTTGCACAAGTCCTGTAGGTAATACGCCGGTCTGCACCACCCCCTGTGCACACCCAGGTGAGTGATTCTGACTCACCACTTGGTCCAGCTTGATGACTCTGAAGCGGGAGCTGGCAAAAGTCTCAAACTCTGATGCTGCATTTTTAGGGGGCTCTGATGCTAAAGTGAAGCAGTTGGGAGAATCGTCTTGTGGAAAAGGCAGGAATTCTGGTGCTCCTCCTGAAGCAAAAAAAAGGCAAGCTAGACATTCATCGACAGTAAATGGTTGGGATTCAGGAGGAATCGCTGGAGCAGAAGAAAATACAACAGGATCTGATGGTGTAGACAGGTATACCTCTGATATTGGCAGCGAGGCTAAGCAGGATACAGGCGTCTCATGAACTGAAGGCAAATACTCAGTATACTCCGGGACTGAAGACATGCACTTTTGATGGACTACCGGAGGCTCTAAAGCTGAAGGATGATCTGCAGGATGAGTCACTGTAGCTGAAGACAGGCAGGCCAGGGGAAACCTTGAGGCTGAAGGCATGCAAACTGAAGCAATCTCGGTTGCTGGATACAAACATGTCCAGGTCTTTGGGACTGGCTCTTGAGTAAATGGCAGACATGGCAGCGGTTCATTGGTTGAAGACACGTGTGCCAAAGATGACTGCAGGGCTGTGGATTGGATCATAGAAGAGTCAATGGTTGTAGGAGGACAGACAGAAGTCTCAGAAGTTGACAGACACATTGGTGGCTCAGGAATGGAGGGCACCTTTAGGGCAGTAGACTCCTTGGCACCAGTAACCAAAGACTGAGCTGTACCCTTGCAGTCCCTTTCTTTAGTGGGTGACACAGAGTCTCTTTCTTTGTAGAAGTCAAAATCAACCAGTGGAATCACCATAGTAAAGTCTCTGTTAATCAGGAGTTCGTCAATTGTCCATTCCTCTGTTTTAGCTTCTGAAAGAGGCAGATTAACAATCAACAGTTCAGGAATCGCCTGCCGGTTTTTTGGTTCTGTATACTGTGGAATGAGTCCATCAGAACATGAAATCTGTACTGTCTCTGACTGTTCGTATTGATCAGAATTGGCAGAAGGAAGAGTGAACCCAGAGGTAACATCGTTTTCCACATCAGCTTTAACATCTACTTCAGTCTCAGCAGCTGTATCAAGAGCAGGGCCTAAGCCTACTGTAGTGACTGAATCTGTGTATGCCACCATTGTGGATTGTGTTTGTAAATCAGAAGCTTGTATGTGTGCTAGCTCAGAATTATGACAAACTGCTACACAGGAAATTTTAGGTAAAGGAGTGGCTTGTAAATCTTCAGCTAACTGCAATCCCTGACAAACAGCAGAACAATTGTTAGAAACTGTGCCCAGATTAAGCGCTGTGCTAGACGAAAGACCTTCACTCCCAATAGATCTAACATATTGACAAATATCATGGTTTACCCAAGTCTCTGCACTCAGGGGCTGAACAGTGTTCACTTCCTCAACATCAACAGATAAAGTCTGAGGTGTATTCAGTAAAGACTGCAAGGTTTTATTCTCCTCTTGTAAAGAAATGAATTCTTGTCTTAACTCCTCAAGCTTAGCTCTTAGCATGCCCTACAATAACTGTACATCACTATCAGTAGGCACAGGGGGAGGCGTAGTGGCATCAGGGCTGGATCCTGCACTAGCAATTTGGATGTGCACCGATTGTACATTGTCCTCTACTGCTTGCAGGTTCTGTGATTTATAGTTTCTCTTACCAACTTGGTCTGTGTTTCCCTTAAGCAAACTATTGACATTAGACCTCTTGGCATTAGGGACTACTGTATGTACCTGTGCAAAGGAGTATGCTTTAGACTGAGGGTGGAAAACAGAAGTTATGCAAGGAACCCCTCCATTCTTTATGTTTGTACCATGAAACTGTTCTATCTGAGGTGAAGCACAACTGGAATCATGGGGTTCAACAACAGAGGTACTCTTGTATAATAAGTCTAACAGTGTGTTGTTTTCTGCGGCTAAGGCTTGCGCTGACATAGAATCGGGATCAAAACAAAAGATAGAACTAGGATCAGGCAATGTAGGATGTGCCATCCTATGGGAAAAATACTTTGCACGTAAATGCCCATTCGTGACAAGGAGTTCATTTAAGTCAGGACTAGTGATTTGATTGTCACAGGTAAATGTAGGGGAAGCTTTCTGTACAAATTTGTTAGAGGCCTTGGTGCTTTTCTTTCTTACACTTGCCATATTCAATGGGAATTTTGGGCTGGTCATTCTGTCAGGATTAGTCAGGCGAGTGCAAAGGCAGCGAATATGGCAAGGGAAATGTGCACTAAATAACACAGTGAATAGCTTCGAATTAAACTACGTGCACACAGGAACAACGACTCATGTATGCTAGAACCCAGGAGTGCAAATAGAGTGTGACAACAAAACCAATATATGAAAAGGGATGTGGGGTAAGCACCTGACCGCAAGGAAAGTCGGCAAGCGCCTTACCCCCAATTGCTGTTACAGGTACTGACAGCGCTAAACCCACGTGGAGGGCAAGCAATGACAGGATCTGTGAACTAACACTCTTGATGGTATTAAATAAGGGAACTAAAGAACTGTACTCACGAGGACGAGATAAACCTCTTGAATGTCAGCTAGCCCACGAATCCTGTTGATGAAACCGGGACCCAGAAAGGCTAGAACAGCAATGGGAGGAAAACTAAATACCTAAGTTGGAATAGTGATTACAAATTAGTGAGGAAAACATAAGCATTCACACAGGAGCTAGCTACAACCGCACACCACACCTAATAATCAAATGGGAAATAAATGCAGAAGTGCAATGGAAAACATGGAATGGATCCCAATAGAAAGTAAGGATCAGGAGCAGGGAAAAACGAAATAACCAATGCAAACTTCTCCCTACCCCTCCAAGGAAAAGACAGGAAGCTAATCTAAGAGGAAGGCTAAGGCATATGGGTTTACAGCAGCAAAGGACAGAGTCAAAGAAATATAGAACACAGACAAACTGGGCTGCATCTAAAAGGGGAAAGCACTGAGAAATGCTGCCTGCAAACAGAGGAAGATAAAAAGGGAATCAAGGGAGCAGAAATCAATTAGCGCATGAATCCGAGATTCAGGGCGGAGGAACAAGAAAACAGGAACTAGGAACTAGGTACAAAGGCAAGGAACAAGGAACAAGGGACTAGTCACAACAGGAACACTGCAAACGATGACCAGCGCTGGACTGAAGTAAGACTGAGGCTTTTAAAGCTGCTTAACAAGCACACGCCTCAGGTGTGCTGATTGCTGCACCTGCAGCCACAGCTGTTACCTATCCTCCACCCAACCTTGTCCTGCAAGGGTGGAGGTGGAGCAGTGGGCCAGGCATTCTGGGAAGCATAGTCATTTGGTTAAAGAAGCATGCTGGCTGCCAAAAACCTGGAATGGATACGGAAGGGAAGTAGCTTGGAAAATAGGGATTTAGTGCTCCCAATTCATCACAGAACTGTAGCATAAGGTTCGGAGGAAAGGACCAGTAGGGAATAAACCCCAAATCATGCCCCCAAGTGGTGGGAACGGGAGCGAAGGGAGCGAGTCGTGACACTATCCCCCACGAAACGAAGCCTAGCTGCATACATAATCCCATTCACAAACTCATCTGCCACCAAAATGTAGCTACCCAAGTTCAATGGCGTTGCTGCAAACATTCTAGTGATCTCACACAACCACCACACCATGCCTAGCACTAGAATACAGCTACACACCACTCAAACTGCCCTGGCTGCACACATACAAGTGCACCTAAGCACTTTACTACATTACTCTCTCCACTGATCTGGACTATGGTCCCACAGTGCTTTGGAATCATACCAATGGTAAAATACGCTATACAAATGCCCAATAACATAACACAACATAACATAACATAACATATACTGTGTAGGAGATCAGAGGAGCGTAACGGTTGAGGGTGCATGTTGTTGGTTGTGTACTGACATGTGAGGTAGGACTTGATAATGATTTCCACCATGGTGTAACCAGGGAGCCACAGCTGGCTGCGGAATAGGCGATTGCTTGCAGCATTCCTCAGTGGCCTTCATGTGCTATGTCTACAATCTGTGCTGTCAATGTTACTGGCACAACCATCTTCCATACTCTCATCAGCAGGCTTTGAGAGGTAATGGTGAATTCAGTAAGTACTGGTTCCAGACTTTCTAGCTCTACCATGTCTGTCTGTGTATTTTCCTGTCCCCTTCATCCCTGGTGTATCATTTCTGGTTCATCACCTGTTAGTTAGCCTTTTCCAGCGCCTCTTCTATGCAGTTAGCTTGCACCATTTCTCTCTGGATGCTGGATGAATTCTGCTTCTTTCTCTTGTCGTCTGTTCCAGGCAAAACAGGATGGCGGGACATGTAATCGGCTGGGTTTGAGTCACTCCTTATTTCATGCACAGCGTATAGTACAATTCCTGAAGACAGAAGCTCCACCTCTCCATCATTGGGGGACATTTTATCTTGTGATTCCAAGGCAGGGATAAATGGGCTTTGGTGGTCTGAGACTACTGTGAATTTCCTTTTTTCTTTTTTTTTAATGTTTACATTTTTATTCCAACATTACAGAATACAAACGTCATAAGTGAGCAACACATTATCGATGCAAATAATTAACAATATACATAAAAACCAATTCAGCAAATGAAAGAAATAGACAAGCCAGGGAGAGAAGAAAAAAGTAAAGAAAGAAAGTCCGAAATCACGAAAGGACAGTGAACCAGAAAACAATTGGTTAGCGAATGGAACCATCAATGTAAAATCAATAAAACTCTAAACAGAAATTACAAGTATTAATAAACACAGCAAGAGCATTTTCCAACTACAGAGACATCACATTGTGCACAGAAAATGAAATTCAACCGTAGACCTCCAGGAACCTGTTCCAAATGTCCCAGAATTTCTCAACATCATCCGCATTCTTGTAAATTGCCTTCTCATAAGTTGAAACAGTCAAAAGTTCATCCACCCATTCATCAATGTTAAGGGCGCTGTTCGACTTCCATAATCTCAATATCACCCTCTTGGCGATCAAACTGGCGCGGAGTATCTTTTGGAGCCAGAAGTGACAGAAGTGCTTGCAGGCCCATACTGCAGATAAGTTTACCGTCTCATGCTTTGAGTAACCTTTTTCAGTGGCAACAGGGCATTCACTCGGTAGGCTCCAACTTCTTTTGGTTTCACCTTGTTTCCTATGTACTGTACAAAGATGGTCCCTAGGCCTACCATGCTGGCGTCGACTGTGACTTTGGATTCCTGGGTTGGTTCGAAGTATGTGAGCTGATTTGTTGCTGCCAGTGTCTCTAATAGTTCATCAAAAGCTGTCTGGCAATCATTCAACCAAGTAAACCTGGGGTGTTGTTCTGTCACATCATGAAGTGCAAAGGTCATGGTAGAGTAGTTTTTCCATGTATCAGGCACAATATCATGCCATGACTAGAAAAGATCTCAGGTCCCTGGCAGTGGAGGGAGGGATAAGCTGATGTTTATCCTTGACCTTGTCGGGTCGAGGATTATACCTTTTAGTGAGATGTGTCCATACGAATTTGAGGTTTGTTTGTTGATCTCACATCTGTCAGAATTCAAGGACAAGTTTGCCTCTGTTAGGACACAGCAGACTTGTTTGAGCATCTCATCATGGTGTTCTTGTGTGTCTCCAAAGACAAGTACACCATTGCAATAATTCATCACTCGGTGTAATGAGAGCAGAATGCGCCAGATTGTCTTTTGGAATATTTCAGTTTCTGAAATATTCCAAAAGACAATTACATCTTATATTTTATATCTTATAAATTATAGCCTTTTGTAAGGCATCAGGGAGTTGAGAAGGTTGGAGTTAAGATCCCCATGTTGAGGTCAGGGTTTGTTGGTGAACCTGCAGCTGTGCTCAAGTGCAAATTGTTTCCTGGGTGCCACTACCTTTCAATGCCCGTGTTTGGGATCCTCATATCAACACATATTCACATTTGGTTTCCTGGCTTGGTACATCCACCAAAGGTACACTCATGGCATTGGGGCTGTGGTTCTTCAATGATGCAATGACATAAAAGTGTTTCTCCTCAGACACTTTAGGTGCAGGCCGACACTGACTCTTATCGTGTGTTGAGCCACTGGTCTTACGGTATGGATCATGTACAATCTTACAGGTGGACCTTATGGGAGGTAGTTTAGTGACTCCAGTGTGGCTGTCACCTGCCACACAGCCTGGACAGTCGTAGAGTAACCCTCGCATCTTCTCCTCTCTTCCTTCAGACCCATCATCTACTGGCTCACTGAGGTACCCAGCCCACAAAGCCACTCTCCCACCTGCATGCTGATACAGGTAGGGGACTTTGTCAAACCCCAACCACCATTTCTTCATATTCTGAATTGACCTTTTGATCCCATGCCTCCATTTGGTTTTGCAGGGTCCTGTAACTGGCCCAGACCACTTACCTCTTACTCCATCTCCGATCAACTGCAGGTATGTAAGCACAGAGGGCAAGGGAGGTGAAAAGGGCTTTCCTGAAGCACTTGATCTGTGGGCTCGGTTTGGCTAGCGTGTCAAAGTTTCCCAACCTCTCACCCATGGCTGCAGTACAAAAACTCTGATTCAGCTAAGCCAAGCACTGGTCGACTCCACTGCCCTAAGCCAGAGATGGCCCTTGCAGGGCAACTCTTTACTCCCCCGGTCGCCTACAGTCACAGCGCAAATAATAGATGGTCTTCCTCATAGAATGCAACAAAGGCTTTTAAAGCGCCAGGCTTCTTTCATGAGTAGACTGAATGCTGATCGGGCTGAGCCTGAAGTTCGATCCTGAGATTCAGCCACTCAGTCTGTGCCAGTAAAGCAGAGAGACCTGCCTTAATGGCAGTGCCCCGGCAGTGCCCCATGTTGAGGTCAAGGTTGGTGAACCTGCAGCTGTACTCAAGTGCAAAATCGTGGCCTGGGTGCCACAACCTTTCAATGCCTGTATCATATCAACACATATTCACATTTGGTTTCCTGGCTTGGTACATCCACCAACGGTACACTCATTGTGTTGGGGATGTGGTTCTTCAATGGTGCCATAAAAGTGTCTCTATTTCCTCAGACTCTTTAGGTGCAGGTCGACGCCGAATCGTAGCTTGTGTTGAGCCACTGGTCTTATGGTAGGGTTAATGTACAATCTTACAGGTGGACCCTCGGGGAGGTAGTTTAGTGATTCCAGTGTGGCTGTCACCTGCCACACAGCCTGGACAGTCGGAGAGTATCCCTTTCATCTTCTCCTCTCTTCCCCAGGCCGATCATCTACTGGCTCACGGAGGTACACAGCCCACAAAGCCACTCCCCCACCTGTATGCTGATACAGGAAGGCCGGGGACGTTGTCAAACCCCAACTGCCATTTCTTTGTATTCTGAAGTGAATGTTATCAAGGCATGAAACAGCCACCAGCCAGCCATTGAGTGCCCCAACGCTCCAGAGTAGCTCCATGAAATGTAATACGCCATTCCAGACCTGGGCATGAAGAACGCTCACAGGAGGAATTATTACTGATAGTGACGTATAGCGGACACTTTTATTTTAAAGTATGTACTTTGGTCGTGCATTTTTGATCGACATGAATTCGATACGTTTTTTTTATGGGGCCCACAAATCCCCACCCCCAATCTACTTACCCACCCCCTTAAATTTCCACATACACATAGAAATAATTGGTCGATATCGACCAAAAGTGCACAATCGAAGTGTAGACTTTCAAAAATAACTCTTTTAAAACACATTTTACCCTCCCTGACATGGGTTAGTGGTCATCACCTCCAATTAATCTTCCTACGGAATATACTAATGTGATTGGCAGATTAGGTGTCTCAACTGGGCTGTTTATAACACCACTTTCTATAACTTGTGAGTACAAAATGTATTGTATTGTACTTGTCATTTTTATAGCGCCAATTCTACCATTACTATAATTCCAATGCACTGAGTACATTGACGTGCATACACAGCTCGCAGCACTAATTATGACACCGCAGAACACAATCTGCCCTCAGATTGTTGCCGCTACCTGTATTTCAATACTTTCACTAATGATTTTAGTGACATTGTTCACTCACAGCGTCTCACATTACTGAAGCAGGAGGAAGACTGCCTGGTGTGCAATATACAAAAAAAACACTTAGGGACTGTTAAGTACCGCCCTGCGTCCCGCTACGCGGTGACGCAGGGCGTCCTAAATAAAAGCCCCGCCCCCAAGTTCGGGAGGCAGTTCCGGGGCCGACCAGCAACCTGTGTGGGTGTGTGATCATTCGGCTCCCGCTGGAGCTGCGCAACAGGCCGCGCGGCCTACCAGCGTTCTGCCAGCCCCTGCGCGCGCAGGCCGAGGGCTGACAACATAACAGGGACTAATTGACAACGCATGTTTCAATGGGATTGCAACATTGAAAAACGCTTTTGTAAATCAGGCCCTTAGATAATGAAAGTATACCAGATAAACTCAGATTAAAAGGAAGGGTCTTTTTACCGAGGCTACATCTTTACCCAGTTAACACCAGATATGTACATTAACGAAACTACACCCACCATTTTGCTATGAGCAATGCCAGTCTCCATTAAGAAGCAGTCACGGCGGTGGGTGCAGGCCAGAACTAGGTCAAAATAATGAAAGATTAACTGTTATGCACTGCTACAAACGTTCATCCCCTTTCACACACTTTTTTTTAAATAACATTTTTAGCTATACAACCATAAAGTATGCTGCCAACACAAACACGAGTCACGGCGTTTAATTGTTTTAGCAACATCCCAGAGCAGTAATGGAGTGCAGGGGTTTGGACTGAATACACGTGTTCCTAGTGCCGGTTTGGGCTCCTGCTGCTGTTGATACAGTGCTTGACCTTTTTAAACAGCGATTGTATCACTGCTGTCTGAAGAATCATTCCCTCCATTTGACCTGGGCTGCTCTCTGCGTTGAGAGCATGCGCACAATGTCGGGCTTGGAAGGAACCACTAACTAACTGCCTTGCGGTTCCCTTGAGTAAAATGTTTTTAGGCTTTTCTCCACTGAGGCATATGAAAATAAACTAGTTTCCTGACACTATATTAATTTTCACATTATCATATTCTGCAGTGTCAACAGAACCCAGAGCTAGAAGACGCTGTGGCACATGGAATGAAAAGAAAGGCTATTTTTTGGGACTTTTCTTTTTGAGTTTACGAAAGGTTGTATCGTCCTGACACCGTTTTGCCTCGAACATAGCTCTATGCGGTAACTGTCAAAACAAGCGATATGTCAATAGCCATCTGTTTTTACCACCCACCTGATTATGGGGCAAAATATATTTAGATCATGCCATACTCCTTGAGAATACCATATTATTCTGAGGTTGAATTCTACTAGCAGCATCTGCAAATGTTCACTGTAGTCATGTGTGTATAGGCCCTGACCTACCCTCATGCCCTTTCCTCAACCTCTTCTGCTTCCCCCCAGTCAGCGTTGTTATGTACACCTTACGTCCCGCGGGTGCGGTGACGTAAGGCGCCTAAGAATAAAGGGCCTGCCCCGCTATGAGCGAGGCAGTTCTGAGCACAATTGTTACTGAGCGTGTCATGTGTGTATTTTGCTCCCCCCCTGGCCGGTCCTTCCATTTAGGGCCTCCTGCAGTCTCTCTTCTGCCGGCGCACCGGCAAGAGAGGACTTAACACTGGCGACGAGGACACTGGAGACTAATCAGGCGCCACGTGTGTAAGCCACACAGCAGCATACAAGCCCCCGGCACGGGCACATTTTTGGAAACACAGTGGGGGGCCCATCGCCCACCCGAAAAAAATAAAATGCCCTCAATTTTCCTGCTATCCTCTACTGCATCCCCTCACACAGCGGCCAGAAGTGAAAAATCTACACGCTCTGAACAAACGTAGATCTGGTGCCTGCCCACAGACACACCATCGGGCCAGGCAACGCTGGAGGTAACACAGCACTGCAGACAACAATGAAGGAGAGCCACTGGGCACCACGAACCCCCATTGACGGAAGAACCACGAAGGTGAGGAATCCTCCCGCCGTACACGCACGCTAACAGTGACAACCACAACATCATAACAACATGGCGACCGGCCTGTCCACAGCCAGATCTAGCACGCCGTTGAGAATAGCAGCATCACTATCACCCGCAACAACATCCCCTAGACCACAGTGCAGGACAACAATGGCTTTGGGACCATTTGATCCCTACACTGACCCATCGTCAGTGGGCCCCCGCTGGCTATTGTGGATCCAGAAGTTCAAAATGGCGATGGACTGTAAAGACATCACAACTCCCAGGAAGATGAGATCACACCTTCTACTCAACGTGGGTGATGACGTCCTTCGCATCTTCAACTCACTGGTAATCGGAGACAGCTCAGGCATCTACCAACTGGCCAAAGACGCTCTCACAGCCCACTTCATGTCACAATTGAACCCGGACTGCAAGACTTTCATATTCTACACCACCATTCAGATGGAAGAAGAAACACTCGACGCGTTTCACACAAGACTCAGAAAGCTCGCACTATCGTGTAAATTCGACAACATCGAGAAGGAAATAAGGCACCAGATCATCAATGGCATGCAATCGGAGAAACTGTGCAGAATGGTGCTGAGCGAAAAAAGGCATTTCCCTGGCCAGGATCCTTGAACATGGGCGTCAGAGAGAACTGTCACACGCGAGGGCGGCACACATGAGCATCACACTGCAGAAACTCCAATTGATGCTGACGACGGCAACGATAGCACAAATCGCCAACCGTCAACAGCCGAGGGACAACCCCAACAACACAAACAGTTCACCTCGGTGCCAATCAAGAATTCCAGGGCCCTCAGAATGTGGATGGTGCAGAGGCGTGCGTCATGGTAGGCAAAATTGCCCAGCACAAGGAACCACGTGCAGAGCATGCGGGTGGAAGGGCCACTACGCACCCAACCACAGCAAGACAAAGGAACCTCCAAGAAAAAGAAAGAAGCCAATGCCTGCTGCGTCGAAATGACCAACTCATCAACCAACGAAGCAGGTGATGAAGACGGTGACACAATGAAGGACACAGAAGGCCGACAAATGAGAAGGTGGAGGAAGGTCTACCTAGTCTCGGCACTCGAACACAGAGGTACGGAGTCGGCGAAGAGGCAAAGAAGACGAAAATGCCTGGTGGCCATACAAGGCCAAGAGACAAAAATGACAATTGACAGTGGGGCATCAGTAAACGTCATGCCGGCAAACATGTTCCACAAACTATGCCCCCGTCCTAGCCTGAAGCCCACAGACACATTGCTATTCCCATACGGATGCAGGACCCCACTACCAGTCGAGGGAAGATTCAGAACAATACTCAGCAAAGGCGACCAAACCCTACAGTCCAAGGTATATGTCGTCAACGCAGGCATCGAATGCTTACTGAGTGGGGATGCAGTGGAAGACCTGGGACTTATCTGTTTTATCTGTGACATGACAGACTCTACAGACATCACCGGCCTCCTCGAAAAGTACACAAGTCTCCTCCGAGGCATTGGATGACTAAAAGGAAAACTTATAAAGCTCCCTAACGACGAATCCATACAGCCCCGAGCAGTGCACCAAAGGAGAACCCCATTCCACATGAGGGACCAAGTCAAAAAGGAAGTGCGAGACCTTGGAAAGGCAGGAATCATAGAGAAAGTAACTGGGCCGTCCCCATTGGTATCACCCATGGTGGTGACAAAGAAGCCAAAGCAACCGGGAAAGGTGAGGCTCTGCATCGACAAGCACCTACCAAATGCAGCAATCAAGTGGGAACGTCACATCACCCCCACACTCGACGAGAGTATCACGGGCCTCACAGGGTCGAAAATATTGTCAAAAATTGATCTCAATGCTGGATACCATCTGCTAAAACTGCATCGGGGCTCCAGGTATGTCACCACCTTTTCCACACACCTGGGCCTACGCCGGTACAAAAGGTTAAGCTTCGGCATCTCCTCAGCGGCAGAGGTTTTCCAGCAAGCCATCCAAGAGGTGAAACAGGGCATCCCCGGAGTACTAAATGTCAGCGATGACATCCTCATCCACGCCAGAGATAGACACGATACGTCACCTCGAGATAGTGCTCAACAGGCTGGAGGCTGCAGGGCTGACCATACAGTGGGAAAAATGCAATATCATGAAGGAAGAAATCACCTTTTTCAGATACGTGTTTAACAGCGCGGGAGTATCAGCCGACCCACAAAAGGTGGCAGACATCAAGGAAGCCTCCCCCCCAACAATACCCACAGAGGTGCGCAGCTCTTTAGGGATGGCGACATACTGTGGGAGATTCATCCCCATCCTGGCGACAATGTCCGAGCCGCTCAGAGAACTCACGGAATCCAACACAAAATGGGCCTGGAGCCCCGAGTGCCAGGAGGCATTTGAGTAGATCAAAACATCCATCTCAGCCGAGACAATGATGGCTTACTATGATCCCACATTGTCGCCAGAACTATACGTCGACACCAGCCCTATCGGCCACGGGGCCACCCTTGTTCAAGTTGCGCGGACAAGAGAGACAAAGCCTATTGCCTACGCGTCCCGCGCTCTGACTCAAACTGAACAAGGATACTCACACATAGAGAAAGAAGGCATCGCTGTACTGTGGGGCTGCACCCATTTCTACATATACCTATATGTACGGAAGTTCAGAGCATACACGGACCACAAGCCACTAATCCCCATATTCACAGGATCGTTCTCACACCCCCAGCCAGGATAGGGAAGTGGCAGTTACACCTGCAGCAATATGAGTTTGAGCTGAGGTACCAACCAGGAACCAGCAACCCAGCGGACTTCCTGTCCAGACACCCGAGAGCAGCCACCCCAGAGGAAGTGGATGTGGCGGAAGAAACGAGGAGCACATATGCCAGTTCGTGCACACCACGAAACCCAAAGCGGTCACCATCGAGGAAATCGCAGAAGCCACACAAACTGACCCCTGCTGTGACCTGATCAAAGACTCCGTCATATCAGGCGAGTGGAAATCCTTCCTCCGCAATGTACACAAACGCACACCCGAAGCAAGAGACTTCCTTACGGGCATGTTCCCAGTACGACAAGACCTATCAGTCACCAGTGAAGGACTAATGCTGAGAGGGGCATGGATCGTAATCCCCAACATCTTAAAGGACAGAATAATGGTTTAGAACAATTTTACTTAACCCCAAAAGTTCAACTCCCAAAAGTTCGACCCCCAATTTCCTGCATATATATATGTGGGGGGGTAAAGTATATAAAAAATGTATAGGGGTAAGGTGGGAGGCCTTGGGGGGTCTCCCCCCACATATATATTTGCAGGACATTTTTTTTTAAAAGGTTGAACTTTTGGGAAGTCGAACCTTTGGGTTCGGTAAAATCACTTAGATTCCAGAATAATAGCGCTGGCCCATGAAGGCCACCAAGGAATGGTAAGGACTAAAGCCAGAATCTGGCACCGAGTGTGGCTCCCACACATTGACACCAAGGTGGAACAACTCATAACAGCGTGCCTCCCTTGCCAAATAACAAGCGCCCCACCAAACCCCGAACCCAAACAGTCGGCAGAACGGGGATCATCAAGGTGGGATGCAATCAGCATCGCTTTTTGCACAGTCCAGGAAGGAACGTATCTGTTAGTGGCCATCGATGACTTTTCAAGATACCCAGAGGTAGAGACTGTGTGATCCACAGCAGCCGAATCAGTGATGCCGGCCCTCGAAAAGATGTTCGCTACCCATGGCCTGCCACATCGCATTAAAAGTGACAATGGACCGCCTTTCCAGTGTACAGAGATAAAGAAGTACCTGGATGAATTGAACATTCAATATCATCACATAACACCAAGATGGACACAAGCCAACAGCGACGTAGAAAGGTTCATGCGAACCATCAACAAGGTGCTACGCCTATCCAGGGCACACTACAGCCCCTGGATAGTGGACCTGTACAGATTCTTACGAAACTATCGGGTAACGCCACACAGCACCATAGGGCTGCCACAGTAGACATCATGTATGGGACAGTAATCAACTCATCCATCCCACACCACCCGAGCAGGGGCACAGACACATATGACAAGAATCGCACCCATCACAGGAGAACAAAGGCGAACGAACGCATGAGCATCAGAGGATGCACAGAACTCAGAATACCAAGTCGGTGACCACATGTTGGTGATGTGCAACCCCACGATAACCAAACTCGAAACACAATATGACTTGGTCCCCTGGACCGTAACCCAGAGACAGGGAACGATGGTGACGGCAGCACGAGGGCACCACCTGATCACCAGAAATGTCTTGTGGTTCAAGAAGGTGCCCCAACGAATGTGGACTGATGGGGGGAGGAAGCAGAGCTGCCGCTGGAGATTGGGAACCAACAACCCGAGGGAGAGCCAAACCTGAGGCACGAGACAGACGGACCACCGGATGGACCGGGTGAGGCGCCCCCGAATGAAGAAGGTGAGCCACAACGGGACACAGGTCTGGGGACAGCCCCTAGATGAGGGCACTATGCCCTAAGGATAGCACATAGAGCCCCAGAAAGGTTGAAAGACTATGAGTGGTAAAGTGACATTAGAAAGTGGGCAAAACTGTGCTGGACTAAAGTGCACAGTATAGTTAAAGTGTTTTGGTTACATACAGTTACAGAGAATTTTTAACTGTTAGAATTGTTGAAAAAAAGGACAAATATTATGTACGCCTCACGTCTCGCGAGCGCAGTGACATAAGGGGCCTAAGAATAAAGGGTCTGCCCCGCCACGAGCGAGGCAGTTCTGGGCACAACTGTTATTGAGCGTGTCGTGTGTGTGTTTTGCTCTCCCCCGGCCAGGCCTTCCATTCAGGGCCTCCTGCAGTCTCTCTTCCGCCGGTGCCCTGGCAGGAGAGGACTTAAAAAGCGTGAAGGAGACCGCAAAACAAATTTCCTCCTCTCCCCTGCCCTGTCACCCACTGTCTTTTCCGCCTTTCTTCCTGCATGTCTGGGGAAACAGCACAAACGCCATTCCCCACGATTTCACCCCCTTTCTCTACCGCGTGTCTTACTGCGTGCAAGGAGAACCCTGCAACTTCCACTTGCCTGCAGCACCCTTCTTCCTTAGCTCCCTCTCTCTCTCTGCTTTACTCCTGCAACTCAACTGTCCTCCGCCTCTAACTGTCCTTTTCATTATGCGTGCCCTCCATTTCTTCCTGTTCACGTCTTACACCATACGTTACAGATGAAGGCGCCAGTCTTCAATGGTGTCTCAACACGTCGATGAAAACAATGACGTAACATGCCACATTGATTAAAAGAAGCTGATGCAGCACGTCACTATCTTTGCATTTTCACTGACATTTTTATTTATTTAATTTATTGTTCATTTATAACACGCTTAATACCAGCGAGTGGTTTCTAAGCGCAGGATCGGGATTCGAACCTGCGTTGTGCAGTACCAAGCCCATTCTATTCAGTGTAGTCTTTGTTACAAGACCAGAGTGTTGCACCTGAGCTATCCTTCCCGGTCAAACCACTGAACATGCAGTAGCTCTATGGTGTACACATAGATGGTAGGGAGACAGTAATCACGGGTTGAATAGCAGGGAAATATTTACATTAGTATATACAAAGACACGGTATATCGTACAGTTTCATAAATTACCAAGGAGGGTGACATGGGATGGATCTGATACCCTTTCAAAGGGCCACGCAGTATAAATCGAGGCAATTATATTGAACCTATGTTCGACCAGCTGGACAAAGTAATAGTCAATGTAGGCCAAGGGGTAGACATTGATAGGCTAAAGTGAAGAAAGGTAAATAGTCTAATGGGACAGGTAAGTAGCTATCTGAGATAGGTTTAGGAAAAGGGAATCTCAGGTGGTTAGATACCCTGTTTTGAGGGACCTGGCCCCAGGATTCAGGATTGTTTGTGCAGGGGATTTAGAAAAAATGGAAACCTAGCTGGTAAGCAACAGAGCTCTGTAGACAGTGGATGCATCCAGTGGGTTACAGGTAGTGTGCAGAGGGCAGCAGAGATATCTGGAATAGATGGGAGTGTGGGTGAGATGCCCAAAAGGGTGAAAGTAGGGTTGAGGGGAGCAATCATTGATTGGTGAGATGTTCTTTATGGAGCAGCATTGGTAATGCAGGAGGTTTCTTTTGAACTTCCTCAAATTGGGATCTGTTTTCAGGTTGGAAGGGAGGCTCTTCCAGTGTTTGGTAGCTAGCATGATTAGGGATCTCCCTCCATCTCTCAAGCTTTTAGCCCGTTGTGTTGTCAGTGTGTTGTTCAGAGTGGATAGCACAGTTAGGGCTGCTCTTGTATAACATTTTGAAGGTGGGGCAAAGTGCCTTATGCATCCCAACTTGGAGCCATTTGGGGTTTTCCATAGCCACCCTCTTTTCTCATCTGCCAATACCCAGGTCATTGTTTCTCACTGGGTACAATGTCTCTCATCATCATCATAGCTTTATTCAGACCTGTTCCATAAAAGTATTAGTTAAAAAAAAGAAAATAAATAAAGTCAGTAAAATTGTTACAATTTGCGTACCATTTATACATGCTATCCATATTGATATAGACTCTCTGTAGATTACATAATAAAATATGACAATTCCAATTAAGCATAACTGTGGTCTTAAATAAATATTCAGAGGCAGTTACAGTGAGACTTTCAAAATAGGCAGATGTAGCAAATAATTCACACAATGGGATGGAAGGTTGTTATGTATCAGCCTGTATTTTCAAGCTGTTGCTAGAAACAGGCCAACAGCTGTGACAGTGTCTGTTTTGGTGGTGTCCCTGTTCATCTTATAGGCGCATTGCATAGTTACAACATCATACTTTCTAAACAGTGGGATAACCATTACCTTCTTAAATGTACAAGAGTGGGGCACCAATTAAGAAGTCCCTCACGTCTTCGCAGAGGTGTAGACACAATACACATATGGCTGTAAAACGGACGTTCCAATTCTTGGTAAAATTTGCAAATCGGTAAAATACCAGCACACAACTTCAGAGATAGTTGGTTTTGTTCATGAGATTCTAATGGAAATAGGCAGTGCTGAAGACAAAAGTCTTGCTTCATAAGGATATATTAATCGAACAATGGTTGACCACATCCCTTAGAGAACATATCTTCTGTAGCCCATAGATGATATGCCTCCTTAACTGTCTGTATATATGTATGATTTATTGCCTCAGTGTTATCCCACAGGGACTGTCAGACTATTGTCTTTAAGACAGATTGAACATGCCTGGCCCAAGGGCATATCGTGCCTATCGGGGAGGGTAATGCCCCTATCATAGCTCATGGTACGCAGTCAGTTCTGGAAAAGCCCCTATGCAAAGCCAGAGTATCACCTGTTTTAATTTTGCCATGTACTGCATGCCTGTATGTCAAGCTCCAAATATAGGGGAATATCTGCTGTACTGTTTGGTAGCAAGAGTAGTTTAAAAAAACGCCTTTTCCCCATTAATAAGCGGCTTAATGCTAGACAGTCCCCAGATCTCGGCTTCATGGTCTACTGCCGTGGTAACCTGAACCCTGTATATATTCAGGCTTGGGGTATTGCATTTCCCCCAGAGCGTTTTGAGAAAGATAATCTCCCTAGCCTGTCTATTTAATGCGATTACACTTTTTTCAATTTGTGGGCCCCCATAGACCGTTATATCCAAACGGCACACCCCAAGAGGTCAAAGTCGTCAGCACAATCTATCCAATCCCTCTTAGAGAAAATAGATAACTTCATTTTAGTCCTGTGGAAGGACGTGATTTTAGTTTTAGCACTGTTGATGGTTAGCCTTTTCTCCTTGCACGTGTTCGAAAATAGTGTGAATGCTTTCTTAAGCCCCTTGGAAGTTCTTGAAATTATACTAGTATTGTCAGCAAATAATAAACAAGAGATATCAATTTTAGATCGAGGAGAAAGAGGGATAGAGAGTTTGACAGTAGAAAAGTGAGAAAGTGAAGTAGGAGCTGTCTGTAGAAGGAAGTGGTGAGTGCACGCAGAAAAAACCTAGATTGTTTTGACTTGTTAGGTGTTTTTCATGTGTTGCTATGACTTCTAATGCTGAGTGAGGACTTTCCTGCCTTTTTCATGCCTTGCAATGACATGATAGGATTTGCTAAATGTGGTAGCTGAATTGTCCGCACCCATCACCAGCCTGCAAATCGAGGTCTCTGATAGGTCACCAAACTAACATGCTCAGATTCTACGTTCCAACACACAATACGCATACCAACGTCGCCATGCAAACATCGTAATTGAACACCTCTCCCAAGAGATATCAAACATCAGAACACTACCTCTCTATAACCAATGTACATACCACTACCCCGACCAACGCATGCTAGGACCATGACACTCAAGGCTCCTGTTCGGACACAAATACCTCTATGCTCTCGGCTCAGAAAACCTCCAAAATGACCCACATGCAGAGCTATGAGTATGCCCGATCTGCAGGTATCAACAGAACTGCAAATCCATCTAGCATTTTGCTTCCCTCCACACTAACCTAACCCACACTCTCTCTTTCAGATTCACCAGAGTACCTGGAGACCATGCACATGGAAGTGGAGGGAGCTATGAATCATATTTACATTTTATACATTGCATATATCATCAAACATCAAACCCTAGTACAAAGACTAAAAACCGAGATGGGCGTGGATGGGATTGTGCTAGATTGGATTAGTAACTGTACAGATGAATGAACAAAAGGGGCGGTAGATGGAAGACTCCACATGCACTAAATGCCATAAGTTGTACAGGGTACCCCAAGGATCCATTATCTCATGATGGCTGTTCAATGTATATGCAAGGCCCTCCATTGATCTAATTGATCCTTTCTGCCGACTCCTTTCACCTACCTACACCAGGATGCCTCACAGATTCTGCAGAACCTAGAGTCGGACAATAATAACATACATATTACAGACAGTCTGCAAGAATTCCACGATTGGAGTAACGATAATAATCTATACCGGAATGAGTGTATGGCTTCCACATGCCAACGTCGGGCTATGAAGCTTTCGGGCTGGTTCATAGTTTGGGTTGTCAACTAGACCTGTAAAAACGCATTGGGTATGATTTTAATAGGACTTAATTACATAAACTCCCTTTATGCAGAAATGCAGCCAGTTTTATACATCACACAACGCAGAAATTCAATACGTTTTCTAAGAATGAAATCTCACTTGACCTTTAATTACAATGAAGATGACAGTGCATTTTACCTTACAATGCTCCTTGGTCTATTGGTAATTAGTGTCCCCTTTTTCTCCCAGACCACCCACTCTGGGGGCTTAGCATGGAATAAACCAAAAGGAATTTGGGTATAGCACTGGAGATATATATTTAAATATACTCACTTCAAATGGTGCTTCCAATTTTGGAAGTCAACCTAGGCTCGCGCAGATTGGAACCCCAAACACAAAACACTCTGCTCACTCAGAACCATTTTATATTTCTAATGTTTTATTACAAAATCCTGAAATGCAAGGTTTGACGATTTTGGTTCTTTAGAAGTCTCCATCAGAGAACGCATTTTATTGATAGAAACTTTGAAAGTACAGCAAATTTTGTGAGAAAGAGAGTTGTGCTGCACAGATTTCTCAGCTGTTAGCTTTGTCATTTATATGAGATGGCCCGGCCAGAGATAATCACAATTGATTGTAACTGCACTTGTGGGTGCAATAGATTTTGAGAAATGTGTTTGTTTAGAAGCTGATATATTTTGGAAACCATTTTGGGAGGAGAATAAAACGTTGTTTTGAACTTTACTTTTAGATTGAAGAGCTAAGGCTATGTTTTGTGTGTAGGAGCAACTAGCAAGCATGTTTTGCAGAGATTTTCTGAAAAGCAACATCATTGTTTTGGAATCAATGCTAATATTTAATGGAATATATGGTGCAATGATAGTTATCACATTATTGGGAAGATCAACAAAGCATTGATGAATTATATAAATGGATTTTAGCGAATGGTAATGTTTAGGACTGGTATTTGAAAAAATACCAATAGGTTATTCTTGAAATCTTCCTGGACTAGTGAGTGAACAAAAAGATTTGAATGAGTTTTATGTTTGTTAGCAGAAACCAACAAATAAAAGCTCCTAGTGCCCCACTTGCCCTAATTTATACAAAGGGTTTTGTGTGTGGTCAAGCGCATGGAAGGATAGTTCAGTGACAACGTGCTCGCCTTGGAAGCAAGACGACACGGAGAAATACAGGTTTGATCCCTGTGTCCGCGCTTAGAAACCCCTGGGTATTAAGCGTGTTATAAATAACCTATCATATCATATTATCGTACAACAGGTGTATGCTTTTGGAAGGAAGTGGACAGAATAATTAATCACGGACTACATTTCTCTGTTTTTTTCACGGGTGGCTTATAAGAATGTTATGTTTAACTCTTGAGAAGACCTTTTCTGAAAAGTAAAGCTTTCAGAGAGGTGAGATAAAATAAATAGTCACAATGAGAAGCCCAAGGGAAATAAGTATTTGTATAATCTTCAAATTGAAGTGAGTCTTCAGGGCAAGAGGTCAGACAATCACCATGGTTACAATACATGTCAATCTGTACTCTCTATGAGATATGTGCCACAGTGAATTTTGTGGTTATAATGCAGTGCATGCTGGGACATATAAACACTGCCAGATATCACCCACAGTGACTTTTGCTGCCCTAACACAGTGCATGTTGGGACTTGTAGTCTCTGACAGATTTCACTGATTGTGAGTTTTGTGCACGGTGAGGGGTCCTGTCCATGTAGAGTATGGTTGCATGGTTGGGCCATTAAGGGTCACGTTGAAGACCCTCTTCTCCGATGGTGCCACTGTCCAGTCCAGCAAGTGAGTGGGATTTTTCCTCGGAAATACATTTAAAGCATGAAAAACAAAATTGAGGTGTGCCGGTGTGGTGAGGCGCTGGGTTAGAACTAAATTTGAAAAGACAAACTAAAGTCAATGCGACCCTTACAAACCAAATAAGATTGGGTTGCTGCACGAAAGAGGGACCAGCAGTCACCTCAAAAACTGCTAATAGATACAAACACTTGAAAATTGTCACCTCTAAATGATTGCGCAAATTGAATATGTAACTGGACAACAAATAAAGTGAAACAAAGAGTCCAAAGCAATAGATTCTTCAGTCAAAAAAAACGCTGTTGAAACAGATTTTATGAGTTGATGCAAAAACAAGACTGCCGACACGTGTTTCGACCCAAAACAAAGGGTCCTTTTCAGGCAAGACTGTGGTGTTGGTATGATTCATATACATTCCAATACAGCAAAATATTATATAAACATGCCATAAGGATAAGAACATTTGAAATATAAACAAAATTAACCAGCAGAGGAAGAAGAGGAAGAAGAGGGGGCCAGAGTTAAAGAAGAGAAATACAACCAAGAAAGAAGAAAGCCCATATGGACATTACATCATGTCAAAAGAGCAAAGCAAACATTTCAATGTGAAACATATTCCAAGTAAATAAGGAGTAAATAAAAAACATTTGATGTGTTACCATATGTTGTCGAGCCAAAAATCGCGGTCAAAGTGTCCATATGTGAATGTCCATACAATGAAAACCAAAAATTATGTAAAAAAGCGAGAAAACACCATAAGCCTGAATCCTAGGTAAATAAACAACTGATACATTTTAACAATTTATTAATCCCATGTACACGCATAGTGCAAAGGTAACAGATTATTGTGCCAAGGATCAAAATGCTCATCCCTCATGCGCCTCATGGTGGTAAAATGTATTATTACATTGTCACCCGTGTGTGATATAAATGTTAAAATGAATAAATGTTTTACCATATGTTATTCAAACTGAGTTGGAAAACCCAAGTCCTCCTTAGGGGCAGATATTCTAAAGTAGTTGATTTTCCTCAAGAATATAAACGGCAAATAACTGAAAAATACATAAACAAAGAAACCCAAGACATGAGTTGTCTTGACAAGAGATCGACATATGACTTAAATGGGTTGTCAAAAATATCCAAATGCGAAAAAATAATGGACAGCGATACCTGAAGCAGTCTCTGTTACTGATACATTGTGGTACATTCCCAGAACATGGGAGTTTGTTCAAACATTGCAACTGCCAAAAAAAGACAATGCATCAAAACCCAATTCCGCAGGTAGGTTCGAATAACATAAATATTTGTAAGAATCAGTCTAACAGTGAGATACTCTGAAAGTACTGTCAAGCCCATACCTGTAAGTTCAGGGGCTGGTTCCCCAATGTGGCCAGAGTACAAACGCTTCACGAAATCAGTGTTGTGCAGTTCATTCCTTCCATGTGTTTACAGAAAAGAACCTAAAAATGTGTCACGTGACTCAGTCATGTGGTTAAATTTAGCGCAAGGAATTATGGTAATGGTAGTCCTTGTATTAAGTAAGGCAAGCGCTTGCATCTTGTTTGTGCCCTAGACAATGTCTACATGTGTTAACACAACTATTAAATATTAAATAAAAGTCTAATGCATAATAAGCTGTAATGGCAGTGTGCATGCAAAATAAAAATAAAAATAAAAAAAAAATTTAAATTGAAAAAATTGAAAAATCAAAAATCTCTGGAATGTTTAATGACTGTGAGGGACGGATGAGCAATTTGATATTGGCAAAGATTCCTGACAGTCTGGGTTGTTTAAATTTGACTACATGTAAATACATGGAAACAAACAAGGAATAATGAAAATGCAGTTGCTGCAAGTATAGGAAATATGCACCAGCATTTGTATAAAGCATTACAAAAATACATTTAGTTCCATGTCCGTGTTGGGACCAAGACTGGTACAACGAAGTTTGGCGATGGTGTGTGCCTCAAGCTGACGTAAAAGTAATTGACTGTCCCCGCCTCTTAGGTGGGAATGCGCTTGAATGAGCCTGATGAACTTAAGATCTTTTACTGAATCCATTTGATGATTCTGTTGCCAATGCATGGCAAGTGGCAGCTTCGAATCTTGGCTCTTCAGGTGTGCAAAATGTTCTCGAATGCGGACTCGCAGTTCTCTTATAGTAGGACCAACATATACTTTGCGGCATACGCATAAAATGGCGTACACCACAAATTTTGATTTACAATTGATAAAATCGGAAATGTGAATTGACAAACCATGGTGGCAACTGAATGTATTTTGGATAAGAGCATATTGGCAAAAATTGCATAGACCACATTTGAAAAAACCAACAGGTTTGGGTGGAAGCCAAGTTAAAGGCTGTGCATGAATAGACTTTGGTTGTAAGAACGAAGGGCAGAGTTTGTTGCGCAATGTTTTGTTACGAGTAAAGATGAGTTTGGGTGTAGCCGAGACATAAGGCAAAAGGTCTGGGTAAAGTCTCAACAAATGCCAATGTTTGCTTAACAGGCGATAGAGCATGCAATGGTCTTCTGAATATTTCGTTATGAACTGTACATACTCCAGACTTGGTCTGGTGGGTTCTGTATTCGTAACCAACGTCTGATCCTGAGTGAATGTCTTGATACGGTTGAACCCTTGCTTAATGCATTGACTACTGTATCCACGTTCATGGAACCTTCGCCTAATCATGCGACACTCAGGTTGAAAAGCCATGTCAGTACTGCAATTACGTCTCGCACGATAGAATTCTCCAAATGGGATGTTAGAGATGACAGATTTTTTATGGCAGCTGGAGGCATGCAACATAGCATTAACTGCGGTGGGTTTCCGAAAGGTTTGAGTTTGTAGTTCACCATTCACAATGTTAATCTGAAGATCAAGGAATTCCATAGACTGAGAGCTCACATGTCCAGAAAATTCTATGCCAAAATTATAACGATTAAGATATTCAGAAAAATCAGCAAAGGACGAATACGTCCCATTCCAAATAACCAGGACGTCATCTATGTAGCGTCTCCATACTATGAGATTCTGTTATTTGGGAGGTCTGTGTATATGTGGTTGTCCTAAAAAAAAACATGAATAAGTTAGCCAAAGAAGGGGCATATTTCGCGCCCATGCTACTCCTTTTGTCTGTAAATAATATTGATTGTTAAACAAAAACTGGTAATGTGCTAACGTGAAATGCAAGAAATCTTTGATCATGTAAACATGTTGACTGTGTGATGCTGAGTGGTTGCGAAAAGTGTAATCAATGGTTTGAAGAGCTAATCGATGTTGTATCGATGTGTACAATGCTTTAACATCAAACATGGCTAGAAGATAATTGGGGCACCATTTTAACTGATGTAAAATCTCCAATGTTTGAGTGGAGTCTCGCAGGTAGGCTGGTAATGCTGGTACAATATCCTTGATTGCAGAATCAATGTACTGGGAAAGTTCCTCAGTGGCCCATTCTAAGCCACTCATAATAGGTCGTACCTGGGGTAATGTTGTGTATGCCATATGAATTTTGGGCAGAAAATACATTGTAGGAATGACCGGATTAGGTCTGTAAAGGAAAGCCTTCTCCTCATCTGTCAGTGTCCCACGTTAGTGCCAGTCATATAACAAAACTTTCAATTCAGATACCGTCTCTTTGGTAGGGTTGCCAGGTAACAATAGATAACATCCAGGAGTGCAGTATTTAAAATGACAATATTACCACCTTTATCGGCTTCTTTAATGACAATACTGGTATCCTCAGCAAGATTTTTAAGAGCTGCTTTTTCGGAAAAAGTGAGATTGCTCTTGGTTGACTGAAACTGGGAATGATCTATTTGTTTGTGAGTGACTGCCTGATAAAAGGTGTCTATAACAGTAGCATCAGTAATAGCTGGTACAAATTTGGATCTGGGTTTGTGCTTCATCATTTCAAAATTATGTTGGTGAATGCCTAATTCCTGTTGTAAGACATTGGAGGTGCTTGCAGTATCAACATTAAGTGACATGAGAAGTCGTTTGTCCATATGGGCTTTTTTCTTTCTTGGTTGCATTTCCCTTCTTTAACTCTGGCCCCCTCATCTTCCTCTGCTGGTTAATTTTGTTTATATTTCAAATGTTCTTATCCTTATGGCATGTTTATATAATATTTTGCTGTATTGGAATGTATATGAATCATACCAACACCACAGTCTTGCCTTGTTTTGGGTCGAAACACGTGTCGGCAGTCTTGTTTTTGCATCAACTCATAAAATCTGTTTCAACAGCGTTTTTTTTTGACTGAAGAATCTATTGCTTTGGACTCTTTGTTTCACTTTATTTATTGTCCAGTTACACATTCAATTTGAATAGGATATTTACCATTCACTTAGGGCTGCGCAATCATTTAGAGGTGGCATTTTTCAAGTGTTTACATTTAAAACATGTTTCATTTCCCATGGTAGCTTGAGAACTGAACAGAGAGAGGGAGAAGGAGAAGAAGAGGGAGAGAGAAGGAGCGTGAAAGAAAGAAAGGTGGGGCAGAGGGAGAGAGACAGATACAGAGGGAGATTCTGTACATTACAGCCACATACAATAAACTTCAAATGTACTGAATACTGTGCCAAGAACCTTGCTTTTGCATGCAATCTTGGGTGTCCTTACAGAATCTGATGCCTGCGGCTTTAGAGTTGTGACCTGTGTGCCCTTCGGGAGGGTGGAGCAACCAAGTGGCAGGTTGTCAAAACCTCATTTAGTTTGGGTGCAGAAATTGCCAGAGTTCAACTTGAGTGAGGTTCTACAGTTAGAACCAAGAAGGGAGCAAATTTCCATCAATGGTGAGCAAGATAATGCAGTATGGCCTTTTAAGGTCGGGAAGGACACCACAAAGGCTATCTGCATGCTAGATACAAGACACAGATGGGCTTTGACAAACCAAAGTTTTCATAAAAAGTAACTAAACTGTTACCCAATTTCAAGTGAACGTCATCATTTGGAGCTCAAACTAAACTGCACGTTACACTATAATGTAGATACTAGGTTTTATTGACTCAAGGCCCACAAATAATGTATGTCTAGGGACAAGACACATGCACGTTTTGTAGGATGTTTTAATTGGATGACATCTAATTCAGGGGAACATTCCACCGACCCCAAACCAGGCAGGCACCATTTATCTTTAATTAAACCAACTTCTTTTTATTACTCTGGTACCCCCAATTTAATAATAATTATTGCTTATAGCTTCCCTCCCCTTTCTGGTCAAGAAACACACAGGGTTGCACAGAAGGTACATTCATTAACCCTATAGAAATAAATGAATCAATTTAAAGAAAAACACATTACAGTTCCATTAAATCTAATTGCAAGGATGAAAAATAATCAACATACTAGTCACCTCAGTGTTCAATGCTACAGTTATAGAACTAGAGACTGTTGTAACACATACACACCATATGCATCTATACATTTAATTCACCCCGAGCGCACCTCCACCATGAAAAGAATGCACAAGAGTTCAAGATGAATCTTTCATTTGTTAAAAAGCAAATGAACTCAAAGCACTCTGCTTATCCAATTCTCTCTACTTCCCCTTTATTCAAAATAAATACCACCCCTTACTCAATAGACGTCAGAATTTCAGCAGTATTTTATTAAACTCAATTGCAATAAACTACTGGACCTTCAAATATGTAAATGGCTTGTAGCAAGGAAAATGCATGTTGAACATGTTTGTAGGCTAAATTCCCTTCAGTAATGTTTCTGTTTTTTAATTGTCGTGCAAAAGCGTACGTTTCTCACTTTCAATGGGCACCTAAAAAGTGAGAGAATGGTAGGAAATAATCACCCTCTGGTCTGTAGCAAATGAGCTTTAACAGAAATGTTCTGCGTGATGCTCTAGCCAGGAATTACTTTAATTATCTTCCTTTTCTAGGTTTCCACACAGTGAGATGTCCATATAGGTACCTGGTAATTCTTCCATGCTAGGCGTCATTAGACAGAGTAAGAGTGAGGGTATCTCACTGTAGACACACAATGGACCCAGTATATACAATATTTCTTTTTCAGAAGCGCATACAAATCTGAAATGTTCCCTACCTTCACAGGAATGCACAAACAATGTATATGTTCCCACTCCTCATTACTGTCGAATCACAGGGACAGGATTTTATCTAATTCCCCTATAGTACCACTCCCCTCAGGATTATGTCTCCTTCATATTATACTTACATATGAATATCTTTCTGGCTGGATCACAGGCAGGTGGACACCCTCTTAAGGATTGGCCCAATTCTCCCCCTTTAGGAACGGGTGGGTATCAGTCAACAAGATGGGATCAGCTTTCCTCCACAGCCTGTCTGCTATTTCTTCCACTCAAGAAGGTCTGGGGCTTTAACTCCTGATAGGCCTCACCTACAGCCTTTGCAAATAATACCAAATGGGTCCAAAAGGAGAGCAATCTATTCCTTCTCCTTCATGTTGTTATCAATTCTTCTTTCTTTCCATTAGTCAGTGAGTGAGTGAGTCTGTCAGTGTCTGTCCTGAGTGTTTGCTGACTCTTATATAGAATTGTAACCCCACCTTTTGAGGTGTTTATACTTTCCTCAATCTAATTGGCTATATGTGATATATGTGACTAGACAGTGTTCCAAAAGTTGCATCATAGTAGACATATCCCTGCACAGTTGTTGGGCATATTAATGAAGAGGGTTGTTGTTACGCTCACCTGGTATCCACAGGGACGCCACCCAGCCGGGTTACTCGCTGGTATGCTTCTCAGCTTTGCCCTGATGTGGTCTGCGGGGAAGGTTCTGCCTGAAAAGACAGGAGGACTGTGTTCAAGACTGACCGACTCGGGTAAGTATCGTCCCTCCACACCCGTATGATTTCAGTCCCTCTGGAGCCCTCTCCTCACCTTGTGGTAGAATTAGGCGTGCTCTCCGTCCTGCCTTCTTTGCAGGGGCGCGTTGTCTTTCATGGGAGATTGCGTTCCAGTTACATCATTGACGCCAGCCCGTTTGATATTGTTCAGGTAAGTCATATTGCTTTTCTTTTGTTTTGTTGCTATCCTGCATGCCTTTCTTTGTTTAAAATGTCTCTTTTTTCTCCCTTAGGCATGCGGAGCTTCAGCGCGGTAAATGATGGCGCATTAAGAGCGCTATGATGCGGTAAGTAAGCACTATGCGCAGTGCTGCAAAGTCTTGCCTTTGCTAACCTGTGTTTTCCTTCCTTGTAGGTCGCAGTGTTCTTCAGCACGAGTGGAATGTCCGGAGTGGTGCCAGCCGAGAGGCGACCAGCCAGGTAAGCCTTTTGAGCAGTTCGTAATTTGTAAATGTCTCTACTGCTTTCTTTAATGTTGCCTCTATCTTCCTCTTTCAGGTTGTTCTGTCCGGGAAGCGTGCAGATTCGAGGAAACTTTTCTCAGTAGCTGCGAGTGTTTAAAGATGAAGACTGCAGGTAAGATGCTGCTGCTAATGATGTTCCTTTTGTCTCCTTGCAGGTTCTGCTTCTCCGAGGTTCGAGGGAGTAGCTGGACACAGTGAGCATCACGTTGCAAGCTGCAAAGTAACACGAAGCGTGTTGTCCTACTCGGGTGTGGTTTAAATAGCCCCAACAAAATAGTCCAGGTAAAGTAGTCCCTAGGCTACCACACCCAAAACACTAGACCGCATAGTTTGGTTCTTAGGAACCAAGCTATGTGGATGCCTCCATGTCGGCTGACAATACAATAAAGTAGTTCCCAAGCACATTGTCTTTCATGGTGTATGAGCCTGGCGCCATAGGCGCAAGGACTGGCCCCATAAGGGCTTTTGAAGAGGATGCCAGGCTCTAGAGGCCCGAGTCCTGACTCCACCTGGCCAATGGGTTTTCCAGAGGGGGGTTTGGTCGTGACAGTTGTCTGATGGGAGTAACTTCTAAACCCAGTTTCCCTTACATATAAAGTGATGTCATCTTAGGGATTTCTTGCATTAGACTTTGGAACATTCTGAAATAGCAATTTCCACACATATGACCACTTTACTAATAGGCTCACCAGATTTCTCTCTCTGGCACAAATCAAACAATGCAATTCTTAATAGCATGAATGGGCACTGACTTATAGATATTTCCATTTAACTCACTTCCATATTTATATATCGCCAACTTATTTTCCCATCTCAAAGTAATGTGCGTGGCCCTGTGGACGCTATGATATATAATTCACTGCATGCGCCATTTCTCTGCCTCAAAATGAAAATTTGCATAATTTGCATAATTAAAAAATCACATTAGAAAAACTATTTTTCATCACTAAATAGAGCATTTTAAGCTGAATAGTTTACAAGAAGAATTACTTTGCTGTGACCTTCCATTTGGGAGATATCACCAGAAATATGAATCCAAAGCCGTTTTTTAATGTAAAAGATTGCAGTCAATAACAGAGCATCTGGTGTCTTTAGTTCTTTAGCTGTTAGTTCAGGGCTAGAAGTAAGGATTTATAACCCAGTGCCTGCCAGTTGATGAGGTATTTTTAAGATTGAAGTTCTCTGGGTTTCATGACTTTTGTCCTGCCACTCTTGGACAGTTACGGGTCTATTAGATTTTCAAATAATACTTTATTTTTCTTGGCATCAAGATTCCTTCTTTCGAGAGAGGCCTGGGAGATGGACATCTCAGATTAGTCCACGGAGATCTACTAATCAAGCTGACCGCCCATTTGTTATCTTAAGCCCATCATACACAGATTCAACCCATAAAAACACTGCTTAAGATTGATAGGAGGTCCAGCCTCCCCATGACTAAGTTGAAGAGGCTGTCTTATCATCATGGATCCATTCTCACCAGTTCATCTCCGTGAGAAAGCATGGGCTCTGTTTTCACATCTCATTTTGGGGGAGGTGGCATGAGCAGAAAACAGATATCAGAGTTCTGTTTGGGCTTCATTTAATTTTGTGCCATTCACTATTGCAGCTTTTAAATATATATTTTCCTGTTCATCTTGATCTTAAATCTTTCATGAATACGGCAGTTCATCCATTGCACTGGCCTATCAACTACCATAAAAGGTCCACATTTTCACATCAGTAGGTTTCATAACTCCTGGTTTCTGTAAAGGAAATAAAAACATACAGCAGCAAAGGATGCACATCTGTTCTTCTCTATCATTTTACAGTTGCCATGATTTGTTTCCTCCTCTTAAACAGTTCTCCTTTTTAATAAGGGTTGCAGGATGTGTTCTTGTACTTGAGATGTTTATCTCTGGCATTGTCAGTTATAAAGTGCTAAAGTGGTATTAGAGCTAATGTTGAAAATGTAAACAGTTTTGGACTCAGTCTTGTGACCAGGTTTGTAATTTTATGAAGCTTGTTTATTTGTAATTGTATTCCAAACTTTATTGGTGAAAATAAAAATGATACAACAGAAAAGAAAATGTAAACAGTACTTAGAAATTCAGTGTGGAGTATTTTGTAGCAGTACTTAGTGATTCAGTCTGCTGCATTTTTAGTAGTGATTTTTATTCAGGCTGGTCATCATAGTAGTAGCGTTTTTTTTTAACCTGGTCAATTCAAAATGCCTCCAAAAAAATGGAAACACGTTGGACAAGTTCACCCGAAAGCAAAGAAATCAAAATTACTGTGAGCCAGTGAGACAACCGAACAGTGTGAAAAAGACATGGAAACAGCCAGTAAGTACATCAATGGCCGCAGAGACCACAGAGCAGCATGAGACCCGACTTTCCGGAAAGCGAAAAGCTACCTTAAGGTATTTCTAACAAACAATGCCTATGAGAAAATGTAATCCCTGGCAACGCTGGGTATATGAGCTAATTTATTAATGAAACAGAAATAATGTAATCAATTTAAGAATAACCAAATTATGCATCTATGAAATTGTAATGTCAGTAGTAACTACAATTAAGAATAATCAATACACTAGTCATCTCAATATTCAATGCTAAATTTACAGGACTAGGGACTTTTGTAACACACACATCACCATGCATACATTTGGTTTACCCCGAGCGGACATTCACCATGTGTTAACACTTGCAACTGATTACAGTCCATTCTGGTTGAGGTCACAGAAGCACAATTTTGTCAATGTATCATCGCAAATCGAACCACCGACATGAGTGAAACACCATTATTTGGGCCCAGATCATTATTAGCAGTGCTAATAATGATCTACACCCGGCAACCTTTTATTAAATGGAAAACAGTCCAATCTCAGATGAAAAGCACAGCATTTCCTAAGAGTGTTAAAATCGAATTGAGGCCTGCTGGTGTTTGTTTTTATTTTTTACAGAACTGAGAATCAGCTTTGTATGAATAAAAATACAGAGATATTAAAAATATAAGTCTGACAGGAGTTTGATTACAAAGAAACATTATAATATTGCCCTGTTTTGTGGAAATGAAAAAGCAACAGAGAAACGGAAGAAACGCTTCATTTGTGAATAGAACAGCAGCTTTGGGCCTACAAGGTAAAACTGCAATTCCTTCCCCCAGCATTTAAAGGAGGTGGTTGTTTGCTCCCAATGAAATGCAGCCAGCTGTTCTCTGGACCAAATGGTTTGCTTTTGTTCTCCAAAAAATAGGCCTTGTAGAGGAAGACAAACATCTTATAAATACACAGAAAAATTCAGAGCAGCTGTGTCCTCTCAAATAACAACAATTTCCTATCAGCCAGGGGATGGAACTCCACACCTCCAGAGATTTGGGGCCTCATCAGTGGTTGGACCGAGTGGCAAAAATGCATTGGTAATGCTATTACCGGTGCATTACCGCTCCGACCAATCCCAGGTTTGGGTGGAAAGCTGGAGATTTACCTCCAGCTTTGAGCTGGAGGTAAATCCCTCCAGCTTTGAGCTGGAGGTAAATCTCCAGCTTTCCGCCCATTTTTGCCGCTATTACCGCTGGCGGTAATAGTTATTTATTTATTCATTCATTTTGCATTTGTTAGGCGCTTATACAACCAGTAAATTGTGTTTCAAAGTTCCTACAGGGCAACAGGAATGGAACATGGGATTGAGAACAATATATACACTGGAGGATAGAGATGACCCTACTAGGCCTAGTGAGTATTCAGAGCATGCAAGTGAAGAGAGGGAAGAGGGGAAGCAGGAGTGGGGGGTAAGTGCTGGAGTGTCCGTGCTCGCGGGTGAGCAGCAAATGTAAGTACCAAGTATAGTAAGTGCCAGGGAGCATTGGGCTGCAATAAGTAGGTATGTGCATGCCTACAGTGGCGCAGGCCAGTGGGTGCCGAGGCAAGTGCTTTGTGTAGGCAGAGGCTGAGGTGATTGGGTGTGGAAGGTCAGGGCTCCGAAGGACACATCAGGGCCCTGGTCGCCAATCACAGCGACTGTGAGATTATCAGAGGAGGGACGAAGGGAAGGAGGAAGTGAAAAGGAAAGTCTTGAGGAGCTTCTGGAATTTGAGGAGGTTTGGCAAGACAAAGAGGAGGTGAGAGGCCGTTTCAGAAGAGGGAGCCAGCTGAAGGAAGAGATCAGCCTCCAGCCCCCTGTTTAGCAAAACGCTTTACACACAAAGAGTTGTTAGCAGAGGAATGTAGGGGTCTAGAGAGAGAGTATTTAACTGGAGCAAGTTGCAGATAGCGTGGTATCCGGACCCAGACAGCTTTGTGGATGATACTGAGGGATTTGAATTTAATCTTGCCTAGAAACACTTATGCACAGGCGCGTTATAAATGCCACATCATATCATATCAATCCGTGGAGCAACAGGGAGCCAGTGAAGAGTTTTTAGGGCAGGAGATATGCGGTTCCTGGGCAGGAGGTCAAGGATAAGTCTTACTGCCCTCTTCTGGATTAACTGCAGGAGTCGTAGAGAGGAAGAGGGTAGATTCAAGAGAGGGATATTACAGTAGTCAAGCCTAGAGAGAACTAGGGCTTGGGTAACATTAAGCTTCTAGGGGAAAGTGAGAAAAGGAAGACATTCCTTTGAGTTCATAGTGGGCTTCTTGGCAATGTCCTGAATGTGAGGGAGAAAGGAGAGAGAGGAATCAAAGATGACTCCAAGGTTTCTGGCTTTAGATGAAGGAGAAGGGGGAGAGCCCAGAGAGGATGGCTAGAGTGAGGTGAAGAAAGAGGGATCAGGGGTACCAATAGGACTGGATGGCAGATAGGCATTCCGGGATGATGGAAGAAGTAAGAGGGTCAGCGGGGAGTTTGAAGAAAAGTTATGTGTCATCTGCATAGCAGTGGAAGTTAAGAGACAAAGTGAAAATGAGCAGTGACAATGGGCCAAGATACGTGTTAAAGAGTGATGGCAGAGGTTCGAACCCTGGGGGACACCACAGGTGAAGAAAGAGATAGGGGAGGAGAAGGTGCCCAGAATAACCTGGGATGGACGGTCAGTAAGGAAGGAGGTCAGCCAGTCCAGTGCCCACACAGAGATGCCCAGGGTATCATGGAGCCATTTTATGAGGACTCATAACAAATGGGGAGCCCTATGGACTCATAACAAATGGGGACTAACTGCACCACCACAACTCGGGATCCGGTGCAAATTCCACCACCAAGCAGAATCCCTTTATTAGTGCTGAACTGCAAAAGACAAGCAAAGAGGAAAGAGTTATTAATTGCTATCCATTTTCCCACCTTTAAGTTGCCCATTGAAAATGGCAAATGTACATATATGTTTGTTAATGCAATGGAAACACCATTGAAGGGAATCTAGCAAGTATTAATTTTCATTTGGTAAATGATTCACATGTGGAAATGTTAAATCGCTTATCTTTAAATTGAGTTTTCTAGAACACTGTTTGAAATTCTGACATGGCCATTTAGTGTGGGGGAGGTTTATTTTTCAAGGAATAAGAAATAGAGAGATTTAGATAAGCAGGGGTGCTCTGATTTAATTGTGTTTTTACCAAATGAAAGCTTTATTCTGGATCCTCATTCACCGAGTTTAGCAGGTCCTGATTTTCCCAATGCGCTGAATTATAAGGGTTTTGTTGTGTTAAGGTTACTCACCTTAACTGCACTGCAACTAAAGTATTTTCTTGAATTTCAAGGGTTTTGCTATACCATTGTTTTCAGCACCGCTGTCCATGGCCTTCGGCGAAACCAGTGGACACAGCTTACGGCTGCGCCAACTGTATATTTTTTTCGGTGCCACTGGCACACCGTTTGGCTTTGCCCACTTTATATTTACTCGGCACCACTGGCCACTGCCTATGGCAATGGACAGTGGACACGGCATTTGGCCATGCCCACTGAATATTTTTTCAGCACCACTGTACATGGCCTTCGCCCTTGCCCATTGTATATTTTAAAACACTAAATGGCCACTAACCATGGTCTTCGGCCATGGCCTGCTGCCATGCCCACCGTATTTTTTAAACCACACCCTACTCAATCACCATGACATCCGCCGTGCCCACTCTCAATATTTTTTAACACTACAGCCTTGAGCCATGCCTGCATTCTATTTTTTAACACTAACAGGCCACGTGCCCACTTTATATTTTAAAACACTACCAGGCCTTCAGCCGTTTAAAACACTATCAAGCCACTGGCTATGGCGAGTGAATTTTCGGCCCTGACATCACTGTAGCTGTGAAAATATAGAATTATTTTGTGTATATATCTATTTTTCTATAACTGTGGGTACATTAAAATTAACTACAGATACCCTTGGTTATACCCTGGGTTATTTGTAGTCATTAAATCCGCGGTTATCAGGAACAATGGTGAAAAATAAAAAATGCTTCCCTGTCCTCCCAGATCCTCATCAAGGGCCCCCCCTCATGTGTGCCTGCTCGCCCCACTCCCCTGATGGCCTCTTCACCTCCCTTGCACTCTCCCATTCCCCCCACAACACTCGTCATATCTGTGATGCAGTTTCAGTTGAAATGTCGCGGAGATGCAGTTATACCCCAGGTTATACCCGTGGGTATGTGAAACATTTTTGAGCCTCGTGCTGCAAACTTGTTCCCTGGCCCCCCTCCAGCTCCCAAATTTCACTTGGTGTTCTCTCCCCCATCCCCACCTCAGCCTGATGGTATTTGCATGTTTTTCAACCTTTGTTTTATTTTCCGATACCCAGGGATATAACCGCGGCTATGACTTGCATCGAGAAAAAAAAGATGGCGGCTGTTTGATTTATAAACACCCTAAACGCTCTGATACTCAATGTATCTGGGCAGATATAGCTATTTCTTTTGTGCACAGGGGCACCCCTTTCTCCGTCAATTAAGTACTAGATGGAATAACCCCAAACCACGAAGGCTCACAAGTAAACGCTCTGTGCCCAAGTTGTTTCAAACCTGGTCCAAATCTGTCCAGCGGTTTTGGCTGTGTGGTCGAGCAAAAATTGACCTTTTTGCCTATGAGAATTTGTATGGAGGACTAGGCCGAAAGTGCATTTTTTGTTTTCTTAATAACTTTTTTATTTTTTTAAAGAATCCGTCACACGAGTCAAAACTTATTAGCAATTCATTTTTTCGATTCTGTATGTAACTCCGACTCACCTTAAGTGTAGGGCAGTGGCTGCCGCCCTATACTTAAGGTGAGTCGGAGTATATATATATATACATTATATATATATATATATATATATATATATATATATATATATATATATATATATATATATATATATATATAATATATAGTGAAAATAACCTTGCTTAAGAGAGCGTTAAGGTGATCAGATTTAACGCAACAAAACAAAACCCATGAAATTCAGCAATCGCATTTCAAGCAAGTCCACCTTAACGATGTGCACCCTGTTAAGCAGCGTATGGCCCCAATGATGAGATTACATCAATTGTGACATTACTCATTCCACCTCCTGCCTCCATTGACAAGAAACTATGCCTGCCTCATTGAACCGACATTTGTTAAGTCCCACCTAAATGCAGGATCTAGGTAAGGTCTCCAGACTGAAACTTAGCAACGTTTCCATGCCGCACTACTGCTCTGCCTCAATGCGAAAAACTAGTGCTGCAGTATTGCCAATTATCACTATCACCCACAGGCCAAAGGTTAACACCTTAGTATTGCCAAATTCCAGTAATGCTCCCATATCACATGTCAGCACTGCACCATTATCAAATGTTATCCCTGCTGCAATGTCAAATGTTACCAATGAACCCATAAATATCAAATGCTATCTCTGCTTCAATGCCAAAAATCAGCCCCACTGCAAAACCAAATCTTATCTCTGATGCAATGGCAAATGCAGGCAATGTACCCATATCAAATGTTATCTCTGCCTCAAAGTCTAATGTCAACTATGTTCCCCTGCCCAATGCCAGCAACCTGGGCCCTGTCTTACCTATCAACAACATCACCCCACCACCCCACAGCGCTCACTCTCCACCGTCTCTCACAACCTAAACCTAGCCTTAATCAACGCCCGCTCGTTGACCGCACAAGCGCAAGATATCCGCAACCTTCTAACCGTGAATAACCTAGACACCCTAGACATTACCGAAACCTGGTTGCAAACAGCATACAGACCTTTGCTTTCTCTCGACCTCGACAGGATATACAACCATAATATCTTATGTCATCATCTCACCTCCATTGCTGCCTTCTCACAGGAAGCTGCTGCCTTGCTCGAAGGAAGAGTGATGAAAGTCTTCTACGACAATGCCTGTGCCTCACCCTCCCCATTAGCTTTGGGGTTCCCCAATCGATCCTGTGTTTCACCCAGGCTCTACAACATTTTTACAAAGCCCCTCTTTGACTACCTGGACTTGCTCCACATAGCTTATAGTAACTATTCTGACAACACACAGATTCTCCTGCTGCTCTAAGGTACCTACCACAAAGATTCTGCCTCTCTCAGTTCCACTTATGCCACCATCCAAGCATGGATGGTGACCCACGGCCTATGCCTCAACGATGAGAAAACTGAAATTCTCATTGTAGGTCCATCAGCTGCACTAAAAACGCTCAACTCTCAATACTCCAACTTCAACATCGAAGGATCTGTGATCCCTGTCTTCTCCTCAGTAAAAACACTGGGAATCTACCTTGATGCCACTCTTTCCCTAACACGCCAAGTAAGCACCATCTCCTCTGCAGCAGCTTACTCAACAAAACTACTCAATTCCACCAGACCCTTCCTATCGACCGACAACTGCCCAACGGTTGCACAGGCAGTGGTGGGTGCCAGACTAGACTACTGCAATGTCCTCTTTGCGGGCACGTCAACTCAAAATCTAAAAAACCTACAAACTATCCAAAACAATTCCTTACACGCTTCCCCCAATATCCTATGGTCAGATCACCTCTCGGCCGCCTGCAGAGCTGCCCTTTGGCTGCCCATCAATGAAAAATCAATATTCAAGACCCTTTCATTCACCCACAAATGTATCTCAGACTCAGCCCCACCGTATCTGACCCAGAAAATCGCCAAAGTTCAATCTTGCAGGCCAACCAGAGCCCTATAATTTCACAGGATGGCCTAACCTAAATTCAAACACGCCAAAGCAGGAGGATCCAGCTTCCCAGTTCTTGCCGCCAAGTCCTGGAACTCCCTCCCATCTGCATTGAGAGCGGAAAAATCATAGTGGATCTTCAGCAAAGCCCTAAAAACCTGGCTGTTCACCTAGTTGAATCCCCTCACCACTTCACTCCTGCTTTGTCTCTACCGATGCACCTTGATTGTAAGCTCATTGTGACAACACCTGTACATATGCTTTGGTAGTTATGATTGCTGAAATGTACCTATGCCTTCGCCCCACCATGGGTCCCATCTAACTGGTAAAAGCGCCCTGATGCCCACTGATTTGTGCTCGCTCTACAAATGGAAAATAAATAAATAAGAATATTTTGTTGACCACTTTTGATACACATTTACATTTTTTACACTTCACAATAATAACTACATGACATGGAACAATACACTGATACAGAAGTATGATATGATTACATGTGGAGCATTTATTTGTAGTACTTAACTTATAAAGTGTAAAATAAAAATATGTAAAGTTATACAAATGGTTTGAATTTCATGTATTAGTAACAATTACAATACTTCTTTGCAGGGACAGTACCTGATTCTGGGATACCAATTTCAGTTTTTTCAAACACAATATAATAATTATATGTAGTAGTAAAAAAAAATAAGAATAGATAGAAGTTAAAAGATGTTTAATGGTGTTTTAAAAATAATCAATGTTCGCATATACATTTTCAATCGCCTTACTGTAAAAACATTACATGAACACATTCTTTTCTAAATGACAAGTTTTATACAAAATAATCACATACAAAAGAAACTACGTGCCTGTGTGCATTGTGATAATAAAGTTTGGTTAATATGCAAAAGAAATCAGTTCCTCGTATTACATAATTGTATACCGCGCATTACATATAAATAAATAAGGGCAGAACACATTGTACTGTGGAAGGATGAAATATGTACATATATGTATGTTAAAAAAACAGAGTTATCATATTTTAAAATGTAGTTAATCAAACCATTGACATCACTGATGTCATGCATGATGACATCAGTGATGTCACCAGTGATGTAATCCGTGATGAGATCATTGTGGTCATACACTGCTGAACAGGAGATGCATAGTTAAGGTGGACATGCTTGAAATGCGATTGCTGAATTTTAGGGGTTTTTTTGCATTACATCTGATAACCTTAACACTCTGTTAACCAAGGTTTTTTTCACTGAGTTTCAAAGATTTTGTTGATATGTAGTTTTCACATTAAATCTAATCACCTTAACTCTCCTACTTGTTTTCACTGAACTTCAAGGGTTTTGTTATACTATAGTTTCTTCTGGGCCCACTAGCCATGGCCCTCAGCCATGGCCATTGTACATATTGCAAAAATAGGTTTCTTTGTGGCCCACTAGCCATGGGCTTGAGCCATGGCCATTGTCCATGCACAAAGTATTGCACCAATAGGTTTCTTTGGGGCCCACTAGCCATGGCCTTTAGCCATGGACACTGTACATGTTGCTTCATGTACAGTGTCCAAGGCTTCTATGTGACCCACTAGCCATGACCAGTAGCCAAGGCCTTCAACCGTGGATACTGTATATGTTACACCAATAGGTTTCTTTGGGGCCCACTAGCCATGGCCTTTGACTGTGGCCTCTGTACATGTTGCAGCAATAGGCTTTTTGGGGCCCACTAGCCATGTCCTTGGGCACACAAATTCATTACCCCCTGGCCTTGAAGATATGATCACTGGTGGTGTAAAATTACTTTTTCCCCCTTCTCTCCCCATTCTGTGCAGGATTCCTCCAATATTCCCCTGATAATGGCTATGAACAACACATCCAGTGGCATTGAACTATCCATGCCCATGGGATTTCCTGGTATTCCCCCGATAATGCTTGAAAATTCCAAACTCTTCCCTGACCTCACAGTCACTCAACAAGTGCCCCTCTCCTCTCTTTCCATGGTCCCACGACTCCCCACAATTACTTTTTTCCTCCCTGGCACTCTCTTGACCATTACCCCCTGTCACTATGTGGTTCGTGTGATGGATTTTTGTTCTCTGAGGTGTACTTGATTTAAATGCGAGTGCTGAATTTCAGGGGTTTTGTTGCATTCAATCTGATCACCTTAAGGCTCTCTTAACAAATGGTTTTTCACTGTGTGTCAAGGGTTTTGCTATACCTTAGTTTCCTCGGGCCCACTAGCCATGGCCTTCGGCCGTGGCCACTGCACATGTGGTACCAGTAGTTTTCTTTTGGGCCCACAAGCCATGGCCGAAAATGTTGCATAGTGTCTTGAGGCCTCACTAGCTATGGCCTTGGGCCGTCGCCTCTGAGCATGTTGCACCAATATATTTCTTTTGGGCCCATTAGCCATGGCCACTGGCCCTGTCACACCATTAATTTGTTACCAAACACCCACTGACCCCTGCCCAGTAGATGTAGGCACTGCAGATGTTAAATCTTTTTGTACTCCTTATTCCTGTGATAATTTCACAGTAATCATTTCCAATAACAGAAATTCCTGTGATAGAGTAGCGGTTCGCTGATTCCCGTGATAACAGAAAACATTGCTCAGAATTAAAAAAATCTTCTATGTCCTCACAGACACTCAACACATGTCCTGCTTCTTTTTTCCAGGTCCCCTCACTCCACTGAATTGCTTTTTCCCTCCCAAACCCTCTCCCATTAGCCCCTATTACTCATCACTTTGCGTGACACACATTTTTTTCAATCAGAGCGTGTCTTGCGGCGTTGCTGCTGTAATCTCAGGAGATTTGTACGGTCTTCCCCTGATAAACCAAAACGATTCTACTCGTAATGGCTCCCCAACCCACCCCAAATCCCCATCTTCACATGGTGTCTTCTTTCACACTCCCAACCTCTACCCTGATGAGATTGCTATTGCTGTTGGTAATTATATAGCGCCTACAGCCAGGTCATTTGTGCTCTGTGGTTTAAAACAATCAGTGTTCCCATAGGAGTGTTTTGAGTCTCTTTCTGAAGTTGGGAACGTTATTAGGCTCTGTAAGGTCGTGGGGGTGCCCATTCCAAAGTTTGATGGCATCCCTTTTCCTCCTCTAATTAGCATTTTGAGTACTTTAATTTGCGGCTTTTCCTGGTAGTATCGTGGGAAACACTTACATCAAACAAAAAAAAGCCACCGTTTCATTTCTGAAAAGTCTCTCAGCCTCTCTGCTACAAAGCACAAAGGCCGATATATATAAAGGTTTTAAGGAACAGGGGCCACCCCATGTCTCTGTCAAATATTTTAAAAACTACTCATGGATTTACCCTGACCAGTCAAGGAAATTAATTCAACCCTTTGTGTCCAAAGTGTTTCTTATTTGGTTCAAATCTGGCAAGCGGTTTTCAAGCTAAGGCTGTTTAAATACTACACTTTTTCTCTATGGGAAAATGAATGCGGCTAGACTGAAAACTATTTTTATTATTTCATTTTTTGACAAATTGATACCAACATTTCTAATTTTAGGGGCCCTTGAAAATCCTCTGGTTTAGAAAATGTCATCCAAATCCCAGAAAGTCAAATGTGATTAGCCTCTCTCAGCCTCTCTGCTACAAAGCACCATCAATACTGATTTAAAGGTTTTAAGGAGCAGGTGGCACCCTATTCTCTGTCAAATATTTTTAAAGCTACTGGATGGCTTTACCCACACACCAGTCATGGGAATGAAGTCAGCACTTTTTGCTTTGTGCCCAAATTGTTTCTTATTTGGTCCAAATCTGCCAAATGTTTTTCATGCTATCGCTGTTCAAAAACTGCGCTTTTTCTTTAAGGGGAAATGAACGCGAGTTGGCTGAAAACAGCATTTTAATAATTTCTTAATAACTTTTTTATTTCTTAATGAATTGATGCGAATATTTCCAGTTTAGTGGGGCTCTTGACAGACATCTTGTGTAGACAATGTCATCCAATTCCATCCAGCAAGTCAAAAGTTATTAGCGTCGCTCAGCCTCTCTGCTGTTGAAAGCACCAAGACCGATATAAAGGTTTTAAGGAGCAAGCCCCCCCATCCCAGTCGAATATTTTTAAAACTACAGGATGGATTTCCCCAAAACGAGTCAAGAAATGTAAGTCCACGCTGTGTGCCCAGGTTGTTTCGTATTTGGTCCAAATGGCTGTTCAGAAACAACACTTTTGCACTATGGGAAAATGAATGGGCTGAAAACTGTGAAACTGTGGTGTTTTGTTTTCTTGATAACTTTTTGATTTTATAACATTTAGTTCCCAAAATGTCATTCAAATCCATCCTTCAATTCAAATGCTTTTCATTTCCTAAATGCCACTCAGCCTTTCTGTTGCAAAGCACCATGGGAAAAATACAGCTATAATCTTGGCAGAAGTGGGCAAATATTTTAACTACTACTGCACAAAATAACCCCAGACTCCTCCCGTAAATCAAGTTCTTTTGCACCTAGTCCAATTCCGTTCAGCGGTTTGTGCTGTGCGCTGTAAAGAAATGTGGACTTTTCCTCTACCGTAAAATGAATGTAAGTAGGCCCGAAAAGGGACCTTTTTCATTTTTAAATAAATCTTTCCCAAAATGTCAAAACCTTTTCTTTGTAAAATATCAGGCAAATCAGTCATGCAATTCAAAAGTTGTAAGCGATTCCATTTTCTAATTTTCTAGATTCCTATGGAACTTGATACTCAAGTTAAGTATAGTGCAGCAACCGCATAATACGCTGACAAAGACCTAGTGGCAAGTCTCAATAGTCAACTTACCTGAGTCTCACTGTGTTTCACTAAACTGGTGCCAGTGTATTTTCAATAAACAGATTTCTCTGAGAGCGATGTGAACTTTCCTTTGTTGCCGTGGAACAACAATCTCTACTACTAAGATGGGAGATTAGAGGCTGTGAGTGCAGGGCCGATAGACGAGGGTTTGCTTCCTCAATGTTTGCACAAATATATCCCCTCAAAATTCTATTGTTAATAATTTTTGATTCGAGTAACAGATTTGACCGAAATTTCAAAAGTGATTAAGGACTCACAGTTCCACCCCTCCCCCACACTGCAAAGTTTCGTAAAGATTCGTAAAAAAATAAAAAAGTTAACTGGGACCGACCCTGCTTAGCTTCAAAGTGAGGAAAAGGCCAGCCCCCTCAGGCCATGGTGCATAATAAGTGAGGCAAAGTTACAAAACCACTTAAAGCAACATGGCCTGAAGAGGGCTGGCCGCTTCATCACTTTGAAGCTAAGCAGGGTTGGTCCCAGTTACTGCATGCATGGGAGACAGTCCACAGTCTGGTGTGGAGTGTTTTCTTCATTTTAAATATCTCATAACACACTAAGAAAACACATGGCATCTGATTTATTTTTTTAAAGAGCGCTACTGTCAGTCCTTGAAAGTTTTGCACTCCTAGACAATTTTTTTTCCTTTTGTTGAATTACATTCTTGTGTTTGTAGTCTGCCAGTTAAGCGGGAAGTGGGGGAATAATGGCACAATTGCACACTTTTTGCCTAACATAGTTCAAAAAGGATTTATATACTTGAGTGACACTATGGAATTTGTACTTTTCAAGTTATCTTTGTAAAGCAGAGTATTGTTGAAAGCCAGACATGAAGGTGAGGAGGGGAAATGATGAGAGGGCAAGTAAGTCATAAGTGTATGCCCATGATGTGGCAGGAGAGTTTGTAATCGGGGTCACCGGTGCAGTTATTTTCCATGAATGTGGCTGCTTTTCAGGGCACAAGTAAAGGACACTTGTGGGTGAAGAGGATAACTTTTTTTCAGAGGGCAGATGCCACACATAGGGTTTTTTGAGGGTGGTAAGCTTGCTCAAGTATTTGGATTCCAGGATTTTACTGAGGTTGTCATGATCCCAGTGCACAAGCTTACCCACAAGACCACAAGCACTTGCTTCGTATTGGGAATTTGTTTACCAGGGAATATTTTACAACAGATTGCTGGGTTTAAAGGTGAGCACCTTTTATACATTGCCAGCATATTTATTGGAATATTTCCTCTCTAGGTTATTTTTCCGGTGTTCATTACTGTTTTAAAAGTCCAAGACTATTTTGTCTTGGGCACTTTCTTCTAATGGGAAGGTCAAATGAACTACATTTGTATATTTTCCTTTAAGATATATGTTCACTTTCTGTGCGTATAATTCATGGGTGCCAGCTTTTGATTTTCTCTATGAGTGCAGAAAGTACCTGGGCATATGTTATTCTTGCAGCCGGTCAGTATTTTCCAATTTCCATGCTCCTTAATTGTGTGTAGTTGGGGTTGTGAGATGTGTCACAACAGTCACCAATGGGACTAGCCATAATAAAGGGGCTTGGAGCACGCTGCTTAACCAAAGTGTGTAATCCATGGCAAATAATGGAGTGTCACTGCGCATCGCCTCAAAACATTGTGAGTTCTGAAAGCTTGCAATATTTTATACATAATACGACTGTCAAAACAGGACAAAATCATTTTGTGATTGATGAACGTCGTTGAGCGATGGGTTGCAAGTGTTTTAAAATATAGAGAGGCCGAGAGCCCACCTCCCATTGGTTGAAGACCATTCTAGTGGTCTGGAAGTGTTCTAAAAGTCTATGGAATAACAAAACCCTTGAAATACAAGGAAAAAAACTTTAGTTGCAGGGACGTTAAGGTGAGCAATACATTGAAACAAATCCTTTCAAATTCAAGGAAAAAACTTTAGTTGAGTTGCAGGGACATTAAGGTGCGAACTTAACGCAACAAAACCCCTGAAATTCAGTTAAAGCCCCCTTAACTTAGCACCCCCTGTTGCGCAGTCTATGGCCACAATGATGACATCACAGATCACATCACTGATGACATCACTAATTACATTACAACAGTAACTGGCATTAAGCATGGCCTTCAGCCATGGTCAGTGTGCATGGCCATGAATGGGTACTAGTCATGGCCTTCAGTTATGCATATTGGTCACAACCTGCACCCAAAAACACTGAAGGGCTACCAACCATAGATTGTGGCCTTTACCAGTGGATACAGCCTTCAACTGTGTCCATTGTATATTATATACACAGATCCGGCACTAGCCACGGACTTTAGCACAATATTGGCAAGTGGCCACAATCTTTGGCTGTGCCCTCATCATAATTACCAGATTAAAACTATTGCACTTCTTTGGTACATGCTGCAATTGTGTATGTATGATTAGGTTCCTGTATTAACAACAACACTCGAATATAATGTTTTCTTTAGATGGGAACAGTGTTTAATACATTAAGTAGCTTATGATAGATCTCCCAATCAAGCCTGACATCTTGCTACCAACCTTATAAACACTACCCCTGATAGAAACTGTTCATCACATTTATTGTAATATGTGATGTCATCAACTTTCATCTACTGGGTATTTGTCTAGCAGTGCACAGTGGTGGCGCGAGTTATGGTTGCTTAGCTTACCATAACTGTCGAATTTCTGGAGTTTTCGGTTTTACTTGTAACCATAAAATTATTAGTGCAACTTAACCATAACATCCCTTCAACAAAGTTTTTTTAGTGAAAGCAATAAAACGCTGTTTCAGCCTACTTACCATTAATTTTCCCATTGAGAAAAAGACCACATTTCTGTGCAGCACACAGCTAAAACCACTGGATGCAGCAGAGAGGCTTTTCAGAAAAGAAAAAGCCGTTTTTATTTTTGTTTTGTTCAATGCGAGTGATGTTTGGGAATATTTCAGAAATATTCAGGGTTATCCGAAAACAAAAAGTTCAAAAAATTCCATGTGGAAGAGGTAAAGGTATTAAATGGCATCAGGCTAGAGGTGGGGAGGGGGAAAGAGAACACCATGTAAACTTGGGGAGTTGCGGGGGGCTGGGCAACAAGTTCAGAGCTCGAATGCTTTAGGATATTCAGTGTTATAGTAGAAAACGGGATCAAGAAATAAAAGTGTGCCATACTGATACCGCGGATATTCAGGATTATTTCCGTATAATCGGGTTATTTGTAGCACATTGATAAAATAACCGTGGATATGGGGCAACAGTTTTTAAAAAAAAGAGTTGAAAAATAATATTAATACAAAAAATGGATTTTACAGCTACTTTTCAAGTGGTACATTAAGTACCTGGCCAGTGGGCACAAAGGCCATGCTCACGCCCTGGCTAGTGAGCCCGAAAGACATGTATAGTGCCAGCACGGCAAAGGACATGGCCCCCTAGTGGGTCCAAAAGAAACATATTGGGGGAACATGTAGAGTGGACATGGCCGAAGGCCATTACCACTGGTCGTGGCTGCAAGGCCCCTAAATAAACAATGGTATAACAAAACCCTTGAAATTCACAAAAATAACAAGTTAAGGTGCAGTTAAGTTGATCAGATTTAACGCAACAAAATCCTTGAAATTCAGCGGATTTCAAAAGTCATGTCCATCTTACCTTGGCGCATTCTTGTTGCAAAGCACATGAGCACATACATATTATAAGAGAAGGGATTCACAATGAGATACAAAATGGCATTATGGGATGCATGGCATTATGGAGGACATCAAAGGTAGAGCGCCGACTTGAGCTGGCTATGACTTCCCACATTCACTGAGTTTCAAGAGTTTTGTTGCGTTAAATCTGCTCAACTTAACTCTAACTTAACTAACGTTCTTTTCAGTGAATATGTATATAATCAGTGAAAGAACTTCAGTTGACGCAATATTATGGTGAAACAATCTGATGCAATGAAACACTTGAAATTGGGTGAATATCACATATGACATCACTGATGTCACCAGGAGTGACATCACTGGTACAACAGATCACGTGTGCAAGAAACCAAGCTGAATCCACCCTTGTATGCAGAAATACGCTTTTTTAATGTTGCATCTCTCTTTCTGGCAAACGCGATCTGCTGTATCAGTGATGTCACTCATGATGCATACGTGATGCCATATGTGATATCATCAGTGATGTCCTTTGTAATGTCATGCGTGTGCTTAGGAGGCAGGCAATAGGGGCATCATAGTTAAGGTGGAATAACATCCCGCTGCTGCCAAATTTCAGGGGTTTTGTGGCGTTAAATCAGCACCTTAACGTCTCTTAAAATAAAGAATTTTCACTGAATTTCAAGGATTTTGTTGCAATGAACTTGCTCACCTACACCGTCCATTAACTAAAGGTTTTTCACGGAATTTCAAGGGTTTTGTTATGCAATACCTCTCACCACCTGCAATTCTGTCTTTTTTTCTGATAACATGCCTGATATCATATCATTTGTTATCAATATCTGTTCTTGAGCTATGCAACATCGGTCAAATAGCACTGCAAGTAGGGCGCTCGCTTTGACATCTGTGCAGAGCCTGCTGACCCAGGCTCGATTCCAAGCAATGCCAAACTCAGCCTTTAATCTTTCCGAGGTCGATAAATGAGCACCACACACCGTGGGTAATAATAAGCAGCGCTCAGATACCTGAGGGTTTATAGCGCTATATAAATGCTAAATTATTATTATTATCGGGATTATCAAGTATGTCATCTTTTTTTGTGTCCACTAAATAAGATGGGATTAGTAAGGTAGTGTGTCAAAAAACAAATAGGAAAATAAGGCAGAAAACAACAATTTTTTAATCTAATTATTCCATGTTTTTTGCATGTTTTTTGCAAATATTAGATGGGGGTTAGGTTAGGGAAATAATTATGGTTGAGCGATTTGAGTGGTGGGCAGCTCTGGGCAAACATTTATTTTCTTCAAAATTTGAAAAAATAAAATCAGTGTTCTCAGCCTTTATCTATTTTTGTTATTTCAACGTAAATTCATTAGTAATGGTGTACTGTGATGAGTAAGAGCGAGATGGGGTTAGTGAGAAAATGTGAAATGCTAAAGACGGAAGTTGTGTAGTTTGGGACAGTATCTAAACAAATGCGTAAACACTGTATTAATTAAACATTATTTACATACCGTGAAAACACTTCTGATAACATGTGAAATCCTTGCTTTCTGTTTTTATTTACACTTCAACCACTCATCACAAATCTCAATAGCATACCCATACAGCCCTCTTACCGATCCCAGTAGTTTATTGGGTCACCAGTACAATATAGGAACAAAGAATACTTTCTCAACTCAACCAAATTACATACGCATATTAAATAATTTCCTCTTTTCATTATTTATTTATTTATTGTGCATTTGGAAGGTGCTAATATATCAAGAAAATTGTGTTTCAAAGTGCCCACAGGGCAACTCGGATGGAACATGGGAATTAAAATCAAATAAAACAATGAAAGAGAGTGGCGGACCTACTAGGCCTTATGAGCATTCAGAACGTGCAAGTGCAGAGAGAAGAGAAGGGATGAGGGAGGAGGGGGTACGTGCTAGGTGTACCAGGAGGGAAGTACTAGGGAGTGAGCAGCTGTAAGTGCCTGGGTGAGTGGCCGGCTGCCAATAAATAAGTTAGTGCAGGCCTGTGGTGGCATAGGCCAGTGGGTGCCAAGGCAAGTGCAAGGAGCGGCCAGAGGGTGAAGGAGATTGGGTGAGGGAGGCCAGGGCCCAAGAGGACACATAAGGGTCCTGGTCACCAATCTCAGCAACTGTGGGTTTTATAAGGGGAGGGAGGAAGGGAAGGAGGAGATAAAAAGGAAAGTCTTGAGGAGCCTCTGGAATTTGAGGAAATCTGGCTCAAGACAAACAGGAAGGGGAGGCTGTTCCATAGGAGGGGGCCTGCTGATGAAAGAGATAGGCCACCAGCTCTCTGTTTAGCGAAGCGCTTGACACACAGAGAGTTGGGGCCAGAGGAACGTAAAGATCATGTAGGGAAAGCATTTGGTGAGAGCCCCAGTGGCCCCTGGCCTCAGACAGCCTTATGAATGATGCAGAGGGATATGAATTTGATCCTTGCAGCAACCGGGAGCCGGTGGACAGTTTTTAGGGCTGGAGAGATGCTGTCCCTGGGCTTGAGGCAAAGGATACGTCTTACAACCCTATTGTGGATTAGCTGAGAAGAAGTGGGTAGATTAATGAAAATGCTATTGCAGTAGTCTAGCCTAGAGAGAACCAGAGCTCTAGAGAAATTGAGCTTCTGTGGGAAAGTCCGGAAATGGAGAATTCCTTTGAGGAGCTAGAGATGAAAGTGGGCCTTCTTGGCAAGGTCCTGAATGTGAGGGAGGAAGGAAATAGAGGAGTCGAAGAAGACTCCAAGGTTTCTGCCTTCAGATGAAGGAGAAGGGGGAGAGCCCATAGAGGATGGCCAACGTAAGGGGAAGAAAGAGGGAGCAGGAGTCCCAATAGGAAGGATCTCATTCTTGCTGGCATTGAGGCAGAGACCATTGGAAGTGCACCAAGACTGGATGACAGATAGGCAGTCAGGAATAGTGGAAGAAGTAAGCTGTGTGTCATCTGCGTAACACTGGAAGTTAGGAGAGAAGGTGGAAATGAGGTGTGCCAGTGGAGCAAGTTAGGTTTTAAAGAGCCTGGGGAGAGAGGTTGGAGCCCTGGGGACACTGCAGGCAGAGATAAAGGTAGGGAGGAGAAAGAGAGCCCAGAATATCCTGGGCTGGAGGGTCACTGAGGAAGGAGGTCAGCCAGTACTCAAGGTATCATAGAGCCGTTTAATGAGGATGGAGTGTTTGACCATATCAAATGCAGAGGAGAGATCAAGTTGAATGAGAACAGCTGGACTGCTAGAATCAAGAGATGTGAGCATTTCCTCACGGGTGTTCAGAAGAGCAGTTTCATTGCCTCTGGATGCTCGGAATCCAGATTGATGGTCATGGAGGCAACCAACAAGTTCAGTGTGCTGGATAAATTAGGGGAAGACCAGCTTCTCCGAGAGTTTCCCAAATAAGGGGTGATAGATGTGGGGCAGCATTTGGCTGGACAACAAGGGTCTTCAGAAGGTTTTAACAGGCGGGGCGCACATGGGAGTGCTTGAGGGAGGAGGGAAATATCCAGCAGTTAAAGAGTGGTTGTAGAAATCAACAAGTGCAGGGGTCAGAGCCGATATTGTCCTTAACGGTTCTGGAGGAGCAGGGGGAAACCTGTTCGGAGGAAACCTTCATGGAGCGGACAACTCTGGTGACCTCTTCAGGTGTGTTAGGGGAGAAGAAGGAGAGAAAGGCAAATGGAGGGTGAAGGCCATAGGCGGCAGGAGGATAGGGGAAGTCACTTATGTGCATGAGTTTCATATATTGTTTAGATGTTATCTGTTTGAGTATTGTGATCAAGAATTAACAAAAAATATGAGATAAGAAGACACTTCTCTGTGATTCGAGAATCAGATAAAATAATGTTATTAAAGTTTACCTTGTTCCTATCCTCCACCCAAAACAAATTGAGGATTTAAAATGTTATTAATTATTCAAATGATATTGAGATGAGGAAGAGTAGACTGAGCAACAATGCTGCAAATTTCTCGGATCAAAATGCTCAACCACTGTTGTAGTTCGAGAACCACGTATGAAAGAAAAAATGCATTTTAATCTTCCAATAACTTTATTTTATGGGAAGGAAGAATGTAAAACCTACAAAAAACATAGATAATTGCACTCTCTTTTGGAAAAATTAAAAATGAAAACAGAAAAAATGCAATATTTTGCTTAACTTCGCAATTCAAACTGCTATTTGGACAGCACTAAAGTTTGGCATTCGATTCGCAAATCTAGATTAGTGAGAATATTCATATAATGAAAAAACATGCATATAACATTCTTAGAAATAAGCATATGCCACACCTAATCTAAGCAACAACCAAATTGTCAACATATTCAAAAATACATAATTTAAACAGAATACAAATGGACTCATTTCTTATCGAATTGCGAATCACACAAACACAAAATCTGTAAATGGATTGGCTTAAGGGCACGTGCACGCTATGAAATTCGAGAGCTGATTGGCTCATAGACACACAGATCCTGTATCAGATATATGTACTCCAGAAAATCATTCACTTTCTCATTGCTTTGGAGACAAAACTTTGACTGTCCTATTCATCGAAAGAGCACTATTTCCTACCCAAGCCTTTTTCCGGTGGGGTGTGCCTTTGTTTACTCTGTTTCCTGTTTTTTTTGTTAATTTGTTTTTTTTTCTGGAGATTGAGACATAAATCCAGAGGCACCTTCCAGCAATGAAGAGATCGACCGCGCCACAGTCCCTGAAGACCCGGAAGACATGCAGGAAGAGGACATCGAATGGGTTGAGCAGCCAGCTCCACCCAAGGAGTACCACTGAAGGAATTGTACACCTTCCATGTGCGGTTAATACTTCAAGGTCCCCAAAGACATTCCGCTTGCTGATGTTGAAAAGGCACAGTGCACAATTTGTGGCAAGATGCACAGGAGATGATACTCTACGGTTCCTGCACAGATTATTGGGCACCACAGCATTTGTCAACCACCTGATTTGTTACCACTGGCAGAAAGTGGATGAACGTTTCAGGCGCAGGTTCCGGCGACAGGCAATCTGGGTTGGTTGCAATGCCCTCCAAACCACCGCCAGACCTGCATTTCAACAGGCCACAGAGGGAGTAGGACCATCCCCACCAACAGCATCCTCCTCTGGATCTCTCCCGTCAACTTCATCTCCTGGCAATGATGGGCGTGTCTCCTCTGCCGCCCCTGCTCTGGATCCTTCATTCCAATGCAGGTCTCCAAAAGGTGGCACTTTCACCCGCAGGAAGTGCTTTCTGCCGATAGCACTGAACGCAACCAGTTTTGAGGCAAATGAGGTTGACTTGGTGGAGCATGGGTGAACTTGCTAGGTGTTTTTGTACTCCCAAGATGCGCTTGGACAAAAACGTACCACTGGAATCTGCAAGTGACAGGATCACAGAAGAAGGTTAGGCAGGATATTGGCCTTGGATGTAGGTCTGGCCCATTATCTTTGGCCATGGACTTTAAGCCTAATTGGTGCAACAGGGACAGTCGACAAGGTACAGTCTTTTTGCCTAATTGTTGCAATGTGAAACAGTGGACACGGCTGAAGGCTGTGGGATATGGTTAGTTACTAGACAAGAGAGTATGGGCCACAGGATAGGCTGGTGTCATTGACCATAGCCGGTTTGCCTCGCTCTTTTTTAATAAGTGGTGCAACGTGGACAGTGGCCATGGCTAAAGGATAAATGCCATGGCCAGCGGGCCCTGGAAAAGATATCGCATAACAAAATCCTTGAAAGTCAGTGGAAAAACTTGACTTTGGACTAAGTTAAGATGATCCAGTTAATTGCAACAAAACCCAGGAAATTACACTTATGTGCGGGAACGGGTGGGGCCTACAGTTATTTTAGAAATTAAAAAAGGACATGAATGAAGGTGTTCAAGAGAAGCTCGGGTTAATCAGGAAGTCAAGCGTTGCACCCTCATGAGATCACTGCGAAAGTCAGCCTATCGCTGCGTCCACCATGTTTCAACTGAGTGGAGCCGCAGTTTGCTGGCAGCGAAGATCAGCCGTAAAATGGAAGGGTGTGAGGAAACACGACTGGTTCCTAGGAGTCTGGCAGGCCCCCGTGCCAAGGCGAACAAGAACAAGCAGTGCAAGTCAGCCAGTCCTGCTTGCTGAAGCGCTCGGGTCACAGAAACCCAAAGAACATTAACGCTGCTCTAAAATGGTTCATAATTGTCATTTTAACGAGCTCGCCGGACAGCTTCGCAGTTTGTGAGGGTCACACACGCAGCTTGCTCGGTTGTTGCCCCAGTAGTCGCAGGATATAATATATGACGAACGGAGTTTCGAAAACAAAGATACCGCCCAAACAAAACTCAGCTTCTTACAGCAACAAAAAATGAGAGCGCTGTATACGTATGTGGCAAAGCATAATTGATACCACATGACACTGTGGCAACCCCGAGGATGAATAACTGACCACAATTAGCCGAGTTGTTTGTGCATCATCGTTTTGCTGGCTAAGCTGTATGCCTTTGTGCACAATGTGGCTTCCCTCCTTTTCCTGGCATGGAGCTCGCAACTGAAAGCCGTGACGCAAACAATAATAACGCATTCTCCTCAGGTGCACCACATGACCACCAACATAGGTACAAAGAAACGTTTAGCATGCATTGTATCCCTTCTCGTGAAGGTGTTTGCACTCTTCTGTGCCACATGCTTACTGCACATTGGTGCTATGATGTTGGCTGCACATGTTTAGCAACTTTGTCACGTGTACCACCATAATATCTATGCACACGTTTGGGCCAAGAATAGCTTTTTTTTCTGGTGTCAGCCCCACACTAATAGCTGCTTTTACAAGCAAGACGTAAAGGGAAATGACAACGTTTTGTTCACTTCTTCATCGAAATGACATGGCACTTTGCTGTGCTTCTCATGCAGAGGAACAACCTCGGGAGTGTAATTTGTCATGGCACAATTGTATTTCTTTATGATTGCGTGGACCATAGAAACGAATAGACCAGGGCCAGACTGTATGCATTATTTTTGTGTGTCAAGAATGACTCACTTTCCATGGGGATTTTTTATTTGTATTTTTTTAGAGTGCTTTACAAATCTTTCCAATTCTATGTAGTGCGCCTCATAGAGGAACGAGGGAGCGAGGGCAGGGTAGGCCCACATGTTTACTAATCACTAGGCCCAAGTCACGTGAGTGTAACCCATACAGCCCCTTTGTTTCTTTCCCTTCGGGGACTTGCAGTCTATGGACCCTATTCCCAAAAATGTGTCACTTTGAGAATTAGGTATAACATAGGAGGTGCACATCTGCAATGCACTCGAGCATCACAGATCTTCTCCGGTGCAAATCCTTGAGAATCAAGGCCTATGTGTGTGGTCATTTATTCCCCCATGTACATTATTGGACATAACAGCACTTTAAAAAAAAAAAAGCACCTTGTGATATGTCGAATTTTACCATTGTATATTATGCCATGTTTTCTTATGTTGAATTTCCAATGTCATATCACTTTGTACAAGGTCGACAAGGGCAGTGGCGCAGTGGGAAGTTGACATGATATGATATGGCATTTATAGCGCGTCTATACACAAGTGTTTCAAGGCGCGTGTGTGTGGAGTACATGAGGTACTCCACCCACACACACACACACACAATTAAGTAATGCCCATTTGCAGCGCTTACTTAAGCAAAAGGACTGCATCGCCCACTGGAGACCTGCAAAAGCAGACTCTACACCCCTTCTGCACCTACCACACCACCATCCCCATCCTCATTAGGTTCCTAACAGGCCTCAAGAACTTCCAAGTAACGCGGTCCAGGGCATTGCGCCCAGAGGAGCAACAGAACAAAACCACCCACCTTTAGAAGTGCCATAGTTCCTCCCAGCTTTTCTGTATAGATAAACTGGCCGTTTGTGGATAGTAGAAGAGTGTGTGCTCTGCTGCCCCCTTGGCTATTCCTTGAACACATCTAGGCAGAGCAGGAAGGCCTCAAAGCCTCTGCGTAAGATGCCAGACAGCCTCACCCTACAGGCCTTACAATGTGCAGCTTCCCTCCTAGATGTGTTGTCCTTCACGTGAATGTGTCTTTTGACACAGTGAGCTTGCTGCGTGTTATTTTACAACCCTGCTTCTAATAGTGCAGACTAGTGGTTTATTTATCAATTCACTACATACAAGGGTTAAACACATCCCTTTCTCTCCACACAAGGTCAGTCTGGTATGACTCAGGGTTGTTGAGATCCTCTGCCAAGCTCTCCTTTTTTGTCCATCTGGCCTCATTCTGCGCACAGCCAATTCATGACTCTGACACCTCAGTGGGTGGGCTCAGCTTTACCAGAATCCCCTATGGTTGTCAGCAGCAAGGAGTCCTATATGGTTAGTAGCCCCTACAACTCCCAGAAACCCTTGAGCACTCTTCTCATGGTCATCAAGCATACTCTACATGACTAAACCTAATATCACCACTGCACCAGTAACTGCCAGCATGAACATTCTGCTGGCCATTCAGGGAAGCTCTCATCCCCTCATCCCTTCTTTTGATAACATTTTATTCTGGTCAAACCACAGAAAAAACGATAAATTCATCCCAGCAATCACTATCACTCACCCAGATTTTTTAATTTCCCTATATGCCTTGAACTAGCTTGTTAGTTCTTATGTCAATGCAAATCGTTCTCTTCCCTTTGCCCATTCTCCTTGTCCCCATTTCCTTTTTACCCCAGACCACAGTCTGGCTGCCACCGTGAGTGAGTTGGGTGGGGGTGGGGGCAATGAACTTCTACATGCACATGACTTGGTGCTTTAAGGGCACTAAGGTGTGAATGTGTGCAGCATAAAAGACAAATGACATAGCATAACAGAACAGACAAATGACAGAATGTCCATAATGAACATAAACATGTATGGACAAACAGGGGCACGGAGGTGGACCCCCCAAGACAGGAAGAAAATGTTGCCAAAATAGACATCAAAACTGTTGCAAATTTAGTTCAAGCAGTTTCAAAAATGGGCAGTTCGCTTTTCTGACATACAACCAATCCTGCCTGTTATTAAAATGGTTTCCAGGGGACTGAAACTATTCATTGCTGCATAACAAGGGTCCAGTAAACTGAGTTGATTTCCTGTTCATGGTAATACAATCTCGTAACTAGGCAACTGCGGCTAAGGGAAGTAGTTGGAAAGGGAGGTTTTTTATGCAGGTTATTCCCAGAGGAGCCCCTCAACTACATTAGAGGTACCGAGTTTTGCAACGCCCCAGGAATCCTCAAAGGCTTCTTGCCGGACGGACCCTAAGACTGCTTCTGCAGTATCTTCAGGGACATCTCCTAGGCAGAGAATCGTCGTAATGAGAGCCACCCTAATCTGGAAGTGTATTCAGGGTCACCCTCTTCTCCCTACTATAGGACTGGCTGTTTCTGGCCCACCGGGGCTCAGGGGCTCTTCAGTGCTGTTCATTAGGGTCACTGGCACTTACATTGTTGGCTCAAATAGTCCCTCACTGCCCCTCAGAGCTGTGTGGTGGCCTTACTGGGACATGAAGTGCTATACAAGCAAGAAGTGTGCCATAGTGGTATGTGGTACAGCCATGGAACACAGGTATACACGCATTTCGTCGAATGATTTTACATCGTGGGACTTTTCATCGCCAACCCTTTCATCAGCAAAAACTTTTTTTTAAAAACTTTTTTATGGGGGGGGTGTTTGGTGCGGTTTGGGGTATGATTATTTAAGTAAGTGGGGGTTTGAGGGTGCAAAGACCCCCATTAAATAAAAAAATAAAAAAAGGAGTTTTTGGCAAGGAAAGGGTGGCGATGTAAAATCATTCGGCGAAATAACGTAGAACCGGAACACAAACTGCCCTCAGCAGAGGAACCCTGAGCTGTGGAGCGACTGCACTCCTAGACAATATATTATCAGAGTATCACACTCTGTGCCTCATTACGAGGTGGGCGGTAAGGGATTACCGGCACCGGTAAGGGCACCGGTGCCGGTAATCCCTTACCGCCCTACTACGAGTTCCCTTTGCGGGTCCTCCCTTAATGCCTGGTTTTTCCAGGCGTTAAGGACGGGACCCGCAAAGGGACTCTGGATACCGCAATTTGCAGTACCGTTATTAGCGCCTTCCCCATTCCCATTGAGCCTGATGGGGGCTCAAATGGGAATGGGGAAGGGCTCTGGTGAATGGGGAATTACCGGTCCCGCCAACCTTGGAATGGACCGGTAATTGCTCCATTCACCAGGGCGGAGTCGGTAGAGTTTTGGAGGCAGCCATGGAGCTAAAAGCTCCATGGCTACCTCCAACCTCGTAATGAGGCCTTCTGTCTCCTCTTTCTGGGTGCCGGGCTTGCAACATAACTTAGATTATATGCACAGATCCATAGCAGCCGGCCCTGGCCCTTTGTTCTACAGCTACATTCACCTTGCACATGCATCATTACAGGTCAGGCGGTCCGGAATTAACAGTGGCGGTAAACCCGCCGCCACTGTTAATTCCGGACCGCCCGATCCCGACTCCTGCAGGCGGGAGGTGATGTTCCCGCCAGGTCTGACCTGGCAGGTTTAACACCGTCCGCCTGCAGGCGGACGGGGAAACACCAGCACCATCACGAGATGGTGCCGGTGTTTCCACTTCCCCATTCCCATTGAGTCCTATAGGACTCAATGGGAATGGGGATTTACCGAATTCCGCCTCCGGAATTCCTGGGACACCGGGTTCATAATGCCCTGGTATTTCCGGGAGTCATGGAGGTGGAATGGTAATACGAGTCCGGTGGTAACCAGGCGGTTTTATCGCCTCAGTTACCGCCAGACTCGTAATGAGGCCCACTATTCCAGACTGGGCCTTATCTGGCATCCCGGTTTAACACCCCTGAATTTACCATTCTGTAGTTGGACCCATGGAAAAATGTAAGAGATAATCCTGGGTTATTAAGCCTCCTTTATTTAAATAGGCAGTTGACGCACAGTTTGAGTGACACGCAGCCAAACACCATGGGCCACATTACGAGGCTCGCGCTCCCGTAATGAAGGGTGCCGGTAGGGGACCGGCACCGTTCATTACGGGATGCGCAATTACGAGGTTCCCTTGCGGGACCCGGAACAGACGTCTGGTAAAAACAGACGTCCTTTCCGGGTCCCGTGAGGGGACCAAGGAGCTAATAACGGGCCCATTATTAACGGGCCCGTTATTAGCTCCATCCCCATTCCCATTGAGCCCTATGGGGGCTCAAATGAGAATGGGGAAGGGTTTTTCCAATGAGGACTTACCGGGTCCTCCATGGTTGGAATAGCCCATAAGTTCTCATTGGACGAACCCGGTACTGGAGCCCGGTATGGAGGCAGCCATGCCCTTATTAAGGGCATGCTGCCTCCATACTCGTAATGAGGCCCCATGTGTTTTCAATTACACATTTCTCCTCTAACCTGCTTCACAATGTATTTGATGTCAAACACACTTACAGCATTCCATCCTTTCTACAATACCAAAGTATGGTCCCCTTAATGGATCTGCACACACCCACAAAACTTTCCTTTCCCCCTTCCACATAACCCTATCCTTAAGCATGTTGCATTTCACCCATTTTCCCATCCTCTTGTCGTCTCCCTTCTCTTTTGCCTCTTTGTCTAAGGTCTGGATCACCGGGTGAGAGAAAAATATGCCAATATCCAGCCAAGCCAAGAGCCCTGAGATCACTATAGTGGTGAGTTGGCACAGTATACAAATTAACATACCATAACATAACATTTAAGATGGAAAAAAGAAACAGTACAACTACAAGAATACAGGCTTGCACCCACGTGGTATGGGTGTAGTTGAATGCTATGGCAGAAATATAGGTATGCCTTTTGGTATGGGACTTTATGGCCAATCAAGTAAATGGATAGATTCCTCATCGAATAAACGGGGTGATTCATGGAAAGATTGTGCTCCGAAATCTGTGGCGAAAGTGTGAAAAACGCAGCCCACACGTGCGCCCGTTTCCTGATTCATGGAAGGCACTGCTCCTGGTTTACCTGGGACCTGCGCCAAATCCGCACATGGGGCACACATCACTGCGACATCCCGAAAGCTGTGCGCGAGTCGCCCAGTGAAGGTGCACAATGTCCAGCGCACACACCTAAAAAGGGGGCGGAACATGCAGAATGCAGAACAACACGCAAAAATGTGGGCGTAACGGGGGAAGTTCAGCAGCGAAATCCCTGCAATGCCCACACGCGCGCCAACAACACGTATTCATGAAATTGAACAGGGCAAAGCCGCACACGCCAAAAGACACGCAAAGCTGGAAACACGTCCGCCACGCGAAAGCAGGCGGAAGCACCCCTGCGCAGCATAAAAGTGCACGTAAACAACAAACAAGCATATACAGCTACAATGAATGTCCAATTTCTCGCAGCAGTGATCGTGGGACACCGCAGGAAGAGGAGGATAGCCAGGTCCCGCATTTTCTTACCCAGGACCAGCCTTTTTGGGATGCCTGATGACCAGGTCGATGGCAGGTATAGGTTTCCACCTCATATCATCCTAGACTTGGTCACTGAGTGGGAGGATGACCTCACATCACCCACCTTGTGCTCCCAAGCACTGAGCCTCTTGGAAAAGGTGCTCAATGTCCTGCATTTTTTGGCCACTGGGTCATTTCAGCGGACAACTGCCATAGTTGGGGGCATCTCACAGGCCACGCAGTCACGCTGCCTACACCAGGTGTTGGCAATCATGACTGCACACCCCTCAGTCCGCAGGCGCATATACATGCCCAGAACACCCGCAGAAAGGCAGGCCGTGGTCCATGACTTTTACGGGGTGGCACACTTCCCCAAAGTGCTTGGTGCCATTAATTGAACCCATTTGGCCCTACGTCCACCGAGGGCCACTGAGCACATCCATTGCAACTGCAAGCACTGGCATTCCATGAACGTGCAGGTTGTATGTGATGCCAAGGGAATCATCACCTCTGTCTATGCAAACTATCCCGGGTCCACCCATGACAGTTTCATATTCAGAATGTCAGCCCTACGCCGGTACCTGGAAGCTCAGAGGCATGGCAACACATGGCTCATTGGTGAGTACAAATGCCTGTGCACATGCATGCATGCATGTCACACCCAGACAAATACACAAACCCCACTAATGACAACCATTATCACCGCCCCAGTGGACAGTGCCTACCCTCTGAGCACCTACATGATAATTACAATACGGAACCCCACCACACCACCCCAGGTAAGATACAACGCAGCCCATATTGCAAACCGGGGCATAGTGGAACGCACATTCGGAGTGCTCAAGTTACGTTTCAGCTCCTCTGACCGCTCTGGTGGGCAGCTACTATATGCGCCCCCAGTAGTGTGCAGGATCATTGTGGCAGCATGTGTCCTGCACCACGTTGCAACCCGAAGGGGCGTACCGGTGGACATGGTGGTGCCCCCACATCCCCAACCACACGCATGGCCGTTGCGCATGGGAGGAGGGCACGTGGCGAGGCAGCCCGTACCTAGCTTGTGGCTACATTTATCACCTAAACTCCCTGTCTGCGAAGTGCACACATGCCTGGCACATTCCTGCTGACAATCGATGATGACAAAGGGACAGTCAACTGTCACAACCATAACACCCTGAGAATTTGTCCTTGGAATTGCAGAATTGTGTGCATCCCTACCCACTTAAAAACAATCCCGTGTGACCAAAATGCACACATGCAAGCTACAGATTCCATCCCCCCATGCAAAATATCACAACCCCATGTCACCCACCCCACAAACCATGCAATGGCATGCAATGTGAAAACTTCAACAATTATATCAACACACATGACACAACTGTCACAAAGTGCACCGTTACAAATGGAAACAGGCCACAGACAATCCCCTCAGACACGGACTCTGAAGAAAAGAGAGAGCAAAAATATCCAACCTATATGAAAAGGACGTAAATGCATGCCACCAAAGGTGTGAACACCAAATCCTCGAGCCTTTGGTGGCATGCATTTCAGGGAATTTCGAAAAAGAAAAGAAAATGCGGGTGCTGCAGGGGTGTCCCCCGCAACACCCTGCTCACTACACAACACAGTACAGTGAGTGGCGTTTGTGGCCTGGAACCTCCTGCAGCAGTATAAAAAAACGGAATAAAAATGAGCCTGCGGCGCCAGTTCACGATCACGAAAGTCAAAGTGAACTTGTGCAGCAGGGACACAGCATGTCTCAGAAGGGAAGTAGTGTGTGCATTGGGGATGTTGGGGTGGTGTCGGTGGTGGCGGCGGGGGTGTGTTGTGTGTGTTGTGGGGGTGTGTTTGCAGGGCTATTCAATGCACGTTAGCATGGGAAATGCATGAACCTTCAGTGTTGCGTACATTTTCCATGTGAAGTACCCCGTCATGGACCCACCTGCAACGGAAACATATTGACGATCCCGTGACACATCATAAGCAAAACCAACACAGGACTATCAATTTACCAGCATAACATATCATGAACACAGGACCCAACAGTGACAATATCAGACAGTGCCGAATCACCAACATTGCCACCACACATCCCCCTTCCATCATGAGAGTGGCTTCAACAGCCAAAGGGGGCATGGGACCGCATACAGCATGAAGTGCATCAACACTGTATACAGCCAAGGCAATACATGAATAAGCAACATGAAATCATGCACAGTCAACAATATACTCACCAAAATGCAGTCCAACCATGCACTGGAGAAACCATCATGAATCCCCACTAGGGGTGTATACACATGTTGGATTTCAGACTGGCCACAGATATGACGGAAGCCCAATGCCTCTGTGTAAGTTACTGTCACACATTGCCATCCTTGCAAGCCCATGGAACGGGGAAGTAGGAGTGGCATATGTGTCCGGACCCCAAGCCACAAACACAAACACGAGACAAGCCTGTATGGGCCCAGACGTAACATACAGTTGAACGCATTTCGATGCCACAAAGCACCACACTGTGACATTAATGCACAAGAGACAAAAACAGAAGAAAAGAAAAATGGCCATAGTCTACCCGGGGGTGGGGGGAACACCCTGGAGGGAGGAGGTGCAGGGTGCACCTCAACACCCACATGCGTTGTAATGTTTAGACAAAAAAAAAATCCTCCATGGGCTCATGGTCTTCACGGCCCGACCAAAGTGAGAGATATGTCGTCGTCGTCACCCCCTTGTTGTACATCAGGAGGTGCGTGTGGTGCAGGTGCCTGACCATGCATAGCCCCAGCAAGCCCCTCCACGGCAGCAAGCATGTGGGCCTGGTGAGCCTGGTTATACAGGAATATGGAACAGAGGTCACCATGCAGCACCTCACGTGTAACACAGAGTTCCTCCTGCAAGGACTCACATGTAGCACAGAGCTCTGCCGAAGCCTCACGTGACAGACGGACCTCCTCCCGGCTTGCATGGAGTTCATCCTCTGTTCTACCCATGTCCCCTGGCTCATAATGAGTGTAGCCAGAGTAGTTCTGAGGGAAGTGTTATCTTCCCTCAGGGCTTCCCTGTGGGCCTGTGCCTCAGCAGCAATAGCTGAGCCCAGAGCCACCAGTTCAGCCCAGCGGGCCCTGTTGGAGGCTGCCATGCCCAGCCTGAGTGAGCGGCACGTGGGCTGTGTTGCCTGCTGCTGGAGCTCCACCTATCTATTAGGGGGAGAATGGAATCGGCCACACGTTCCATGCCTTGAGCCAACATCTCAATCACTCCCCCCTGTTGCTGTGCAATGGCATATATGGCATTCTCCCACCCAGTGTTCCCCGGTGTTGCACGGCCACCGCGTTGCTGGACACCACACCTGTTGGGCCCAAGGAGATGTGGTCCTTGCTGTGCTGGCACTGCCTGTGGCTGTAGGACTGCATTCCTCAGTCGATCTGCTGCCCCAGGAACAGGAGCAACTCGTGTGGAGCATGACCCTGCACCCGTAACCACCACAGGCGGACATTCCAACACTGACTGGCCCCTTGAGGGCTCAACCCCACTGCAGGTGTGGCAGACAGAACAGTGTCCACTGCAGAATCACCCACCGTCGACGGCACGGATTGATGAGCATCTGATTCAACATCAGAGTCAAAGAGATCCTCAGCGCTGTACCCAGAGGCAAACCTGGACAGGATGGCCTGGAGCACTGATGGATGTTCGCTGCCTACCACCCCACGACCACCACTGGTGCATGTTTGTTGACCTGAACCCTCCAACCTGTCTGCCATCTTCTCCTTCTCTGCTTCCGGTGCCTCATCACCTGTAACAAAATAAAAAAAAACATGAGCACACATGCCAGCAGCACATACCACACACATAGACAACACAATATTGACAGCCAACACATGAGGCAGCCATGTCACACACGACACAAACTCCGGCATGCATGCAGTAGCAATGAAATGGAAGGGGACCCTGAAAGCAGACATGGATGCATGTCAAATGTGAAACCCACACATGTACTGTATGTTGCATATCACCTGCATCACACACAACCTTCTGGCAGGCATAGATCTTAGCTGAAAATTACAGATGGCAGAAAAGAGATGACACGTAGCATAGCCATGGCACAATTCCCAAATAGCCACAGCAGTAAGTCAAATAGAACTGTCCATGACACATGTAAAATGAATGTCAACATGCACTACAAGAAAATAATTACTTTAAAAAGTACACGTGTCACAGGATGCAACCGCACAAGTGCATTGAAATACAGTGAAGGGAGGCACATGGATACATACATGTCAGGTCACTTTGACATCACACAAGTGAATAGGCATGTTGAAGGGGAAACATGGCTCAGAAGTGTGTGGGTGCAGTGCAGCACATGTGTACGTCCTCAAGTATCAACCTAACCAAAAAGGTAGTGATGTCAAGAGCAAGTGCAGTCATCACGTGCAAAGTGTTGGCACTGGGTTGTAGGGATGCAGTGACCCCTCCCCCCGGGAATGGCAAGGAGCCAGTGCATGGCTCTGAATTGCTGACCAGAGTACTGTGAAGTTGCAGACAGTGTTGGCAGGTGTCAATTGCATCATCTCTGTCAACTGAGACTACAGCAGATGAGAGGGGGACAGAGAGCAGGACACATGAGGAACCATCACAAGTACATCTATACAGGCCGAAGCCACAACACAAGTTGCCTATAGGCAGGGTGGCTGTAACAGAGGGAGGCCTGTGCTCGACACAGATAAGGACACCCTAAACATGTGCGGGATGAGGAAGCGACCCTGAGTGAGCATGATATGGATGACCAAATACCATGAGACAGATAAAATACTGGAGATGTAGTACAATGAGTAGCCTGCCATGGACCCATAGGGGCTTGCAGGGAATGCAATGGTCCATGAATGAACACTCATGTCCACTCTGAGCCCGTGCCACCTGCATGGTCCAAGTTAGACACCCTGCATCAAGGACAAAGGATGTAACCCACAGTACAGGTTTGGCAGGGTTGCACAGGGAAGTGTGCATGTACACAGTAAAGGGGAACAGTCCATTGCAGTAGTCCAATACGGAAATCACCAGTACCATGGAGACAGTGAGCTGCAGGGTGGTGTAGAGGCAAGGAAGCATGCCCCTGAGGAGGAGCAGCTTGCAGGGTGACCTCACATAGCCGTCAGTCATGTGACAACATAGGCCGAGTGTTGGGTGGAACAACACCACAGGCTAAATGCAAACGTGTCAGTGAGCTTGAACATGGACAGGAGAGGCTGCCAAGTGACTTGCATGTACGTAGGGTGTATGTGTGGTGATGAGGACTGTCCCTGTGTGCAGAACATGGCCTGCATGCAGACTGCATCACAACAAGCATGCATCAGTCAAGCATTGCATGTGTCACACATGGCACTCATGAATACAGAGCCTGAACTAGCAGACAATCACAACACATCACACAAGCAAAACACACATGGGCTGGACACACACGCATCAGCACTCATCGGACGTTGCATCATAATCTGGCATCTCTCCCACTCCCTGGATTAGTCCCTGATCGATGAACTCTGCAGCGATTTCCTCGTGCGGAGTGAGTTTCATCCTCCTCTGGTGGTGGCCCACTGCCAGTCACCAGAGTCAAGGCGTAATTGGAGGCACGCTTTTGTTTTGCACAGCGTCAGAGGTCAGTCCAACACTTGTAGCAATCATGAGCTGTGCGTCTCTCAAATCCCATGGCACTTACACTTTCCGCAATGCACTGCCAGTGGACCTGACGCTGGGCAGGCGTAGTATGGCAACCTGGGCCCACCAGCATATCGCGGTCGTGTGCCTACACGAAGTCCACAAGGAAGTCCAGTTCCTCTTTATTGAAAGACTTCTTCCTTGCTGTGCCGGTGGCCGGAGCCAAGTCTGGGGTCCTAGCCTCTTGCGCAGAAGCACACTTCCTCTTCTTGGCCGATTTCCGGACCATGAGTGGCTAATGGGCAGTGGCGATAGTGGACTGGTCAATGGGAGTAGTCATTGGCATGAGGACAGAAGGCCTGGTTTGAGTGATTGGCTGCTGGGTGCTGTTGGCAGGACCCAGCAGCACAACTGCCTCAGTGCCAAGGGCTGTGACCAACACAATCCTGGCTGGCAGACTCACTGCTGGATTGGTGTTGGCTGCATCTGCTCCTGCTGGTCTCACCACCTGCCTGCTCGGGCAGCAGATGTCACCACTGCCCCAGATATATGTGCCATGGTCACAGCTACCTTAGGCACACGTGGCTTGGCCTTTCTGACCTGAAAATCTGCCTGGGAGTCCTCCTGTTCCAAGGCAGCCTGCGCTGGCTGACCACGAGCATGACTGGTGGTTGCCGCAGCTGCACCTGCAGCTTCCACTACCTGGTGTCCCGTGCCAGCAGATGACACTGGCTGTGAGGTCAGATGTGCGCCGGGGATGCCTGCAGCGCTGGGGGTGGTGGCATGGCTGACACAGCATGTGGCTGGACACCATGCCCCTGTGGAACAGCCTGGCAACGTCCCCCTCCGCATCCACCTTGGCCTCCCTGGACTCCTTGGCCACCCCGGCCACGTGCCCCACCACGCCCAGCCCTGGGAGTTAGCCCAGCTTTGCTGCCCTTACCTTTTGGTGGCCTCCCAACCATGACACAGATGGACTATTGCCAATGGGAGGTGCACACAACAATTGTCCTGGACAATTGGGGTGAAGGGGGCAGGGTACGTGATGGTAGACGCACCCCTGTGATCCTGCAAGGCTGTCTGTGACCCCGGGTGAAAAAAAGACGGGTCACGCGACACTCAGGCACCCCAACAAAAAAAAAGACGGGTCACGCGACACTCAGGCACCCCAAAAAAAAACAAGGTGCACGCAACCCCTGGTAGCCCACATGCATGGAATAAACCTCCCACAGTATGTCGTGGCACACAGGGACACAAAAAAAGCATACGCCTGGAACATGCAGGCTACTCTGACCTCGAAAACGGGCTACGGGAAACACAGGGGGAACCACAGTGGGAAAAATAAGTGTCACCATCTGCCTTGGGTGGAAAAGAAAAACACACACGCGTGTGCGCGTAGGCAACTCCACTACCAAAACAAGAAGTACGTGTGAAGATATATTGTGAACCCACAATTAGAAGAAACACACGCATTGGTCTCCACGAAAAGCATGTACAGCGAACTGCTGTCCTGCACGGACCTTTAACCTGTGCCGAAGGCAACGCCCACGTCACATCACTTACTCGCTTAAGTGCTTTTGCGCTAAGGGACTTTCCTCGAATTTCACACTAATCTGCTGTTTTTTCACGTGGGGAGTCACTCTGCATCAAGCTGGCCACGCGACTACACACGGAAGACCACGCTCATGCCCAGAAGGCCCTTTACCTGCCCCCCAAAGCCCTGAGTAGCCTCCTATGAGCCATCTACTGCTGCCAGCCAGCCTGCTGCCAACCTGCCCTGCTATTTGGTGCCTGCACAGAAGACATTGCCAGAGGTCCTCTTGCTGTGACCACCTCTGCTGATACAAAAGACTCCCGACTGCTGTACCATCACTCCACAGCCCAGCCCCAGGACCCAGTTGCCCACCCACACCTGCCTCTGGGGTTGCCATGTCAGACCAAACACCATCTGAGGCTAGTGGCAACCCCCAGTCAGAGGCAGAGGGCTGCCAGCTTCACTCCCAATGAAGTTGGCATCCTGGCGGAGCAAGTCCTGGGGCATTATGATACCCTCTTCTCGTCATCGCGCCTCGACAAGGAAGGACAGAGGGGGATCTGGTCGGACATCATGGATGCCATCAACATGTGGGGGGTGGCATCCCGTGACTACCAACACGTCCGGAAGTGCTGGGAGGACTTCAGGTCCAGGACCCACAGCAAGGCCTGGCGCCTCGGTGACGCTCGTGGAGCGTTTCACCACCAGGTCCTCCAGTTGCAGACCCGTCTGGAGTCGAGTGGTAAGTGTCCATGTGTTCTTGTCCAGCATACTGCCTTTTGAGGTGTGGCAGGAGTGGGCACCTCGACCGTATATCTGGAATGCCCCATGTATGGATGTTAGTATGCAAGGACGTGAAGGTGCTGCATGGGAGTCTAACCAAGCGTGTTCCCATGATGCATGTAAGGCTCAGCCCCCTTTCTGATGTTCCCACAGTGCCTTGGACATGGATGCAAATGTCTGTTGCACGTGCCATGCTTTTTTGAGGATGTGTGCTGCTTTCACTGACCAGAGTGTTGTGGAGGGTGATGATGGTTGTGACGTTCGACAGTGCCACTCATGTGCATTTGCTTTGTGGCAAGCAGACTACTGTTCACTACCCTGATTCTTGTGTTCAATGTCTCCCTTTCTACAGCAGCGATTGTGGAAGATGGCGTAAACGGCGCTGTGGAGCAAAGCAGCAGGGATGCCTCCACCAGCCGGAGCCGCAAGGCCCAGTCACCCTCTCAGGTTATATCATCTTCCGGAATCGAGAGGACTGGTGCCGCGTCCACAGCTGCCAAGGGAAGGCCCAAGAGGGCGAGGTTGGTAGCGGGCTCCTAGGCAATGGAAGGGGCAGGTGAGCCCCCGCAGGGGCAGGACAGTGCGGAAAACGGTGCGGAGGCATCCAGTTTGGTGGTGGTGGTGGTGGTTGAGGAGGAGGAGGCCGCATCAGACCCGCACATGGGGCCCGGAGGGGGTGATGCCACTGGTGCAAGTGGTGCAGTCCAGGGGCAGGTGCAGGAGGCAGCACAGGTCACTGCAGAGGTGTCTGTGCCTGATCCTGTCCCTGAAATTGAGACTACATCACTGCACACTGGCAAAGATGCCTCAGCTCAGGCCCGTCTGCAAGTAGGGGAGGAAACCACGGCAACTGACATTCCTCTACCTGCGGATGTGGCAATCCGTGACAGGGTTGAGCCCGTCTTAGTCGGTGTCGTGATAAGCACACGCGTCATTCGTGATGATGTGCATGCTTCCTGGCAGGACCACGCACGTCATCACGAACCGGTGTGTGCCATCATGAACTGGCTAGCAGGGCTCATTGTCAGGGGTTTCCTCCATGTGCTGGGTGCTCTTGCGACCCCCTCCTCCTCATCACCCACTATGCGCCAGTCGTCCTCCATGCCGTCTTCTGGCCCAGATGCCACCAGGGCCCCCTGTGGACCTGCCACATCCACCACGGCCAGGCTGGTGGAGATCCCATCCCTGCCACAGTTGGGAATCGGAGATTCAACAGAGGTGGTCACCCCAGCAACAGGACCCCTGGCAATGGAGGTTGTGCAGGCACCTTCGGGCAGGGCATGTGCACGACAGCCCTGGGGGTTGCCATCTACCCAGAGGCAGTCATGGTGGCACAGGCAGATGGCTAAAAGGCATCAGCAGGCTCAACGTAGGAGGTGTCAGGACTCGGGCCAAGTACATCACAGGGGCAGGCATCGGCCAAAGGACAGGAGGACCCTGGACAAAGTGTGTCTTCCATGTGGCAGCGGATGGGCCAGCAGATAGATTCAGAGCGGCGGCGGGCCGAGAGGGCACGGCTCACCATGGTCAGGGCGGAGAACTCCATGCGGCGGGCAGAGAGGCGGGTGGAGTTCCTCGAGGAGACTCGCAGGGAGTTGGTGGAGAACATGGCTGCATACCTGCAAGCCCTCGAGGATAGAGCACAGTCCTGCCTCTGGGCTATAGACACCAAGTTCGATGATGCCCTGGCCAAAACTCTTGGTAACAACGGTGAGCCTAGCCTGCCGCCATTGTAAATAGTTCTTTAGTGTTAGGTTTCTTTCTTTTTCTTTTTTCTTTGGAGTCCTTGGACATTGCTCCACTTTTTGTATATAGTTGTTTTTATAGGGTGTTTTTTAGGATCATTCAACCTTTTGGCATCATGGACCCTTCATCCTTTCTTGTACATAGTTGGACTTTGGTGGATTGTTTGGCTTTTATTTTCCCATGGAGTAATGGTTTATTATTTCTTTTGCTTTGGAACTGCAAACTTTACTTTGGACATGGACCACTTTCAGGATTTTCAATGTTCATTTGGATTTAGCATTTCAATTAGTTTACGTTAATTTCATTTACATTCTAATTTTTTATTTTTATTTAGTGTATTTTCTTTTTTTTAATACATTTTCATTTAGCCTAATCTGAGTGTTGTCTGCTCTCAATTGTTTGGTGCTTGTGTCAGTCGCCATTGGCTCAGGCATGTGTCACTGCTGTGTGGCTATGTTGGACATGTATATGGGTGCATGCATGCATGCTTTGGTGAATGCCATGCCATGGGGCCAGTACTGTGAAGTGGGGCCAATGGATGGGTGTGGAGTTGCACTGGGGTGGGCAGCGTCGGGTGGCATTTGGGTGGACATTTGCTACATGATTCTATGTTGTGACAATGTGTTTGGTGGGAGGACACAAGTCTGGGCCTGCCTGCAGGTTGCCGTCGCTGGTGGGGTGGGGGGATATGAGTCAGGGCCTGCCTGCAGGTTGCCGTCAATGGTGGGGTGGGGGGACATGAGTAGAGGCCTGCCTGCAGGCTGCCGTCACTGGTGGGGTTGAGGGACATGAGTCAGGGCCGGCCTGCAGGTTGCCCACTGGTGGAGTGGGGGGACATGATTCGGGGCCTGCCTGAAGGTTGCCATCACTGGTGGGGTGGGGGTACATGAGTCGGGGCCTGCCTGCAGGTTTCCGTCACTGGTGGGGTGCGGGGACATGAGTCGGGGTCTGCCTGCAGGTTGCCATCACTTGTGGGGTGGGGGGACATGAGTCGGGGCTTGCCTGCAGGTTGCCGTCACTGGTGGGGGACATGAGTCGGGGCCTGCATGCGGTGTATGGTGCCATGTGGGCTGCCTGCGGCCATGGGTGATGGGGGGCCTTGTGTTGTGGGCTGCCTGCGGCCATGGTCACGGGTGATGGGGGAGGCCTTTGTGGTGTGGGCTGCCTACGGCAGTGGTCACGGGTGATGGGGGAGGCCCTTGTGGTGTGGGCTGCCTGCGGCCATGGTCACGGGTGATGTGGGAGGCCCTTGTGGTGTGGGCTGCCTGCGACTATGGTCACCAGTGATGGGGGGGCTCCCTTGTGGTGTAGGCTGTCTGCAGCCATGGTCACAGGTGATGGGGGTCTCTTGTGGTGGGGGCTGCCCGCGGTCATGGTCACGGGTGATGGGGGAGGCCCTTGTGGTGTGGGCTGCCTGCAGCCATGGTCACGGGTGATGGGGGGAACCCTTTTGGTGTGGGCTCCCTGCAGGGTGTGTTCGCAGGTGCTGCCAGCACACGAGGCATTTTTCACATGATTCGGCAAGCACAAGCGGGGTACGCGTATTCAAGGGGGTGTGCAAGGAGTTTTCACGCGATTTGGCTTGTGCGAGCGGGGTACACGTATTTGCGGGCTTATGGTAGACCCTTTTCATGTGATTTGGCTTGTGCGAGCAGGGTACGTGTATTCAAAGGGGTGCGCAAGTAGTTTTCACGTGTTTTTTCTGGCGCGAGTGGGGTACGCGTATTCAAGGAGGTGCGCAAGCAGATTTTCCCGTGATTTTGCTGACGCGAGCGGCTTATGCATATTCAAGGGGGTGCGTGGGTAGATTTTCATTCGTTTTGGCTGGTGCGAGCGGGGTATGCGCTGTTTTTCACACGGTTACGGTGTAGGGGGGCTGTATGGTGGTCCGGTGTTAGCGCGGCCTTTGTGCCATATTGGGGATTTCTATGGCTTTTTCTGGCGCAAGGGGCGTTCTTGCGGGCGTTACTGGTGCTGCTGGATTTTCGCTGCGCCATGGCTGCAAATGGCTCGGGAAATCCATGAATACACAGTGTGCCAAAATGCTGTTTTGCGCTGCGCATGACGCACGCGTGGCGCACGCTCCCTCTCTGCGCCAGGCGTGTGCGCTACTTCTGCCCTGAATTCTATGAATTGACCCGAAAATATGGTTGTAGGCATAAATCATGACACTTTTAGGAAAAATGGAAAATGTGTTTATCTCCTAACTCTGCAAGCCATCTGTAATCCATACATGGGTCAGAGCCCCATCCACTCCTGGTCTGCTGGAACAAGAAGCTTGGTTGACTTTGGGCATTGCTTTTATTCATGAAACATGCGCGAGAGGGTTATTTCTGTCTCTCTGACTAATTAACATGGAATTTGGCAGACTGAATGATATTGAGACGACAAAGCGGGCTGTCCTGCCTGTAACGGCCCAAGTGTGCGACAACCTCTCCTGGCGTTGTGGGAAGTTACCAAATAGGACACCTGGCTTGGAAGCCAATTATCATTATTAGCACCCTTGGGTTCTTGTCTGACGTGCAAATCGTTTTTTTTAAGGAAAGGGCCAACACGCGTGCCCAATTTCTTTTATTAAAAATACAAAACAAAATGGCTGATGACAAAAGCTTGAAAAGGAAGAAGTAATGTTTCTATTTCTGCCATGAGGGGACCTGGCCAGGAATTGGGGATCAACCTGGAAGTCAGGTGAGTGGGTGGGGGAGGTATGAGGAGGGTGGGGGTTGTGGGATGTATTTACCCATGCATCCGAGCCATACCTCAAAACTGTGCAGTACTGACATGGAAAACATCATGATGGCCAGAGCTTCCCAGAAAATGCACAGGGAAATGCATGAAGAATAGGCTGCCACTCATTTTTGCCGATGTTATGGGCACAGAAGGACACTGCCTAAAACCACCATTGGACTACCCACACAGTAGTCTGAAACCATTGGGAATGGCAATGCTGATTGGCAAAAGCAAACCCATAACTGTTGGGAATTCATTTTCTTAAATCCCAAAAATGGGTGCAGTACCAGTACTCACCACTATCCAAAAGCCGGCATTTTAAAACAACACCAGATTTTACTTTTTGCAAAACTGAATAAATGAACCCAAAACAGGCCAAAGAAAGACTTACTGAGAGGTGGATCCAATGTAAAGTTATATTCTGAAGTGACTTGAAGGTTTATAACAAGACTGGCTGGGCTGTGGATTTCAGCAGTTTAAGTAAATTTGGACTGAAAGACACTAAAAAAAATCTAAATGTTTAAATTGACTGAGTGACCTACTTTTGAGTGTCACATAGGTTGCAATTGTTTAAATGTCATAGTTTTAAACTTAGAATCAGCCTTCTAGCTGCATATGTGAAAATGTTTAGTTTTATTTGAATGCAGAAACTGGGGAACAGAAATGACAGCTTAAAGAGATTCCAATTTGCCTGGCAACTACCCCCATCAGGAGTGAAACTTGAGTCACAGCTGTGTTCCCAGGCCTAGCTGCCCTTTTGCTGCTCACACCAAAAGGGATATGACACTTCCCTGATTGAATTACCTGGGCTCTGCAGGAAATTGAACAAAGCCCTGTCCTGACTCAGGCAAATGTTTTATTGCAGATGTCGTAAAACAGCTTCCTCTTGGCAGAAGCTGGGAGTGGCAGGGTCTCTGAGCTTGGCAGAAACTGGAAAGACTGGTTTCTGTACCATGTGACCTGAAAAGACACACCTCTATAGCCAGAATATGGTTTTAGAAAAAGATGAATAACTCATAGTACGGACATGTGAAAATTTTATAAATGACACCATAATTCTTGTGATTTTTCTGCCCACATTTTAAGAGGTTTTTCGAACCGGTGGCATGTTCAGGGGGGTTTTAGCGGAAAAGAGGATATTACTCAAAATGTGTGCATGTGAAAAATCTGACACTTCATCAATTAATGTCCATACTCCTTGCGCACATGTGTGTAAATTTGGGGTAATGTCCGGTATTGCAAATCAGTTAAAAAGTGCAAAATATTGCCATTTCTGAATGCAAGCTCCCAGGAAGAGCAGAGTTTGAACAGGAGATACCTCCTGTGATATGTGAGGGGTGCAGATGATTTTAAAACAACATGTACCTCTGCAAATATGTATTTGGTTCAAATCTAGATTTGTGTGTAAGTTGACAGGAGGAGTGGACTTTCTGCAGGCTGTAAAATGACATCACTCTGACACAATTTAGCTCCCCCAATCAGGGGAGAAATGAAAGCTTGGCCAATGATAAGTGGAGAGGGGCTGGCTAGTGATGCTGCTCTCACACACCCATTTTAAAAACACATAAAAGCAGAGAGACAGGACAGATAGGGACCTTCAAATCCATTTGCAGCTGGAAGCTCTGCCGGAAAATCCATACCTTGCCTCCATCAAACCTCCAGAGAGCCAAACTAGAGACTTCAATCTATCCAGAACCAGAGACCCAGACCAGACCAGCAGAGTAGAGCTGACCTGTTAGCAGAACCAGAGAGAGCTGACCCAGATCACTGTGAAGTGCAGAGACCAGAGGCGAGTCTAAAACCTGACCAGATCCGTGGCGTGGCCCATTTCATTCAAGAATATAGTGTGAGTACCTAGAAAACTGTGCAGAACCAATCTCTTAGTTAAAATAATATAATTCAATCCTATTTAAATCTAAGTAGAACTGTCTCTTAACTGTCACCTGTCATTTGTAAAGCTGTCACTTGTCATTTTCTAGTTGCAAGTTGCACTTGTCTTTTTGAACTTTAAAATTTCAAATCTGAAAAACGACCTTTATTTAATCGCTCATATCTCCGCGACCGTTTGTGCTAGAGACTTGCAGTAACTTTCATCTGGAAGCTGAGATCCTAGGCTTTCTTAGGTCCCCAAAACGATAGTGATAGTCCTTGTAGTTCCTCTGTAATCGCGCTCGGCGCATTCGCAAATTTAGCCGCGATTTGACATTTTACCGCGATTTGCAAATTTCTCCACGTGTGAAAACAGCAGTTTGCTTGCCTTCCATTTGCCAAAAATTCGTTTAACCTACCAATTATTCCTAGATCCTTGCTAAAGTAAGCCTGGACTAATATTAACTTGATTTCACTCACCCTGAACCTCCTAGAGGGAATTAAAAGCATTTTAACATATTTTCACTCCATTGCCAGCACATATCAAAGCATTTTGCCTGTGTTTTAAACTTCTGTAGTCTAAGTTGCTGGGGTGAACTGAATTACATTTGAATTGCATTTCTGAGAATTGTGTGCCTTCCTTCCACTTCCTTGCATTGCATAAAAGGGGGGGGGTGAATTGTACAAGAAAGTGATTACATTGTTTTTGCTGAAATCCTATCAAGTTATTTTCTGTACTGCATTTCATTCCACATTGCATCCATTGGAAACCATAAAAGTATTGTTGCTATTTTATCCATCCTATAACCACTCATTATTGATTATAAAGAGGTGTGCTAGTGCCAGATTCTCTGTTGTTAATCTTTATCATATCAGATTAAGTGTGCTATTCAATTATTAATTTATTATAAAGTGTGATAGATATATATTGCTTTACTTCTCAAATAAACCTTTTAACTTGCAAAACAGAACTACTTCTTGGCTCAGTGGGGTCAGGGGGATTCTGAGAGAGGGGTGTTATATAGGGGTAGTCATCCAGAACGCATGAACTGGACATAAAGTTATATCAATAAGGGTTTTCATTCAGTATTATAGACTAGGCGTTGACTTAGCTGTAGTGTTGAATTGAATCCTCTTACAAATTGGGGGCTCGGGCCGGACGTCTGGGTTAGAATACCACTTGTGCAGCTTAATACAGTGTGCTAACTGACGGGATACATACATCCAGTCGGATCACCACGCTGCATTACGCTGTGAAGCATTCCTCAAAAGGGACACTCCAAGAAAAGTTCTGTTCTGCAAAAATAAAATACTAACTTCTGTAAGTCAGGACAGAGACCAATCTCTAGAATGACGACCTTGGTAGATATGAAAATAGCCAGAGAGCACTTCTTACATAAACTATTTGTGAGAGGTGAATGGGCTGAGCAGGGCCAGGATGCCTGGTTGCAGGCCATCACGCGACAGGTCACTGAAACAGGGTCAGACTAATGGAGAGATCAGGGTCCATTACATGTGGCCCTGAGTGAACTATATATGGCTCCTAAGGCCAAAGATGAACACGACAAGATTGTTAGGATAGCGGCATATTTATATTTATATATGGGAGCCATACAGAATAAATGTGCTGAAGGCCATGATCTGGCAAAAAGGCAACAGATGGCGTTAGAGAAGGTCCAATCTGACCTGGTCTCTTCTGAGCAGAGGCTGCAGAGGAGCGAGGAGTCAGAAAATGATAGTAGGCAATATATCATTAAAATAAAAGAGGATATGGGCATCCTACAACAGGAAAAGACAGACCAGGATACCAGATTTCTGGCCCTGCAGAAGGAGCACCAAGACAGTTTGGATTCCTTACTGCAGAGCCAGAAAAAGCTGGAGCAACAGATCAATTTCAACAGGGCATGCACAGAGCAGGTAGCCACCCTGCAAATCCAACTAGACAGAGAGAAAGAGGAGAGCAATAAACTGATCCTGAAAGACCTGGATACCCAGGCAGAGTTTGATCAGGAGCGCCAGAAAGCCGGTGCCTTCCAAAGGCAAAGGGACGACCTGGCGGCACAGATGCAGGCTCTTAGTCAGGAAAGAGACACTTTAGGCCAGGAAGTCTGCCACTTAAAAAAGGAAATGGAAGAAAATCACCTGGCCCTCCAGGGGCTGGGTGACCTCCAAAAAGAAAACCAGAACTTGGTAGAGCACACCAGAAGGGTGGAAGATGCTCTGGCAAGAAAGGAGCAGGCCAGTAGGGATGGGACTCAGGAGGTAAACCTCCTGCAGCAAAGACTGGCCCAGTTCTCCAGGACCAACCAGGAAACACAGAGGGAAAATGAGGCCCTCTGTCAACACAATGATAGGCTCCAACAACAGGTAGCGATGCAGGAGAGACTGATAGAGTCTAGTAAGGCCTTGACTGAGGAACTGAAAGCACAAATGCAGGCTCTTGCATTGCAACAGGGAGCAGGGGCGGATAGAGATGAGGTCCGCTGGGAAAGAGAGACTCCTGACCATAACCTCAGGAGCCCTAACACCAGGGGCCTTCATCTCTCCCAGTCCCTGGACTCTACCACCCCCATGTCCCCTGGCGCACATGAGCACAGGGCCACAGGGATGGCAGATTACTATCCAGCTAAAAGTATGGGGCTCATAGGCCAGTACCACTCAGGAATGGAGGGGTGGGCATCCGGGTATGGGCACCCAAGTACAGTACAGTTCAGTGGGGAACCCCAGGAGAGTAGGCCCCTTAAGGGCATCCTGAAAACCTCTGCCCAGTTAGGTCAGTGGGGGGGGGGGTACCCAGCAAATCCTGGCAGCAAGGAGGGATCTGAGGACTCCTCTGAGCACCACAGGAAACAGGAGACCAGGTCCCCACATTCTGCCAGCCATTCCCAGGCTCGCAGAATCCGGGAAAACCTGGAAGAACAGACAGGAACCTCTGGGAGCAGTGCCTCTGAGTCAGAGGATGAATGGACAAGGGTTACCCGAACCAAAAAGGCCAATAAGGCAAAAAGGGCCTTGCGTAAGGACCCCTTAAAGCAGATTAAGGCGATCAGGAGCGTCATCACGCCTTACCATAAGAACGCTAAGTATTCTGTTTGGGAGCACTTAGAGTTGTTTGAGCAAATGATGGAGACTTTCCATTTGAAGGACAGCCAAAGCTGTATTCAATATGTAAAGTGGACCTTCTCCCCGGAATACTCCAGTTTCTTTGCGGGGCTGGAGGACCAAAATCATTTAAGATGGTCCACCTATAAGGCGGCCATCTTGAAACACTTTTCTGTTCACAGAAATCCTCAAGAGGCTCGCAAGGCAGCCTACAATTTGCAATGTGGGGAGGATCAGGCCCCACAAGAATTTGTGCAAGAATTGAAACGTGCTTTTGCGCAGACCACCAGAAGGGTGCGCACAGACAGTAGAGAATTCATCAATACATTTTTTCATGCCTTGCCCAAATACATAATGACCCAGCTCGTGAGGGATTTTCACAAGAAAAGATCTTTAGACTGGGTCATTGAACAGGCTACCCGGATCTATGAGGTGCAGAAACCGGTAGATAGCAAAAGTAATGCCCAGAAAAACCCCAAAGCCAACAGCACCCCTGCTGCTGCCAAGGTGGCAGAGGTAAAGGTCACCCCCGTTTTGGATTTGGAGATGGGGGGGCCTAAAAACCTACCTGCACCTAATAATGCTAGGCCCAGAAGGTCCTCGGGCCAGGCACAGACAGGGAGCCAGGGAGGTAGCCCCACAAATGGGGTCCCTTGCTCTCCTGACTATGTAAGTCCCCGTTACAAGGGAAATCGACCCATCCTGGGTTATGTGTGGACTCCTCCAGCCCAAGGGGGGGGATCCAGCCAAGCACCTAGCCCAGGGAACTTCCCTCCTAACTTCCCACCGGAGGGCAGAAATTCTCCAAATCCTGGGCAGAACTTTTTCCCCAGGTATCCACCCAATTTCCAACCCCAAAATCATCCATCCTTCTTTCCCCAATTCCCTGAGCCCAGACAACCTAATCCGGGAGAGGGGAGGCCAAGGGTGGAGGGGTACCCAAATCTTCCCAACCCGGGGTATTACCAGAGGAGGGACAGCTACCCTTCCCGGGATCAGCCCAGGGGAGAAAACAGGGCCCCGTATCAGCCTGAGCGGGTTTCCCAGTTAGAGCGCCAGGTTCAAAACATGGCGCGGGATCTGGGTCACATACTGAGGGCTCAGCAGAACCCTCAGATCGGCATGCCGGCGCAGAACGCACCCAACTCTGGACCTGGTGCCCCAGAACAATGACGGGGGCAGCACCCCGATAACTCACCGGTTCCCAGGGAGGAGGCACAAAGGGAAGGGGGGTGTAAAGCCTTGGAGGAAGCTTCCTTCCTCACTTGTAAACAGCCCCTGGAAACCCAGGAACCGGAAACAAAATCTCTTGCCCCTGAAAGTCTGCCTCCTAAGGAGCAGAGGGGGGGTAGGAGAAACAAAAGACCCAAACAGACTCAGTTTGAGGAGGAGGTACAGATCTTCCAATTTGAGGGGGAGGGATCCTCAGAGGGTCCTGGGAAAAGGATCTTCTCCTTCAGAGAGGGGGGAACTCCTCCCAAAGAAAAATGGGTCCCTAGGGATGCAAATCCAGACTGGGGAGATGTGGAGACTGAGCTACCGCCGCCCACCATCTCATCCCAGAACCAACAGCAAGAAAATCCCCTGGTTCAAACCCATCCTGGTGACTGCCTCCAAAAAGGGGGGGGCGGCCCAGAACCGGAGCCAGGGGAACCCAAAATGGCTCTGATCTCCCATTGCCAAATTTTTCTTTCAGATTCCCAAGGCTCTCCACAGAATTCTGCCCAAATCTCTTCGCTAGCGATGTCCAAAACCAGAAAATTAGCCCACCAGTTGTCCAAAAATGTACATTATCTGTGCCCCCTTGAGGAGAAGGAGGGAAGATATTATGCCCCGGTACAAGTACAGGGACAGGGTACAATTTTGGCACTGGTGGACACTGGATCTCAAGCTACCCTTCTGTCCAGAAGGGCCTTTGATGAACTGAATGCAGGAAGGGGAGAGAATTACCAAATTCCTCTCACCTCTCTTCCTGGACAACTGCAGAACTTTGACGGGAAGGAAATTCCCGTCGAGGGGACGGCAGATTTGGACATTAAAATTGGGCGACATAAGTTGAAACACCCGGTCATAGTTGTGACCCCAGAGGGCACCCCTTGTTTACTAGGGAATGACCTCCTGAGAAGGTTGTCACCCCTAATAGATTGCGTAAACAAGGTCCTCTGGACCCAGACTAGCCGACCAATAAAATTAAAACAGAGTGTCAACCATGTTAGTTTAAACGGCACCTGCCACATGGTTGAACAAAAATCTGACCAAGTAGAATTTCACTTCCAGAACAACCAAATTCCAGACGTGACAGTAATAGCAGTAGGGCAACAGACTGGTGATGGGGGGTCCTCTCTATTTCTGAAAATCAACCTTCTTTCAAGTCTAAAGTGGTACTCCACGCTGGAAGGAAACACTCTGAAATTCTTTACTAATCCACAATCAGAAACTCCCACTCCTATAGTCCAGAAAGATGCGAAATCAGCTCAGAGCCTGGCTGATATTCAGCAAATTGGAGAGCAGTTGTTCATCCCTGTTCAGTTAAATGATGGGAAGGACTCTGTTCTCGCTCGAGTGTGTGTGAACAACGGTAAGAGCTTCATCAGCGAAGCCATGTTCCGCCAACTCCCAAAAGATCCAGCCATTCCCACATTCAAACTGATAGACAAATGGGAAATGGACCTGGAAGCACCTAATTCCAAACATCTCCTGCCAAGCAGGTGTATGCTCAAAATCTCCATTGGCAACAAGAGCATAGTCCACAATTGTTGGGTCGTGCGAGACGTCCCTGCCGCCTTTTACTTAGGCAGTGACATTCTCAATCGCTTTGCCATTAGTTTGGACCTAATAAACTTCAAAGCTTGGTCCCGATTAGCGGATAATCCCATGGGCTTTGATGATCCAGAAAAAGCATTTAGGTCAGCTCAATTGCTACCTTATGCAGTTGAAATTCAGGTTAAAGAGAAAGTCACCCTCCTAGAAAGGACCCGACAATTCTCCCTGGAAGTGAAAGTTAAAAGAGGACAATATTTGCAAAACCCTGATGCTTACATACATCTAAACGCTTCTCTCCAACAGCAAGGGTTGGGGGTAAACCCGACTCCATTAGTCAACATAGAACATGGCACCATTCTAATAGAGGTGGATAACAGCGACTTAAAGAGTATTACTCTAGCCGCAGGCACCATTATTGGAATGGCGGTTGATGACCGACATTTTTCCATCGACCTAGTAAATGAACTGTTAGGACCAATCCCCAAGGACTGTTTTGACAGTGACAGTGAGGACAAAACAACACCAGACAGGATTTTTACCCGGCATGGGGGGAACTTCCTGGTGTACACTTCCTGCCCCTATGGTAAGGAAGATGTGACTCGTGACTTCAGGAGGGATGAGGTGATTTTCCAGGTCCATGAGGGCTGCCTTTCCCACCTGAAGCCTCCAGTCCAAATCAGCACTCTGACCAGGGACTTCTCCACCCAGCTGGAGGAGGCCGCTGAAATAGCCAAACCAGAAGTCTTTCCAGGCTTCAGGCAGATGGTGGAAGAGAGAGTCAACCTAGCTGATGCCTGTGTGACTCTGGAACAAAAGCAAAAGTTGAAACAAGTTTTCTTGGATTTCCAAGATCTCTTTGCGGTAGACTCATATGACTGTGGTCGCACCGACATCCACACCACAACAATCCCCACGGACCCTGGCATGACTCCTGTGTTTGTGAAGCAATATCGCTTGCCTCTCGCATCAATGGAGTCCCTTACTGAAATAATTAAGAACCTTGAGTCCAGGGGAATAATCCGTCCAGTCCACAGCACCTTCAATAACCCGGTGCTGGGAATATTGAAGCCGAACGGCCAGTGGAGACTCTGTGCCGACCTCAGGGAGCTCAACAAACGGGTCCATACTTCCCGATGGCCTCTGCCCTACATTGACCAAGGGCTGGCCCAGATCCAGGGGTCACAGGTATTCACTGCAATAGACCTGACCAATGGATACTGGACTGTGCCTGTCAGCAGGGAGGACCAATACAAACTGGCTTTTACCTTTGGGGGCCAGCAGTACACATGGACCCGGACTCCCTTCGGATACCTTAACTCCGGTAATGAGTTCAATATTTTCCTACATAAGGCCATGCCCGACCTGGGTGCGAGGGGTAACCTGGCTTATGTAGATGATGTCCTCATCAAAAGTTCATCTGTGGAGGAACACATAGCGGAGATCCGTTATGTTCTGACCCAGTTGAGGGCCGCCGGAGCAAAACTTTCCTTTCAGAAAGCACAGTGGTGTAGAACCCGTGTTAATTTCTTGGGGCATGAGATTACTCCTCAGGGCCTCTGTCCCCAGGAAAAGAAAGTGGAAGCACTTCAGAAACTGAAAGACCCCACAACTCTGCGAGAACTAAGGAGCCTCCTTGGACTGACTAATTACAGCAGAAAGTTCATTGAGGGTTACGCAGAGATCACCTGACCCCTGATTCATCTCCTGAAGGGGGGGGTCAAGTGGGAATGGGGTCCAGAACAAGCCGAGGCAGTAAAACAACTCAAAAGAAGCCTCTCACAAGCGCCCTGCCTAGCTTTCCCTGTCAGAAACAAGGAGTTCTTCCTGGAGACGGGGTTTTCTAATACGTGCTTGATGGCAGTATTATACCAAAAGCATGACAAGGTCAATAAAGTAATCTCCTATGCGAGCAAAACTTTATCCTCTGTGGAGGAAAAATTCAACGATTGTGAGAAGGCACTCCTGGCAACGGTGTGGGCATTGAAGAATTACCGCCCGTTTATCCAGGGGGAACACATCATAGTGGAGACTCCACACCAGCCTCTGCAATATCTCCAAAGTGACAGAATCCGGGCCGGAAATGTGAGTAATTCCCGAATTACTTCCTGGATTCTGTCAATGCAAGGCTTTCCTGTGGAGGTCAGATATGGCCAAAACAAGAAGAGTCCCCTCGCGCAAGGTCTGGCTGACTTGCATGATTGTGCCAGAGAAAACTGTCTCGAGGACGAAAGTCTAAAAAAAAAGGACAACATGGAGGCATACCTTAATTCCCCACACAAAGTCTTTGAAGAGGACAAGTGTGAGGGAATGCCCACTGTCTATGTGGATGGATGCTCTTACCATTTTGACAACGACGGGGAGAAAGAACTGGTGGCCGGCGTAGGGAATGCATGGGTGAATGAGTCCCCAGAACCCTCTGCTGGATACAAAATTGGTCCCCGAAGTAGTCAGGTGGCAGAATTGATGGCTGTGCATCAGGCCATCCTCACTGCTGTCCAGCATCAACTCCACGAACTGGTCATAATCACAGATTCGGATTATGTACGGAACGGGTTCGTGAAGCACCTGGTTAATTGGAAAACCAGAGGCATGTTATGTGCTAATAACAAACCCTTGAAACATGGGAAGTTGATCCAAAACATTGATGATCTGGTCACCTCGAATGAGATGACCATCTATTGGAAAAAGATCAAGGGTCATTCCAAAGTAGAGGGACCAGACAAAACTGGAAATGACTTAGCTGATCAGCTGGCCAAAACCGGGGCCATCCAAGGGGATCTAATTGAGATTGAGTCCCTGTTGGGGGAAATCCAGGTCACTGCTATCACTAGGTCCCAGACAAATGCTCACAACGACCTTTCAATTGCACAATGGAGTAAGGAGACCCCTGATGCTGATTTGATTACCGCTCAGAAGGGGGATCCAATTATTGGTAAGTTTTACCAGCACCTTGAGGACCCTGAGAACTTTCCCCTGATGGATACCGATTACATTGGGAAAGAGGACCTAAGAGTGTTGATGAAGTGTCCAAAAATGTTCCGGATCCAAGACGGTTTGTTGGTAAGGAAATCCAAAGCTGGCCATGACCAGTGGGTGGTTCCTACCTCATTCCGAAGCCTGATGTTAAGTCACGCCCATGATGCGGCTACTGTCGGTCATAGGGGGTTTCACACAACATTGGAAATCTTAAGAGAGGTTGCATACTGGCCACACATGGGGCAGGACCTCGACCAATACTTGAAGGGGTGTCTTGTGTGTGCACAATTTCAGCCATCATCCCTCACGCACCGTGCGCCTCTCCAAAAGAGGGGGATGACACTGCCATGGTCAGATTTACAAATCGACTTTGTAGGCCCCGTGATTCGCTCTGCTAGGGGGAATAAGTACATGTTGACCGTCACATGCTTGTTTACCAAGTGGGTGGAATGTCTCCCAGCCCCAAATTGCAAGGCAGAAACGGCAGCTGCCCTGATGATTAACCACATCTTTTCCCGTTTTGGTCTACCTCAAAGGATTGAGTCAGACAGGGGTAGCCACTTCACCAGTGAAGTAATGACAAAGATGTGGGAGATACTGGGGGTCAAAAGGAAGTTGCATATTGCTTACAGGCCAGCTTCTTCTGGAGCAGTGGAACGCTACAACCGGACCATTGTGAGCATACTAAAAAAGTTTGTGGCAGATTCTGGGCCAAGTTGGGATATCCGATTACCTCTGGTCCTAATGGCCATCAGATCTACCCCTTCATCTGCAACCAAAATGTCACCATTTGAGTTGATGACTGGACGCAAGATGGTGCTTCCTCAGCATTTGCTCTACAGGACCCAAGAGCAGACACTGATAAATGCCTCCACTACTCATGAGTATGTGGAGAATTTAAGGAAACACCTCCAACATGCTTTTGCTTACGCTCAGCGGAATCTAGAAAGATCAGCTGATAGCATGAAGACCCATTATGACCTGAAAACTTCCAGGAAGGAATATCAGGTGGGAGACCGGGTCTATCTATACAACTTCCAAAGGAACCAGGCCAAGCAGCGCAAATTCTTGCCTACATGGAAGGGACCCTTTGAGATCATCGACAAGATCTCCCCTGTGGCCTACAAAATCCACATCCCCAAAGCTCCTTTGGCAGCGGGGGAAGACAAGTGGGTCCACATAAACCAGTTGAAATGTTGCCATCCCAGGCACACTCTGCAACAACTGGAGGAATCCTCTGGAATCCTAGCGGGTACTGTCTCAGACTAATTGAGTTCCAATCATAAAACATACCACATCTAGTCTCTAAAATATTGTGATTTGCATGAAACTGTCTCTTAGTTATACTGTTTTTTTTTTCAAAATAAGAATGTAATGTTTTGTTATGATGAAATGCATATGCTGCCCCACTATCTCAACAGTGGTGGAAAAACGTCTATGAGTAGGTATTGCCGCTTTTGCTTTATCATCCTAGGAGAGATGAAACCATGGAGAATGACCAAGGAGGACGATCCGGAGACCGCGAGCAGAGACGCAACGGGCCCGGGGTACCGCCCAATCTTCCCATCAGGACCGGCGAGGAAAACCGATCAATCAGTACCGGATGGAGGAAAAGATGCTGAACTGTGCCATCTATTGGAAGAAGATGAGGAAACATCCCAGGTCTTGCGAGTCCCATTCGTGAAATAGAATGGCCATCGCAAGAGGGGGGCTTGTGGGATGTATTTACCCATGCATCCGAGCCATACCTCAAAACTGTGCAGTACTGACATGGAAAACATCATGATGGCCAGAGCTTCCCAGAAAATGCACAGGGAAATGCATGAAGAATAGGCTGCCACTCATTTTTGCCGATGTTATGGGCACAGAAGGACACTGCCTAAAACCACCATTGGACTACCCACACAGTAGTCTGAAACCATTGGGAATGGCAATGCTGATTGCCAAAAGCAAACCCATAACTGTTGGGAATTCATTTTCTTAAATCCCAAAAATGGGTGCAGTACCAGTACTCACCACTATCCAAAAGCCGGCATTTTAAAACAACACCAGATTTTACTTTTTGCAAAACTGAATAAATGAACCCAAAACAGGCCAAAGAAAGACTTACTGAGAGGTGGATCCAATGTAAAGTTATATTCTGAAGTGACTTGAAGGTTTATAACAAGACTGGCTGGGCTGTGGATTTCAGCAGTTTAAGTAAATTTGGACTGAAAGACACTAAAAAAAATCTAAATGTTTAAATTGACTGAGTGACCTACTTTTGAGTGTCACATAGGTTGCAATTGTTTAAATGTCATAGTTTTAAACTTAGAATCAGCCTTCTAGCTGCATATGTGAAAATGTTTAGTTTTATTTGAATGCAGCAACTGGGGAACAGAAATGACAGCTTAAAGAGATTCCAATTTGCCTGGCAACTACCCCCATCAGGAGTGAAACTTGAGTCACAGCTGTGTTCCCAGGCCTAGCTGCCCTTTTGCTGCTCACACCAAAAGGGATATGACACTTCCCTGATTGAATTACCTGGGCTCTGCAGGAAATTGAACAAAGCCCTGTCCTGACTCAGGCAAATGTTTTATTGCAGATGTCGTAAAACAGCTTCCTCTTGGCAGAAGCTGGGAGTGGCAGGGTCTCTGAGCTTGGCAGAAACTGGAAAGACTGGTTTCTGTACCATGTGACCTGAAAAGACACACCTCTATAGCCAGAATATGGTTTTAGAAAAAGATGAATAACTCATAGTACGGACATGTGAAAATTTTATAAATGACACCATAATTCTTGTGATTTTTCTGCCCACATTTTAAGAGGTTTTTCGAACCGGTGGCATGTTCAGGGGGGTTTTAGCGGAAAAGAGGATATTACTCAAAATGTGTGCATGTGAAAAATCTGACACTTCATCAATTAATGTCCATACTCCTTGCGCACATGTGTGTAAATTTGGGGTAATGTCCGGTATTGCAAATCAGTTAAAAAGTGCAAAATATTGCCATTTCTGAATGCAAGCTCCCAGGAAGAGCAGAGTTTGAACAGGAGATACCTCCTGTGATATGTGAGGGGTGCAGATGATTTTAAAACAACATGTACCTCTGCAAATATGTATTTGGTTCAAATCTAGATTTGTGTGTAAGTTGACAGGAGGAGTGGACTTTCTGCAGGCTGTAAAATGACATCACTCTGACACAATTTAGCTCCCCCAATCAGGGGAGAAATGAAAGCTTGGCCAATGATAAGTGGAGAGGGGCTGGCTAGTGATGCTGCTCACACACACCCATTTTAAAAACACATAAAAGCAGAGAGACAGGACAGATAGGGACCTTCAAATCCATTTGCAGCTGGAAGCTCTGCCGGAAAATCCATACCTTGCCTCCAATCAAACCTCCAGAGAGCCAAACTAGAGACTTCAATCTATCCAGAACCAGAGACCCAGACCAGACCAGCAGAGTAGAGCTGACCTGTTAGCAGAACCAGAGAGAGCTGACCCAGATCACTGTGAAGTGCAGAGACCAGAGGCGAGTCTAAAACCTGACCAGATCCGTGGCGTGGCCCATTTCATTCAAGAATATAGTGTGAGTACCTAGAAAACTGTGCAGAACCAATCTCTTAGTTAAAATAATATAATTCAATCCTATTTTAATCTAAGTAGAACTGTCTCTTAACTGTCACCTGTCATTTGTAAAGCTGTCACTTGTCATTTTCTAGTTGCAAGCTGCACTTGTCTTTTTGAACTTTAAAATTTCAAATCTGAAAAACGACCTTTATTTAATCGCTCATATAGTCCTTGTAGTTCCTCTGTAATCGCGCTCGGCGCATTCGCAAATTTAGCCGCGATTTGACATTTTACCGCGATTTGCAAATTTCTCCACGTGTGAAAACAGCAGTTTGCTTGCCTTCCATTTGCCAAAAATTCGTTTAACCTACCAATTATTCCTAGATCCTTGCTAAAGTACGCCTGGACTAATATTAACTTGATTTCACTCACCCTGAACCTCCTAGAGGGAATTAAAAGCATTTTAACATATTTTCACTCCATTGCCAGCACATATCAAAGCATTTTGCCTGTGTTTTAAACTTATGTAGTCTAAGTTGCTGGGGTGAACTGAATTACATTTGAATTGCATTTCTGAGAATTGTGTGCCTTCCTTCCACTTCCTTGCATTGCATAAAAGGGGGGGGTGAATTGTACAAGAAAGTGATTACATTGTTTTTGCTGAAATCCTATCAAGTTATTTTCTGTACTGCATTTCATTCCACATTGCATCCATTGGAAACCATAAAAGTATTGTTGCTATCTTATCCATCCTATAACCACTCATTATTGATTATAAAGAGGTGTGCTAGTGCCAGATTCTCTGTTGTTAATCTTTATCATATCAGATTAAGTGTGCTATTCAGTTATTAATTTATTATAAAGTGTGATAGATATATATTGCTTTACTTCTCAAATAAACCTTTTAACTTGCAAAACAGAACTACTTCTTGGCTCAGTGGGGTCAGGGGGATTCTGAGAGAGGGGTGTTATATAGGGGTAGTCATCCAGAACGCATGAACTGGACATAAAGTTATATCAATAAGGGTTTTCATTCAGTATTATAGACTAGGCGTTGACTTAGCTGTAGTGTTGAATTGAATCCTCTTACAGGGTTGGGGAGTGGGAACATAGATGGGAGAGTAACAGGCATGGGGAATGTGGGACCCAGGGCAATGGCTGCAGAAACATGGCAGGACAGTGGATTGGAGCAGGAAAAACAAATGCGGCACATGCTTATCCTGGTGAATGAAGCCCACATCCCTAATTGGCGGGTGCCACTCCCCTTGGTGCTAATGTTTTTTTAGAGAGTTGCATCAGAGGTTATGTTCCTTAATTATGCAGTGTTCATGATAGAGTTGGGAAGAAGGTCAGGCGTGGGTGAGACGTGGCTGGGAGGTGTCGAATATATGGAATTAAAAAGGGGTATACTGGGCCTTATCTCCAAAGTGTAATGAGGACATTAAATGTTAATGAACTTCAATGATTTATATCTGAGTTTGCAGTGTTTTATTTTCTATAAATTGCTATTGTGATCACACAAATGTGCAACAGTGGTTGTCCTCCATCACGGTTTTTAATCCTGAAAGATACCAGATGTGTTTGCAGTGATGGCTTGTTACTTGACATCCTGGATCCTGAAGCTGCTACAATATCCTGGATTAGCAAATATCATTGATTCTGGACAGGGCCATTTTAAGGGTTTTTGGTGCCATGCCACCTTTATCCCCTTAGTTCCCCCAAAGCAACAGCCTGAATCCCAAACATCAGCTCCGTTACACATATCTGGGAACCCTTGAGGAACACTACCTTCAACAGTTCACGTACGCGCAGTCCTTCACTATCGCTACTGTTGCCAATTGTTGACACCTGGATGTCACCCGATGCCAGCAGTTAAGACTATTAAGAAAGGTATCAACAATTACCTAACCTGGCTGCAAACAGGCTATGTTTTTCAAATTAAACTAGTTTTTACTTGCCTAAAAATATCCCCGTTGACAATGAGAGCTAATTTTTGTGAAAAATCCGTTCACTCCCAACTTTCAAACGTAGGGAGCAAAATGCTCCCATCTCAGAATCAAATCTCATCTGGATCCCTATGTCCTGCTCCAGATCCCATGAGAGTCCCAGCAATTGCATGCAATAGGCCTTTCTTCCCCAGAATGCCATATGTGATCCCATGTTCCCTTTATAGCGGTTGGTTCATGACTCCTCCTACTTTAGAGTAAATAAAAAAATGCTATTAACTTAAAACTTCCTGTATAAAACCCATGTGCTTGAATGTATTAACACAGTAACTTAATGGACCCCACTGGCATGTACATTATTGTGAAGGCAAAATACGAGTAAAATCTCAAATGATATCAATCAGGACCTTTGTTGACAAACTCTAGTATTGATCAATCATAGGCAAATACCTTAAGAATATAAACACAAATTAATCAAAACATGTATATTTAAAAACACATATTATTTTGAATTGATCAAAAGTGACTTGTGCATCGCAAAAGTGACTTGTGCATCAACTTCATAGCATATCAAATTCTGAATCATAAAATAAATGGTATAGTCTAGCTAATATTTTTTGCTTATAGAAAATCACTGTACTGTGGTTCACATATGTTGTTGTTGTATTGTATTGTATTTATTTTTATAGTGCGACAAGCCCTGTTGCATCTTTGCGCATTTCTTACAGTTACATTAATATTAAACTATTTTCATATAGTTTATGATATTGAATTTATTAATAACATCACATGTACATTATGCTTGCCACCTTGCGATAATATGCTGCCTCCGAAACGCCCACGCTCTGAATGTATATAAAACAAGCAAAAGAAAGCATTTCATATCAAATGCCACTTCCTTTTTGATACTGTAAGGCCCTAAATTCAGCATTAAACATGTATGCGGCTGATTTACTAAGCTAAAAAAATAGTGTAAGTAGAAAAAATGACTTAGGCTCTTACTTAAGCTCTTTATTTAGCTTAGTAAATCAGCTCCATATGGCTTTGCATTCCCGCATCTGAAAGAATATTTACCAGATATATAAAGAAATGCATACACACATTAAGATTAATCGTTAAGAGATACGTGGAAGAAATATGTTCGAAAGACGGGGCTGGGAGGGCTCTACGATGGGTATTTGCTGTGGCGGGTAGACTGAAAACTGCGATTGGCAGTAGGGAGGGTAGGGGTACAGCGACTTCAAGAAAAGGGATGCGAGAAGGTGGGAGATCTGTTCGAAGGGGGCAAACTAACGACCTTTATGGAGTGGTCCACAAAGTTTGATCTGGCGAAGGGCTTATTTTTGGCATACGGGGCAATAGTCCGTAGAATAGCGGAACTATGGGATGGAATCCTGGAAGAACCGGAAACAAGCCCGCTGCTACGGGTACTGTTAGAACAAGCGGGGGCACAGCTAGGATCTCACGTATTTATAAAGCCCTACGAGAAGTGGAACCCACGACAGCATTTAAGGTGAACGAGAAATGGGAATGCGATATGGGGTACCAGATCCCGGACAAGGAATGGGAGGCAATTTGGGAACTACCCTTCACTTCGCCCTGCCCCCTACTTGCCTCATCGGAGCTCCCGCCTCCAGCTGCCAAGTTCGCGATTCCTTCGGCGCCCCAGAGAGTATGTACCAGAAGCCCAGGGCACAGCACAGTGTGCTTTTGAGAGTGACCTTTTGTGACCCGGGCTTCCGGGTACACGCTCTGCAGACTGCGAGCAATTTTATATTGTCCATCATCCACAAAGACGGTTCATTTTTGATTTGCACTCCCACAAGGATGGTATTAGACTTCCGGCTGGCACTTCCATAATAGGGTGCATGCAGGTCTGTTTTGAATCTTTTTTGTCTTTAATTTCATCGGGGCATCTGTCGTCTTGCAAGCTTTAATGTTTGATTGGTCTGGAATATTTGTAATCAAGGATGGGACACTTATTGCTTCCTAGATTTGGAGCGTAGGGTGCCTGCCCCTACCAGGGGCATCAGACCCCAAAAGGGGTTCCCTCCTAGAGCACTATAACCAACATATTCCAATTGTCTATTCATTCTTCTGCTTGCTGAATTTGAAAATCAATCCAAAACAGCCGACCAGTCCTGCTCAACAGAGAGCTACATGGAATAACAGGGGAACAACCCTTCGAACCCCAATAGGAACTTGGATTTTAGGATAGGTAAAACAGCTTGTAAATAATCTTATAATACATGGCAGCTTGCAATATCAGCATAAACGCCTCTAAATAGGTTTCATTTTACAGCCTAGTTGCTATATCACTAATGACCTATAATAAGAAAATTACATCAATACTACCCTGGGAACCAGTTATTACGCTTCAGTTGTGACATCACAATGTCTGCTGCTTGGGTCAACACAGAGTACAGCATAATTCCATGGCACCGCAGCACTTATTAAAGATGTGACACGACGATTTGCAGCCATTTACTGATAAGGAACTCTTTATGGTAGTATGTTTATTTTGTGGACTGCTAGAGATTAACACAGGAGAAAGAATTTGCATGTTCTTACTTATTTTAAAGCGCACATCAAAAACATTTTTCAGATGAAAAATATTATACTGCTTGAAACAGTTTTCTGCAACACATTACAATCTTTATAAAGGTATTGTTTGTATCCAAACATATTCTGCATTGATTACATATATCTACAACTGATAGATTTCTTACATAAGGGTAGGTTTGAGGCTAGGTATTAAAGGCGATGACGATGTGTGGCCATGGATTACAAGAATAAAAAAGCCCCTACCATATGTAAAAAGGATGTCGCAAGTCACTTGGCATTCAAGTTGTTTTGTAAATGGAGGCATGCACTATACCCCTCTTAGTTAACTATAAGCCTAGAAATACATAAAAAATATATATATATTTCATTTCTTCAGCTGCATGCTTTTGTCTTAGTGGCCCTAAACAATTACTGTTAAGGCGACCCTATCTATTTCATTGGCAGAAGGATTGTTTTTACAAATATTGCTTAAGCTAGACTAAGTAGATTTGTTAATAGGTAGTGAAGGGCTATCCCCCTGGTTACATAGTTTTATGCTCATTACTACACGGAAATGAGAGTGGGACAGTCACAATGCTTGCACTACTTGACTTTCCGGCGTCAGATGTATTGACAGGTAGCCAGGGTCGCTACTGGATGGTCTGTATTTTTGTGTGAGATTTTTATTTACTGCAGTGCTGGACTCTGGAGCCTCCCAGTTTGCTGACACCCTTTTTTGGAGTGCCACATGGAATGGTAATATACAGACATATTGAGGACCTTTGTCTAATATGTCTGTAATACTCTGCTACAACTGACGAAGGATTGCTTTGCCTGTATCCTGACACAGCATTACTGCGGCATTAATGTGGCTTTAAGGGAAAGTATACCAGCTGATAGACAGGTGTGCAGCGCCTGCTCGGAGTCCTAAGCCGAGTTCAGTCACTCTCAGAAAAGGCTGGCTGGAGGAAGGGTGGTTGTACTACTCAGCTACTGATGACGAAATATGGCTTTGCCTGTATCCTGACACATTACTGCAGTGTTACTGTGGCTTTAAGGGAAAGTATATCAGCTGAGAGACAGGTGCAGAGCGCCTACGGGAGTCCCAAACCGAGTCCAGTCACTCGCCATTCAGCCGACTGTAGCCGCGTGCTGGAGGACTCAGCTTGGGACTCACACGACGAGAGAAGACTCGAGGAAGCTTGAAGTTTGGTCTGAAGGCGGAACGCAGGACCATGTCAAAATAATCTACTAAACGTGGTCTGACTGACACTGATGCTGGTGGACTTGGCAAAGTTGGCTGCAGCACCCAGCTGCACAACCAGTGCGACTGGTGAATGCTGCTGCTCTGATAACGGGGGGCGGGATTGATGATGAACGGACCCTTGGTACAAACAATTCTTGCTTGACACAGCCCAACGCAATACCCCCACCCCCAACCTCCCACTGTGTCATCCGACACACTCAAAGCAGCATAGAATCTCTTACCTTGCACACTGGTCATACGACAGGGGATATGGGTGCGTGCCACCAAGCTGCAGCAGAGTTATCCCTACATGCGGAAATACATGCCGCATTGAAGAGCCTGTTGGATCGAGAAGGAGATATGGAGGAAATGGGAGAGGGAAGTGCTGCAGAGAGAGCGAGTTGCACAATCTCCCTGGATCCAGCACCCGTCACGTTCGGACTGTCCATTGGATCCTAAAGATAAGTCCATGGAACCTGCCGAGAACGCTCTGGCTGACTAGATCTGGGAAGGCACTTCCAATTATAAAGAGGCGGCCCTTGCGGTTGGTGCCAGTACTCATGTTACTACATCAACGTCAACCCTAATAGGCCCCAGCTCGCCCGTAGGTCCGCCTGAGGGACTTGCGAACATAGCCATACAAAAATCAGCAACACGAAAGATGACTGGAACATATCCCGCTCCGGCGTTCTACCCGATGGTTGGGGGCCTACCGTGCAGACCAGGAGAAATGGCCTGCCCATTTGACATTGCAAAAGAAGGCAAACTTGCACTCACCAAATTTGGCAATACAAAATAAGGTATGTTTGAATAAAGCAAAATGGAAGTGGAGTGGGACAAAAAATAACAAAGTACTAAAAATAGGGCAGGAGCCCACACAAGGTTTTATGTATGAAAAAGTGACCCTGGATCAAGTCAAGAGGGAAGCGACAGTACAAACCATGGTAGTACAAACTGACCTGGAAACCCTCAATGAGGAACTCTCTGACAGAGATCTCTTGAAAAACGTCTCTGGCAATGGTGCTCCAGACCAGCAAGATACATCATGCAGCATGGCCGAATGGGTCATAGGTGACAAAACTCCTGCACTAAAAAAACAGAAACATTATTCAGAAAATGAGCAAGGTGCAGAATGGTACAAAAGGGAAAATAAATGCTACGAGTATGAATGCTGGGACAACCTCTAGGGCTCACTATTTTAGGCCTGCCCGACAAGCAGACTCAGTCCCCCATGAAACCTCACGGGTAGACAAATTGACCCACAATGAATATAGGTTACACATGGTGGGGTCCATGAGCCAAGGTACAGAGGATGCTTAACTGATTGAAAAGGGAGATAGGAGCGGTGCCCAGACAGAATTTTACACAGACTCACCGGAAGAGCAGAAGTCAATCGTAATCGACCAGCCAAACACAGAAGGTTTGAGAGGTGGGCCGGGTGAAAGACTGGTCGATATAACCCCTAAAGGAGGCCAAAGGACGGGAGCCCAAGGCCTGGCAAATGACATCAACAGGCAGAGATCTGTGTTGGATTCCAGTAACCCACCTAACAACATGTGGGACAGAAATAACACTAACTCCCAAAATACATGATGAGGAGCTGCTATGACGGTCTGCACCAACCACTATATTCCACTGGAATGGAGAGGGGGAATACCAACGATCAAGAACAAAAGACAATAAACAAACAAGGAAATCGGACCATGATTTATTCTGCCATATGTCAGTGGTGACCATAGCTATGGCCCCATTTACCAAATTATATGAAGCTATAATGATACCTTGAAGGACCAAACAACCCTATTGGCAATGCTACACTCCAGGATGATATTAATCAAAAGGTATATTACAGCAGAGAAAAGCACAGGCGAAAAACGGGCTATGGAAAAACCACTGTGTGAAGGATGTGGAGGTTGCCCCAATCCGCACCCTACAAACGTAAAAAGAGGGGCAGAAATGAATATTATACAACCAGCTGAAACAGCAAGAAACAAAGAAGCAGAAGTGAGACTTGAAGAGCCCCATGCCGATGACTTGCTAGTATTGGGGACAAAGGAAAAAGCGAAGTTGAAAAAAAGATGCCACCACCTTCAATCACCAATGGTACAATGGTAGATCGAACCGCAGAAGGGGGAAAAGCAAGGACCTTTGATTTATTTAGTAGGAGAAGAAGAGGAACTGATACAACAAACCCCCCTCAGACGGCAGAGACACAAAACGTGCGGGGCAATTTAAGAGGCACACAAACATTGGAAACAAACTTAACTAAGCCCAGCCAGGCCCAAAAGATAGGGAACAGGATACTGAATGTAAAAACCAAAACATCAAAGGTAAAACTGAAACCAGCCCAAAGTGCTTAGGAACAATCTAATGAGAGAAACAGCGCACAAGGTAGAAGAGGGGAAAGTTTGGATGAAGAAAATCTAGCTGTGCTCTTGAATCTTTTAGCATATTCAATGGAAGAAGACACTGAAAACCGAAGCGAAGACGTGGAGGATAGTTCTGTCTACTCAATAGAGCAGCCGGGTAGATAGGAGACAGGAGCACTGGTGGAAGATAAACCCTTTGGAAAATTCCTAACAATGGCAGAAAAAAGGGAAAGAGCGGTGGGAAGAGCACAGGAGCAGGGGCAATGTGAGGAAAAAACCAGAGCGCATAAAGTTGCCCAGTATGGTCCAGACAAGATAGGGGAGGGACCGCCAGAAAAGAAAACAAGGTATTTTGTGAACTATACATTACAGAACAGCCCGACAGAAAGATACAACTGGAAAACGACAGGGGCCCATCGGCAGAATAGAATACGACCAAGAAGTAAGAGGTCGCCGGATAATCCTACTCTCCCCTCTCCAAAGACTAAGACCTGAAAAACAAGAGCCCAGAATAGAAAAGAGGGGGAGAGAACAAACAGACAGATGGAAAGAAGACTGAGACTCAAGAGAGTAGTCGACAAAAGTAGAGAGCTGATTTTGAATAGAAGGAATGTCTTAGATGTATGCCATTGCATCCCAACACTACGTCAGATAAATTCAGCTGATCTGGCGATGATAGAGTTTGCAATAGAAGAACGTTTGGATCTGGTTCAGCTTCACCTACATTCTGTTGTGGTGAAAAATCTGATGCTCTCTGCAGCTTCAGGGTTTTTCCTGATGGGCTATTATCTAACAGATATGTCTGAAGAGAGAGATAACATGACTGTCAAAAGAAAAGATAAAGGAGAGAACAGGAAAGAGCAATCCAATTCCTCACTAGCCCTCCGCTACAGATATCACAAACCCCAGAACAAGCTCCTCAGCACCCTAGAGCAAGGGGCCCAGATAAAGTAGGAAGTCCTACACACATCACTGCAGGAGCAGTTAATACTCAGTGAGGGCTACAATTGACACGGACAATAAAGCAGCGCCAGATGGCGGTGGAGTCCAATAACACAGCGGTTCAAAGAGATAGACAGCCTGCAAAATCACAAGAGGAGGATAATTGGTCCTGGTTAGCGATAGATTTAGCACCAACCGCCTTCACAAAAGGACAACCCCGTGGTGAAGAGGAAGAGGACCTTTGCCTGCATCTCGTGGAATACAAAGGGTGCGTCTCACCTCTTTGCCAAAGGGGAACTGAATTGGCTGGAACAGGACATTGTATGTCTTCAAGAGATTTGGCTGCTCGGCTGTCCAGTGTTGGATGGGTTTACTGCACTACTGAACCCGGCAGTGAGGGGAGCGATTGGCCACCCACAAGCAGGCCTTCTGACGTGTGTGACGAATGGTTTGGATCTTGAGGTTTTGTGGACAAAAGTCAGAAGCCAATCATCTAAGAACGAAACTCAGAGAACATTAACCATCATAAATATCTACTGGAACCCAATAAGAATTACCCCACAAAAAATGTTGGGGTATGTAGTCAAGGCAACTGATGAGGCGTATAATCAAACAGAGCCTTCAATCATAATTTGTGGTGATCTAAACTCACAATGTTACGATCGACATCATAAAAATATTGAAACTTGTGAAGAAACGCCAAAAGGACAAGTTCAGAGAGGTGACCTTTGTATGAAACTAATGGAAAGCAGGAATCTCCATGTTATAAATGTTCACTTCGAAACATCAGGTCAGCGATGTAACACCTGGAAAAGAGGCCAGCAAGCCTCAGTCATTGACTATATCTTCGTGTCTAGGGACCTGATGGACTCTATGATAGGACTAGAAGTGGACCGGACTACCTCCAGTGACCACAATATCTTTAAAATGTAATATGTCCACGACATACGTGGACGGAAGCAAAACATTTCCATAGATGTGGAAGAATTAAACAATGGCTATAGGCTAAGAATGAGGAGGAAAGATGTCCTGATAGCAACTACTGCTTTGAAAGAGAAAATTAATCAATCAGAAAAATGATCTGTGCAGTCCCCAGTGAATTATGTTGAAACGCTAGCCCCCTTTCTAATAAAAAATGGGGCCAACGAGAAAAAGACGGATGCACAAGACATGCTTATAACCACCTCTTTGTGGCAACAAAAAAGGCAGATGAGAAAAGCAATCAGGGAAGCAAAAAGATCTTCTCCACTGAATCACCATTTGACAATTAGAAAGATTACAAATAGCCATAAGAACTGGCTTAAAGGCAACAAACGCATTATACTGCAAGAAGACGCACAGCAGATGCCGAAAACCATCTGCTAAAAAAACACAGCAGAAATGTGGGATATCTTGAACCAGACATATCAGGGGTCTATGCATTCACAAGTAAACAGAGTTTCGGAAACCGGCTGGGTGGACTTTTTCTGAAGATCTATATGCGACCCTGACAATAGCTCCTCCTACAGTCCGTCAAACACAAATAAAGTGGAGTCTGCACTTTGACACTGAATAGCTCACTTGCCTAATTAAGCGTGCATGTAAATCAAGAGCCCCAGGCCCATATGGCCTTTCTAATATGACCTTGAAAGAAAACCCGAAGGAATGGGCCTTGATGTTGGAGGTAATTCTGAGGGATGTGTTGGAATCCCAAAAAATCCCAGGCTCGTGGACAATGGCCAATGTGATTCCGATTTTGTAAAGTGGGAATAGACAAGATCAAGCCAACTATGGGCCCATAGCCTTATTAGATGTACTGGGCAAATGTACGCAACACTCCCCCTAAAACAACTAAATTCCTTTATGAAAGAGTCTGGACAACTTGATACCTTTCATACAGGATTTGTCAAAGGCCTTGGGACAGCCCCACCAATGTGTCATGATGCCTACCTCTAAGGAGCCAGGCCGGGCCCAGCAACCCCAGAGGCAGACATCATTTTCCCCAGGGAAGTCTCAGCGGGCCCAAGTCGGGGCCCTTTGGGCTCAGTCCTGGCGCCTTAGGCGCCAGGCTCATAGCGGACCCCAGTCCTGGCGCCTGGCTCATAGAAGAGGATATGTGTTTAAGTGCTTGGGTGCACACTTACCTGATGCAGACCTTGCTGCTTCATCCAGGCCCTCTTGAGGCCTGAATGGGACTACTTAACCTGTAGGACTACTTCACCACCCGGGTGTGGTCGGGGAAGGATACATACCTGATTTGTGGAAGGATACATACCAGGAACTTCTTCCAAGGCTATTTAAACCCCACCCGAACAGCCACACATGCTTCGCGTTGTTCTGCACCTAGCAGCTGGACGCTCACCGTGTCAGCTCCTGCATCCTGACTTCAGCCACGCCTGCCAGCACCCTGGAACACCTGCAAGGGGAGAAAGGAAGAGAATAGGAGAAGAAAAGCCCTTACCTGCTAAATCTGCATCCCGGAGTCATTTCTCCAACGGCCCTGAAAAGGAAGACATCATTTTAAAGACATTTCGTTTCGATCGCTGCAGCGCTGCATTTTACTCACCTTTGCAAGGCGCTTCCATCTTCAGCAGCGATCTTCCGAATTCAGCTACGCCCCGCGCCTAGAGGAAAAAAGACAAGAACAAAGGTGAGAGGGAGAAAAGGAATAAGGAAAGCTCAGTTTCCTTTTAAGTCTTACCTGTTGGATTATTCCCACTGCATTTCGGGTCCTGCCGCTTCCTGGCATCTCCGGACCCCGGCCCCTATGGGGAAAAAAGACAAAGACATTGAATGAGCGAATGCAAAGACATTACATGAGCGCTCATCCAGAACTGTTTCACTTCGGGTCGGCGCCATATCTCCGGCACTCCAAACCCCGGCCCCTAAGGGGAAAAAGACATAAGCATTAGCGCTTGCTGCAATTAGACAACGAACATTATTATTAAGCTTGAACTTTTGAACAGAACTTTTACAGCGCCTTACCTGAACAGTCAAGCTTACCTGAACTCCCATCAATCCTCAATCCAGTGAAGTAACTGGGTTTCAACGCGCCCCTGCATCAGAAGCAGGATAGAGAGCTCATCCTTCCAAACCCTAAGGTGAGGCTTCACGGGGAATCGTGGAGGAGGTATCGTGGAGGGTTGGAAGGGAGTGGGAGGCTTGAGCATTGTTCCACAGTTGGTAATACTCCCTTTTCACGCATAGGAGGGCATCCAACGAGCCAGGGAAGCCAGAATAGAGGGGCCCTTCCTGTCCATCTTCAGAGTTCTGCGCCTTCGACGCCGCGCCTCCGTGGGAACCAGGTGAGCGTTACAGAACGCGAAGCCTTACCACAATTTCCCACCTGGGCGCTATGGAGACTTCCGAGACAGATCAGCTGGCCCATCTTTTAGGGGAATTACGGGCAGAAGTGCACTCAGCCCGCCAGGAGACTAATGCTCTCAGAAGGGAACTAATCCTATCCAAGGAAAGAACTGATGATCTGGCCAAAAGATTATTGCAGAGCAAGGCAGAGCACACTCCTTTACCTGTTTCCGGAGATATTTCTACAACAATGGGTTCGAATAACCCGGTACAAATCAATCTACCTGGACACATGCCTTTGGCCCCGCCGGAACGTTTTGCGGGGGATCCCAAGAAATATGCCGTTTTTATGAACCAATGCCGTTTACACTTTTTATGCAGGCCCGGGGCCATCCCCAACGACCAAACCAAAGTAGCCTTCGTACTATCTTACCTCAGTGGCTGTGCTGCCGATTGGTCTATTCCATTGGTAAATCAGGATGATCCCATTCTCCGGGATTTCCAGGGCTTCCAGGCCAGCATGGAAAGATTGTTCGCTCGACACTCGCAGGGACAGGCCCTTGACAACGAACTGCTATCCTTACGACAAGGTAATCAGGATCTTTTGTCCTATATCGCCACCTTTAATAGACTAGTTGTGGAAACCGGATGGCCTGAAAATAAAAGGATCACATTGTTTCATCGAGGCCTGCGCGGAGAGCTTAAAGATGTTATAGCTCAGATAGTAGATCCACCCCAGGCCTGCGCAGACTACATAGACTTAGTGGTTCAACTTGATCACAGACTTCAAAATAGAAAAGCAGATCGGCTCAAGTATGAAACCAGAGTACCTATCAAGACCCACGTTAACTCCAAGAGTACTGACGTTTCCGAACCTATGCAAATTGGCAGTGTTAAAGGACCATTAACGCAGAAGGAACGAGAGAGAAGGCGACAAATGCAACTTTGTCTGTATTGCGGAACTTCTGGTCACTTTCTTCAAAGTTGTCCAGTTAAACCACCCAAGAAGGTGGTTGGAGCCACTGATAACGAGTTATTGACACCTGGTTCGGGAAACGACCTAGCCTGACAAGCGTAGGGGTCCGCTTGCCGAGCTTGAAAACAAACTCTTTGACCTCGCATTTTGTCATGCCAATGGTGCTTGTGAACCCAAAACAGCCTCAGCAGTTGCATGCTATAAAAGCATACATAGACAGTGGAGCTATTGGAAATTACATAGACCGTGAATTGGCTTCCAGGATTATGCTTCCTCTCCGCCCGAAAGTAACCCAAGATGTAATTACTACAGTTGATGGAACCGAAATAGCCTCAGGGCCTGTAACGCATTCCACAGTTGAAATCACTCTGGTGGGTCAGGACGGACATCGGGAAGCAATCGTGTTTGATGTGATCAAGGCCCCACAATTTCAAGTACTTCTTGGAATCCCTTGGTTAGAAACACATAATCCGAGAATAGACTGGCGAGCAAAGAAGATAACTTTTCCGGATTGTGAACCAACCAGTTACCCAAGGAATCCAGCTATGGGTCTAGCCTCTGTAACTTCCACCCCTGTACAGCTACCATCTGAATACCAAGAATTCCAAGACGTTTTTCAGAAAGAGCAGGCTAACACCTTACCTCCCCATCGATCTTACGATTGCCAAATCGACTTGGTACCCAATGCACAACTACCTTGTAGTAGGATTTATGCTCTTACTGAACCTGAGAACCTGCATTTGCGCCAGTATTTGAATCAATACCTGGCCAATGGTTTCATTCGCCCATCAAAGTCACCAGTCTCTTCCGCTTTGTTCTTCGTACCTAAAAAGGAAGGAGACCTTAGGGCCTGTATTGACTACCGCGCCCTAAATCAGATAACGATTAAGAATCGTTACCCTTTGCCCCTGATACCTGAGCTTATCGACCAAGTAAAAGATGCTCGTGTGTACACCAAGCTAGATCTCCGAGGAGCTTACCACCTGGTACGTATAAAAGAGGGCGACGAGTGGAAGACTGCATTCCGCACCAAATTTGGGTTCTTCGAATATCAAGTAATGCCCTTCGGTTTGTGCAACGCACCTGCCGCCTTTCAGTACTTCATGAATGATGTTCTTCGGGAACTTATCGATGTTTGTGTCATCGTTTATATTGACGACATCCTGGTGTATTCCTCCTCAGAATCTGATCACAGAAACCATGTTAGGGCAGTTCTTGAGAAATTGCGCCAGCACAAATTATTTGCCAAGCTCGAAAAATGCGTTTTTCATACCACAGAAGTGGAGTTTCTCTGATTCATCCTGACACCTCAAGGAATCCGAATGGACTTGCGGAAAGTGGACGCCATTCTCAAATGGCCATCTCCTAGCTCTGTGAAGGGAGTGCAAAGCATGCTTGGCTTTGCCAATTTCTATCGAAGGTTCATTCCGGAATTTTCTCGAACTGTTCAACCCATCACAGCTCTCCTAAAGAAAAATAAATGCTTTGAATGGACTCTTGAGGCTGAACAAGCCTTTCAGGACCTGAAAACCAAATTCACCTCTGCACCTGTATTGAAGCACCCGCGCCCAGATCTCCCTTACATCGTGGAAACCGATGCATCCAGTTCGGCCATGGGAGCTGTCCTGTCGCAAAGAGACCCAGAAACTAACCAACTACACCCTGTAGCCTTTTGGTCCAGAAAATTCTCTCCACCTGAACTCAATTACGCAATTACCGACAAAGAACTACTGGCTATTAAATCAGCTTTCAAGGCTTGGCGTCACTATCTTCTCGGTGCAAGACACACCATCACCGTAATTACGGACCACAGAAATTTGCAGTATTTAAAGACGACCAAAGCTCAATCTTCGCGACAACTCCGATGGGCTTTATTCTTTGCGGGATTTGATTTTGTAATTACCTATCGCCCTGGCTGCAAGAATGGTAAGGCAGATGCCTTATCCCGGATAGGCATGGAAGAACCCAATTCGAGTTTAGAACCTGTGCCAATCATACCGGAACAAAGGATTCTGGGCTTGACTTCATTGCAAACCATTGAGGACATCCAAGCTCAAGTAAAACAGCTTTTTGACTCTTCTGCCTTACTGGAATGGAGTCAAAAGGGTCCTCACTACACCGTTAAGGATGATTTACCCTACTTCCAAGAGCGGTTATTTCTGCCAAGTAAAGAATTGCAGGAACTTGTCATTACCCGTCATCATGAATCATTAATGGAAGGATACCCCGGTATCGCGAAAACAGAAGAAAAGATCAAACGCCACTTCTGGTGGTCTTCTTGGAGAAAAGACATAAAGTCATTTGTGTTGTCTTGCGGAATCTGTGCCCAAAATAAGAGTCAAAAGAAAAGGCCAGCCGGCCTACTTCAACCTTTGGACATTCCACCAGCACCTTGGCACACCTTGTCAATGGACTTTATAACTGACCTGCCTCCTTGTGGTGGTTACAACATGATTCTCGTAATAGTGGATCTATTCTCCAAAATGGCCCATTTTATCCCTTTAAAAGGATTGCCGTCAGCTTCCACCTTGGCCAAGGAATTTATGGAAAATATAGTGCGGTTACATGGTTTCCCTTCCATATTAGTCTCAGACCGTGGAAGTCAATTTATCTCCCACTTTTGGAAGAAATGTTGCCAACTAGCACAAATAGACGTGCGGTTATCCACCAGCCACCACCCCCAGACCGACGGACAAACCGAGAGAACCAATCAGACTCTCGAGAAATATCTGCAGTGCATGTTACACCAATCCGAGTTGAATTGGAAGGACATCCTTTGGATTGCAGAATATGCATACAACAATTCAGTGCATTCTGGAACCGGACAGACTCCTTTTTATACCCTGTATGGTCACCATCCTCGGACCTCTGACCTAGATCCACCTCTGACCCTGGAGATGCCTGCAGTAAATCACCTACATTCCACAATAACCCAAGCCTTCAAAGAAGCTATAACCCACTTACAGCAAGCCAAGAAAAAGTATAAAGAAAACGCTGATTTGCACCGAAGTAAAACTCCTCCTTACCAAGTAGGAGATCAGGTATGGCTAGCAACTAAACATCTACCCCTCAAGGGTCAGTGAACTTTTAATCCCAGATTCATTGGGCCTTACCCCATCAAAGCTATTATCAACCCAGTGGCCTTTAAACTCGATTTACCATCCAACATGCGGATTCATCCCGTTTTTCACGCATCTCTTCTAAAACCAGTACAACCTGGAACCAGACTGTCTGAGCCCCCAGGCCCTGTCCAAATTGATGGAGAATTAGAATTCGAAGTGAAAGACATTTTAGATTCCAAGATAGTTAAGTCGAAACTCTTCTATCTTGTTGATTGGAAAGGATATGGACCTCAGGAAAGATCTTGGGAACCCAGTAACTATGTTCACGCACCACGATTAATTCAAAGATTCCATCGAAGATTCCCGCACAAACCAAAACCCCCGGAGGAAAAGACCTTGGGAGGGGCCTTGAGGGGGGGTACTGTCATGATGCCTACCTCTAAGGAGCCAGGCCGGGCCCAGCAACCCCAGAGGCAGACATCATTTTCCCCAGGGAAGTCTCAGCGGGCCCAAGTCGGGGCCCTTTGGACTCAGTCCTGGCGCCTTAGGCGCCAGGCTCATAGCGGGCGCCAGGCTCATAGAAGAGGATATGTGTTTAAGTGCTTGGGTGCACACTTACCTGATGCAGACCTTGCTGCTTCATCCAGGCCCTCTTGAGGCCTGAATGGGACTACTTAACCTGTAGGACTACTTCACCACCCAGGTGTGGTCGGGGAAGGATACATACCTGATTGGTGGAAGGATAAATACCAGGAACTTCTTCCAAGGCTATTTAAACCCCACCCGAACAGCCACACATGCTTCGCGTTGTTCTGCACCTAGCAGCTGGACGCTCACCGTGTCAGCTCCTGCATCCTGACTTCAGCCACGCCTGCCAGCACCCTGGAACACCTGCAAGGGGAGAAAGGAAGAGAATAGGAGAAGAAAAGCCCTTACCTGCTAAATCTGCATCCCGGAGTCATTTCTCCAACGGCCCTGAAAAGGAAGACATCATTTTAAAGGCATTTCGTTTCGATCGCTGCAGCGCTGCATTTTACTCACCTTTGCAAGGCGCTTCCATTTTCAGCAGCGATCTTCCGGATTCAGCTACGCCCCAGCGCCTAGAGGAAAAAAGACAAGAACAAAGGTGAGAGGGAGAAAAGGAATAAGGAAAGCTCAGTTTCCTTTTAAGTCTTACCTGTTGGATTATTCCCACTGCATTTCGGGTCCTGCCGCTTCCTGGCATCTCCGGACCCCGGCCCCTATGGGGAAAAAAGACAAAGACATTGAATGAGCAAATGCAAAGACATTACCTGAGCGCTCATCCAGAACTGTTTCACTTCGGGTCGGCGCCATATCTCCGGCACTCCGAACCCCGGCCCCTAAGGGGAAAAAGACATAAGCATTAGCGCTTGCTGCAATTAGACAACGAACATTATTATTAAGCTTGAACTTTTGAACAGAACTTTTACAGCGCCTTACCTGAACAGTCAAGCTTACCTGAACTCCCATCAATCCTCAATCCAGTGAAGTAACTGGGTTTCAACGCGCCCCTGCATCAGAAGCAGGATGGAGAGCTCATCCTTCCAAACCCTAAGGTGAGGCTTCACGGGGAATCGTGGAGGAGGTATTGTGGAGGGTTGGAAGGGAGTGGGAGGCTTGAGCATTGTTCCACAGTTGGTAATACTCCCTTTTCACGCACAGGAGGGCATCCAACGATCCAGGGAAGCCAGAATAGAGGGGCCCTTCCTGTCCATCTTCAGAGTTCTGCCCCTTCGACGCCGCGCCTACGTGGGAACCAGGTGAGCGTTACACAATGTCCATACTGTCGATTCTGAAAGATAAAATCTTTCAATCTAATGGGAGGTTATATTTGGCCTTTGTAGACTTTCAGAAAGCTTTTGACAGCATCAACAGGGATCGATTATGGGAGAAAATAACAATTTAGGGTTGCCCGGAAAACCTCTTGGACCAGATAAGGGCACTCCACTCCAATACCTTCATCAACATTTACCTTATGCTAGAGGATGGCTAACAGAAGAAATACCAACAAGTAGAGGGGAAAAACAAGGGTGCCCACTGGCCCCAACCCTCTTCAATCTATACATCTCAGACATACACAAAGGGATGGAGAAAATGTGATGTTTCCCTACAACAATAGAGGGGATAAAAAATGAACACCTACTGTATGCAGATGACCTTGTCATGCGGGACCAAACAGCAATAGGTTTTAAGAGGCAGCTGCATGCTTCTAGGAAGTACGCAATGGAAAACGATTTACAGATCAACAGCAAAAAAGCAAAAATCCTAATATTGAATAAAGGAAATCCATCAAAGAAGAGAACTGGCAAATGGCTTATTAGGAAGGAAGATAACGAAAATGTGACAACCTTTAAATGCCAAGGGATGTAAATTTCAACTGGTAAGGTGGAAACACAAGCATGGATATCCCTAAAAGGGAAAGTAATAGCATTGGCAAGAGAGGCCTTGATAATAAAACGCAGGTATGCCGTTATTCCATTCTTCCGCTCATGGAAATTTACAAAACTAAAGTTGTACCAACTCTAACATATGGAGTGGAGGCCACACTCGGGTTCCCAAGAAAACACTGGCCAATGCTAGAGGGGATGTTTTGAAAAAGGGTACTGGGCCTACCAAAAGCAACTCTGATTCAAGCCATCAGACAAGAACTTGGTCTATGTTCCTTAAAAGCAGCAGCAGAATGGAAGAACCTGAGCTTCTTTGGTAAATGGACACATCCAAGTGCTCCAGCAATGATGCTAATTATAAGAACGGCATTATTAAAGGAGGATGGAGGAACATTTGCCACCTGGGGAGCGGAACAAAAATCTAAACTCTCAGAACTGGGTGTGACGGTGGAAGATCTACACCTTACGCCAGGAAGCGTTAAGAAAAAATTGTGGACATCGGACTGAAACAGCTGTTGAAGTAGGGAGGTGCAAACTATTTAGCAATTCTTTAATTGAACCTAGACGTAGGGGAAACATCTGGCAATGAGAGATCTGAAGAAGCAATTTAATTCAGATTGTAGATTTTGCAAAAACACCGGCCAAATGGAAAGTCTTAACCATCTCGTCACAGAATGCAAGACCCTGACAACATTGAGGGCTTCACACTTTGGACAGCTTCTCGAAGACTACGTAATGATGACGGCTGAAAAATGGTGGCCACTGTTGCTAAGAGGAAGGAAACTCAGACTGTCATTAGCTGCATTAAAATATATAAGAGATACACTCAACCTAATAGAGGAGAGTTGTGATGCAAATTAGGAGATGGAACTTTCAGGATTAATTTAAATTGGAAAAGGAAAAGACAATACATTGAGAAAATGTGATTGTAAGGAATGTTTTCTTTTGCGAAAGTTTTATGATGAAACTAATATGCAAATAAAAAAATATGTCTGTAAGGTCGTCCTGCTCAAATGTAGAAGCTGGCCGACTCCATCTTAGGAACTGTACAACTCTAGACATTAGGCTTCTGTATGATGCATCCGCATGATCAGTCGGGTCTGGTTTCCCAAAATCTAGCTCTGGGGAGGTGTCTACCCCACTAGCTGTCTGTAGGGTGCCATGTAGCTCCCTAACTTTGGTCTTTTCTGAAATGAAGGATTCAGGGACATTAGTATCTTTATGAATACCAGGGGTATCCAATTGAAGTCCACTTAGAGGGGTGTCATCCTAAATTTCATAGGCCTCATAAATTGATGTTAAGGATCTGAAAAAATGCTTTTTATGAAGAGGTTTATAAATGGTTTCATTACTTTTATGAGGCAAATACGTTGATGAATGTATAGTCGGCATCAATGTTTTTTTCATCGGCATCAACGGCGTCGACAGTGTGTACGTCTGGGGCGTCATGAATTTTTTGAGGCAAAGACATTCGATGAATGCACAGTCGACATCAATGTTTTTTTCATTGCGTTGATGGCGTCGACAGTGTCTACATCTGGAGTGTTGATGGTATCAACGCTTTGTCCTTGGACTTGTGCTTCGAGGGACTCAACCCTCAACTCAACGGTTTCTTTAATGATTTCTCATGCCGTCGAGTACTCAAAGACTCTCGAGTAGTCTTAGGCTTATGACCCGGGCTCCATGGCGCACATGGTTTTGCCTTGGCTTCATGCTTGTCATCGACTGTAGCATGGCCATTTTTCTTATGTTTCGAGGAGGAGGGGGCCTGTTTCCTCAAAGATTTAAATGTTCTTCCTAAAAAGTTCCCACTCATCGTTGGAGGAAGGTTTAGTTGGGCCGATTATGCTCTTTTCCTCAGAGGAAGAAAAAGAATAAGGAGAGGGTGATCTGTGCCTTCTCTTAGATTGTTTTGATGGCGAAGAGGAGTGTGTGCTCCTTGCATGCAATTGCTTTTTCGACCTTTTCTTAATGAGGAGATCCATCTCTTGAGTTGTGGGATGACCCAAATTTCGAAGGAGTGGACAGGGATTTGGGGACAATCCTACCCACCGACAGTTTAGCTTTTGCTCTTTTAAGGCCTTACCTGTCATCAACTGACAGGATCGACAGTCAGCCATTTTGTGCTCGATGCCAATGCACCATTTTTTTTTTTGCGGGTTTGTGATGGACATTTTGGTGATGCAATCGAGGCACTTTTTGAAACCTCTATTCAGAGTTGTATGTGAAAAACCTAAAGGTGTCTCACCCGCTAGTCCCCGGGTATCTGTTATCCAGGTAGCCATGACATGGCCATCGCATCAGGCAGGGTCAGGCAATTACTGATCATTACACACACCTGACTTCCATCGCTCTTCCCCACACGGATACAAGGCAGAGCACAAAAACACACGAGGAAGCAGCAGTTCCAAGATGTCAGTTTAATAAAAGGAGAAAGTCGGCAAGACTGAAGACGGTTGAAAGGAGGGAAGAGCCCTTGATCTTTTCAGAGAAAGCCAGTTACTTTCTTGAGCCTTCGAGAATAAGAAACATACAACCCAGAATCAAACCTGATGAGATGAAACCTGCATCGTGTGTCAGAGGTACCCGGGGCTCTCCCGCGTCGATAGCCAAAGCGGGGAGGATAGTTTGCCGCTGTGGTACTGTCTTTGGCTCCTACAATAAAGCAGGACCAGTAAAGTCAGCACAGCCAGTGAGTTGGAGAGACCGATACCAGACCACTCTGTGTTAAATCCAAGGTTGCAGGCGGCACCAGTGTTTAGAGAAAACTGCAGGGAACAGTGTGTGAAGTGTATGTGACAAGCAACGCAAATATAATTAAACAGCATATAAGTGACTGAACATTTGAAGCCAAGACAGATACCATAAACAGAGTGGTCTGGTGCCACGTGGGTGCTCGTTCGAAGGTCTCTGTTAGGTATCCATCCAACTGAAAGGTGGCAAATGTAAAAGGAATTGTGAAATCAAAGTGGTCCTGCACCGGGTCAAGCTAAACCCTGTGCACATTCAAAAGTCTTCCATGGTGGATCCTAACTGAAAATGGTCTGAACCCAGCTGAGGGAGACTAATTATATCAAAGAGGGGATCTGAGGCCGGCTGAGGGGGATCCGGGGTGAACCATGAGTCACCCGAGAAAGAATATCCTATGAACATTGTGAAAGAGGGTCTGAGCCCGGAAGAGGGGGATCCAAAGTGGCGATCATTGTACTAAAGGGATCTGAGCCTGGCAGAGGGGGATTCGGGGTGAATAGTGAATCACCTGAATTGAGTACTTAGAACATTTTGTTTGTTGTGTCGTATCAGGCCCTCTGCATGAAGAAACTTTGATAGGCAAAGAGACATGGGCACAGAAGGCCCTGATGCTAATGATTGAACTGTATCCTCATGCATGCTAATGATTGAACTGAATCCTCATGCTAAAGAAGCAAGAGATTATGCTATGCTCGAGTGAACCGCCTTGTCCCATGCTGAAAACGTGGGGGTGGGAGGCCAACGGCCTGAACATCCTGGCATATCATTTTTGTGAACACTTCTTTCTTTTCATAAACACTACCTCCACACTATTTGTATTTAGAGGTAAGGATTGGCAATAGTTTTTTTTAGTATAGGCCCATTTATTTTCACAAGACACCACTATGACTATGTTATTATTATTTGACAGTCGTAGCTTGCTCCCATCTTCAGATTTAGGATTAGATATGCGTTTATCATACCCTTGTTGAAGTTCAACAAACACCCTTGAACTGTGGTCACTTGTGTCTGTCTTACTGTTGATACCATGCCTTCCTTACAAGTAGGCGTCGAAGACGAGGCCATCTTGAAATGTTTTGGTGAAAAACTGAAGTGCGCTGTAATTCTCCAAGCAATCAGTTTGCATAAATATAGAACTGAAGCCAACTGGTGCTGCGCGTGGTATATATACTCGACGATGACTTCAGCCGATCTGGAGGCCCCTGAGGGAGATCGGGTCTACCGTCTCGATGCACAGTGCCCTCTGCTGAGAAGAAAAATGCTCCCAAAGCAGCTGAAGCTGGAAACATAGATAACATAAGATGAGGAATACGTGGGACGACACTATCCATTCGAAAGTGCTCTTATTTTAGAATGATAGTGAATTCTGTTTTCCTGTATAACCATTATATACATAGTAGGTACTTACACGTGTCTAACTCAGACTTGGGTAAGGTATTAGTAGTATAAGGGGACCTGCATGAGGCCTAACTCACACATTTGCCCAGTAACTATTCCAATCCCTCCTAGGCAAGCAGTCCTCATAGGGCATTGACTCACTGAGGCACCATAGTCCCTCCATTAGTCATATTCAGTCTTTCAAAAGGCTGTCCCCTCTAGACTACTAATCTCTTCTCTTATAATTTAGTGCAAGTCCACCTATCCACCCTTTACTAATAATGCTACTTATTTGTGAATGGAGCATGTTGTTTCTGTTTGATCCTGTTTAGCAACTCTACATTGCTTCTGTTTGTATTTGTGGCTTTGTCACTGCCATGTGCTCTCTTCGGCCCTAGGTTAAGAAGAAAATGATATTTTGAACAACTATTTATATCATTATGTTGTTTTAAGTGTAGGCCTTTTCCAAGCAATTTCAAATCTCAACAGTTCACTTAAGAACATTGCAGGGGCGGTTTGAACTAGCTCACGAAACGTCTCTCTTGTTTCAAAACCAACAGTTCAATTCTCTACACTACCAATACTGTGGTTATGTAGCAGGTACACACCTGTATAAGCTGCAGCACAGCATGGCACATAGCTCTGAGCTGGGTTCGATCTAGGATAACTGCAAACCTCTTGATTGTATCATTGAAGATTGTTCTTGGGTAGGGAACCTAGAAACGATGCTACCAGCGGGCAATGGAGAGAAGTAGTTAAAGCACCCCCCAGAGGCTTCAACTGTGCTTAACTGTATTTTGGTTAAGGTGTGAAACGTTATTGTGTACAGTGCAGCCAATGAGCACGTATAATTTTGCAATATTATTTTATTTTGACCTATAATAAAAAAAATACATTCCTAAAATGTCCCTATGACTTTGATAGGCGACAGCATTGGTCGCAGGAGGATCTGCCGCCTGGATAATTATCGAGCGCTGGAGTCGAGTAGCTGGAAAGTCAAGTGATCAATCCTCTTCACTACCAATGTTGTGGGTATGAAGCACACAAAAGCAAATCGGAGCTTATCACTGCACTCTGCATCATTTTGCACCCAGCGCCATTTTAGGAATTTTGAAAAGTTAAATTAACACTGGGACAGATTTCCAAAGCAACTGAGCAAGTGCCAAGCGTTACTTGCACTTGTCAACTAGACACCTTCCTAAAAGCACAAATGCACCTTTGCAGTTTTGCATCCATTTGAACACAATTGTAATATAGGAACAGAAAAGGCAAGAAGGAGCGAGGCGCGCACTCCAGTTCCTGGCCAATATATTACCTGAAAAAAAAGATCACTGGGTTAAATCCCAAAGTGTCCAGTACATTCACAGGGTTAAATCTCAATTTCTGCCCAATTGCTCACAGGATTGATTCCCTTCTTGCACTGCTGTTCTCCTCCTAGCTCTTTCGTGTCGCCAACACTCATCAGGGAGGCTAAATTGCCTTTCTGTTCAGGTGAATCCAATATAATTGCTGTTGCAGTCTCTAGGAATTGTGGTAGCTGTAGTGAAACCATTTAAACAATTCAGGTGACCAGGAAAAGACTCCCCTCCAAAAACACACATCTTACCCTTAGCAGGGGGCAAGAGGGGAGCCATAATTATGGCTCTCCAATGTAGGGCATAATGACCCTAGTGCTGGAAAGGGTTGTGCCTTGGGGCAATGATGGCACACCCCTGATTCACAAAGGGTTAAATAGACATGTTACTCTGTTTTAAAAAAGTCATACGAGTCGTGAACTGTTCCATATGTTATGTTATGCTGTGTTAGAAGACGTTTTTTAATGCACCCATCACCAGCGTAGTGGTCGTACGATGCCCAGGCTGGTCGGGATGTTGCCATATTGTGCCTCTGCCTGGGATAAACTAAACCAAACTAAACCATGGTCTGTGGGTGAAAAACTGAACAAGAGATGTTGACACCTGGAGTGCATCTTTCTCTCTCTTTTTATCCTGCCACATGATTGGTGCTATACGTTTCCTTGTCTCTTGATCACGCAACCTCCCAAACACAGATCAATTTCCAAACATTTCAGTTTTTTGGGTAATTTTAATTCCTATGGGAAAAACTGGATCAATCGTGAGCCTATGATACAAACTGTACGCGAGAGCAATAAATGTAATTTGTTAGATTCTAAAGATAAATGACAGTGCTCTGTTTTTTTGTGAAAAATGGCTCACCCAGGATAGAAAAAAAAAAACTTCGGTTGCGAGGCACAGGACAAACTAACTGTGTCTCCAACAGTGTTTATTACCCATGAAAGTTGGGTCGGCTTATACCAAATGATGCACCTGCTAACTCAAGACCACAGGTATTAAAGAAAAATCACAACAAAGCGAATAGCAGAGGAAGAGCTCAATTTTTTGTGCAAAGATTGGACATCTATTTGAAGTACAAATTGATGCCAATTTTGAAAAACGAGCAGGGTACCTCATTGCCAAATATGTGATTCACACCTATTTGTACAGCTGCAGATTCCCGGAATGTAGACATTGTCTTCCAGTATCCGCTTGAACGGAGAGCTCGGCATGAAAGAACACTTTTCAGCTTGATGCATCCTACCTTTCACACTCAACTGCCAAATGCCAAAAATGTATACATTTCCATTCCTTCTCCTGCTCTCCTAAGCAACTACTAATGCACAGAATGGTCAGGAGTCATCCTTCTGTGCATTGCTCATTCCCTTGTGCCTCTTGATAAAGAGCCGAAGGGAAATTAGCGCGCACAACTAAGAGCAACCGCTTTGGGAATGTGGACTGCACTCAGAAATGCAAGAACAACCCCCTCGCGCTCCCCACATCCACAGGGTCGGTTTTGCACAATTGTGCAGTGGGCAAACACTAGGGTTTCTGAATGCGCATATCATTGGTCCCATTGCCGACTTCCTCTTCGGCCATCTTTACACATGTTTCAATGTGTGCAAGTGAACAAGCAAAGGGAATATCGGCTTTGCCTGTGAGACCTGTAGAGCAGATTATTCAGTTGTGGCGAGGACCGGAGAGACTCAGGCGCTTAATGCCAGTAGGTCAGGAGTCATTGAGAGCGACCCATAGTAACCTCTTTGCGAATCGAATAGCCCTATACAGGTGTATGTGAAGGGGAAGCCAGATTAAGTTCTTTGTGAATTGGACCCTTTACTCTCTTCATTGACACCTTGATAATGGCCGAAAGTGAATGCATTGAAAGTCCACTGAACTATTTAGCACTAGGCCAATATATTGCAGAAAGCTACTGGTCAAAGGTATTATTTCACACGAGACCAGGGGTTTACTGAAGTGTTTAGCAGTTCGTGAAGTAGATTATGTTCCAAGCCAGATAAATACATATCTGAACAAAAAGACAAACAATTCTATATGTTATAAAATCATATTAAAATAATCATAAGCATATTAACCATAACCATAGGGCAAGGGCCTGCAACCTGTGGGTGTCTAGATGTTTTGGACTACATCTCCCATGATCCCTTACCATAAACTTTGTTGGCAAAAGCTGATTGGCGTTGTACTCCAAAACATCTGCAGAGCCAAAGGTGGCAGACCCCTGCCTTAGGGGAATCGGGCATTCCAATGATTCTTCAGCCCCCTGAATTACATCTGCACACCCTGAGCGTTTGCAGCACTGATACCAGGAAATAAAGCAAGGATCTCTTCGACCTGCATTTTTTGCAACGATCATTTATTTTTTCTTCCAAATTTGCAAATGACAGGTTTAAGAGTTGGCTTCAGATGTGGAAAAATGAATGAATATGGCTGAATCAGATGTTTGAATTTGGGCTAAACTTCAGATAAATAACTGCTATCGTTGAAGCTCTGGTACACACATAGAGGAACCTCAAAATAATTTCATTTGGCTGCTCTAATTGTATTTTTATTGTGTTGCTTTAACCGCAGTACAACTATTCATACAAGCTATTATCATTCCCATCTCGCATTTTTAATGGTTACCAAAAGCCAAAATTACCTGTAATTAAATACGTAATTTTTCAAATTCTTTTTATAAAACGTGCAGCTTGGAGTGCGAAGGAAGATGGATTTTGATTGCAACTGGTGGAGAAAAACGAATGCCCTTTTGGCAACTGCTTGCATTGGTTTGCCATATCCCACGCGATGCTGGTAAGATAGCTCAATGATGTCAGTGCCCCCGACAATGGTTCAAATCCCGGCAGTGCTGATACAGCTTTGAACTTTCATGTAAGCGCCGCCGCCAGACAAATGTTGCTTGTGGTGTGCACTATAAAAGTCATTATCCCAAGCAATATTGACCCCTCCCGGGGAATAGTAATGTAGGTTGGGGAAGTAGGAAGTAGAAAACATCAGTTAATACTGAGTAAAGAGACAAAACATGTTGGTAAATTAAATGTGTTTTTATTTTGTAAGGTTTAAGGTGGGAAGATGTGGGAGGTGCTGCTTAACAACATGGTGTCTTTAAGGCCTTGGGGGCATATATAAGGTTGGAAAAATATGGTCAGAGTTGCTTAGTAACTTTATGTTGTTTCCCTGTTGTCACGTCGCAAAGTGACTGGCCCCTGCCCTCCCACATTGTTATGTGGGGGGTCCCCGTTTGGGCCACATTGATTGGAAGGGAAATGACTTTGGGTTAGGAAGGGAGTGGGACATGGAGAAAAGAGTAAGTTCAGTATCACGTTGTAGGGGAATAAAGACGGTTGTTCAGACACCCCGGCTCCCATGTATCATTTGCTGAAGGCATACTGCTGCCTGCCGAACTGGAGGGCGCGGGAGCATGGTCCGCTCCCTGCTGACATTGACGACGAGGGTCGACACAACCACATGCCGGAGTCTGCCCTGTCCCGGAGGTCGCGCCAGCCCACGTGAGGCCCAGAAGACAGCCTGTGCTTCCCCTGCTGTGTAGCCTTCGAGGGTGTCATCTGACATGTTTACGCGCATTGGCGCCCCTCCGCTTCAAAGGCCCACGGGTAGGAGATAAGGGGAAAGTGCCACACCCCCACATGCGCTTGAGGAGCGCCAGGCACACGTAGCAGTTCCCAGCATGGACTGTGTGGGGGAGAGGCCCTAGATAACATTAAAAGGAAGGCCCACAAAAGAGGTCGGGTATCAAGGCCTCAAGCCACCCCATCCACGAGACATTGACAAGACAGTGAAGGCCAAGCAAGGGGCAAGCACCAGGGAACATCAGACAGCTCCACCCGGCCCCAGGAGGACAAGAAGAACATGCTAATGCCACCCACACAGTCCTGAGCCTGATCACAGAGACAGCTGCACCATCCATCCAACACGTTACACCTGCACACTGGATCTACCATCACTAGGCAAGGCCCTCCACGAGCGCACAACCAGCCACCACAGCACCTCCAGGACGCATAATTATGTCAGATGCATAGGTTTCATCTGCATCCGTTGGAGGGCCCTCAGGACAGGTGCCCCCATCAGGAGGCGGCTCTCAGGTGCTGCACCTGTCACAGGCCTTCACCGTACGCGACACCAGTAACCTGGGGGCCAGATAGGCAACCTGGCTACGCGACTTCAAGTTTTACATGGGGGCCCTTGGGGGGCCATAGGGCTCACTGATGATATGCGCCTTAAAAACACGCTATCGATGGCTGTCGGACCGGCAGTCAGAGACATCACAGGCAAGCTGGTAAACCTCGACACAGCATCCTACCATAACCTACATACCAAGTTGTCGGAATACTTTACACCCCCATACCAATGTCGATTATGAGAGAAACCTCTTTCACACCAAATGCCAAGACAAGGATGAATCCTTAGACCCTTTTGTAATGAGACTGCAGATCAAATTAAAACATTGCGAATTCCACCGTTACTGAAATGAGGAAGCCCTACGGTCACAGGTCATAGCTGGGTGTGATTTCCAGACGTTTCAAAAGAAACTCCTACAGAATGCTGCTTCCTGCCCTAGCACGCATGGAAGCAGCATTCGAGTCCCAGCTGGACAGTCGGGCAAGCTCACGCTACAGCCAAAGACCTCAGAGCCAGACGCCGTCAAGAAACATTTCACCACACCAAATCAACCGACCAGACGCACAGTTGCCACGTGCTACAGGTGCAGCTATGAATACCCTCACACAGGTGAATGCCCCGCCCTAGGACAAAAATGCACTGCATGTGGCGGCGACAACCATTTCAGGGCCATGTGCAAAAACGCACCCATTCCCCCAGAGAAGCATGCATGACCACAGGAGTATGGCACCATCGAACCCCCACGAAGGCGGCCCCGACAATGAATCCAGGTGGCTGTGCCATGATGAGGGTGACCATAGTAAGGCTTACACGAGGGAGTATTACAGGCCGGTCGAAGGCTCCAGGCGAAGTGGCCAGAGATGCTACATCCATTACATTGAAATGCGGTTGCCATCTAGCAGCGACTGACCTTCATCAGGCGAAGACCAAAGGAAAAAGGGATATGTCTGGGCCCTAAACAACAGCACTGCAACCCAACACAGCACAGTGCTGACCCTTCAAGTGAACAACACGTTACTGGAGTTCCTGACTGCCACTGAGCCACGGTTAACATAATCAGCAAAGAGGCATACAACACCCTTGCAGTGACAACGAAGCTCAAATAGTCCACTGTCGACATTTACCCCTATGGCTCCACTATGCCTCTACAATGCAAGCTTGTCATCTTCGCCATGTGCACACACAAGGCTCACGCAGCAAAAATGCTGCAGCACATCCTCAAGACTGAAGTAAATAGTGGTTGTATACTCAGCTTCAAAATTGCAGTGGAAATGGACATGGTGCACATCGTATACCAACTGATGGCCCACTTCGCAAGACCCGAGGACATTGAAGCAGTATTCCCGAACCTATTTAAAGGGCTAGGAAAACTGAGAAACTGAAAAGTCCAACTCCACATCAATCCAGAAGTCAAACCCATCGCCCAACACTACAGGAGCATAACCAGCAATATCCAAAGGCAGGTGGAGGAGGAGATGATCATCAAGCTCCTAAAGCAACATGTCATCGAGCCTGTGACAGGGCCCACCCCATGGGTATCCCCCATAGTACCCATCCCAAAGAAATCTCCGGATGGCTCTGTCAGACTATGCGTAGACATGAGGAGGGCCAATGTGGCGATAGAAAGGGAACGGCATCAGGCGCCCCGAATAACAGAGATGATACACCTGCTGCACTGTGCCAGGTTCTTTTCAAAGTTGGACCTCACAAAAGGCTACCACCAGACCGGAATTGCACCGCAGTCAAGGGACATCACCACTTTCGTCACCCACATGGGTCTATTTCAATATAAATGGCTCAGCTTCGGCATCTCGTCTGTGGCAGAGATTTTTCAGGAGGAAATCCACAAGGTCATCCGTCATGTCCCAAACTGCCTGAACTACTTGGACGACGTGCTGGTCTTCGGCAAGTCGAAGGAAGAACATGATGAGGCCCTACACAAATGTCTGCTCAGCTCTGAAGGCAGCAGGGCTGGCACTCAACAGAGCAGAATGCGAGTTCAGGAAAGGCTCCCTCAGATTCTTTAGCCACATATTCTCTGAGAAAGGCATGAGGCCAGACCATGACAAAGTGGTGGCACTGAAAACAGTCAGGCCGCCCCAAAACTTCTCAGAGTTACTGCCATTCGTGGGACTAGCAAGCTACTGCTCTAGGTACCTGCAAGACTATGCCACTGTCAGCAAACCCCTCCACCTACTGATTCGAAAGGACCGGTCGTTTGAGTGGTCGCCAGACTGCCAACGGGCGTTTGAGACCATTGGCAATAACATCTCCAAGGCAGAGGACATGGCCTACTTTGACTCAGACAGAAAGACCAATGTCATAGTCGATGCCAGCCCTGTCGGCCTGAATGCCATTCTGACACAACGGGGCCCCGTGGACTCGAAAGGCAAGTTCGTGGTGACCTATGCAAGCAGGAGTCTCACGACCACTGAACAAGCGTACTCGCAGTTGGAAAAAGAGAGCTTCGCATTGGTGTGGGCTTGTGAGTACTTTCCCCTGTTCTTGTATGTGAAGGCGTTCACAGTCATCACAGACAACCAGGCACTCCTGATATTTGGTGACCCTCCCAAGGCAAGAATGCCTCCCAGAATAGCCAGGCAGGGGTTGCGGTTGCAGGACTATAAATTTGATATAATGCATCGCCCAGGCAAAGAACACAACCCTGCTGACTACCTGACCAGGGACTCATTAAACAATGCCTCAGGACTGATGTGTGCTTTATAAATGCTAATAAATAAATAATTAAAGTGCCTATCTGCACATAGCTGTGTGCAGTCAGATGTATTCTCATTGTACAGCTTGAACACCTTCCTCCATCTGTCATTTCAGTTAAGGTCCATTCACCAGCACAGTGTGTGGCCACTACATGCAGCGAGAATGTGTTCTTAATTAAAACCTTGCTATGGACACCAGAGGCCACCTGTTGTGGGGTTGTCCAGCTCTACGAGGTATTCGTCTTCTCAACCAAAGCCACTATGGGAGAAGTACTGTGTTAGAAACCAACAGTATGCTTTTTATACTGTTAATGTCCTCTGATGATTTGCATTGTTGGATGTACCATGTGCAGGAAGGAAATCACAGTACATCCAAAATCTGATCAATGGCATGTGGGGGAGGAAATGAAAATGAGCTAGCATTGCTCAAGTTAGGTGGTGTAGTATGTGGAAATCTGTGAATTGCATTCATTCAAGGCCACATACGACTAACAATTGGTTGTCAATGAAGTATACAACTGATGGTGTGACTTTAAGGGTTGAAGAAGAGATACTAATAATGTGTGTTCTTATATAGTGCTTCCTGGCAGAATCCTTCTACTTCTATGAGCTGTAATAACAGGTGTTATAATTAACCAATGTACTGTGGTGTTCATCCCCCATTCCAGATACTGGAACGGGGCTAATGGTCCGGCAGCCCAAGTTATCGAACCTTGTGAAGTGAGGGCGGATAGCTAGGGCTCCTGGCCATTATACCCCGTTCCAGCCCCTTGAACGGGGGATGAAGGTCATTAGCACCCCAGGTTGCCAAAGCGGTAACCCACAGCGTCACGCTGTACGAAGAAAAATCCTTTCCCAAGATGGCCACCATGGAAAGAGAAGAGGGGCTCCGTACGGAGCCCCTCTTCCCTTTCCATGGCAGCCTGTGGGAGGCAAAGAGAAGGAGCGGATGCCACTGCAGATGGAGAGTGGGGGAAGATGGTGGCGGGGAGAGCCAGCAGTTAAGTGACTTGGAATGTGGGCTTGTACCGGAGGTTCAAGCCCACGTTCTTAGCTACCTGATTGGCTGACTCCCCCACCCAGGGTGCTAATGGTATTTAATGTATTCACTTTGAAAGGGATTCAAACTAGCAATGTTACAGTGAGGCCCAATATCTGTGGAAAATGTTTAATGCATTGGGCTATCTACCCAGACAATACACCAGGAAATGTATTTTGCATAATTAAGATTTTGAATTCTTGGTTCTCTTTTTATCCTTCTCTGCGAGGTCTAATTGTTTTCTGTCCAACAAACATGACTAAACATACCTCTGATCATGAATTAGGTAAGTCGTGAACTCCTACCTTTGATCACTGTTAATATTCACCCATTAAATGTGCTGTTCAAAATGGTTCTTGGCGTAATGCGGGCTGTTAATGTGTCTGAAACCCAGGAACCAACAATTTACTTTTTAAATCGTAGCACTGTGTTTACTAATTTAGCATTCTTAAGATGTATGGCCATTAATGTGTAAATACAGAAAAAAATAAGAAATGAATCCTGGTTTTCCTTAGTTCCTAGATCTATTCAAATTGGAAGGAAGAAAAAACCTGTGGAAAGTACTTGTGAAGTTCCATATACAGTATTGGACATTTACAATCAAACCCTTTGTCAATCAAATTCTATTTCCTGAAAAAAAAACAGAAATGGTTTGCATGAGTCAATAGACAATGTACAACCAACACCCACACACATGCACACACACACTGATTACTGTGAGTAACATATTGAGGGTGCCATGCTCATCTGATTTGTCCCTTTCCTTTTTTTCTCCTCACTTTACAACTAGGTGATTCACCCTTAAAGAACAGAGACGCACGGGCTACGCCATTAATGATCCTTGTTAGTTCTAATCATTCAACCCAACCTCCATACACGTGCTCAAAGGCTTATTTCACTGATTTCATCTCGACCTAGGACTAATGATCACTAAAATCAATTCCTGTTAGCCATTGGCCCAATCCGAAATTACGTAGGAAGACAATTTTGCCTCATCACGAGTTGGGCGGTATCCTGGCAGTATTACTGCCGGGATACCGCCTGCGTTAATAGCGTTGCCGCCACCCGGTCCGGCACCATTAGCTATGGGCATTTTTCTGGCGCCAGACTCGTGATTGGGCGGACCCTTAAATGCAGCAGTAATAGCGTTACCACCGCATTTGAAGGCTACCGCCCAACTCGTGATGACCCTGAATAACTTTGTGATCAGCATTTTAGCAATGAAGATAAAACTGAGCAAAACTGAATTATGTTGTCCTTCTGTAGTTCTTTTGGCTTCAGAAAAAACACCCAAATGCAAGATATATGTTCTTCTGATTATCATGTGTCGGTATTTTGGCACTTCTTCCCAATACCTTTGCATCTCTGAGCACTCCAATGCCATGTTTATTAGTCTACATAAACTAACCTACATTTTGCACAGTTTGTTCCTTAATTTATAGCATTATTTATTTTTGGAGTACAGCATAGATGACATCATTTTAAAGTACTGATTTTTCTATGGCTTTTGCTTTTTTAACCCTTGATGCATTTCCCAGATTGCTGCATGCCACTCCTTAAGGTTGACTGATGTTCTTTGGCATCGTTGCTCTCCCTAGCATCTCTGCTTATTTGTATTGCGATGCATTCAGAACTTTTATATTCTTCCCATGGATTTTATACTTAGGTGGCTGTTAATGAATATCTCCTCTTCATTGCTATTTTTGAGATTGCTGTGTTTGTGTGGAATTTCTCTAAAGGAAATACCTGCAACTATAGATGTATATTCACTGTCTCCTTTCCAGCTTATCGCAGTGTATCATAGCTCTCCGGCTTGTTTTCATACCTACCACCCGGCAAAGTAACTAGACGCATTTGAAGGGAATATTCAGTTAATGATTTAATAATTGTGCCAACTATTGGGGAGTCTCACAAGGGTAGATATGTTGCTTAATATGGAATCTTGTAGGCTCTTCTAAGATCAATGTATGGCACATGAGTTTTTCGTGAATTTCAGTCTTATTTTCCCTAACTATTTCAATTTCAATGTGTTTTGTCAAGTGCATAGCTATCATTGATAGGACTTTCCGGCGCGGTAACATTGTCCGAAAGTGCCCTCATTCACAGAAACGTATGCAACCCGTAAAGTTGGTACAAGTTACCTCTGACTGAGGTAGCAGGAACTGCACAAAAATACAATATCATTTCTATTCATGTAGCCCCAACATGCATGGGCCCAAGGTCCCTCTTTCAGAAATATGGCTGGTTTCTTTCAGCTCACTCCAGGGGGCTTTGTGGCGAAGATAATATTTAGGATCATGATTCATGTCTTGTTGGCGCATGAGCTTGCAGGATGTACAATCTGAGAGTAGAATAGGAAATTGAACGTGTATGTATTGACATTTTACCAACATGAATTCTACCTACAATTCTTGTCAATGGTACCAAGAATACAATACTTGTCCTACTTCTCTATATAGTCTTTCTACATTTTTTTCAAAATTGGGGGATTGTCTGTAATTCTTATGGTTAAATACTGTGTGAGCATCCAGTCTGTTATCATGATACTTTATCATAGAACATTTACTATTTACATAGTTATGTTATGTTACTTTGCATTTATATAGCGCCTTATGTACCATTGGTATGGTCTCAAGGTGCTCAAAACAAATTGAATTGTCTCCTGGTTTCACTGTTATTATTACCCCATTTCAACTGATTGACATAGGAAGGATGACAAGCTGAGAAATCCATGCCAGGACTCAGACCTGGTTGTCGCAGGATAAACACAGATGTTGAAGGCATACGGTTAACTTGCTGACCAATCTTACATGTATATTAGTATTTCCTTGCTGTTCCTAGACTTGGCTTATGTGTTAAGGTGAGTATCACGAGAATGTTGCGTACCTGTCTGCTTGGTTGCTGATCTTGATGTGGTAGCCAGACTGACAACAGTTGCTTGATGAGCAAGTGACACGGCGAACCAGCCTCTCCACCACCCAAGATTGATACTGGGTGGAAGATGGACCGACACTCAACGTCACGGGATGCACTCTCCTGATTAGCGTGATGTAGGGACTGTGCAAGCACAGGCAGGAGAGGCGGAAGTTCAAGGTCCTTAGTCAGAAGATTCTTGCCAAAGGGTGAAATCCACAAGAGCCAATCCCAGAAGAAATTAAGCAGATGCTGAGGCCGACCCAAGTCCAAGGCTGGCCGGGGATGATCACGAGGTGAAGACAGAGGCTGGTTCAATTCTGTCCACAGGAATGCAAGGAGATTGCAGGCAATAGGAGACAGGTTTTGATGGGGTTGGCCAGACAGGTGAACCAACTGATTGTCCAAAAGTCCGGGACAAAACAGGGGAGGACTCAGGCAGGAGGAAGGAAACTGATCCAAGAGTTGGTAAACCCAAAAACCAAGCAGGGAGCCTGAAGACTGAGATGGGAACCCAAGGGAGTCCAGGAACAGGGAGAGGGAACCCACAGCCAAGCTAGGGCTGGACAAGCAAATGGCCCAAGGACCCACTGGAGAGGGAGAACAGGAAAGGAATGGAGAAACCAGGGCCAAAGCTGAAGGCAGGAGCAAAACAGGAAACTCGGGAGCCGAGCGAGCGAGCAACACGATCTGGAACAAACCGCGTTGAGACACGACTTGCTCCCGATCACGGCTCCCTTTTATGGGTCGCCAGCACCCGCGAGGTTTGAGACGCAAGCCGTCTCATTGCCGGGCACCGGCGGACCCAAAGCGAGGCTTGGAATGCAAGCCCTTCGAATCGCGAGGGCCAAATCACCGGCGCATGTGCGGAACCGTGACCGCGGTTTCCCGCGCATGTGCAGCAGAGTTCCAGCGCGGCCCCCCGATGCTCTCCCCTTTGCGGATCCCAATGCGCGAAAGCGCGGGTAGACACGCCAAGAGGTGGAGGGGAAAGCGGGTGCAGAGAATCCCGGTCTCCAGGTAAGTGGCGTGACATTATGTTTTGCATAAGCTGATCTTTCAGATGGATTTTTCTGAGAGCTTTCAAAATTCTGCATCTCTTAGATCTCACCTTGTGAAAGTCTTGAGAATAAAGGCAAGCACAATCTGCATTAAAGTGCATCTTTAATAAGCAGTTGTGGTGCAGTAATGGGGTATTTTAGTCTATGTTTAAAACATCTTCACTTCTGGATCCGTTGTGAAATTAAATTAATGAGGGAAGATATAGCAGCCTTTCCTTGTCCCACAAGCAAGTTTAAAGTCACTGGAGGCTTCTCCATTAACTATAATCCTGATTTTAGAGTCCTTGCATAATGATCTGATTGTCACTGATAAATATTGTTCATTTCAGCATTTGGTATGGTTGGTTAGAGCTATAACTAATGGACCCTTTCAAATGCTTTCTCGGCATCCACTAACCTGCAGACCAGTGTCTTCTCTCTGTTTGTGCTACATTTGTCACATGTAATAATGTACACCCATTGGTAGACAGCTGCTTCCTAGGCATGTGTGACCCTGATGTGTCACTTAAGGAATATATTTAACCTTCTGGCCAGTATATTTCTAAATATATGTGCATCCATGTTTAATAAACACATTAGATAGTATGATTGACATAACTCTGGGTTCAGGTATTAGGATGAGTTCAACAGGCTCATGACTCAGGCGATCTGGGATAACAGTGTGCAGGTAGTTCCAATTCTGATTTGCATATGGCTGTTACTCTTCTGCACTGGCACGGCTGGGCTAAAATGTGGTGGCGTGGCAGGTTTCCCAAAGCAATGCAAGTAGTAAAGATTCATTCTCAAACATTTATTTCAACCAAAATGTGTAATAGTTATCTTGCCATTTATTAAAATATAACGCGTCCTTCAGGCAATGCATTCTGGTTGCCTTTCTGTTCTGAATTGATTATATGGCCTCATGCAGGTTGTTTTTCTTGATATATACTTCCAATTCATTGGTTTGGTCCTGGGAAGATCTAGTTAGATTTAGGGCTGCGAGGTAGTCTTTGATTACTAATTGCTGGGTCTTTTCTCCATATTTCTTTTCAGTGACTCCACTTCTCTCAAGCTCTTTGCTAAATTGCAATAAATCTGATGCAAATTGCAGCAATGCTGGCAAAGATGAGTGTTCAACACTGGAAGTAAACTCATGCTTCGAATCTGGGCGGATTCTGATAGCTCACATACAAGAGAAAAACAAAATCTTCACCGCCACCTGAGCCAATGTTCTAGAACACTATGGTTTAGGCACTGACTCACTTAAGTGGCCATTATGAAGTCTTGCGGTGAACTGTTGTGCCGCATAATATGAACTCGTTTTGTGTCTCTTTGTGTCTACCATGTTATCTTATGTTATTTTGAAAGTACAGAGGCATATCCGGAGAGTGGCATTGTGTGCCCCTGCCGTAAGTATACAATCCTCGGCCTTTGAAAGAATAGAAAAGGGAAGCAGAAGTACTGAGAAAGGTGAAGGTAAAAGGGTTCGGGGTACACTGGGACAAAGGTTATATGCTCAGGAAATTTGTTCAAAAGGGCAATGGGGAGAAATTATTGAGTTTGTAACAGTTTGCGTGCCTATATAGTGAATGAGCAGCAATCAAAGAATGGCACGGATCAGGAAATGACAAATGATTGGGTCTCCTGTGAACAAACATACCCATGTGGGCAGTTTCTTGTACTTGCAGGGAAGTACTTACATGATTCAGGGAGTTCTTGCATGATGGGCTTCAGTTGTTCTAGACGCATATCCTTAAAGCGAGGAGGCTTCATTGCCCAGTGTCTGTTAACTTATCCTGACATACCCCAGCGAGATACATTAGGGATTACCCAGCCAACTGTCAGAGGAGTAGACTGTGTGCAAGGAAAATGATGCAGACACACATGTGCCATCTCTGAGTGCCAGACTGACATTGACATATATTGAGAGGCGAGTGCAGTCGGAGGGAATGGTGTCGTATTCCGATAATATGTTTTAATGTATTGGGCCTCATTACAACTGTGCTGGCCCGGTAACAGTGGTGCTGGTAAGCCTACCAGCACCGCTGTTACTGGACCGGCACAGTACAACTATGCGGGCGGGTTCCGTCCCGCCCGCCGGGGTCAGACCTGCCGGGCGGGATGGCACCCGCTCGCAGAGTTCTCACTGGACCACCGGCACCTACGGACTCCATGGGAATGGGGACTAACATAATTACCAGCGCCTGACTTCCCGGCCACCAGGGTTCTAACACCCTGGTGTTACCAGGAGGATTGGCGCCGTTAATTTTTGTCAGGTCTGGCGGCAACCCGCCGGTATCACCAGCAGGGTTACCGCCAGACCCGTAATGAGGCCACAGCTCAGGGTGCTTGCACAGAGGGCTCAGAGGGCTCTTTGTGTTACATGGCTGTCATCACATACGGTTAAGGCATGCTTGTTGCTTAGATATCACATTATGCCACAGTAAGGTCACCTCAAAGCACTAAGGGTGGGAGGCACAGAGGGAGTCCCTAAAGCTGCAAGCCACCAATGTTAATACAGGGGGCCCAAAGGTGCTTGATGAAGGGGCTTCCACACCCAAATAGTAGGGAGTAATCCAGAAGACACTTCCATGTCATAGTGGCCTTTAAATATGTAAGGTTGCTGCTGAGAAATACTGTCCTAGGGATGCTGATCAAGCAGTCGACTATGGGGATTCCCAGGCCCTTGCAGAGACAGGGCCCTTCTTAGACTGATGCTGTGCATATTATCGGACCATGCTCTGCAGATATACCACCCCTTCCTTATCTATCCCCTGATCTGCAGTTTCCTAGTTAGGTTAACACGTGGAAGCAGGTTGCACCCAAATAAGTTTGGGAAAACTGCTCAGTTTGTTGGACAACCTGCTCTTTGTGCCAGAACCCTGGGCTTGTCAAGAGGGGGTGGGAAACCTACCAGGGAGAAATCCATAGCCGTCTTTCTCCTCAAAAGGACAGAGGCAGTTAAAAGGGTCCCAATGTACAGGAAGGTGGAGCGACCACTGACGGGCCCATGGGATCAGAGCTCACCCTCAAGTACTTTTAAGACGAGATAGCTGCACCTTGAGGATGGGGTGCAGGATTCTCTTACTCCAACACCAATCAATAAGGACAACTCAGTAGTTTGGCAAAGGGAAGTCAGTTTAATGACAAGTACAAAAAACGGGGAAACAAATGGAAATCCTCAGTGATGTGATCGCCTGTCTCGCTTCAACTTCCAAATTCTTAATTCAGACAGCAATAGTTATAGCACATTCTTGTCATCACTGACGTGTTACACTCCAAAATTGTCATGCAATTCTATGGGTTGGGAAAGGTAACTTAAGTATACGGGCTATATCTGTATATGGTAACAGAGTGTGAGGATTGGATAACTCTTATCGGGTGGGCATCTGCGCCCATCCCTCTACATCACTCGTGCTAGACGTCACTACAAGTACGACGTCTCATTGGTTCTACTAGCTATAGGACCCTAGATTATTTGGTCCATTATGATTGCGTATGTTACACCCCCAGACATAAATTTCCACTTTAATTAGCATGCAGAATGGACACCCAGATGCGGTGTGCCCCAAAATTCACTCTGCCTCCTTTCCATCAATCAGTACTTTAGGGCTATGTGTCATTTAGTTGGCTGAGGACGGCCTCGAAACTGTAGCTTCTTGTCAGGAAAAATTATGGCATCTTCGGGTTCTGGGTGACATCAGACGTTGGTACCTCTTTGCGCTTGGCTGGTCACGTGTCTGGTCACTGTGAATCGGCTTAATTTTCCTTCTTTTCGTGTATTTGATTGTTTCTTAGCCTTGCCACCTGCCTGGGGCCTCCTTATCTCGACCTTCACTGGCTGGCTGCTATGCTCTTAGGTTTCGTTTCTTCGAAGTTGACGCTGTCCTCCCTTCTTGGAGTTGACCTAGAATTCCCAGGCATGAGCTGCTTTGTGCTCAGTTTCGATTCTGCTCCTTCCTTCTGGCTTTAGCTGGAATAGGAATCTCGGCCTGGTTGGCCCCTTGCAGCCTGGGCTTAATTATGCTTTTACAAAATGGAGTCGCACTTGTATAATGTGCTTCATTGAGGTAGATATATAATTGGCGCTTGTCGCTCTAATCTTCTACTAAGCATTGCAAGAACTACCGTTTCCTTAGCTTCTTGCGTTCCAAGCCTATTTACAGGTGTTAATTAGTTGCATATTTCATCTCACTTCATGGTTACGTTTCTTTATATATCAACATCGTTTCTTCTTACAAGTCCATTACATCATTACTCTTCACATTTCGTCCTTGTGTGTCATCTTTCAATTGTCATTTAAGTTCATCTGTACGTCTGTCCGGGCTCTTATGTCGTCACCATTTGCCTTCCATTAAGGCTCTTTGGTTCTCTTCAGGGACAGTCTGTAGGTAGTCTTTATTTCGTGTCAGCTGCTGGTACGGTTGTCTCAGCGGGTACCGAGCTGCCCATGGTTGTCTGGTTATAGGCACCTCAACAAGTATTGCTCTTCCGATGGACACTGGGCAGAGTACTAGTGCCGCTCTCTGTTGGTTTTTTTGTTCCTCATACGTCACATATCTTGGCGAGTATGTTCCTGACACCTCAAAATGGGGGGCTGGAGTGCAGGCCGTATCTGGGACCTCCTCTACACCAGTTCCTATACTCCCCTGTGCCAGCAAGATGTTGTGCAGTACACCTTTGTCTCACACACACCTCATGTACAAAATGCTCATCAGACTCTTTCAGCTTCTTGTAGAGTCAACAAAACTGTTGTGAGCCTGTTCCACTAGCAGCAGAGAGCGATAAAGCTTCCAGCATCACTGGTGCTCCTAGAACTATGTGATGCCTAAACCGAGTCAGCAAGAACAACCTTCCAGCTATCAGCCCAGAGATGTTATGCTACGCTGTATATGTAAAGTGCCTAATGGCCAAAGCTGTGGCCTCAATGTGCTAGATAGTTCGAACCAGCATTTCACAATCAAGCAGCTTACATGGGTGAACAGTCACACATGAAAAAGGTATGTGTATGGGCCTCATTACGACCCTGGCGGTAAGGGGTTTACGCCAGCGTTAGCTGCGCCGACCCCTTACCGCCAATTACGAGGTCCCTTAGCGCCATGGAGCTTTTAACACCCGCTTTTAGCGGGTGTTAAAATCCATGGCGCTAAGGGACCAAGGAGTTAATTACGCCACCGTAATTTACGGTGGCGTAATTAACGCCTTCCCCACTCCCATTATGCCCTATGGGGCAAAAATGGGAATGGGGAAGGGTAAATGGGGATTGGGGACTTACCGCCCCGCCAAGGTCGGAATGGGGCGGTAAGTCCGCCAACCACCATGGCGTAAACGTAGTTTACGCCATGGTGGTAAAGTGACGGCCCAGGCGGTAACTTACCGCCTGGGTCGTAATGAGGCCCATATGTCTCTTATCCCTAATTTCTACCTAAAATGCTATACTTCCATTTGAACCTTTATATAAGCATTATTGAGGCTACCGTTGAATGTGTCTTGATAAATGCTGCTTCATCTTTTTAGCATTCTGATGGTTTATGCTAATGGCTGTAAAGTTTAAAACACCAAAAACATGTTTAAAAACAAGAATGAAGAGTGGCCCATAATAGTATTGATCCTTATGACACTGGAGAAGGCAGCCCATTTCTCCAGAGAGGGCTCTGGTCCCAATAGCTCTTTGTTGTCATTTTTCTCTGTCACTTAGCCAGTTTCTAACTGGGACTGAATGCCAGGTTTCCATATTTTGCCTAAAACCAAGGACAAGCTTGTTTTCCTGTGCTTATTAGTTTCCTCCCCCAAACACTGTTGTGGTCTGGCCATAAATATGCTCTTCTGAACTACTGCAGCATAACTCATACCTCCAAAAGGTAATTGAAGAAGGTCTAAAATGGGGCTGCAAGTTCTTCGCTGACCACTTGCAGTACCCTATGGTGAATCACAGCTGATTTAACCACCTGTTATGCCCAGGGTTGTTTGTTTTGGCGATAATTAAACCTTTACAGTTAAGGGGAGATGTGGAGGAAACAAATCTTCTGAAAATGTATCTATTGTTCTCATTGTGGTGGAAGAATTCTCATTGTGGAAGAACTGAGAAAATGACTGAATCTCTCCATATAGACTGCATTGCTGATATTAATAGATATTAAGAAAATGGTGTTTCACTTATGATTCATGCAGTGTGGCACAGTACATCGGGCAAAGGTGGATACTTGTCCCTCTCCCGGTTAAAAAGAGAGGGTGCAATAGAGTGAGGTCATGATAAGTCAGAGAACGGAAGTATGATAAAACATTTAGTATACGTGGGGCTATGATGGCGAAAAAACTGATCCTGAGAAATTGTAAATCGGATGTTCACCTGACGTTGAACATGTGGATGGAGGAGATGTATCGCACAAGCAATATTGAAAATGTGATATATTCTGTGAATGGGGAAGGACGTATTTTTGATAAAATATGGAAGGCCTTTTTGGATAAGGGTTAGTCAGTCGTTGGAGCTTCCTGTGTCGAGTTTACCTGTATTCAGATAAGTAGACATGCATGTTTCAATGTACTCATTATAATGTTCATGTCTTTTGCTTCTTGGTTTGTTGCTATGCCAAAGTTTTCTAGAAGGTTGTTTTCAGGTCAATGTTATGAATTGTTATTGCTTTTTGACTTTTGCATCACACCTCTTCTGCCCCCTTTTATTTATTTATGTATTATTGTTATTTTTATTATTATTATTTTTGTAAATATATATATATTTTTTATTTTTATTTTTAATGAATTTTATTATTATTATTTTTTTCCTCAATATATTTTTCATTATTATTGTATGGATAATTGTCTATTGTATCTCTTGGTTACACTGATTTCTTCTGTTAATATTTAATTTTTTTTTTTATTTATTTTAAAGTGCTTTTGGTTAATTAAAACCTTATACACTACAAGAAATGTTTACGTTAACCATACCTAGTTACATATTTCACATGGAAAAACATTAGCCAACACATTTAATAATAAATTCTAAGACACATTTACAAAATACATCCCATTACACGCTTCCAAATATAAAAGGCTGCCCCAATAAAAACCTTAATTTCTCTGTCATAAATAACTGACCAAAATTGGTCTGATTCAATTCTTTGCATGTCCCCTACTAAATTTGAGTACCCTTTAGTGTAGTATTCTTTTAAGTTTGGGCAGAGAGTTAAAATATGTCTTACTGTCTCCACCTCGATATTACAGTATCTACACAATCTTTCTGCACGAGGAGTTTTTGTTCTTGCCCCGATAATTTCATTACACGGGAGAATGTTCAGCCGTAATTGCAGTATAAATCTTCTCATAGCTTTATTTCCTGTGTTAAGCAGATACTGTCTTGGTGTAGCAGGCTTGAGGCCTTGGAGAGCATAAAAGGAGTATCTAGACTTTTTATATAAATAGGACTGGTTTTCACATAAATCCCAAATAAAGGCCTTATCTTTAAGGCTTTTCTTAATGTACATAATGTTATCTTTTCTCATATGTACATTATATCCTAGGACTTCAAGAAATGTTAGTACTATTTTTGTAAACTTAAAAAATAAGAATTCTTAAATCTGTCTTCTCTTTTATTTCTACCAATAAGGTTAAGCATATTACCTTCATCCCCCTCCCCCAGTATTATTCTTAAATAGAGTTTGCAACATTCTATTTTCCATAGGGTCGAAAGGGATATTAGCCCCAATTCGCATCTTATCGCTTGTATTGGTACCGAATTTGGGAGTCCTAGAGCTGGTCTCCAAATCTTCCCCTCAAGTAGATGCAGCTTACTCAAATATTTACTTTCTATAGTTTCCGATGCATACAAAATTCCAGGTATAATACAGCTTTTATATATCTCAAGTAGACCTTCGACCGAGAGACCTCCTTTACTGGTGATATATTTTCTTATAACTTTCCATTTCTTTACTATTTTTAAACTTACCGCCTCTTGGAAAAAATGTATGCAGGGATTGCTCAGAATAGGCATCCCCAAATAAGGGTAGGCCTCCACTACCTCTAGTTTTATCGAGTTTATCTGCCACCTAGTAATAAGCTTTTTCTTTTCGAGCCTGGTGGCTCCAAATACCATAACCTTAGTTTTGTTAATATTGATACTTAGGTTATTCTTTTCGGAATACAATAGTAGTCCATTCAACATTCTTTGCAACCCTACTGGAGTTTTATCCAAGAGGACGGTATCATCCGCATACATCAGGCCACAGATGGGTTTTCCCGCTACTATTGGTGGAAAATTGTTTATAGTCGAAAAACTTTCCCACATATCTGAGACATACAAATTGTACAGTATAGGAGATGTCACACATCCCTGCTTTAGACCAGTGTTAGTGGATATTTAATATTTAATAAATTGATTTAGAAAGGAAAGAAAAAAAATAGAATGTATAAAACATTTAGTATAAGGAAACAAAAGGAATGACAATTGTTTGCCTAGATCATGGATACCAAATAGGTCATCTACAGTATAGAGTAATGTTGAGTTGTTTTGGTTGTGTGTCAATTTGTCTAATATTTGTATTTGTATTTATTTATGATTTATATAGCACCTTAATCCAAAGGGCTTTACATAAGAAAGTATACAAACAGTACAATAGTGTGAGGAATTACATAAAAAGCCAAGATCAACACTGCTGGATAAAATGGATTTTTAACTTTCAATGAAAGAAAGAGTAGACACTGATAGACCGAAGTGAAAGAGGAAGAGCATTCCAATGCAGAGGAGAGAGAAGAGAGAATGTACAGCAACATGACTGGGCACAAGGAGGGGCTGGCACTTTAAGACGAAATTGAGAGCCAGCACAAAGAGACGAGAGGGGGTATGAAATGAGACAAGCGAGGATGGATAATTTGAGGCAAGACCATACAGGGATTTAAAGACAAGACGTAAGAAATTGAATTTCGTTTGAGCCTGGAAAAAAAGCCAACCAAGAGTGAGAAGAGCTGGGGAAATGGAATAATGTGGAGTCAAAAAAAGTACACAAATAGAGGCATTGAAGACAGATTTCAGAGGAGCAAGACGAGAAACTGGAAGACCAAAGAGCGTAGTCGACCAATCCAAGAGACCTGAAAAAATGTGAGTGTTTGAATATCTGTGTGAGTATGTGGTGGGGCTTGAGTGGGAATGCTTTGGGCGGGGAAAGGAAATGGTGGGGGAGGAAAGGAGGATAGGAGGGGTGAACCCCCCCGATTTAAATCGCAATGCGCGGGTGAGGGTGGGTGAGAATGGGAATTGGCTTCCCAAGTGGCTGGGGTGTGAACATCCCTCTCGCCCCCATTAGTGTGATATTTTCACATTTGGAAGCAAAAATGTAGAAATATCAGATAGACTCACAATTCGTCCATAAAGTTAACCAAAGAAACCATGACACATTGGTGTTCTGAAAAATACACCATTCTTACACATAAATAGTTAAATTACTTCAAATAAGTACTCGGGTACACACAGCCCATAGCAAAAGTACACAGTATGTGAATACAATCCGTAAATGTCCATTTTTAAGACACTTCCCACACCTATGAGGAAAAGCAAGCCCATTTGCCAGTGATAGGCACAAAGCATATAGTGGAAACAGGGGGAGGGAACCGGGTATTAAACCAAACAGCATTACTAGTCAGAAGAAGATCCAAATTGCCAACATCAAAATAGTGATAATATGCTTAACCTATCATGAACAATACAAATGTGCACTACACAGTATATGTAGTGCCCAGAGAGAGGAGAAAGCAGACAATTACACACAGCAAAAAATTTTGACCACCAAAAAATAGGATATATTTAGGCAAATAAAACAAGTACTTTACACGCCTAGACAAAAACAGGTACAGTGATACTAACAAGAGCTACACTGTAAACAGGCATTCTCATAGACAGAAGTGTAGTAATACAGGCTTTACAATTGCATGTAAACTCACTAGTGTAAGCTAAAATGGCAGTGTTTGGCCTAAAGCTCACTGGATCCAAGGCAAGGTGGATATAGGAAAAATGCCTAGAGGTAGGTAAGTACCTTTAAAGTCAATTATGGGGAAGTTTCAGGTCAGTTAGGAGTTTCCCATAGGATTAAAAAGGACACACCCAGTTGGCAAATGTGTAGTTTTGGCGAAAAGGAGGTAAGCTCCAGTTCTACCCCACAGGGAGGAATACGGTGGAAAACAGTCCCAGGGTATGTCAGAGGAGACCATAGAGCTCCCGGGCAAGGTCTGACACCTAGCAGCCCCACGAAGAAACGCAGCTCTGCAGGATTCAGTCCCAATGCAATTTAACAGGAAAGCGCAGCTTGAAGACACTCACAGAGATCTCCACCCACAGACAACGGGCATGCCAGAGGCTATGTATTTAGAATAACACCTTGTATAGGGATAGTGCGTTGATATGGGCGGGGCAGGGGTGATTTTATATGTACGCTGGGCCCAGCAATGGATAGATCAGATGGCAAATTCACTCATCCTGCCCCTTCTGCTAAAGCTTTAAACACACATTTACACGCATTTAAGTTGGCTGATGTATGGAGGACAATGTACCCGCAGGGCAGAGTATACTCCCATTATATGGTTCCCAAGAACTTCTGCATGAGGTTAGATTCTGTGTTTGTGGGAGAAGAAGCTAGCTCTGAGAAAGTTCACAAGGGCTGAATATGAAGTATTTAGAATAACACTCCAACCCAGGGCCAAGAGGTAGGTAATGACAGTAATGGTTCCTGAAGAAATTACTCAAAATCCCAAACTACCATACATCTCTTCTTTTCAGATGTTGTTTACAGGATCTGAACGGTCAGGGGGGACTTGAACCCTAGACATACAGTGGAAAAGAAGAACAATCCCCTTTCCTAGGGGTGGGACCCTCAAGCCAGAAGTGGAAACAATGGCAATGATGGATCTACGAAGACAGTAGAGCCGAGCAAAGAAGGTTCCAGCAACTCAAAGTGCAAAGAGAGGTGGCCCACCAGTAGAACATGGTGACACAAAGTGATGAATGGTGATAGTGACATAGGACAGCTCAAATAAGCAGGAGAGGTGGGCTAAGCACAGGACACATGTTTGATCCAGAATGGCCAGATCTGGTGCTAGAAGCAGTGAAAATCTTCCAGCAGGTAAGTAAACTTCCTTCCCTCCTGGACATCTGAACATTATTGAGTTTAGGCACATGGTCTTCTATGGATAAGTCTCACACAGACAGGGACTGGCTTAAGCTATCCTGACAAACACACAGAGGGGTTTAAAAGGAATATTTACACAGCAAGTCAATCACCTTGGTCTTTGAAACTGCCAGACACCTAGCACCACCCCCACAGGGTTGCATGTGTTCAAATGGTGGCAAAAATGGATACTTGCACATAAAATCACGGTAAAAAGGCAGTTGTTTTGCTGCCGCAATCCACGTGATGGATGTGGGGGACACCCTGCAACCCCTGGACCCACTATACCATTTAAGACACCCCCGGCCCCCAACTCCTGCTCCCCTTAAATGCTATAATGGGTACAACTTTACTGGGTCAAACCACAGCATTTTTGAATTATTTTACAGATGCTGTTTTTGCTGCGATTTTATTACTGCACAACCCCCACAGGATGTGAAATAGCCTGCCCAGCCCCATGGAGGGTGCATCACAAAGAGACCACATATGCACATTGGCCACTGCCTCCTGTTTACCCAGGCAGATGGCCCAAAAACAAAATGGCCAGAAACAGGGCTTAAAAAATACATTAGTTTCCCGATGGCTACCAAAAAGATACATTGGGCTCCTTATGCGGTATATCGGCCGAGTAAATAACAGCTGCCAACAGCATACACCCTAATAGTAGGGTGATAAAATCATCCTGTTTCAAAATGGGGGTGTATAAAAAGCACCACTGTTCCAGGAGCCTTATCTGTTACCATGGGACCATATATTTCAAAAAAGGATTGCAGGGGCAAATGGGTCTCAGTAGAAGTCCCTCTGGCCACAACAACAGGTCATCGATGCACACAATAAGCATAAAAAGCAAAAGGTTATGGGGTCCTTGCAGATCAGCTCAACGATTACATCAAATTTCATTCTTATGCTTACGATACTCAAACATACTGTGGTTTATCAGTATCATAAATCTGCTTATTGATATGTCTAGAGGTTTAGCAGCACTAGAGAACTAGATACATAAAACTGCCTAAACCTCCATAGGCACGCACCTGAAATACTTCTACTTGCTTCCAAACTTCCACTTAATTTTTTGGGGAAAAACACATTCCTGCTTCCCTGCTCAACCTGGTTCTTTTTCACCATCTCTACCAAAAGCAAAAAAATGCAGATGTCCTAAGGGACTTTAGTAGGAACTCTCATGCTAGCGAGATCATGCTTTTACCAAACCGAGTCCCTTAAGAAAATCCTCTCTTTCATTTCTCTAACGAGTCATGTTACTGCTGTTGAGCATCTTGTAAACGTGTGTCTTGGCTATGCATACACACGGTAGTTCAACCTACCCGCATATCATATTAAAAGATACCAGATGTTTCAACCCTCAGCGAGACGTCTACCCTCTAGCATTTGGAAGCTGCTACCCATCTGCCCATTCCTTAGAGACCACTGCTGGCTTCCAATATGAAAATGCATTTCCTATTAACTGCTGAGTATGGCTTGCATGTACCGTCATGGTTACGCAATCAAGACATAACAAGTGATCAAAAATGTACGCTTTGAGGACCAACCGCTACTAGCAGTCCTTACATCTGGATTAGGTTGTTTAGGGAACAAAAGGTTTGGTCAAGTCTTTTTCCTGGAGCCGCATTGATCCATGGCAACTGGAAAAAACACTAATAGCTACATTATAATGATGATAGGGGTTCCAAGACCTGGAAAATATTTTGTTATTCTAGAATACTCTTGTTCAGAGGAGAATTGCTTAGCATTTCGGTGCTGGACTGCCCTAGGGCAGGACAAAGAATGAGATGTTTTACATATTTCTCCTCTGTGAAAGATAGTGAGCTAAACACTCTGGGTAAGTCTCTCGTAACCGGGACTAATGTCCGGCAGAGTGACTCCCAGGACCCCCCTTGTTTTTTGCATATTTAAGCAACTTTGGGTCTCACCATAAGTTTCTAGGGGAATCCAGACGTGGACCCCCGCTCACTATTCTTAGAGAGGCACAGCTCCACCCTACTGATGAGGTCCAACCAGACCGAAACACCTGTCTGGGGTTGCTGTGGGTACTCTTGTTCAGAGGAGAATTGCTTAGCATTTCGGTGCTGGACTGCCCCAGGGCAGGACAAAGACTGATATGTTTTAGATATTTCTCCTCTGTGAAAGATAGTGAGCTAAAGAGTATGGGTAAGTCTCTCGTAACCGGGACTAATGTCCGGCAAAGTGACTCCCAGGATCCCCCTTGTTTTCTACTTTATTTTAGAAAGCACATCGGTCAAGTAATATTGATGTAACATGAAATTATTTAAATACCAAATCATTAGGACAGAGGCAGTTCTACCAAAATAATTTTACTTGGCACTTGAGCCAAATGTTGAATTTTAAAATGCACAGGCAAGTGACATTATTTCGATGAGGGTGGTATGTTGGAATTTCTAGGAGCCAATCAGGATCTCGGGTGAAAGGAGCCAGTGTAGCAATGGATCCTGAAAGTTCTCAGATTCCAAGAGCCACCAGCAGGTGTCCCACTACTCACTCCCTCATCCCTCTGTCTTCCCCCAGGCCAAACCCCTCCTGACATGTGCTGGCTTCCTTTCCCTCATCCCTAGTTCCTCTCGACTCCCCTCATGGTGCCCCACTCAGCTGCCCGCTTGGGTGCTAAGAGCAATATTACCATTATACAGGGCAGTGCAGCTTCCTAAGAGCCCGTAGCCCTCTGCATGCACGCTCACTTGACTCTGGCTCATAAGTCAGCCCTGTGGGCTCCTAAGAAGCCATTTTGCTTAAGTAATACAGAAAAAGATGTGTCATTCAATTTGTAGAGAGGTTTTGGAGCTCTCCCACAAGGAATAACTGTGAAAAAGAAACGGTCCCAAACTTTAAAGCATGTTGAGCCAGTAGCAATGACAAAAACATAATAGTATTTTAAAACAAAGAAACAATTGTTGCAGGGGCGGGGATTGGACATCTTCACAAATACGCTTTTAGAAAAGTATTGTGTTACCATGCATTTTAAGGCTTATTGCGTCATGCATATAATGAATGAACTGCCAGCAGGTGAACCTGCTGTGGCGTTTGAGGCTTCACTTGTCACATGGTGGTAACACATGTGCGTGTGGTGAGGCTGCACCTCACACTTGGTAGGCACCTGAACTGCCCGAGTGTGTAGCTCAAAGGTAAAGAGCTTCCTTCTCATATGGGGCCAGCCTGACCTTTCAAAGTCTAATCCTGCAGAAAGGCCGACCTAGTTTGCTAAATGGAGAACCATGAAATGGGGTAACACCACCTTTTATAGCCTTTCGACCTTTTCAGGTTCATAAAATATGGTCATAAAAACGTGTGCCTTTGCAACGCTTAGCAGTCAGAAGAAATTGGCATGAAGTGCAATTGGTACACATGGCACTTACTGGAACTAGGTGGTTTACTGGGGTATTTGATGATGCACTTGACATATGCACACAGGCTTCCCGTCCTAGCCTCTAAGCTTTGGAATGCTCTCCCTCTCACCATCCGTGCTGAAGAAAGCTTTAACGCCTTCAAATCTAAAACCAAATCCTGGCTCTTTAACCAGCCTTGATGCCCAGACCCACTTCGGCAAACGCTTGCCACAAGCTACCTCTGTATATATGTATATATTGCCTGTATGCCCTGATCACTACGTACTGTAATTTTGTTGATTTTATGTAACTGTTCGCTCATGTGGCCATGTCTAAGTTGCGCCCTGATGCCTCCGGTCCTGATGGTTACAAATAAAAACAAATACAAAAATATGCTGGCGACAATTAAACATATGAGAACAGCTCCTTGCAATTCTTGACTATACCATGCTTAAGACAGTGGCATTACTGTGGCAGAGGAGGCTGTGCAGGACATGAAGGCAGCAACTAGATATGTGAGGCTGAACACATTAAATGTGGTGACTAAATGATGCATGTGTGACATTAACTATCATTGAATGGCATTACTAGGACATTTAAGGCTGGGCTTGCGTAGGATGGTGGCACATGATCACCTCATGCTGTGTCTTTAAAGTAAAGTGTTACCTCGGTCCCACAACAAAATTTATTAATTTCAAAAGCCAAACCATCTGGTTTGTCTGTGCTTATGTTCTCATTATTTACCTTCCTCTCAAATTGGGTTAAATAGTTACCTGGTTAATTCTTGTTAGGTGCTCTCACTTACCACTCCTGACTGTGGAAGACTGACCCTCTGCCTTAACCCTGTAGTTGATGGTAAAATAAATAATGCACGGTTCAACAGAGAAGCTCTGAATTCATCAAGCAGGCCCCTTATCAGCATGACCCTGCAGTGCCTGTCACTGCAGCAGTGGAAGAGAGAAGGTGAGATGGTTCAGCCCAGTAAATGTTCTAAAAGGCTGTGCCAGGTGAAGGCCAGATGGGACCCACAAACAGTACAGATATCAAATGATATGTTTTCAAGGTGGTTAATACAAAACACACAAAAGTTCTCTTCAAATAAAACATGGATTCTGCACATGGGATCTGAACTTCTGGTCATGATCCCCTTGGACAGCCTCTCAGAGTTTGCTTCTCATGAGCGGATATTCCACTCACTTGAGACAGCAGGGTCACCAGAGATCCCAACAAACTTACTCCAGAGACCTTCCATCTGCAGGTGGGAAAGTCTGAGCTCTTCAGGTGGGGAAGTTGTGTTTATAGCCCCTTACCATTGGAGGTCTTAGCTAGGACTGGATCTTGCCTAGGACTCTGCGTACCCTCTTTGTCACCACCTCAAGTGCTTGTTCCTCGCCCCTTGCTGAGTCCACCCCTTCAGAACGTGGTCTCACCCCCTGTCCCATGACCATCCTTCCTGGGTTCCACTACATCTCTATCTATACCAGCTCCAAACTCCTCATATGTCTCTGCTCCTGTATTGCTCCACATCTCCTCTGCCAACCCTCCATCCTCGCTGTTGATCCTCCCTCACCATCTCCAATACCTCCCCAACTTGCTCCAGCAACTTCCCAACCTCCTCCAACAACTTCCCTAGCCTCCGTCTACAAATTGTCTTCAAACCTCCTCCATGAATCGTCAATTCATCCCCAACAACTTTCCACACTCCTCCTGATGTTTCCCCAGGCTCCTCCAACATTACTCCAGTCACCTTCAACAACTCTCCACCCTCCTCCTTCTGATGATTCCCAGTCATCATTAATAATGCTCCAGTCTTTTAAACAACTATTCACCCTCCCCCTGCTGAAGTTGTCCAATCTCCTCCAGCACCTTCTCCCCAACTAGCTTCTCAACCTTCCTCCTTCGACACCCTCTTCTTCTTCGGTCTCCTCCAGTCTCTGCACCTCATCCTCCTTCTGCTCACCAACTCACTCCAACTGCATCCTTCCTCTGCCCCAAAACCCACACACTGGTCTGTATGGTATTGTGTTTAATAGTGTCTTTGCCCCTCCCCTGGTTTGGGTCTCTGGCCAATGCCTTGCACCTGAATTCTGGGGGATGTTGCACAGGGATTGCCTAGTCTGCCAGTTTGGGCCTGTTTTGTAAGACACCGGCTATAAGAAGGGCTAGTCATCTTGGGTTTGATAGGCTAGCCTGCTCCCTCTAAGTTGCAGTCCCTGGCATTAAGTAGAATGAGTAAGTGTATCCATATAAAAAAACACTGGGATTCTGAAACAAATCCTCGGTGCCTTGTGAGGACAGGAGCAGCATTGTCCAATCTTTGTGACAATGGTCAGAGCTCTAGAAAAAGAAAAGACCTTGGCCGTGTGGCCAGCGGTGCGGGCTGCACACCCTTATTCCACTGTACAGTGGTGTAGTTCAAAGATAATGGTAAAAAATATTCTTGAATTGATTCCTTCTTTCGAAAAGAGTTTTAATTAATCAGGCTTCATTAGCTTTCTTTAAATCAATGGTCGGAGCTCTGCCCTCTGTGGACCTGGAGTTGGGTTTGTGGATCTTGCAGGACTTAAACTATATTGGCTTCTCTGATTGAAAGTTCATGGCACCGGATCTGCGGAACCCACACAGCATCTGAAGATGTACAAGAGTTAAAGGAGTTGCTTGCACAGGATTGTTGCATTCATATTATTTTTTTCCAGATTTCAAGGGACCCAGGCAAATTTCCTGACGGACATGTTAAATGTTAAAGGTATTTGTCCCGCGCACCGTCACCAACGGAATTGGTCCCAAGGCGCTCAGGCGGATCCGTAAATGATAAAGGTGGGATGGGTTAGTAAGGTGAAGGAGGGAGTAGGATAGTGAGAGCACGCCATAGTCGAGCTTGGGCAGAACCAGTGCTTGGACTGAGGGAAGGAAGATATCAGGTGGAAGGATGTGTCTGATCTTTCGTAGGAGGTCTAGTTGCAGATTACATGTTTTGGTGACAGCAGCTATTAGGTGTGTGAAGGAAAGATGTGGGTTGGTGGTGAAGCCAAGAGATTTGTCAGGTGCAGAGAGCAATATGTGTAGGGTGTCCATGGTTTTTTATTTTTTATTTTATTTGTTCGGCTGATTATATCAACCTTTCAAATTTGCATACAAGAATAAGAAAAATTCAGCAAATAAATTATAGTTACAATTACAAAGAATAAAAAAATAACATTCAGTTTTCATATAATATTAATTTCATTTTGGAAGAACAGCAGACATAAATTGAACCAATGCAATATACATTGATGTTCTACAACTGATTACTAGACAACTCCAGATCTCTTCTGATCGATAGCATTGGAGAGGTAATAAATTCTTAAAATATTTTTGTCGTAAAAAGCTTAACACAGGACAACTTATTACTAAATGAGATAAAGATTCTGGGGGTCATTACGAGGTGGGCGGTAAGGGATTACCGGCACCGGTAAGGGCACCGGTGCCGGTAATCCCTTAGCGCCCTACTACGAGGTCCCTTAGAGGGTCCCTTCTTTAACGCCTGGTTTTACCAGGCATTATGGAGGGACCCGTTAATGGACTTCAGAGCTAATAACGGGCCCGCTAAAAGCGGGCCCGTTATTAGCTCCATCCCCATTCCCATTGAGCCCTATGGGGGCTCAAATGGGAATGGGGAATGGTTCCCGGAATGGGGACTTACCTGTCCTCCAAGGTCGGAATGACCCGGAAAGTCCCTATTCCGGGAACACAGACCCAGAATGTGGTAAGGTGGTAGCCATGGCGCTAGTAGTGCATTGGCTACCTCCAACCTCGTAATGACCCCCTCTGTCTGCATGTTGTTTTTACAAAACCAACACCACTTTTGATTTTTTTGGCACAATTCCACGCCTAGCAACAATTTAATATGTGAGATAAAGATTTAGTCGTATTCTTAACATCTGTGTTCTGACATAACTTGATGGACACCTTTGAAGATACTTTTCCATTGATCCTAAGCTTTTACGACCAAATACTAAGATTGAGTAATCAGCATACTTTTCACATAGATTTTGAGTGTTAATCCAATCTTGTCGATAAACAGCTACCTTAGCTTTGGCTGGATTTAGGATCAAAAGTTCTAGCGATACATTGGCATTATCTAGTGTAGTTAGGACACAATTATACCAGCTATTGGGAAATTTATCCAACAAGGTCAATAGATAATGATTTATGGAATGTAAAATATTTTTCGCCGAGGCACCTAACAAAAATGTTCTGAAGAAATTGCACATTTTCCAAATTACTTGACAATGTATCAAGATATCGCCCAATTCATAGTGTAAGAGCGAAGTTTTGGTGTACAACTAGGTAATTTGAAGACTGACTTCCAAAAGCTTCCTTCATAACGATCTCAATAGTTTCTTTCTTTAGGCGATTGTGTTTCAGACCCATAAGAAACTACTGGAATGACTTTTTGTTTATAAAAAGTCAACACATGATTAGTAGTAAATTTACCATACTTACGCATCAGAATGGTTGCGTGTGAGGCTAAAGTTCAAATTTTGGCATCAAGAGTCAGAGAGTATACGGAATATACTTGGTTTCCAGTGAATGGCAGGGCCTAGGTATTTCTAACTATCTACAACAGAGAGATTTACCCAAGGACCAGCTTATATTTGATGTATACTTTTTAGTTCTTTTGTGACAGATTACAACTTGTGTTTTTTCCAAATTAATAGTCAAGTTATTTTTGATGCTGTAGTTATCCAGACAGTTGAGCAGATTTTGCAAGCCTCGAGGAGTTTGAGACAAAAGCACCAAATCATCGGCATATAGTATCCACATTATTTTTTGAGAGCCTAACTTCGGGGATCGTTCACTATGTCATTAAAAGCGGTTCCCATATCCAAAATAAAAAGATTGAATAGTGTTGATGCCAGGATGCACCCTTGCTTCACAACTCTTTCTGTCTTGATATGGGAAGAAAGGAGCCCTTCCAAAGAAAGCATTATTTGAATGGTAGCATCTGAGTGCAGTTTTCTGATTATTATTTGCAATGAGGGTGGGCAGCTGTACTCCCTCACTTTGCGAAAAAGCAGCTGGCGATCGACCGAGTCGAAAGCACAGTGAAAGTCAACAAAAGCCATGTATAAAACCTGGTTGCGATTGATGTATTTCGACTTTAGCATATTGAGAGTTATCATATTGGGCACAGTGCCAGGACCAGCAACACATCCTGTCTGAAAAGGATCTCCTATGTTGTTGGTATTCATCCAAACATTTAACTCTTTTAGCAATATTCGGGAGTACATTTTTCCCGGCGCATCCAAAAGGGCAATGGGTCTGTAGCTTTCTGATTTACAGTGATTTCCTTTTTTGGAAAGTGGAACAATTATAGAATGCTTCCAAGATAATGGGATAGTCTGCGAAAGATTAATTTGTTGACAAATAGAAAATAAAATGTTCGTCCAAAGTTCAGGATGTTGTTTAAAGATATTATTAGACAGGCCGTCAGGGCCAGAGCTTTGGACTGACTAGCTTTATTAATAAAATGCATTATATCTGATTTATCTATGTTAAGGTGAAAGTGATCAGACCCACTGTCTATCTGGGGCATGCATATTACATCAGGACAAGCAAAGATTCTACCAAAGTAATCAACCCAAACCGCTTCAGGGACATTCTGAGCCTGCTCCAGCGTTTGGGAGGAGGAGGTTACTTTATTGATTGCTTGCCACATGCGAGCTGTATTCTTATCTCTCATGATTTCTAACATCTTTTCGCCATCAGATTGCATCATCTGTGCATGATATGCACGTATCCAATTTTTATAAGTGGTTTTTATTTGCTTTAGAGTTTAATAACGCACACTTATTGGGAGAGTTGCTGCCTCACGTTTCTCTTGGCAAAAGAGTGTTTTCCTATTCTTTACTACCAAGTCAAATGTGTGATTTCTATGAACATAGGCTTTCCGTTTTGTATTGCAAGATCCAAATTCCTGTATGATATAATAAATGGATGAGCTAGATACCTGATCGGATTTGGGGTGGCTAAATACAACATTTAGCAAATGACCTAATTGTAATATTGATTTTTCTGTCTACCACACTCGATTGACACCATTATTAGCAAATATAGTAACCGACCATTTTTGTCTAGTATGTATTAACTGTCAAGCTGTTATAGGCCACTGAAAACATAACATTCTGTGATCACTACACACTGTTCTTTCAGTTTGAACCAATTTGACTTTCGAGAATAGCCCACTGTCTACATATACGTAGTCAATTATGCCTTCGATACCTCTTTGTGACCATGTTGCTTGTGGGGGGCAATCAAAAGTGCCGGACCCATTTTGCATCAATAAACCTCTTGATTTCATCAGATGATCCCAAGGGATCCATCTTATCTGCTCATGTGTCTTAGTGTGGTAAAAACAATGTAGATTTAGATCTCCGGCTACCATCATGTGAGCAATCTCGGGGATAGAGGCAATGAAGTCTAGCAGCGTTGACACCTCATTGATAAACTTCTGACTTTCAATCCCTTTGGGATTCCAGTATAAGTTGACTAGAGCATATAGGGTGGTACCAATGGAAACAATTGTCACTTGGGAATAAGAATTTGGTGAATATGTGTGAATTATAGAGATATTTGCACTAGTTTTTGTGCTATGGGTGTCCATGGTGAATTCTTTGATCCAGGGGCAGAGTTTGGGTTTGAGCCTGGGGGACAGATGAGGAGGTTTTCCATTTTTGAACAGTTGAGCTTGAGGAAATGGTTGGCCATCCAGGTGGGGATGGTGTATAGACAGGTTTAGAGGATGTGGAGGTATGCGGGGGATGAGATTCGGAAGTATATTTGCGTGTCACCTGCGTATTGGTGGAAATGGATGGTGTGTTTGCCAAGGCTCTGTCAAAGGGATTCAACATATAAGTTGAAGAGAACTGGAGACAGGGAGATGCCTTGTGGGACCCTGTACTTAACTGTTGCGTGGGGTTGGATCAAAAAGGGAACATGGAGACAAAGTGTGCCCTGTCAGTAAGCAAGAAGGTGAACCAGTCCAGGACAGTGTCTATGGGATAAGATGTTAAGTAGAATGGCCTGGTTGATGGTGTCCAAAGCTGCAGAGAGGTTAAGGAGTATGAGTAGTGGTGTGTGTCCTTTGTCAGTGATGTTGTGGAGGTCATTGAGAATGTGAAGTGTAGTGGTCTCAGTGCTGTTTCCAGATCAAAAGCCAGATTGGAAGGGGTTGATCAGTATGTTTGTAGTGATGGAGTTGCAGTTGGGTAGTGATGAAGCGTTCCATGATTCTGGTGATATATGGCAGGATAGTGATGGGGCAGTATTTTTTGGGGAGTCTGGGGATGAGAGATGTTTTATTTTTGTGAAGGGGTGAGATTTTTCCAGTTTTGAGAGCAGAGGTTATAGTACCATGTGAGAGACAGAAGTTGATGATATTGAGCTAGTGGTGAGCGAGGGTGGTGATGCAGATGGATGCAGCTTGAGGTGTTCATGCATCATCCAGGAAGTGTGTAGGCTTTGTTTTGGTAGAAAGGCTGAAGAGGGCGCCTGTGTCAATGGGGTGGATAGTTGTCATGAATCAACCAATACTCCGTAGTGAGTTCTCAACTATGGATCAGGAGACAGTAGACGAAGAATTCTTCCTACATCTGTAACCCTTTGTTGTTCAAGTAGACAAGCAAAGGGGTCCAGTAATTGGAAGACAGCACACCACCCCACGGAGCACCTGCAGTAAAAGAGGAACAAGTTATCAAACAACAGGTTGAGTATGATCTCCTTGCCCTATATCAGACGTTAGCCCACCTGTAAGAGTATACTTGTTTCCTGAGGTGTTTGGAACTGGGAAGGATAGCAGGTGATGTCCCAAGTAGTCCCAGAGATACCTACAAAATACATACAGGAGGACCCCACATTAACCAAGAGAACAGAAAAAACATAGGATTATATCAAGGGATCTGAATAGATCTTACCAATTTCCAAGGACGTGGAATGAGAGTGTTCAAGAATTGCACAGTTCTTAATAGGTCCAAGCAGAATCCTGGGCAAAGAAGGAAAGTCCGAAAGAACACCTATCCCGCCGGCAGGAGGACGCCTAGAGCAGCAGACAGGAAAGCATCTCTAGTCCATGTAAGCAGTGTGAAGGGAACAGGCAGGACACGGCACGAAGAAAGCAGAGATCTGGTAATCCAGATATGCAAGAATGCAGGTCAACAAAGGTCCAAAACAAAAAGCGAGGCAGGTCCAAACAGTTCCGAGTCGCCAATGAGGAAGCAGTAATCAAAGGGCAAACCAGTATCCAATCCAGAGAGACAGCTACAGTCAGTACACGCAAGGAAGGAAGCCAGAAACGAAGAGCAGGGAAATCCAAAATCAATCCAGTAGCAGGCAGGGGTCAGGAAACCAAAGAGCAAATATCCACAAAACGAAGCACAAGCAAAAAATAGCTTAATAGGAAGCGCTGCAGTGTGTTTGAGTGCTGGTTTTATTTCCGGCTGTGAGCGTCACTTTGTGACGCGGAGTCACGTGACGCTGAACACGTCCCACGTGTCCATAGTAACCAGCATGACGCGGCTGCACCCGACGTCATGGCAACTGCCAGCGTCAGAGAAAGGGAGCAGCAGAGTCATGTCTGCTCGCCCTCCTGGCAAGAGAAACAGGACACCGCGAAGGAAAACCTAACGCCATTTGATGGCTGACATTCCTGACAATAGTATCCCATCTGGTGGAATGTGTGGGAGGGGGGAGTTGGTGAACAGAGGGGAGGGCTTGCCTAATGTGTTTTTTTCAGAGTTGAAGTAGTCCATGATCGAGTTGTGCAAAATATATGATTCAGAGGTTCACATGCGGTGAGTACGGACACAGCCTTTTAACATTCTGAAACGATTGTAATACAGAGATGTTTTTATGGGAGGGCAAAAGGGGAACTTGCCCAGGGCCCCCACATTGGAGGGGGACCCCACATGGCTGCCTGATCTGAAGAAGTAAGATTCCATTGTTGACCAGTCTTATATAGGGCACCTCAGGATATTTTATGGGGTGCTGCTGAGGCTCTAAACCCATTGCCTTTCTGTTTTGACAAGTACATTCTGCCTTGATCAATTCACCATGTATTGCTTTCTGTGTTCATTGTGGTAAACATAGTCTGTGTGTTCCTTATGGAACAACTCTGTAGCATTCTTTCCTTCCTGTGGGAATTATGTTGATCATGTGCAATAGGCAACAGTGAAATACATATTGATAAATTAAATGCCACAATGGTTCAGAAGTTAGCTCATTGTATGACGCACCCATTGCAGAGAGGTGTTCATATGCAAAATTAGAATATCACATTCCAGCAAGGCTGGCTGAGCCTTTCCTATGTCTGAAGTTTATAAACCTTTCTGCATATGTACTTGATTTTGCAGAACAACATCTGCTATTATCAGCAATGTACCTGCGCCAGATATGGGTTGCTATAAAAACTAACATGTCAATCCATATGGTGAAGGTCTAGAAATTGGTTTGTTCAGATGGGGTGTTGTAAAAGCTAGGCAATCGCCTCCAAGGATGGCATAAACTGTTAGTCCAGGAGGTGAATAAGTATCCAATTTCAAGACTATGGAACAAAAGTGTTCATGCTTGTATCCCGATTTACCAGAAGACGATACAGTGATCCTGGTCAAATCATCTAATATATCTTACATTACTGTTCTGCCTTCTGTGTGGTTTGCCTTCCCGCATGCTACTGGTATCGTTTAGCCCATTACTTGATCTTTATTCCTTTGAAGGCCATTTGGGCGGAAGGGTTTGTAGGCAGAAGAGAGCGGATAAGATGTTGCAGGCCTTGGGCAATCATATTTTAAGGTCTGCTCGTTTGACACAAAAAACTGTTTGATTTTTCATAAAAGTCAAAGGTTTTTATGCACGTTTAGAATTGTTTTGGAAGTATTTAAAGCTTTAAAATACAAAAGACAAACCCAGTTTAAATTTCTTGAATCACATCGATTGGTATGCTGGTACTTATATACTTCCCTTGATGATGGAGAGAATGAAGCTAGAATCATTCCCATTTTACATAACACCCTTCTATAATATTTTGTTTAAAAATGGTCATGTTTGGTAATGTGATTTGTGTACTTTCCAAGTCTATTTTTTATAAAATTAGATTGTTTTAGTTAATGGTAAGAGCTGGAAAAGAAAGTGCTTAAATGCAGAAATTGCAGAGTTGCCACAAATCCCAGCTTCACTCCTTAACCAATGTGTGAACCTGGGCATCTCATTTAATCTTGTATTGCCTAACCTCTCAATATTGCCAGTCCCTAAACCTTAAAAAATTGTTAGCCCTTCACAGTGATTTCCTTCTCAGTATATGATCTTCATAAACGCCTTATTCATGGTTTCACTGGCTATAGGGTTGCTTCCACTTTAATACTGAGCATATTTATATTGCACACCACAGGCATTTCTTCCTTTGATATCTGTTGGCAACACTATTTGAAAACCATATCCCACTTCTAATCTCAGTCTCTGGATAAAGACATATTCCTGGTAGCTTCTAATCTGCATCCACTGTCCACGCTACGGTATGTGTAGCGTTCTCCATCCTTCCAATTGGTGGTCTCTATCCATGCATGTGCACTTTTGCATTCTGTGAGGCAGCTAATGTGAGTGAGTTCTCTGTCTATTATGGGTTACATGTACCTTTTACATATGGTGCATTAATACTACCTCTACCTTCCTGGATGTTATTGATAAAAAGTATCCTGTATGTACTAGAACAGTAACCCCTTTGTAGACTGCTATTGTTGGTCTTCAAATGCTACTTGCTTATCATTCTGTTTAGAGCAAGAATGAAGAGGGTGAGGGGACTTAAAGGGAGTAAACGTGCTTATTATGCTGTGAGACAGCATATCAATTTATAGGTTGTGAACATGACAGATGAGGTGTGGGTGGAGGCGGGAGGGGGCAGGGGGGACAACAACTATTCTTGATCCCTTAATTCCTTTGGTTTGGTGGTGGGGGCCCCAAAGATGTCAGTGCCCAGGGCCCTAAAAGTGCTTAAGATGGCCCTGTTGTAATGCGTAACACTTCATGTGGAAATAACTTGTGTTGGTTCACAGAGAAACAATTACTTTAAGAAAACAACATAACTAGGAATCTCCAGCTTTAAAACTTTAAAAAGAAAACTTGAATTTAATTACGCCACGATTATGGAGAGTTGTATCCCAGCCGGCCGTACCATCACAAAGCTCTATGTCTAATGGAATAGTGAGGCGCATGGAAACTTCAAATACACTTTTAGGCCGATTCATGTAATTCCTCACAAAAGTGTCGCACGCGGCTGGCGCAGAGCGTGCCCGTGCGAATGTCTGCGCCAGCCGCTTGCGATAAAATCAATTTCCGCGCACAGTGTATTTATGGATTCTCGCCTCCAAAAGCAGATGTGACGCAGAGTGGCGAAGCAACCCTGCAGCAGCGCCAGTTACGCCCCCAAGAACGCCCTCGCGCAAGGAAAAGCCATCAAGATCGCAAAACCATCGCAAAGGGCTGCGCCAACCCTGTACCAGTTTACCGGACTGGCAAACAGCAAACACAAAGCGGGGAACGTGTATTACGGGTTTCGGGAACACGCGTGCGCGAGAAGTCTCACACGCGATCTGGCCTGGTGGAGCGTGTGCGTGAATTTCAGGGGTGCGCGAGAAGTTCCACACGCGATTGGCCTGGGTGCGTGTATTCCAGAGGTGCGCGAGAAGTTCCACACGCGATCGGGCCTGAGGGACCGTGTGCGTGTAATTCAGGGGTGCGCGAGAAGTTCCACACGCAATCGGGCCTGGGCGAGCGTGTGCATTTATTTCAGGGGTGCGCGAGAAGTTCCACACGCGATCCGGCCTGGGGGAGCGTGTGCGTGTATTTCAGGGGTGCGCGAGAAGTTCCACACGCGATTGGCCTGGGCACGTGTATTTCAGAGGTGCGCGAGAAGTTCCACATGCGATTGGCCTGGGCGCGTGTATTTCAGAGGTGCGCGAGAAGTTCCACACGCGATCGGGCCTGGGGGAGCGTGTGCGGGTATTTCAGGGGTGCGCGAGAAGTTCCACACGCGATTGGCCTTGGCACGTGTATTTCGGAGGTGCGCGAGAAGTTCCACATGCGATCGGGCCTGGGGCAGCGTGTGCGTGTATTTCAGGGGTGCGCGAGAAGTTCCACACGTGATCAGGCCTGGGGGAGCGTGTGCGTGTATTTCAGAGGTGCGCGAGAAGTTCCACACGCGATTGGCCTTGGCGCGAGTATTGCAGAGGTGCGCGAAAAGTTCCACACGCGATTGGCCTGGGTGCGTGTATTTCAGAGGTGCGCGAGAAGTTCCACACGCGATTGGCCTGGGCGCATGTATTTCAGGGGTGCGTGAGAAGTATCACACGCGATTGTCCTGGGTGCGTGTATTCCAGGGGCTCACGGGTGTTTACACAAGCGATCGTGCCTGGGGGAGCGTGTGCGTGTATCTCAGAGGTGCGCGAGAAGTTTCACACACGATTTGCCTGGCGTGTATTTCAGGGGTGCGCGAGAAGTTTCACACGCGATTGGCCTGGACGCGTGTATTTCAGAGGTGCGCGAGAAGTTCGACACGCGATTGGCCTGGGCGCGTGTATTTCAGGGGTGCGCGAGAAGTTTCACACGCGATTGGCCTTGGCGCGTGTATTTCAGAGGTGCGCGAGAAGTTCAACACGCGATTGGCCTGGGCGTGTGTATTTCAGGGGTGCGCGAGAAGTTTCACACGCGATTGGCCTGGGCACGTGTATTTCAGAGGTGCGCGAGAAGTTCCACACGCGATTGGCCTGGGCGCGTGTATCTCAGAGGTGCGCGAGAAGTTTCACATGCGATTTGCCTGGGCGCGTGTATTTCAAGGGTGCACGAGAAGTTTCACACGCGATTGGCCTGTGTACGCGATTCCATTGGACCAAAGGCCCTGGCAGCGCAGGCGCATCTGTGACGTGACATGCGCGGGCGTGTCCCTGTACCCGGGGGAATGTTACAAGACCAAAAACTGCACGTCCAAGTGTCAGCCCGCGTAATTGGAGGATAGTGCCTCAGTGCGTATACACGGAAGTGACGTTGGACGTGTGGTGCCGTTTAAAAGGTGCGTGTAGTACGTCATTTCCTTGTACGTACTTCCCGTGGAGAGCGAGTGGGTGAAATCTGTTCTTCTTGTCGGTTCACACGCGATTTACTTCACAGCGTTTCTAGTTCGTACTCCGTTACCTCTGTCAGTATTTTTCTGGTTTTCTCTTCGACCTGTTTCCTCAAACAGCGTTGACTTCTCCTTTTGTCCTGTCTCCTCAGACAGTGTACAATTCTTCTTTTGGCGGGGGTGTTGCCAACGCGCACACGCGCATATTTTTCACGCTCATTTCCCAGGCAGACGGTGAGTCGCGCATGTATTTACCAACTGTGCTAGCCCCGTGTGTAGCGTACCCCGTCAGAGGTCATTGTAGGCTGCGGGTGACACGCATACGTTCATTTTTGTGTTTCTGGGTGCCACAGCGTAGTGCAGGTTCCTTTTCCCACGCACGTGGTCTACGAGGGGTCGCGTGCACGTCATTTTCTGTTTTAGGGGTGCCTGTGCGTTGCGTGACCCGTCATCTTTCCCAAGGGGTTCCATACAGCCTTGCTAGAGCACTTGGGTACGAATTCCATCTAGTACCCTACCCCTTTGACCCAAATTGCCCAGGACAATTGTCCACTGCAACTCCCATATGCACAACTCCATCAGTGCCATGGCTGGGAGGCGAGCAAGTGGTAAGGGTGGCAAAGGTGGCCGAGCCTCAAGAGGTGGGCGTGGTGGGCGTGGTGGGTGCGGTATGGGATGTGGCCAGGATTTGCAGACTCCCCCTAGCCCCCCACGTGTGGAGGACCAGTCAGGGACACACATCCCCCCCATGGTTGAGGGAAACGTGGCTGACACCATCCCTGCTCAGCCCGTGTTGGACCGGCCCGTTGTGGCACCTGACCTAGCACAGGGTGACTCCCAGGCTGACTTCCAGGTCGCCAAGTCTAGGACACGGGTGGCGGCAAGCCAGTGTCACCAGGCCACGTGGTACAGGGGCAGCCATGTCATCTGCTGCCCCGAGTAGGCGGGGTGGGGAGGCTGCAGGGCAGCTGCAGCTCCCTCCACCCCAGCTCTGACTCTCCCAGCAAGGACAGTGTTGGTCCCGGTACATCAGACTGAGGTTCCCCCTGCCATCATCACACTTCAGCTAATGCCTGCAGAAAGTCATGTGGTCAGTGTGCCATCGCACACTACTACTACACAGTCCACCGGTGCTCCTGCCTCTACTGTCCAGAGCGGCGTAGGGCACTCCGGATCCCCACCACCCACAAAAAGAAAGAGGAAGAGTGCTTGTCCAGTACAGGCTGATGACCCCGACACGGCTACACGGTCCGGCACGCCAAGGAAGCCTAGCTTCAATGATGCCGAACTGGATGCACTTGTGCAGTATGTGTCCGAACATGACGCCGAAATGTTGGTCACTTCAGGGTGTAGGATTACACCTGCTCGACGTCAGGCACACTGGCAGTCCATCGCGGACAGCATAAGTGCCCTTGGGTTTATGAGGCGCACAGCTGTTGAGTGCTACAAGCGCTGGAATGACCTTAAGCGTAGGGCAAAGAAAAAGCTGGCCTCAAGTCATGCCGCAACTCTGGTGACTGGAGGTGGGTCTCCACAAGAGGACATAGAACTCACTCTACATGAGCATGTTGCTGGGACCTACGTCACAGAGGAGCAGATCCAAGGTGTGGGAGAACTGCCAGATTACGAGGCATTGTCCGGTGAGTGCACATGCATGTGTGTGTGATCCATGTGTATGTTGTTTGTGGGAGGGGTTCAGGTTGAGTGCCAGGTCAGGGTGTGTGTGTGCCTGAGTGTTTTGGCCCACCCATGTGCTTCATCCAATGCATTCGGCGCCCCGGGATTCGGGTATTACAGTATCCCTTCTGGTCACAGTAGGCGTTTTGCACTACATCACGCCAGTTGCCCTTGAAGTGGCATCTTGCTACAACATTGTTCCGTATTTAGCTGTGTTCATTCAGGCTGATTGTAGGAATTCACCTGGTTCTACTGCACATCACTCTGCCCTATTGTCACATATATGACATGCCTATGGTACATGCCATCTGTGTGATGGCATGTGTCATGTATTTGTATTGGACATGCCACTCACAGGCCAATGTGTGATGGCACTGCTAGCCAGCATGCAGCTGATGTGTTGCTCTCCCATCTTGGTGTCATCAGTGTCTGACATTTTCCTCCCCTTCCAACTCATGGACAGTGCATGCATGGGAGGGTTATAGTCATGTGGGACATGTGTAAATCAAGTACTGGTACTGTAGCTTGTCTGGCCTAATAGCGTGCCATGGTGCTAATGCCTGTTTCCATTTTTTGTCTTTCATGTTTTTGCAGAGGATGACGCACCTGATGCTGTTGAGGGAGAGGAGATGGTGCAGGCCCAGGAGGGATCTGAAGCACGACCAGGCACCAGTGGGGGATGTGGTTTGGTGGTGGGGGAGAACCCTCTCTTGCTGCAGGCCATACTGTCCAGGGGTGTCCCTGGCTGCACCTCCCCAGAACTCTTTTCAGGTGTTGATTCGGATGAGGCCTATGTGGATTCGCAGGTATGTGTTCATGGAAGGGATACTGTTCTGTCCGACCCACCTGCACCAGAGGTAGAGCCCACTATGGGGATGTCAGTGTTGGTAGGTGCGCCTGTGGTGGTTACGGATGCAGGGCCACACTCCGCAACATCTGATCCTGTTCCTGGGCCAGCAGTTCAGAGGGGAAATGCAGTCCTGCAGCCTCAGGCAGTGCCGACACAGCAAGGCACAGTTCGCCTTGCCCCAGACAGGTGTGGTGCCCGCCAACGCGGTGGCCGTCCGCCACCAGGCAATACCGCATGGGAGCAATCCATTTACGGTATGGCCAACCAACAGGCAGCATCATCAGAAATGATTGCTCAAGCCATGTAGAGGGTGGCCATTTCCATTGTCCCCCCAGAAAGGCAGATGGAGCTACTACAGCAGGCAACAGACTCCATTTGCCAATCAGTCAGGGAGGACATGTTGGCGTCCAACAGGGACAGACAGGCGGCCCTGGACAATCTGAGGGAATCAATTTCTATAGATGCCCAGGGACAGAGGGAAGCCCTGAAGGGAGAGGTCCGGCACCTCAGGCAGACTCTTGTGGACCTTGAGGCTTCCACTGTCACCAGGACAGAACAGCTGCTGGAGCGCGTCACCCGTACGCTCTCAGCAGAGATGCAGACAACTCGGGCGGAGGTCCGGGCAACATGTCGGGTGTTGCATGGGGATCTCCGCACCATATCCCTCCAGAACAAGGCCTTCCAGACCTGCATGCTTGCTGCCATAGAGGACCAAACTAGGGCTTTGCGTGGGCTGCCTCCCATAGCACCACCACCTCCTGTGGCAGCAGCAACAGAGGTTGAGGAGAGCGAATCCAGCAGTGAATCTCCCACTATTTAGTAGCCGTGCAGGCCATGAGTCCATGGAGGTGTTTTTTTTTTTGCAACATTCACGCAGGTGGCTGTTGGTGGGCACCCTGTCCTCGGACCTCCTGGGTGGCCTCCCCCACCCCCGCTGGCCCACACATGGCATTTTTGATTTTTGATTTTTTGTTGCAGTGTGTTGCCTTGTGTGGCTCCCGTGGGCATCCACTGTATTCCGGCTGGGCACATGCAGGCTTGTCCTGAGTTTGGGTTAGATGGTTGGGTTCGTGAGACACACACCCCCTCCTGCTTCCCGTTTCCATGGGCTTGCAAAGGGTTTGCCCAAGTGACAGTGAATTACACAGTGACGTTGGACTCCCATGAGCTGTGTGGGCAGTCTGCAGTCAATACTGTGTATACATTCTTAGTGCATATTGTTGTTGTATTGTGCACTGCATGGTGTATTGATGTGTGCTTGTGCATCCATGTCTCCCTCCTAATTTGCAGGTTCATTCCTCATGTCTTCACAAGGCCGTCCACTTTGGAGATGGAGCTCATGTTGTGAGCAGTGGACTTCCACATGTGCGTGGCAACAACACTGTACAGTTGGAGGTGGTGGATGTGCTGGCATTCTCATGTTGTAAAACTACATATCCTTTGCCTTAGTACTGTCATGTTTATGCTATGTCGATTGTATTGTGGTAAGTATTTGGTCATGTGTGTTGTTGTTTCTACATTTATGTGGGCATATTGTGTGTGGCCAGTTTCCATTAAGGACACTGTACTTTGTGACACGTGTCATGTTTGGGGGATGACTTTGTTTGCTCTCACATGGCATGTCATGCCATGGTGTGTTGGGTGGCGGTGCTGGGGAGGGGTTGGGTGACATGGCACTTTTGTCATGTTGTGTCTTGCAAGGGGGTAATGATTTTAGCAGCATAGAAGTGTGTCTTTTGAACACAGCATTGGTGGTGTTTGTGTAGGTAGGGAAGCACACAATGGAACACTTCCAGATGTACAATCTCAGGCTGGTATGGTTGTGACAGTTGACTGTCCATTGACACATCATAATTGTCAGTTACAATCATCATTGATTGTCAGCTGGTATGTGCCAGGGCTGTGTGCACTCCACAGGGGTGTGATTTTATGTGAAGTAATTAGCCACGAGCTGCGTACGGGCTGCCTCACCCCGTGCCCTTTCCCCTCCCATGCGCAGTGGGCATGCATGTGGTTGGGGATGTGGGGGCACCACCATGTCCACAGCCAGGCCCCGGCGTGTTGCAACATTGTCCAGGACACATGCTGCCACTATGATCCTGCACACTACTGGGGGAGCGTATAACAGCTGCCCGCCAGAACGGTCAAGGGAGCTGAAGCATGACTTGAGCACTCCGAATGTGCGCTCCACGATGCCCCAGGTTGCAATGTGGGCTGTGTTGTATCTTACCTGGGGTGGCGTGGTGGAGTTCCGAATTGGCGTCATCATGTGGGTGCTGAGAGGGTAGGCACTGTCCCCTGGGGAGGTGGTGATGGGAATCATCAGTGGGGTTGTGACATTACTCAGTATCTGACATGCATGCATGCGCAGTGGCATTTATACTCACCGAGCAGCCATGTATCGCCATGCCGCCCAGCTTCCATGTCCCGGTTTAGGGTAGACATTCTGTAGATGAAACTGTCGTGGGTGGAGCCTGGATAGTTGGCGTATACTGAGGTGATGATTCCCTTGGCATCACATACTACCTGGGCGTTGATGGAATGCCAGTGCTTTCGGTTTCTATAGATGTGCTCTGTTGCCCTGGGGGGACGTAGAGCCACATGGGTGCAATCAATGGCACCTAGCACTTTGGGGAATTGTGCCACCCTGTAGAAATCCTGGGCAACAGCCTGCCTTTCTGCAGGTGTTCTGGGCAGGTATATGTGCCTGCGGACTGATGGGCGTGCAGTGATGATGGCCAAGACCTGGTGTAGGCAGCGTGACCGCGTGGCCTGTGACACCCCCCCCCACTATGGCACTTGTCCGCTGAAATGATCCAGTGGCCAGGAAGTGCAGTACATTGAGGACCTTCTCCAGGGGGCTGAGTGCTTGGGAGCACAGGGTGGTTGATGTGAGGTCATCCTCCCACTCACTGACCAGGTCGAGTATTATGTGAGGTGGAAACCTGTACCTCCCATACACATGGTCATTAGGCATCCCAAAAAGGCTGGTTCCGGGTGTAAAAATTCTGGCCCGGACTATCCTCCTCCTCCTCCTGCGGTATCCCACGGCCACTGCTGCTAGGAACGGTATGTTCATCCTGGCGTCTGAGCTTGTTTGTTGTTTGCGTGCACTTTTATGCTGTGCGGGTGGACGTACGCCTACTTCCTGCTGGCGTACGTGTTTCCGGATTGGCCACGTTCGTTTCCATGAATACGTGTTGTAGGTGAGCGTGTAAAACTTCCCACGCAGCCCTGGAATACCCGTACCCAGCCCAATCGCGTGTGGAACTTTTCACGCACCCCTGAAATAGACGTACCCCGCTCCCCCAGGCCCGATCGCGTGTAAAACCACCCGCGAGCCACTGAAATACACGTACCCCGCTCCCCCAGGCCCGATCGCGTGTGGAACTTCTCACGCACCCCTGAAATACACGTACCCCGCTCCCCCAGGCCCGATCGCGTGTAAAACCACCCGCGAGCCCCTGAAATACACGCACATGCTCCCCCAGGACCGATCGTGTGTGGAACTTCTCGCGCACCCCTGAAATACACGTACCCCACTCCCCCAGGCCCGATCGCGTGTAAAACCACCCGCGAGTCCCTTAAATACACGTACCCCGCTCCCCCAGGCCCGATCGCGTGTGGAACTTCTCGCGCACCTCTGAAATACACGCACACGCTCCCCCATGCCCGATCGCGTGTGGGACTTCTCGCGCACCCCTGAAATACACGTACCCCGCTCCCCCAGGCCCGATCACGTGTAAAACCACCCGCGAGCCCCTGAAATACATGCACACGCTCCCCCAGGCCCGATCGCGTGTGGAACTTCTTGCGCACCCCTGAAATACACGCTCCCAGGCCAATCGCGTGTGGAACTTCTCGCGCACCCCTGAAATACACACGCCCAGGCCAATCGCGTGTGCAACTTCTCGCGCACCTCTGAAATACACGCACACGCTCCCCCAGGCCCGATCGCGTGTGAAACTTCTCTCGCACCTCTGAAATACACGCACACGCTCCCCCAGGCCCGATCGCGTGTGGGACTTCTCGCACACCTCTGAGATACACGCGCACGCTCCCCCAGGCCCGATCGCGTGTGGAACTTCTCGCGCGTGTAGGACTTTGGCGCACATTTTTTTCCTGCGCAGGGACGCTACCGCCTGTTTTCGTGTGGCGGACATGTATCGGCATGTGCGCGTCTTTGGCCGTGCGCTGTTTTTCCCTATTCGATTCCATGAATACATGTTGTAGGCGAGCGTGTGGGCGTTCTGCGCACTTGCCTCCTGTACTTCCCCCGTGACGCCCACATTTTCACGAGTTCTTCCCCATTCTGCGTGTAACGCCCCGTGTTACGCCTACTTTTGTTATGTGCGCCGCGCTATGTGCGAATTGGCTGTGGCCTTATCGCACGGCGTTCGGTGACCTGTGCGCCAGGTGCACCGCTCACTTTTTCAGCGCACATCCCACATTTTGCGCGTGCACGGACTTCCATGAATAGATGTGCGATGTTTTCTATGCGATAATCGCACTTGCACTGCAATAATCGCACTTGCACTGCGATTTTCGCTATTTCACTGCGAATCGCACGTTTTCGCACGCGTGCGCTGTTTTTTCGGAGCACGTTGATTTCATGAATCGGCCTGTTAATTTCAAAGCGCGGTTTACTCGAGAAAGATGATGTTAGCTGTAAAAGGGGCACATCTCTTAATTTATCTGCAAACTGCAAGTTTCAAAACAGGGCGTGCTTTTAAAGACGGTTACTATAAACTTACTGACACACCATCACTTAAATTTTCACTGTCCTAAAGAGGATGCTGGCCACATACCACAGGGGCACCTTGCACCATTGCCCCCCTCACGCAAACATTGCAGTGCAGTGAAAAATATAAGCATGCCATTAGTCTTTCACATAAGTAGCAACCCAGCATTACAGCAATCCTACTAACTGAAATACTGGCTTACTATTGCACACAACTTTCTTTATTTGTCTCCTGCTGAAGAGCTTGAGCATTGGGGAAGTGGAAGCAATGCAACAGGGAGACAGGAGACTCCTAGGAGGATGAGTGTTTCTAATCATATCACTGTTTTTCGCTCATTTAGTTCCAATATTACAAATCCACTTGTTAAATCTTGGATGTGTAACAAATAGATAGTTATGCAAGGCGCATTTTTAGAAACATTCAACTAGAGCAAACATTTTATGAGGAATCTCAATGCCCTGTTTTCACAAGAGCATGAAGCTCTGAGTGCAGTTGGTATTTCCTGCCCACTTCAAAATGCCTTGTTCAAATGTATAAACATGTTTGACATTCACAAAGACAGAATGCAATTAAAGGCAAACTCCACCTACTTAACTGTCCTCTTTCCATCATTTTGTAATAAATAAATAACCCAGGTAACGTACATAAATGGACCTGCACCCATTACTTTTTAATGCTTCCACAAAAAGTTTCACACTCAGTTTTACAACTGAGAAATACAAAAGGAGAGCAGGCGGAGGTTTAGATCTAGTTGATCAAAAATGTTTGACCTTTTCCAATTTGAGCGGATTTTTTGGGGGTCTTTTTTTTGCTCTAAAATGTGGGGGGAGACTCACTGCACCCACCCCACCCACATGTCCCAACTTAACCTATTCTCTTACCCCACCCCATATATATATTTAATTAAATGTGACCGAAATTCCCCCAAAAAACGATCAAAAAACGTCTGTCAAATTTAAATGGTTATTTTTTTTTCAATCAAGTATGCTAATACCCATGCAGACACTTCACTAAGACAGATGTGTATGCATAGTCGTTAGACATATGCATTTATCTAAAACACTAGGGAGCTCATGTTCTACGGGTGATGGAACGTTAATGGAATGTGTAAAAGCCTTGTGTAAGGCTTTTACGCCTTCCATTAACGTTAACTTTACCCCCCATGTTCATTCATTTGTATGGCAGAGAGGAGGGGCGGAAGGCAACTTGCAAGTCCACCACCTCCCTTCCTCTCTGTCATACAAATGCTCCAGCATAATGCAGGCAGACCCCATAGGGATCCATTCAGCGTGTACAATTAAAACCAGCCCGCACATGTCGGGCAGGGTTTAACTGTAATTGCGAACACTGCTTACCCTGCAAGCAGGGTAAGCAGTGTTCAGAATTGAAATTAAATAATTAACTACAAAATAATAATAATTAACTACAAAAACGCCACACAAAACCCACCCTTACAGGAAGAGCACAGGATAAGAAATGATAGCAAGATGCAGCACTCTGAGTAATGAACCAGGGGTGTAAGGCAAGTAATAACCACAATGTTCTTTAAAAGGATATGTTCTTGGGTACAAATGGAATACAAGTGACCTAACCAGTCTCTAGGGCCCAGAAATGGACCAAGGGGGCCATTAGCAGTCAAATGTATCGTTGTGCAGTTCTTGGTGTTCCAGCCGCACCAAATCAGACTTCTAGGCACTGTGCGAGCAAATCGAAGATCAGGAGAGTGCAAAAGGCAGTACCAGAGGGTCTCAGTGGTTTGGATATGTTGAATGGTTCTTGAAAACAACTCCAAGCAGTTCAACTGCAAAAACACTAGGCTGTCTTAGTTTTTAGGGTGCTGTGAGTCCCAATCCAGGGCCTCAGGCACATGATGAGTCCTTTTGTCATTCTCACAAACACAGGGGAGTGTGACACATAACTGCAGGCGTCCTTCAACACAGTGAGTTCCTGGGTACTGCTGTGGCTGGCAGAGAGTCCATTCTTGCTCCAGTAGTGCGTCACTCCTCAGGTTGCTGTGAGTCCCACTCCGGGGAAGATGGACCATTGGTCTTGGGCGCCCAAACACAGGGGAGACTGGCACACAACTGCAGAGGTCCTTAAACATGGTGAGGTCCTGGGTACCACTGTAGCTGGAAGTAATTCAGGTCTTGTTCTAGCAGCAGGTTCATCTCCAATTGTCCCTGGGGATGGTTAAGGGACAGATCTTGCCTCTGCCTTGGAACACCTGTCTTCACCTGCCAACTGGAGGACTTTGGAAAGAACTGCTCTCCCAACAGAGTTCAACGAAATCTTCTTCAAGGCTTGATGTCAAAAAGGTGATTCAAAGAAGTGGTGGGAGACCCCTTCTTTTAGAGGTAAACGTCCACAGATGATAGGACTAAAGCTAGCCTGCTTTAGGGGTCCAATCCCTATTCTTGAAAGTGGAATTTGCCCTACTGACAACACACCCAAAGTGATTAATGCTAGAGGAAGTTTAGGGGTAAGGAAGGAGAGGCAGAGGCACACAAAATGGTTCTTCTCCCCACTATACAGAGCTCTCCCTGTCTACACTAATCCTGCCCCCTTCCCTTCCCACTAGGATCAAATGCCCATTTGACATGCAGCAGCCTGGTCTGAGAGTACTCTTATTATTATTATTATTATTATTATTCTTTATTTGCTTTTGGTTTCAATAAACCTTTACAAAAATAACAATTTTAGAAAAAGAGAAAAAGGAGAAAGACATTGAATTTCCACAAATGAATGAAGATACACACAGACAACAATGCAGATATAATTAAATAAAAAACCTCAGATTATTTAAAATTCAATAAAAATTACAGCATCATTAAATAGCTAAACAATTGCAACTCCATTAAGACGGTAAAAGAGAAAGATTACAGCTTATTACACCTTATTTTGTTTAAAAAAAGCTATTATTCCAAACCTCTACCTGTCAAGCCTCCACCTCGTTGGTCCAAACCACAAATATTATTCAAATACCCTATCACTTCTATCTTTAAGGCAACAGCTGAGCTGAAAAGCATATCCCACCACAAAGATTCAAGATTAACTCTATCTGGGTTCAGTACAAATCTTTCAAAGTGCAAAATGCGCTTGGGCCTAAGAACTTCAGAATGCAGTAAAAGGTGCCTCGGAGATTCCTTCTCAGACTTAGAAGCACAAAATCTGCATGCAGGGGCATCTTTGTCTAATCCACTTATAATTTCCATAAGTTCTCCAGTTAACATAACATTGAATCTAAACCTCATATAAGCGTTACGTACATCTTTATCGGGAAACTAAATGAGGTAAGATTCAGGGGTTCCAAGGAACCTGTATGGAGATAAGAGATGAGGAAAGAGTTTAGAGTTCCCCACAATCGTCATACTGTCTGCCCAATCAACGTATAATATACATTTCTTAACTCGTACAGGATTATTTAAAAGGGAATCAATTGTTAATCCCAATAGGGTCAATTTGGATAGGCAGAAATAAGGACCCCAGTTTTGATAACACCACAGATTTAGTGCTTTCTTCTCTTAGCTTCTTACCCCCAGCATCATAAAGTTTTAGTTTACAACCTAGAAGTATCTTCCTACACAAGGTGAGCCGCCGCCAGGCTACAATTGATATTACTGACTGCAGCCCTAATTCATACCTAATTGCCGAGATTGGTACAGACTTTGGAAGACAATATAAAATGTTTTCCAGATATTTGACTTGATTTTTTCCAGTTCCACATCATACCATTCGGGAAATAGTTCTAGACCGTACACTAGTTTTGGAATCCCTTTTAACTTATAAAACCGAACCACTGGAAGTATGGAAAATGTCCCATATTTTGAATCAATTTTACGCATTGTAGGACCTTCTCAGTTATACATTGACGATAATATTGTTTCAGATTACTACCAAAAATGGGAAACCCAAGATATCTCATAGTATTTCGCAGAGATCAATTTTCATTATTAATAAACCAAGCATACCTTATAGGGGTCCTTCATCCACTTAGCCTCATAAAGACTGTCTTTTTACAGTTGTTTTTTTAGACCATTCAGACTTAAGGAGATCATCCTTCCAGAGACAGAATTAGCATGATCACGTTATTAATTAATGAAAATCAAAAGAGCAAGGGCTTCCCCACCCTTGCCAGATGGCAATTCATTACAGTAGCATCTGAAAGAATAACAAAGACTATCATGAAAGATGCTGATTAGAGCTATTTCATTAATGAGCGGCTGTTTCATCACTCACAAGCTAGCCTATGTGCTGTGGCATCTAATGAGAGGAAAGGAAAGAAATCTGGAATTTCTTTTGTTCTAATTTTGGGAGTGTCTTGTTTTACTGTTGATGAAATTGAGAGAATGCCAAACCTAACTACCAATGAGTTATCCGAATGCGGCTTCCTTAAGAGTATTTAGAACTGCCTTACCCAGGCCTATGGTATCTTAGGCAGAATAATTATGTTCTCTCTGCATGGAATCGAAGGCTGAATGGAGGCCCAAAAAAACCTGATAAATAGGTTCCTTCCCTGCTCTCACATATTTACTAGTGTAACAAAGTTCTCTGTCTGACCTTGCTGATGGATGCGGGTTAGCCCAGGCAACTGGGTTCTGCCAAAAGCAGATTATGGAGGGCCTGGGGATAGCATGGGGAGGATCCCCCAATACCCACATGCAGAGTTCAAGGGCTCGCCACATTACCACCATATACATTCCTTACCTTTAAAGTAATCAAAGCACAACGGCCCAACTTCTTGGGCAGTACCTACACAGTGCGTTTCCCCTCTTTGATGCAGGACCCCATATACAATTATAGAGGAAAATAGGAGAACCTGAACTATAGCAGGAAACTTGAGAGGCAGTCGCCCAGTCATCGCACAAGGCCTACACTCTCATACATTTAGGAGCGGAAAGGCTACATTGACACTGAGGGCAGAGTCAAAGTGTGTCGCCCTGAGAAAAGATTGTTCAGTGGGAGGAGCTAGCCATCCCCACATCTCCAGGTCTTACTTCAGGACTGGAAGCTATCATCAGGGTGGAGCCCTCCAGCCAGTCCCTACACCAGCTGTATGAAAAGACACACCCAGGTTTCCTCACTGCCACAGTGAGGATGGAAAGCAGAGCAAGGTTGCTAGAGACAGAGAGAGGACAGCCCAAAGGAGGGACAAAATAATCCCAAATCCCACATCAGGGCTGTCGGCCATACCCATGGGCAGAGCATGATAGTCAATCCAACCCCACGCCTGAACACCCCTATGCCATAGAGAGACTGAAAGGCGGGCCCAAAGCTATACAAAATGTAGGGCCTGTTCCCGGGAGGCTGAAAAAATTAGAAGGATTAGATCATTTGGAGGTGGTTGAAGAGGTGAATAGAACGAGCCAGAGAAGGAGCTGGAGACAAGCAAGAGATGGAGACAAGATGTAGTAACCAGAGGCGGATAGACCTTAGTGCACACTTTGTTACCAAGAGGCTCTCAGCTGGTTTGTGCATGGACTTCCACCTATCCCCTTTAGGTTTCTACACAAGAGAATGAAGCAAAGCCACAGGAGCGTGTGTGGGGCAGTAGACAGGAGGATGGATGGAAGTCTCAGAAATCATGGGTAAGAAGGAGTCAGAGGTTGTAGGGACGGGCCAGGAGAATAGGGAAAGACAGACAGTGAAAGGGTAGAATTCTGAGAACCAGCAGACTGGGAGAAGAATGACCCTGGGGTCAGAGGTAAAAAGGCCCAAGATTTTGGGAGAAGAAAGACCCCGAAGGCTGGGAGGAAAAAAAAAACAGAAAATTAAAAGGAGAACTGTACCAAGAGGAAGGAACGCAATGGGAGCTAAAGTAAAGAATTGGAATGCCCCAGCTGTCTCACAAGATGTGCCCAAACTTGGAGGAAGGTGGGCGAGACATTGGGAGAGGCACAGTATTAGAGAACCTGACTGTTACAGAAGAGGTGCCCAAAGGGGTGAAGAAGATGGGAAGGAGACATGAGTCGAGTGAGAGAATGCTGATAAGATGTGGCTAAGAAAAGAGAAGTGGTAAGGAATGCAGAAACATATGCAAGTAGACAGAGTGGGTGGTAGTCAGAGAGAAGGAAGAGGAACAGCAAGGAGATAAAGAAGGAGGGAGTAGAAGGAGGTTAGTAGGAGTTGTGTAACAGCAAGGAGGTTAAGGAGGACAAGGGGAGACTGGTGTATGGAGAAGTAGAGGAATGTGAAGGAGGTGGAGGAGGTAGGGATAGAGAAATGTGCAGAGAAGGAGTGGAAAATTGATTATGTGGAGGACGTAGCTGTTACACCGACAGAGCGGCAGGAGAAAGCGAGAAAGGGGAAGGTCTAATGCAGGACCCTGTAGAGAGAAGATTTGAGGTAAGGCACGAACAGAGAGACTGGAGCAGGTAGCTGATGAACTAGGGAGATAGGGCAGTTGTGAAAGGCACAGTGGACACCCTGTCAAGACTTTAGGGCAGCCTAATGCATCCTGTGGTTTTGAGTCCATGTGTAAAGACTGTCAATAATGACCCTACCTTCAACGTCCAGTAAGATGAAAACCCCATAAACCCTGGATGGAAAATCAAAGAGATCCAAAGAACATCATTGAAGGAGGGTTACGGAAACAGACAGTAAGCTCACTGGTAATGTTGTTAATCAGCTGGGGGAGAAAGAGCCTCAGATTTACGGAGAATTGGGAGACCATTTTATTGAACACTTGCTATTTGCCAGAGAGATGCTTTCTTTTGTTAAACTGTCTGGAACCCCTCTACACCTACCTCAGAACAACCACACTGACATCTTTCTTTTAGCAGTTTTGAATTTAGCAGTTTTTTTTTATTTTTGCCCAATTTATACACAGTATTTATTGAACCTTTTTGTTAAACATACCCTTTTGCCAGGTCTTTGTATGTCAATGAATATCAACTACTTGACAGTAGGTATTAAATAACGATTTAAATATGGTTTCATGCCACCTATCTTTCAGTGGAGCCCAATTGTACGTCGTACAACATGTGCAGTTCTTGGGCTCACACTAAAAGTTCATTACATAATATCCTAAAATAGGAAGGTGGGCCACAAGACAAAATAATAGCAGCATTTAGCAATTTCCCAGCAAGGAGCACATAAATCAGGACAGTCCTCAAATAAGTCAATAGAGACCCCCATCTGGTCCTGGACCTTAATTGGCTGCAGAAACCGTGTTAATGTCATCCACGGTCCTCTTCATTTAAAATCTCCCTCAAACACTAGCTTGAGTCTCTCTGTTCTATGTCTTCATTACACAGTTCTACATCATTCTCCATTCATCGCTTATATTAACGCAGTGAAGTTGGTTTGACGTATTGGAGCTGCTTGCCTCGTCTTGCTCTACCAGGAAGCTTGAATGAAGACAGTCTTGCTTTGAAAATCCTAGGCTAAATTATTTGCAAGCTTCTGGAAAGTAATGAGGCTGAGGTTTGTTTGGATTGGCAAACTCAATTCCCTGTAGACTTTCTTAGGCAAATGTCTGCAAGTAATCTGACATTTCGAAAGAATACCTTTTTCGCATTTGATTATTCGATGGTGGCCCCTTCAGTTAATTGTAAAGGCTTGTTGTGCAGGAAACATGAACATGTGCCAGATATGTTCCAGGTTTCTAAATTCAAGGATGTTTAATTCACACTCAAACATACATTTTCCTGTTTTATTGGAGGTTTTGGTTGCATAGAGACACGGGGGATTAGTACACCTAGGGCCTCATTACGACTAGTGCGGAATGGGTTTAACGGCGCCGGTAATGGTGCCAGTGCCGTTAAACCCACTCTGCACTATTACAAGGTCCCCTCGCGGGACCCGCTCTGGACGTCTGGTTTTTCCAGACATCCATAGCGGGTCCCGCGAGGGGACCAGGGAGCTAACAACGGGCCCGTAATTAACAGGCCCGTTGTTAGCTCCCTCCACATTTCCATTGAGCCCTATGGGGGCTCGAATGGAAATGGGGAAGGACCGGGCCCAGGTTCCCTGAAGGAGGAAATACCGGGCCCACCGATGTCGGAATGGCCCGGTATTTCCACATTCAGGCAACCCAGACCCGGACACGATTTTGGGGGCAGCCATGGTGCTAATAGCACCATGGCTACCTCCAAAGGTATAATGAGGCCCCTTTTTTCCTTATTTAAGCTGTTCAAAAGGATGTCCGTGTTGATGGCAGAACTGCAGAATTAAGACTCATGGTTCACCGTTTTATTGTAGTTGTTGTGATAAACCTTTGCCACATTTCTCAATGGCATTATTTGGTTATCTTGTGAACCATTATTAGCATTCATGAAATTGTCTCGCTGCATTCAGCGGTTTAATTGAAAGTGATTATTAGACTAAGGTACTGGTATGTGAGTGGTCATGGATAAATGTAGATTCAGAGAGTAGATCACATCCAGCAAGTGACTCTCTTTATGTGTGTGTTTGAATACCCCTTTGTCAATTTCAAAGTTTTATACTCTGATGTTTCAGCTTTGTGTTGGAGTGTTATAGACTGAATCCAGCCACAGGTTAAAATCCCTAAAGATCAGGATTATGTCGGTGATGTTTAGCAAGCTTGTTGTAAAGTTTGTCCATCCTTTCCTGTTGGAAACTCGGAGCATAGCCCTGTGAATGTTACAGCACTGTAAATATAACTGTAGTATTACGCTCAATGAGACTTTTAAAGATAAAATGTTCGAAAGATTACAATTGGCTGGCCGTCAAGCTGATTGGAGGAAACTTTGGGGAAAAATAGGGTCACTTACCTACCCGCCTCATATGTCAATCCTGTTATTTTTCCATAGCAAGGCTAGAGAGGAATGTCCAAGGGTGAGGTAAAGTTATTGGTAAACCGTGTTTTGGATAGGCCAAAATGATGGTTATAACATTTTTTAACAGCATGTTTTAAATGTGTAGTCAGTTTTGGCAGTTACACTAAATTATGCTAAGGCGCCCATTTCTCCAATGAAAAAAGATTCCAGAAGCCTCTTTTTGGTTTCACACAGTGTTCCTATGTATTTTTGGGTGCCCTGGATTCAAGTTTGGTATAGCAGAAAGGTGTGTTTAAATGATTACCATTAAGATCCTTGGTGACTGATTTGTAGAAGGTTTAGTCTTAAACCTATCTGATCACCATTTAAAACCAGAAGAGATTTCGCTATTGAACAAAGGTTTTTCCTTTGCTCCCTCAACTAATTTTGAAACAATAGATGTACACGTAGACCTATTCAAATTCGTCAGAAAATTGAAACTTAAAAAGTACTTTGCAACACAAGTCTCAATGTTTCACGCAAAAGAACCAGAAATTGAAGAAAGTTGCTATACAATCATCAAGGCAGCAGACAAAGGTGGCAAAATTGTAGTTATGAATCGAGAAGATTATATAACAATGGCTACTAATAATTTAAACACACCTTTCTGCTATACCAAACTTGAATCCAACCCCAAACGGAAGATCTTGACAGAGTTAAGAGGTGCTATAACCAACTGGCACAGACATCACTAAAGGGCACCAAAAAATACATATAAACACTATGTGAACCAAAAAGAGGCTTCTGGGATCTTTTTTCATTGGAGAAATGGGTGCATTGGCATAATTTAGTGTAACTGCCAAAACAAACTATGCTTTTCCGAATGGAGTAAATGAACCAAGGTCTCCATTGTTACCCAAGTTGATGCGACCTGATTAATTACAAGGTGTAAAACAAACACAGAGGGTGCAGAGTTCTAATTATTAGGTACCTCAAAACAGGTTCCTCACAACCTTAGCTAATGTTTTCAATGTGCCACATTTTTAGTAGTTGATCTGACATGTATCAACTGTTATATTTGGTTTTATTTTAGGTCCAGGTATCACTGTGGTGTATTAAAATTGTCTTTCTTCTGCCTTAATTTGTAGAAGTTCATCTCTGCATCAACCTGTAAGAAGTTGCGAAGGCTTCTGTGCCCTGCATATCACTGGTGGAGAATTGGTGTATTGGAAGGAGATAATCTGAGAGATGATAATATTACGGCTTTGCATTCATTGGAGGAGGAGAACATTGTCCCCTTGCTTTGTATTCATTCCCATAAGGCTATAAGCACAGAAAGATATGCAAGGTTTATGTTGACTAATGTTCAGGGAGGTGGGCCGAGGAAGAATACCATTTTCGGGTATATTAGTAGTTGGTAATATATGCAGATTCTTTGCAAAATCAAATACATAGTTAGGATGTGGCTATGGTGCTGAAGATTGATATACATATGCATGCTTACTTTCCTCAGTTTGAGGGTGGTACGGGACAATTTTCCAGTGCAAACCTCGATTACTACTATAGCAGGAAAATGCAGCGAAATAAGTGGTCAGGGTTGTTCTCAAATGATTGTGTACATCAAAATGTCTGTGGCACCTTCCTTAGCATTAACTTCCAAATAGTTATCTGTAAACAGAAAATTCAGGTTTCTGGACAAGATTTATTTTATTTGTCCTTTCTCCATTTTTAGATTGATCTGAATTGGGAATGTTATTGGAAAGAAACATATAAATGAAGGGGAAGTGATGAGGGTATGGTTCAGGGCATGCTACTCAGGGGTATGAAGAAGTATGCCGACATCCAAAAGAGCAGAAATTGAATGTGGGCGGTGTGGGGACTTTGAAATCCTCGACTAAGCCAGACTTCATTTGAGTGAACAGAGAGTTCCTGATCTAAGGAAGAGCTGACGAAAGGGGACCCCCCATTATTTGCCAAGAAAATGTAATGTCTAATAAACAGGGTAGAGAATGGACAGCTGTCTGGCCATGGTGTCCCCTTGGAGATCACCATCAATTAGCTCGAAGGTCAGTTGCTAGCCTCTTGGGGGTTTATGGTACCGCCGAGCATAAGTCCACATAAGAGGGAATGTATTACTTTTATTGGATATTTATGTGAACAAGTGAGGCACCATTAAAAACTATAATTACATGAACATTAGGTAGCCAAACCAATACTCAGTATATTGAGGGCATTATGAAGGAATAGGAATCCATGTCTAGTGGGCAGTAGTCTACAGTTGGTTAGATAAAATAAGCTCCCTGTTTTCTGCCTTTACTAGTTTCTCACATAAATCCAGACAGAAATCCCTCTACTTGAGGTTCCCAGTCATCGGCTGTCCACACAAAAGTGTGGTTCACTTACATGAACAGCATAAAAATGGATTCACGTAGTGTAATGTCAAGCAAGACCTTGTTCTGAAATCACCCATAAACGTACATAATAATATCAGCAAAATACTATAATCCATCATAGCAACCCTAAAAACATTCTGAAGCCATGATGGTTTCTATGATGCTCATAGAGCTGGGCTTTATGTCAACCTATGGGAGGCTACAGGGTGGTTGCCCTGCATCTGCGAGGATCAGGAAAGATATGGCGAGGTCACCCCTAGACTCTACATCCTATTGAACCTAGAGAGCTGGTATTTGACAGAGAGACTGTAAGTGATCATAAGACCAGAGAGTGACTATGATCCTGTTTATTTAAATTAGTATATGCAATTAGTATATAATCATCCAGTGACAGGGTTTGTTTGGTGGCCACTTACACACATGCAGTAAGAATCATAGGAAATGAATCAAATGGCAGAATATAGAACAGGACACTGTTATACAATAAATCTATCTAAGGTTAGTCGCAGTGTTCAAAGCCTACTCCTTTAACTTAAATGTAGTTAGTTTAAATTCGGAGCAACATTATAATGATATCTGTAATTCAATTATCCCTTTTGTGACAAGCTGGGTATTTTGCGAGAGAATGTTAAAGAAAGTAACTTGTGCTTTGATCAAGAATGCAGAGCCCGGAAGACCCAGCTACACTCTGAGTTAAAGAAGGGCAGCTGTTAGGGTCCGGGCTCAGCAGCGCACGAATCCTCACATGGCAAGGGTATGCGTCATGCGGCGTGCCTGTTCTTATGGGCTTTCTGAGCCCCCTGGCGTATAACGGCGTCCAGGGGATCCATGAAAAAGAGCGTCAAGGAAGACCCGTCAGGGGCCGCTGGTGACATGGGTTCAGAGCGTGACCACGCGATAGAATGCTTTACTCTAACCACAGAGTGGCACTCCTACCAGTCATCACCAGAAGAAGCCTATATTAGGCTCAGAACATCGGTACTCCGACGTTCTTGCAACGGTCACAGTCATGGAGCCAAGCAGCAGGTTAGTGTTAGGGAAGTAGGTATTTAGAATATTTAGTTAGATTTTGATCCTGCCAATATGTATTCCATGCAGAATATTAGGCTAAAGGAGGACAGCAGACTATCTACAGGTAGTAAAAGGGGGTAATGCATTTCAGGACGCAATTGTATTTTTTATATTATAATGGCATGTTATTAATATATCCGCTTTGTAACCTTCGTAAAGCTCTTGTCAGGAAGTGAGAACTAAGGGTTGTGTCAAGTAGCACTCCCGACTGGCAGGATCTTCCCCACAGTGCAGCACGTTGTGTTACCTGTGAGTGGGTTTCTGCTGGGTGTGCAGTGCATTGCTTCTGCACGACTCCTGAGAATTCCTGGAAAACCTTCCAGAGCCCGACAGATACACTGTTAACATTAGTATGATGAAGGCTCTTTTGATCTGAGCATAAGTCTCTCATCTGTCAAAATAGGCTGCCCAAGCAGCAAGAGCTGGGGAGAGATCATGAAAGCGGCATCAGTTAAAGATTCTAGGAAATTCTGGAGTCTGGTGTCCCTTCATAGTGATTCTGATAGTCCATCACAATCTTCAAAACTGATCCCGGAAGTTTATTAGTTGAGGCACTTTTCCAATCTGTCTTATAATCACTCAGACCCAAGCAACAACTGTGAAACTTTTCAAAGTGCCATCATTAGCATTGATTTAAGGGAAAGTATACTAGAGTTTCATCTCTCTAAGGCTACAAGCGCAATAAACAGGAACCAGAAGAAGGCCCTGGACCTGACATGATTCGTTTCAGATTGAACCTCTAATTTGGGGACCATTGCTTCCTTCTTTTCTTAAAGTTTTAAGTGCAGTAAAGTCAGTTCCCTCACCCTGGCACCATGCTGAATTCATTGCTATATTCAAGAAGGAAAGAGACCTCCTGCTGGGCGAATTACTATCCCATCCCATTACTCGACACGACTTCTAAAATCTACGGAAGAGTACTTTTGGCTAACCTTGAAGACTCGGCAGATGAGCATAACATGTTATCTGATTTTCAGGGTGGTTTTAAGAAGGGCCGTAGGCACAATAAAACAAATGCTTCTTTACTAATTTCTTTAATTTTTCAATTGGTTAAAGTTAAATAAGAACCTCTTTACATTGTCTGTGTCGATTTCACAACTGCTTGTGATTCAGTAGATAGAGCCAAACCCTGGCAGGAACTCAGAGAACTGGGAATACTGATAGGTTTAAAAGGCCATACAGACACTTTATACTTTATGCAGAGTCAACTACAAGAGTTAGGTATGGACTTAATGGGGAGTGTGCCGATTATTCCCAGTGAATAGGGTGGGTGACAAGGTTCTGTAATGGCACTTTCTTTGTTAATGTATATAAATAAATTGGCAACCGTAATTCAAAAATTAGTTTGTGATGCCCCAATTAGTGACAGGGAAAATAATTTGGATTGTGCTATCTGAGGACAGCGTGGCCCTTATGTCTAAAACCCCAGCCAGTTTTTTTTATAAAAAAAACAGCTCAGGGCTCTAAAGCAGTTCTCTATGGAGTTTTAACTGGATATAATAACACCAAAACAGTGGCAATGATGTGCTAACAAACCTGTCCAAGAAAATGAAAACCTAATTTTGCAATGATCAGTGAAGAAATGTGCTTAGTCGACACGTGTAACTATCTAGGTATACGAATCTCTTACAATAGTGCTTAGAATGATGAATTGAAACAAGGTGAATGCACCTTACGACAAAGGGCTGGGGCAACGACCTTGCTTATGCACACATTTGGGGGGGCGTGGCCTGGGCTCATGGAGTGAAGAGGTGCCTGGGCAGAGCTCCCGTTCTTGGACATGATTCTTTATCTTCAAGTCAATGGAAGAGATTAGCAATTGAATCTACATCCACATATAGAGGAAGGAAGCGGTTCTGCCACCAATCACGAGAAAATTGAAGAAAATCAGAGTTTGTAAGCCGTAACCCGAGGCTCCCAAACAAGCGCCCCCTGGCCGACTAAATGGTGGATGGAGCTGAGGTCCGGCAGTGAGGAGGGGGAGCGGCAGCGTCCCACGCTGAGCCTTGCTACATACAACGGGAGAAAGTGGGCTCATACCTTCTCTGGCCTACAGTCCGCTTGATATTAGGAGACCGCCTGCAACAGCAGAGTCCCGGAACGTCTGACAGCGCGAACGCCGGAGCGGCTGCGGATGGATTGCTGGAGCCTCGATGGAGGTAGTCGTGTCGGACAGCTCCCAACCCTACCTGACGCGGGGGATCTCCACTGAGTGAAGGGACTGATAAAGAGGACCCGGAGTGGCAGCTGGAGGTGAACTGAACCATATGTCACATGAGGAGTGGCGACGTACTCTCCGAAAAAAATAGAAGGAAGTGATGGTAACATCCGACCACGAGGATGCAGTGGGCCTTGGAGGACGGACTGCTGAGAGCTCCATTGAGACTGATAAACATAGGGCAGCGATTGAGGCGTAGAAGGGAGCAGAGAGCGGAAACAAAGAGGCACCGGGGTCACATCCATCCTGCCCCACGGCTGGGACTGAGTCAGCTACGGGACAGAGCACAGTGCGGCTGCTATGAGAGACACTAAATGAAAACCACTTTGGATATGTAGTGGAAGCCCACGCACTGCCAAAGCAGTGGAACACCTGAGGCGCATTGCAGTACTAGAGAGGTGAGGTGCGCTGGGCCGTGCAAACTTCCAGTTGAGGAGCAGGTTGACCCCGCCGACCACGCACGCCCAGCGGGGATTGGAGCACCGTGATGGGCCCGGGCTGCCGAAGGTGGTAGCCGGGGATAAGACCAAGCCCCGCAGATCCAAGACAACGAAGTAGACGGCAGTGCCAACTGATACACAAGACCGCGCAGCCACATATCCGGATACTACGCACAGCAGCTCCTGCCACGGAGAGGGATGAACTGTAAGTACCCCTCATGTTATCAATAATAGTAATTGTGGGACAAAGACGCACCAAGTGAAGTGTTAAAGGCCTGGGACTTGCGGCAGAAGTGTTAGGGAGACTGGATACTGGGAACATGCTACCTCCAGAGAACATCTGCTGGAAGGGAGACCGCATTGCGTGTTACTGCCCCCCCCCCGCACATACTACGGCCAGACCATAGGTACTGGACCACTAAAGGAGGCAAGAAGAGGCCGGGGGTCCAAGGGAAGGCCTTCAGCTAACGTTCCTTCGACATACTTTGGGCCTTACAGAGACTGTTTAAGCAGATAGTTGTGTACCCCATTGAAAGAAGATGACCATAGGTACGCAACACATAGTACTCTGCCCAAGTGACTGAAGGCGACAAAGGGCGACACTTGCACCGGATAACCCCAACAATAACGGGGGAACCTGCTGAATGCTGAGAGCATTGCCCTGCACAGAGACACTGACAGGAGCGCTGTAGACCCGGGGGTAGATAAGCGGGGGGGGCAAACACTGACCACGCAACTCCATCTGCCCGGCAGGACAAATACACCTCAGCTAGAACATAAGTGAACGCCACAGGCAGAGGTCAGAGCTCGACTATAGGCCCAACAAGAGGCCGAACAGCAAAACAGGGCCTAACAAGACATAGCACCAGCCCGCAGGCCAACACTACTTGGGCTCACCACAGGTGGCTTTGTCCCCACCCAAAGGGAAGAATAAATCCACAATTATGGAATCCTTCGGTGCAGCCAAGCCATGAGAACAGATGCAGAAAGCCAATGCTGCTTGGACTGACAAAGCGACTCCAGAAGAACCCAACAAAGATAAGCAGGTGCTGGAGGCCATTGCCGGACTGCGCTCCTTTGTAGACACCAAAATAGAAGAGGTCAAAACAGCCATGCAACTGATGCTCCAAGACATGTGCAATCTGACGGAGCGTGTAACAGTCACGGAGGCTGGGCACCAAGAAGCAGTGGAGGAACTGAAAGATGTCCAGACCAGAGTGCAGGAACTGGAGAGTAGAAACAAAGTCTTGGAAGAGAGGGCAGAGGACACTGAAGGGTGGTCTAGACGCAACAATGTATGCCTTCTAAGAATCCCTGAGGGGCTGGAAGGCCCCAACCCCACGAATTCTGTGGAAATATTGCTACAAGAGATTGGCGCTAGTCGACTCTCACAGGGATTTTCAGTGGAGAGGGCCCACAGAACCTTACAAAAAAGGCCACCACCTGGATAACACCCACGTCCGATGATAGCAAGGATCCTGAACTTCCAGGACAGAGAAATCATACTGCGCTACTCTCGAGAAGGGGGCTAAATAAGAAGAGATAACGCCAAGATTGCAATCTATCCGGATTACACCCCAGCGGTACAGAGGGCAAGAAACTCTCCTTTGTCCTGATCAATGCCAGGCTACGGCAGATAAACCTCAAATACATGCTGATGTACCCGTCAAGACTCAAAGTGATATATAATGGACGAGCCGTCTTCCTGGAGACCCAGGCGGCGGCTACTATGTGGCTGGAACATAACAACATGGCGGAGGGAGAAGAAGCAGTGACGTAGTCTGAACCACTGAGGCAAGGGGGGGTGCTTGTTGATTATGGCATCTTAGAGAACTAATCAATGTGGTATGACTTTACGGACACCCACATTCACCACAGCCAAGAGACAGATCTCACGACGGACAGGGGAACTGTTGGGCTATTTGGCCTGAGCCAACAGGCACAATTCCGCAAAGGGTCTGGAGTCAGCCTGTTGCTCACCCATCACGACCCGCACATGAAGACCCGGATGGGCCAAGACAGAGCAGGGGCACCTGAGCGTTGCCAGACCAGTGCAACTGCTGGGTGCAGTTGGTTAATTTTGGTTTGTTGTTGTTTGAAATGTTATATGGTCTTCACAGCAATTGATATACTGGGGAAAAGGGCGCTCGACTGGGAGAAAATGGGAGGCAGAGAAGAGAGTGGAATGGGGAAAGGGTTTGGTGAAAATGAAGAGAGTGCGGGGCACACAAAGGGGTTTACACCACGCAGTAATGGCGGTTGATATAAGAATACTGACATGAAATATCAGAGGGATGGGCACCTACATGCGTACAAACCGGATCAGATCCTTCCTGAAGATGAAAAAGGTTTCAATTACACTGCTGCAGGAGACCCACCTCACTGCAGATAGCAATAATAAGGTAGGAGGGCATAGGGGGGGACAAGGTTTTGGAGCGACATACTCTAAGTATGCACAAGGTGTGTGCACATGGCTTAGCGAAAATGTACCATTTTGCCTACTTTCAAAGGAAGCTGACACAGAGGGGAGATAACTGATACTCAGGGGAAGCATTGAACAGTTGGAGATCTGCATAGTTAACTCCTATCTTCCCAATTGTGGGACCCCATTGTGCTTGAAGAGGCTGAGCATGAAATTAGCCTCTTACCGCGACTGCTTCTTTATCTGGGGGAGATTTCAACGGTGTTAGCGATCTCACCCTCGATAGGTCTAGCCTGCCGACAGAGGGGGCGAGGATGATCCCGTCATCATTAAACAAAGTAATGGTGAACCTGGACCTGGTGGATTTATGGAGGGAGCTACACCCAATGAGCAGGGAATTCTCCTATTTCTCATCAACCTAATTGCTATATACCAGAATAGATTACCTATTAATAAACAAAATGCACCTACCCCAAGTAGAATCAGCGAAATATCTGGGTAGATCAATATCGGATCATTCACCGCTACTCATGGACTGGAAGATGCGAGACCCTAGGCCACCAATGTGGCATATGCCAACGGATGCTCTGATGGACTGTGCCTTTAAAGAGGGACTCCGGAGCAGACTAGCGGAGTATATCACTAACAATGTGGGAAGTGTAGAGCGCTGGAGTATAATCTGGGAGGCACTGAATGTTGTGGTGAGAGGAGAAGTCATTGCCAGTGAGGGGGCATCAGAAGGTCGCTGAAGAATGAGCTAGAGGCAGGAGAGGAGAGGATTAGACGGATGCAGGCTGGCGCCCAGAGAACTAGAGAAGTGGAGTTAGAACTATCAGCAGCCAGAGACAGCTGCCAAAGTGCCTGGGCTAGACTCTTGAAGTTCGACTACATTGCAAAAACCACTAGGACACACTCGGAAGGCGACAAGCCAATTAGGCTGCTGTCGTGGTTGTGCAAGAGGGAAAACCCGAGGCATGTGACCACAGAAATTAGGGTTGAGACAGGCTTGGTGCATACATCGCAATTGTCAATCAATGAAATTGAAAAAAAAAATGTACTCCTAATTGTACTTCCATGACACACTAATACCACAGAGCGACACTCTAGACACGCTGGGAGACATAGGCCTGGCCACGCTTTATAGCACGCAATGCGAAATGCTGGAAGGGGAGTTAACGGCCGAGGACATAAGCGAAGCGATCACATCATTAACTACTAGAAAGACCCCTAGGAGTGATGGGTTACCCCCTGACTTTTACAAGGCATACAGCCAGGAAATAACCCCAGTCTTACATGAGGTATTTAAGGAGGCATATAAAAAGAAGGTGTTGCCTGGGAGCATGAGGGATACATTAGTGATCCAGATACCTAAACCTGGTACACCCACAGATGAGTGCGACTCATATAGACCATTAGCAATGCTGAATTATGATGTCATACCGTGTAATCAATGGCAAACCAAGATGTTTCCTAAAATTTCCTATTTTAATTCATTTTCTCAATTTAAGCACAAGTAACAAAAAACATTAAAAAACCAAATATACACAACATAGCAGTATATAATAATACAATTATTCCACCTCACAAAATCAAAGTCCAAAATACTTGATGTAACTAACACAGTGGTAACTTAATTTCTCTTATTCCCCAGTGTGTCGACAAAGCCCAACTTATATAAGTTTCTGTCCTGAATGTTGTAACTGGACATTCTTCAGGGGCAGAAATTTGTCTTGTGCTTCAGGTAAATCTTTTTCATTCCTCTATACAACAGATTCCTATATCTAAGGGTACACAGAAGAAACATACACATTACTCAATGGGCATCTTCGGTCTGATTATTCAACCTAGCCAAACCCTAATCACCAATAGGGTGGAAAAGTATACAGTAAATAATATACCTGAACCGATGGATATGAAGAGATAAATGTCTTCAAACTCTTTAGCAATTCCACATTTTTGCTCATCACTTTTCTAGCAGATGGAAGGGATCACTCAAAAAGGCTGGTACCTAAAAACAATTGCTAACCTTAATATAGAAAATGGTATAGCATTCCCACTTCCTCAAAACGGTAGATCATACCAGGGGGGACAAAAAAAACACAAACACACACTCAGTGCTCACCCATAGAGATGAAAATGTATCTTTCCATAGAGAAAATAGACGGGAGTCTTCAAGAATAAGCAGCTATCCCTCAGTGATAGACATTTGATTTCTGAAAAAGGGAGTGAGGGGGGGTGGGGGGTCGAGACACAGAGACACTAGATGAGTTTAAAGTCTCTGTGAGATCAGAATAAAACGGTGCCACTTTGGGATCACCAGCCTCCAATGCCTACCACTCCATAAAGATAGTTCAAAGGCAAGAAATTCTCCACCTCAGCCTAGAGGTAAAATCAAAAAAGACCCAGAAGGTAGTATTAGCCTTCACATGGCATCAATCACGCAACTGTCTCCAATCTGCAACATGGCATGGCTAGTTTCAAACTAGCCCTAACACTCAAGAAAGGAGACGCTGCACTCTCTTAATGTGTCTGTAGTAACCCAGCGGGTGTGGATATATGCTACCAACACCCGCGGTCTACAGAACGAAACCATTGTGTCGCGTCATCACATAACGCGATTATGTCATCACGCTGAAACACAGCAATAAACCTGCGACGGCTTCAGCATATCATGGTGCAAATGACAGGCTCGCAGGAACAGTATGAAATAGTATCATTAGACGCCATGAAAGCGTTTGATTCCATATACTGGGAATGGTTAATTGCTACTTTGAGAGCATTTGGGTTGGGTGAGCAATTCATTGGGTGGATCAAATTACTCTATGAAGCACCAGTGGCTAGGGTGTAAACTGGAAGAACAGTGTTAGCGATCTGGGACATCCAAAGGTGCACTAGGCAGGGCTGCCCACTGTCGCCAATTCTTTATGTTTTCGGACTAGAGCTGACAGCAATATATCTCAGGAAACAATTCTTTGATGCAGGAATCAGAATGGGAGGCGTATATCACATCATATCCCTATATGCAGATGACGTGCTGCTGTACCTAAAGGATCTGCAACTTATTATGCCAGTAATTTTAGAAGTGCTGGAGAACTTTTCACGGGTGTCAGGGATCTCCTTTAGTAAAGGGAAATCTTGTATATATCCACTGGCGGGTTTGGCTGGGAAAACGGAGGTAGACCTCCCGGAGGTTGGGCTCAGGTGGCAGTTGAAATCGTTCAGATATTTAGGGGTAAATGTCTCGCGAACACCTGAAATAACACATCGGGGCAACACTGAACTGGCGGTGAAGGGGCTCAGGAAGTCCATGAAGTTCTGGTCTAAACTGCCGCTGTTGCTGAGGGGCAGGGTTGCCATCATTAAAATTATAGTCCTACCGAGGTTTCTATATTTCTTGCACAATGTCCACTATTATATTTCGGCCTCTTTCTTTTGCCTACTGGAAAGGCTGCCAAGGGAGCTACTCTGGGGCCCCAATAGACACAGACACAGGCTGTCTCTGGCCACACTTACGCTGCCGTACAAGGCAGGCGGGGTCCAATTGCCAAATCTTGAGAAATAGTATCTGCAATGCAACTCAGCTTCATGGCCAAGTGGCTTGCAGACGAGTTCAACTCGGAAACAAAGCTGATAAAACAAATGGTAGCACCAGCACTTCTGAAGGAAATACTGTGGGTCCCGCTGTGGTGCCTGGGTAGTGTCCCAATGATCGTAACATTAGGAAGGAGAGTTTGGGACAGGGCCCTGAAACTGATGGGACGTGCGCACCCCTACTCACCTGAGACCCTGATCGCAGCTGATGTCTGTACAGTCAGAGAGGACCTGGCAAATGTAAGGCAATGGAAAAGACACAGCATATACACCTGGGGGGGCACATATGAAGACTGTCTTTTCAGGGAATTTGAATCCATGGGGGAGAAAGAGGGGTTACCCAATGGCCAGTTCCTATGGTATCGGAGGTCTAGAAAAGTAGCAAGAAGGAAATGGAAAGAATGGCCAGAGGCTGACCCAGTACTAATCCTCCTTCACAACCTGGGCGATGGATGGAAGCCAGTGACCAGACTCTATAGCCAGTTGGCGGATAGACCCAACCCCAAAAGCGACAGGTTGAAGCAGTGGTGGGAAACAGACTTGGGAACCAACAAAATGGAGAAGGAATGGGAAAGGATCCTAATGTACCCACGGGAGGTGTCCAGGAACGCCCAATTTAGGTTGATCCAGTTAAATGTGCTGTATAGGACCTACATGACACGAAGCAGAAAAGTAAAATTTAGCAACAGTGCACTTCCACTGTGTCCTTGGTGTGGGTCAGAGGGAGTGGGAATGTTACACATGTTCTGGGGGTGTCTGAAGGTACAGCGCTTCTGGGCCAGGATAGAACAGGCTTGCAGAAAGGCTCGTGTAGTAAGGTATGAATGGACACCAAAAGAATACCTCCTGAGAGCCTACCCAAGAATAAGCAAGTTCAGTCATGTGGTCAAATTTATGGACATGGTATGTATACTGGCCAAAAGCTCCATCGCAATGGCGTGGAAATGGCGGGGGGGTCCGCAATATGTTGGATGCCCAGCGAGCTGGAAACATTGGGCAGGGACAGAGACTAGGGTATGGGGTGATGGCGTGTCCAGGGCAGGAGGCGATGTGAGCCCTGCATATGAAGCCTGGAAAACACTGATCTGGGATTTGTTCCACCCATCAGACGATAAACCCCCATGAACGACCAGAGTCCACACTAGGGATGTCTGAGACTTGTTAAGAGCTGGGCTACCACAACAGACATCCGAACAGACATCCTCTTGCCCCCAATAAATTCAGTAATGCCCTGCACATGAGGGCTTCTGAAGTGAATGGATGAGTACCCTTATGAGCAAATCCAGTGGTGAAGAAGACTGTTTGTTGTTGTTATAATGTTATTTGTTGCTGTTAATTAGCTTCTACATGCATGCACGACAATGATAACAAATTGAGTTGCAAAATGAGAAAAAAACATTTTAAAATTAAAATGCACACATTTGGGGGAAATGCCACTCTCCTCGTTCTGTCAGTGTATAAAGCGATGGTGTATAAGTGCATAAAGTGTATAAATGAGAAGTGAATAAAGCGATTGCATGGTCAGCTGAAGTCTATGGTTCGGAATGATGGTGTTATTCAATGATAGGTAGGCTCTTTCAGCCTCAGCACCATCTCTCCCAATGTACCTAAAAGTGCACCATTCAGATTATATGAAGTTTATTTGAAGCCCCTACTGGGAACATTTGAACTCAAGTGCTGAATTAGTCTTACATAAAAGAATACTCTGGTCCCTTCCAAATGATTCAGTGAGCAGTAACTGGCAATGGCTTAAATTTGTTAATGATTTGTTTTCCGAACTCTGCTTTGGTCATCTCTGTAGCAAGTCTAGTAGTGTTGATAGTACAACTAAAGCTATCTTATAAGCATCTTTTGATGACTGGGCCCTGTCACACTTTATGTTATATAAGGAAAAACAGATCTAATTATCATTTAGCGAAAAAATGGTGATATCACACAATGGCTAGTTCATTTAGAAAAAACATTTTTATTTTAGAAAAAAGGAGATATTATTCTCATAAAAACTATTTAAAAAAATACACAGACTAAGACAACCTTAAAACCAGATTTTTTAACAGGACGATTACGTACAGCACATAAATGTAAAGTAAAAAACAAACATAACACATATAAAATTGAAAAAACAACGTTTAACATACAAACATTAATATAAAATTAATGTGTTGAATTCTATATGTGACCCAACATGTTTCTGTCCAGTGACTCATGAGTGTCTGACATTCATCAGGGGTAGCTCTTCTCCACGATATACAACAATCGTCCCCGCTAGTCCTTGTGGGAGTGGATCTTCACTCGATCTTTATTGAAATCTTGAACTCAACATATTCCTAGGTTCCATTGTAAACATATACAACATCGCGACCGGACGTATTTCAGCCACCTTTTCATTCTTCCCTTTAAATGGGCATTAGGTAAACACACTCAATATGAATGCCTCACCAGGTATATTTCAAAAACCAGGTGACCCATGGTATACATCCAAAGTCTTTCCAATTTTTTGCCGAAATGCTGTATTCTTTTTTTCTCTTTCCAAATTCAATCGGCACGAAAACTCAATTCCGTGTGTTTCCAAAAAAGGCTTAATCCCTTAGTTCATACCACGCTGTGCAGCGCATCGAACGCCATTGTTCACATTATACATTCAAGGGACCCTGGCGTAAAAACCCTCTCTGTATTTAAACATACAAAATTGTTGGGGTTACAGACAGTGCTTATTCTGGATCGAAAACCCAACTCGTAGAACTATGCCAACAAGGTTTCACATAGCTATTCTTCCTTTAGCAGTTTTTACCTGCAAATGGCCCAAAGGTAGCTGTAGGTTACGCCTGTTCTGTAGTGACGATATAGAAACAGCCACAATGCTCAGAGTATGAGAATATTACCTCAGCCCTTCGAACTCTTCACTGGCTCTTGATAAAAAATCGGACAACTATCAAGAGTATGTTAAATGTATTTGTACCGTGCACAGTCACCAACGGAATTGATCCCCAGGAGCTTTGGTGGATCTGCTAACGAGAAGGTGGGATGGGATAGTAAGGTGAAGAGGGAGTAGGATAGTAAGAGGAGTGGTGTTCTGTTGGCAGCTTCAGCTCGGTATACACCGGGTGCTGAGCTTTGGTGCGAGTATCGGATCGATGTCAGTCCTCGTGTGCTGTTGGTGCGGCTTTTGTGTTGTTGCGGTGTTGTGAAGTGCGTGCTGGTTGTTGTGCGAGAGATAGTTGTATGAGATTTTTGAGTGAGATAAGTCTTCAGAAATGTTGAGCCTTTTTTTTTTGGTTAGTGGGTTACATGATGTTTAACATGCTAACATTCAAAATTCTGTCCAGGTGTGGGGCTTGCATCATTTTTAAACGTCTCTTACATCCCACAGCAAACTGTTGTTGGCGCACAACAAGACTGGGGCCTGACAGGATTCAGAAAAGGCCTTTTTTATAGGAAGGAATGACAAGGAGGTCACTCGTTCCTAATCAACAATATCAGGACTTGGAACAGGCTGCCTCTTGATCTCTGTAGGGAACTCAACCTGTTACCTTTCCAGAAAAAAATTAACACATTCTTATTTAACCCCCATTAATCTTCACCGTAAGTAGGTATTTTTCTTTTCAGCACTGTATAATGCATAACACGTTACTACTATGGCGCTGAGATACTGACACCAGTGATTGTTGCGCTCTATAAAAATCCTGCATAACATATGATATGATAGGTTATTTATAACGTGCTTCAATCCCAGAGGTTTCTAAGCGCGGACGCAGGGATCAAACCTGTGTTGCTCCATGTCGTCTTGCTTCCAAGTTGAGCATGTTGCCACTGAGCTATCCTCCTATAACTTACTTTGTGTGTGCATTCTAATCATAGGATAAAAATGGATTAAACTACAGCTTAAAAAGCATGGGAGAAAATAGATAGAGAAGGCTTTGAGATTTCTTAAAGCCTGCAACTAGCTAATATCCTTCATATTTTGCTTATAGTTGGGAAGAGAGCATGCAAATAGCCAATGTCACCCTCGTCCCTTTTAGATATAGCTGCACACAGTCACTTTACAGTTGAATATAATGTTTGATGCTTATAGTATAGTGGAATGTGGTTCACATGAGATTATAACTTGTTCTTATTGTATGTATTGTATTGTTCTTTCACAATAATGGAGAAATTAACTGAATTGTAGACCTTGCATCTCTATTTATTATTGTATTATGTATTTGAACTGTATTTGTTGTTGAGAATGATTCTGTTTTTTTCATTCTCTTGTTTGCATTCATTTCTGCTTGCACTTTAAATGCTTATCGCAGAATAACGTAAAGTTTACAATCTTTAAGAATTGGGTTGCCTTTTTTGGCCACTGCCGCGGCATTAGAGGAGTCCCACAGTTAGCTGCAATAAGTAGCTCCCAACTTGGGCTTAGCCCTAGAAACTCTCACTGGTGCAGATAGCTACGTAGACCCTACTTGATATTGGAAGCAAAGTGTACCCCAACCGTCTGACTCAATCAAAGGGCACCTTTGTTCATATACCTTTTCCATGATCCTTTGTAGGTACATCAAATGCCTGCATAGTCAAAGCAAGGAACCACCTTCAGACGCTTGCCCCAACCACAATCCGGTGCTTTACTCATTTGTAAGTTCCCATGAACACCTTTTTGATCTTCGATATATTGAGGCTAGGTATCTTGTGGTTGCTGTAGGCTTGAAGGCTTTGCGCAAATTTAATTACGTTGTTCATTGTCCAAGGAAGTAGCACCACCTCGTCTGTGAAAAGAAGAACCTGGACACGTTCAAGGCCTCCGTTTACGCACATCAGTACTGACTCTCTGGAGCCAACCCACTAGACCATCAAGAAACAAGTTGAATAAGGTGGGGAGAACCGTGTGGCACGTCCTGCCCAAGTGGGAGGCGCTTAGTTATCCCCAGCCATACTGCAATGCAAAGTTTTGACGAGCATCAACTAGGAACGGTTCAAGACTTCAACAATGAGCATCCCGTAATTAGGCCCACCCAACAGAGACAAAGTGAGCTCTAAGATCTATTAATGCAATAAACAAGCCCCACCCCCTGAACAATTTAACATATTTAATATAAAATCCTGATCAACAAAGGCCATATCTACCCACTTTGGGCCCTTTTCAACTCCTCCCTCGTCTTTTCTCTTCCCACGCCTGGATACAGATGACTAGCATTCTCCCTAAAAATATTCCCAATCCCATTTAATAAAAGAAAACAGGCCTGTAGTTTGCTGGGCGGGACGACCTCGCTCTTAGAAAATTGGGATTTTCTCTGCTATACTCAAAGAGTTGAGAGAATTCCTGCGACCAAAATTGCATTCAAATAATTTTGGAAAATAGAGGAGACCAGATTATAGCGTTTGCTTGGTAGAGGACTATGGGGACTTGTCCCCATCCTGGGGCCTAGACGCTCACAATTTTTTCCGGGTTAAAGGGTACATCATTCCCATCCATTACTGCCAAGGATTGCTTAGAATTGATCCCCAAGTCCGGGCCGTGATGAATGTATGTATGTATGTATGTATGTACCTACTTTTAACGCGCCAAAAGCCCGCGGGCATCAGGGTGTAAAATCAATAAGACCGCCACGTGGTCTCATTGATATTACAATTCAGCTCCAAAAGCACGTAGAGTCGTTCTACTCAATGGCAGCCGTGAGCTCCTCCCACAGCTTGCTTGCGCCCCCCCTGCGTTTGCGCAACATCCCAATGATAAATATGTAGAAATCAGCCCCCTCTCCCCTGGCATTCCTTGCCTGTTTCATACTTGTGGATCCAACAGCATTAAGCAGTGACTTTAACTTTCCGTACTGCGAAGGGTAAAGGTGATTTGAGTCTGCACAGCGAGCAAATGTCAGATCTTCTGAACCATTGAAAATGCCCCTGTTGCTGCTGGTCCTGAAGAAAGGCCAACCATAATCACAGATGGAAATGGCAATAGAACAATTGTTTCTTTATATTAGAGTAAAGATTTTTTAAACAAACGATCATTCGCTTGTGAAAAAAGGGAAACTTTATTTAAATGTGCATTTCATGCAAACACCTGATGTACTGTAAAAAGATAACATCGTTTTTATTCATACCAAAATTCATAACTATTGGTTTTAAAATGTTGCCCTTGTTATGGAGTGTGTTATTGGCAGTAACAGAATTACCGCCACTTTTCCCGCTGCGCCGTACAACGAGTATGACCCTGGAGCGGAGGATTTACCTCCAGCATTATACTGGAGGTAAATCCTCCCACTTTCTGCCCAAAATCGGTAGAATTACTGCTGTGGTAATTCCACCAAAAATGCCCCATACAGTCCAATGGACTCTCAAAAATGGAGATTAACTCTGCCACCGCCGTTTATAATCCGGCGGTAATTCTGCCAGACCAAGTGGCAATAACGGTAATTCCATTGGGTGGTATTCCATCTGATTTACCACTGGAATACCGCCCAACTCGTAATGAGCCCCATCTCCTCATATGTCTGATGGTTCCCCTTCTCATGGAATAATTGCATTTCTTTGCTTTGCGAATGTTGAAAAATATGTTTGAATGACTTTCTTCTCAAATCTTTCTTTATAGAATGTTAACGGTAACCCATAATCCCAGCAGGCAACTGGGGGAGGGTGTTTTCGACGATGTATGCATCACTCTGTTTACTGTCAGTATGTATTTGGACAAATAGAAAATCACAAATGCATTTTTCTTGATTGGCTCTCCAAGCTGTCAATCATGCAGTGCAGACCAATATCTACGCGAGCTAAAATAATCGAGGGATTAAAAATAGAATTGTTTTCCCTTTGAAGTTGTTTACATAGCTGTAGAGATTTGGAAGACGTTGGGAGTGATAGCAAGAGCAGCTGTTTGTTTTTAAGGTTGAAATTGAGCTTTGCTTGATGTGGAGGGTGCCAGCAAAGTGTGTCACAGACCGGCGTCCAAGCACTAATGTAAACTTTCATTTTTTTTCAATTGGAAAAAAAAAGTGTCTTTATTTTATTTGTTTACCATTTGTGTACAAGACGCCAGCTGCAATGTGCACATGGCTTTGTGGCACCACAAGATAGCGGGGGAGATGGCGGTGTGGACGAAGACATGGGAGAGGGACACCAAAAGGACATTCACAACTCTAGGAGTATTCAGAACAGCAGAAGTGCAGAGGAAGGGATGAGGGAAAACAGCAGTCATGTAAGGAGGGACATATTCTGCAAAGTTCAACAATGCAGAACAGGGCAAGTGGGGAACAATGGCAAACAGATAGTGAAGACACTTGATGCAACCATCCAATATACTGGCACAAAAGTAGGGGCTTTCCCCTAAAGCATCTGCAATATTTCCAAAGGCGTTGTCTTCTTGTTAGGGAGAATGTTCATTTCTGTTGCCAATTTCCCTCAACGTGAGCGACCCCCAGCACTTTTGCTGGACTTCTGGGATTTTTTGCTATACTCTTCTGAGTGAGTGGGACGTTTTCACACTCACACATTCTTTTGCTTTGAGATGGGAACTACTCTATTTTCCTGCTACTATGTTTCTTTTTTACTTTTAATGGAGTCATACGTTCCTCTGTGTATTTCACTACAGGCATCTGTAATAAATTATTGCAGCACACAGCACCCTATGTGCAGTGTTGCTGGGGAGTCCCTTAGGCTTCACTTCCTATTGTGTATGACTTTTTCCTTAGAACTACTGTTCTCAAGGAAAGTCGGGGACTCTTATCTTACTTATCTCTGTTTTTTTGGGATCAGCACACCCCGCCTTATGTGGAGTGCTGAGGGCCTACATTGTAACTCCTTTCCCACTGCTCCTGTAACTTTTATAGTTACAGTGGCAGAAACACCTAAATGGCTGGTGGCAGTGGATACTTTTTTGACCATTTTGGTGTTAGTTACTCACAGGCTGTTTTCACAGTTGCTGTACAGCACCCATGGGTGACCATTTTCCCAAAATGGCTCCAGTCTTCTTTTATCCCCATTTTCAGTTTGTTTATCCTTTGCTGGCCCCCTTCCTCTGCCATCCCAGGGGGTGGGTCCTCCTTGAGTTTTAACTTTGGCAGGATCCATTTTTGATGCCCGCCTAGGCTCTAGTGTGCCTGGAACCAGTTTGAAGTGGGCGGCTACGCAGCCACCCCCAGGTGATTGACAGGATTCCTGCATAAAAGGCGAGGCTTTTTGGACAGAAGGCTAAGTCGACCACTGGAACTGAAGTTTTGAATCGATCAGAGACACCTGCAGAACCTCCAGTAACTGCAGAAGCACAGCTGAAGTACTGCTGCTGTCCTGACCACATTTTTTAATTAACAGGGAAGCTCCGGCAAGAATGATTTCCTCCTCTGAGCTAGTAAACATAACCAGCCTCACAGCATTCTTTAATTTGAGCCACCCCCCAATATCCTGTGACCCTCCTGGGCTGCAGAACCTCGACCACCTTAAAGTGCATTGCCTTACCATTGATGATTATAACTGGAACTTCAGTGGCATCCATGTGGATCTCCAAGAGCATGAATCCTCTCCTCAAAGCCCCCTCACCAGAGTGCAGGACCAAGAAACCAAGAAGATTCCATTTGGCAGTGATCATTAGCTACTGGTGCTGAGAAAAAGGTGCCAAAACCACGAACTGATGTCGGAGTATGAAGATGTCTGTGCTGGCAAGTCCCACTCTTGACTACTGCTGCAGGAGCCCATCCAGGGTCCCACCTTTTGTCGCCACGACCAATGACTAGGAGACCCGGCTTGCAGTTGTGCATCCAGAAGATGTCCTGATACATCAGCTTCTTCACTCTCAATGTACTGTGGGGCTTAATAAAACCTTACCTCAAGCTAGCTGTTTGTGTCCCTCCTTTACTTTTGGAGTGCTGGTTCTACTGTTTGGGTGTTAACCCATTTGCAGTTGCCCCGGCCTAACCGCCTGTTCAAGGCGAAATACAGTATCTCCAATGGACCCTCAGGTCTGTCAGTCACTTCTCTCACAAGGAAGAAAGTGACCAAGGAAAAATCCAGGGTCTCAGGGAAGAAGAAAGGCTGCAAGCCTAACTCTTCCTAACCAAGGAGAGTTTCCCCGAGAGGAAAACTCTAGGTCCCCCCAGTGACTCCACCTACAGCTGAGGCTGATGAGGAAGAAGAATTGATGAAACAGAGGCAGAGGTAATTCTTCCCTGCATAGAAGAGCTGGATTGTAGAGACCATCCTGAGCTGCACATTTTACTAGCAGAAGTTGGACCCTCTAGGACAACCTTCAGCAGAGGACAGAGGGAGTGTCCGTTTCTTGAAGGTCTGCAACAGGAGGCAGCTTCCCAGGTAGAATGACTACAGTCAGGGATGCATATACTCTACTGGGAGGATGGTATCCTCTACAGTGAGCCTGCAGAAACTACTCCAGGGGACCTCAGGAGGCTGGTGGTACCCCAACAGATAAGAGCAAGGTTCCTATAGCTAGCCCATGAGATCCCTCTGGCTGGTCACTTAAGCACTGAGAGGACCAAAGAGAGGATTGCTTTGTACTTCTACTGGCCCAAGATGGGTGCAGATGTAGTCAAGCACTGTAGAAGCTGCTGCACCTGCCAATCATCTGGCAAAAGTGGTTTCAAGAATGTAGCAGCTTTAGTGCCCCTCCCAGTAGTGAGAATTCCTTTTGGAAGGGTAGGGATTGACATTGTTGGTCCCCTTGGCCCGCCACCTTCCTCAGCAACCGGTGTATACTGGTTGTAGTAGGCCATGCTACTAGATACCCTGAGGATAAGTGGATAAGACCCTACTTGGTACTTTTACCAGAGTAGGCTTTCCTAAGGAGGTAGTATCCAACAGGGGGTCAAACTTGATGTTCCACTACATGCAAGCCATGTGGAAGAACTGTGGGGTCAACTACAAGTTCTCAACATCCTACCATTGTAAGGAATCTGAGGGCATCCTCACTTCTTTCCCCAATATAGCCTCCTCGCAGGTGGCCAGGGAAAAGCCAACGCTATCGGATCCTGACCATGGGGCTGGATATGCGAGGGAGGATCACCTAGGTGGAGGAGACTTGGCGAGTGCGGATGAGGCACCCTCCGCGTAGACACAATATCCCCCATTTACCTTTTATAATGAGTGCCTAGGTAGGCTATTACCAGTCCCTTTCCTATATCTCCAGTAGATCTCCCAGTAAACACCTGTCAGGTACTGGGACGAGGAAGAGACAAACCAGAGCCATACATCCTCTCTTTATTGACTCACGCGCGCACACACAGACACCAGGCTATATACTGGGACGAGGAGGAGGCAAGCAAAAAGCTGGGCAGATTTCCAAGTCGGCAATGAGCTGTCTAGTCCTTTCCGGACCAATCAATCTGGCGAGAAGTTTAAAAGCAGCAAGAATGGTGAGCATGGAGTCAGCTGTGGAAGAAGGTCTATGGACTGTTGGATGAGAACAAACCTCTCCAGGAAGGCGGTGTGGCAGATGGAGTGCTTGAAAAACTCGGAAAGATGCAGAGTATATGCAGTGGGAAGCGAGGCTGAAGGAAGCTGGAGACCTGTGGTGGAATACGGAAAAGAAACCTGCGTGACCAGTGGAAACTGCTGAATGAGGCCCGAGCTGTGATAGATGCATTGGTGATGGAGCAAAGCCACGGAGAGCGACTGGGGAGACAGAGCGAGGAGCTGCACGAGAGAGAGATAAAACTTGTGGCAGCCACAATTGTTGGAATCGTTGGAATTCCATAAGCACTAATCGGTGAGTCAGCCTAGGAAGGGGGACACCGGGATGGCAGGCGAGCATGTAAGACTTATAAGTTAGTGAATGCTGATTTAAATGAAAGCAAGCATTTTAATACCAATTTAATGAAAACAAGCACTTTGAATACCGTTATGAATTAAAGCAGTTTTATGGAATCACACAATATAAAGGAACTGTGTAGCTTGAGAGAACACGCATTGACAAGAGCCATAAGGCTGTAAGGGAACAGTGCAGCTTGAGAGAACAAGCATTGGCAAGAGCCATAAAGCAACTGTGTAACTTGAGAGAATACGCATTGGCAAGAACCATGAGAGTATGTGAAAGTGCAAGAAAGTGAATGGTGGCAAAACAAGCAATGGTAAAGCATCATGAAGATGTGAAATGAGAATAAACCATGCACCAGCATAGAGATTAAACAGTGGCAACGTGCATATGAAGAAGGAGCAAGTAAGGTGTGTCGGTTGTGTGACCAGTAGTGGGTTGACCGTGTGGTCCAACAACTGCGCCTTGACTGAGTATACCCATTTATGGAAATGCCACTTAAAGCACCATAAAGAAGCTTGAAGTTAATTCTAAAGGAAATCTTGTGTGATTTGAAATCGAGGAATTGAACTCTATGAAATTGGTGAATGCTAGCCAAGCCAGAAGATCTGAGAAGTATCCCAAGGAATTGTGTTTTGTTGGAACTGTTGAAAGACTTGAAAGTGTGGCAAAGGAAACCCCTTTTTGAACTGTTAACTATTTGAACCTTTGGGAAGGGAAACCCTTTGAAGACCAAGAGCTGGAGGAAGTGTTAAACCTTCATTTGAACGCTAAGCATTATGAGGCTGACATCCCTACACATTGTATACAAATAGATATGAGGGCAAGGTTTTGGACACAGAGACATTTCCTTTGGACTTCCTGACACAGACTATCCTTAGTTTTATTTAGGTAGGGAACACCCACCTTAGCATAGGCAAGTTAGGCCTTTTTGCAACCTCCTGTTCTTTTGAATAAAAGTGCATAGCCCAAACTTTAATTGTGTTGTCTGTGTCTACTTGATGATGCCTTCACACCATTCCTAAACCAATGGGTTGGTGGAGAGGTTTAATAGAACCATGAAGAGGATGATAGGTGCTTTAGAGGAACCCCTAAGAAGAAAGTGGGACCTTCTACTGCCATGCCATCTCTTTGCTTACAGAGCGGTGCCTCAAGCTGGAGTGGGCTTTAGCCCCTTTGAGCTCATCTACGGTCATCCAGTCAGAGGCCCCTTGGCCCTGTCTAAATAAAGGTTGGAGAGTGCTCCCCCCTTGAAGACAGTCTGAGTTACTGACTATGTGTTAGGCCTCAGACAAAGGATGGCACAGATGATGACTGAAGCTTCAGAAAATGTGAAAGCTGGTCAGGCTCTTGTAAAGCATTGGCATGACCAGAAAGCTACCATGGTGGAGTGTACACCTGTTCACTCCAGAAAAGCTAGGTCTTGTTATGGTCCCAACAAAACAAAGAGTTTTGCAGGACAAATGGGCGGGCCCCTTCAAGGTTGTAGGCAAACTTGGAGAGGTTAACTATTTGGTGGACTTGGGCATCCCCAAGGAGGCCCCCATGGTCTTTCACACCAGCCAACATGTCTTATGTCTCCAGACCAGAGATGATAGCTTTGCTTCTAGCCTCTGGCCAACAAGAGGAGGAGAGTGAACCTCTCTCTGATCTTCTTAGGAGACACTCCTCAAATTGATCCATAGAAGGACTCAGACTCTCTTCTTATCGGACATTGCAGCAACAAACGTAGTGCAAAGCTCTGTTAACTCAGTTTGCCCCTCTGTTTTCACTTACACCAGGCTTGACCCCTTGGGGGCAGCATGATATTGATACTGGTGACAGTGTCCCTATGAAAATCAGTGGCTAGAGGATATCAAACCAAGTGAGAAATCACATTAAAGACGAGGTCAATACAATGCCCTTCCTTGGAGTCATTGAACACACCACAAGTCCATGGGCTAGTCCAGTTGTGTTAGTACCAATAGCAGGTACCAAATAATTAGGATACCAAAGAAGTAAGGTTCTGTGTGGATTATAGGGCACTGAATGCAGTCACCAAGACTGATTACATAGGACAGATGAACTGGTGGACAAACTTGGATCTGCCATGTTCCTCAGCACATTTGATCTAACATCAATAGCCCTGACAGACTATGCCAAGGAAAAGGCAGCATTTTCAACCCTTGAAGGTTTATACCAGTTTAAGGCCATGCCCTGCCACTTTCCAGAGGATGGTAAACCATGTTCTGAATAGGCTAGAGGACCTCTGCATGGCATACTTGGATGAAATAGCAGTGGTCAGCCCCACTTGGAAAGAACATCTTTACCACCTTGGATATGTGTTGCAGGCTATTCAACAGATCCACCTGACCATCAAGGCTAGCAAATGCCAAGTTGGTCAGAGTAAAGTAGTCTACCATGGGCATGAGGTAGGAGGAGGGGAGATCAAGCCTTCACATAGGAAAGTACAAACTGTACAAGAATGGGCCACCCCTACTACTCAAACACAAGTGAGAGCCTTGCTGAGCATCATAGGCTACTACAGAAATGTCAATGAGAACTATGGCCCCATAGCTCCTCTGAATGTGATATCTTCTCCAAAATGTCAAAAAAGTAAAGTGGACTGAAGATTTTGGAAAAGCATTAAGGGGCTGAAAGATGCCCTCTGTAAAGCTCCAGTCCTGAGAGCTCCTGATTATACCCAGACCTTTATAGTGCAGACTGATGCCTCTAACACAGAGATTGGGGCAGTATTAAGCCAGCTGGATGACCAAGGCAGTGAGCACCCTTTCTGTTTTATTAGTAGAAAATTAGAAGACAGAGAAACAAGGTAAGCAACCATTGAAATTGTTTTGTCATTGTGTTGACTTTGAAGACGTTTCGACTATACCTGCATGGGACTACTTTCTAAATTCAAAGATACCACCAACCATTGAGATGGTTAATGCAGATGAATTGGAATAATCCTAAACTGCTCAGGTGGTCCATAAGCCTCCAAGGCTTCGACTACACCATTGAGCATAGGGCATGTACAAACCATAAGAATGCTGATGGTCTATCCAGGAAGTACGACCGACTGAGATAAGAGATTCATCCAGGAGTGGATTAAATCCTCCTGGCCCTTAGCCTGCTGGGGACGAATGTTAGGGAGACTTTTCTCTTCTTGTGCCAATTCCCTTGAACCCGAGAGACCCCAAGCACTTTTGCTGGACTTCTGTGATTTTTTGCTTTACTCTCCTGAGTGAGTCTGACTTTTTACCACTCACTCATTCTTTTGCTCTGAGATGTGAGCTCTATTTTTCTGCTACTAGGATTCTTTTTTACTTTTAATGGAGTCGTGCTTTTCTCCATGTATTTCACTACAGGCATCTGTAATAAATGATTGCAGCACACAGCAGCATATGTGCAGTGTTGCTCGAGAGTCCCTTGGGCTTAACTTCCTATTCTTTATTATTTTTACCATATAACTACTGTTATCAAGGAAAATAAGGCACTTTTATCTTTATCTTTTGTGGGATCAGCACACCCCACCTTATGTGGAGTGCTAAGGGGCTACTTAATAAATACTTTCTCACTGTTCCTGTAATGTATTTAGTTACAGTGACAGACAAACCTAAATGGCTGGTAGCAGTGGAGGCCTTTTTACCATTTTAGTGTTAGTTACTGGCAGGCTGTTTTCACAGCTGCAGTACAGCACCCATGGCAAACATTTTCCCAAAATGGCAGCAGTCTTCTTTTATCGTCATTTTCAGTTTGTATGCCATTTGTTGTACCTTCTTCTACCATTCCAGGTGGTGGTGAGTCCTCTGAGTTTTGCCTTTGGCGGTATCTCTTTGTGAAGCCTGCCTAGGCTCCAGTGTATCTGCTGGGGCACGAAGGGAGGGAGGAGCCCGAAATTTCCTAGGTCTTTATTTTAGGGTATGCCTGGCTGGAACCAGTTTGAACTGGGCAGCTGGTTGTCCTGCAAGGACAGCCACCCGCAGGCGATTTACAGGTCCATGGGACAGAATGAATGGGTTCCTGCATAAAAGGTGAGGCTTTTGGGACAGAAGGCTAAGTCGACCATTGGAACTGAAGCTCCAAAGAAGAAAACGACCAGAGACACCTTCAGCTCCTCCAGTAACCGCAGAAGCACCACTGAAGTACCAGCACTTTTCTAACTCTGTTTTTGAATCAATAGAGAAGCTCTGCCAAGGATGACTTCCTCCTCTGGGCTGGTGAGTATAACAAGCCCAAAGACACTCTTCAATTTGAGCCATCCCCTGACATCCTGCGACCTCCTTGTGCTGCAGAATCCCAATACCCAGAGTACCTCAACAACCTTGACGTGCATTGCCTTACCGTTGACAAATCTTGCTGGAACTTTGCTGACATCTGTGTGGACATCCACAAGCATGAATCTTCTCCTCAAAGTCCCCTCACTACAATGCAAGCCCGAGAAACCAATGAGATTCCAACTGGCAGTGATAATTAGCTAATGGTGCTGAGAAAAAGCACCCAAAACCACAAACCGATGCAGGAGTAAAAAGATATCTGGGTTGGCAAGTCCCTCTCTTGACTACTGCTACAGAAGCCCTTCCTGCCCCCCCCCTTTCGTCACTGTGACCAAGAACTAGGAGACCAGGTTTGCAATCGTGCATCCAGAAGGTGTTCTGCTACATCAGCTTCTTTACTCTGTATGTACTGTGGGGCTTAATAAAAACCTACCTGAAGCTGTTTGTGTCGCTCCTTTGCATTTGGGGCACTGTTTCAACTGTTTGGGGGTTCACCCATTTGCCGTTGCCCAGACCTAACCGCATGCGCCCCTCTAGGAAGGCTTCTCCTAAGCTACTGAACTTATTCCAGCTAACTGGTTACTTCCTCCTGCTAAGAAGATTTGCATCAGAACTGTTGCATTCATATTGCCTTGAGCATTGCTGGTTTCCTAACAGTAAATCATCTGAACCTCTTTGCTTGGGGATTGCATGTTTCACTCCAAAACCTGAACTGACTACCTCCTTTCTTGTTAGGGAAAAGACAGCCAAAACCATAGTTGCTACGAGTATTGCTTACCTGTGATTGTTGCTCTTTACATTCTTGAACTTACTTAAACTTGAATAATGCAGAGTTGATTTGAAAGAAGAACTTTTACTGGCCTTAACTAAAGTCACTCCATGTGTGGATAAGAAAAGTATACAATAATTTGCTCACCTGCTTTACTCCCATAATATTCTAAATGAAAATTTGATGTTGGCAGTTGAGAGAATATTTATTTGAGTTTATAACTGCCTTGTGTATAGATAAAATAAATCACTATTTTGGATTTAACTGCAAGTGTCTAAGTGTTTCCTTGGCTCTATGTATGTTCTGATTTCCTTTTACTGATTTACAGCTCACATTCCTCCTCCTAAGATAAGCCTGGCTGCTCTGCCACTCTACCACCATTGGGTAGCACAGACCTATATTAGAAGTTGGGGCCCTGACACAAAGGTATACGTCTTCTAGAGTCCAAAACCAATTGGACTGTAGAAAGACGTACCTTACACTTCGCATGACAGAGCGGTCATCCTCCGAAAGTCATAGGGACACTTCCCATTAGTTTAAAGCGTAAGCCTATTTGAAAATATAGTTTTCAGTAGACTTCTGCATTTCTGGGGTCTGTCCTTAGTTTTAATTTTCAGAGGTAATATTTTCTAGAGAGAGAGGTACCACTTGAGCTAGTTTATTTTTTCTGAAGGTGGTAGAGGATAGTCCTCTCTCTGGTATGGCTCTCAGTTCATAAAGGCAAGATGGAGTTGATGATGTGCTGTCTGATCAATGAGGTACTCCCATCAATGACTGTTATTCTTATACACAATGTTTTAAAGTATGTCATTTTCTTCATGGAGAGCCAATGTAGGTGTTTCAGGGCTGGGGAGATGTAACCCCACAATTTTAGCCACAACATAGGTCATTCTGCCTTTTTATGGATACATTGTGTAGGAGGTATTTGGGGAAGCCTGAGTACAGACTGCTGTATTAATCCATTTTAGGAGGACCTTTTCGAGACTTAAGTGGTTCCCTTAGGCCATCGACCCGTGCCCTGTCAAAGTATGCATGCCAGGTTTTAGGAACCTACTGTCTGGTAAATGTTTAATGGTGATGAGATGACTTTAAGCAGAATTTACCAGAATAAATATTTATTAGTGGAACACTTCAAATGCCTGCATACCAAGATGTTTTAATAATAACAAGTAGATGAAGCATTTTCTTAGGTGGATGAAGTGAAAAAACAAATTGAGAACATCCGCGATGAGGCCCAAACCATCCCTTTTGACTTCTCATTTCCCCTCTGGTGAATGTTCTACACACGTGGTCTGGTTATGATGAGAACCAAAACAATAAAAGATGATTTTACTAGGCAGGCACTGGGTCAGAAAGTGTTATTAAAGACATGAAGTGCTTCCCCACCAAAAATAATTTTAAAGGTATAGTTAAATAGCTAATACACTAATCATCATCTATGTTATTCATAATTTATATTCAGTAAAAAAACTTTGTTAAAGGGACGTTATGATTAAGTTGCGCTACTAAAAACCTATGCAATTCAGTGAAAACATGTTGATAAAGGGACATTATGGTTCCAAGTAAAACCGAAAAACCCCTGAAATTCAACAGTTATGGTATTCTAAGCAACCATAACTCGCGCCACTGCCGTGCACTGCTAAGACTAACACCCAGGACATCAAAGATGACATCACAAATGTCATTGATGACATCACTTATGACATCACATGTGCATTTACTTTTCATGAAAAGTGTGTTCAAGGGATTCTTATTGTAATGTTAAAAAAAGTGTCAAGGATCATTGGAATAAATATTATGATGTATGTAGTGCATTAAGCAATGCATTAATCCAAATAGCACTGCATTATGAAGTTTTTTCCAATATACTAAGGTGTACATGTATTATATTACAATATTAATAATCTTGCCATGTTAAATACTAAAATTATAAATACTTTCTTATTAGAGTTTTGCATACTGTTAACATTTAATAAGTATGTAATAAAACCCAATTAGTACATTATTACATTATTGTACACAAAACACAAAGACACAACAACACATACAAATATGAGCATGTCCAGGGAAAGTACAGTAATAAAAGAAAACGAATTATAAGAAAGTGTTGATAACCTTACTGATTATCTTCATACACACAAAGCATTCAAGTCTGTGTTTTCTTCTATGTATATGTTTCATATGATGTGAGTGGACCCTAAGTGAATTACTGTAAGAACATATTTGAAGTATAAGTCTACAAATATAGTAGTTTTTGAATGTTTAGTTCCTGACTGTTACTGAAGAAAACCATGTGTCCTAGACATGTCAGTAAAGGAAAAAAGAGTGAGCCAGACATGTGATGTCATCAGTGGACGCGGTCAACATCAACACTATCCAAAAACTCAGGGGGTATCTTACATTGTTGTATCATGCAATGGAAACACTGAACAAGTTCAACAAGCAGCACATAAACACATTATATGTAATAATAAATAAGAAGTGGAAACTATATATGTAAGACATGAACCGTCCATTTAAATAGCATATGCACCATAATGGAATATACCAAAACAAAATATATGTGCCTCCAAAATAATTACTTCACAGAAACTGCACAGCAAAACGCAACAGCAGACCTACACAACAGTAACAACAAAACTTACCAAAACTAGTAAGTAAACTTCATTTTTCTTATATATTTCTAAACTGTCTGTATTAGATACACTAAAGGTAATATAGGTGGGGCCTTGAGGGGGGGTGCTGTCATGATCACTGCTTCCAAGAAGCCAGGACCAGCCCAACATCCTTGGAAGCAGGCCCCTAAACCTAATCCTAGGCACCAGCCGGTCCCTACTGGGACCTTTTGGACCTTGTCCTGGCGCCGGTGGCACCAGGCTCATCAAAACCATCAGTCCCGGCACTGGGAGCGCCGGGCTTATAATTGGTGTGAAAGTGCTTGGGTGGACTTACCTGCAGCAGACCATGCTGCTTACTTACCAGCCACTTAGAAGCCCTCTGTGAACAGGAACTACTTTCTTACCTGGGTGGGGCAGCTCCACTCCCTGGATACAGCACTGGAACTCTTCTGGAAACTGGAACTCTTTTCTTACCTAGGCGGGGCCGTGGAAGAAGACGCCTCATCACTCCAAGGCTATTTAAACCACACCCGATAGATGAAACGTGCTTCGCGTTATTCTGCATCTGCAGCAGAACGCTCACTGAGTCTGTTCCAGCCTTTCTTCTTTCGATCCTGAACCTGCAAGAATTATACTTACCATTCCTGTATCCAGTCAACATCAGCACCTGCAAAAGACAAGAAACAACAGGTTAGCAAGGCAAACTTTACACGCAGAGCTTACTCACCTGATCCATCGGCAGCGGCCGTGTCTTCACGCAGCACCTTCGCCTGCACAGACAAAAGCATTGTTATACTTACCGGCACGCCGTGAATTCCGGATTTCTTCATTCTGCATCGCCGCCTGTGAAGACAAAGTATTGTTAAAACTTACTAGCATTCCGCTGACTCCGGCGCTGCAAACCAACATCTGAAAGACAAAAGAAAAAGACATTAAGCAGGTATTTACTCACGCCCATTACGCTCGTCGCAATAAAACCCCTGCGAATACTCCGGCGTCTCTTTAACACGAACTAAGCTGCAAGGAAAGAGACAGTTAGAGCGCTTGCCATACTTACGAATTTCCAGGCGCTTCACTCCATCTTCCATCTCAAGAGTCCTGCAATACATAAGGGAAAAGCATTATACAGAGTCTTCAATATTAACGTGCCACGCATTTAAAGACTATAAAGACAAAAGGTGTCCAGAAACCCACCGCTCGTGCAGATAACGACAGTAACCATCCTCTGAATTCAAGAGGCCAATGTTTCACCAGTGAAGGAACTGGCAACGGCACCCTGCACCAGACGCAGATGGAGAGCCCAGCATTCACCTATCTAAGGTGAGCACGTTGACCTGGGGGGGCTCTACAGAAAAGCTGGGGAGAGAGAGAGAGAGAGAGGGACAATCCAGACCATTAACCCCCATATTCTTTCACCTGCACAAACCTCACTCTTCGAGTTCGACACACAGTGCGAAGAGGTTCGACCCCAGAAGCAAATCGAGTCCTGCACATCACTTTTCGAGTCACAGACACCTTCCTGCCAAGACCCGCGCCTCCATGGGAATCAGGTGAGCGTTACAGAACGCGAAGCCCACCACAAAACTCCTACCCAGGCGCAATGGAAACCTCAGACACTGATCAACTAGCCCAGTTGCTCGGGGAATTAAGAGCAGAAGTACATGCAGCTCGTCAGGAAACGAACTCTCTAAGAAGAGAACTGATAATTTCCAAGGAGCGAACTGAGGACCTCGCTAGGCAGTTGCTACAAACGCAGGCAGGACAGACACCTTTGCCCGCTCCAGGGGGAAGTTATCCTTCTGCATCATCTTTAAATCCAGTGCAAATCAATCTGCCCGGTAATGTACCCTTGGCTCCGCCCGAACGCTTTTCTGGTGATCCAAAGAAATTCGCGGTGTTCATCAACCAGTGCCGCTTACACTTCTTATGTCGACCAGCTGCTTTCCCAACAGACCAAACCAAGGTGGCTTTCGTGCTTTCTTATCTCAGTGGCAGCGCCGCAGATTGGTCGATCCCTTTAGTCACCCAGGATGATCCGGTTTTACATGATTTCCAGGCCTTCCAGTCCAGCATGGAGAAACTGTTCGCAAGACATGCACAAGGGCAGGCCTTGGACAATAAACTTCTTTCATTACGACAGGGTAATCAAGACCTCTTGACTTATATAGCCTCATTCAACAGACTTATAGTGGAAACTCAATGGCCCGAGGAAAAGAGAATAACGCTTTTCTACAGAGGCCTGCGTGGAGAGCTCAAGGATGTGTTAGCTCAAGTTGTGAATCCTCCACAAGAATGCTCTGACTATATTGACTTAGTTGTCCAATTGGACCACAGACTGCAGAACAGGAAGGCAGATCGTTCCAAATTTGATACCCAAGTGTTTTCTAAACCACAGACCTCTACTAGGGGAGCTGACACGGTGGAACCCATGCAAATAGGGGGCATGAAAGGACCTTTAACCCAGAAAGAGCGGGAAAGAAGAAGGCAGCTGCAATTATGCCTCTATTGCGGAAACTCAGGACACTTTCTTCGGGACTGTCCAGTGAAACCAGCTAAGAAGGCTGTAGGAGCCGCGGATACCTGTACCACAAATTCTGAGCAGGGAAACGACCTAGCCCGACAAGAGTAGAGGTCCTCTTGCCGAGCGTTAAGATCTGTCCCGTGACCTCGCATTTCGTGGTACCCATGGTCCTCATTAGTCCTGAACGTCCGGATCGTTTGCATGCAATTGAAGCTTACATCGACAGTGGAGCAATCGGTAATTATGTGGACCGTGAAATGGTATCAAGGATGAATCTACCCCTTGTCCCTAAGGCTGTAAAAGACGTCATTACTACTGTGGATGGCACGGAGATAGCCTCCGGACCAGTAAGGCATGCCACCCAAGAAGTGACGCTAGTGAGTCAAGATGGACACCGGGAGAGAATCGTGTTTGATGTGATCAAGGCTCCTCAGTTCCAGATCATTTTGGGAATCCCTTGGTTAGAGAAGCACAATCCTCAGATCGATTGGCGAGCAAAGACGGTTCAGTTTCCAGAATGTTTTACCACTTGTTATCCTAGGCCTGATGTTTCACTGGCAGCAATCTCTTCTGAGGAGGTTCCCAAATTACCTCCCGAATACCAGGAATTCCAAGACATCTTCCGGAAGGATCAAGCTAACACCCTGCCTCCTCATAGGTCTTACGACTGTCAAATAGATTTGATACCCGGAACAACTCCTCCTTGCAGCAGGATTTATGCCCTCACCGAGCCAGAGAATCTTCACCTCAGACAATATTTGGACCAATACCTAGCTAACGGGTTTATCCGTCCTTCAAAATCTCCAGCTTCATCGGCTTTGTTCTTCGTTCCGAAAAAGGAAGAAGACCTTAGGACTTGCATAGATTATCGCGCCCTGAATCAAATCACCGTTAAAAACAGATACCCGTTACCTTTGATCCCTGAACTCCTGGACCAAGTCAAAGACGCATGTATATATACAAAATTGGATCTCAGAGGAGCCTACCATTTGGTACGGATAAAAGAGGGCGATGAATGGAAAACGGCCTTCCGCACCAAGTACGGGCTATTCGAATATCAAGTGATGCCCTTTGGACTTTGTAACGCTCCTGCCGCTTTCCAATATTTTATGAACGATGTCCTTAGAGAACTCATAGACGTGTGTGTTGTTGTCTACATTGATGACATCCTCGTCTATTCATCATCCGAAGAGGAACACCAGAGACACGTTAAAAAGGTTCTCGAGAGATTGCGACAACATAATCTTTTTGCTAAGCTTGAAAAACGCGTTTTCAACGTAACTGAAGTCGAGTTTCTGGGATTCATATTGTCACCTAACGGAGTCCATATGGATTCAAAGAAAGTTGATGCAATCATCAAGTGGCCATCACCAACCTCTGTAAAAGGAGTTCAAAGCATGTTAGGCTTCGCTAACTTTTACCGCAGATTTATTCCTGAATTTTCTCGGATAGTCCAGCCCATCACCGCTCTGTTAAAAAAGAACAAACGTTTTGAGTGGTCTTCTGAAGCAGAACAAGCTTTTCAGGACTTAAAAGCTAAATTCATTTCTGCACCTGTTCTAAAACATCCTCGCCCAGAACTCCCCTACATCATGGAAACAGATGCTTCTAGTCTTGCTATGGGGGCAGTTTTATCACAAAGAGATCCGGTCACACACCAGTTACACCCTGTAGCCTTTTGGTCCCGCAAGTTTTCAGCTCCCGAGATCAACTATTCAATTAAAGACAAGGAACTTTTAGCTATCAGATCAGCCTTTAAAGCATGGCGGCATTATCTTTTAGGAGCCAGACACACAGTCACCGTAATGACTGATCACCGCAATTTACAATATCTAAAGACGGCCAAAGCTCAGTCTTCCAGACAGCTTCGCTGGGCTCTGTTTCTGGCTGAATTTGACTTTATAATTACTTATCGACCAGGCAGTAAGAACGGAAAAGCAGATGCCCTCTCCTTGATGGTAGTAGATGAACATTTGACCAATCCAGAACCAATACCCATAATCCCAGAACAAAGGATTTTGGGTTTGGTCAGCACTCAATCTTTTGAAGACATCAAGACCACGGTTAAATCACTCCTAACTCCGGCCGATTTGCAGGACTGGCAATTAAAGGGAAAAGAATTCTCAATGGATCAAGACCTACCATATTTCCGAGGACGATTGCACTTGCCCTGTGAGAAAATACAAAAACAAGTAATCTCCTGTTATCACGACTCTCTAATGGAGGGTCACCCTGGCATTACCAAAACCATGGAAAAGATTAAAAGACATTTCTGGTGGCCATCATGGAAAAAGGATATTAGAGACTTTGTAATCTCCTGCGGTGTGTGTGCCCAGAATAAAAGTCAGAAGCAGAAACCAGCCGGCCTATTACAGCCACTAGACATCCCTCCCTGTCCATGGCATACCCTGTCCATGGATTTCATCACGGACTTACCTCCATGCTCGGGGTATACTATCATTTTAGTAGTCGTGGATCTATTCTCCTAGATGGCTCACTTCATTCCCCTGAAGGGTCTACCTTCAGCCTCAGTATTGGCCCGAGAATTCTTGGAAAACATTGTTCGCTTACACGGTTTGTTGTTCGGTTTTAGTCTCCGATAGGGGAAGTCAATTCATCTCCCACTTCTGGCGCAGTTGCTGTCGTCTAGCCCAAATTGATGTAAGACTTTCGACCAGTCACCATCCCCAAACTGACGGACAAACCGAAAGGACAAATCAGACACTAGAACAATATCTACGTTGCATGCTCCAACAAACTGAAAACCCCTGGAAGGATATTCTTTGGATCGCTGAATACGCTTACAACAATTCGACTCATTCTGGAACCGGGAAGACTCCTTTTTTCCTATTATACGGACACCATCCTAGAACCTCCAACCTGGATCCTCCCCAAGAATTTGAAGCACCTGCTGTGGATCACTTGCACTCGGAGATCACCCGTGCTTTTGAGGAAGCCACTGCCCATCTGCAAAGAGCTAAAGCTCAATTCAAAAAAGGAGCAGATCGACACCGTAAAGAGGCCCCTCACTACGCTGTAGGAGATCAGGTCTGGTTATCCACTAAGCACCTGCCTCTAAAAGGACCCCGCACCTTCATCCCGAGATACGTTGGACCCTATCTCATATCTGCCATAATCAATCCGGTGGCTGTCAAATTGGAATTACCTACGCATATGAAAATACATCCAGTATTCCATGTCTCCTTATTAAAACCAGTACAACCAGAAACCCGATTGACTGAACTCCCAGAACCGGTTTTAGTAGATGGAGAACTTGAATTCGAAGTGAAGAACATCCTAGACTCCAAAATCTCCAAATCTAAGCTATATTATCTGGTTGATTGGAAAGGATACGGCCCCCAGGAGAGGTCTTGGGAACCCTCAGAATATGTCCACGCACCTCGTCTGGTCAAGAAATTCCATCTGAATCACCCCAACAAGCCAAAACCCCCGGAGAAGACACGCTTAGGAGGGGCCTTGAGGGGGGGGTGCTGTCATGATCACTGCTTCCAAGAAGCCAGGACCAGCCCAACGTCCTTGGAAGCAGGCCCCTAAACCTAATCCTAGGCACCAGCCGGTCCCTACTGGGACCTTTTGGACCTTGTCCTGGCGCCGGTGGCACCAGGCTCATCAAAACCATCAGTCCCGGCACTGGAAGCGCCGGGCTCATAATTGGTGTGAAAGTGCTTGGGTGGACTTACCTGCAGCAGACCATGCTGCTTACTTACCAGCCACTTAGAAGCCCTCTGTGAACAGGAACTACTTTCTTACCTGGGTGGGGCAGCTCCACTCCCTGGATACAGCACTGGAACTCTTCTGGAAACTGGAACTCTTTTCTTACCTAGGCGGGGCCGTGGAAGAAGACGCCTCATCACTCCAAGGCTATTTAAACCACACCCGATAGATGAAACGTGCTTCGCGTTATTCTGCATCTGCAGCAGAACGCTCACCGAGTCTGTTCCAGCCTTTCTTCTTTCGATCCTGAACCTGCAAGAATTATACTTACCATTCCTGTATCCAGTCAACATCAGCACCTGCAAAAGACAAGAAACAACAGGTTAGCAAGGCAAACTTTACACGCAGTGCTTACTCACCTGATCCATCGGCAGCGGGCGTGTCTTCACGCTGCACCTTCGCCTGCACAGACAAAAGCATTGTTATACTTACCGGCACGCCGTGAATTCCGGATTTCTTCATTCTGCATCGCCGCCTGTGAAGACAAAGTATTGTTAAAACTTACTAGCATTCCGCTGACTCCGGGATGTTCGTAATTAACCAAAATGGAGGTGTCCTAAGGACACTATACCTGTCCGTACTGTCTGCAATCAAAATGGATCTGTTCTTAGAACACACTCGATGTCCGGGATGTTCGCAATTAACCAAAATGGAGGTGTCCTAAGGACACTATAACTTTCCGTACTGTCTGCAATCAAAATGGATCTGTTCTTAGAACACACTCGATGTCCGGGATATTCGCAATTATCCAAAATGGAGGTGTCCTAAGGACACTATACCTGTCCGTACTGTCTGCAATCAAAATGGATCTATTCTTAGAACACACTTGATGTCCGGGATGTCCGCAATTAACCAAAATAGGGGTGTCCTAAGGACACTGTATCTATTTGTACTGTGCGTAATCAAAATGGAGGTGTTCTTAGAACACACTCGATATCCGGGATGTCCGTAATTACCCAAAATGGGGGTGTCCTAAGGACACTATGCCTGTTCTTATTGTTTGTAATTAAAATGGGAGTGTCCGCTAGACACGACATCTGTTCGCAAGTCCGTAATTATTTAAATTAAAGTGTCCTAAGAACATCCTCCTGTTCGCAATGTCCGCAACCAAAATGGATATGTCCGTAGAACACTTATCCCGTCCGTCTGTCCGCAATGTTATGATGCACACTTATTTTATTCGGGGTCTAAGACACAGGTCCATAGAACACCTGCGCACATGTGCACCACACCCATGGGTCCTACAAACATTGTGCCTGTCTGTAACTGTCCGTCACACATGTGTCGCACTTTTAATTAGTTCGGGGACTAGAACACTGTCCGTAGAACACCCGCACGCATGCACACTACTAATCATGCACATTTGGTGTCTGCACATTTGGTGTCCTACGGGCAGTCGTCCCATTCGTGAACGTGTCTGCGACGTCATCATGTGACCGCACCCACGCTGAGCGTGTGTTCTTATTGCGAACACTGTCTGTGCCCCCAAACATTTTAAAAGTGCTTTTTTGGACAATCCAAGGTATTTTACAGTAAATGTTCACCATTGCACATGTCCAAGACAATGTCCCTGGCGATCTACATACTTTTGGAACTTGAGCCTTTTTTTGGTGTTCGATCTGTCCGCAGACAGTGCGGCTGCCGTGAAGCACGCACCATCACCCCTATAAAAGGCCACACCCCAGAATCGCTCCTCATTGTGCTTCTGGCCTGACAGAGCATTGCTTCTGACCTGCATTCACTGCATTGCTGGTGACTTCTGCCTGCTGTCCTCCAGATGTCAACCATGGCTGCTTTGGCTTCATCACCATCCTCATCCCCTCCACCACCACCACCTCCCCAAGGACCTGCAGAGGGGAACAGGCGTGAGGATGCAGAGGAGGCGGATGAAGAGGATGAAGAGGATGAGGTAGTGGAAGTCCCTACTACCAGCACTCGCCGTGAGTCTTGGGTGTGGCGGTTGTTTACCACCGTTGATGGAGTGCCAAAAGCTCATGCGAATAAGGTGATCTGCACTCAGTGCCGCATGGTGCTGAGCCGTGGAAAGTCTGGTTCGTATAGCTATTGTACGACATCAATGAAGCAACACCTAAAGTCATTCCACGGTGGGGCTATTTGTAAGGTTGCACCTTGCGATAAATGTAGTAGGTTGTGTTCCTCTACAGCATCCTTGGTTCCCATTCCTGTCACCACAAGAGACACTCCTGTGGGACAGCGCATCCCTCCAGCTGTCTTGCAGGCCATTCATGATGCTGTTGACCCTTACCTTTCGAGAGTCACAATATTGTGCATGTACTGCAACGCAGTACTCTGCAGGGGGGAGAACCTTCGGCGTGCTTTCGAGACTGTGGTCAAGGAGCATGAGAAGGTCTGCGACCTGCCTCAATAAGGCCCTCCCTACATCTTCCTCTCTCCACCTGCCCTTTCTTATCACCATGGTTGGTGTCCCTTCCTTGCCCTCCTTCCCCTCCTTTCCTTGTGTGTCGTGTTTAAAAAACCAAAAAAATATAAAACAACAAAAAAACAAAAAATAAAAAGGCTCTTTTCAGAGCCGCCTTTCACAATTTAAAAATAGAAGTGGCAAATAAACGGTGCAGGGCCCGTGCATTTTTTTAGAAGTCTGTGGACAGTTCACAGACATCTACAATTTTGGGGTGCTGCCCTATCAGAACCATTGCACTTTTCTCTGGGAGGAAGTGGTGGCTCTGAAAAGAACCTTTTTGTGGTGTTTTAAGTATTTCAAAAACTTCAAATGTTGCACCTACTGCAAAATGGATTGCTGTATTTCCAAAAAAAAGTCGCAAAGCATTTTGTATATTTTGCAGAAAAATCTGATTGCCGGCATAAGTAAGATGTACTCCATCTCTGCAAAAAATGTATGTGCTACGAAACATAATATTTTCATTGTGAAAAGAGGACATGCCAACATCTCTTAAAAAGGCACAAACAGCCTTATTGATATTGCGCTTTGCTTTTTCCATTTGTGGACCAAATGAAGAAGAACGCAGCCACATTTGTCTCTGCGCAATACGGGGAAAAATTACTTGGGAATTTTGAAACATGTCCATGACCTTCCCAAGTCCTTCATTCATTGAAAATTGCAAAGAAATTCCAGACACATGTCCTAAACTGTTCCCTCCACAATGAATAATAATAATGTCTGGATGACGCTGTGTTATCAAAGTAGCACAAAGAGGTACCAAATCCAGCCACTTCATTCCACACACTCCATGCCAGTGCACTTCCACATGAGGGAATCCAAGATGTGCAGCCACTCCACAGCGTTCTGCATGCACCTCCAACCAATATATCCATGAGTCTCCCAAAATCCAGATAATCTGTTTTCTGAAACACACAGCCATAGCTATCTGTTCTACTCTCAGGAAAAAGACTTTCTGACAAACTCTCTCCTTACACAACACACCCAGTAAACCTTATTGACCAATCCCTTCCTCTGCTCAGTCTCATTTGCATGCCTCTCAACCCCAAAATCCCTGTATGACAACCGTGCTGTCTGCGGACAAATCGAAAAATCTGAGCGTGGTGAATGTAAACTTAAATAGTGTGCCCAATTTCCCCTTTGAGGTTGGCTCTGAAAAGAGCCTTTTTTTATTTATTTTTTGCAGATGCTTGAGAGACACCTTTTATTTTGTATTTTTTGTTTTTTTTCTTCTTATTTTACTCCAAAAATCTTCTCCAAAGCAACCCTTATGTTCCAAAACAGCATGGCATTTCCCATAAAAGATAAAGAAATGCCATCTTCTTTAAAATAAACAACATTACCAGAGTCAATGTTCTCATTATTACAAAAGACCATACAAGCTCTAAGCATGGAAGCAAACATGCCTCGGTTGATTGCACACCTAGCAATGTTTTTCTGAGGACAAAAAGCAGAACTATTGTCCCATATTGCCCTAGGTACTAAACCAGAAAAAATAACTTTGGCTTTTGGAAGGACTTTCATTACTGCTTGAACCAAGTATTCTAAATCTGCCAATAAAGTAGGGGCACTGACATAGCCCAAATGCAAAGCACCACAGTGCAAAACTACCACATGGGGACTGTTCTCCCTGCCCATATCTTCGCAAACTTGTACAATTCCCTGCACATTGAAATCAGGCACAGTGCTCCACACCACCTCCACTCCTTTAACATCAAAATTGTTTGCCACATTCCTGCATTTAGCATACTGCTCCAAACCATGCACAACCATATCTCCAACCACCAACACCCTGACTTTCTCCACCTCTGCCATCTTCACTACACACAGCCTCTTTCAACACAAACCACAACCTCAACACCTGATTGGCTAATCCCTAGAGTCCTATTTCCTTGCCAAATATGTCCAGAAGTCCCGTATGTGGGGTGACCGAGGAGCACGTAATTCTTGGGCAGTCCTTCTACCCTTCCCACTTCACTCTCTGCGCCATTCCCTCATTGGCTACAGCTAAGCAGTCACACAACCATCCACCAATTAAATCCAAGAACTCTACATCTAACTCCATCATCATAGTTCAGCACTTCAGATGTACTGTTGATCACTCTGAGTACAAGTCTCATGTCATTGGAAAGCACCTACCACAAACACTACTGAAAAAGTCTCCAAGATTTCTACTTGCAGCTTCATGCATATCCACATGCATGAACACAAACTACAGGTATGCATATTTTCTGCACAGTTTCTGCCATTTACCCTATAAAAATAGCAAAATAAGTATATGATTATTTCTTCTAGCTCCTAACATCCAATAACACGGCCTTAAGAAGCCAAGTGAGCTTCATACGCTTACAAAATATACAGGCTGCACATAGGCAAAGGAAACTGCATGTACACACTATGTTCAGTTATCAAAAAACACTACTACTACAAAAACAAAAAGAATCAATGTCTAAATTAACAGTGCTATAAACACATACATTTATTATCTTCTTTCTTTTACAATTGCAGTGAAGACCACTCTCCTGAAAAGAAGCAGCATCTGAAGTACGAACAACAACTCAGAAGAAATCTACTCTTTCCATACAAAAAAGTAAGTACAATACTACCATAATGTTCTAACTGTTAATCAAACAAACTAGAATGTTGGTATTGCAGAACAAACAACTGTTTTAATTCTATACCATTAGATTTAGTATTAGTGCTTCCCCTCACCACTAGCTTAGTTTGTATTGTCATCTGAACCCCAGTATAGTAACACACAAATACAAGAATAGCCTTCCCGACTTGTTGTAGCTGGCCATTACACAATCACACACCTCCACATACATCCTTACCATCATACTCAAACACTCATGCACACAGCGCACATACATTGCACAACAGCAAAACCCACACTTTCTTTTTTTCTCCAACAGACCCCAAAGAATGCCTACCAAAAAGCAACTCCATAGAAAGCAACGCAAACTAGAGAAAATCAAAATAAAAGTGTCCAAAATAAGCATCCATCTCTAGCAGAATTTGTACAAAAAGTTCAAACAAAACAGCTAATACAGTCATTAAGCGAAACAAAACAAGCTTCCAGTAGAGAAACTTTGCCTCCTCTTTCAAAATGTAAAACGAAACAGAAAGTGATTAACAAGAATAAAGCTACCATTACTGCTTACAATGCACCTATAAATCTTGATGTAATTGCAAGTAACCATACCAAAAAAAGCATTAAAAAAAAATCTGCCACAGAGTCCTTCAGAACCTTATAAAAACAGCAGAGAAATCATGCACAACCCTTAAAGCCTACCATAGAAAATGTATCTTAGAAGCTCTCATAGACAGTGCAATCCTTCTCAAAAGAAAGTTATTTAATTTAGTTTTAAACAGAATGAAACCACTAACAAAACTAACTACTAAATTACAAAAAAGACTTCTCAGTAAACAGAATGTCAACAAAATTAACTTCTTAAATATCTGTGGAGGTGAATGGATTCACACCACGAGCACAGAACCATATTTTAATGAAGAAGCATACAAACAAAAGCAAACAAACAAAATTGCCATACATAGCAGTGGAAGAGGGTATGAACAACTTAATAATACCATAATGGAACAAGAAATGCTGCTCACAAAAATATCCCCAGAAAACTCAGTATCACCTCTCCATTCCACTGAACCAAAACGTCCAGTGTACAAATGGCTGTGCACGTCAATGTGTAACATTGCCAAAAAATCTTTCAAATCTTTACGCCAGTTCCTCAATCAGTATATGAAAGGCAAAGACAAATTAAAAATGAAACTACTACAAAATATGGATAGCTGTCCAGTGCACAAATACACAGGACTACAAGGACATTCATTAGCCTGCATTTCAGGACCTATTTGCAAAAGCAACTTCCATCATATCAAAATGATATCAATACATCATTCAACTATAAGAAATCTGGTCCATAAACTGTGCTATGCTAAAAGTCCTTCTTTAGCACTAGCCAATTTAAATAACAATCTTCTACATGGTACAGCCAAAGAACTACTCAAAGAAATAGAGCATATCCAGAGAAAATATTTTGGAAGTGAAGCCACTTACAAAATGCAATAGCTTTACGACAGACTAGCAACAATTGGACAGATGGCAACCTTCTACTACACACATACAAAAAAGAAATACTAAAATTTAAAAGTACATCCGCTGAAGTACCAAACCATGTGTGTGTGTGTTGCCGCAGAACTTTTTTATACAAATAGCACACAAACTGTAGACATAACGTACAAAATAGAAGATAATGAAGATTCCAAATGGTTTGAATTAGCCCTCTACCTTATAGCAGAAAACAAATACGAAATTACTGACCCCTTAATACTTTGCCGTTACTGCACTGCAAAACCTGACAACAACCAAACTCCTTCACGTGCTATCACAAATAACTTGGAATTATTCCCACTACCAAAACCCCTGCAACAACTCAATTTATATGAAAGCATCACAATTCAAACAGTGCACCCATTTCAAGCAATAATACGCCTTCAACCAAAAACAGCAAAATTACCTCCCTCGGAAAGTGAAAGGCATTCATGGCAAAGTAGTTTAATTACCATTAGATCTGAAAGAAAATGTACACACTCTGGGAGTGCAACGTCCAATAGAACAATATTTAATTGTCTTAGTAAATGGTGTACCTACAAAAGACAAAAAGGTTTGGCAAAAACTCATGGACTTACATAAAGTTAGACAAGCCTTGCAATATCTATAAGATAACAATGAATACTACAAAGAAATTAATATTGAAGAAAACCTGAGAGAAACCATTGAAATAATTCAAGAGTCACCAGAAACTGGTCGATTTCAACTTCTAGATCCTGCTACAGTATCCAATATTTTAGATCATTATACAATTCATCCACTACACTCTAAAGACACCATAGTTGATGCACTAGAAACATACCAAATGCAACAAGCCAAAGGATCACCAATCAGCATATGGGAAAAAAGTATAGAAGCACGTGCCTTTCCTCTGCTCTTTCCTACTGGAAAAGGAGGACGGTACGATGACAGACCCACACAAATAACAGCATCAGAATACCGCTCTTTACGAATGTATTCTGAAGATCCCAGATTTAGACAAAATGTGGAATACATAATCCACCTTCTCTTTGAAAGTGAACTAGCAACTCTATGCTACGGAGTTGCACACACATTAAAATCAGGTACCCATTTTCAAAATATGTCAGCTATGCAATTACTACAAAAAGTGCAAGAAAAGGATGAGGTTCTACAATCAAGCATTACAAATCTGTTAGCAAACATGCGTGGTACAAAAGAATACTGGTTCCGATGTCACGGAGATGTACGCTGTATGATAGGAAACCTTGGCCCAGCCACTGGTTTGTTACATTAAGTAGTGCAGAATATGCATGGGAATATTTACATGATCTCCTATGCATAGCAAATAAAAACAAAACAAACATAGATATACTAACACCTGGAGAACCCTGCTCTCTAGATCCTATTAATGTTTCAAGATATTTCCATCATCGCTTTATTGCTATGCTACACTTTATTTGTAATAAAACTGTTCCTTCCCTCGGAGAAGTGCAACACTTCTTTTGGAGAAAAGAATGCCAAGCCAGAGGAGCACCACATATCCACATGCTTTTATGAATTAAAGATGCTCCTAAATTTGGTCAAGACAGTGATGCCACTGTTTTACAGTTTATCGAAAAATATGTCACTTGTGAAATTCCTTCACAAACAACAAATAGTGATCTTCATGCACAATTTTTACAATTTCAAAGACACAAATGTGGGAAATATTGTCGTTGCAAATATAAACACAAAGGGAAATACTACACCAAATGCTGCTTTGGTTTCCCTAGACCAGTTACAACAACAGGTCAAGTAAACAACTTCATGTCTTCAGTTAGACATAGGGCCTCATTACAACCCTGGCGGAACGGGTTAACAGGCTCCGCAAAAGGAGGCGGACCCGTTAAACCCGTTCCGCCACATTACGAGGTCCCCTCACGGGACCCGGTAAGTACACCTGGTAAAACCAGGTGTCATTACCGGGTCCCGCGAGGGGAAGAGGGAGCAAACAATGGGCCACTCGTAATCGGCCCGTTGTTTGCTCCCTCTCCCATTCCCATTCAGCCCTATTAGGGCTGAAATGGGAATGGGGAAGGTCCGGGCCCGCGTTCCTGGAGGGAGGAATTACCGGGCCCTCCAAACTCAGAATGACCCAGTAATTCCCCATTCTGGGAACCCAGACCCGGACGCGATTTCGGTGGCAGCCATGCCGCCAATAGTGTCATGGCTACCGCCGAGGTCATAATGAGGCCCATAGTGTCAAAGGTAAATCACCTAAGAACACATATTACATAAAAAGGACAGAAGAAGCAAAATATATCAATGATTACAATGCAATTATTGCCCTCTTATGGAATGCCAACATAGATGTGCAGTACATTGCAGACAATTCCACTGCAGATGCAAGATATGTCACAGCCTACTTAACCAAAGCAGAAAAAACAGAGCTTCAAGACCTCTGGAATGACTTATCTGACAAAACACTGTCACAGAAATTGTACAGCTTGGGCATAAAAATGCTCTCTCAGAGAATGTGGCTGCTATGAAGCTGCAGACCGTTTAACCGGTACTGCTTTGTATGGAAAATCTGAAAATATAGTATGGCTAAGTCTTGGTCCCGCTAAATGTAGAAAAAGAGTTCTCAAATCATATGAGGACATAGAAACAATAGCCAAAAATGATCCCAACAACCAAGACATTTTGAAAAACAATTTACTAGACGCATACTACCCAAACAGGAGTATCACTTTGGAAACCATGTGTCTATACCAGATAGCCCAAAACTTCACATACAAAATTAATATAAAACAAGATGAAAACAAAGGTAGATACAGAGTGACAAATTGTGAAGGCAGCTTAGTGAAACTTACCAAACGAAGCTTAATTAATCATATCAAATTGTCATTAAAAACTCCTCAAAATCAAGAACTATATTACATGTCCCTGCTACAACTTTTTAAACCATGGAGAAAAGAAGAAGAGTTACTAGATATCTATGACTCCTATGAAGACGGTTTCAAAGCAAATTAAAGTACTATAACAGATGTAAACTTTACACAGTACAAAACAATGTTGCACAATGTACAGCAACACGAAGAAGAACTCCAGACCCAACTAGATGAGGACACTCCTGACAGTAGTAAACCTTCTGTAACAGGAAGCCACGAACCACGGAGACAGCCCCTAATAGCAAATGAGGCAGAATTAGCTATGACAGAAGTAAAAAATACCATATGTCAGTATGAACAAGCTACAGAAGACTTCACTGTACTGAAATCAAAACTGAACAATGAGCAGCGTTAGCATGTTCTAAGAAGTAACAAAACAACTCATTGCAGCATAGGAAATGTCAACCTTTGGCAACATTTCCAATACAGAGAATTAACAGAAAACATGCACCAGTCTGCAGACCTCACATACGCCAACATTTTAAAAAGTATTGGAAAGCAAAATAGAATAGACTTTCTGAGAGACAAGTCAGGCAAAGGCACATACTCTGAGGAGGGCAAATGTCACATCATAGAAGAATTTTTCAAGGAACATGCGACCCCGCATGCTGGGAACCCGCAGCGCACTAAAGAGGTTATAGACAAAGCGGAGCTCCCACAGTTACCCCAATCCCTAAGAGAAATCCTAGAAGCTCCAATATCGGGGGAGAAAGTAGAATTTGTTATCAAGTCTCTCTCCATTGGGAAGGCCCTGGGTCCAGACGGTTTCACAAACAAATTCTATAAAACCTTCGCAAAAGAACTCACACCACATCTAACTAAACTATTTAATACTCTATGGGAATCGGGATCAGTTACACGAACTATGGCCGAATCATATACCACCCTAATTCTAAAACCTGGAAAAGATCCGGCAGATTGTGCTTCCTATCAGCCCATATCTCTGCTTAATACTGACGCCAAGCTGTTCAGCAAAATCATAGCGCATCGCCTGGGGAAGGTATTACCTGTACTAATAGACCAAGACCAGACGGGCTTCATCCAGGGCCGATCGACCCATGACAATATTCGTAGAGCAATTGACCTAATAGCTCTGGCCCCCTCCATATCAGGCCCTCTTTCCCTGTTATCATTAGACGCCCATCGGGCCTTTGACAGCATGTCATGGGACTACCTACACTAAGTCCTGAAGGGCTTTGGTTTTGGCTCGCACTTCTCCAAGCTGATCCTGGCCAACTTCCAGATCCCCTCCACCCAAATTCGAGTCAATGCCCATTGGACTCCACAGATACCTCTTGGCAGAGGGACCAGGCAGGGGTGTCCCCTATCACCCCTGCTCTTTTCTCTAGCAATGGAACTGCTAGCCCAACATATCCGCTTACATTCCGAAACCCAGGGCTTCGAAGTAAAAGATCAGAATCATAAAGTCGCTTTATATGCAGATGATGTGCTCTGCTTTCTGAGAGAGGCTCAGGCCTCGGTCCCTCCGCTCATGGCCCTGCTTGACGGATTTGCGCAGATCTCGGGTTTCTCAACAAACGTGGCCAAATCAAAGGGGTTGAATTTATCCGAAACACCTGATGTACTAAATGCCTTACAGAATAAATATTCCCTCAGGTGGGTAACTTCCAAAATAACATATCTGGGGATGCACTTGATTTCAGACTACTCTGAGCTGGTGAAGGCCAATATTCCCCCGCTACTAAAAGGAGCTAAGCAGTCTCTACTAAAATGGGCTCCCCAGGAGATTTCATGGCTGCGGCGAATGACAGCCATTAAAATGACCCTGCTACCCCGACTCCTTTATGCGTTCCAGGCGCTCCCAGTCCATATTCCAGAGCGAGATCTACAAGATTTGCAGCAAGAGATATGCCGATTTATCTGGCAGCGCAAAACACCCAGAATTCAGCGCAAGATCCTTATCAGAAGTAGGCAGTTGGAGGCTTAGGGCTCCCCTCTATTGTAAGATACTATCGAGCATCTCAAATCGCCCCTATCCTGGGTTGGTCTATCCAGGAGGACCCCCCCAAATGGCAGGACATAGAATGGTTATTCGCCGGAGCCCCCCTCTCCCATCTCCCTTTTTTGCTGTGGGAAACAAGGGCCTCTCAACCTCCACTTCTCCCAACTACAAGCTCCTCGCTCAGATGCTGGGATAGGCAGATCACCTTAAGGGGGTTGACCCCGGGTCTGGGCCCCATGACCCCGATTACTCAGAACCCTGTCTTTACTCCGGGGCTCCATCCTAGATCTTTCCATAACTGGTCAGGATCAAAGACCTTGAGGCTGCAGGAGATATATGCCGACAGTACCCCCTTGACCTTTATTCAATGTAAGGAGAAATTTAATCTTTCAGAAACAGAAAGATTTAAATACATACAACTTAGGCACTGGGTCATCAGCCCATCCATTAAAAAAGCTGCTATCAGGCCTCCTATAGGCTTAGAGCAAACTGCTGCGGAAGGACTATGGACCCACAAAGTAGCAACATGCTATCGACACATAGAAATAGCCCCAGAGGAGGAAGAATTGCCTTACATGGAAGAGTGGCAGAGGGGGCTGGGGAGGGAGATTGCTCCTGAATCATGGGAAAGAATCTGGGCCAGAGCACACAAGTCTTCTAGATGCACAACGGTGAGGGAATGTGTAAATAAAATATGTTATAGATGGTATTTCACGCCGCAGAGGTTGCACGCTATCAATGTAGATTACCCTGATACTTGCTGGCATGGGTGTGGGGCTAAAGGAGACTTGGGACACATGTGGTGGCACTGCCCGATTATTCAGTCCTTCTGGTTGGAGATTCGGACATCTGTGGATCTCTCCTTCCCATGGACCCGTTAGTGATGGTGTTGGGCGATTCCCCTGAGGATGGATCATATCCACAATCTGGTCCCAGATCGCAGCTAATCACTCAACTACTGATGGCGGCCCGCCTTACGCGCGCGCGATTCTGGAAAGAACCTGAGGGCCCCCACATTGCACATTGGTGGGTCAAGGTCTGGGAACTCCTGGGAATGGAGAAACTAACAGCCGCAATAGTGAACCGAGCAGACAAATTTCCGACAAATTTGGGGCCCATTTCTAGACTATGTGGAAGAAAAGGAACACATGTTCTTCCAACCAAGACTGGTCAAATGTCTCCTTCACCCCTGAAGAGTTTGGAGTGAAGAAAGGACCCTGTCGAACTGGAACCAGAACGGGAGGAGGATAGATACTGGGCACCAAGGGTAATGCCCGGACCATAGAGGACGCTGGTGAAAGTTTCTCTCTTTCTCCTTTTCTTTCTTAAGCATACAACTGCAATAATACATCCCCAAGAGTAATTGCGATATCACTAATGAAACTATAGTTGTTAAAATGAAATGTCAATCCATTGTTAAATCAATTGGTCACAGCGACAATTGCTGAGGTTTATTAAGCTGGCGAAATTTGATGAAACTGTTGAACTGCAATCAAACAACGTTGCCACTGTTTATATTGTTAAGATCTCAATGTGCACTGATGTTTCAATAAAAAGATTTTGACCAAAAAAAAGTTTTAGAGTTGGTGTACTATCTAAAGAAGCACAAGCAATATTAAAAACCCAGCATATCCATGCACTCTATGGCCATAACTCATGTGCTACTGATGTCATGGAACAATTAGCACACAAAAATGTCAATTGTATGTCCTGAATGCCAACTCTTGCAAGCTGTAAAAAATTCAATGAAACAATGTTGAAAAAAGAAATGCAACCACTAATTGAAATTTGCTCCACAGACAAACTGGGCGTACATGGTATGACACTACCCATGTGTCAACAAGCCACCACAAGACTATATACCTTAGAAAACTATCTCCAACACAGCTGGTTTGGATAAAATATTAAAATTATCTTTAAACTGTAGAGTAATAATTAAATGTAACCTTGATGTGGAGCAAGGACTAGTTAATGGAGCACTTGGTACAGTTGTTGGCTTACAAACATACCTACATGTCAACAACATTCAGTTTGTCAATATTCTCTTTGACAAACTATCAGAAGTTAAAAAGATTGGCTGCTCAACAGCCCACTTCCTTCTTTTCAAAGACATGTATGTACGCAGAGAACAATTTTCTCTAACTCTAGCATACGCAGTCACCATTCACAAATCACAAGGTTTTACCCTAGATAAAGCATTGATAGATATTGAGAGCACAGTCTTTAAAGAAGGCATGAGCTATACAGCACTATCACGATTACATACACTTGACAGACTATTTCTAATCAACTTTGATGCAAGTAAAGTAAACCCTGATATTCCTTGCATTCTAGAATACAATAGACTACGTTCACTGTACACCCCATCTAAAAACTATCCTGTTCCACAAAAAGCAAAATGTACAAGAAAACTACTTCAAACAGAAACGATACAGAATCTCACTGCAATTCCTCCAAAGAAAGTAAAAGAAGCTAATACTTCATCAAGTACCACAACCAAAGAAGAATCTACTGCTCAAAGTAACTGAAGTATTTCTTCAAAAAAGCAACACACACTCCGAACAAATGACTTGGACACAGAACTGTCAGGTCCATTCAAATTTTCAAATACAACTGGTGTAAATTGCTACGCAAATGTAGCAATAAATATTCTATTCCAATTGCCACCAATTATTGACAACATTTACTTACACAATACAGACCAATTGTGTTTGCAAAAGATAGTTCTTCATAGAAATGCAACCAACAATCCTAACAACACCTACAGTGTTCATGGAATAAGACAAGAATTGGACTACTGTGCTGGAATGGTCACATTCATATTAAACTCACAAGAGGATGCACAAGAATTTCTAATCTACTTACTACAAGTACTGGAAAACAAAAACATACCTATAAATGAAATCTTCCAGATTTCATACATGTGGAAACATACATGCACTCTCTGCAGCCATGTGGCACAGGAACAAATTCCTAATGAACACTTCGTGTATGTATCCATACCTATCTGTGAATCCATTCCATTTCAGCAACTTGTACAAAATGCAAACCATGTCAGATTATGTACTACCTGCAATTGAGGTATCACTTGGTAAGAAAATCTTCACAAGAATAGGTATAATCTACCACGCAGGAACCACAACCAATGAGGGTTACTACACTGCATATGTAAAAAAGAAATGCGGGTGGTTAGCAAGAAATAACAAATAAACACTGAAAACAAAGAAAGAAATATATTGTACCATAACAAAAACATTTTTTAATCCAGCATGATTTTTTTTCCCCACACACCCAATGATTTCATAAACAAACACAGAAACTGAGCAAATTACACAGTACACTGGTTTGAAATATAGTACTTCTAAAGTACTAAATATGAGGGTCAAAATAATGCAGAAATGTCTATTATGCAATGCAATAACTCATTATGAACTACCTACACTAACATATGATCTTTTCTTTTATCACAGAGATTGAAAAAGAATATCTGCTCCAGTTACCCATGTCATGAAATGAAAAAAATATATCCAATCACAAAAAGTCAAACAGTAAGTATATAATAATTCAACTCACAAATACTGCTGCATAACACAACCATTCAGGCAAACATCTAACCATACACCACAATTCAAAATGTTTACTTCCATGGGTATGTTATACTGCAGTGTTTGTTACCAAACTCTACAATCCTAATTGCATGACTTAGCCAAAACCTCACATACAAACTCTACAAATCAAACAGTACACACACTTTTGAGCTGTGGATATTTGAGGGATGTTTGATTCGATGGGTGTGTTATGCCATGCACCCTAGACTCTAGGCCCTGGCCACAACCACCGCAGCATAACACACCCATAGAATCAAACATTTTGACTGTGGTATGTGGACTACTTTTAGGGGATATTAATTACAATCAATGCTCTACTAACAACCCAAAACCAACATCATACTAAAGTAAAATAGCTAGTAGTGCATTAATTATGTCAGCGGACAGCTGCAAACACATCTGGGGCACCTGTCACCTAAAAATACAGCATTTGATCCACCTCTTACTCCCACACCCTCCCCAAGCACTCCTACACACCAACACATGTCCGCGGATCCAAGATGGTGGCCGCATCAAAACAATGTGATGCACCTCATGCTTCACCCCAGCCAATCAGCGAACACGTTACATGTCCGCTGACATGACAGAAGCCGATTAGCCAATCAGTGTCCTGTCTGCAGAGCAAACAAGGAAATGTGTCCGCAGAGCGGACATACATTACACTAATCTTTTAGAGCTACTGGACGATTTCCACCAAATTTAAAAAAGCACGCTTTTGGACCAAGCCGCTGCTCCTGCCGCAAATTTGGTGAAAATCCGTCCAGCGGTTTGAGCTGTAGGCGTGAGCAAAGTTTTTTCCCCATTCACTCTATGGGGAAAAAAAAGACATTTTGGGACCCCCCTATAACTTTGCCCTCCTGGACCAAACCTCACTAAACTTTGCAAAGTTCAGAGTGGGCCATATACTTTTTTTGCAAAGTTTGGTGAAGATTCGTCCAGGGAGAGCGAAGTTATAAGCCACCCAAAAAGTGCTCTTCCTATGGGATTAGCAATTTCCCAGCAAGGAGCACATAAATCAGGATAGTCCTCAAATAAGTCAATAGAGACCTCATCTGGGCCTGGACCTTTATTGCCTGCAGAAATCGTGTTAATTTCATCCATGGTCCTCTTCATTTCGAATCTTCCTCAAACACTAGCTTGAGTCTCTCTGTTCTATGTCTTCATTACACAGTTCTGCATAATTCTCCATCCATCGCTTATATGAACCCAATGAAGTTAGTTTGACGTATTGGAGCGTGCTTGCCTCTTCTTGCTCTACCAGGAAGCTTGAATTGAGACAGTCTTGCTTTGAAAATCCTAGGCTAAATTATTTGCAAGCTTCTGCAAAGTAACGAGGCTGAGGTTTGTTTGGATTGGCAAACTCAGTTCCCTGTAGACTTTCTTAGGCAGATGTCTGCAGGTAATCTGACATTTCGAAAGAATACCTTTTTTGCATTTGATTATTCGATGGCGGCCCCTTTAGTTAATTGTAAAGGCTTGTTTTGCAGGAAACTTAAACATGTGCCAGATATGTTCCAGGTTTCTAAATTCAAGGATGTTTAATTCACACTCAAACACTAATTTTCCTGTTTTATTGGAGGTTTTGGTTGCATAGAGACACGGGGCATTAGTACACCCTTTTATTATATTTTCCTTATTTAAGCTGCTCAAAAGGATGTCAGTGTTGAAGGCAGGACTGCCGAATTAAGACTTATGGTTCACGGTTTGATTGTAGTTCTGATAAACCTTTGCCACAGTTCTCAATGGCATTATTGGGTTATCTTGTGAACCATTATTAGCATTCATGAAATTGTCTTGCGGCGTTCAGCTGTTCAATTGAAAGTGATTATTAGACCAAGGTACTGGTATGCGAGTGGTCATGGATAAATGTAGATTCAGAGAGTAGATTGCATGCGGCAGGTGACTCTTTATGTGTGTGTTTGAATACCCCTGTGTCAATTTCAAAGTTTTATACTCTGGTGTTTCAGCTTTGTGTTGGTGTGTTATAGACTGAATCTAGCCACAGGATAAAATCCCACAAGATCAGGATTATGTCAGTAATGTTTAGCAAGATTGTTGTAAAGTTTGTCCATCCTTTCCTGTCGGAAACACGGAGCATAGCCCTGTGAATGTTACAGCACTGTAAATGTAACTGTAGTATTGGAGGTTTTGGTTGCATATCACTGGGGATTATGTAACGGACACCAAAGCGCTTAATGCAGTCTACACTGCCATCCAAGCGTGGATGGCCCACCACGGGCTTTGCCTAAACGATGAGAAAACTGAGCTACTCATCCTAGGTTCTCAGCCCAAACTCGCAAAATTCGACAGTAAATATGAGGCCTTTAACATTGATGGTAACACTATCAAGGTTACTAATGTCACTAAAACCCTCGGTATTTACCTAGATTCCACCCTTTCACTCAACAGACAAACCAACTCAGTAGTCTCAGCATCCGCGTATACGTGTAAACTGATCACAGCTTGCCGTCCCTTCTTAACAACGGACAACTGCCTTATTCTCGGCAGAACCCTCATCTTATCAAAAATTGACTACTGCAACGCCCTTTACCTCGGTACGAGCCAAAGAAACATTGATAAACTACAGGTAACCCAGAATAACGCCATCAGGGCTGCCCTAAACATACCCAGGCGCGCCAACATCTCTTCCACCAGACGCAACATACATTGGCTCCCCATTGCACAGCACATCGCCCTCAAAACACTTGTTCTTAGTCACAAAGCACAGAATAACGCTGCACCGGCATACCTATCAGCGCGCTTTAGCCAACACACAGCCTCCAGACCTTTAAGATCTGCACAAGCGCACACACTTATCATCCCCAGTTTCAAGCTTCAAACTGCCAGAGGCTCGAGCTTCCCAGTCCTTGCGGCGAAGCTCTGGAATTCCTTACCCAATGAACTCAGGAATGTCCCTTCCCTCCAATCCTTCAAAAGTAAAACAAAACACTGGCTCCATGAGCAAGACGCTATGGCGGCCAGTCCTATGTAACACTGGCGGCATGCTGCACCTCCCGGCTACCTTGTATATAATGCATCTGTATATTACCCCTGTAAATGTTGTACATAATTTATATATGTTTATGTATATATAAGTGTAACATCTAACTACCTGCTGTAACACTTTCTTGTAACCACCTTTCTAAACATGCTCCCTGATGCCCGTGGGCAGGCTGCGCAATACAAATAAATAAATACAAATACAAATACATTCAATGAGACTTTTAAAGATAAAATGTTCGAAAGATTACAATTGGCTGGCAGTTAAGCTGGTTGGAGGAAACTTTGGGGAAAAATAGGGTCACCTACATACCCCCTCATGTGTCAATCCTGTTATTTGTCTGCATTCCAGAGCAAGGCTAGAGAGGAATGTCCCAGGGTAAGGTAAAGTTATTAGTAAACCGTGTTTTGGATAGGCCGAAATGTTGGTTATAACATTTTTCAACAGCATGTTTTTTTTTTAGTAGTTGATCTGACATGTATCAACTGTTATTTTTGGTTTTATCTTAGGTCCAGATATCACTGTGGCATATTAAAATTGTCTTTCTTCTGCCATAAAATGTGTAGGAAGTACATCTCTGTATCAACCTGTAAGAAGTTGTGAAGGCTTCTGTGCCCTACAGATCACTGGTGGAAAATTGGTTTATTGGCAGGAGATAAACTGAGAGATGATAATATTATGGCTTTGGGTTCATTGGAGGATGAGAACATGGTCCCCTTGCTTTGCATTCATTCCCATAACTTTTATAGTTACAGTGGCAGACACACCTAAATGGCTGGTGGCAGTGCATACCTTTTTACCATTTAAGAGTTAAGTCACTCACAGGCTGTTTTCACAGCTGCAGTACTGCACCCATGGGTGACCATTTTCCCAAAATGTCCCCAGTCTGCTTTTATCCCCATTTTCAGTTTGTTTATCCTTTGCTGGCCCCCTTCCTCTGCCATCCCAGGTGGGGGTGGGTCCTCCTTGAGTTTTGCCTTTGGCGTGATCCAATTGTGAAGCCAGCCTAGGCTCTAGTGTGTCTGCTGAGGCCTGTGTCTTAGGGTACACCTGTCTGGAACCAGTTTGAACTGGGTGGCTAAACAGCCACCCCCAGGTGATTGACAGGGTTCCTGCATAAAAGGCGAGGCTTTTCGGACAGAAGGCTAAGTGGACAACTGGAACTGAAGCTTTGAAGAACAAGACGGCCAGAGACACCTGCAGAACCTCCAGTAACTGCAGAAGCACAGCTGAAGTACCGCTGTTGTCCTCACCCCATTTTTCAATTGACAGGGAAGCTCTGCCAAGAATGACTTCCTCCTCTGAGCTAGTGATCATAACCAGCCTCACCTCACGGCACTCTTTAATTTGAGCCATTCCCCAACATCCTGCGACCCTCCTGGGCTGCAGAATCCCCCTACCTAGGGTACCTCGACCACCTTAAAGAGCATTGCCTTACCATTGATGAATATCACTGGAACTTCGGTGGCATCCATGTGGATCTCCAAGAGCATGAATCCTCTCCTCAAAGCCCCTTCACCAGAGTGCAGGACCAACAAACCAAGAAGATTCCAACTGGCAGTGATCGTTAGCTACTGGTGCTGAGAAAAAGGCACCAAAACCACAAACCGATGTCGGAGTATGAAGATGTCTGTGCTGACAAGCCCCACTCTTAACTACTGCTGCAGGAGCCCATCCAGAGTCCCCCCTTTTGTCACCACGACCAAGGACTAGGAGACCCGGTATGTAGTCGTGGATCCAGAAGGTGTCCTGATACATCAGCTTCTTCACTCTCAATGTACTATGGGGCTTAATAAAAACGTACCTCAAGCTGTTTGTGTCACTCCTGTGCTTTTGGAGTGCTGTTTCTACTGTTTGGGTGTTCACCCATTTGCAGTTGCCCAGGCCTAACCGCCTGTGCCCCTCAAGGAAGGCTTCTCCTAAGCTACTGAACTTATTACATCTAACTGGTTACTTACTCCTACTAAGATTTACATCAGAACTGTTGCATTCCTGTTGCCTTGGGCATTGCTGGTTTCCTAACAGTAAATCCTCTGAACCCGTTTGCTTGGACCTTGCTTGTTTCACTCCAAACTGAACTGACTACCTCCTTTCTTGTTAGGGAAAAGACTGCCTAAACCTTATAAGAGTTGCTACAAGTATTACTTACCTGTGATTGTTGCTCTTTACATTCTTGAACTTCCCTAAACTTGAATAATGCAGAGTTGATTTGAAATAAGAACTTTTACTGACCTTAACTAAAGTCATTCCATGTTTGGATAAGAAAAGTATACAATAATTTACTCACTTGCTTTACTCCCATAATATTCTAAATGAAAATGTGATGTTGCCAGTTGATAGAATATTTCTTTGAGTTTATAACTGCCTTGTGTATAAAAAATAAATCACTATTTTGGATTTAACTGCAAGTGTCTAAGTGTTTCCTTGGATCTATATATGTTCTGATTTCCTTGTACTGATTTACAGCTCACATTCCTCCTCCTAAAATGAGCCTGGCTGCTCTGCCACTCTACCACCCATGGGTAGTACAGAACTATATTAGAAGTTGGGGCCCTGACACCAAGGCCTAAGTCTTGTAGAGTCCAAAACCAAATTAACTGTAGAGAAACGAACTTTACACTCTCATGACAGAGCGGTTATCCCCCAAAAGTCATAGGGACACTTGCCATTAGTTTACAGGGTAAGCCTATTTGAAAAGATAGTTTTCGGTCGTGTTCTGCATTTCTGGGGTCTGTCCTCAGTTTTTATTTTCAGAGGTGATATTTTCTAGAGAGAGAGTTACCACCTGAGCTAGTTTATTTTTTATGAAGGTGGTAGAGGATAGTCCTCTCTCTGGTATGGCTCTCAGTTCATAAAGGCAAGATGGAGTTGATGGTGTGCTGTCTGATCAATGAGGTACTCCCATCAATGACTTCCCTAGGCTTATACACAATGTTTTAAAGTCTGTCCTTTTCTTCATGGAGAGCCAGTGTAAGGTCTTCAGGGCTGGGGAGATGTAACCCCAAAATTTTAGCCACAACATAGGTAATTCTGCCTTTTTATGGATGAATTGAGTAGGCGGTATTTGGGGAAGCCTGAGTACAGACTGATGTATTAATCCAGTTTAGGAGGACCTTTTCGAGACTTAACTGGTTCCCTTAGGCCATCGACCCGTGCCCTGTCAAAGTATGCATGTCAGGTTTTAGGAACCTACTGTCTGGTAAATGTTTAATGGTGAGGAGATGACTTTAAGCAGAATTTACCAGAATAAATATTTATTAATGGAAGGCATCAGTGATGTATAGTTTGATCCTTGCAAGTAACACTTCAAATGCCTCCATACCAAGAGCAGCTTCTTAGGTGGATGAAGTGAAAAAACAAATTGAGAACATCCGCGATGAGGCCCAAACCATCCCTTTTGACTTCTCATTTCCCCTCTGGTGAATGTTCTACACACGTGGTCTGGTTATGATGAGAACCAAAACAATAAAAGATGATCTTACAAGGCAGGCACTGGGTCAGAAAGTGTTATTAAAGACATGAAGTGCTTCCCTACCAAAAATAATTTTAAAGATATAGTTAAATAGCTAATACACTAACCATCATCTATGTTATTCATAATTAATATTAACAATTGGCAAATAATTCAGTTTATGACTGCAAAAAGTCCTGCTCTCCTGAGGCAGTTAAAAACATTGGCGCACTACATGAAAGATTTAACCACCATCACTTATTTATTTATTTATTTGCATTTGTTGAGCGCACAGCAGACCGAAGGCATCGTGGCGCTTGTTACAGTGTTGCTTATACTTAGTTACATACAATTCAGGTCCGTCTGTGTTACATTGGACGAGATTATTCTTTTTTTTTTTTACATACATACATACATAGAGAGGCAGGTAACAGGGAGCGCATGGTTAGTTGAAGAGGGCAGTTTTGAGTTTTTTGCGGAAGGAGAAGAGAGATGTTTCAGCTCTGAGGTCAGTGGGGAGGGAATTCCACAGCTTAGGTGCGAGGAAGGGGAAGCCTATACCTCCTGCCTTAGTCCTGTTGATGCGAGGTATCGTTAGTTGGTTGGTATATTGTCGTCTGATCCGTCTGGTGGATTGAGATCTACATAAGGTGTCAGATAGGTATGATGGTGCTGAGAGGTTGATACATTTATGAGTGGTTGTGAGAATTTTGAAGGAGATGCGGTCCTTGACTGGGAGACAGTGAGCTGTCTTCCTGGCTTGTGTGATGTGGTCTCTTTTCGGTATGCTGAGGGCTGCTCTGAGAGCGTTGTTTTGAGTTGTTTGGAGCCTAGATAGGTTTTTTTTGGAGGTGCCGGCTAAGAGCGCATTACAGTAATCTAATTTGGCTCCTATGGTTGCTCTAGCGATAGAGAGGCAGTTGTCCTTAGTTAGGAATGGTTTTATTGCATTGATGAGTTTAGTAAACAGTGCGGAGGCTGAGACTATGGCGCTGACTTGTTTGTCCATAGATAGGGTAGCATCTATGTGAACCCCCAGTGTTTTGACTGAAGATAATACTGGGATGACGTAGTTATCTATGTTGAAATTGAGGTACAGTGGGTTGAGGTTGGAGAGTATGGATTTCTGACCTAGAATGAGGATTTCGGTCTTGTCCCTGTTCAGGCAGAGACCGTTAGTAGCCATCCACCCTTGTATGGTGGAGTAGATTTGCTGTAGGGTAGTGGCGTCTTGAAACCTGAGCTGTTTAACCATCATCACTTACAGTAAAGTATGCACGTGTCACAAAGCTGAATATGGTTTAGTTTTAAATTTTGGATCACTTTATTAATAAGAGACCCTGCTTGCCCTGAGTTAGCAAGTTTAATCAAAATCTTGCAACGTTTGAATTCAATTATGTTACAAAAGCTAGAGGTGTTCACATAATATACACAGGGGATCATTATCATTTGACACCTAAATTGCACCGAGGACCACTTCCATTTGCATGGCATGGAAGTAAATGGTCCCCTCAATGGCATTTTTTTTTAAAATTTGTTTTTATTTGATTTTATGTTACACAGGTTACAGCATTTCCATCAGAAGTTAACAAACATCAAAACAAAGAAAAACAAAACGAAAAGATGGTGTTGTCACCAAGCAAAGATAACACAATCCGGATCTACATTTCAACAATGCTTTCGTGAACTGTCCGTTCGCATGTAACTTTCATTTAAAATATTAATCGTTGTCAACAATAATCCCCGTTTTCCCTTCCCTCCTCTCCCTCCCCCCACCCTACAGGATTTCATCGACTGCCACCGAGGAATGTGCTTTCTATTACATGAGTTGCATATTAGATGTGGTGAGTTTTGGGGACCGCTTTGTGTGAGGAGTTAGCATGGATTTTCGTTGTCCTGGATCGTACATTCCATTAACAGGTGTTTTCTCACAGTGTGAGGCTATGGGGCTGATGGACCCGTGGGCGTTAATGTGTCATTTCCGGCATGTATTTGTCAAGGAACTCCATCCATAGGATATCACACTGTGCGGATTTCCCATGTATGCATGACGTGATCTTTTCCATGGTGCACATGTTAGAGGCAACATTGACCCATTCTCTTTCGGTTGGGACTGTGGGACATTTCCATTTCGTGGCCAAGAGAGCCCTAGCGGCTAGTAACAGCGGTGCAGCTATATCTGTGACCCTCCTCCATTCATCTTCAATATTCTCAAAGCCAAATAGTACTAGAAGGGGGTCCGCTATCCTCTGGATCCCATCTAGGTCCTTAATCCATCCCAGGACTTCGTTCCAATACACTTGGATTCGGGGGCAGGTCCACCACATGTGCCAATAGTCCACCGTGGATCCGCGAGCCCTCCAACATAGTGGGCTAAATGATTGGTACATTTTGGAGAGCCTGTGCGGGTCATATTGCCATCTATTAAGTAGTTTAATCGCATGCAGTTTAAATTGACAAGAGATCGAAGCTTTGGGTGCAGCCCGACATATTTTCTCCCACATCTCTGGATCAATATTGTACCCAATGTCCCTCTCCCATTTCAGTCTAAGAGGTTCTGTTGATCCTTCCCCTGCCTCTATGAGCGTTCTATATAGGGTCGAGATCAGACCCTTCGTTTCAGTTCTAGAATCCAATATTGTCTCGAATGGGGTGAGGTCCCTTTCAAACTTATCCTTCCATTCGGGCTTTGTCAGGACACCCTTAATTTGCAGGAAGTGGAATACAGATATTGTGCCAATTCCGAGCGCCTCCTCCAGTTCGGGGAGTGTGATAATTGAGTCCTTTTTTAGAAGTTGCCCCACCCTCTCTCGGCCTGCCTCATACCAGGATTGAAATCTCTCTACGTTAGGAATCTGGTCATTGATGCCAGGGGACCACAGGTGACTTAGTGGCGATGGCCACGTTGTGATGTTTTTCATGTCACTGCCTTCCCGCCATATTTCCCATATGGTTTCAAACATCGGATGTGCTTTAGATTTCTTTAGCACTCTCCTTCTGGGGGACCATAGCCACTCCGAGACTGTCGCCGGGGACAGATAGTGATTGTCCATAGCAATCCATTGGGGTGTTTTCTGATCACGGAGATGGGGAATGAGGACTCGTAACTGGGTCGCTACATAATATTTCTGAATATCCAGGAGGCCCAACCCACCTTTGTCTTTAGGCAGCGTCAAGTTAGTATACGCAATTCTTGGTTTTTTTCCCTGCCAGAGGAACTTTATGATCGCTTTCTTGACTTCAGTAAAGAATTGGCGTGGCATTTGGATGGGGAGCATTTGAAAGGGATATAAAATCTCGGGAGACATGTCATTTTAAATGCATTTAGGCGTCCCAGCCAGGATATGGTTAATTTATCCCACCTGGCGAGGTCGGCATGACATTTTTGGAGAAGTGGCGGGAAATTGGCCTCATATAGATCTCGGAGCGATCTCGTGACATGTATCTGTAAGTATTTTAATTTCTCATGCTCTATCGTAAGGCCCAGGGGAGAATATCTTTCATTGTTCAGTTCCATTGATCCCAGTAGGGGGAAGAGTATCGACTTGGACCTGTTGATTTTAAAACCTGATATTTGGCCGTATGCGTCTATCAGGCTTAGTGCCCTGGGGATGGATGTGTTGGGGTTTATCATATGGAGAAGTAGGTCATCAGCGTAAAGCGCCACCTTATATTCCACCTGCCCCAATCTCATTGCCTCAATTTGAGTGTCTTTCCTAATTTTCTGGGCCAGGGGCTCTACAGAAAGGCAAAGAGTATGGCCGAGAGGGGACATCCCTGTCGGGTACCACGTTTTAACTCCAACCATCTCGAGTACTCCCCATTGACTGACACTGCGGCTTTAGGTGCTGTGTACACCGCTTTTATCCCTTTTCTAAATCTTGGTCCTATATCCACGGCACAGAGGACTGCAGAAAGGAATTCCCATTCAACCCTATCAAATGCATTCTCAGCGTCAATGGAAAGCAAGGTGGGTTCATCATTCATAGTTTGGGAGACTGCGACCAAATGAAGAGTCTTCTGCATGGTGGCTGCACCTTGTCGTCCAATTATAAATCCGACCTGGTCGGGGTGAATAAGATGGGGCATGTGAGTCTCCAGCCTGGCAGCCAATACCCTCGTTTAACTTTTGGCATCGAGATTCAGCACGGATATAGGGCGATATGACCTGCAACATTTGGGGTCCCTAACCTCCTTGGGGATGACCGATATAAGTGCTTGGACGAAGGAGTCGGGAGCGGTTCCTGAATCTAGGACCTCATTGAATAATTCAGTCAGAAATGGGGCCAGGAGGGCACTGAAGGTCTTATAGAAGCCAGCTGTATATCCATCCTCCCCCGGGGATTTGCCCACTGTTAGCCTTTTGATCGCCTTGTGTACTTCCTTTTCTAATGGAGGACTCAAGGTGGGCCGAGTCTTCCTCAGCTAGTTTGGGAAGATCGAGGTCAGCGAGATAGTTATCTATCTCTTGCGAGTTTGGGTCTGTTTCAGAAGAGTATAAGGATTCATAAAAGTTTGCGAAGAGTTCAGGGATGGATGGTTTGTCTTGCCCTTGGACAGGAGTGTTATTTGTTATGTCTTTTACCCTTTGTTCTTCCCGTTGCATCCTGAGTCTAGCAGCCAGCAGTGAATCTGCTTTATCCCCCTTTTCATAGAACTTTTGTTTTAGTAAATGCAATTTGCGTGTTATCTGACCCTGTTCCAGGTGACAAAGTTCCTCCCGTTTCTTTTTAGCTTCTTGGATCTTATCGAGGTCTGTGGCGTCCCCTTCCCTGGCTTACCTGTCCAATCGACATATTTCGTTCCGAAGCTTATTCTCAATGAGGGTCCTCTCCCTTTTCTTCCGCGCCCCCTCCCGTATAAGGATCCCCCTCCAGGTTGCTTTGGCCGCTTCCCACACTCCCCATTTGGAGATCTCCCCTGTGTCATTAGTTTTGAAATATTCTTTAATCTCTGTCACAAACTCTTCTCTAAAGACATTAAAATGTGTATCCTCTTGCGTCAGGGTGCATTTCCCTCCATGCATCAACCAGCGTGTATACCTGCATCATGCTTACATATTCATTATGGTCCCCTCTCATTTCGTTGTTGACAGTTGGATTACCCGCCTTACGATCTAAGCTGGGGTCAGCCCATAGATTGAAGTCCCCACCTAGTAAAACATGTCCCGTAGCTTCCATCATTATTTTGGGGATGGTTCTGGAGAGGAATATGAGTTGCCCTACATTGGGGGAATAGATCGTGGCTATCGTTACCTCCACACTCCCGATGGTTCCCACCACCAATAAGGCTCGCTCTTCCGCATCTGACCAGGATTTTGTGACTTGAAATTCAATTCCCTTTCTTATAAGGATTCCCACCCACCCTTTGCGCAATGGGCCAGAGCCCCAAAACTCCTAGCCGAGACGTTTTCCTAGGATAGGCCTTTCCTCTCCCTTCATACTTAGTTTCCTGCAGGAATAGGATGTCAGTTTTGGCTCTCCGGAATTCCCTTAATACTAGCGACCTCTTGGTAGGTGAGTTAAGCCCCTTAACATTAAGTGTCCCCACTCGCAAGGGGTCCCGTGTGCTGACTTCAGGGGTAGCCATTTATTTGTGACATTTGATTATTCATAATAGTAAGCAGCCATTCCCTGTGGTTCATGCCCCTAACCAGCATCAATGTTCTCCTCTCCTCGGCAGTGATTTTCTGTTCAGCCTCCCTCACATCTTGTGTTCTCCCCCGTTTCCCTCCCTTGCTCCCTCACCCCCCCATATGACGGCGTCTGAGCAGGTCCAGTTAGCTTCACTGAACTAGTAACGAACCGCCAGTAGGGACCCTCGTCACGTGGTCCTTTTATTAACAATAAACACCACATTAGTCTGAGCCCCAACCCCAACCCCCCGCTTCAGCTACAACATATAGCCATCGACTATTGCTTTTTTGCATTGGACCAGCGGCAGCCTCTGACTAAAATGTACCCATACTGTCAAGATAGTTGCTGCTGGTCTAATTCACTTGTCCCCCTCCGGGGAATTGTTACCTCGCCGAAATTTTCTCGATCCTTTAACCCTCTGTCTCTTATGTCCTCGAGGTTTCCACTCACGCCCTTTGGCCCTGGGGGCGTCTCCATCTTCCCCTCATTCACGGGCATCAACAAGGTCGGATATGCATGCCTTTATCTCCCTCTCTGATTGTAATCTAATTCTCGTGCCCTTGTGTTCGAAAGAGAGCGAGAAGTGGTATCCCCGCCTATATCGGGTGTCCTGCTCTTTCAGCCATTTCGTCAGAGGGCTACACATCCTTCGCAGCGCCAATGTCAAGCAGATAGGTCTTGATATATGGTTACCTGGGCTCCGTTACGGGTAATCACACCCCCATGTCTCGCCTTCTCGAGAATTTTCGCCTTGTCCTGGTATCTGTGGAAGCGGGTGAGGACCGATCTCGGCCCCCCTGGTGGACCACCCGCTCTGTGGATCCGTTCAGTTCTTGGTTCGTCAATCTCGTCATCGGCTGCCAAGATTTTGATGATGTTGTGAAGCGTTGCTTTTAGGCCTTCCTCCGTCTCCCCATCTTGTTCCGGGATCCCGAAAAACCGTAGATTGTTTCGCCTCTCTCGATTTTCCAAATCATCAATTTTCAGTCTGTACTCCTCCTCTCGCTGTTCAAGATCCGTGATTCTGCGTTCGAGTTGTGTTTCCAGAGTATCTATGGAAGCTTGGTTATTTTCCACTCCCTCCACTTTGCTCAACTATGCAGGCTAGTGAACTGCAGGCCTGTCCTCAGGTGCTGTGTGTTGAGCAACGTGGGCGATGGGGAGAGGGCTCGCTTACCGCGTGAATGGCTTGTATGTTCAGGGGTCTGTCCTGTCCTCAGGCCCAATGATAGCACCCACACACTGTACTTCGAGAGACCAGGTAGCGGGTCCGCGTGGTTCCCGTTCTCTGCACTGGGAGATCCACTCTTTATTAGTTCCAGGAGGGCCCCTCCTCCGATAGCTCAGTACAGGTGGGGGTTCAAGCTTGTTCTCCACCAAGTCCGACGCGCTCTGGAGTGCGCTCGGGTGAAAGTAAATGCAGTTCGTTACTCACCGCATGGGCCCCTTCTAGCCAGTCACCTGTTGCAACTCCCTGGATGGGTGCTCTCTTCATGTGCAGGGGTCTCCTTGCTTAGAGGGACGTCCAAGCCTGAGTCGGTGTCTCCAACTCTTCTGCGCAGCCCAGGCTGTGTTCTGGAGAAGGGCACGGCACGCTTGGGCACCATGGTGAAAGGGAGCAGGGAATCACGCGTCTCACCGCCGCCGTCTGTGTGCAATGTGGCTCCTTCCTTCAAGTCTCCACTGCCTGTACTCGCAGCATGCAGCTTGCTGGGGGTGTGGGGGAGACCCGCGATCAATGGGTTGCATATCAATCATCCGCCAACGGTGTGGGGGGGGTCTCACCTGTTCACCACCCTTCCCTCAGTGACACGGACTGCGGGGCTCGCTGGTAGCTTCACGTGCGCAGTCCTGTTACATCTGCTTTCGGTTTCGGTCTTACGGCCTGAGATGGCTCGGGGACCTGCAACACAACCTTAAACGGACGATTACTCTGTGAGTTCCGCTGCGATTTTCTTCAGAGTTTCGCTCTGCTTCAGGAGGGCATCTTTATGCTGAAGAATCACAAAAGTATTCCGGGTGGGGGGGCCACATAGTGGGGGCTCAGACCACTAAATGGACCAGTGGAGTCGGAGGTCACACGGAGGTGCGGCTCATCCGTGCACCCTCTGGTGGCCACTTCCCTCAATGGCATTTTTAACTTTTCCACGAGATAGAGGAAAATAAAGACTAAAATATAGGCAAAATTAACTTTTCCACTACATTTTTAGAAAGTGTAACTGATGACTACTGGAGGCATTTGCAATGGGTACCTACCTATCTTTTCTTCTGCCTTTGCCCTCCCTCTCCCCTGCTGATCTGTTCTATCTTGGCACCATGCACCTGGCTACCCTCTGTCCTTTGGGCCCAGGTACCTGCTCATCCTGCCGCCCTCCCGCACTGCCTCCGGGCCACCCCTTGCACTGGGGTCTGTATCTGTACCCATACAGCCCCCCCTTTTCTTCTTGCACTTATCAGACCTACCCTGTCTGCTGCCTTAAACCTAGCACTTGCAAATTGCTGGATGCATTACCACTGTTTGTTGCCTTTATTATTTATTTATTGTTATTTATCTGTTTCTCCTCTGCTTCGCACTTTCCACCTCTCCCCCTTCCATGCACTTTTCCCCTCCTCCCACTCCCATGCACTTGCACGTTCTCAATGTCACTGTGCCTAGTAAGATCGCCATTTTGTTCTCCCCTGTTCCCCTCCCTTGCCTTGTCGCGCTCTGAAACACTTGTGTACGAGCGCGATAGAAATAAAATATCAATCAATAAATCAAGCAATCAATATGGAATCCACCTGCTGTTGCCAGGTGGTAAATTCAGGCGGGTTCTATAGGAATCCATTGCATTACCACCAACATGGAAATACGTGCTGGTGGTTGGGTCAGCCACATTTGTGAAGTAGAGCAGGAAAAGCAGGCACTCATTTGAAGTCCTTCCTGCTCCCCAAATCTGCCTAACAAATTCCCGAAAATCCCACAGATCAGTAAAATGGTGGGGACAGTATCCTGCCATTTTTAACAATTTCCAGGACCCAGAAAATGGCACTCAGACTAGAGCGCCTTTTTACTCATGCCCGCCCATTGTAGTATTGCGGGAAGCATAAATTACATGCCCGGGACAAGTGTTAAAAATGTTACCTGACCTTGGCCACAGAGCATATTTAGGAGTCATGTTTAGAAGATCACAAATGATTCAAGATTTATTTCTACTGGATCATTTGTGTATCCAACCTGGAAAGCATGCAATGGAATGTTTACATAGATGTCTCCACTTTCCTATTCTCGCATCAATTAATAATTTGCATATAGAGATTGAACAACCAAGTGAGACACTCGCTATTAGAGTACCAAAATAATGATGCCTTAATTTGAGAATTGCACCACCTGAAGAAAGTGCAGACTAGGAGCAATGAAATGTGAGTGTTTATGACAGGGTAGTTCAGCTCAAGGCCTCGAGGGCCGGAATCCTGACAGGTTTTTGGGCTATCCCTCATTAAAATTCATGAGCAAAAATGTGCGTACATTTAGAATCATTTATGTAAATTTATCTCATAAATATTAATGAGGATGTCCTGAATACCCGTTCGGATTCTGGCCCACAAGGCCTGGAGTTGGACAACCCCGGTTTATGGGAAGTTCAGATTATGTAATGCTATCCGATGTGTGCGGATTGTGGCCACTTGAAGCTTAATACACATCTCTTATGTATAAAGAAGTAGCCGCATGTTTAAACAATTTATCAGAGTTCTTTCTTCTAATTTCTGCAGTAGTATTATGCAGCATGCCTTCATTAAGATGCCATTAGCCATTTTGATGCAACTTTAACCTGTCACACTATTCAACACTATGAATATGTGGAATCCTTATTGTTACACATTGTACGCCTTTTAGGTTTGGAATCATGAACATACTATGGCTTAAGAGAACCAGCCTCGAATATTGAAACTCATGCAGACAACATCAAAGAGAAACCACTTGTTTTAAATAATAAAATGAGTTATTGCAAAAATATGTCTTTCACCCCCGCTGTGGGGGACGGACATTGCCTTTAATGGCCCTCTGTACGCTCCTCACAGCGGGGGTGAAAGCCATTTGCACCCTTTGTTTCAACCGGCATGTTAATGGTTTATTTTTTTTGCTTTTATAAAATAAAACAAAAAGAAACAAATATGGTTGCCGCCATAGGGAAAAGGGACTAATGGCCTCATTATAACTTTGCCAGTCCGAAAACAATGGTGCTTGTAAGTTTACCGGCACCGTGTTTCCGGATGGGCAAAGTACAAGTCTGCCTGCCGGAGCCGCTGTGCCCGACAGGTCTGACCTTGCCAGGCGCAGCGGCCACGGTAGGCAGACTGTCACGGAAGCACTGGCACCGTTAGCAACAGTGCCAGTGCTTCTGTGGTCCCCATTCCCATAGAGTCCTACAGGACTCTATGGGAATGGGGACTTACAATTTGCCGGCGCCTGACTTCCCGGACCGCCGGGGTTGTAATGCCCCAGTGTTACCGGGAAGTCAGGTGCCAGTAAATCATTCCGAGTGCCAGACACAGCGGCCACGGTAGGCAGACTATCACGGAAGCACTGGCAACGTTAGCAAAGGTGCCAGTGCTTCTGTGGTCCCCATTCCCATAGAGTGCCATAGGACTGAATGCCCTAAGGTTTAGTAATGCTAGATGTTTTTAAATGAAGATGCATTTGATTGTTTTCTTTTATTATTTTGAGGGTTAAAATAATTGTGAAAGGTTTATTTAAAACCAAAGCACAATTGCAATTTTTTTTTTTTAAATGATTGTGCATCTGGTTTCACCTGTCGAGTAAATACTGCTTTTTGTAACTGAATTTGTTTTTTGCTGATTCTATATATTAATTTTGCATAGCATGCATCATGTGTAGTGAAATGGTGCACAGTGGATGCGCAAGTTATGGTTGCTTAGCTTACCACAACTGGCGAATTTCTGGGGGGGGTTCGGTTTTACTTGTAAACATACCATACCTTTAACAAAGTTTATTAATTGAATATCATAGCTTTTCATGAGTGCAACTTAACCATAACTTCCCTTTAACAACGTTTTTTCAGTTAATTTCATGGGTTTTATCAGTGCACCCTAATTTGTTACAACTTACTAATATCATACGTACCCCCAATATAGCACAATTCCTCTCCAATTTAGAAAGTTTCACCTTAAAACTCTGCCATTCCCCACCTTATAGCATCATTTTTAACACTTCCATACACTTTTTGCAACTTTTTCCACTGTTTTTGTGTTCGTTGACGTTCACAAACTTCTGACATCATCAGTGACTTTTCAGACAGTGGCACATGACCACGGGCCAGCACGGCATGATGACGTGTCCGCGAACACGTCAGCACTTCGCGATCGGGTCCGTGCTTCACGAACACTTCGGAACTGCATTTTGCAGCTCAATTCGGAACTTTGAAGCTCAAAATGTACCCTCCTACACCTATTCTTACTCATTATCCATTAACAATCTAGCACACATCACATACTTAGAAGAATATTAGGAAAACTGCTATTTATCTTAAAAATGCCATCAGCTATTGCCATCCCTCTTCCCCAAGAGCCCCACCACCACCATCTGAAGGACCTACACAATGAAAGAATGCAATACTTCAAAAGACAATCAAGAAGACCAGGTAGAAAAAGTGCCTACCTCTAGCACCCAGAGGGAATCATGGGTGTGGCAGTTCTTTACCACTTTTGGAAATGTACCAAAGGCTAAAGCTACCAAAGTGAAATGCACTGAGTGCAGTCGCAGACAACCTGGGCACTACTCCTACGGTACCACCTCCATGCGGCGCCACACTAAATCCAACCACTGCAATGTTCTCAGAAAGGCTGTTCCTTTCTTAGGAAGTAGTAGGCTGTCTTCCTCTACCTCATCTTCCTCAACCAATGCTGTAAGCACACAGCCTACTTCTGCGGGACACAAAATCCCACCAGCTACCTTGCAAACAATAAAAGAGGCTGGTGATCCATATCTTTCTACAACAACAGTACTCGATACACTGCAACACACCACTCTGCAGGGGGAGCAATTCCAAAGTGCTTTTGAAACTGTAATCAAGCAGCATGAGAAACACTTCCCTCTACCTAAGATTTAACACACGCCCAACATCTTCCCCTGTTCACCTGCCCTTTCATATGTGTGGTTGGTGCCCTTTACCTCATTTCCCTTCCCCACCATACTTGTACCAAAAATGTGTATATAGTACCCTTATAAATGCACATATGTATTGTGCAGTGACAGAAGTGCATACATAAAAGGGGCAGTACGGATGGACAAGTGCTCATGGCAGTCCAGGGGGGGAAGTACCAAAGGATCCCAAGGTGGGAGGCCACTAGCTAGCTGCTGGGGCAGAGGAGTCCCAAGGGTGGGATACATCTTAACCGTAACGTCCCGTTAACAAAGATGTATTTGTCAATTGAATACGTTTTAATAAGTGAAAATGCTTCATAATGTTACATCTCTCCACATAAGTTATTAATAATTCCTCTTTTAACATATATAAAACAACTATAAACCTCCTTTAACAAACATTTTGCAATGCATACTTATGTGAGTTGTTATCAGGAGCGCATACCCCAATAGGCAAATCAGAGTAGACTCTGCCCATGGCAGAAAAGTTAAATCACTAATTTTTGTACTCACGTTTTGACAATTTCAAAGAATTAAAACACACAACAGATTTCCAAAAGCATAATTTCAAGTCCTCGCTGATGCTACTCGCACAACTTTGCTGCAACCCTGTCCAGCACTCCAGACTGCAGCCGCAAGCAGATTTCTTTTTCCCATTTAAACCTACAGCTTTGGCCATGCTGCATGCCCCAACAAGTAAATCAAAGTAGGCGTTCGTCCTTGCCGAGAACCAGGCTCATTGTCCATGCACAAAAGTTATATCACTATTTTTTGTACTTGTGTTTCCACACTTTCAAAAAAATAAAACACAGGACAGATTTGCAAAAGCATCCTTTCAAGTCCTTGCTGAAGCTCCTCGCACAAGTTTGCTGCAATCCTGTCCAGCACTCCAGACTGCAGCCGCAAGCAGAATTGTTTTTCCCATTTCAACCGAGAGCTTCAGCCATGCCGCATGCCCCCATAAGTAAATCAGAGTTGGCATTCGTCCTTGCCAAGGGCCAGGCCCATTGTCTATGCACCAAACTTATATCACTATTTTTGTTCTTATATTTGGACACTTTGGAAAAATAATACACAAAACAGATTTGCAAAACCATGCTTTCAGGTCCTGGCTGATGCTCCTCGCGCAGGGTTGTTGTCATTCAGTACAGCACTTCAGGCTGTAGCCGCAAGCAAAATATTTCTTCCCATTCAAACCTAGGGTTTGGCCATGCTGCATGCCCCAATAATCAAATCAGAGTACACGATTATCAAGTAATTGCAGGGCGGTAGAATGGATAGATCACTGCGCTTCATCTAGTACTTTAAACAGATTACCCTGCTGCTGGTGATAGGGTTCTTTTGTGAAGGTGCCCTTCCTTCTTCAAGTGTTAGGTTTCGAATAGGAGAGTGAGCCCTGTTCACCTCAGCACTGGGTTATTGAATAAATAACTGTTGTCGTAATGAAGCAGTCTTCAAAACCATTCTTGATGCTATATTTATTGTTAGAACTCAACCGACACATAATTTGACTCTCTGGAGTCTTTCTTAAGGCATGTGGATTGTGCGCCCGTCATTGCTGCGAGGTTGTGGAAATGAGTCCAGCATCCAATCCAAATATCTTGTCACACTATGGTCGCAAATACGGGTGCGTAATGATTTGATGGGTTGGCCTGGTGACCAGGCGGGCACCTGGTTTAGCATGCTTGGTAATTATCTGCTGATTAGCATTGTCTCTGAGTGTTTGCAGTGATAGTCACCGCAATCTCTTCATGCAATCCTGTGCAGCACTTTGGGCTGTAGACACAGACAGAATTTTAGCCACAGGCCGAATTTATTTTCCCATTCAAACTTATCCCCATTTTGAAAAACGTCATCACATAGCCAGTACCTGGTGGCTAACCCCACTTTAACCCCATTGCCAGTCCCTCATGGTCATGGACAGAAGCCAGATTATCCGAGTCATGGCCTTTGGCTCGGACAATAGAGCATCTGCCCATGCCCACCGGCAATACCTCAGTCACCAATGATATATCACTATTTTTTGTACCTACATTATGACACTTTTCAAAAAATAAAACAGACACATTTGCAAAGCCATGCTTTTAAGTCCTTGCCAATGCTCCTTGCACAACTTTCCTGCAAATCCAGCTATGTTTTATTTTTTGAAAAGTGTCAAAAAGTACGTACATAAAATAGCCATAAAACTTTGCTCCCAGTTGACAAAATCCATTCAAACTTTGCAGAAAAATTCAAGGTTCCATCTATAATCTTTCAAAAATCATTTGTGCACATTCGTCAAATGGCAACAAAGTTATAACCCATCTAAAAATGTTCAAATCCCCCCTCTAATTTTGCTCCCTCTTCACAAAATCCCACAGACTTTGCAAAAACATTCAAATCTGGGTCGCAAATCTTTTGCAAACGTTTGTGCAGATTCGTGAAACAGCACCAAATGTATAAGCCATTCAAATATTTTGGGACCCACCTCCCCTCTAATTTTGTTCCCTCTTGGCAAACAGCACCAGACTTTGGAGAACCATTCAAGAGTACTTCTAGAATAATATCACAACATTTCATACAGTTTCATTGAGTGGTGTCAAAGTTATACGCCATTCAAAAACTGCTTTTCATCAACGCTGTAATGGAAAAATAGGTATGGCTGGCCCCGAACATCTGAGATGTTTGTGAACATTACAGCGATGTCCTGAACTGTTGGCAAACTTTGAAGGTAGAAACCCACCCATTTTCTGGCTTGTTATGGCCTTCTCCGATCCCATCCCATCCTCATCATCCTCAAAGGGACCTAAACTTGCAGACTTTGCACTTATCACCAAAATTCCAGGATTACCGGAAGACCATCTTTCCGAAATTATTAAACATAGGACTTTCAAACAAAATCAGGAGGCTACCATCCGGTCCAACCTTCAAACCAATCTTAACAGTCTTAAGGAAGAATGAGAAACCATCCAACACAGGGCTGATAGTAAGCCACACTTATTGTAGAAATATTACACCACACGAAATCAGCTCAGAGCAGAACACACTAGATGTATACAAGTTATTGTGTATTCCTATATATATATAATCGATAATGTATGTGTGTTAAAGAGATTGATAGGCTGGTCGTGAGACTGCGCAATTGGAAACAAGTGCAGCCGGAAGCCATGACCAATCATCTGAGAATGTTACTCTAGCATTGGAGCGCTGTTCAAAGTGGACAGTACACCTCGTCGATGTACTGGTAGGACATGAACATTTCAAATCAGACCATTTGGCTGTGTTGCGGTAACAGTTTATTTTTCTTGAGTTTCTCCCAAAAGACTGTCTTCCGTTAAGGTTAAATAAATCATAGCCTAATGATAGAAGTCATTGCCTTTCCTGTAATAATAAAGAGACCACTATGCATGGCTTAAAATATAGGCAAACAGAATCACTGTGTTCAACATCCACAAACTGGACTAGATCAATATCCTTGGAATCAAGATTATGCAGTGCTGCTATTGCATAAAATTGAGATTATATATTTGATCTAATAAGCAGCACAGATGCAGATGCTGGAAATAGTGATTCCAAGTACAGTTCTAAAGGTATTAGAGGTTGTGCTGTGCATGACTATTCTAGATGGGTCGTTTTGTGGGAATCCACCACTGTGACTGAAGTTTCATTAAGGTGGTGCATATCACCCGAACCTGCATGTGGCCCTTCAGCAAACATCAAATCCAGTGCAGGATTGGAATTTACGGATAGAGTTGATGTGCCGAGCAATGCAGCCATGGATTCCTCAGATGTTTTGGTTACTGTGGAAATAGTGCGTAACTCCATCCACATCAGAAGTCAACTTTACAAAAGGAGCTTCTTTAGCAGACATTTTACCCATGTTCGTATTTCTTTTCCTTTTCCTATACTTAGTACCAATAGCAGAGTTATCATCACTGCCTTTGTTTGAGGGCAGATCTTGCTGAGCACAGTCTGCAATTGCCATACTGTTAGCGATAGTGTGTAAAGCTTTTTAGTGAAGATTTTTGCTGCCTTGATTGTAGGTTTTTTAAGTTCTTAGATTTCTTCTTCTTAACCTGATTCTTAAAGTGGTACAGAGATTCAGGGCTAATAATATCAACCTCAATAACTGTATCACAACTTACACCAGAAAACAAAAAGCACTTCAGAGCGATGATCTCCAAGACCAGGAGTTATTACTGGCAGTAATGGTTCAAGCATGCTCTTAAATTTGTCAAGGTTTTCCTGCATCCGGGTGAACTTTATTCAATGACCTCTAACCTCAGAATAAATGTTGTCATACAGTTTGACCAATGAGGGCAGCACTAAGAATTTAAACTAAGAATTTAAAAAATGTAGGACCCTGTTTCAAGGAATCTTGTAAGGATTACAACATTTCAAAAAGTGAAATGTCCTGTAGCAGAAAAGAGTTATTAAATGATTCCTGTTACTCTGTAAACAGCGACAGAGACAATGAACAATTAGTTAAAGGAAGTTGACCTTTCATCAGATTTACATCCTCTACTCATTCAACTAGTTAGGTAATAGAGGGAGAATTAATAATAGAACCGCCTAAATGTTCAGACAAGTTAGAGGTTTTAGGAGAACCATATGCAAAGGCCAATTAAGGTAGTCCAGGAGTTGCTTTGGTGAGTGATTTAAGTGGTTTATTAGTACCATCACATGATCTCTCCACAAAGAACCCTTCGCCTTCACAATGAAAAAAATCTGTAATGTTGGATCGGCTCTCCTTGTTGAGAGAATAAGAATTCAATATTGGTGGTGTGAAACAAAGAAAGTTTGCAGTTCAGCTGAAGTGTGAGGCTGATAGGAGGGGAGACGGTCTAAGCAGGTGCTACGACGTTCGCGTGGTTTGCTCATTAGATCGTACATTGTTTGAACAATAGAAAGGGGTATTTGCTTCCCCTTTGTAAAAAACGATTGACAGGTAGGAGAATAAAATCAAAGACACGGCCAAACAAATATAGCAAAAGAAAAGCACCCACATGTTACCACTGCTTTCTTCACAGTGTCAGTGGCAGATCCTCAGTCTAATTTTTGGACCGAAGATGTGTCAGGTTTCATTTCACTGTCAGTCTTCATTTATTTAAATTTCCTTTGATTTGTAATTTGTTTTCAATGTAAATTTATGTTTATGTCTAATTTTGCTTCATTTCCTTAACTATCATTTTATCAGAGGGAGAGTGTCCCAATCCAGCATGGTGGGAAGGAAGGAGGGAATCAATCAGGGATCTGATTGGTAGCCAAGATGTTACATGGTTATTGGCAGCTAAGGAGACATGGGAGCAATGTCAAGGTTCTAAACTGCCTTTCATTGTTCAATCTTAATTAGGAAGGTCCTGTATTTTTAGGTTCTGAGTTTTGGTTATAGTTTCTAAAAGTAAATGGTTTTGAAACTGAAGATAAAGAAGGTTTGGTGACAGATCTTCGTGGGACAGGACAAGCAGAAGTTTGGTGGGAGCGCAGCGCTGTAGTTTAAACTGAAAAGTCAGACATTTAATTTATTTCAATTTATTCAAGAAGAGAAAGTCTCTATTTTAAAAGAGCTTTAAATTGGAATAATTATTTAGGTGTTTAGTTAGGTAATTAGAAATCTTACTTGCTGCAAATAAGACTGAAAACCAATGTGGTAATTTTATATGAAGATCTGAGCAGCGACAACCGCTTGCTTTATGAACAGTTCAAGAAATTGCTTATTTGTTGTTGTGTGCATTGCAGTGGCTAGCAGAGATCATTTCGTAGTAACACTACTCATTCGCGCATGCTCAGTGAGAGTGTTATTTTGAGTATGCGCAACGTGGTAGTTTAAATGGATTCTTTCTTCAAGGAACTGTCATTAGAGGCTATTTATTGAAACGCGCTTATGATCGCATGCTGAAGACTTTGTTTTAACTCTTTTCAACTCGCTTGCGCAGCTACTTGCAAAGTAATTGAACTGTGACTTTAAAGTTAATTTATTATCATAGCTGCGTAGTGCTTTTAGAGTTTAAGGAAACTGTGCTTTGTGCTCTAATTATTCCACTGAGCTGATAAAGTGATCTTTAACGATTGCGCAGTGGGTTTTTGAAATAAACTGTCATCACGCAAGTGTTTAAGGAGAACAGGGGTTTACAAAGCATGCGCAGTGAGTTTAAGAAATAAACTGTCATCACGCAAGTGTTACGGAGTAGAGGAGATTATCCACTCATGCACAGTTATTTAAAAACTAAGAGAAAATGCAAAGAAACTGTGTATTTAAATTTGAGAGAGGAAACTTGCCAAAGACTTCTTATTAGGAGAACGGCATTGTTCTCTTATCCACTTTTTAAAGCAATTGTTTTGTTTCATAATTTGAAGACAAGAAACTGTGAAAAAGAGTCAAAGTGAAAAGTTTGAAATTACAGAATCTAAAGTTTAAAAGAACTTGCATTCAAAAACTATTTCAGAGAAATTTTATGAACTGAAAGATAAGAGTCATGAAAAGTGAAACCTCAGAAATAATGTATTCAGAAGTTACTTCAGTTTTCTTCATTTTGCTCTGAGGTTTAATCATACTGGCCTTCCAGCTATTCAGGGAGGCAATACAGGTATAACTAATTCTTTTAAAGGGGATTAAAGAGAGAAATCGTAATTAGCCTATGTTAAGTTCATGTTTAATTTCTTTACTTTTTTCAGGTTCTCGATATCAAGAAGAGTTACCTGTGTCTTTTGTTATTTTCTCCACTTCCCCCTTTCCTTTTGGGTTGTTGAGACTTCTGCTGTTTACTCCAGTAGTTGACTGCACAGCTCAGGGGGATTGAGGGGGCTCGGCAGCTTCTGTTGACACAGGTAAAGGACCGGACAAGATGTTGTAGAACACAGTCAGTCGCCTACCGCCAGCCATGGACTGGAATGCACCAAGCACAAAACTGAACTGTACATCTAACAGTATTACCTCAGTACAACCTTGCTTACAGACTCAGAAGCAACTTCAAGGTACTCTGAAGAAACCCTTAAAAAACTAATAAGTACACTATATTTCTTCCTGTAACAGTAGAGTTTGTTGAATCTACATGACTTGTAAGCAGTATTATTTTCTTTATACAGAAATAACAAGCACCCTGGAGTGGCTGGAAGAGAATTTCCCTGATGATGAAATGATTGATGAAAATAACTCTAATGGTACAGAATACAATTTTTGAGTCTGTGGTCAGCGCAACTGTCTGGGCTGTCCGCAACCAAAATGGTGGTGCCCCCGAACAGCGTGCCTGTCCGGACATGTCTGCAAAGTCGTGATGTACTTTAATTAGTTCGGAGGTCCCACCCCTGTCCTACGGACACCTGGGCGCATGCACATCTGATCCCCCATGCCCTCTGAGCACAGAGCCTGTCCGGAGCTGTCTGCTGCATGTGTTGCACTTTTAAGTAGTTTGGCACAATGCATCCCTCGCAATAGGTGTCCTACGGACAGCCGTCCTAACCGCGGACACCGGGGATGTCACCATGTGACCGCAAGTGCGCTGAGCATCAGGCCTATCCGCGGACAATGTCCTGACCCCTGGACCCTTAAAAGTGCATTTATGGCAAACCTCACCCTTGCAAAGGCCCCAGATCATGCCCTGGTCGATCTAGAGACTTTTTGTAGCTTTTTGAGCCCTGCCTGCGGCTCAAAGTGTCAGCGGAGTACGCGACTGTCCACAGAGTGCACCCCTATAAAAGGCCACACCCCACTGCTGCTCCTCATTGTGTTTTTGGCTGACCAGGATAGAGCACTGCCTACACATTGCTGTTTCTGGTGTGCTGCTTTTGGTGTGCTGTTTTTCATCTGTAATGGCATCCATGGCTGCTGCCTCAGAAACACCACCACCACCACCATCACCATCTGGAGGGCCTGGAGGGGAGTACAGGTGTGGTGATGCAAAGGGGGATCAAGAAGATGAAGAGGTAGTGGAAGTCCCTACTACCAGCTGCCAGTGTGAATCTTGCATATGGAGGCTGTTTACCACCATTGGGGGGGGTACCGAAGGTGCGTGCGGCCAAGGTTCTATGTACTGAGTGCAATTGTTGCGAAAAGCCTGGGCTGTATAGCTATGGGACCACCTCCATGCAGTGACACCTAAGGTCAAACCGGCAGCAGCTCAGAGAGTCCTTCTTTTCAAAGGTCGGAGCATGTTGATTTCCTCCGTCGCATCCTCAACACCTGCTCATGCAACCACAAGAGACACTCCTGTGGGGCAGCTGATCCCTGAGCGTGCCTCACAGGTCATACATGACGCAGTGGACCCTTACCTTTCGAGCATCACTGTACTCTGTATGCACTGTGACGCAGTACTCAGCAGGGGGGAGCAGTTTCGAAGTGCTTTCGGGGCTATGGTCCGGGAGCATGAGAAACAGTGCCCCCTACCTAAGTGAGGCCCACCCCAAATCTTCCTCTCTCCACCTGCCCCTTCATACCTGTGGTTGGCGCCCCTTCCCTACCCTCCCCTACTTTCCCTCCCTTATGTGTCCTGTCTGAAAAAGGCAAGAAAATCATAAAACACACAAAATAAAAAAATACGGTTCTTTTCAGAGCCACCTTTCACAGTTCAGAAATAGAAGTACCAAAAATGGTGCGAGCCCCTGCGCAGCCTGCGTAGTCCACTGATAGCGCGGTAGTCCGCAGACTACCCACATTTTCTTTCGGTGGTGGCAACATCTAAACAATTGCACTCTTTTGCATGAGAAAGCAGTGGCTCTGAAAGAGCCTTTTTTTGTATTTTTATTTTTAAAACTATTTCCCAAGTTGTAAAGTAGGCAACACCTACTGCAAAATGCTTGCTATATTTGCAAAAAAGGCTGCAAAGCATTTTGGATATTTTGCAAAAAAAGCTGCAAAAAATATTGGTGCTACGGAATTTAATGTTTTCATTATCGAAGGTCGACATGCCAACATCTCTCAAAAATGCACAAACAGCCTTGCTGACATTGCACCTTGCTTTCACCATTTGCAGACCAAATGAACTGGAGCGCTGCCACATCTGTCTCTGGGCAAAGCGAGAAAAAATAACTCGAGAGTTCGAGAACATGTCCATGATTTTCCCAAATGTCTCCTTCATCGCAAACTGCAGTGAATTTCCAGTAACATGGCCTAAAATGTTTCCTCCACAATGAACAATGATAATATCCAGATGTTGAAACATGACCAAATTACCACAAAATGGGAGCAAGTCCACCCACTTCATGCCCTGCACTCCATACCAGTTTACATCAACATGAGGATAGCCAAGATGTTCACCCACTCCACACTGTTCTGCATACACATGCAACCAATGGATCCATGAATGCTCCAAAATCCACACACTCTGCCTCCTGAAAGACACAGTCAAAGCCTTTGCCATCTGCACTCCTCTCAGCAAACAGACCTTTTGCCACACTGTCTCCTTGCATAGCACACCTTGGAAACATTATTGGCCAATCCCATGGGCTCCACAGTCCCATTTCCATACCTGGCATCCTCAGAAACCCTGGATGTGGCACATGCTGTCCGCGGACTACCGTGGTGTCTGCGGACAGATCGTCCAATTCGAGGGGGTGGGGAGAGAAATGAAACCCAAGGTAAGGTATTTTCTCTTTAGAGGTGGCTCTTTTTTTGTAAGGGGCTTGTAAACAAACACCTTTTAAAAAAATAATGTTGTCTTTTCTCTTCTTTTCTTCCTCACAGCCTTACATTAACCTCTTTTAAGCATCCCTTACATTGTAAAGGAAAATGGCATTTCCAATGTTGGACAAAGAAATGCCATCCATCTGCAGTAAAAGAAAAGTTCACACTCAGAGAATTAATGTTCTCATTTTTAAAAGAGAACATCCCAGCACTACACAAAAAAGAAGACATGCCTCTGTTCACAGGATACCTTCCTACAACCTGCTGAGGACAGAAGACATTGGGGCTGTTCCATAGTGCTCTAGGTGGTATGTATGAAAATACCACCTTTGCACATGTTAATAGCAGCATCAGTGCCTTCACCAAGTCCTTCAGTGCACTCATCAAACTTACTGCACTGATGTACCCCATAGGCAGTCCACCACAGTACACCACAAGCACATCTGGAATTTGGAAAGTGGCCATATCTCTACAAAGAGCAAGCACACCTTGCAAATTGCGGCCAGGCACACCACACCACAAAACCTCCACTCCTTCAAATCCAAGGTTGGCAGAAATGCCACTTATCTCTGCATACCTCTGTAGATTAGTAATGAAACAATTTCCCAGCATCCACACACTGAGTCTCCCCATCTCTCCAACAACAGCCATCTTCGCTACACACAGCAATGAAAAAAAGTATTACCCTTTCTTCCTATAAAGCACAACCTGAACACCTGATTGGCTAATCCCCACAGTCCCATTTCCATACCAAGCATGCTGAGAAGACCCAGATGTGGCATGCCCTGTCCGTGGACTACCGCGGTGTCTGCGACCCTGTAACACAAGGCAGCCCTTCTTCCCTTTCCACTTCACTCTTTCCATTACTTCCTCATTGGCTACTGTCAAGCAGTCACACACCCATCCACCGATCACATCCAAGAACTCTACATCTAACTCTGTCACCTCAGTTCAACACTTCAGATGTACTGTTTAAAACTCAGAGTACAGGTCTCCAGTGATTCCAATGCACTGCCACCAGAAAGTACTGTAAAGCTCTCCAAGATTTCTACTTCCAGATTCATCCACACTTGCATGTAGCAACACAAAGTACAGGTATGCATATATTTTGTTAAGTACATTTCCAACTCTTTTACAAATGCATATAAACAGGGCTCCTGCTACTTACCCTGCTTAACCTACTCAATAAACATACTCTCATTCGTCCCATCTCCTGACTTCAAGTGGCAGTTACTTACAATGTTGTGTGCTGGGAAAGTTTTCTTTTAATGAGCCCTTTCATAACAGTTTCAAAACACACATTTCCATTTCAGCAGCACTCTCTGTGATGTTTTAATAACAGAACAAAAAACCACATTTGAAACATTTCCACAGCATGTATAAGTGCCAGATCCTATGTAAAACTTCAATATATTACCATGCCATGCATGCTTTCCCATATCACCCATTCTAATGTGCAAACTGTTCTTTTCTTCTTTCATTCTACCACTTTTAAAACCATGTCTCCCACTAACAAACCTGCAGTAAAATGGCCACAATACACACTCAAAAGGAAAACTTGATGTATGTTACCAAAGCGTGCCATGTACATGGATTGCAAAATGACAAAATGCACTGCGTTTATGTAACGCTCACCTGATTCCCGCAGAGGCGCCGGTCTTGACTGGGTGAATGCCGTGTCTTCAAGGGTGATGTGTAACACACGGTTGATTCCTCGGGCTGGACCTCTGTGCACTGTGTGTCTGACGCAGAGAGTAAGATGTCTGCAGATAGAAAATATGGGATTAATGAACTGGGGTTATTGGGTGCCTCTCTCCTCTTCCCTTTCTCTTCTCTTGTAGGACCCCAAAGGTTAACGATCTCACCTTATGTAGGTGAACGCCGAGCTCACCATCTGCCTCGGGGGAAGGGTGCCGTAACCAGTTTCTTCACTGGATAAGTGTGCAGGCCTCTTGACCTCAGAGGACTGCTGTCCGTCGTTTACTGCGCGAACGGTAAGTTCTGGGCACTTCAAATGTCTTTAAAGTCTTTAAGTGCGTAAGGCGTGGCTGCTGTGGAGCGGAGCCGAGGAGCTCGTGAGTATGGCTTTTGACTTATGTAAAGTTCTTTTGTAATGATACCTCTTGTTTTGCAGGATTCCGGCGATGGCGGATGGTGGGCTGAAGAGAGTTGAGGTTCGAACCCGCGTGAGGAATAGAAGCGCTTGGAAGCACGTAAGTGAGCGCTTGTTGCCTGCTTCACGATGCGCACTAACTGTCTCTTTTACCTTGCAGGTACAAGTTCGGAGCTTTAGAGAAGCTGAAGGGTGCTGGGATACCCGCTGATTTCGGCGTGAGAAGGAGTGATGGCACGTGAGTAGTAAAGTTGCCCAATGTCTCTAAACGCACCTTCTTTTGTCTTTCAGATGCGAGGATGCAGCGTTGAAGGCCTCCGGAGTGTGCGAAGAGCCGGTGAGCTTTTGTCTTTCGGATGCCGGAATGCAGCGCGAAGACCTCCGGAGCGTGCGAAGAGTCGGTAAGCTTTTGTCTTTCAGATGCCGGAATGCAGCGCGAGGCGTTGGTGACAGCCGCTGGACCAGGTAAGAGATGCGCTGCCACTGAAGACCGTAGTGCTAACCTGTTCTTTCTTTGTCTTTATAGGTTCTGCTGAAGACTGGATTCCAGGAAGGTAAGCCTTTGTTCCCTTAGGCACAGGATCAGAAGACACGGTGAGCGTTCTGCTGCAGAGAATGCAGAATAACGCAAAGCAAGATTCATCCATCGGGTGTGGTTTAAGTAGCCTCCTGTAGTGCTTAGGTGTCTCCTTCCACGGCCTCGCCTAGGTAAAAAAAGAGTTCCTGCTTTCCAGAAGAGTTCCAGTGTTCTGAACCTAGGGAGTGGCTCCTGCCCCACCCAACAGGAAAAGTAGTCCCAAACAGAAGAGGATCAGGGGCTCAACTGGCAGGTAAGTAAGCAGCATGGTCTGCTGCAGGTAAGTCCACCCAAGCATTATGAGCCCGGCGCTTCCAGCGCTGGGACTGGGCACATTTATGAGCCTGGTGCCACTGGCGCCAGGACAGGGTCCAAAAGGTCCCAATTGGGACTGGCCGGCACCCGGAACCGGGGTTATGGGTCTGCTTCCAAGGGAGTTGGGTAAGTCCTGACCCTTTGGAAGCAGAGATCATGACAGTTTACAACTATTCATTTCAGCACCATTTGAAGGAAACCAAATAAATGCATGTGTACATTTAAAGCAGTGATGTCTGTAATGTTTAATAAATAAATGAAAGGAAATGGAAAGGATTTCTCCAACATATTGCAATAGCACTCACGTACCAAGCATCCATGTGTGTGAAAGTTAATGAAATTGGGCATACTAACATTCTCCTTTCTAATCTGTACATCCTTCTTGACGTCTCAAATGTTCTCAGCCTACTACGACTTGCAGTACTCCATTTCTAATACAAATAGTGCAACAACAACTCTCACACTTTCAAAACTCCAGCCCTGTAGGACATACTTATCACAGGATCACCGGCCCCAATACCAATGATGCTGGTGCTCCCAAGTACCCATTCCCATACAGTGCTATGCAATTACACACACATAGAGACTAACATTTTCCAATACCTGACTTTCCAGGCCAACATGGCCTCTAATGTCCTAATGACACTGGGAAGCTATCTGCCAAAGAAATATTAGGAATCTGGTGGCAACCTATCTACACCAACAGCAGTGTTAAAACCATACTCATAATCATGTGCAATGTTACTATCTCTGATTCCCAACAAGTCCTCCTGCAGGGTAAAATAATGTGTTCCTCTAGTACAATTATTGTGCCATTACCACATATTCCCACTAATTTTCTTCTTTCCCAATTGCAGTGAAGACCAACCTCCTGAAAGACAGAAACGTCTCTACTTGAAGATAAAAACCGGAAGAAACTACTCTTCACATCCAACAAAGTAAGTGCAGTAGTGCAGTAGTATTCTTTCTGTTACTCATACAGTGCAGTGTAGCCATATATTAGCCTACACAATTCTATTCAAACGAACAGCATTTGTTTCACTCTTACTCATTGCACCTCAGCAGGTGCACTCTTTGTATTCTCATCTGCACACCAGTATCAAAACACCCACTAGTATCGTGATAACATCGTAATGTCCTTACTTGTTCATGCACAGTACACTGTAATAGATACTCAACCAAGCCCTTCATACATCAAAACACACAGCTGCTATTACAACTTTCCCAACCAGAACTAACAGCCCATTGCACAATCACACAGCCCTCTATTTATGCCTGCCCTCATATTCAGACAGTCATGCACAATGCATGCAAATACATTGCACAACTTTCAAACCCACACTTTCCTTTTTTCTCCAACAGACAGAAAAGAATGCCTACCAAAAAGCAACTCCATAGAAAACAACAAAAGAATGGAGCAGATAAAACTAAAAAAATGCAAAATACTCATCCACCTCTAGCAGAGTTTATAGCAAATGTTCAAACAAAATAGCTAATACAGTCAATCAACAAAACTGAACCAGCTAGTAGTAAAGAAACAAAGTATGGCCACCCTTTCACTGCATCGACCAATGTTAACGTAGGTAAGCATTCCCAAACATTTATTTTACAAAAACTGTTCCACCGTAGAGTACTTCACAATCTTACAAAAACAGAAGAGATGTCACGCTCAACCCTTAAAAATTACTGCTGAAGACTAATCCTGGAAGCTCTCGATGACAGTGCAATGCTCCTCAAAAGAAAATTGTTTATATTCATTTTAACCAGAATGAAACCACTACCAAACTAAATCAGTAAACTACAAAAAGTACTTCAAAACATGTGCAATGTCAACAGAGATACCTTTGCAAACTTCTGTGCAGGTGAGTTGATTCACACAACCAGCACAGAACCATATTTCAATGAAGAGGCACACAAATAAGAGCAGAAAAACCCAATTGCCGTACATAGCAGTGGCTGAGGGCATGAAATGGTAGACAACACCATCATGGCAGAAGAAACCCTAATTGAAAGAATGTCCCCAACAAACTTACAATCAACTCTCCATTCCACCAAACCAATCCGTCCAGTCTACAAATGGCCCTGCACCTCAATGTGTAACGTACGGAAGCAATCCTTCAAATCTTTACGGCAATTCCTCAATCACTATGTGAAAGTAAAAGAGAAAATTAGAATTAAGACTTTCCAAACCATGGACTCCTGTCCAGTGCGCAGTTACACTGGACTGTGAGGACATTCGTTAGCCTACATTTCAGGACCTGCTTGCAAAAGCTTCTTTCAACACATCAAAATGTTAGCAACACACCATTCCACTCTACCCTTGTCCAGAGACTGTACCATGCAAAAATCCTGCTTTACATCTGCAACATTTTAATAACATTCTCCTACATGGCACAGCCAAAGAACTCCTTGAAGAAATAGACCACATGCAAAGCAAATATTTTGGAAGTGATGATCAGGTAGAAAATCCAGTAACTTTAGAAAAGAGTAGCGAAAACCTTACAAATGCCAATCTTCTAATAAACATGTACAAAAAAGAAGTAGTAAAGTTTAAAAACACATCTGCTGAAGTACCAAACCAAGCATGTATGTGTTTTTGCAGAAACTTTTATCCAAAGAGCACCAAAACTGTAGACATAACATACAAGATAGGAGAGAATGAGGAATCCCAATGGTTCCAATTAGCTCTCTATCTTATAGCAGAAAACAAATACAAAATTACTAACCCCTCAATACTTTGCATGTGCTGCAATTCAAAGCTTGATAATAACCAAATGCCTTCACGGGCTATCACTAATAACTTGGTAATGTTCCCACTTCCAAAACCTCTCCAACAGCTTAATTTGTATGAGAACATTATAATCCAAACAGTACATCCCTTTAAATCTATAATATGCCTTTAATCCAAAACAGCCAAATTGCCTCCTTCTGAATTACTGAATGGCATTCGTAGCAAAGTAGTTTATTTGCTATTAGATCTTAAAGAAAATGTAGACACTCTAGCAGTGCAACGGCCAATAGATCAATCTTTGATTATCCTAGTGAATGGTGTACCAACAAAAGACAAACAAATTTGGCAACAACTATTAGACTTAAACAAAGTTAGAGAAGCCCTATAATATTTTAAAGAGAACAATGAGTACTACAAAGAAATAAACATTGAACAAAATCTACAGGAAACCACTGAAATAACTCAGGACTCCTCAGCAACTGGCCAATTTGAACTTGTAGATCCTATTACAGCATCCAATATTTTAGACCAGTATACAATTCACCCTCTGCACTTTAAAGACACCATAGACGATGCACTAGAAACATATAAAATGTGTCAAGCCAAAGGATCTCCAATCAGCATATGTGAAAACTGTAGAAGCACGAGCATTCCCTCTACTCTTTCCACTCTTTCCTACAGGAAAAGGGGTAAGGTATGATGAAAGATGCACACAAATAACGGCATCAGAGTAGCACTCTTTACAAATGTATTCTGAAGACCCAAGATTCAGACAAAACATTGAATACATATTCCACCTCCTGATTGAAAGTGAATTAGCAACTCTATGTTATGGAGTTGCAAACACATTAAATACCGGTTCCAGTTTTTTAAATATGTCTGCAACCCAACTACTTCAAAAGATAAAAGACAAAGATGAGGTTTTGCAGTCAAGTATCACAAATCTCTTGGCAAACATGCGTGGTACAAAAGAATACTGGTTCCGACATCACACTGATATACAGTGTATGCTACGGAACCTTGGCCCACCCACATGGTTTGTCACTTTGAGTTGTGCAGAATATGCATGGGAGGACTTGCACGACTTCAGACGTATAGCAAACCAAAACGAAGAAGGGATAGACATAAACATTTCAGGAGAACTCTGCTCTCTAGACCCTGTAAATGTATCAAGATACTTTCACCACCGCTTTATTGCCATGCTGCACTTCACCTGGAATAAAACAATTCCTCCCCTCAGAGACGTGCAACACTTCTTTTGGGGAAAACAATATCAATCCAAAGGAGCACCACACATACACATGCTGTTGTGGATGAAATATACTCCTAAATTTGGTCATAACAGTGATGCCACTGTTTTACAGTTCATTCACAAATATGTAACCTGCGACATCCCTTCAGAAAGCACACATAGTGAGCTACATACACAAATTGTATGCTTCCAAAGACATAAATGTGGCAAACATTGTCGATGCAGATATAAAAACAAAGGCAAATACGACACCAAATGACGCTTTGGTTTCCCTAGACCAGTTTCAGAAAAAAGACAAGTAAACAACTTCATGTCTTCTGTTAGACACAGTGTAAAAGGCAAATCGCCTAAAAACACATACTGCATTAAAAGAAACGATGCTTAAAAGTACATCAATGATTACAAGGCAACCATTGCCCACTTGTGGAATACAAACATTGATATACAGTACATTGCAGACAATTCCACTGCTGTTGCACGATATGTCACAGCCTACCTAAGCAAAGCTGAGAAAACAGAGCTAAAAGACCTCTCGGATGACACAACCTCTGACAAAACACTGTCTCAAACATTGTACAGCTTTGGCATAAAAATGCTCTCCCGTAGAGAATGAGGATGCTACGAAGATGCAAACTGTTTAACAGGCACAGCCTTATATGGCAAATATGAAAACATAGTCTGGCTAAGCCTTGGTCCTGCTGCATCCAGCAAAAGAGTGCTGAAATTGTATCAAGACATAGAAACAATAGCCAGAAACAATCCCAACAGCCAGGACATTTTGAAGAACAATTTATTAGACAAATACTACCCAAACAGAAGTAGTGCTTTAGAAAACATGTGCCTATACCACATAGCCCAAACTTTTGCGTACAAGAATAATTTTACACAAGATAAAAAAAGGTAAATACATAGTCAAAACTTGTGAAGACAGCCTCATTAAACTTACCAACTACAGCCTAATTAATCATGTAAAGCTATCATTTAACACTCTTCAACATAGAGAACTTTACTAAATGTCCCTACTCCAACTTTTTAAACCATGGAGAAAAGAAGATGATTTTTTAGGCACCTATGACTCAGTTGAAGATGCTTTCAATGCAAATGAAAGCAGTATAACAAATATCAATTTCAAGCAGTACAAAAACATGTTGGACAATGAACACCAACAGGAGGAAGAAGTTCAAGCACAACTAAATGAAGACACTCCTGAGGGCAGTCAACCTTCTGTTACAGGAAGCCAAGAGCCACTTGGAGAGCCACTCATAGTAAATGAAGCAGAATTAGCCATGAGTGAAGTCGAAAATACCATGTGTCAATATGAAGATTCAGAAGAAAACTGGGCTCTGCTGAATTCACAACTCAATGTTGAGCAACATAGCATTTTCCTAGAAGTAACTAAAGAAATTGAACATGGTTTGCAGCATGATAGTAAAACTTGTAGCTGTCAACATTATAAACCTGTACTCCCCTATGTAAGTGGTGAAGCTGGTCCAGGCAAAACATTCTTCATAAAAATCATCAGCAACTTCCTCCAAAAATTAACAAACTGCAAGCTTTCAGCTGTTGTAACAGCCCATATGGGTTTAGCTGCCTACAACATAGGAGGTGTTACTTTACACCAACCATTGCTCCTTCCAGTAGAACACCAAAACAAATTAGAGTACTACAAACTTTCAACAGAAGCTGCTATGGAGCTGCACAGAATTCTGAAACAAATTAAAATGCTCCTAATAGATGAGGTGAGCATGGTCTCCAACCTAATTTGGGCTTTGATTCACCTCAGATTGCAAGAGGTCTGTTAAAACAGACTACAAAGAACTCTTTGGAGGAAAACACGTTATTGTTTTCGAGATCTCCTACAATTAACATCAGTGAAAGGTGAAGCTATTTTTAAAACCTTATGACACAAACAGTACCGTAACACCCTTGGCAGCATAGGAAATGTAAAGCTCTGGCAACATTTCCAATACAGAGAACTAACTCAAAACATGCATCTGTCTGCAGACCTTACCTATTCTAACATTTTAAATAGCATTCGGATTGGTCTTCTTTCTAAAGATGCACAATCTATCTTAAATAGTAGGCTCATCCGTGAGCTATATGGGCATGACACATCTGCTCCTGATATCATGGAACAATTAGCACATAAATATGTGAACTGGATGTCCTTAATGCCAACCCTAGCAAGCTGTACGCAATTCAATGAGACATTGTTAAAAAAAGAAATGCAACCAAAAGTGCATATTAACTCCACAGACAAACTGGAAGTGCACAGCATGACACTTCCTATGTGTCAACAAGCAACAGCACGGCTGAATAGCTTAGAAAACTGTATTTCCAACACAGCTGGTTTGGAGACAATGTTAAGATTGTGTTTAAACTGCAGAGTAATTCTGAAACATAACCTTCACGTGGAGCAAGGTTTAGTTAATGGAGCACTTGGAACAGTTGTTGGCTTCCAGACGTATCCACGTGACAACAGCAAACAGATTGTCACCATCCACTTTGACAAACTTTCAAAAGTTAAAAGGATAGGACGCTCAACAGCATGATTCCTTCTTTTCAAATATATACATGTACGCAGAGAACAATTCTCTCTGCATATGCAGTCACTATTCACAAAATTCAGACAATTGTTCCACCTTACACATAAACTCACATTGCCAATATGTAATAGTAATGCTTTTAAGGTAGAACGCAGATGGTACCAAAAACAACGGCAAGCTTAATAGCTTCACAAATGGGCAAGTATCTCTTGGCAAGAACACCTTCATAACAGTAGGAATAATCTGCCACACTGGTGCCACAACCAGTGCAGGTCACTATACTGCATCCATTAAAGAAAGATGTGGTTGGTTAGAATGCAAAGGCACTTCCATTACTCTAAAATATAGATTACCAGCAAATCAAACGAATGCCTACTTAAAATTCTTTAAACCTAAATGTACTCACTGACCTGTAAAACTAGCATATGTTAGTGCACAGTAGACACCAACAGGTATCTAAGTGCTAAAAGAAATACCCTTCTGAACTGTAAATGTATAAAAACTTAGCATACACCAACTGGCATGTGACTACATTCATAGCGCTACAATACTGTTTATGAAATGGAAAACAGTTTCAATATGCCAATGGATGTACATGTACATTTTTGATAATGCTATACAGTTTTTCCCCATTGACCCAATGATTATGCACACAAACAACAACTGTGCAAAACACGCACTAATATTGTTTCACCCATAGTACTTAAAATGTACTGATTATGACGGACTACAAACTTTAGTCGATAACCTGTAAAACTATCAACCGTTAGAATATGTCAACTGCTGCCTAACTGTACCCATACCACTGCAATGTAACTTTCCAATAGTGAAATAGTTGGAATCCATCATCAGAAATGAAAGTGCTTTAAAACATACCCCTCTGAACTATAAAACTATGAACAGTTAGAATACGCCAACTGGCATCTAACTGCAGCCATAAAATTGCAATGTTAGTTTCCTATAGTGTAAAAATTGCAATCCCCCAACAAAAATGAAAGTCCTTCAAAACATACCCTACAAAACTATAAAAGTAGCATCAGTTAGCATACGCCAACTGGTATCTAAGTGCACCCTTAATACTGCAATATCACTTTCCAATAGTGAAAGACTTGAAATCCACCAACAGGATTGAAAGTGCTTCAAAACATAAACCGCAGAACTGTAAAACTGTCAACAGTTAGAATACGCCAACTGGAATCTAACTGTGCCCATAGTACTACATATTAGTTTCCAATAGTAAAATATTTAGAAGGCACCAACAGGAATCAAACTGCAGCAAAGAATATTCTTAAGAATTGCAAAACTATAAACAGTTAGAATATGCTAACTGGTATCTAACTACAGCCATAAAATCAGCACTTTCGAAAAAGCAAAACACCATTTCAATTCCTCCTACTGCAACAGTGCTTCTAACAGCAAATGCACCTATTTGTGCACCTTAAACATTCCTGTAAGTACTGCACACTTCAAACAAGCATAAAGTTACATGTAACGTCAAATGAATGTACTCGTTTTTTTTTTAATCCTACATGGATTTTTTTACCACATACCCAATGATTATGTATCCAAACACAGCAACTGTGCAAAATGCACAGTAATGTTGTTTGAAGCATAGTAATTGTAATGTACTAATTATGAGGGTCTAAAAAGTACATGAATATGTGAGATTGTGTACAGTGCGACATTGTGAAGTACCTTACCTAACAAATTATGCTATGTTTTTTTTCACAGAGAAAGAAGCAAAGATTTCTCCTGCATTACCGTGTACAACAAAGTCAATCTGTGCCTTCAATGGTACATCAATGAAAAGTACCATTTCGACTTCAATGGTATTGTGTCACTGTGTTCCAAAAAGTATACAATGCCTATACGGTATGTATAATGACTATTCACATATTATTGTAATGGTTCTTTCCAATGGCCAATGGGAGCATGACCGTATTGTGCTGTGGAGGTTTTGGCCAGTCCCTAGATTCTTGGGTTCATGGCCTACGGCCTACAGCCTATGGCCATGCATCCAAGAGTCTGGCCACTGGCCACAACCAACACACAACATTTTGCCCTTAACTTCCCAATTTAAACACCATCTGCAGATATCAAAGTAGACCGCCAACCCTATTTTTCACCAAAGGCAATATCACCATATCATCTTTATTCCACTCCCCTACTCTAACAAGCCCTCTTGCAGTCACGAAATAACCTGAAACATGTTTCTCCAACTGCCCACGAAACACTACCTAGTGCAATAGTTGTAGGCAAATTCTTGGTTGCATGGCCATATGATACTGCAGTAGTTGTGCCCATGCCTAGATACTTGGATGCATGGCCTATTTTTAACCTATGCAAACATCCTCATATTGTCTACATTCCAGTCCCTACCCTAATAAAGCCTGCCTGCATTCTCCAGATAAGCCGCCCTCCCAAGACCCTGTCAGTGGACTACTGAAGTCTCCGTCTACGGCCGCGCCCCGCACTCTCTTCTTCCAACAACAAATAGCCCCATATCATCCATCTTTCACTCCCCCACCCTTCCCAGCCCCTCTTACCAACAACAAATTACCTAAAACGTGTTTCCCAGCCTTGTTCCCCACCGGGCTGTCCGCGGACAGCAGCGGCTGTCTGCAGATAAAACATGGCGGGCGTTTCAGAAAAATATGACGCACATCTGGCTTTTCATAAGCCAATCAGCGGGCGAGTTGGGTGTCCGCGGACATCACGCCACCCTCCGGACCAATTGGAGTCCTGTCCGCGGAGCGAAAAGGCAAGTGGGTACACAGAGCAGCAATGTTCCCTCTAAGCTGTGCGCATGCCCAGCTTCCCTCTGCGTGCCCCTCAGAAGATTTTTAGCAGCACACACAGACAATTCTCACCTATTCAAAAAGATTGTATAAGGCACAAGCCACAGCAATTACCTGAAAATTTTGTTCTCCTAAGATAAGCAACTAGTCTTGATATTTGCATTACACTACTATGCACCTAAAATCCCTAACAGCAAAATACAACACAAGAGGTTAAAAACTAATATGAAAAACTGGCTCCATGAACAGAAGAATCTAACCAAGATTTGCCTGCACACATTAACCAAAAATGTTTCCTCCCCACCCATGACTCCTAAACCTGACTCTACCACACTTTTACCTTATGACTCTAACTTCTGCCCCATAGTACATTAAAATACTACCGGACAACCTTGACGCTTCCTCTCTTGGCTCTGTGAAAGGTTAGCAGACGTGTACCTACATCCACTTGTTTTATGTTTGTTGTAACATGAATAACGTTAACGCGCCAGATTTTCTGTTACTGATTGTGCCTTACCAAAAGCGTCACCCACACTATATCTAACTACCAGCTCAAATATCGGATACTGACTGTAAGCAAGCAGGCTATTTGGATGTGTAACCAAATCCCATACTTCCTCTTCTTTGTACAGATGTCACGCAAGTGCTTTGAGTGGCCCCCTTGTAATTTAACGCATTATAAAACTCAAATATTAATTTGCCCTCTAAAGATTTTGAAAAGACAAATGTGATGCTCCGCTTCTCCTACTAACATTACCCTACAAGTAGAGAGCAAGATTGCAATATTATTTACCTAGCCTACAAGGGATGATGGGTATGGACTATGCCTGGGCTCACTCGTCCATAGTATCAGGGCACCCGATAGTCAGACAGGAGAATGCTTTTCACACAATCTGCATCACTTCCAAGTGTTCAGAGTTCCTTTGGGCATAGAGCTTCACACAGTATATGGCTTCTATACAAAAACTGTTCCACTGAGCACTTGCGTAATCCTACACAATGATATGTGCGTGGGGTTGTTGCAAACAATCTTGAATGCACTGCAAAAGAATTGTGTACATGCAGAGTCATGACATCCTTAAAATGCACATCATATGTTGAGGCATTTAACTATGTCTTGCTTGCAAAGTATTGTGGGTCTGCAAAAATCCCAGTGAGTATTTACTGCTACAATCTCTCACTTTTTACAGTGCTCTATCAACTAGTGTTGGAGACTAGCACAGGGATCCGGAAACGGTATCGGTGGAAGCATCACTGCTTGCGGGGGATGAACAAAGCAGCACATTTCAAAGACCAAGTCAGACTTTCGGCAGTACACTGAAGGAAATGTGTTGCATGTTTGCTTAAGGATAGGAAATTCTAGTACCCATCTGGACAACAGCACCTTCTTTTTCTTTCTATGCTCAACTGCTGAGGGCTTTTCATGTAACCATGTGTTCTGTGTGTACAGTCTCTAGCATCTCCCTGCATCTTATTTAACTGATCACAAAGAATTACAGAAGGAGGATCCATGGTTACAGAAGAAGGCACTAAATCATTTGTCTCTCTGATGAATTGATGCACTTAACTGAAAAGCGCATATATGTTTGATTTTCTTCAACATGGCTCCATAAAAAACCTCAGTAAGTCTCTTGTTTAATTTGATATAGGCTGTGGTGAGGAAGGATGGGCAAACCTATACAGTGTCATTTTACTCTCTATGTCAGGGGTACAAGCAGGGCTCTAATCAGATTTTGCTCTCTACTTGGAGTCAAATGATTTTTCAGGGAGTAAAAAAGTAATTAGCTTTGTCAATAGGGATACATTCTGCTTATTAAAAGATGTTCTTTCCCCATAAAATTCCTTTTGAGATCAGGCATTAATATTATAGTTCCTTCCTTCCTATGCCACTCCTCTACTGGTCACTAATTCGAAAAAATATCAGTGGAGCTTTGTGGGTTGAAGCAATGATATGTTAATTGTTTCTTGTTTTTGTTAGGCACACTTTTCTTTTTTAGGGAATAAAAATGCATGGTGCATATATCTCTTAGCTCTAAGGCTGGTATAATCACTACCCACAGGAGAACGTAATGTGGATAGTAAGCAAAGGTACAAGAATTTTGGATCATCATATTCTAAGTTATTCTGATGCAATTATCATGCTTACACACATTATTAGAAACATGCCCTCCTGGCCCTTGACTTACTTCATTAAAGTGGCACTTGAACTCTTTCAGCATGTTTTTGACACATTGCTTTTAATTGCCATTAATACATCGGCAAATGTATTCTGTCGGCGTTTCTTGACAGCCACATCAGTTATGACAAAAGATATTTGAGAGCCACAAACGCCGGGGACATTGTTCGCAGAGGTAGCGGGCTGGCAAGCCAGCCTATTCAAGGAGTGGAACCCAACTACCCCAACCTACCACCAAGAGCCAACCTACCTAACGCCCAATGAACAATAACACACCAGCCTTGATAAAGACCCCTTTGGTCGAAACACGTGTCGGCTGACAACGGATTATCGCATCACGAATCAAAATTACCTTTTTTTGAAAAATCAGACTATGAAGAAACATTTCTTTAAGAATAAATATTGTTTACGCAAGATATCTGGGAACACAACTAAAAGATATTTGTGTTTTGTAATACAAATGAGTGATTTTCCAGTGGCATAAAACATACATAGCCTCATTAAGAATTGGGGCGGCATCCCAGCGTAAATCTGCCAGAATACTACCCAAACGAATTACTGTTACCGCCACTTGGTCCAGAGGAATTTCCACTGGATTAAAACTGGTTTTATCAGTGTAATTCCCCATTCATATTGAGTCCATATTGAGTCCATTGGACTCAATGTGGCTTTTTGGCGGAATTACTGCAGCGGAAATTCTGATGATTTTGGCATTGAGTTGGAGGATTTACCGCCAGGATTTTCCTGGAGGCAAATCTTCCACCCCAGGCCCAAAATCGTAATTTGGCATAGTGGTAAAGTTGGCAGTAATGGAGCTACCGCCCACTTTACCACTTACCGCCAAACTCCTAATGAGGCCGAAATTTTTCTCTCCGAAGAAGTGCTTTTGTGGCAGATATTGAACTCTTGGACTGGTTGATGAGTTTTCTGTATAATCACATGAGGCATTTTTTTTAGCCTATGTGTTTGGAAAAAGTGTTGTAAGATTTTTAAAGAATTGCAGTGGCTGGGAAGAGGAAATTCCTTTCCAAACTCTCTTCTGCAATGGTAGCACACAAAGTGGCTTATCTCATTAGTCAGTTGCGCACATGGAAACTAATGTGTGCACAACAGCCAACCGGTTCCGCACATGCAGAAAAATAGGGAACATTGCAGAGCAGACCCACATATCACACATTTTTTTGTACCTACATTTTGCCTGTTTTAAAGAAAACTACTGGACAGATGTACACCAAATTTACAAGAGCATGCTTTCAGGACCAAGCCCCCGCTGGTGAAAATCCATCCAGCGGTTTCGGCTGTAGGCATGAGCACATTCTTTTTTCCATTGCGTATATGGAAGAAAAAAAAAAGTGGAACCCACCCTATAAGTTTGCGCCCCCTTGACGAAACCTCACCAAACCTGTCAAATTAAATCAGAGCGGGCCATATACTTTTTTTGCAAAGATTGGCAAGGATTCATCCAGGGGGAGCAAAGTTATAAGCCGCCCAAAAGAGCTCTTCCTATGAGATAAGCAACTTAACCATAACTACACGGCCGCTACCGCAGGCCGTGTAATATAGATCAACTTTTGGTATATGTTTAACGTTGTAGTACTATTTGTTACTGTGGTTGGTTTAAATACATTGGGCCTCATTATAAGTTTGCCGGTCCGGTGTCAATGGTAACGGTAAGCTTGCCAGCAAACTACGAGTTCTGCTCGCGGGTGCCTTCCCGCCCACCAGGTCTGACCTGGAGGCCGTACTGGCACCCACGAGCAGAGCATGTTGGATGCACCTCCCCCATTCAATGGTGCATCCGACCTCCCCATTCCCATTGAGCCCTAATGGGAATGGGGAGCATTTTATTCCGGCGCCCGTGAATGGCCAATTACCGGTCCGGCAGGGCCGTAATGACTCAGTAATTGCCCGTTCGCGGGTGCTGGAAAAATTGGCAAGTTTCGCAGCAGCCTGACGGTTTTACCGGCAAGGCTATCGCCAAACTTGTAATGAGGCCCATCAATCTTTCTAGTGACGCACATGCTGCGGGGAAGCTCTATGAGCTTGTGTTTCGGCGAGTGCACCACATGCCGTGTCATAAGTATAAACATTAGTCTCAACTGGTTGGAGTCTGCTCGGCTCCCCCTTTCCTATACCGGAGCATGGTCTGCTCGTCTGGCTCTCTGTGAGATGCAGTTCGGTGCCAGTTAGTCTAAAAGTTGTGTTTGTCAACCCCATAGTCCTGAATTGAGTATGGCTGCCTCTATAGGCTCGGAGGGCAATTTAAATGTAAATTCTCCATTTTATTCTAAGAATGCAACTGCCTCTCATGTCTCTGGCAGATAAGGGAGGCAGTCCCGGGGCCTGGATGTTGCTGCTATTGCCTCTCAGATAGCAGGTAAGGTGGGAAGTGCTGCTGATCCCTCCGTTGTGGTGCAATTGGTTCAGGACGCTATGAGCTTGCCATTATTTTATGTAAATAAAACCCTTGCCTCAGCCTTTGATATTCTTATTAATATGATTGCTGATTTTCCCCCTCCAGGAGCCAAATCTCTCTTCCCTCAGCCCAAATACCCTCTGTCTCACTTCATGGGAAAAAGAAATGTAAGTCCAAACACATTTGTAATGACTCAGGCATGTTTTCTAGTTCTCCTGCCAATGAGTTTCTTTGGCGTGTGCTATTAAAAGGAAAAGGGAACAGTCAGAGCTGCTCGCTCTTTACCAAGGATCTAAAAAAAGTTTCTGTAATTGAGGGTTCACCAGAAGACCTTATTATATCAGGATCTTCCCTTTCAAACTCGGAGGTCAGGTCAGAGTGTCCTCAGATAAAATTGATGAAACCCCTGAAATAGGCAATCCAATTGTTGTTCTCTAATCAAAAAAAGCAAAGGATTCTTAAAAGGGCATAGATAAAGCACTAAAATCCTGTCGGGATAAACCTCTGGATGTATTGAGCCTGTTGTGACAGATCATTAAATTGGTAGAAGATTGTGCCATACATAAAGTTTCACTGGATGTACAAACACTTGGGGGATGGGATCAGTGAGCGGGTTGCCTTCTCTGCAATGCCAATTCAGCTTTATCAGTGGAAAAGCATAAGGCTTTGCTGATAATAATTGGTACTAATCTTAGAGAAATTGCTACTACCACTGAAGCAGGCCCCAAAGCCCAAAGGCCTTGGGGCCTGCTTCAGACACAGATTTATCAAAGGCCTGTCTTCATATGTGCAGACTTCCACAACATTGGACAAAGTGCAAACAAACATTAGGAGAGTGTTTGCTCCTAAGGTTTTCGAAAGGGCCAGAGGAGGTAGAGCTCGCTACTCTGGCCACTTCTCCCAGGGATCGTCCCACCCTACTCTGTTCACTCAGAGAGGAGTGCATTCGTCCTTCTTCACCTCAGGAGGTCAAACCCTCTTTCTCCTAAAATGGGAACCAATGGAGGGGTCACTTCATGCAAGAGGTCAGTTGTTCTCGACCTTCACCAGGGTGGTCTAGGGAGGAAGACAAAGCTTTTTTCTTTTAGCCTGGGTACGTTGAACATCAGACTTGTGAGTCCTCCAAACAGTGCATGGGTATCACATTGAGTTTTATTCCCCACCACATCAGTTAATGCCTCCTCTTCCCCTCTTTCAACAGGGACAAGGAGAGATTGGTAGAGTTGGAAGTGCAGGGCTTGGTGCAGAAAGGGGTGGTAGACTCCCAGGTCCTCAGTTTGATTTTTCTAGTGCTCAAACAAGAGGAAGTGTCCTGTCCCATTGATACATCTGAAGGCTGTCAATGCTTTTGTGGTTTATCACCACTTCAAAGTGGAAGGAATTCATTTGGTAAGGGACACTTCCCTTCTGAGTGAATGGATTGGGAAAATAGATCTCAAGGATGCTTACCTGTAGTGGTCCACATCTTTCAGCCGCATCAGGATTTTCTTCAATTTCTGTGAAGAGGTCATACATGGCAGTTTGCAGCCCTTCTGGTCGGACTGTCCTCAGCCCAGTGGTGTTTCACCAAGTTGTTGAAAACAGTGATAGGTTTCCTGAGAGCCAAACAAGTGAGGATAATGATTTACTAAGATGATATGTTTATCCTAGTCCAAGACAAAAAAACACTATCTCAACATCTGTCAATTACTCAACCTCTACTTCGAAGATTAAGATTTGTCATGAATTCGACAAAGTTCATTCTCATATCTACTCAATGCATCCCGTTTCTGGGCTTCAATATCGATTCTCTACAGTGTGTTCAGCTTCTTCCAAGAGTCAGAGTCAGGAGGATTTGTTGTGAAATCAGATACATTCTCAGCAAGTATCTTTCCTTCCTCAGACTCTTGGCCAGGGTTGTGTGCCTGCTGCCAACTTCAATTCAAGGCATCTCTCCAGCTCCGCTTCCCTACAGGGTGCTCCAGAAATTAAAGGTCAGTCCCCTTCGCAAAGCCGCTTTATATTTCCAATTCGTTCATCTTTCTTCAGATGCCGGGCAAGAACTTCATTGGTGGCTGTAGCTCATGGAAGCATGGAAAAGCAGAGTGATGTTTGGTCCTCCCCAGGTGCATTTGGGAACTGGACATCAGTGCCCTGGATTGGGGTGTGAGAGATGTAGATATTTCCGCAGGATAGAAATGGTGAGCGGAAGAAAGACTTTTACGCATCAATTGCCTCAAACTCATAGCTTGCTTTTTTGTAGCAAAGAGTTTAGTGAAGGAAAGAATGAACTGCTGTATTCTTCGACACATGGTCAATGTGTTAGCGGTTCAGTGCATCAACTGTTGCGGGGGAGGGGAGAATCTAAGGGCTTGGCAGATTTAGCCAGAGAATACTGGCACTTTTGCCTAGAGAGAAAATAATCTCCAAGCAGAATACCTTCCAGGATTAGCGAACACTGTGGCAGTCTACAACTCCAGATACCTACAGGACTGGAGCTATTGGAGACGCAACCCCACCCTTGTTCTCCTAGTAGAGACACTTTGGAGCCCTGTACAAATAAATCTCTTTGCTTCTCGTCTGAATGGTAGGGCACCCAAATTGTACAGTTGCAGCTCAGATCCAGGTGCCCTAGCGGTTGATGTTTTTTGGATGGACTGGGCCAATGAAATCGGGTATGCCTTTACACCCTTTTTAATGATAGCGAAAGTGTCGGTAAATGTTTGCAGACAGCAGGCATCCTTGATGCTGGTGCCTCCATTTAGGCCATCTCAGGTCTGGTTCGTCTGGTTCTCTGACCTTCTGAAACTGACAACATATGTTCCCAGACTCCTTCCATTGCACTTGTCTCTACTCACAGACCCAGAGGGTCTTCCTCATGACATGGAAATCCAGGGACACTTATCCCTCATGGCTTGGAAGATTTCAGAGCTTTCCAGCTACTAAGAGATTCTTGGGTCACTTCGACAAAAAAGGGCTACACAGCCGCATATGCTAGAAGGGTACGCTGGTGTGTGGATGGACTCCTGGATACCATGCTTGATCCTCCAGTAGAAGTAGCAAACTTTCTACTTTCTTTACTCAAGGAAGGGAAGGCCTACAGAATAATTAATGACTTCAGGTCAGCTATTTCCGCAGGGCACATTCTAGTGAAAAGAGAAGTGGTGGGTAGTGATTTTCTGCTTAAACATCTCTACAATCAATGAGGATGAAAGCTCCTCATAAGGCAAAGTATTCATTTTGATGGGTTGTGAAACTTGTGTGTTGTTTGTTTCAGTCCTGGCCTGATATGAGTGCTAAACTGACCATGTTGCTGTGTTTGATTTCTATTAAACGAGTACCTAATGTTAGGGCCTTAGACGTGGATAATAAGAGTTACACTCTGGAAGGAGCTACAGTCTTTCTCACCCGCAGAACTAAATGTGTGTCTGTTAAAATGGATTTCTGAACTCTGACCTGGAGGGGCAGAGGTTCAGAAGGCCAACCTAGTTTCTTGGAACAGGGTAACCTCTGGACAAGCCAGACCAATCAGGGTAGCTATGGCAGGCGGTCAAGACTAAGTCTCAAGAGGGTCAGGGTGACTGAAAGACCTCAATGAGCACACAAAGCAAGGACACTTACGAATTACTCCAGACAGGTGTTATATTAAAAATATAGATACATTTATTACAAGGCCTTTGTAACATAGACTATAGCCAAGAGTCACAATAATACAGAAGTAAACCAACACATCACAATCAACACGATATATATACAAGAGCAGAGGGGTCTAATGGATTACGAATCACGAAATATGTAGACCACCTAGATGGGGAGGAAAACAGGCAGTGCAAGTAATCTTTAGACCCAGTTCCACATCAAGAATGCACCTAACTAAGAGGCAGTCCAAGCCCTACGAAGAGAGGAGCCTTATGCTCAATAGTACATGCACACGCTTGTGCCACTGGACAAAATGGGGTCTCTTCAAGGGTCGCTAGCAGCTCAGGAAGGTGGAGGCGGTCGATGAAGAACAAGTCCCCACTATTCAAGCAGGACCTCCACTTGCGGGCAGAGGCAGGTTGAGAGTGCGGGATAGAGTCGCTATTTCGCAACAGCGGTAGAAAAGAAATGGGCTCCTGCGCTAGGGGCCACCGGTTGGGGGATGCACTACTCACCGGTCCCCGATGCAGGCAGACCCAGACTTCGCCAGTTCAGTCCACTTCGCTGGCAGGTTTGAATGTGACAATCAGGACGTCTCGACACCGTGTAGGTTCCGTGGTAGCAGGCTTCAGGGTCAAGAGGGTCACAAGTGCAGCGAACTTGCACAGGTCGTTGCCACAGCAGGGCAACCGGGTAACCGTGTTTACTCTGGTCCGGGTGCACTCGTCTCACTTCAGACCTGGGAATGGCAAGTATACAAAATTCGGTGTGAGGGTGCCGTGGACACAGAGCAAGCAGTATACCAAGTTTCGAGGGCTTCCTCAAGACCGCGGCGATGACAGAGCAAACGTCCTGCGTAAGCTGGTCAGCCCACTGGTTGGCCCATGGACACTTCCGAAGAGGCTTACTTGTAGGGTTTGATGAAGGTGCCGAGAATAGTTGGTCCCACTATTCCAATGGGTCGAAGTGCCTTCGCAGACCTTCTAGGACGATCAGATGCAGAGGGGTCTCGCAGGACGACAGCAGGCTTAGGGTGCCAAACCTTCCAGCGGGTCACCAGCGGTTCCTCAACTCGGCTTCTTGTTGCAGGATACTTGGCTCCTTATCCTTTGTTCGTGCGAACTCAGGACATCGACATGGTAGTGGTGTTTTCGGCCTCCTCTTATCCAAAGTTCCCTTCGCGCCAAAACGGAGAGGACCCAATGGGAGATCTGCTCACAAAGACTCACTCCATACGTGGACCAATCACGGACCACGGTGGTCCCAGGCATTCAGGACACTCCAGACTCACTGGCACCCAGGATGTGGATTGGGAACAGACATCCCAGCCCACATCCTGGAGGCACACAAACAAGGCCTGCAGAAGCCTGTGAAAGCTTTGGGTTTCGCGGGAAAGTGCATGACCAAATAAGGACTGACCCGGGTCGGCTCGACCTGGGGAAGGTGAAGGGGCAAGATGGCCAAAGGACAGGACAAAAAACATTGTGGCATGGCCATTTTGGAGCCAAGCCACCTATTCGTGGCTAACGCGGTAAGCGCGGATAACATGGCAAAACAGGGTTCAAAACATAAGATAAACGATAGCTGCCACCAGTCCTGTCCGTGACACATCTGCACAGTTCATAAGTCCAGCGAGAGTTTCTAGGGCCTTTGGAATGACTAGAGACCCAAGGGTGTGGTAAAGTAAGTTACATTGCACTCTTGTTACATGTTGCACAAAAGCTGCAACATGAGGAAAGGACTAAGGGAAACAAAGTCTCTCAGTACTGACTGTCTTAAGGGCGTGTCAGTTTCCCCATAAGAAGTGAGCGAAAACCCAGAGGAGTGCGGCTGAGGGCTGCGCTTCTCTGGCAAAGGTTAGATCAGGGTGTAAAACAGCAGCAAAACGTTTGGGGGTTGACACATGGAGAGAAAATTACATTCACATATGAAATCTTTCCTAACACGCCCCCCTCCCAGACTAAGGACAGGGGGAACCAATCCACCCCTGGATGAGTTTCTTGTTCAGGTCGGTTAAACATTCTGGACAACCCATCAGCATTGCTGGTCTATGCTCAATAGTGAAGTGAAAGCCTTGCAGACTTATGGACCACCTAAGCAACTTTGGATTCTCTCCCTTCATGTTCATTAGCCACTTTAAGGGCTTATGGTTAGTTTGCACAGTGAAGTGGGTCCCATAGTGGTAGGGCCTCAGCTTCCGTAGGGCTCACACAACAGAGAAGCATTCTTTCTCTAATGTGGACCATCTGAGCTCTCTGTCCTTAAGCTGGCGACTAATGAAGCCAATAGGGTGTTCCTTACCCTTCTCATCTACTTGTGATAGTACAGCTCCTATCCCAGTGTCAGAGGCATCTGTCTGTGCAATAAAATGTCTTTGGTAATCAGGGGCCCTGAGCACAGGGGCCTAGCACAAGGAGTGTTTTAAGCCATTGAAGGCCTTCTCACACTCTTCAGTCCAAGTCACCTTCTTGGGTTTCTTTGGAGTAGTGAGAGCAGTCAGAGGGGCAGCTATGGTGCCATAGTCTGCCATGAAATTATTGTAGTACCCAGTGAGTCCTAAAAAGGCTCTCACTTGGGTCTGTGTAGTGGGGGTAGGCCAGTCTTGTACTACTTGTACTTTACTGGGTAGAGGCTGTATCCTCCCTCCACCTACTTCCTGTCCAATGTAAACCACTGAGCCTGTCCAATCTGGCATTTATGGGCCTTTATGGTCAAGTGGGCCTTCTGAAGAGCCTGTAACACAATCCCAAGGTGTTTACATGGTCTTCCCAGGTGGCACTGAAAACTGCTATATCATCCAGATATGCAAGACAGAATTCGTCCAACCCATTCAACACATGATTCACAAGCCTCTGGAATGTGGCAGGTGCATTCTTCAACCCAAAAGGAATTACTCTGAACTGGTAAAGGCCCTCTGGAGTTGAGAAAGCTGTCTTCTCCATGGCATGTTCTGCAAGGGCTATTTGCCAATAGCCTGCAGTGAGGTCAAATGTGCTGAGGTACTTGGAGGCGCCCAAGGTATCCACAAGCTCATCTGTTCTAGGCAAGGGGTGTGCATCTGTCTTGGTGACAGCATTCAGTGCCCTGTAATCCACACAGAACCTCAATTCAGAAGTACCTGCTTCTGGAACCAAAACCAGAGGGCTGGACCAAGGACTACTAGAGGGTTCAATCACCCCAAGATCCAACATTTTGTTGACCTCTGTCTTAATGTAAGACCGTACTTTGTCTGACATTTGTATCCCCTACCTTTGGTAGGTACACCGTCTCCTGTGTCTATGTTATGTTTGCACCAAGGTGTCAAACCAGGGGACTGTGAAAACAGGGGGGAAAATTGCCTAAGCAAACTTTTCACCTCAGCCTGCTGACCAGAAGTCCGGTGAGGGGCCACTCGGACACCCTCAATGGAGTTATCTGAAGGACTGCTTTGGAATAGGTCAGGAAGAGGTTCAGACTCCTCTTCCTCAACATCTGAAGCCAATAGCAGTGCTGCGATTTCAACTCTTGGGATGAAAGCCTTCAGCCTATTTACATGGAACTCTTTTGGAGCCTGTCCAGGCCTTCCAAGGTCCACTAAATAGTTGACCCTACCCAGTGACTCCACCACTGTGTAAGGGCCTGACCATTTATCCTGTAAAGCCCTAGGCCTTATGGGATTCATGATCAGGACTTTCTGACCAGGTGTAAAGTTAATGGGGGAAGCTTTCTGGTCATACCAATGTTTCACCAGAGCTTGTCCTGCCTTCAACTTGTCACTAGCCAGACCCATCAGGAGTACGATCTTTTTTCTGAGCCCTAACACATAGTCTACTACTTTGGTAGTAATGGGGGGAGTGGGCATCGCCCATCCCTCCTTGACTATGGCTAAGGGTCCCCGCACAGGGTGACCAAACAGAAGTTCAAAGGGGCTGTAGCCAACTCCCTCTTGTGGTACTTCTCTGTAGGCAAACAGTAAGCATGGTAAAAGAAGATCCCATTTTCTTCTTTGAGGTTCTTCCAGAGCCCCAATCATACTTTTCAAGGTCCTGTTAAACCGTTCCACCAGACCATTGGTCTGGGGGTGGTATGCGGAAGAGAATTTATAGGTGACCCCACATTCCTTCCACATAGCCTGCATATACTTTGACATAAAGTTGCTGCCTCTGTCAGACACAACTTCTTTAGGGAAGCCAACCTTAGTAAAGATGCCAAGTAAAGCTTTTGTAACTGGCTTGGCAGTCACAGTTTTCAATGGGATGGCCTCAGGATACCGGGTGGCATGGTCAACCAGCACCAGGATAAACCAATTGCCTGAGGATGTTTGGGGGTGAAGGGGACCAACAATGTCGATCCCTACCCTCTTAAATGGTACTCCCACAACTGGGAGTGGTATCAATGGAGCTTGGATTGTTGAACCACTCTTACCAGATAACTGGCAGGAGGCACAACTCCTGCAGTGACTTTCTACTTGCACCCCCATCTTGGGCCAGTAGAAGTGCATGGATAACCTTTGCTTGGTCCTCTTAATACCAAGGTGACCAGCAAGGGGCACTTCATGCGCCAGCGGCAGGAGGAAAGGTCTTACAGCAAGGGGAAACACCAACCTCCTATGGTCTCCTTCTGTAGACTCTGTAGGCTCACTATACAGGAGCCCACCTTCCCAATACATCTGGTGCTTCCCAGGAGGTTCACCCTCAAGCTGGGAGCAGGCCTGTCTCCTTAGGCCTTCCAGAGATGGGCACTCACGTTGGCCTTTACTGAATTCTTCCCTGTCAGGACCACCTTCTACTAACAAATCGTTTAGCTCAGGATGGTCATTGGGGTCAAATACGTCAGGCATCACCACCTCCTCGTCAGGTCCGGGTGATTGACCAACTACCTCCACCTCAGTGCTACGCGAGTTAGGTGGAATATTTTCTTTCCCACTTTTTACTTTTTTGACTCCTTTCGCCTTGGGTTTCCCCTTTGGCTGGGTCAGGGCATTGGTCTTGGCCAGTGCTGCCCTCGTTTGAGACCTTGTGCAGGGTCTGTCAGCAGTGTCTCCCACAAACCTTAAATCTCGGAGATCATTGCCCAACAAGACCTTTCCTGAGACACTCCTCTGAATGCTCACTGGAATCATGACTGCTGTACCATTGATAGTAAGATTTACAGGTATTACTGGGAACATGAGAGGTGGGCCATCAGCCAACTTAGTGGGCATCAGAGTAGCTCTGGCAACTTCCTCTGGGTCTACCAAGGAAGAATCCACTACAGTTCGACTGCACCCACTATCCCTAAGAGCTGGAGTATCTACTCCATTGATCAGCACACTGTCATTAAAGTAGTGCATGGTGTTATCTGGAATCCTAGCATAAGCCTCTGAGACTTTAGGCTCCCAGGGAAATTAAAACTATCCCAGCTTCTATCCCAATGGGGAAGGAGTCTGAGGAGAGGGATGCTCCAGTAATCTCTTCTTCCTCATAGGAGGAGAAGGCCAGATTAGCAGAGTGGACCCCCAAGGTTTTGACCTTACATCTGGGATTCCCCTTTACGTGGTCAGTTGCTCCAAAAGCAAAACAAGATCCATTGGGTCTGTTCACATAGGGAGGCTTACTATAACCAGAGTTCTGTTTCGGAGGCTGACCTCCACTACCTGCAAGTTCTCTTGTGTCTTACCCTTATTTTTCTTTTTGTGGCCCTTTTGGGAAGAAGATTTATCAGTTTCCCCACCCTCCTTTTCTTTGGACTTTTTCCCTTCCTCCTGCTTACCAGGATGAGTCTTGTCCTTATGGGACACTCAATGTGACACCCAAAGATCTACTGCAATGGCTAGCTTCTTAGGATCTATCTCCTTTGAATCGGCCAAATGCTGCTTAAGCTCAGGGGAAGAAGATGCAAAAATATGTTCCAGCATGACAAAATGTATCATACCTTCAAAGGTAGAAACCTTATAACCTTCGAACCAACCAGTCAAGTTTTTCAAGGATTCAGTTACATAAGACACCCAAATACCACCTTCTTTTTTCTTATACTCTCTGAATCTTTTTAAGTATTGGGCATGAGTCCTTCCAAACTTTAAGATGAGAGTTTGCTTCAACATTGCAAAATCTGCTCTCTCAGCTTTCGACATTTCCATAATGGCACTGCAGCCAGAATGGGGTAGTCTGCTAAGTAACCAGGCAATTTTATCAGCATTGTCAACTTGTTGAACTTCACATGCATACTCAAATGTATTCAGCCAGTCCATAATGTCATTCATTTCCTCATATACACTGAGCAGATCTTTTGGAAACCTTGGATGAGAAGAGGCCCCAGACCCATCTCCAGGACCCTTGGATCCATTGGCAACTTGAAGCTTGGCCAGTTCCAAGTGGTGATCCCTGTCTTTTTGTTTTTCTGCCTGCTCTATCTTTAGTTTGGCCATGTTGAACTCAAACTCCTTCTGCCTAAACAGCAGCTCTTGTGTCTTGAAATCAAGTATGGCCTCCCCATCAGCACTGGCAGAGGAAACATTCGACATTACATCCTCCATGTCCTCATGGTCGCTGTGGATCAGTGCAGCGGTAGAACTACCAGTTCTACCAGTGAGAGCAGCCCCACCTCCTTCTGCACTGTCCTCGGAAGCTATAGCTCTAAGCTGAGCTTCTTGGCAGTCCATGATTCTCTGGATCATTTCTACTTTTGTGCCTTGAGAGGAAACACCTCTCTCAGCACACATCTTTCTTAATGTGTCGGATTTCGAAGCATTTAAAGTTAACAAGGTACTTTTTTCCATACTGTTAGATAGGACTATGGCCTTTTAAAAGTTATACTACCACAATTCACTATGTGTCCTGGTAGGAATAACTCGAAATGCCTTCGCTCGTGCGCAACACTGGATTCCTTCAGTCCTATCCGACCACTGTATACCAATTTGTTAAAATGGATTTCTAAACTCTGACCTGGAGGGGGTTCAGAAGGCCAACCTAGTTTCTTGGAACAGAGTAACCTCTGGACAAGCCAGACCAATCAGGGTAGCTATGGCAGACGGTCAAGACTAAGGGCCTCATCACGAGTTTGGCGGTAACCCTTAAATGCGGCGGTAGCACTAGTACTGCCGCATTTAAGGGTCTGCCACATCACAGGTTTGGCAGATTTCCCCCCAGCTCTGAGCTGGGGAGAAATCTGCGAAAATGTAGCGCCCTTCCCGCCGGCAGGAAATCCGCCGGCGGTAAGAGCGCGAAAATTCCCCATTGAGCCGAATGGGGAATTCCCGAATGGGCTCAGTGGGGAATGGGCAATACCTGTTCCGCCAAACCCGTGATCCGGAGCTATTAGCGCCGGGGGGGTTTGGCGGTAGGGCTAATAACGCTGGCGCTAATAGCGGCGGCGTTACCGCCAAACTCATGATGAGGGTGACTGAAAGACGTACAACAAAAAAGAAAGTGTCCACGGTCTGTGGAACACTCACGTCCCCTGCACACTCGTGGGATTGTACTATGACAAACAATAAGTCAATAATATTCATCAATTCTCAGTTGTACGCTTATAAATTGAATCCTGCTTCATGAGTGGGTTTATACAAAAACACTAAAGGTGAATATTCTGTAACCGTAATGATAGGTAATTGTAATTAGTTATAAGAAAAAATTAATAAATAACTTTTTCAAAGGTCAATTCAATTCTGCTAATTGGGTTTTAAGATTTCACAAATTATTTATTCATATAATTCAACAAAAAGAGGAGCAAAAAACACATTCCAACTGAAAATACCAGATTACAATATTAATTCCATATTGGTAATACATTGTCAGTGGTAATGGTTATATAAAAACTCAACGCGTTTCGGAAAACAATTTCCTTCATCAGGAGTGGTTATTTGTAGTTCAATTCCACACAATTTCTTTAATCCTGTATTCTAACATCTGCAGAGTATGAAACAAATAATTGTGTCTTAGTATACATTTCTGGAATTATTATCCATACTAATATGTCCATATAACAAGAAATTTATGAAGAAGATAAAGTTAGGGTTGTCCCTACTTGGCATAGGTACCCCACTGTGGTTCTGTATAAAGATCACTGTTCCAAGTTAAAAGTATTGAAGCACCTGTGGATGTTTCAAGGAATTGTGAATGATTTAATCATAATATTGCAGAAGGTTAAGGGTTGTATACAGTCATAATGGAGGAAGAGATGGATCTTACCTCCAATAGCCAGCAAATTTCTAAAAGACTCCAACGTCACTTATGGTAAACTGTCCTTCTATGGGATCAATCACCCCGAAAATACTTTTGGGTTGTTTTGGTAATCGCAAGAAACTGTAATAAGAAAAAATAAGGCTAAGGATCCCTAATGTTAAATCATATATATCAGACAAATCTATGTATTCCAATATATTAAATAAAAGCTTACCTCCCAATGGGAAGTATGTGTCATGTGCGTAGTTAGGCCTCAAATCTGCAATATATCGTCCCAAAGTGGAGAAGATCAGAACCACAGGGATGTCCCCTAGATGGTACATCCACAACGTGTTGTATTAACTGGATGTCAAATTTCTTTGCAGGAAAAATAGCGATGGAATGGCATTTAGTTAGGAGTACGAAAAAGATGCGTTTAAACAAGTATACTCAGTAAATATGCTTTCTGCATATACCTTTATTAACTAAATACAAGAGAATCGTTAATGTTAACAAGTACCTTTCGGTTCATCAAAAAAGGCATGGAGCGCCGTGGTCAGTATATTTATGTGCTTTAGTAAATGATTACCATAATGTTCACCGAGAGTGCATCCATGAAGGTATTAATGAGATAGAAAGGAAATGTAAAAATATAAAAATGTCATTCAAAAGAAGAAGTATACAGGAGTCTAACTGCCCAAGATATTGCTTAACTTACTTGTGGTTGAAAAGTTGAACAGGGAACCGTTCAGGCGAGCCATAGAGCGGGATTCCGACACAGTGCGACGCGACAGTTTATGACGTTGCGGGCAGTGGAAGCGTAATGACGTCAGATGTAAACATCTCACGTCATCACGTTCCGCGTCATGGCTACTGATGTGTTGTAAGCGAATGTTGTCTATAATTAGAGATAGTCAATAAAGGTTTATTGTAAAAAAATAAAGTTGTGCAATCTAAGTATCCCTAAATATTTAGTACTGGAAAGAAAAAAGGCATCTAATGATGGACGAGTGACAGTGTCAGGCAAGATCTTATCTCTGTCACTACGAGCCTAAATGTAATGCAACCGTAGGCCTTTGTATCAATGCTGTCCGTATCACGGGACTATGTGAAGATTCAAAACTATCTAATTTGCCTGTTAATAAGAGGAGAATTACATGTAACTGTGGTGTGGGAGAGAATGTTATCCAAATGCCTGTAACCCTTATCTCGTAGATACCTGGAAGAGTCGAATGTAACTGGAATTAAATAGAAGAAAAGTTGCAAGTGAGGAAAATAAACCCAATCGGTATGCTGGTACAGGAGTAATTTTCAAATATTGTGTCTATCAGGGATAATATTCAATTAAACAGTGAGGCACCCATACTCACAATCTAACTAAGGGTAATGATCCCATGAGGGAAACAGTAGTGACATATTAGATGTAGGTAAAACAGATCTCTATGTTAATGTTACATTTCATACAAAATATATAACAGTGGCATCTTAGGTTATAACTAAATGTCACAGATGACTAATGTAAATCACATATAGTCCCCCCTAGATGGCCCCAATTGCATTGAGGATGTTTCTCAAGGGTGTTCTTCAACCACTTATTTAATAAAGGGAAGGATCTTCCACAACTTTTCAATCAAGTCCATCATCTCAAAATATGGGAAGTTATTAATACTCATAATTCTGATTATCATTGTTAACATTGCAAACAGTTAATTCCCAAGGTTAATGTTTGATCTAATGCCATCTTCTTCAGAATATTTATGTAAATTAGCTTACATTCATATACGCATCATGGGTAGTGTGATGGCTTACGTGGGCCTCTGACCAAATGTTTCTGGTAATGGCTTAACTTAATAAGTAGGGATTAGTTGGTAAAGGAGTGATGACTCAATCAAAGGAATACTCCTAAGTGGAACTCTTCATTCATTCCATGGGGACTCATACTGTCCAGTTTATCGATCCAATATAATTCTCACTGGTCTAATTTCTTCCCATGGTTGCCACCCTGTGGTGATCGATTTACTACCTCCAGTATATGGAAGCGAGGTTGAGCCACTGAGTGTTCTCTGTGAAATGTCTTGCTACAGGTGAACAGATTGTGAGTTCTAATGTTGCTCTTATGTTCATATAATCTTTCTTTCATTCTCCTTTGGGTTTGTCCCATGTAGTATATTCCACAAGGGCAATTAAGGGCATAGATCATTGATTTGGAATCACAGGTGGTATAATGTTTTAGCTTGATTTTGGCTCCTGTATGTGGATGTCTCACATAATCACCTTTGGTGATATTGTTGCAGTTTGAACAATGCAAACAAGCATATGTTCCTACCTTCTTGGTGTGTAAAGGAGTCTGTCGGGATTCTGGAATTCGTTCTGCTTTAACCAGTTGATCTCTAAAATTGCGGCCTCTTTTGTAGGCTATCAACGGTGGTTCTGGAAAGAGTTTCACCAAATGCGGATCCATTTGAATAATCCTCCAGTTTTTCGTATAAGTCTGGTTATATGAAGACTTTGACTTGAGTATCTGAGGCTATACAGAAAAGGTATTTCCTTGGATTCTGGTAATTTGCTCAAAAGTTCAGATCGTGTTTTTAATTGTGCTCTGTTGCGTGTTGTAGTGATAATTTCATCTGGACAACCTCGATTAGAGTATTTCGCCGACATTTTGTCCATCTCTAATGCTAATGTGGTTTCCTCTGATGTAATTCTCCTAGCTCAAAGAAATTGGCTATATGGTAAATTATTACACAGATGTCGAGGATGAAAACTTCGATAATGTAGGGCATTGTTGACATCCGTTGGTTTTGAGAATAGGTTGGTAATGATTGTATTATCTCTGATTTCTAATTCCACATCCAAAAATTGATTTTAGGATTGCCTATTTCCATAGTAAACTTTATCCTTTCGTTGACAGAGTTAATAAAAGTCAAAACATTTGATAGAAATTCTTTATTGCCTCTCCAGTTAACATTAGTTACTCTTTGAGATTAAGAGGCGTGCACCCGTTACCCTCCATTTTTTGCTTGGTGACTGAAAGACCTCAATGAGCACACAAAGCAAGGACACTTACAAATTACTGCAGACAGGTGTTATTTTAAAAAGTAAAACACATTTATTACAAGGCCTTTGTAACATAGACTATAGCCAAGAGTCACAATAATACTGAAGTAAACCAACACATCACAATCAACACGATATATATACAAGACCAGAGGGGTCTAACGGATTACGAAGCACGAAATATGCAGACCACCTAGATGGGGAGGAAAACAGGCAGTGCAAGTAATCTTTAGACCCATTTCCACATGAAGAATACACCTAACTAAGAGGCCGTCCAAGCCCTACGAAGAGAGGAGCCTTATGCTCAATAGTACATGCACACGCTTGTGCCACTGAACAAAATGGGGTCTCTTCAAAGGTCACTAGCAGCTCAGGAAGGTGGAGGCGGTCGATGAAGAACAAGTCCCCACTATTCAAGCAGGACCTCCACTTGCGGACAGAGGCAGGTTGAGAGTGCGGGATACAGTCGCTATTTCGCAACAGCGGTAGAAAAGAAATGGGCTCCTGCGCTACGGGCCACCGGTTGGGGTATGGACTACTCACCGGTCCCCGACGCAGGCAGACCCAGACTTCGCCAGTTCAGTCCACTTCGCTGGCAGGTTCGAATGCGACAATCAGGACGTCTCGACACCATGTAGTTTCCACGGTAGCAGGCTTCAGGGTCAAGAGTGTCACAAGTGCAGCGAACTTGCACAGGTCGTTGCCACAGCAGGGCAACACAGTAACCGCGTTTACTCCGGTCCGGGAGCACTCGTCTCACTTCAGACCTGGGAATGCCAAGTGTACGAAATTCGGTGTGAGGGTGCCGTGGACACAGAGCAAGCAGTATACCAAGTTTCGAGGGCTTCCTCGAGACTGCGGCGATGACAGAGCAAACGTCCTGCGTAAGCTGGTCAGCCCACTAGTTGGCCCAGGGACACTTCCGAAGAGGCTTACTTGCAGGATTTGATAAAGGTGCTGAGAATAGTTGGTCCCACTATTCCAATGGGTCAAAGCGCCTTTGCAGACCTTCTAGGGCGATAAGATGCAGAGGGGTCTCGCAGGACGACAGCGGGTTCAGGGTGCCAAACCTTCCAGCGGGTCACCAGCAGTTCCTCGACTTGGCTTCTTGTTGCAGGATACTTGGCTCCTTATCCTTTGTTCGTGTGAACTCAGGAGATCGACATGGTAGTGGTGTTTTCGGCCTCCTCTTATCCAAAGTTCCCTTCGCGCCAAAACAGAGAGGACCCAATGGGAGATCTGCTCACAAACACTCACTCCATATGTGGACCAATAATGGACCACGGTGGTCCCAGGCATTCAGGACACTCCAGACTCTCTGGCACCCAGGATGTGTATTGGGAACAGACATCCCAGCCCACATCCTGGAGGCACACACACAAGGCCTGCAGAAGCCCGCAAAAGCTTTGGGTTTCACAGGAAAGTGCATGACCAAATAAGGACTGACGTGGGTCGGCTCGACCTGGGGAAGGTGAAGGGGCAAGATGGCCAAAGGACAGGACAAAGAACCTCATGGCATGGCCATTTTGGAGCCAGGCCACCTATTCGTGCCAAACGCGGTAAGCGCGGATAACATGGCAAAAAAGGGTTCAAAACATAAGATAAACGATAGCTGCCACCAGTCCTGTCCATGACACATCTGCACAGTTCATAATAAGTCCACCGAGAGTTTCTAGGGCCTTTGGAATGACTAGAGACCCAAAGGTGCAGTAAAGTAAGTTACATTGCACTCTTGTTACATGTTGCACAAAAGCTGCAACATGAGGAAAGGACTAAGGGAAACAAAGTCTCCCAGTACTGACTGTCTTAAGGGCATGTCAGTTTCCCCATAAGAAGTGAGCGAAAGCCCAGAGGAGTGCTGCCGAGGGCTGTGCTTCTCTGGCAAAGGTTAGATCAGGGTGTAAAACAGCAGCAAAAAGTTTGGGGGTTGACACATGGAGGGAAAATCTTTCCTAACAGTTGTCCACTTCTGTTTCATAGCCATTTTTAAAGAAGACTCAACATTTTGTGTGGTTCACTGTTTGTTAGGTAGACCTCCCATGATCTCTCTGCTGCTTTTATCTCATCACAAGCCTCATAACCCTGTCTCATCATGTACGTTAACATGGGTTAAATTGGTAAAGCATAAAGCAGGAATCGATGTCTCACTATTTGGGGATAACCCCATTAGGTGACCTATGGCTTAAAAATCGGCAGGTCTGATTCCAAGATGTCGGCCGGCAGAGGAGGATGTACTTAGAGTCTCTCCCCACCGGGCTGCACCATAAAGCAGCACATTTACGTGTGCTCCACAGCCCCAAATTAGCACAAGAAAAAACGCGCTCCAAGAGCAGGAAAGAGGAACTGCCAGCCCGATTGGCCCCTGCAAGGCGGAGGCAGCACAATCGGGAAATCCGGCATCTGGGCCACGGCCGACGTAGGAACGGACTGTGCAGGGGACACCACATCGAGCCGGTACCTGGACCCAACACTGATCGAGCAGACGCCCAGCCAAGAGAACGAGGAAGTGAGGGAGACGCCGCTCCACCCTCTGACCCGCAGTGAGAAGTTTTTTCGCGAGCCAGGAACAGCGGAGGAGAATAGCTGGCTCGATTGACGGAGGAGCCATGACCTGGACCCATCCCACCACCTGTGGCGCCACAGGGTCCGAGGCACATCTTCAATGGACCCACCTGGTAAACACCAGAGAAAGAGAGACCATATATAAGGGCCAACACAATTAACGTGGAATCAACGATGCAAACAGAAATTGGCGCTGCCCCTAGGGGGTAGAAATAATCAGCCACATGAGGACCTCACCCGGCGGGCCAGGAAGTCAAACAGGGAAGATGGCCTGACATAAAAATATCCCAGAAAATGTTGTGGTGTACAGGGCTCTCTAGCCCGGATACAAGGAGCGAACTCCAGCAACAAGGGCACTGATCTTCAAGGTGGGCTGCGAAGACTGCACAGGCCCACATAGGGGGCAGAATTAAGGGAGCCACCCATGGACATAAGGACCAGACAGGCTTCATCCCGCCCCATAAAGGAAGACACCCTCCAGAGCCACAAGGAATGACCCCTAGCCCGACACAGCTCGCAATACAAGAAGGCAAAGCTCACAGCCTCGGAATAGACAGGGCAAGGAGAGGCCATGGTGACACAAATACCAGCCATAAGTGCCCAGCCAGGAAGGGCCCTAGCAAAGGAGGTGAGAAACAGGGGCTACCCAGAAACAGCAGCATTGATGTCAAAATCCAGGGCAAAGACCACTACTCACTGCCCCTCTTCCCCCAAGAGAAAACAAAACAAAAGCTTAAAGCAACTCTGGAGCACTGACGAGACAACCACAGAGAAAAGCGGGAAAATGGCAGAAGATTCCCAAGATACAAAAAGGCCAGAAATGGGGGACAACGCAATGACCAAGGCTGACATGCAGAGCTGCTTTAAGGACCTGCAGAGTCAACTACTGCTCTCCTTTCAAGAACAATTTCAGATTTCAAAAGAAGATATGAAGCAATCTCTCCAAGAAGTGAAGAGGGACATTGCAAGACTAGAGGAGAGGGCCGACACAATGGAAAAAGCGGTCCAGTAAGTTGAAGAGGACACTCGGAAATCGGATGACGTGCTGGAACAACTGGCATGCGCCACTACCAACCTGGAGATCCAGTGTGAGGATCTGGAAAACAGATCAAGAGGATCCAATATAAAAATTAAGAACATGCCAGAGTCGATTAAGGACAGAGACCTACAAGCAACGGTCACCCAACTCTTCGCAGAAGTGATGGCCAAGGAGACGGAGCCATAGATATCGATCGACAGACTGCATAGAGTGGGACCAAGAAGAGGGAGAGAACCAGGGGCCAGACCGAGAGATGTGCTAGCGGCCATGTCATCATTTACCCAAAAAGAACAAATTCTGTGTAAGGCAAGACAAGCAGCGCCAACTAGAATTAATGGCCAGTAGGTTCAACTCTATCAAGACTTAGCACCATCAACACTTCAAAAGAGAAGGCAAATGGGCCAGGTGGTCCACCACCTGTTGGCACAGCAAGTAAAATATAAATGGACCTTCCCATTCGGTCTTCTGTTCACCTGGGAAGGCAGTCAACATCGGATAACGACATGCGAGGAAGGGGACCAGATCTTGGGAATACAACAAGAAGACTGAGAAGCCTGACCCTGGACGCAAAACAGACTGCACAGCCCTAACAGAGGGGGAGGGTGGAAAGCAGTGGAGAGGAACAACAGCAGATACCACGCCCTGGCAAGACCTGAGAAAGTAAAATTAACATACAGAAACGAGAGACCAATAAAGGGGGCAAGGAGACACCCGGAAACCAACTAAACAGACCCAGGGGAGAAGGGGGAAGGCTAAATTGGAATCCAAAGTGGGGGTTAGAAATCCTCACAACTTTGACCTGAGGCGGAAGGGGGGCAAAGAGCGAGGGACACATCATCCGGAATGCACATAGAAACCTAGCCCCCACTCATGAGGGAGGGGAAGTTGGGGAAGGGAAGGGGGAGGCAACAACACAGGGTGTAGGGAGAGACAGAGGGGGGACAGGACATGCGGGAGAGATGCTATTCAAGGACATGTAATAGTCAAGTGTGAGGTGGGGAAGCAAGGAGGCAAGAGTGGACAGACCATGATAAGAGGATGTCAAGACCGGTTAAGATCCTGATGCATAACGTCAGGGGGATGAATACCCCGGTCAAACTGAAAATATTAGAAAGACAGGCCTGGAAGATGGGAGCAGTTGTAATCATGCATCAAGAAACCCACGTACAGAAAAGGGATAAAACCAGAGTCAGGATAATGGGAGCTACACAGACCTACCAGGCGAACGCGGTCGGGAAAAGAGCAGGTGTCCTTATAGCCATACAGGATAGGTCACAGGCACATGTCCAGGACTGTATGGCGGACAAAGAAGGGCGCTACCTTTTCCTGAACGTGAAAATAGCAGGAAGAGCATACACACTGGCATCGATATATGCACCCAACTCAGAGCAGGACGGTTTCATGAGAGGGGCTCTTGCGGCCCTAGAGGGATTTGCCATGGGAGACATTATAAAGGGTGGCGACCTCAATATAGCATGGGATCCCACATTAGATAGAAGCTCAGGCATGCGCTTACATTCACAAGGCCCATGCAAGGCATTGAAAACAGCCGTCGAAGCACTAGCGCTTCATGATATATGGCGAGCAAAGAAAGGGGTCACACAAGGCTACACATACGTTTCACACGTTCAGAATTCACAATCAAGGTTAGACTATGTCTGGGCGAACCACAGGACTAGTGGGAAAGTTTGCGGACATTCAAATAGGCCTGATTACACTTTCGGACCATGCTCCAACAGAAACATCACTCAACATTGGCAAACCAGGGGGGGTATGGGCATGGAAGTTCCCATTCAACATTTTCCAAGATACCCTGATGGCAGAAAGAATCAAAGAAAAGATAGAACTCTACTTTGCTGAGAACACCACAGGGGAAGCACCACAGAGGGTGGTATGGGATGCGTTCAAGGAAGTGTTGAGGATACTGATTGTATTAAAAGCGCTCAGGGACAAACAACACACCAAGTCGGAAGAAGACCTGTAGGAGAAACTCAAGGACGCACAAAAAGAAATGGTGATCCACCCATGCAAGAAGACGAAACTGCCTCTGAAACATATACAGCGGCAACTCACAATCCTACAGAATAAAAAGGCGGAGCTAGCACTACTGAGAACAAAACAGAGATATTATATCAGCACCAACAAAGCGGATAAACTTCTGGCTAGACAACTCTGAGACAAATGCCGCAAGATGACGATAATGCAACTAAGGGATAAAAGAGGGTAGCTTAGAACAACCAATGAAGAAATGGGAGACATTATGGCAACCTACCATCAAGCCCTGTACGCATCAGAACTTCCAAGGGATACAACCCAGAAGGCATACATGGATAACATTACCCTCCCTCAGATCACGGAAACAGACAAGTGACTCTTTGGTAGTGAAATTCAGGTCGAGGAAGTTCTTCAGACAATCAAAAAGCTGCCAAGAAATAAAGCACTGGGCCCAGACGGGTATACAGACACCTTCCACAAAAGATTTCAGGACATGTTGGCCCCAAAACTGACAGAACTATTTAACACCTTTAAAACACAAGGAAACGTACCCAACTCAATGAATGAGGCAAAACTGGTGATTTTCCCCAAACCAGGAAAAGACCCTGCTCAATCAAGCTCATATCGCCCGACAGCACTGATAAACCTAGACGCGAAGCTATACAGAAAGACTGCCCCAATTGTTACCAGCAATAATAGGACCGGAACAATCAGGATTCATCCCCAGGATTCATCCCCAGGAGGCAAACAGCAGACAATACACGTAGGGTTAGCCAGCTAATCAAAAAAATGGAACATTCCAAAATCCTGGCGATCCTCGTGTCACTAGTTGCGGAAAAAGCGTTCAACAGGGTCGAATGGTCACAACTATTTCACACGATGGAACGCATGGGTTTCGGACAACAATATCTCCAGATGATAAAAGCCAACTACAAATCCCCCTCGATGAGAATCTCATTGAACGGCACCCTCACTACCCGTATACCCCTAACAGAGGGACTAAACAGGGCTGCCCTCTCTCCCCGCTCCTGTATGTGATATTTCTAGAACCATTACTAATTAAAATACGTGAGACCCTCTAAATACAAGGGATAACAATGGGAGGAGAAGAACATAAAGCCATGGCATTTGCAGACGACATGCTATTGGCGTTGTTGGAACCAGAGCACTCCCTCCCGGCACTTCTACAGGAACTTCATCAATTCGGGGCAATCTCAAGCCTGAAAATCAACAGACACAAGTCAGAGATCCTGAACTTGTCAGCAAACCAGGCAATAGTGGACAATATCGCCCTGTGGCTTTAGGATAATGGAATGCAGCTTCAAAAGATGATGAAAGCCTGGCGTAGCTTCCTTTTATGGACTGAGATGAAGCATGATTGGCTAAACTAGGATCATATGTAACAACGCCATCTTGCCTTGAGACGATTCGGTGTTTCTCATGAACTGTTTAGCAAACATGATGTTACTGTTATATATAAAAGAAAAGTAAGTAAAGAAGTTATACGGATAATACTCGCATCTGTGTGTTTTAATACAATCTAAACTCCTGCTCACGTTGGTGAGGGAGTTGAGGCATTCTGGACCACTTATTTCTTCCTGCCCATACCTATTTTTGGTACTAGCCCTCCCGAGGAAAATATCAATCTGTTGGAATACCCGATGCTCCCTCCCAGTCCTCTGTTGTGTAGCCATTCAGGACAGGAAGTAGGGCAATTGATGATCATATGATTATTGCAACAGCAGCAGTGAGAACCAGATATTCCATACAATGTGCAACGTTTTCCTCATGTCAGTGTTGATGGGATTAAGGCAAAATGTCAACCAAAGTGGGAGGAAATCTGTGCAATGACCCATACATGAGTCATGAGCAAATATCACACCCTAGTCAAAACGAAAGACATTTCTTAAGCATTGACTAAGCAAGATATCTGCTTGCAGAATTCTTTTCTCTAAGCATTTACTAAGCACGAAAAAGATGCACTCTATGGCATGAAAAAATGTAAATGAGCTAAAGAGTCAGTGAAAATGTTCTAAGTGGTTTGCTTATTACTTAGAGCATAATTAGCATTTCTCTTCGTCTAGGGATGCTACCTCTCAGACACGCAGCCATCTGTTTATTTCTGTAAGCACAAAAATGCTGGTGAACACACCATTTTGCATTGCTTAGGAGGTTCACCGGTTTGTTTTAGCTGCAGCACCTGCCCCAACCGAGAGTCTGGAGTGCACAGGGGAGGAGGAGGAATTGGGCTGGAGCCACAAAGGGTTTGGGCAGGCTGAAGGGGGGTGGGTCAAGCAAGGGGGCTATAAATAAATGCTGGCCCATGAAACCTTGAAATCGGTCTTCCTTTTTGACTTGGTGGTGTTGGTCCCCACACTCCTGCCCCTCATTCAAGTGTTTTGCTAATGCCTAATCCCCCTAACTAACGTGAGAGGGGGTTTAGACAGTGGTCGAAGTGTACGAAAAGAAGTAGTGGAGCTATGTTCCCTGCTGGCCTGCCCCTGCTCCCCACAAACCCCATTGCCACAACCCCTCCCACACACAATACACCCCCCCAAACACTTGCACCTGCTGTTTAAGGGAACGTTCAGTGCAGTGCACTGAAAGTGAAGGTTTCAACTTCTTCCTACACTTTTATTTTAAAACAAAACCATTCCGGAACGGTTTCTTTTTTAAATAAAAGTATAGGAGCTGTACAAGCTAATTAAAAAAAGTATAGGAGCACCGCTCCCGACCGCTCCCGCTCACTTCGACCACTGGGTTTAGATTCTATTAAAGACAAGGAGGCGAGTATTATGCATATCAATCTTTACTACTGAAACCATAGCAGCAAAGAATGTCATTTTTAAAAAGAAAACAAGTTTTTTAAATGTTAAACTGGAAAACACAGTGCTTCATAAAATCCCAGGGGAGGAACCCCAGTCCAAAATGGAGGACAGGTCAAACCCTGCCAGTTAACCAATGAGCAGACACCCACCCCCATATAAATCCATTCCTCTAACAACCACTCCTCTTTTGAAGCTGAAACACAACGCCATCCTGAAGAGAAACAGTAACACGAACACTCCAAGGATGACCAGCTCTGGGATCCTCATATGGCCCAGCATCCAGAGGCTCTCGAGATGCTTCCTTGCCTTAATCCCCTTAACCCGAAGCTGCATGAAAACAAAACAGAATAGGGTGGGTGTGTGGGATATATTGACCCAACTCAGCTGTACTTCCCCACATCACCAAGCTGCGCATCTACAGTCACCAGCAAAATGGCTGCGCTGGCTCCAGTAAGCACCATTGCACCGAAACTGCGTTTTGCAGCAACAAAAAGATGGCTGCACCATCTTGCCAAGCACATATTGGGCAGGATGGAACAATGGGGCACACTGAGGGAGCTTGCCAGTGTGTTCTTACATATGCAAAATAAATAGGGTGAAAAAGCAGCACTGTTTTGCTGCCAGCCCAAAGTTCCCATTGAAAAGGGGGTATTTTACCTTAAAATTATGCTGCTCTGACGCTATTTTTATTTGTTCTTCCTCAAACTACTGTTAGTAATAAGGCCCTAAATTAAACACAAGAAGGGAGGTATGAGGAAGGTACAATCCCATCTCTAGTGTATCCTCAACATAGGCAAAGCCTTGAACATGGAACAACAAAACACTAGTAGATAAAGAATCTCAATTCACACACGAGGAACTAAACTTGCTGGTCAAGTGAATACACCTCTAGTCTCTACATACACTCTCGAGACTATTATTGTACAAACATAAATCGATCCATTTTTATTAATATCAAGCCAAAGTTAAAAGCATAGTGCTAAATGCACTGCAGCAATAAAACAAAACACCAATCTCGAAGAGATGGAGAAAGCAAATCACCAAATAACAGAATCTACATACACATATGCACAAAAAGGACAGGCAGACAGTAATAGACAGTACCTGGTCACATTTTTGACAAAATTAGTAGATGCCTATTGGTTGAAAAAGTGTCATGTGCTGTGCAAATTGAAACATCTATCACACGTTGTCACTTCAATCATACTATTCCGTCACTCAAACAAACTCATTCTCATTCAAATTCGTCCCAACATGTTTCATTCTGGAGTGTAAAGAAATTAAACAAATTCATCAGGGGAATGTCTGCACAAAACCCAATACTATGTTATCCGGGATTGGTTAGGAAAACAATACTAAAAATTCATTAGTACAAATTAAGCAAAAACAGAAGAAATGGAGTACGTTCAATCTCTCCAAGATGCAACAATAGGTATCGTATTCTGGCGGCCCCGGAAGGTGAACTCCTAACGGGGGTCCGTCTTGTTCTATACTTGACCAGCAGTGTAATTCAACATCTGAAAAGAGAGTATAGAGGGCGTCACTTAAGAAACCCATACTGTAGAGACTGTATGGATCAGTCAAAAACAGACAATTAGATGATCAATTCTAATTCTTGAGAGCCTACCAATAAACTGGGGGCACTCCTTCATTCATGGTGACAACAACAATGGACATGACTAATTCTCATCAAAAGATAAAGGATACGGCTAATAAGGAAGGTGGAGTCAGGAGAAGTCTACTCCTCGTAATGCAGGATTTTAGCTTGTCTCATCCTAATCCTGACTGGATTATACAATCAGGGAATTTAATATCCTCTCCACATTGCACTCCTAGATTAGTGCTACTCACCACTTAGGGAATATTGGAAACTCAGAAGCAGGGTGATCAGTGGCTGAGTCAAAGTACGGCACTCAACTTGGTATTCTTGGACTTTCTGTGCTTCTATTAGTTCTGCCAGTGATACACTATAATGCTGCTTCAAGCTAGGAGAAATCCGAAAACATATATTCGAACAGTGTTAAGAAGAGAAGAGTGGATGGTCTGTAAAAGTGTCAGAACACTCTAAAAGCTACAAGTCATTCTGCTTACTTGCGTCAAAGGGTGTGCCACGTGGAAAGATAAACTGTGGTGCACTGTATAGTTGTGCCTTAAGGTGCTACTGCCAAGTGTAGTCAGGAAAGTGGAACAGCCGTCTAACAGGATAGGGCCATCCGGGGGAATTAATACTAATGCAAAGACAGGAGGCAGAGGGCAAAACACCCAAGTTAGTGGGGCCAAAAAACGGAGTGTCATAACTCTGCTGGAAATCCCGCGCTGCAGCTCTTAGTGCAGATACATACCAATGGAGTGTGAAACCGAAGGTTCAGTAATCAGTTAATCATGGGTTCACCGTTTCGTGACGGTCGGCGTTGCAGACCAGTTCAGGCAGTCAAAGTGCACCATCTACATGAATATACATGAGGTATTCCTGGTATGCTAAGATAAAAGAGTGACAGAGAGTAGCAACCAGTCAATGCCGACAAACCTTCAAAAGGTAAAGTGTGTTTGAAGTGCGTGCGGGCAGAGTATTCTGACCGTTTCCTTCGAAAAGCTCTTCTTAACGGACTGGCCTGCCGGTCTCCTACTGGCAAGGCTAGCATAAAGTCATGTGATTCCCAAAGTCTGTTTAAATATCCAAAGCAATATGACGTATGGTGCACTTGTTGCGTAGGGACATGCGTGATGTTGTCATGGCAACCAAAGCATACCGTTCATGGTGGTAGGTTAAATACAATAAGGCAGCAAGTGTAAAAATCCTAAACAGAACGAAAGTTGACATGTCATGTAAGACGTGTGGCCGTATCATCACGGATCACGTGCACAGAACACAGTACTATGTGAATTGGGACTGCAGAGTGCCATACTGTAATCTGAGAAAGTCGAACGCGGAACATCTCGTAAGTTTAATCATGCACTGTGTGGTTGTAGGGAATGTCTCTATATATTTACATGCCGTTACACCACAAGGGTGAGAAAGTGGAGGTCTCACACTAATGTGGGTAATAACTACACTCTGATGCATCTAAATTCTACTGTGGTGTTATCACTAAATTCAAAGCTCATAAAGTGTATAGTCCATCAGATGGGATCTATGAAGTGCATCCTAGGTTCAAATGCTCCAGTCCAAATTCTCGTTCAAACCAGTAACTGAACTTTTGGTAAGGTAAATTAAGTGTTGTTCTTTTTGCAAAAGTAGTGTTTTATCTTTATTCGTGTCCATACTGGGTGATAATTTGTAGATTACAGACCATCTGAAGTCCTCGGGTCCATGTTGATTTTCAACCCAATAGTCAACCATAGGTGCATTTTTATTTCGCTTTTTGAGACAGCTCTTATGTTCTCAAATTCGTATTTTAATTTTGCAGTCTGTCTTTCCGATATAGATTCTATTGCACAGGCACCATATGGCGTAAATCACCATAGCGGTATTGCAATTCATATGCGATTTCTGTTGCCATGGTGATCTTAGGCCTAGATCTACTTCTGTACTCTTGGTCGTGTATTTGCAATAGGTACAGTGTCCACATGGATGGTGTTCTCCAATATGGGGCAAACCCCATTGCTCAGCAAGGGTCTTTTGTCTTAAAGGTTTTAAGCTGATGTAATTCCTAGTCAGCTGTTCTTTGAGGTTTCGGCTTCCCTTAAAAGCTACTATCGGTTTTGGTACTGGTAGTTCACACTTCTCTAAAATCGACCAGTTTTTCAGAATTATTTTCTTAATGGCGTTAGACATGTTGCTAAACGTGTTTTCAAACACAAGTTTCGGATAAGTATTATTCTTAGTGTGTTCTTTATACTCTAACAATGCATCACGATTATTGTTGTTAGTCCTCTTGAGAGCTCTGTCAATGGTCTTTCGTGGGTAACCTCTTTGGAGGAGTTTAGTCTCCATTTTCTGTTCCTCTATGCAGAAGTCTGCTCTCTGTGTGCTGTTTCGTTTTAATCTAAGAAACTGTCCCAATGGGAGATTGTCTCCGACATGTTTGGGGTGAAAGCTATCATAGTGTAGCAGAGAATGTTTGTCTGTCGGTTTACTAAAGGGTTTCACAAAGATGTTATTCATCTCTTTATCCACTGAGATCGTAATATCCAGGAAGTTCAGAGCTTCTTTGCTGGAGTTCAAAGTAAATTTAAGAAACCTGTTTTAGATATTTATCCAAGTCAAAAATTCTTCCAGTTCTAGAATTGAGTAGTGCCAAATTACAAAAATATCATCAATGTACAATATCCATATCCAGATGTTATTGAAGAACGGGTTTGTGCTATTCATGATTTTGCTGATCTCAAATGGCCCTGCCATGCCCATTCATATCCCCATTGTGCTTCAGCAAAACCAAGCATGACCCCTGAATGACAGGCTCTGTCAAACCAAATCTGAGAAAAATCAACAAAGAAACTTAATTTTTCCGCCGCACGGGAAAAAGCTTCACTTTTAAGTTCCAAGTGCCAAGGATCAGTAATTCTAAGGAACTCCAGCTCTGGACTGTGTCAGTTTCAGTGCATAGATGGTTCAAATAAACTACTGCCTAAAAGAAAATAACTATAGCTGCAAAACAGTGTGGGAATCCAGAGGGAAAGTAAAAAACAGAATTTGAAAGCAAAGTGCTAGCAGCTTGCACCACATGTGTAAAAATGGGCTTTGCAAACTAAAGGAGAAAAATGCTTATTTGAGAGTACTAGGCTGATAAAAACTTCTTGCCTAACAATGTGAAAGGGGGTTGTACTATGAAAATACAATGTATGAAATGGTTCTATTCAGCAGATTTACTTCCAATTCAGAACAAAAATAAATACATGTAAATTAAACTTCAATGGCTGCATGGGGGAGGAATCAGCCTAAGACAGGTTTCTGCTGAGAGAATGAAAGAAACAAACGGGGCCCTCTCAGTAGATACTAACACCCCAGTGATAATTACTAGGTTGGACAGAATCTGGTCTGGGCTGAACCCTCTGACAATGGAACTTCCAGGACACGGATGTGCAAAGTGGAGAAGGGGCAATTAACCTTCAATGAAGCTGGGAAAATCCCATCCTCCCTCTGGGGGAAGTGACAGTTGGTGGCAGCTTAAAAGAAAAAAAATGGGCCAGTGTAGGACAAAGGATTCCCATTTGTTTCGAAAGACTATTGTATTAAGAAACTTTGAAGACGGTTATCTTTACAACAGGAATTGACAAAAATTTAAAGATTTAGTAGTTTAAATGCGATTTTGGTGGCTTTCAAATAAGGTCTTGGCTGTCAATAGCATGTATGGGACACGAACACCAGAAGAACGTGAATCATGGGGAAAGGACACATGATGGAATGTTAATAATTAACAGAAATAGGCCCCATGATAGTATGTACGCACATGTAAAGTCCCAGAATTTTAGGCCGAACATTTCACACTGAAAATGACCAAGGATTATTAAATGTACAAAACAATGTCTCACAGATTGCAGGGTTGGACTGCAATGGTCTGCATAAAATATGTAACCTGTTTATGTAATTTGCTAAGAGACTTCAACTGTATAAATGTACCATTTATGGCAGAATCAGATTTTAGCCAAAGTAACTGTGGGAGGTTTTTGTACATTGTAAAACTCACATCATAAATCTGACATCCTGCCCCTGAAATCCAACCAGCTGAGAGCGAGGCGGGGACTAGCACCCCTGACCAATCCAGTGGGGTAGAGGTGTGTTTAGCTAAGCCTGCCCAGCCATATACTTCAATGATGTCACTATGCATTATAAATAAGCATCGATGACAGGACTCCAGACACACTCTCTTCCTGAAGGCCATAGCATTGCTGACCCTACTCCAGAGCCCACTGCAAACCCCAACCATAGCTGATTCCTATCCCAGCAAGGCTAGTGATCCAGAATCAACCCACTAATCTCCCATTAAAAAGGGGAAACCTTTTGCATCTTGAAATCAGACCGGCTTGCTGCCCACTAACTGCTTGCCCACTGACTGCATCCAGCAGTACCTGTGCCATCCAGTGACTCGAATTGCCCAGCTGTTCGCTAGCCGGTGACCAAACCTTGCCCAGCTGACTGTTGCCAGGCGCGCCGCCGTGTGGTGACCAGACCCTGTTGAGTGTCCAAAAATCCCAAAACTAAAAAGTGGACTGTGAGTATAATCCCCACCCCATAGAAACAAATAGCCTATCTTGTCTTGACTTTGTCCTTATCCAACTCTCTGGGTAGTCATATTTATATCCTGGTAACTTGTTGAAATTGTTAGAATTATCCTCGTATCCTGTCCTTAATGTTTAAGTGCCAGCGCCATCTCTTTTCAATTTTATCCGGTGTAAATTATAAGCCCTTAGTAATATGTGGAGTAATCAAACTAATTTCCATATATTTGATTGTTGGGGTTGAGCACTGGGGTGGCAAGGTTGACCTTGCGAATCAACCTTGGAGCTTACTGTGTTCCTCTTTAACAATATAGCCTAGATAATTTAGTGTAAGTAACATTTTCCTTTCTTGCAACACCGAAGTTTTCATTTTAACTGCTCTATTTTCCTAAAAACGAACCTCACTCTACCTTCCAAATCTCTCCCAATTCACCAGCTAGAGACCTACTTTCAACTCTATAGTGTCCCTGTGATATACCTCTATCCCTCAGCCCACACTCCAAATCAGAGTATTTGACCCATTTTTATTAAAAACCGTTTGGGTAATTTAAAGGGGGAACTGAGAAAATTGCAAGTTTTCCAACGTGTCATTTGGCTGCGGCATGCTCTAAACTTTCCACTCATTTTCGAATTGTATGCCTTTTGCTGACCCATTGCCGTGTGAGTGCCAGTGATATAACATACATGCTATTGTGATAAAACATATGTATATCATAATTTAACCACACATTAGTTATTTGTAAAATTCGAGTGTTATTTTAGGCCCTTTCTAAGGGTTTAAAGTCTGTTTTTCCCTCTTATTCCTGACTACCTGCTGCTTCTTTCTATCCTCTCAGAATTCGATTATTTGTGGGTTGAGGGAACATTGCAGGGGGAAACCTTAACATGGGTGCTATCTTTCCTAAAATCAAAACGTGCTCCTATTCAATTGTGCAGGGTATATGTTCTGGGAGAAGGTTAATTAAGTGCATTGCTTACATTTCTATTGTAATTATCACCCTATTGGTGATTGATGCCCCATATTAAAATTGTCTGATTTTATTTTATTTTAAAATTAAATAAATATTGCATTTTCACCAACCGGCCTGGTTCATGGTCCATTGTGACCCGGGGTATTTGAAAAAGGGGGTGTGATACGAGTTGTGCACCATCTTAAATTGAATTCGCATAAAATAAAGAGAAAGGCATATCAATTGAGCGCTACATCCATGGCTGAGACCAAGGTGTGTGTCGCCTGATTGAAATCCTTAACAGGTGGGTGGGTGGCATAATACTCACCTCCTTGTCTTTAATAGAATCTAAACCCCCTCTCACGTTAGTGAGGGGGATTATTAATTCTATGTCAAGACAGGACAGGAGGCTTCATATTAGGCAAGTTTAAAGCCTTTGCATTACATTAAGTTCCACATGATCAATACGCTTATGATAAAATGTCTTGTATGTGGACTCTCTGGACCAGTCAGCTGCTTTCAAGATCTGTTCAAGACCTTCCCCCATGAAGGTTGCCTTAGAAGCCATAGCCACCCTTACTGAGTGTGCCCCGAAGGAAGAAATGTCAATTCCAACTTCCTTCATGGACCATCGGATCCATCTAGCTAAAGTGGCAGGGGGAACCGGTTTAAAGTGTTTCCTGCAGGAGATAAGCAGCTGAGAGGTACCCAGGGTTCTAAGCCCCTCTGTCTTCAACTCAAAACATTTTAAACATTGCACCACGCACAGTTTAATGTTTTCTGGAAATGCAGGATATGAAATGGAAGAAAGCATACATTTAGGCCTTCTAGACACAAACACACCTTGTTATCAACATCTAGAGCTCCGATATCTGACACCCGTTAAATTGAAACAAAACATAGCAGCATGGCCAACTTAGAAAAAAGTTGCTGCAAAGATAAATCGTCATTATGGGGCCAAGAGTGAAACAAATCCAAGACCCTAATGACATCCCAAAGAACTGAATATCTAGCTTTAGGAGGGGCCTTAATGCGAAGTGCCTGCCCACTGGCTGTCCTTTAATGAGCAAGTGACCAACCAAAATGGCTGATCTGAACCCATTAATGGTTCTATACGCCTTACCATCCTTGAACAGTTCTACCAAGAAGTTAACTATCTCCACGGAAGCAGAAATGGGATGGAGGTGCCGAGCCAAACACCAGCCCATCCAGCGGCTCCATGCTGAGGAATAGCCTGATTTGGTGGAAGCTGCCCAGGAATCCCCGATGACACAGATAAAGTCCTGTGAAAGTCAGCAGAAGCACCAGGAAGAGCTGAAATCTTCCAAGCCATAAGGCAGAGATGCTCCCAAAGGACCAGGTCGTGAGGGAGACCCGTGGGATCCGTTTGTTTGTTTGTTTGTTTGTTTTATTCACTTATAATGCGCACCAGACCCGCAGGTAGCCGGGCGCAGCAGTACAGAAAATGCGAAGCTTAAGTTGCAGGGTGGGGTCATGGGATATATACACTGTACAAATACAAAATACAAAATATAGACTGCAAAATATTACAGGAAGGCAGCAGTTGCGATTTACATGCAGAATAAATACAAAATATGATCAAGACAGTCTATGTACAGGTACTGTATGGGCGAAATCTCGTTGGTCAGGTGGGCAAAGTGAGTGGGACCATAGGATCATGATGAAGTGTATATTCTAGGGTGGGGTGGGGGATAAGTGGGCGCCGATAGGCTATTCATTGGTAGTCCTTAGCAGATTGATGTAGTTAATTCTGAATTTGTGGAAGGGCTGTGCCTCGCGTAGAGGATTAGGCAATGAGTTCCATAATTGAGCTGCTTGCACCGAGAAGCTACTGCCCCCCGCCTTAGATAACCTGAATCTGGGAATGTTGAGGCTGTTGGCATTAGCAGTTCTGGCAGGGCGTAAATGATTTCTTTTAGTGAGTTTATTGCAGAGATAGCTTGGTGCTGCATTGTTCAGGGCTTTATGAACCAGGGAAGCTACTTTAAGGTGGATTTTGTTTTGGGAGGACAACCAATTGTTTTGGCGCCTGATGTTTGAGATATGTGATCTTTTGGGTACACCAAGGGCGGCTCGTAAGGCATTGTTTTGAAGAATTTGGAGTCGGTGGGTGATGGATTTGTTTGCTCCGATGTAGAGGGCATTACAATAATCAAGCCTCGAAAGGATTAATGCTCTCGCTAAGATAAGGCAGTTGTTATCGGAGAGAAAATGCTTGCCTGCTCTAATGAGCTTGCATGTGTAGGCGGTGGCAGATGCCAATGACTTCACCTGCTTGTCAAAAGAGAGGGTGGCATCCAGATAGAAGCCAAGTGTCTTCACATCTTTGGAAACCTTGATAATGTTCCCGTCAATTTCAAATGAAGTATAGTCCTGACTGAGTTTCTTCATATTAGAATGTGTCCCTAGGATGAGCAACTCTGTTTTGTCATCGTTCAGGCATAGTCCGTGGGTTGCCATCCATGCCTGGACGATGATGTACACCCTATTCACCAAGGCCAAATCCTTGTTGTAGTCCCCGGAAAGTGGGAGGAGAATCTGGGTATCATCTGCATAGTTGGTGTAGGTGATACCAAGATGGTCCAGATCATCAAAAAGGGGCTTAGTGAATATGTTGTAGAGAGTCGGGGAGACGCATGAGCCCTGAGGGACTCCACATCGGATGGGGATTGGGTCCGCCGCTGCTGAAGGGGAGAACACCCTCATGGTCCTGTCACTAAGGAAGGATTCAATCCAAGATATGGCCTCCTTGGAGAAATGTGCGGCTGAGTCTAAATGGCTGCAAAGTACCCCATGGTCTACAAGGTCGAATGCCGCCGAGAGGTCCAGCAGCAAGAGGAGAGCCATTTTGCCTTTGTCTCTTATTTCATCTATTTGTGCCTTTAGGTCGATAAGGGCAGTCTCAGTACCATGTTGTGGGCGGAATCCTGATTGGCGCTCTCCTAAGAGTTTATGTTGTTCCAGGAAACTTTGGATTTGATTGTAGGCGATCTTATCCAGGATTTTGAGCAGGAAGGGGACTGTTGTAATGGGGCGGTAGTTAGTGGGTATAAGGGGGTCTAATGTTTGCTTTTTGAGCAATGGTAGTACCCAGGATTGTTTTAAATTGGTGGGTACTGTGCCGGACGAGAATGAGGAGTTGACGAGTTTGGCAATAAACGGGGAGAGATCTCTAGCTGCGTCTTTTATAAGCTGGGCAGGGCAAGAATCGCCCTGGCAGTTAGACGGCTTAAGGGAGAGGATGACTTTCTCCACCTCAAGAATCGATGTTTTGGAAAACATGAACCGTGTGGCAGTGTCCTGGGTCTTTGGGGTAGTGACTGTGATGAGGTTGTGAGTCTTGGAGTGATGAGTAAGGGAAGCTTTCTTTTTGGTTATTTTCGTTTGGAGTAGGGAGATTTTATTGGATAGGGCTAGCTGAATGTTGGAGCACCAGGTTTTATCTTTGGTGCATGTATCCGGAATGGGGATGGGTGACTCTAGTTCTTTGAGGATGGTGAATAGTTCCCTCATGCTTGAATTGGCGCTGGAGATCCGCTTATTAAAGGAGTTCTGTTTGGCCAGATGGATTTCTTTTTTATATTGGGAGGAGATTTCTGTTAGTTTCCTTTTATGGTCTACTGAGGGGGTGAGTCTCCATGCTGTTTCGCAGCTCCTCTTAAGTAGTCGCAAATCCTTTAGTTCGGGGGTAAACCATTTATTTAGGTGAGATTTGGGTTTACTTTTCCTGAGTTTCAAGGGTGCGATGTTGTCAAGGGTGGTTAGCATAATTTTGTTGTACTCGTTGACAAGTGTTTCTGGGTCTAGATGATCTGCTAATCCGTTGAGTGTAGGTAGAATGGCTGGGATCACTTTGTCTCTGGTAATGCTCTTTTTGTTTCTTGTTGGGCAAGGCGGGGCCGTAATGGAGGCTGGTGGAGGTGGTCTGGAGGTAGATAGTTCAAATGACAGGAAGAAGTGGTCTGTCCAAGGTTGAGGGATAATAGCTTTGATATTGGCAGTGCAATTGTAATCTACTAGCCAATCAAGGATTCTTCCCTTGTTATGTGTGGGTTCAAGAGTTTTTTGCGTCATGCCCAGATTAGAGAGGGAGTTGGCAATGATGGTGGCATTTCTATCTGAAGGGTCATTGAAGCCCAGATTGAAGTCTCCTAGGACAAGTAGTTGTGAAGAAGTTTTAAGGTTGTTGGAAAGTAGATTATGGAGATCCTCCTCGAAGGTCCCTAAGGGACCAGGTGGTCTGTAGATAAGGTGGATCGTCATGGTTTGGGAGCTAGCTAGTGGAAGTTTGATAGAAAGTGATTCACATGAATCAGCTGCTGTTGTGGGTGAGATTCTCATATTTAAGCTGGTCTTTGCGATGATGGCAATACCACCGCCGCGCGTATTGTTTCTATCTTGCCTGAATATGGTAAAGTCTTCTGGGATGGCTAAGGAGAGTAGGGGTCCTGCTGCGTTGTGCAGCCAGGACTCGGTGATGGCGATGAAGTCCAGATTGTCAAGCACTATCAGATCACAGATGTCTGTGGCATGTGCTATCAGGGATCTAGCATTTATTAGTCCACCTTTGAGTAGGTAGTTTGACGGGTGAGGTGGTACAGTTTTGGTCTGGGTAGTGGGAAGAAGTCTCCTATTTTTTGGGGGGGCGTTGGTGTTGTGCTTCTGGGTGTAAGATCTTTTGTTGTTAGGTGGTAGGGTTCTAGTCAGAGGCTCATATAGTTTCGAGAGTCTAGCTCTAAGCCTAGAGTTTCGACAGAGTAGACTACATGGGTTGCTGAGAAACTCGGATAGGGGATTCAGATCTGGGTGTTCCATACTGATGTCAGTAGTCATGGTGGAATTTAGGGGCCTTGTGGGCATAGTAGGGAGGCTACTGTCCTCTCTATAGTAGAGAATAATTGCAGATAGTTTGGAGCCGAGGGTGGAGAGGGAGAAGACGAGGGACATCCACCGCTAACTCCAGGAGTGCGGGAAACCACGCCTGAGAGGGCCAAAAGGGGGTTAATATTACCAATTCCACAGACTGCCTGAGTACTTGCACCAGGACCCTGGCAATTATGGTGAACCGGAAAAAGGCATAGGATAGAGGGCCCCCCAATCTTGGTGAAAAGCGTTGGTCACCAGAACCAAGGCATCAGGTCTCCAACTGTAAAAGAAAGGGACTTAACAATTGAGGCGAGAGGCAAAAAGGTCCACCTGAATGGCACCCCAAAGAGTCAGGATCGTGGCAAAGACTGCTCTGTGCAAAATCCAATTGCTCCTTTCTTCGAGATACCTCGAATTCCAATCTGCCACAGTATTGCTGGCTCCCGGGAGATACTCTGCTTGTAAGAGAATGTTCCTGTCTAGACAGAAGTGCCAAATCCCCCTTGCCAGATTCGCTAGGGCCTTCGAACGGGTTCCCCCAGGTGTTTTTTTTTTTTTTTATTAAATGTTTGGTTTGATTTTACAAACCTTACATTACATTCTTTTTCAATTCTATAGTTAAAAAAAGAAAGAAACATTTCATTTGGTCCATTCATTTCGACTCATTTCATGATCTCAGTCCAGAATTTAATTATTGTAATTATTAGCCACTGATCATTTCCTCTTAGCAGATTCGCCCATCTTTCTTCTGTTGTCATCTCTTTATTGGAAATACCAAAAAAGGTTCTGAATAGTTCTCTTTTTTCTTTCAACATCGGGCACACCATGATTAAATGGAATAGTGTTTCTGCTGTTTGGAGTTCTTTACAAAATCTGCAGTCCGCGGAAGTAGAACCAGTTTTATCAAATGTAGCTAAGTAGTCCCTAGTTGGGAGTATATTCAGGCGAAATCTTAAAAATAAGTCATGAATCATCCTATCAGGCAATTGCATTAAATATTCTGGTAGTTTGTTTAAAGCTCTTACTTCTGTGTCACATTTAAGGAACCGTTTGTAGTTTTTTTGTTTGTCTATTGTTTTTATCCAGTCATTCGTTTTTAATTTTCTTTTCGCATGCTAGGGTCTCTTTACCAACAATTCTTCGGTAATTTCTTCAGCTTGCATTTTTCTCTTTATTGCTGTAATCCATTTCAAAAGAGCTGTTGTTTGAAATGCTTGTTCTTTTCTTTTTAATATTTCCAGTGATGGTATCTGATCATCCGAAATTACTTTTCTACAAAGGTCCATCTGTTTCCATGTGACTATAGATTCTATCGATTGTAAGCCCAATTCAAAACGGATCCTAGCAATAGGAAACGATTTGGGGAGTGCTAACGTTTGTCGCCAATATAGACCTTCTAGAACAGACCTGTTAATAACCTTCCCATTGATTAAGGATTCACTGCCATAGGTTATGATTGGAACTACCTTTTGCCTGTACAATAGCATTGTGGCCTTCACTGAGTATGTACCATACTTCTGATGAAAGAATCTACCTTGCCTAGCCAAGGATCTGGTCTTTTCTTCAATGTTTTCGTACCATTCTTTTTCATTATTAGAAGGATTTATGAGAGCACCTAGATATTTGATTGTCTTTGTGATCATAATTTCTTTATTATCATGCAAGATTTTTTATAGGATATTGATTTTGCTGCTTCTGACAGATGAGTTTCATGATCTTTGTTTTACACGTATTGATTTGGAGATCATTTATATACATGTAATATTTGGTTTTGTTCAGAGATTCTTGTAGTCCGGATATCGTTTTATCCAGTATAATAATATCATCAGCATAGATTAGTGCCTGAATCGTTTCGTTGTTAATTCTTGGGGGATTTGCTTTCGTGTTTTCAATCTGCTTCTCAAAGTCGTTGGTATATAGATTGTATAAACACGCAGCTAATGGAAAGCCTTGCTTCAACCCATTCCAGGTAGGAATTGCTTGTGTGACCATTCCAGCATTTGTGAGTCGAACTCGAATGGAGGTATTTGAATATAGTTGAATGATGGGTTTAAGATGTAAGTGGGACAACCCCATGCTGTTAATTTAACCCAGAGTTTCTGTCTGTGGTTTATCTAGCATACTGCAGACACATTGTCCATCCGAAGAAGGACATGACAATTCTCTTGGTCTTGACTGCAAAAGAGCCCACCTGTAACTCCAGACAATTTACATGAAGACATTTCTCTTGAACCGACCATTTCTCTCCAGTGGAGACCTGGCCTATCCTGGCCCCGCAACCTGCCCTGCCGACATCGGATTCTAAAACAACGTTGGGAGAAGGACCAAAGATCGCCTTGCCATTCCAGACGGTCATATGCTTGAGCCACCATAGGAGCTCCAACCTGGCCTCGGGGGACAGCACCACCATCTGGGAGTGTGACAGATTCTTGCGAAGATGTTTCCCCTTCAGGCAATGTAACACCCTGTAATGTAAAGGAGCTGGAAAGATGGCTTGTATGGAGGCGCAAAGCATCCTCACCACTCTCGCTAACTGCCTGAGAGAGCGCATCCCCTTCTTTAGAAGAAGACAAATTTCCTTCCAAATCTTTGAGAGCCTGCTGTCTGGTAGAAGAAGGATGCATTGCCTTGAATCTATAATGAAGCCTAGAAACTTAATGCATTGAGTAGGTTGAAAGATGGACTTTTTTGCATTTACTACAAAGCCTAAGTCTTGCAGTAAGGAAATTGTCAAGTGTAAGTGGTCTAGGAGAACCTGGATATCCTGCGCCAAAACAAGCATGTCGTCCAGATAAATGATAATGCGAACCCCTTCGCTCTGAGAAATACCATCACTGGCTTCAGTAGTTTGGTGAAGCACCACAGGGCTGACAAGAGGCCGAACGGGAGAGAGGCAAACTGCCAAAGGCGACCCCCCCATTGGAACGGGATAAACTCCTGAGAAGGGGAGAAACTGGAACTACCAGGTACACCTCCTTAAGGTCTATCTTGACCATCCAATCCCTTGGAGAAGGATGTCCCTGAGAAGGTGAATGTCCTCCATCTTGAAATGTTGGTAGACTACAAAAGAGTTGAGGGCTCGAAGATTTATGACAGGGCCGAAAGCCCTCCTCAGGTTTTGGTACCAGGAAAATCATACTGAAAAGTTGGGAGGCCCTGAAGGTGGCTGGGACTACTGCACCCTTGAGGATGAGATCCTGAACCTCTGCATCCACCAGTTTCCGTTTGACCTTGGCGCTTGGGATGCTATAGCAGAGGAGGAACGATGTGCGCCTCGGGAAGCATATTTTTGTGGTCGAGTAGAACCTCGGAAGGAACAGCCGGAAGAGCAGGCTCTACCTCGTCCGGCCTTATCAAAAATCTTGGGGGGAAAAAACCTTCCTGGTGTTAGTCTGGGCCTTATCTAAGGCAGTGAAGGTGAGCACATAGGAGGAAAGGTCCTTAATGAACCTGTCCCCAAACAGTTTGCCTTGGGCCTTTGGGCCCGCTTCCCCTTCTGCCATATCTTGAAGCTTGGAATCAATGCGCATAAGGAGGGATTTGCGCCTTTCCCTGGAAATGCTTGCATTGGCATTGCCGAGCAGGCATACCTCCTTTGCATCCAACCATTGAGCGCTTGGACATCAACAGGGGTATTGTTGAGCGCAGCTTCCTTGGCGAATTCAAAAATGTGGGTCAAGGGACCCAGGATGTCAAGTAACTTGTCCTGACAACCGCAACGCGCCTTGTCAATCCCTTTTTTGGGGTCCTTTCCCCTTTGAGACAAAAAGGAATCTGTTAAGTATTTCAATCAGGCGATACACCCTGGTCTCAGCCTAGTATGCATCGCACAGCTGAAATGCTTATTGTATTATGTCTATAGGTTCAATATTCTGAGTGATATACCACTCATATCATACCCCTTATGCAAATACTCCGGGTCACAATGGATCAGGAATCAGGCTGGTTGGTAAAGGTAATACTTATTTATTTAAAATTCAAATCAAACATATACTTTCAATAGGGAGCAGCAATCACCAATGTGGTGGCAATAACAGATAAAAAGGTATGTAATGCACTTAAATACACTCTTTATCAAGGAAAACATCAGAGAAAAGACCACTTTTGGCTTGTTTGGAAAGATAGCACTTAAGTTAGGATTTCCCCCTGCAAAATTCCGCAACCCACAAGTAATCAATTCTAAATAGAGATAAGGAGGCAGCAGATAATCAGGAATAAGGAATGGCAAACAGAATTTAAATCTAACCTTCCCTCCCCAAACAAGAGAGAAAAACGGATTTGAAATCTTACACTTTAAAATGACATTTCGGAAATGGCTGTGTAAAACAATGAATGTGTGCAAAAATCCTTAAATCAGTACAAATTTCTATGCGAGCAACATTGGAAAGATACTAACAATCATGAGCTATAGTTTGAGCAAAAGTAGACACTTTGAATCTTAATGGAAGGTTGGAAATAGTTCAGAACAAAAATCGCACGTGTGAAACTTATGCAAAACACGCGGATTCCCGCCTAAAATTAACCAAACAGTTAATTTTAAGAATAACTGATGAAAGATTGGGTTGGGATGTAGCTATAGGCCTTAGGTACACTCTGGAGTTGAAATGAAGTCTCTAGCTATTAAACTGATGAAGATATGCAAGGTTGAATGAGAGGCGTTTTTAGAAATATCGGGTAGTGAAAACAGAAAAGAAACTCAGTTTGGACAAGAAAATATTTACTATAGTTTTACTCTATGACTAGAGCATTTCAGCTAGAATACCAAGGCGGGACAAAGTAAGCTCTGGAGTTGATTCATGACTCAACACCAAATCCCCAGTGCTCGCCCCGGCAGAACCAGTCGGATCACTCGAAGTAGGATGGATAACTTAAGATTTACACAAGATAAAAATGACTAAAGAAATGGCGCTTAGCAAGATAAATCAAAGACAGGAGGGAAATAAGGATTCTGACAATGTTACAAGTTATTAAGGTAAGGATAGGATGGTTTAGAGATTGGGATGAGACAAGACAATGCAAGGTATGCAATAGTTTTCTATGCTTCTTATTGATGCTTACAGTTCACTTTAATTTAGGATTTTGGACCGTCAAGGGTTTTGGTCATCACAATGATCGGGTCTAACCGAGGACAGTTGGGCAAATCGGGCGAAACAGGATCATCTGGACTGTTCTGGTCACAGGACTGGCCCTTCTGGTTACTGGAGATCAGAGGGATGGCGAGTTTTTTTCCGCAAGCATGCATTTAGTAGCAGCAAGCCAGCTGGATCAGAATGCCTCCTTGGGGTTTTTGGGATTTTTAGGATTTGAGGGCTAGCTGAAAAAGATGCATAGGCCTTGGCTTTATAATGAAATCTGGAATCAGGATGAAGAAATCAGGAATGGGCGCCACGCTGGAAATCAAGAAGACAGTCAGGACACAGTGTCTGTGTGTTGTCAGGTTCCCTTATTTATCATGCCAAATGACATCACTAAAGTATATGGCAGGGGCAGGCTTACTGTCCACACCCATAATGCTAGGATTGGGCAAGAACATAGTTTCCACCTTGCTCTTCGCTGATTGGATCACAAAGGATGTCATGTTTATGGTGTTACTTTTACAATATCTAGAAACTTCCCCTAGCTCCTAGATCCAAAATCTAATTTGGCCACAAATGCATATTTATACAGTGATAACCTCTGAGAAAATCAGATGCACAGACAGTGGAGTAACTTTGCTGAAAATGTTGGGGGGGGGACATAACATCTGAAGAAAAGATACCCCAGCCAAATGAATGGGGACAAAATGGTCTGCCATGAAAGTTGGGCGGGGGACAAACATCCCGTACCTCCCTAAAATGACACCCATGTTCACAGGTTACATATTTTGTGGGTCACATTTCAATCCAAACCCCAAGTCTGTGGAATCTGGTTTAGACTTTCTGCTACATTTTGGCAATTTTAACCATGAAAGATTTGGCCTAAAATTTCCCAGTTTTGTACATAGATGTGCTATTACCACTGGGATGTGTGTACAAAATGCTATGTGCGCAATATCAATTTTTTCCCCACAATCTGTCATTCTTTACAACTTCTGTTCCTTATGCAGTAGTGAGTCCTACCAAGTCTTCACAGAAAAAGCATACAATTAGATTTAAAACTACCAACTTTCATATTGTTCCTCATTCTTGCTGCAAAGTTAAATGTCTTGAATGTTTAGTTACAAAATAGGCTTTTAAAACCAAAAGGAAGTCTATTGTTACTTATACGTTTTTTTTTCTTTTCCCCAACTGTAAGCAAATGTCAATTCCTTTGAAGCAGGATGAGGGGCCTCTCTCTTGACTGAAGTTTACTGCCCCTCCCACTTGGCAGGGGAGAGTCTTAGCCTGCTTTTGTCTCAGCCTGGGGCAAAGACGAATGTCTGATGACGACTTGGGAAGTCTCATTGTCCTGGGTATTCAAAGCCTCCAAGCTAGCAATTAGCCTTTCCTGTGCCAGCAGTTCATGAGGTGTCACCCTTTCTCAGGGCTAGCACTGGCAGAGCAAGTTTTTTTAAAATGTTATATAGTTTACCAATTTATCCTGGGTTTATCTTTGATTTCCTTCTTTTAAATCTTGACTTTAAACCTATAGAATTAAAACAGTTCATAGGAGTACTTTTACCAGCAAGACATATTTTTACATTTCTAAATGAGCATGCCTTTACACAACAATGTACTTTTAAATAGGCGATTTTGCTCTTCATTCAGGAAAATGCACCTTTAACTTATTTCTTTAAATTCGGTTTTCATCTGCAGCAAATATACACTTTGTACAGCTCTAGTTCCTTCCTTGAGTGCTGGAGTTGTTTGCAGCATGGATACATGTGTCAGGCATCTGTTTAGAGTCTTTCTCTTACAGCTGATTTTTTAGATACACTTGCAAAGTTTTAGCCGCGTTTCCCGTGTAAATGAAAACACAGTCCCTGGTTGCTTTTCCAAAGATACTTTTGACAGGAGCTGTCATTCAAATGAGGCCTGGTTCCTCTGAGCCACAATGGATGATCCTGGGCATTGCAGGGCCCTTTAATCACAGTGGTTCATGAGAAATTTGATGAATTTAGCACCAAACAGCACTTTTAAGGTTGGGAAAGTGTCATTTTAAAGAGGCATTTTGGGTTTTCAGCACAATGATACTGCCTCTTTCACTTCACTCCATGTTAAATGTTGCAGAGCACACTGGCACATTCCTGCAGTGAGTACTCTGTTCCACCCCACCTGAAATGTGTGTTGGCAGGGCGGTGTAGCCATTTTCTGGTTGTTACAAAACGCAGTTTAGAGATCTTGGCGTGCACAGGAGTCAGCGTGGCCATTTTGTGCTGTGTCTTGCACCAATGCAGTAAAGTGGTGCAGCATAGCACAGCTGAGTGGGTCAAAAAATCCCACAATGCCATTGATTGATTGATCAATATCCAGGGTAAGGGCTACCTTATCCGGAAGTATCGGCCTAGGGTATTCGGAACGTAACTTGTTCCTGTCCTCCCTGGAAAGCTGTCTTCTGACGCAATGATGCAGAAAAGAAGAGAAAGCACCGTAAGGGTGCCATTCCGCAGATGTTGGATGTTGTATGAGAGAGGGGTCCAAAAATGGAACCCCACTATCGTTCAACAACAGATCCTTAGTTCCTTGAGCTAAATCCACAGAGGTCCCCTTCTTTTATTCCTCTTTGGCGAGGAATCGGAATCCTCTGAACTATCTGGAGAGGAAAGGAGGGTTGAAGTGGCATGAGCCGGAGGAATTGGCTCAGGGTTCCCCTCTCCCACCTTACATTTTAGGGCCCTACTTGGGGAATTAGTTGGAGTAGGGGAGCTGGACACAGGACTGATTTGTCCTTTCAAATGTTTGGATTTTGCTGTATACTTCCTAGGAGCATGTGCTAAAGAGGGACCTGCATCGGAAATGGGATGAAAATCAAAAATGTTATTAATCAGTATATCAAAGGCTGAGGCTAGGGTTGAGTTCAAATTAGACAGGGCAGAGTCCATGGAATCCAGAATAGTAACCGAAGGTGGCGCTGCTAGGGAGCACTCCCCCGAACCCCTAATATCCAGATTCTTCCCCACATCTCTCTGTTTTCTTTGAAGGCCTAACTTGGGTACTAGCGTCTGCAGAAGGGGGGCCCTACGATCCTTTGGATGCAGCACCCAAAAGAGGACCCTACACAAAACAAATGACAGTCTCACATAACACAATAGTTGTGAATGTGGAGACAATGAATGTGTTACCCAGAGAAAACCAGGGAGCACCTGGAATTCCGAGCAGGCTGAGGGTAAAAAACTGAAATAAACAAATAAATAAATAGTGACAAAACGCTGTTTGAGGCAGAGACGTGCTTGCAAATTATTACCACAATTTAATGGAATGTGAATTTGAATCAGGCGTAGCCTGAAAAACAAGCAGGAAGGCAAAGCACTTATGAAAGGAAAACTCTTGTTAAGCCCAGGCTAAGTCTGGGAGCCTAGCAGGCCACTTTCAGATGACGTGCGTCTGTAAAATCCGAGAGGGAAACAAATTATTACTGCACACAAACTCTCATAAGCAGGAGCAGTGAGGAAGCAGGGAAACAATTTTGTAATAACCCTTTAACTCCGCCGAGCAGGCAAACGTTCCCTCTTTAAATGTAAATGCTCAACGAGTGTAGGCCTCGCCGAGCAGGCGAGCACTGATAATGAGGGAGGGGGGGCATGAAGGAGAACCTATGATTGGAGAGTTGGGCGGGCCGAAGGCGGAGCTGCCTCCTCACATGCTCCGCACTAGCGAGCGGGAAACCAGAAGGCTGCGTTGCCAGGCCTTGAAATGGAATGCTGAAGTAGCGGTCAGGCATACGTGACTACTGAAGGAAAGGAAAAACAAACCCAGCGGTGGATACGCACAATGAGAGTAATTCAATGAAGAAAAGTAGCACAAGAAAAATAGATGTTCTAATTCTCAATACACACACTGACAGGCAATAAGTACAAGCCTGCAACAATGTACTTAGTTCATGGCGTCAGCAGCAAAGAAAGAGGAGTGGCTGTTAGAGGAATGGATTTATATGGGGGTGGGTGTCTGCTCATTGGTTAACTGGCAGGCTTTGACCCGTCCTCCATTTTGGACTGGCGTTCCTTCCCTGAGTTCTTATGAAGCACTGTGTGTTTTCCAGTTTAACATTTCAAAAACTTGTTTTTGTTTTTCAAAAAATGTTCTTTGCTGCTATGGTTTCAGTATTAAAGATTGATATGCATAATATGAAGCTCCTGTCTTGACATTAAATTCTGTTTTCTTCTGACCTGTACTAATGTCAGGTCGCTGAGGCGTATTTAACCGTCGGCGAACCTGGGGACTCCTCGACATATTTCGAGGTTTATAAAAGATGGCTTGAAAAGTGCTCAATGACTAATCCCCCTCACTATCGCGAGAGGGGGTTTAGATTCTATTAAAGACAAGGAGGCGAGTATTATGCAAAACAATCTTTGCTACTGACACATAGCAGCAAAGAAAAAACACTTTGTAAAAATCTTTACAAGAAAAAACAAGGAAACCACAGTATTCCATTAGAGTCACAGGGGAGCAATCCCAATCCAAGATGGGGCACAGGTCAAGCCCCCCCAGGAACCAATCAGCAGGGACCCACCCCCATAAAAGTCCCTTTCTCTAACAGCAACTCCTCTTTCTTGGCTGCTGACGCATGAGCTAAGTACACTTCTTGTCGTGCTTGTACTTGCTGTATGACATGTTACCTTTTAGTTTCTATGAAGATATTTATTGTTACTACATTCATTGTGTTAAGCGACCACTGAGTTTGTTTCTTTTTCACTTCAGCGGTCGCGTATGTGTTACTGCGCTTCATCAGCGTTTATATGGCTGAGGCCTTCCTGGCCTCCCCACGCTGCTCTTAAATGTGGAAAGGCAGGCCCCTCTACTCTGCCCTTCGTGCTCTGTGGGCAGGCTGGAGTTTTCACCCTTTCGTCCGGCTACCCTCTCCCTCCTACCTTCCCTTGTTAGCGCTCGTTCTCATACGGCGCAGGGCGTCACCTCGGCATCTAGTCAGCGTTATAGGCGCCTCGGGCTTTGTCCGTCGGGAAAGCTTTATAAAAGATGGATTGAATTGTGCACTTTTCAAGCCAATTTTTATAAACATAGAAATGTTTAACAAATAAGGCTTGGAAAGTGCACAACCGTGATGCTTTGCTCATTGCACAACACAAAAACACAGAAAGTGAACAGATTGTTTGCGTTTCTACTTTTTGCAAGTTCAGTGAACCCATCAAGGGTATTATCCTCAAGAATTGGAGGATTTTGAATTCTGCGGACATTAACCTAAAAAAGCCCCTGTTTGCATTTTGAAAAGGGAAGAGTTTGGCTCAGAAGCTCACTCGAGCCAATAGATTGCCACTGCAACACCATGCGGTTAGGGATGTCAACTTACAACCTGCGGTAGGGCATTATCCCTGCACTACGTGCATGGCCTGTAGATTTTCTAAAAAAAAACACATACTTTGTGAACGAAGGAAGACAATGGGATCTCCGTACCTTCCCTACTTGTAAAAGCAAGAACGTGGTGTACGCCATACAATGCCCGTGTAACTTGTTTTACATAGGCAAGACCTCCAGGGAGATACATGTGCGGATCAATGAACACCGTTCTAAGATCAGGATGCGTTGCCTTACTGCCCCCATGGTGCCCCATTTTTTAGAGAGGGGCCATGACGCAGACTCACTAAGATGGTTCTGCCTTGAGAAAATTTCAGCCAATGGCCCTGTACAAACTACAAACAAACTGGCATACAAAGAGCAAATGTGGATTTTTAATCTTAGGACCTTGCAAAAAGGGCTCAATTTCATGGAAACATGGGAGTTTAATTTGGGATAGTCTACACTTCTCTATGGCTAGCACCTTTTGCGACATGGTTATACACTGGTGTAGCCCTATAATATATGGCTGCCTTTGACTCCCACTTATTTAGCTTCAGTGTATATGCCTGTACATTTCAGTTTCAGCCGTTATTTTCCATCTAGGACATGGGCTGCCATTTCCAACTGCCTATTTTAATTGCACATAGTAGCCTTACATGCAGTACATGGGGTGTTTTCTAAGCTTGGACTGTGCAACATAGCACACATTGTATTTTTGTCCACCTCCTCCCCATGATCCATTTCTCTGAACACTGGCCACAGTGTGGCGGCTCTTTTGGTGCCCCTGTGGGCATGGGTATCCCTCTCTTGCATGATGGGCTCTCTCATTATTTCATTTCATTTATTGGCTTCTCTTCCCCACATCTTCGTATTCATCTCCCCCGTTGCAGCCGTCTCTTTCACTGGGACTTTGTACCAGTCCTCTTTCTGTCTCTATGCCGGGCGGACCGTTCGCGTGTACATGAAGGCTACGTGGGATTACGCTACTTAGCCTCACTACGTGTTTTGTCTTGGTCATGTGATCCACATCGCGCTGAGTTTCCATTCAGTGTAGTTCGCGCGCGGTGGACTCTGCAGGACGTGACGGTGTCGTCCTTCGCGAGCGGGCTGGTTGCAATTCATACAGCTACTCGATTCCCTACACCAGCGCACCCTGTTTCAAGTAAGTTTAGTTGGTTCGCCCTACAGCCCCATGCTAATTCACGCTGTTAGGCTGTGTTTCACATGGTGCTGACCATATATATGCCAGCCTCTGCTGTTCACTAACTATTAGGTCAGCCGTGTTGCTTTTTGCAAATTAACTATGCAGGTTTTTCTGGTCCACACCAACCTAATTATGGTCTTAGCATTGCCTGCTGTACCGTTTAGACACTTAGTCCTTTACAATGCCACCTTTTGGCCCAGGTCACGGACAGGTCCCCGCACCCTGGTCGTGTCTTTTTCCAATGGTCTTAGCTTCAGGGACACTATTTCGTTTGTTGTGTTGCTATCGGCATGCTTGGACATTCACCTCTTAGTTCACTATATTGTTATGTGGTCGCGTTTAAGAGATATTTTCTGCTCTCTCTCTCTAATTTCTCTGGCAGTATACTGCTTGCTTCATCTCTGTGGAGATAGCGTGAGCCTTACATTATCATTTGGTTCACAGCTAACCCAGGCCTCTTAAGTCGACAGGAGCCCTTTGTCCGTATCCTGCGCCCAGTAGGTCCTCTCATCGGATTCCACTACGATGGGCATCATTAAGCATAGTCCTTTTGCTTTGACAGGTAACCATTCATTCTGTTCCAGTTAGCATTTACTGGTTTTTGTTTTGTTTTCTTTTGGCCTCATTGTACCAAACCTGCTTTTCAGCCCATGGACAGCCTTAGCCCCTTGCAGGGCTTTTTCTTCAGCATAGACACTCTGTTCATTCATCGTGTCAGTGCCTGGCTGATCGTGCAAGGTCAGTTTTGTCCATTACCTACCAGTTCACCATCACATGGAACCTTGACCTCTTTGGGTGCTCAGTTCCACCCACTGACTTGGCACACCTGCCTCCTTCTTCTCTGGCTCTCCCGTGGGGTTTCTAACTAGTGCTCCTGCACACTGTATGGAGCAGGCACCCTTGTGTTTCGGCAGCTATTTATACCTCTGCTTCTGGGATGTTCTCTTGATTCTATCTAACTTACCCAGCACCTAATTAATTCCTTCTCTTTCCACTTGGTTTTTTGAGGTGGGGCACTGCCGCATACTTATGCAGTAATGCTCTTCTCTTGCAGTCTTCTGTTCCATACCTCCTGATGAAGACGTTGTGCAATAGACATACCACGTCGAAACCGGTTGAGTTTTGTCCCCAAGGGGTGTGATCTACACCACATGTTCACCTCTAGATCCGCCCTTGCGATAGATTGTTTTAATACATTTTTGCTATTGTATGTTTCTCTGCTTCTATAAAACAAAACAAAAAACAAAAAAAATATATTAAAATCATTAGATGGGATGTGAGGATTGTGCTTGCTCCCCATTATGAATTAATTTTGTCATTTTTAGCTATTGTTGTCTGGTTGATTGTCACGATGAATGTTGTATGGGTTGAATGCTGCACTATGAATGGTTTGGATGATGGACTAATTTTAGCCATGTTTTACATGTACCTCTATTGTTGTGATATGTAATAATATGTTCTTTAAAGCACTGTGTCATTAATTGACTATTTTTCAAATTCCTGTATCATGACTAAATAAAATTGATACAATGTGTAAGCAACACAGTTCTGCTCTCTGGACAATTTTTCCGGATTTCCTTGGAAAGTACACAAACCATAAGGTACGTATAATAATGAAGACACGGTCTGGTGACTGAAGTGTCTTCTTTATTGAAATCAACCTGAGCCCAGCGGGACTCTGCCTTCACATCTCCATTCTCCAACCGCCAACCGTGGAATGCAGAACCCGAGCCCAACATGTAAGTAAACAACAAATGAAGTAAAGTGTGCAATTCTACAGCAGTAGATTTCCACACAAGAACAACAAACATGTATTACAATACAACACTTCTCCCCCTTTACACACTAAAGATACACAAACACAACACTCAACACACGCACTCATACAACCAAACCAAAGAAGGAAAAGAGAAAGGAGAAGAGAACAGAAAACAGAAAGGCAACAGCTACTGTACAATGGCTCCCAAAACATAATCATTGAATTTGGAAGGAAGCTTCCTTTCCCTGACAGGATGACCAGTGAACTCAATGGAAGCAGAAACACTGGCGGTGGAGGCAAACTCTGCACATCCCTGATCGTCTCCACTGACGACCGGTTCCTGAACAGGAACTGAACCAGCATCAGGCACGTGAGGACATGATGCCGCCTCAACATCCGCACCACACGAATTGGAATCAGAACCACCAACTTCCATGAAATCAGAATGACCAGACGGAACCGTAGGCATCATTCCAGACCAACTCCCGCCAAAACCAGCATCTAGGGGCTTACCTCCTCCATGGGACCCTTGGACCTTTTCCACAACAACCACCCGCCTAAGGCTCCACCTGGATCCGTCATTGAGCTTAACATAACCACGACCAGTTTTTACCACAACCTGGGGTTTCATGTACTTACTATGCCCCTTAGAAACAAACCTTGGGTTCTTGATTTGAACACAATCCCCTACCCATAAAGACAGAGGTATTCTGCGCCTCAGTTGCTCCTGCAAGAAAGACGCCTGTTTGTGACGTACTGGACTCAACACCTCCTGCATGTCAACTTGAGACCGAGTGCCACCTCCCAGGGCAGAGACTCTCAATTTTGAACAAGGCTTCCTCCACCGCATCAACTCAAACGGGGAACAACCAGTAAGAGCAGAAGGAGTAAACCTGTAAGCCTTAAGAGCTTCAGAGACTACATTCCTCCACGGAAGACCATTAGCAAGAGCTAGCTGTATGGCCCCTTTCACGAAGCGATTCATGCACTCCACCAGTCCATTGGCCTCTGAATTATACAGTGAGACTCTATGGTGACGAATTCCCAAATTCTTTAGAAACGCCTGCATATATTCGGACACAAATTGTGCCCCGTTGTCCATAACAATACCGGCAGGCACACCCTCTCTGTCAAATACCGTGGCAAGGAACTCCACAACCTTCTCAGCTGTCACTGTGGACAAAGCAGTAGCTTCCACCCATCTGTTCCACCATGACCACTATGAACCTGAGACCACCCCCCAGGGTGTCCATGGGGCCCATTATATTGACTGCCACCTTCGACCACACATCCTCGGGGATCTCGACTGGATAAACAGGCTGGGGAGCTGGGATCATACTCTTATCGCTGGCCGAACACGCTGCACAATCCTTAACAACGTCCTCAACGTCACCATCCATTCTCGGCCACCAGTACACCTCCCTCAGCCTCCTCTTGGTCATGGATCTCCTCAGGTTTCCCTCGTGGGCTAAAGCTACAAGCCTCCCTTTAAGCGACTCCCCCCAATGCGACATCCCATGGACCCTCACACAACTCCTGCCACACATGGTCATAGAGCTTGGACAAATTTCCACTCAAGATCCCACTTCTAAGAGCAGCACTGATCTCAATCAACGCAGGATCCGCAAACATTCCTCACTCCACACTTGCTCACAAACAGCAGGAGCAACACTTGCAATCAAAGTGCACTTGTCCCCCACCACTTCCTGAACCTCATCAACCCCTCCAGAACAGGGAAATCGCGACAAACAATCCGCCTCGGCATTCTTTACACCGGGAACATACTCAATCCTGAAGTTGAATTCACTCATGTCAGCCATCCATCTCATAATTCTGGATGAGGCATGTGACAACCCTTTCGTAGTCAAAACATGAACCAAGGGTTTATGGTCTGTGCGAAGGGTGCATTCGACACCCCAGAGAAAGGTCCTAAAATGTTTTGAGGCCCATACTGCTGCTAACGCCTCCCTTTCTATCACAGCGTACCTTTGTTCCGCATCTCTGAGGACTCTGGACGCAAAAGCAATGGGGCAGAACACGCCACCCTCTCTCTGTTCTAACACAGCCCCAATTCCATATTCACTAGCGTCAACCGTCAGGACAGTTTTTCTGCATGGGGAGAAGGAACCCAATGAGGGAGCCCGATCAACTTCCCCTTTTAAATTAACAAATTCGTTTTGGCATTGATCGGACCACTCAAAGTGAACACCCTTCCTCAGTAAGGCTCTCATGCTGACAGGTTTGTCTGCATAGGAAGACAAATCTGCTGTAATACTCAACAAGGCCCATGAAAGACCTCAATTGTTCTTTGTTCACAGGAGAGGGGGCATCCCTCAACACCATTACCAAATCCTCCTTAGGATGGATACCTTCGGCATCTAGCATATGTCCGAGGTAAGTTACACTGGGTACACCTACCTTACACTTGCTAATCTTAACGGTAAGGCCAATCCCTTTAAGCACCTCCATCGCCTGCAATACCCGTCTGTCATGTTCAGCACGAGACTTGCCGCAGACCAAAATGTCATCCTGGAAACATTCCACTCCTTGGATGCCTGCAAATAGCTTCTGCATAACTCTCTGAAACACCACGGAAGCGGATGCCAACCCGAAGGGCATCCTACAAAAACGAAATGCACCAAAAGGGGTGATAAAAGAGGTGAGTGGGCGAGAATCCACATGCAGGTCTATCTGGTGGTAAGCGCATGAGAGGTCGAAGGTGGAGAAACACAAGGCCCCTCCCACCAAAGAGTGAATCTCGTTGATATTCAGAAGTGGATGTCTGTCAACCCAGATACAAGAATTCAGATCCCTAAGATCTATGCACATCCTCATGTTACCATCTGCTTTACATGCCAACACCACCGGGGCCAACCATTCGAACACTCCACCTCCTCAATGACCCCGGCCTCCATGAGCTTGGCCAGTTCTCCTATTAGCGCATCCCGAGCCACTACAGGAACCCTTCTGACCCTATGAACGCTGGGTATGGCACCTCTCTTCAGAACTATCTTGTGGGCGAACACCTTTAGTTTACCCAACTTGGAGGTAAAAACAGTGGGAAACTTACTTTTGAGTTCCCCCGCCGCCAGTGGTAAGGCCAGCTTAGTACCCCCATTATCCTCACTCACACTCAACACCTCACTCACACTCAACACAGGCATGGCCTTGCCAGGGCGTATCTCGATCTCCAAGGCAGCCTGTTAGTCCCATCCAACAACAGGATCTCCCTTGTGGGCCACATAAAGTTTCCACTGGGTCTTGCATCGATCGAATTCGATGGTGACCCTCTCGAAACCTAGAACTTTAATGGGAACACGACCATGGGCACATGGACTGATGTCTGAAGGGAGCAACTCAAGCACCCTCTTCTGGAATTTGGAAACATATAGTTCGGGAGAGATCATCGTATAGGGGGATCCGGTGTCCACCATCATATCTACGGGCATGTCATTAACTATCAGAGTGGCCCATCATTGTTAGCATCCACCATCCTCACAGCTTCTCTACTAGGTGCAGCACTCCTGCACATACAAGCATACTGCGCCTTCCCTTTGCACCTCCTACAATCCACGGTGGAGGCGGGACACTCTTTCAACCCTGCCAAGTGTCCTCGCCAAACTCACTTTTTACACACATCCCTCAACCCAGATGTCTCTTTGGTATCCCGGTATTTGCCTCTAGAGTCATTGCCCCTCCAGGGCATCACAGCATGTATCACTTCTCCCTTGTCTGCCATTTCCTTACGCTCTTCCTGGACTCTTCCATAGCCCGGGATATCTCGATAACCTTCTCCAAGGGTGGATCCTTCTCTATCCACAGTCTTTCTCTAACTCTGGAGTCGCTTGTCCGCATCATGACTTGATCGCGGATATATTCATCTATCAAACCTGTGAACTTGCGTGTGGCTATCAGGGTACGAAGAGCTGTTACATCTGAGTCAATGCCCTCGCCAGATCCTTGTGCTCTGGAGAAGAAATGGTATCTTTCTAGTACCACATTGGCCCTTTTTCCGAAAAGCACCTCCAACTTGCCAAGGGCAGTTTCATAGGCAAGTACCTCCTGAGCAGCATCGCCACCCTCGGGGCACGGAGCATACACATTAGGCCCTGGAAGATGCCTGAAAATCCTGAGCCCCTCAGTGCCCAAGCAATTTAGTAGGGCAGCTGCTGTGCTGCATTGTGACAGGTACCCAATATCCGAGCTTGACTTAGATCTGGAATGGGCCACTCCCTATTATAGCCTTCCTCCAGAGCGCCGTTTGTTTCCACGATGCATGAAAGGTGTCAACAGGGCACTTTGAGTCAGTAAGGGGCCATCTGCTTCACTGTGCCCCTTTAAATGTCACGAATCAGTTCTCCCGGCCCTGCAAGGGTTAATCCTTCACAGAAGCGTACCAAAACAGCTTGCGCAGTCAAAATAACGAAAGGCCGCCCTTTCCTTATTGGCTCCCTTCCCCCCCAGGCTGCTGGGTCGTTGGTCGCAAAGGGGAAATGCTATTGGCTGCTCTCTAAGTGGCTCTGCCCCTTCTTGTTCCGTCCGACTTGGAGCAAAAGGCTGAGACGGCAGCGAAGGGGAGAACGAAACAGCTGAGGGGAACGGTTCCCTCCCTCACCTGATGCGCCTCAAGCGCGTCGCTGTAGACACCGGCACCGCGCTCGACCCGGACCGGGGAGCGCAGGCCTGCAGGCTCACTGGCCTCCGGACCTGTCCACACACGAGGAACTGCAGTCGTGCGCACGTGAAGGGCTGGATGGCTGCGGACACTTCACTCTCCAACGCCAGAGGGAGGGAGAGATCCGCACAATGCAAGCTGCGCAGGCAGGGAGCCGCTTGCTCACAGGGGCTCCGGGCGCGTTGGCACGAAGGGGCTCACACCACTGAGGTTCCACTTCAGCAACGTTGGTGTTCCCTCACCCAGACAGAAAGATCCATGTAACACCAGGCGAGCAGGCAGGAACGCTGGGCCTTTTGGATCGGCAAGGCGCGCGGGTTGCATTCAGCCTGTGCAACCCGCGCACCTTGCAGATCCAAAAGGCCCAGCGGTCCTGCCTGCTCGCCTGGTGTTACATGGATCTTTCTGTCTGGTTGAGGGAACACCAACGTTGCTGAAGTGGAACCTCAGTGGCGTGAGCCCCTTACTGCCAACGCGAGTGTAATAATGAAGACACGGTCTGGTGACTGAGGTGTTTTTTTTATTGAAATCAACCTGAGCCCAGCGGGACTCTGCCTTCACATCTCCATTCTCCAACTGCCAACCGTGGAATGCAGAACTCGAACCCAACATGTAAGTAAACAACAAATGAAGTAAAGTGTGGAATTCTACACAAGAAAAAACATGTATTACAATACAACAGTATGCACACAAATATATAAATGCTATATATTTGTGTGTGTACCTTACTATGGTTTATGTACTTTTCAAGCCATCTTGAAGTACACAAACCATAGTAAGGCACGCAAAATGTAAACATTTATATATTTATGTGCGTACCTTACTATGGTTTGTGTAGTATGCAAGCCATCTTTTATAAACATAGAAATATGTTATATATTTCTATGTTTATAAAAGATGGCTTGCATACTACACAAACCATAGTAAGGAACACATACAAATATATAAAATGTCAATGCTTTGTGTACGTGTTTGAGGCCACGCCCATCCCACAAGCCACGCCCCAAATGAGGGCCCTGTCTAGGTTTCTTATCCCACTTAAAGCCCTGGGGAAGGGTTTGCCAGAAATGTATATACAGTATTTGTTTGAAGCCAAACAAATACTGTATATACCACTGCTAAGTATTGGTTGAGAACTGAGAAATCGGGCTTTTGTCTTCAAACAAACCTTGCTTTCACCAAAAGTATATGTTGGGGTGCGTTGCGATACCATTGACAGATGTGGGTTATAGACATTCCAAATAACATAATCGTTTTTATTTAATGTCTCTCCTTCAAACACACACAAATCCTCCAGAAAACACCTGTTTTTCTTGTTAAGCAGAGGCAAGCCAGCACTCAGAGCGAAGCCCTGCAAGAAAACCACAAGTGACCTGAAGCAGCAGTGACTCATTGCTTTGCTGAGCGCTCTGCAGCATTCCTGTAAAAGAGCTGCCAGCCACCTGCAGCCGCCCGAGAACGGCTGATCAGCAGTCCTTTTGTCTTTGTAAACACCGCTATAATTATCGGCCTGTACAGTGCCCAGATGGCTCGAGCCTTCTTCTCCAGGAAGCATTCGCACTTCAGGCCCAAAAGAAAAGCTGGCAGCCCCACGCCCGCCTTTCTTATCTGTGGGAAACCACTCGCTCGCACGGCTGTAGTCCGGGGGAATCTCACCACACGTGCACCCTTCTCTTCAGGCTCCACGGCACGCAGCTGACGGAGCAAACCCTCCCGACACAGTCAACCGTGCCTCTGGCAACACCGTGGAGCCTGCCAGGACATGGGCTAACAACAATAAACAACACGCTTGGGCTTTTGTTTAGTGTCAGGCCGTGATGTCAAATCATTCGGGAATCGATATGACGTTGATGCAACAATTTGCACGAGATTATGGCCCGTGGCCTGCAGAGTTATTACGAATCTTTAACCCTAAGCAGCTGTGTCAACACGGCGCAGACCGCAAATCCCAGACTAGAGATAATTCGAGCCCTCTGTATATGTTTTTGCGTATTGTGCATGTGCACCGCAGACCTCGGTAACCATGTGGACAGAAACATGAAAATACAGCTTAGCCCTCAAGTGACCCTCGTTTGGAGGGTATGAGTAGCAGCATACAATTGGTTTCAATAAAAACGGTGTCCATTTCTGTTTTAGACTCATTTTCAATGTTCAGTTTATAGCTAAGCACATGGACAAAATAAAAAGATACAATCCATTACATACAATAGCAACCGGAGCTAAATATACTATATATAAATATACTACACAACATTGTGCTAGATTCAAATAAAACTAAATAATACAGTACAGCCAGGTGTCTCAGGTAAGCGTGAACCCTTCAGAAACCTCATAATTGAGCTATTTTTAGTAGCCTGTTAGTATGCAAATCCCACGGCAGAGGTAGAGGTAAATATCGGCACATTTCCAAAAGGAAACTCCGCCCCATAAATCCTCCTTCAGTGTCCATAGGAATTCCACTGCCAGCATTACTGCGAATACCTCTGAATCGGGTGAGAGGACAAAACATCAGTATTTGGCAAATTATAGTGTTTTTAACGGTACCACCCAACTGAAAATGACCATGCATGTTTTTCCATGCTGTTGGAATGTGCAGGGCCTGGAAAACAGAAAACTCCAAGTATTAAATTCATGTTAACTGCTATGACTTTGCTAATTCAGAAAGCTTCCACTTTGTGCCATCTGCCTACATCATCCTACAAGCTCCGTAGAGACCTTAGGAAAATTGAGTTTCCAGAGCCTGCTGGGCAAGCTGGATAAATTGAAGCCTGTAAATTTGACCTGAACCCGGTCACACTAGAAATCGAATTGGAGCTGTAATGTGTTCGTCATATGTCGTGTTTCGGAGGTGATGAATGCCTTTGATATGATATGGCATATATATATAACGCGCCTGTACACAAGTGTTTCTAGGGGTGACAAGTCAAAGAGGGGGAGACAAAGGGAGGACAAAACGACGATCTTACTAGGCCTTGTATCATTCAGATCATGCAAGTGCAGGGAATTGGGAATTGGGGGTGGGGGGAGGGAGAAGGGTAGGTAACTCAATAAGCGCAGCCAGCAGGTGGCTCATAAACGCAGAGAGACAGGACTGCAGGGTTGCAGGTACAGACCCTTAAGTGCTGTGGAAGCCTTGAGGCAGTGCAAGGGTACATCAGCAGGGGAAGAGGAAGAGAGAAAGCGGAAGTGAAAAAGAAGGTCTTTAGTTGCTTCCGGAACCAGAGGTGGTTCTGCTCAAGTTTGTAAGAGGCAGGGAGTCTGTTCCAGAGGGACCCCCCAGCCGAGGAGAGAGATCTGCCCCCAACTCTCTGCTTGGAGAAGCGTCTGACCCTCAAGGAGTTGGAGGTGGATGAGCGGAGAGCTCGAGAAGAAAGATGTTTTGGAAGAGAAAGTTGGAAGGAGAGCCGTTGCAGGCTCCAGAAAGCCTTATGGACAAAGCAGAGGGTCTTGAACTTGATTCTTGCAGCCACGGGGAACCAGTGAACAGATTTCAGAGCTGGAGAGATACGATCCCTGGGCTTTAGGCCAAGGACAAGTCTCGCAGTCCTGTTCTGGATAAGTTGTAAATGTCGAAGAGTAGAGGCAAGAAGATTTAGAAAGAGGCTGTTGCAGTAGTCCAGCCTGGGAGAACCAGAGCTCTGGAGACAGTAAGCTTCTGGGGGAAAGTTAGAAAAGGAAGAATACCACTGAGGAGGCGCAGCTGATAGTTTGACTTCTTAGAGACGTTAGAGATGTGAGGAGAGAAGGAGAGGGTGCAGTCCAAGATGACAAGAAGGTTCTTAACCTCACAAGAAGGAGCAGGAAGAGGGCCCAGATTGGGCGGCCAGAGAGAGAGAGGAAAGGGGGAGCAGGTGTCGCAATGAGAAGGATCTCAGTCTTACTGACATTAAGGCAGAGATCATTGGTGGCACACCATTCCTGAATTGCGATCAGACATTCTAGTATGAGAGAAGGACCAGAGATGGCTGATGGGAGCCTGTAAGAGAGCTTGGTGTCATCCGCATAACACTGAAAATTGGAGCAGAAAGTAGCGATGCAGTGGGCAAGAGGTGCCAGGAAGTGGTTGAAAAGCCAATGAGAGAGGTATGAACCCTTGGGAACACCACAAGTAGAGAGAGAGATAGAAGAGAGGAAAGACCCCAGTTGGACCTGAGGTCGGGCAGTGAGAAAGGAGGTCAACCAGGCCAGGATCAGTGATACCCAGGTTGGGAGGTGTTTGAGCAGGATAGCATGGTTGACCGTGTCAAAAGCAGAGGATAGATCGGAGATTAGAGTCAATATAGGAGAGGTCTTCATGGGTGTTCAGGAACGCAGTTTTCCTGCTTCTGGCAGCTCTGAAGCCAGACTGGTGGTCGTGGAGACAAACAACAGATTAAGTATGCAGATTAAGCTGGGCGATGGACAGCTTTTCTAGGAGTTTTCCCAGGAAAGAAGGGATGGAGTGAGTACTGATTGCGTAGCCTGACGCTGCCTTGAAAACCTGAGTCTCATCGTCACTTCTGGTTGGCAATGATGCCTGTCCTTAAGAATCTAGAGTTCCCTATAGGCCAGTCCACCCCTGATTAGGAGGACATCATCCAGATAGAATGCTGGTTTATGTGGCTTGTCGATATCGCCATGGTCCTGAATCTGAGTATTACAATACTTTATACACAAATGGTTCCATAGATATTGTCAAAACTAGCAGGGAGAGGGGACAGCCTGAACGTGTTCCTCTGGTGATTTTTAAAAATCATGAGTTTATTAACTCGTATTTCGGTGCTATGGTCTGCAAAATGAGACAGGATATACTGTGAGTTTGCCTTCCAATCCAAAATTCGCTAGTAGTTATTTCCTTTTTTTAACATAACTGCAGTCGAGTTGTTCAGCTGTTTATGCACATCTACCTTTAGGGTGCATAATGGTGCCCCCCCCCTTTTCCACAGTCCTATGGGTTGCTCAATCTTTCATGTCACAGTGCCAGTATTTCTCAGCATGAATGACATCTATTGTTGTAACAGTACCTGCACTTTTCAGAAAAACTGCTATACATGCAAGGCCACCATTTTGGCTCGTTTCAGTGGTTACAGCGTCAAGTTAAAGGACTGAATGGTCAGTGCGGATGAACTCCCTTCTTTACCATCACCTTTTTAGTTTGGGCTATTAGGTGTCACAGAAGGCGAAACTAGTGCACACTGATATTTAGAGTCACAGCTTGAGAGTTACTACTCATGTGAACTGTTCTCCAACCCTGTGGAATACCAGTGCCTAATTGAGTCTAAATCGCCACATAACGTTGTGGGATTCAGACTGACAACATTGTCGATAGGTAGTCTTGCTAGAAATTATATATTGGTGTCCCTAGACCTAGTGGTAGAATTATAATTGTTTTAATATGTGTGGCTCTTCTAAATGCTCTTTGAAAAAGATTTCTCTATGAATTAATCGTATATCCCATTATGTTGTTTGCTCTCAACGTGTCTTTGTAAATTGTATCTTTAGTTTATGTGATTGAATGTTTTAAAGTTATCAGTGTGGAGTAAATTCAAGTCCTACACAAGTACTGCTGTACAATTTAATTGAAAGCAGTAATTCATTTAGTATTGATAAGCAGGAAGTCTTATATTGCACTTGGGGAAGATGACCGTGCGTGATATAGCAGTATTTGAAAAATGCACCATCACTCATCGGTTTCACTCCTTACAGACGTCTGTTGTTTCCAGGCTATGATCCTCAGAAGGATGAGGGGCTTAGTGAGGCTGGAGGGGTTTGCACCTGTGACCTGTAGGTCAATCATAGATCCCTGTACTGGATGCATGAGTCCACCGAGCCACAGACACTGCTCCCCAAAAGAGTGTTCTCATCATCATCATGATTCTGGTGAAGTGACTCTCCTGGCCACCATCTCTGACCACTCTTCCGGCGCCAATGATTGCCCTGGGCTGAGAGATGGAGTTACCTGGAAGAAGGCAGAGATTTCCTACATGCACCTCATGAAAGGAAAAGGCAAAGGTCTGCATAATAATGTCTAGAGACTTGGCAGGGAGGTGGAAAATCCTCCACCTCCCTGCCAAAGTTGTATTTGTATTTATTTATTTATATAGCGCGCCTGGCCCGGGGGCATCTGGGCGCATTTGTTCAGGTTACAGGTTGAAAGAATACAGATCACATTATAACATAACATAATAAAAGTCTACTTACAGGGTATACACACAGTAATTACACAAGTGAAGGTCAGGTCATATCCAGTACATATTACAGTGTAATTATACATGGTATTTATACAATAATTACGGAATGAAGGTCAAGTCGGCAGAGCCGGCTGATCCGGCCAGTCAAGTAACTGGCAAGCAGTGTTAGTCATTACCCGCAGTGGGACAGATGTGTGCTTTGCGAACCCTGTGCAAGGAGCCACGTTTTGGCTTAACTCTTGAAAGAGTGGTAAGAAGGAACAGATCTGAGTGGGTTAGGGAGTGAATCCCATAACTTGGAGGCGAGAACCGGATAGCTAGATCACCCCCCCCCCTGCTTTCTGAAGCTTGAACCTCGGCAGTGCAAGACAGTGTGCTTGGGCTGATCTCAGAGGACGGATGGAGGTATAAGGTGTGAAACGGTTCGCCAAATATTCTGGGGCCTGGTTAGCCAGGCAGTTGTGCGTGAGTGCTAAAGTTTTGAGGGAGATTCTTTGGGAAACCGAAAGCCAGTGAAGGCTACGTATGGTATCAGAGATATGCTGTTTCCTAGGGATATTTAAAGTATGGCGGTGGGGTAATGCAGAGTTAATGCATTCGTAACAGAGTTATCACTGCATTACCACTGCTTTTTCCGCACCGCCGTACTTGTAATGCCTGTATTTTCTTAACATTTACACGTGGGATGACCTCCTAGAGCAATGATATATCTCACTTCTGTCCTGTATTTAGAGTACCAGGGATATCTTCAAATTAAAGGGTGACAGAAGAGTCTGATATATGGGATTAAATACATTCTATGGTACCTTTTTAGGATATTGCAAGTCACGAGGGAGTTCCTTGATGGAGCAGTGGAATGAGACCAAAGGTAGTTTTCTGTTCTAGGTTTACAGAACCACATGGTGGTATGCACGGTAGGGGGTACGTTATCACTGCTCCCCTCTTCAATTATCAGGGTCTCATTCCCAAAGCATTTTTCAATGGGAAAATCCCATTGTAAAAAGGCTTTTCGGACTCATATTCTGAAGCAACCGATCTCTCACTTTCTGATGCGAATAATAAATGTAGACTTTGTTAGGCGGGGAAGAAAACGTCATTAAGCAGCTTGTCGTGTGCTGCAGACAACTGTTGCAGGTACTTTAAAATACTTTTCTGCATTTAAAATACTTTTTTGCGATTTGAAATAAATGGTAATATGTTGATCGATCCTTGTTTCTATTGGACTAAACTTCAACAGTGCACACATTACACAGAGTGCAATAAAGTCCCTTTCTCAATTCATGACTTGAATTATTATTATTTTATTGTTTTAAACGTTTAATTGTAAGGCAACGTTAGTCCAGAAAAAGGAATCTGAATAGTTAGCTGCACCTTTATTTAAGTGACCTGGTGGCAGCTAGAGTCCTATTCTGTGCTGACTCAGCCAGCAGAACTATGTTGTTACAATTCAGCTGTAATGAATTATTACAGTAGTAATGCCATTTTTTATTAGGGGTGAGTAGGGATGTCATAACTGAATTCTAATAAGAAAATTGCTTACAGAATTTTCCACAGTTAGAGGCGTCTGTGTGCTATATATGGAACATTAGTACCCGGCGAGGGAGAATCAGACTAGAAGCACCATTCCGATTGGCCCTCGCTGGGGCATTTCCCTGCCGGGAATCCCTCAGATTCCACTGCTTTGTCCCCGGCAGGGGGCGTGGCAGCCCTTGAGCCAATGAGGAGGCTCGAAGCGGGCCATCCCCGCTCCGAGCCTCCACAAGGCTGCAGGCCGCCTTCGTCCCCCGCCGGGGATTCAGGTAAGTGTATTCTTTTTTTCCTCCCCCCTCCCGCCTTCCCAATCCCACTTACCTTCTAATTTCTTCTTTTTTTTGAGGGAGCAAACGCGCTGGGAACAATTTTGTTCCCAGCGCGTCCACTCCCGATGGCCGCCATGGAAAGGGAAAATAGACTCTGTTTTCCCTTTCCCGGCTGCCATTTCCTTGGACATTTTTTTTTTCTTTTCTGTTCTGTTCTGAAACGTTTCGGAACAGAAAAGAATGCTATTAGTACCCCGGTCTTTCGGGCCGGGGGACTAATAGCAATTTGCCTGGGCCTATAACTATGGGCCCGGGGCATTACCTGACTCAGTAATGCCCCCGCTGCTCAGGCATATTGCTTAAATATACATTTTGAGGAGTGAAGGGAATTAAAGTCTGTGCCAGACAAAGCATAAGGGAACAAAGAAAGAAACTTAAACGAAATGCACATTTTCTGTTGGTCCTAGCCAAAATACTTTAAATTAATTTCATTCAAACGTTGTAGAAGCCCTATATTTTGCATAGGTACATTCCTTTGACCCTACCAAGGCTCAGGGTTGAACTTCTATGTGGGATATTTGCCCGGGAGAGGTCCCAAACACAGGGTCCCTTGACATGGCACTGACGACCCGCTCACAGCACCCAGACCAAAACGCGGCCCCTCACCTAACGGTGGGTGCTGTGCCTGCACCTTAGATCCTGCACCTTGCTGATCCTTGTGATTGCCTCACCGCAGCCCCCAGATTACTTCTGCCCATAGCGCCAGCTGTGTCTGCACCCGGCAGGCCACTCAATTCACCTCTCCAGGGCCCGCCGTGTCCGTCCCTGCGCCCTGCACACAAATCTATGCTGCTTTCCTCTGTAGACCCATTCCACTTAACGCAGAGTTTGTGCTGATTGCTTTCTGCACCCTCCACCTCTGTCAGTGGTCCAACGCCAACTTTAACTTGCTCCATTAGGTCTCCCCCAAGCTAATGGCAGTCGCCGACCAAAACACTCTCTCCCAAGCTCTCTGGCCGACTACAGTCACGCCTCCAGGCAAACCGGCCACCTATACGCACACTCTTCCAGGCTAAACAGTCACCATTAATATGTAGCTCTCCCAAGATGAGGTCCAGGCTGTCCCAGCTGCCTCAACTGTCCTGACACTGCAGGATGGCCAAAGTACTGAACTGGCCCTCTAGCTGCCCCTTGCAGAAACGATCCGCCCCAAGCTGCCCCTTGCCAGTCTTTACAATGCTGCTTTGCTGCAAATGGGGTCAGCTCACCTCTGTTGGCTGGTGGGGCCCGGGGGGTGGTTTGATGTTTGATGTACCTGGTCTCACGTCTCACTCTTCCTTTTCTTTTGCTCAGATGCTGCTGCTGCACGTCCCAGCTCCAGATACTGCAGTTGGGGAAGATGAAGTGCCTTACTTGGGATCTAGGTTGACATGGTAAACAAGAGGAAAGTCCATAGGTATGTATCAAGGAAGGGGAGGGAAAACATCCACCGCTCCCATACACTCAGGGTCTCAGCCCGCAACTGACATTGCAGGAACACTCGGGCCCCTCATACAGCAACTTTCCACACAGCAGTGTCCACCCAGGCATTCCACTGGGCGACATGCATACAGGACTAGGGCAGGGGAGAAGCAAGGACACAACAATGGGCAGATATGGATTTGATTATAGGGAAGGGCCTTCAGGTGCAGATCGGCCTTTTAGAAGAGATTACCCTTGGGGTAAGGCTGGGCCTTAGAGCACAGATAGGCACTTGTGCCGGGATGGGCCTGGAGCAGGGATATGCTTTCTAGCAAGAATGGGCATCGGGCAGGGATGACGTTCACAACAGGGAAGAACCTTGTGCCAAGGATTGGCCTTGTGGCAGCCAGTGGCCGTAGAGTGGGATCTTTTTAGTGGATATCGGCCTTAGGGTAGGAGGACCCTGGTAAAGGATAGGCCTCAGATGAGAAACAGGTGATCCTTGGGTGTGGTGGAGTGGCAATCCTAAGGAGGAAGTTTGGTCAGGTGAACCTTGGCTGGGAAGAGCTGTGAAAATGTCCCTCTTGTGCAACGTGATGATGTCAGAACTAGCCCACTATAACAGAAATGGTTGATGTCATGAATATCTGAATATAAGACTATTCTGTAATGTAACTTACATGTGTATGTGGAGATTTTGACTCTTTAAGACCCCATCCTCTCCATCTCTGTAGAAACACATTGAAAGAACCACACATTACAGCCTGCCGGCACCGTAGGACATCACGTGACAGAAATTGCTTCAACGAGCAAGCAGTTTGCCAGACATGAACAGGCATGTGAGTAAGGGGCTTCCTTTGTTCTTAATCTAGTTTTTATTTTTAAAGTTTTTTTATTTAGCTTTTTTGTTTAGTTCCCAGCATTCCGCCCGCTGATAGCTTTTACCAAAGTAGAGTTGGGGAACAGTCACACAACTTTCGTTTTGTAGCTATCTGTACAATCGGCTCTCTCCATCCTGCTGATCTCACCAGTTTGATATGCTATCGACTTGTTTTTTGTGTTGTGTTTCACCTCTTCATTGTATCACATACATGTGCATCTAGTTTGCAATTACAGTATTCATTTCTCATGTGACCACCCAGTAGGATACATAGAGAATGTAACTGCTCAACTTGATTTACCAAATATGTTTGATTTGGATTGTATTAGCCATGTACTACACCATGTACCTTTTTATGTTGTATATCCTATGTCTTAAATGTCCATGTGCATTACTACACCTGCTGCAAAGAAATTAAATAAGAACTGCAGTATTTTTCAATCAATTCAAAGTTGACTTTATTGAAATACAGGAGAGAGAGGGTCCAATCTCTAGTTGGATCTATATGATCTTGCTCAAATGTGTCGATAAATGAGTATACCTACCTGGGTAGAGCAAGGCAGTAACCAGGCGCCCTTTGTAATACTCCAAATATATTCAATACACAAGAAATGTGTACATTTAAACCATATATTGTCCCGTTTCGATTTAGTTCCCGTTCCCAAAATCCCACCACTCAGAATGCAGATGTTTCATGCCATACATATCATCAGTCTGGTTGTTGGGTATTTACGCGGCAAACATAGTCCGTTGCTTGCATTTACTGTAGTTTTTAGACATTTCTGGAAATTGTATTAAAAAAATAAGGGGTGCCCCTGTGGGCAGCCGTGGTGGGGGTCAAATATCATCACAACAAATATATATATAGTCCACGCTGCAGAAAAATACTTCAAATTTCAATGTATTATTATTTTCACAAGGGGCGTGAATCTAACCAGATCACCACGTTTAGCATCCTTAAACTCCAATAACAGTCACGTGAGATTTCAAACTCAAATGGTAATTTTGAAATCATCTTTTTTTAATTCAAAAACAGTTCAGAGTTTTGGAAAAAGTACCGAGAAACATTAAAATCACATATTCATGAAGAAGAAAGCAAAGAAACACAATTATTCAGAAAGCCACCAAAAAAAGGGAACACTTAATCAGTGCAATGAATACTTTAATAAAGCATGAACAATTAGTGAATCCAAATGAAAAAAAAGGGAAAAGAAAGAAGGGGGAACACATCTCCAACTCATTCATCAATTTAAACGTTCCATAGAAGTGTAAATTGTGCCTGCTGTCCTAAGTGCAATGTTTAAATGCGACATTTTATAACGAGAACAACTGCCAATCTCTCTGTTGATTCCAAAGCGCAAACTGCATACAATTGCAAAACCTTCCCTGTTGAGCACAAACAGTTTTAATAAAATAACAGATGCTTCAAAATGTTAGTAACATTGCTGGTCAGTTTGCTGACTGGAAGTATCAGCAAGTGCTCGCTGTCGTCATCTTTTTCAACTGTGCAGATGACAGCTTCAAGCCCTACAGAACCACCACTGGGTTTCATCTTTCCAAGATGGATACGTTGAGTACAATCACATTGGTAGTAGCCCCTGCTATTTAGAGTGCCAGAAAACGGTAAAAACGATGATGGAGTGTGTTTAATACAATAATCCCCTTGTTTGATGATGGAATGGACTGGTATTGGCCTATAGTGAATCAAGGGCTTCTACGTTACTAGCCCTGTCCACCCTCAAATGGAGAGGTTATCTCTATCCGCAACACAGTAAGCTTTTTTTTTTTTAAAGGGCATGGGATCTGCACCCATTATGTATGCCTAATTTCCCTTAAAAGAACTATGAACAAAGATGTCTGCCATGTAAAATAGTAAAGGGGCTAAGTCCATTTTCTATTTTCATGGCGGCCATCGGGAAAGAGCAACGCTAGAGACTGGTCAGAAAATGTAAGTCTAGCAGGGTGAGGGGAGGATTCCATGCAGGCCATGGGGGTGCGAGGGGTGAGGGTTGGGATGGGAGGGTCCATCCGGACACCTGAAGGAGGCACGCAGGTGGCCACTTAAAAGTTTTCATACAAAACAGTGTAACCGCAGATATTTCAGTGGTGCATGTGTGGACAAAAGATGTCCATGCTTCATGTTGTAAGAAAGATATTATACTAAGTCTTCATCAGTAGGAGTATGGGAAAACAAAGGGGTAACCATGTTTTCTTGCTTAAGGTTGTCTACATCATGCAACAAGAATGTACATGTATGTGGTTGAAAGACCTACACTGTGCCTCTGATGCAAGGCCCCTTAATTATGTGCCTTTTCTGACTTGTTCACCAACCTTTTGCCTGATGATTCCACATCAAAGGCTACATCAGGGATGCAAATCCCAAATGTGCCCACCTAGGGATACTAAGTCTCCGAGGTTTATGGAGCTCCAGCCACCTTGCTTCTCACAATTAGCTCTGTGGACTATGCTGGTTGGTGGAGGCCTTTGTACATATCACACTGGGTGTATAGCCTGCTTTATTCCAGGTGTGTCTCTATCCCGTATGGGGTTCATGTGCCACGTGTGGTTTCCAACAAGATGGTGAGTGGGATTTGGATGTTGTCATGTATGGCTACGGTTACTGCCTGTCTCAGAGAGTGAGGGATGCATTTACTAGAACCAGATTTAACGTTTCTCCGAAGGGTATTTGGGATTGAAAGTCTGAATCCACACCTTAAAGAAAGCCTGGTAAGAAGCCCTGGGAAGTTTGACGAGGCATCCCACCAGAGATTGGTTGACCGCTAAAACTTTGAATGACTGCACACATGTGATTGGGTACCGAGTTTCTCATTTAGCAACCAAGTTCCTCTTCAACCGTAAGGTCTGCATCTTTTCTTTGTCAAACCTGAGGACGAGTCGTGAAGCACTGAAAAACACGCCACACCAAAGAGGAACCATGAGGAATTTCTGCTTTTCTTACACTCTTGAAAAAAATGGTTCTTACAGACAATATTTTTGGGTATCTAAAGAGACAAGATTTCTACCAACCAGGGAAAGATGAACCATGATGTTCTCTTCCCTTAAACCGATGGGACCAGCGGGGTCACATACTCTCATGGATTCCCTAGACCCACAACACAACTGTGTTGGCCCCAACAGAAAAGGTGAGAGCACACACTCACACACTGAGATGACCAGTAACTGGTAGAGTCTGTGACCGCCGTTACAAATCTTAGCCCAGGGTAAAGCCAGTAAGCACGCCAGGAACCGAGCCCTCATCTCACCTGCAATTCAAAATGCATGTGCACTGCAAGTGCGATGCCTACACTCTGCTGCATAGAAAGATTTTTGGGTCATCGTCAGATAACCCACACCGGTCCCCACACCAGTCCTAGGAGGAACACTAACCTCATGCGTAGTGAGCAACTTGTGCTTCAAGAGATAGCCCGAACTTGCATTGCCCCACTGTAACTTGCAACAACATAGTTGGGATCTACTGTGCGACAATTCAATCAATGCATTTTTAAGAGTTCCAACTCAATGCAGCAATTCCACCTATAGAACTGTTTTGTGGTCCATCACACTAAATGTTTGGGAACCTGTTTAATTTCTTCATTTTTCAATTTTATTTTAGTTCTTTTCCTGCTTCCATTGATGTAAAAGGCGAGAAAGCGTCATTACCCACCATTTTTCCCCATTGACCTCTTCCTGCCCCTTACTTCAGTCTTTTTAATAGTTGTCTTTGCTTTGTTCTTATTATGTTCCTCTTTTGTCATGCCCCATTGTAAATGACTGTTTATTATGTAAATATTTACATTTTTTTAAGATGATTTTTTCTTACAATTTCTTTTGTTTGGATTTGACTGAATTGGAAGATGTGAATTGAGAGGATACTCACATTTTACCTTTAGAAAGATATAAAGTATATTATACACTACCACTGCAAGGACATATATTTATTTTTAAATGAATACAGATTTACATGTATTTCTGTCTGGTCCGTTCCCATCTTGAGAGTTGACCATGGCTGCTCCGCCATAGTTAACACTAGGTAAGTCAAGTAACGGTTACAAAACCCACTTGCCTAGTTTTATAATGGCACACTCCCACCCTGAACACAGAGCTGAGCGAATCGATTCTAAGTATCTGTCTTTCTCATCACTATTGACTAGATAATCTCCTGATGGGATCATATCTAGAACAAAAGCAGAGCTCTCAAGAAGTCAGTTGTGAGAGGCCCACCCAATCCTGGTTGTGTTAATTTCAGTTTAGCACTTGTACTAAAAGTCCTACAATGCCATCCGAACTGGACGAATTGGAGTGCATTGGAATGGATAGCAGGCCTGCTTCAGAGCTCTGCAAAAAAGAGATATAATCAATACGAGATAACCTGCAGTGATATGCAACCATACCAATGGACCCTATTCTTCCCAATAAGCCAAGCAAACGGTGAGGATTTTGCAAATTGCATGTCTTCCAAATTTTTAAGCCAAAAGTAACTGACAGTGAACTGTACAAACTGGTAAGAGGGTACGCTGCTGCCTTTATGGGTGACACTGATTGCTCTAGAGAATAGGCACTCATAAATCACTTCCAGAAAATTCCCGCTCTCCAAACTAAATGGATGCATAATTATGGAATGACTTCACTATTAGAGTGACTATTAACAATATATTTTTTTTATTGTGATTTTGTTTGACAACATTTAAATCTTTTCACACAACAAATATTAAACAAAAAACGTGTTTTGAAAAATGTTACAAGCAGATATAATCAATCACAGTTAGTAATATCAATTCAAAAATATAAACACATCTAAAACCATATTATTACCTATAAATGTTAAATACTACGTTTCCCTTTAAAATACATTGTTCAAACTGCAATATAATACTACCAACAAAATAGGCTTCAAGCAAAGTTGTCTTCATAGTTTAAGTTTTTGTTTCCAACATATTAATTACACTAGTTAAGAATCTTCAAAGATTTAATAGTCGAGATACACTAGTCCCCTCCATCAAATGGCCCACAGTATATCATTCGTCTCATCAGAATACGGGTAACAAAATGAAAGTGTGTGCGCTTTAAGTGTGCTGTTTCTTTACAGAAAATAACAAGATGTTCCAATGTTTCCATACTGCCTGATGATTTACACAACCTACAAATTATTTCCCTACATGGTATCCACACATTCCAGTGTGGGAAGTATATTCCACTTAAATGTTATATAGACAGAGAGAGCTCTTTAGCAGGGGAACAAGTAGATGTATTTAGGCAGAGCTGTTCTTTTTCTTATAAACTGTCAATAGTCCTCAGATAAATTATAAGAATCCAACAACCTCTGAACCAAAGATAATGGTATCAAACATATTAACAAGAAGATTGGTATCATTAGCGTATCTGGAAAAGCTGGTCAGTTTCATTTGTAATCCACTCCTAACAGATAGGAGTCAACTCAAAGGACATCAAATCATCTGCAAATGCCAACCAATGGAGTTTCAAAGCCCTAACTTCACTAGGAAAGGATTTGCGTAAACCCAAATAGTGTTTATATCAGAAACTTACACATAGTACACATCAAAAAGCAAAGGGGCTAAAACACATCCCTGTCTGAGCCCCATCAAAGTTGGTATGGATCTTGACAGGTGTCCACTCCTAGTTAGTTGAATTATTACATGTGTGTTCTGGTGGAGCAAATAAATCAACTTGAATAAGGGGCCTAGAACTCCCCATAATATCAATTTGTTCCATAATCTCTGTCTGTTAACTTGATCGAAGGCACTTGACACAGTCCCATTAGTTCCATATTTACCAGAAGCTCGAATTTGTGCCAGAATAGTTCCCTTAAAGGACATGCCCACCCTTTTCTAGAAACCTGCTTGATATTTATTCGAGATGTCTAATTTATCCATCCAAGTCTGCAACTCTTTTTGAAGAAATGAAGCAAAATTCTTGCTGATAGCATCCAAGAGGACGATCAGTCGATCATTTCTCGGGTTTGACCAATCTCCCTTTTTAAAAAGGGATATGATGTATGAAAGGTTCCACGAAAATGGAATCCTGCTGGTTTGTAGGATTTCTTTAAATAGATTATAAAGGGTGTGTGACCAAAGCTCTGGGTATTCTTTAGAGTGATTGGGGCCAATTGGCCAGGGGCACTAGATGGTTTTCTTTTCTGGATAAGTTCTCTTATAACTGGAGGGTTGAGTATCAGGGCCACAGAGTCAGCTAATGGCAAATTAACAGTTAGGTTATTCACACGATTCCTGGTTTCTAGGGGGTCTTACATTTTGCTAACTGTGCCGTGCGCACAAAGAGAATTATAGTCACCACAAATCACTATATAGTCCGCATGGCCCTCACGCAACCAAGCCTCTATACGTTTCCCCAAGACTATCTGAATATCGCAGAGTTTGGATTAACAGGATTCCAATATAGGTTGATTAATAGTAATTCCCATCTTTTCATAAATGACTCAAGCCGTAGTGCCAAAGTGCCCTCCATTGATGAATCAAACAGTGCCCATACATTCAGTTTCAAATCAACAACGATAACTAGGCCTCCATGGAGTCTCCAGGATAGGCCTCTTACAGCATCCTGTGTGAATGTTTGATAACTCTCTATAGTTAGTGGAATAACTGACAGTTTCTTGCAATAACAAGATGTCATAACACATGAGCAAGGAATTATAGTTGGCCAACTCTGCTATATTCTGAAAGCCAAAACTGTTCCAGGCTAAAGACTTAGTAGGTTCGTTGTTAAAGACAGCTGAATCACTCTTTAGGAATAGGATCTTTACAATGGCCTCTAAATAATTTTTTTTACTTTGGACTCTCGCAGAGAAATTTGATAAACAAAGTTTCCCCTTAACGTTATTTAAAGAACTAGCAGGCATCTCTGAGTGATTACTATCGAGTGGACTTTGCGAGTTCACCAAAAAGGATGTTGTGTGCTTTGGGTCTCTAAAAGAAAGAATTTCAAAACCCATACTTCTAAACACATCAGCCTGATCCTAGACCAGTCTAGCTAGTAAGTGGGAATAGAAATAAACCACATAATTTCTACCAGCTCTGTATCGCCAGAGTGGAGAAGGAGAAGAGTCAGAATGTTGGCAAAGATCTGTAAAAGTTTAGAATGATTCGAAGAAAGGGAACCATTCATTTGTATACGATTTTCAAGTCCAACTATCCGTTCGTCGTAACTGGAGCTCTCCATTGAAGTTATGGTCAAATTGTCCTTGTGTTGATTTACGAGATTCTCATCTTCCATGGACCCCATGTTAGTTTCCTTCTCATTATTTGATCTAAGTAAATCAAGGGTATAGGTTTCTGTAGTCTCGGCAGTTCTGAATGCTAGGGAAGGTTGTTGTTGTGCGGGTGAAATCACATTCTCCTCCAGAATGGAGGAATCCTAAATTATCACTTCAGCATCCTCATAATCAATCAGGAATTTAGAAATTTTCTCTTGAGAAGTCTTCTTAAGTTTTATTCTTTTTTGCTTTTAATTTCTTGTCTGGAAGACTCATTACTCCATCTTCCATCCTAGTGAGCTCCGCTGGCTGGATGTTCAAATTCATTGTTTCTTGAACAACCAACAATGATGTTCCAGAAAATGTTTTTGATGTCCTTCTATCACCATTCACATTCGGTACATATTTCTTTTTCTTATTCGGTTGAGCCATTATAATTTTTCCTTTTTTTTCTCGCTCGAACAGGCGTGTTTTAATTTTGCGCTAAAGTGACTGAATCAGCCAGATGTGATTTGTCCAAGTCAGGAAGACCTGTATCACCTTGTGTTTGAAATAAATCAGGAGAAGCACTTAATCTGGTAGTACTCCGAGAAATAGATGAGAAAGGTTGAATTGAACCTACTTCAACACCATCCGAGGTCATAGTATCTAGAATCAAGGCTCTCGATGGAGAATTGTAACGACGACTTCTCGGCCTTAGGCACCGATTCGGTATCAAGTTTCTCCAAGATAGTTCTTAAGAGAATAGTATTTAGAGCAACCAAATCCTTAATGTTATCAAACAAATGTATGATTAAGTCAAAGAATTGGAACCGGGACATTGTGATATGTGTATATGATTGCTTGAGGTATTATTAGCAATGGTAGGACTGCCCGTATTAGGAAGCAGTGCCTGTGATTCATCACGCATCTCTGGGCACATTATTAAGAATGATTCACCTAAAACAAAAGAATCAGATGGATCCACATATGAAGCATTCAAAGCTGAAACAACAAGGGGGAATGAAGGATCATCCAGCGAGGCATTATATGTTTTAGAATGATGGAATTCTGTTATTTTAGCTCGTTTCTATTTTGCCTCTGCGTTGGCCGTAGCTGGTTCAGCGCTAGCTTCCACCTCTACGTGGTTACCCATGGGAGGACAATCAGCTGTAGAAGCCAGTGGGGAGTGGGTTGTGGATACGACATTGTGGCTAAGGGGGCTATGCTTCTTAAATTATTTTTAAAAGATCGCATGGAAGGCCATAATTAGCTGGAAATGAGTAAAGCTGCGTTTGCTCTCGAGGCTTAAACCAAGCTGCGCTGCTGACAAATAATCAATCGATAGCTTGTAAATGCTTGTAATATTGTAATAGCACTTTGTTACTCACTTGAACATCAGTCTCCCTCGGTCGCCCGATGGACTACCGCAGACTACTTCAAACACCACTTCCACTGACCATTAACAATGCAAATACAACAATCAAATGCTGTATTATGTTCAGCTCCTAAACATTGTGTGCAGATTTACTTGAGTCCCCCTTGCGCATCCTACATCTCCAAATGCAAAGCCTAAGAGATCCACTCTGCCTATCCTTTGGCCAGATGGCTGACGGGGAGAGGTAGGGTAGCTTGATAATAGATCCGCTTCAAAAGGCGGGACGGCCAGTTGAGGGCTTTGATTAGGCATTTGATCCTCTTGGTTGCAGACACCTTGATCTAATCAGAATTTACTAATCTGGTCAGCACTCGCAATCCCTACTCAAGCACTGCTCTTGGGAGATCTGAACATCTGTCTGGGCAGATAACTATATGCTCAAGGAATCATCAATGGTAGGGATAAAATGACTAAGTCAAGTAGTTAAGCAACTTGCACACTCTAACGGCCTCTGCCTTGAACTCATCTTCTACGTGAACTATAACTTTTAGATTTGAGACCCTTCACCAGTATTGACTCAGGGTATTTTTTACTACAAATATGCATTTAATGGCCTTTTTTTCTTCTATGGCTAGCCTTTCTTTGGACTGGCTTCTGATGTACATCATATGTGTAAACAGCAGATGTCCATAATAGGACACATCTCTCCTTCCTTGCCCCCCCCCTTCCCTGTGTGCACATTTCTTGATCCTGTCTCCAACTCACACCTTAATGCCTTACCAGTATTCTGACCCCCAGATGCAGCAATTCCCTACACTTACAAAGGTGGGAAACCGCTTCTGAGACTGTGATTTTGTTATTTTAGTCTGAATTTATTTAGCATGTGTTCTGTTCCAGTGAGGGACACCCGTGTGACTACTCGCTGTGCTCACTTGTAGTTTTTGATTCATATGTTTTTCCAAACCACCTGTGGCCACAAAAGTAGGTGGATTGGCAATGAAATCAGCAACAAAAACATTTACAGTAAGATGATCTTGGATACATCACATATTCATGGATTTCACAATTTATGGTGAACTCTCTATGAAACTGCCATCAAAATCAGCTAACATTCCTGCACGCCTGAAAAGAGACTCAGGAAGATCTACCCAGATGCCCTCGTTCAATCTCTTGTGGCCATCAATGATCTGCCTATGACAATCTACAGAGAAATTCTAACCCACAAGAACAATGATGACTGCTCTTGATCAAATTGTATTGCTAAAGCATGTGTCATGAAATTCAAAAACAAGAGCGTATCCTGCGGGCTGACCACTGACCTGCAGTGGTAGAGGCCAGTAGTTGTTGGCTTAAATCTGAGCTAGGAAATGACTGCATTGGGTGCTGGATATATGCCTGGCTTTACAAGCTGGCCCATTTCAGTGCCCAAAAGACCCACTTCCTTTCAAGGATCAAAAGCACTGGTAATACCGCAAAAGAGATTTCACATTACAGCTTACAATTACTGGCTCTGAAACACGCCCTGCTCACCCATATCCCCACCAAAGATGTACGTGACAAGATCTTGTCCTCCTTCTGCAATTAGATCAATGATATCTAGTAATCAATATCATCATCTGCACCCACGACTCTCATCCCAATTATACTAAAAGCACCATCTCAGCAAATTCTACATGGTACAAGAAAATGACATCTCGAAACTTCTATCAACATTCAAAAAATCATGCAGACGACTGTAATGCCAAAGTCATCAACCTCTAGCAATAGGAACTGGTCCCACTTGGCACCAGCTTCATGAACGCTTCACTTACCACCACTAATGTTCTGCAAGACCTAAAACATTCTACTGTCAACTCCGTTTTGAAAATTCCAAATTCCAGTTCTGAAATGTCATCCAACAAGCTTCCCATATAGCAGAAATTACTTAGAAAACTGGGTTAGCCGCATACACTCCACTTAGATGGAGTTCAACAACTTAGTGAGTGACTTCCTTCAGGTTTCCAAACTCGCTGTGGGACTGTAACCATTTTGGCAAAAATGCCTTTCCTGGAGGACTACATGGGGTGGTAATGGTCAACTGCCCAAATTAACAAGGGCAATAGGGCATTATTATCTAGGAAGCCCACATGGAAGGACACGGAAATCTGCACTGCGAAGGCCCTTTTATTGGGATAAACACTAATCACACAAAGTGCACAACAGGCTCTTTCCCTAAAAATACAATTAAAGTAAAATGGTGGCCATGGAAATGGCAGACATGGGCTGCATAAGAAGACCGTTTGTATGTGTGTGTGGCAGATGGTGGATGGAAGGCTGACAGTTGCTGAACAGGAACAGCGACGGGAGGTAAGTCAGGGTGTGTAATTTTCGTAGGTGTAGTTCCTGACATGGGGCTAGCAGGTAGAGGGGCTGAGGTGGAGAGCCAGCACAACCAACAGACTGCTTAGAATGTTGGCTGGTACAATAAGGTAAATCCTGTGTTCCAAGCACTCGGATAGGCTGCCTCAAAAGCCCTAGTTGGCAATTCCCTAAACATCAAGGAGGTACCACTTGTAGTGTGCGATCAAACTAATGATTTAATTCCCTTAGATCTATAAGCAGTATTCAATAATATAGACCACAGGGTGTTGCTTGAATGTTGCTTGCCACCTATCATTCCTTGGCTGAACAGGAGGATCTGCTCTATCGTGGTTCAAGTCCTTCTTGATAATGGCTCACAACAAATCAAGCCTGCACATTTTTCTTTCACACAACCCCCATCAACTATGGCGCACCACAAGGATCAGCCTTCTTGCCAATTATTTTAATATTTGTAGGACTACTTTAGTACACAAAATGGAAGGCCATTGCATCAGAAATGATCAACAGCAGCAAATCCTTTATTGTATAGCAGATGTAGGCATTAAAGTGTGCCACAATGTATACATTATAATTAAAATCTTAACAATCCTTCATCAAGGCTTGGGAAGTCGTCCTAATAGCGAACAGTGACCAGAAAATCAGGTCATCCCAGTTTCACCCATCTTCATCTACCTGCTTCTGGATTATTGGGTTATGTGCTTCAGAGTCTGATTGAACCGGTCGACCAGTCCATACATTTGCAAGTGGTACACAGATGTTCTCAAGGTCTGTATCTTTGTGAGCTCCTTCAAGTCGGTCATCAGTTTTGAAACAAAGTTGGTTCCTTGCTTGGTTAGTATCGCGGTTTTGAAGCCCACTCGTGTGAAGAACAGGATGATTACCCATAGGATACTCTTTGTTGTATTGTTCCATAAGGGAAAGGCCTCAAGGTACCACGGTGCATAGTCAACAAATACCAAAATGCATTTATGACCTACCTTTGAGGGCTCCAGCGGGCCAATTACATCCAAGCTGTTGCATTGAAAAGGCACTTCAATGATAGGTAAGGGTTGGAGAGGGGCTCTGGAGACATCACCTGGGGAGGAATTTTGGCACACTGAACAGCAGGAACAAAACTGATTGGTTTCGGTATAGACACCAGGCTAATAAGACCGGCTGAGTTCAGTTTTCAGGGTCTTTTCCAGTCCAAAATGTCATGCTGTTAGATTATAATGTGCCAATTCTAAGACTGCCTTCCGGAATGTCCACGGTACCGTACGTTGATGATGATGACTAATACCTCCCATGTGATTAACACTGATTCTATATAAGAGCCCATGTTTGTCTATAAAGTGAGGGGTTTTTAGAGAGCGACTCTCTTCCAGAGACACCAGGTTCCTTCGTGCTTGTTCCAAGAGGGAATCCATCCTCTGAGCTTCAGCTAGCTCAACTTCAGTGGGTACCCGCATCTCGTACACCTCTCGGTGGCATGCTTTAGCTCAGTCAGTTCACCAAATCTGCCTTCTGACTATTCAGAGCCATCCAACGGCTCAACCTCTTTGATTCCTGGCACTAATAGACATTCACAAATCAATTGTGCAATGGATTGTCCTTTGTTATCTGGTAAGTGTTCCCAAGATTCCAGAGAATAACTTTGACCTCCGCATGATAGCCTTAATCGATCACTCCTGCACTGATCTCCAAGGAGTGTTTTAGAGCCAAGCCCGCTATTCTCCCGTAGGTGCTCACCGACAATTAAACATTTAACCCAGTAAGGACCAAGATTTTACCCATCGTGGGTGTAATAATATCTTCATCTCCAAAGAGGTTGCATCCGGCTGCTTCTGAGGTGACCCGTAAGGTACTCGGGCAGTATCACTAATTCTCTGTATTCGCAACATTTGCTGTGGACCGAACTCTGTATCGGGCCCCAAATAACCACCCAGATGTCGTCTTTCAGTGTAAGGATGTTAATTCAGAATTTTGCAAAAATACTGGGCTTGGTGGCTCTCTCCAGATTCAGGGAAAACAGGGGTATTGGGGAAGTTTGGTGCTAGGGCCGTCCCTCTCTCTCCTGTCTCCTCTGGGGTCACAGCACCCTAACCCAGGCATCCATTACCTGGTTAGTGCAAGGGCAGGGTAATCCCCATTGTCTGCTGTTCTTTACTGCAGTGGTCTCCCCAAATGATGGCTACCTGACTCCCGAGGAGCCTTCTAGCTGTCCCTCTCCAAACCCTGCTTAGTGTTCTAGGGAGAACAGGGATGGTGCCACTCGATGTTGTCTCAGCTCACACACCCAGTCTCACCTGACCCTCTCCTACACTGTGTCCAAGATGTCCCCTGCATGACTATCCATTCAATCTAGCATTTTGCCTTACTATCTCCACCCTTAGAGCTCACTACTGCACCTCGTTGTCACTGCTACTGCTTTGCTAATACTACTTCCTCTTACCACTACTCCTTCTCCACACACTTCAATTTTCTCTGATGTATTAATGCATCTCTTTTCTCTCCATTCTCACTACCACACTCTACTACCACCACTACCCCTACTTCTTACTACTACAACCACATCTTACTACTCCACTGCTCCCACTACCTCAGTTACAACTACTAGCACTTCTTCTCTCTTCTCTTACTCTACCACTACTACACTCGCCCCTCACTCCCACTCACAACCACTCGACATATCCCCCCTCCTAACAACCTCCATATTCCTTACATACTCTCCTCCTCTGGTCTTTCAGACGTCCCGCTCGATCTCCTGGCCACACCCAGCTAAAACCCACACTAAACTGTTCCCCACACACCTCCTCCCAGGATTTGCATACTCTCCCTGCCAATGACTTCCTTATGCAGAAGGGTGTGACAGGTGAGGCTGGGGGGAGGATTCAAAAAGGTCTTGTAAGCCCTGCACCCTTTTACACATGGTCGAATTATATTTCTAACAGGAGTAGCATAGAGGCCTATAGGGAGCTATTTTTCCCTATGGCATTGGCCTTTCAGAAAGCCTTGTTTTTTTAATGGGATCCCTGGTGTTTTAGTGGGGACTTCATCATTATGGCCTTTCAGGAGGCATTGGGTTAATAAAACGGATCCCTGGTGGTTTAGTTTGTTATTCTCCCTTGTGCAGGCTCCAGCAGTCATTGTCTGCTGGAGCTAAACTCTGCTCCAAAACCATGTGTCAACCTGCTGATTCTACATGGCCACTGGCGTAACAGGGGCCCTCGCCCTCCTCGCGGTGCGGGAGGCCCCGCCACCACGTGTCCAGGGAGGGGGGGGGGGCCTTGGACTAAAAGAAAAAGGGGGGTTTTAGTCACTCTGCCATCATAAAGAAATTATTTCTGTTACAGCGTCCTTAATGGAAATAATTTCTTTATGAAGTTGAAGTGACTTTAAAAAGAAACCATTTCTTTTTTAAGTAATAGGGCTCCCCTCAACCCCATGATATGTGCGTTTGTGAATGTATGGTGAAAGGGTGAACGCTTAAATGTATATGTGGCTGCCTGTGTCAGTGTATGGTGAAAGGGTGCACACTTAAATGTATGGGTGGCGGCCTGTGTGTGTGTGCCTGTATGGTGAAAGGGTGCACACTTAAATGTATGGGTGGCTGCCTGGGTGTACCTGCATGGTGAAAGGTTACACACTTAAATGTATGGGTGGCTGGGTGTGTGTATGTTGAATGGTGTGTGTGCTTGTGTTCAGGGGGCACAACAAACCCTACACTCCGGGGGGAGTGCTAACCCTTCAAATGTTGGGAGAGGTGCTAACTTCACGGGCGGTGGGGGAGAGGCAAACTTATTTGTGTGGGGCATCTAACTTTATGCATTCTAATGAGACTATTCTAGTGCAGCTTTAATGTTACAAGCAGTTAGCTCTCTCATTTAAGTCTGAAAGCACTCACTTATGGACTGCTGTGAGAATAAGTGGTCTCCTGCCCCCGCTCTACCCTTCCAATCACTTCCCTGGCATGAAAGTATTAAACTGGCATCAAGATTTCAATTGCCTAAAGAATTATGCATTTGAATGCAGGTACTAACAGTGAAATGCTTTACGTTAGTAATTGCTGGGCCTTTGTTAACAGCAAAACCCAAGGGCCATTTAACATCTGTGTTCTATTCTGTCGGTCAACGGCTCTGTAGGTCAGCTAGGTCGAGTCAACCTAGCCCAAAATGTTTGGCTAGGTTGGGGGCAGAGGGGGGTTTAGGTCTGAGAGCTGAAGCCCAGCCACCCCAATGCTGTTGTGCTTTAATCCCTTGGCTACTTATTGGTAATCTTCACTACTCATAGCCCTATTATTCCCCATCTCAGTACTTGTGTATGAGGCATTTTGACTCACACACAAGTACTGGGATGAGGTAGCGGGAAAGGGAGGCAATTCAAGGCTTAGTTACCTGTAACCTTCAGTACTTGTAGTCCCACTCTTTCTTATTCCAATGCTTACCTATGAGGCAAGGAGCCTCATACGTAGACACTTGGACAAAGAAAAGGGACGTGGAGGTAATTCTGGGCAGAGAAGCTGATTTTGGGGGGTCGGGGCAGGTGGTGGGAGGGAGAGGGGATTTGTGGGGGTAGGTGGATGGGGTGTGATGGGGATTGTGCGATAAATCCAAATGGTCATCCATGCCCAGGCTAAGCAGGCTTGCTATGTGGCACTAGAGAGGCATTTTGGTGCAGCCAGTCTAGCCAATCCTTACTGAAGCATTGTATATTCTTCTGGGCATCTATGATAAAATAACCATATTAAGTGTTATTGCTACTCACCTCAGATCCTGCTGGCAGCCACAATGACCGCCAGACCTGATGGCCCGACGATAATTAGGAATATATGGGAACCCTTTGGGATTGGCACCCTGGGCGACCTGGCGAGCGAACAGGGCATCCTGACATTCGAGGAGCTGCATGAAACCACGGGACTACATACAGGTCAGTTCCTGTTGCATGGAGCCGTAGTAATTGTCCTTAAAACACGATGGCCGGAGGTAGACGACTTTGTGGCTGGGACAGAGGTTGTGAAAAACATGCTGAACGCGGCTGAGGGGGGACATGAAACCTCAAGGATCTACGAGTCGCTGCTTGACGGCACAACCAGACAAGACCTTAGGTGTAAAGGAAAATGGGAGCAGGAGTTGGGTCTACAGTTCAAGGATGGAGAACGGCAAGTCATGACACACTACCACAAGAAAGTGTCCAGAAACGCCAGATTACAACTTATTCAATTGTACATCGTTAACAGAGCCTACCTCACCCCAAAGGTCATCTCCAAATTTAAAGGTGCAGGAGTCACAGAATGCCCCAAATGCAGAGAACCCCGTGCTGGCATGACCCGTATGTACTGGGGTTGTCCAGCACTACAAACCTACTGGAAACAAATAGAGGCAAAGGTGATGGAAGCGGACATAGCCTTGGACATACAGTCACCAAAGGCATGCATACTGGGCAAATACAAGAAAAGCAAGAAAAACAAACCACTCAACAAGATGAAATACTTGATGTACATTCTGGCCAAAAGGCGCATCGCTATGGAGTGGAAGAGCCCTAGGATTCCAAGCGTAACACAGTGGTGGGAGGACCTCCGTAAATGGTCGACTGCGGAGACGGGAGCCTGGGAGAATGCCCAGCGGGAACAGAAACAGGACATTAGTGAAGACCTGCAGCAATGGGTGTCGCTGACAGTGACACTATTCCATCCCCGAGAGGGAATCTCCTCTAATGAAGACGCAAGCAGCTCACCAGGGCTCTCCAGCGAAGACGAACAATAGGGAACACGGGTTGGACCTGGGGTAGTGGGAGGGGTGGGAGGGGGGAGTGTTTTACGAATGCCATGTTTTTGTTACGTTGCAATAAAACAATAAAATACATTTTAAAAAAAAGTGTTATTGCTTCGACTGGCATTTTGGTGCAACCAATCTAGCTATGTCTAAATGTGGCCTGGAATTCTTTACTGTAATATGTTATTACGTGTCTAGACTGGTCTACATTGTGCAGCCAGTTGGCGATGTTTTCATTGTGGCACAGCATTTTTAATAGCAAAGCATATTAGTTAAAGGAATAATGTTCCTGTGCACTGTTGGCAACTTGCATGTATTGGATTTTTAAGATTGGTGTTACCCTACAAAACAATTGCAAACGCTCTGGCATTTTAGCCATTTTTTCTCAGAAAGTGTGCTGTATTATGCATTAAAACAAGTTTATATCTTTTTCCTAGTGCAGTGTGCAGCGTACCCCTGCAGCAGCACATCCGTGCGTATTTCGCAAGCGCAGTAATCTAGGCCAGCCCAGAGGGTGGCCCGTGATTTGCTGCCAAGTTGGGAGGGGGGCCTCCTCAACATGGCTCACCCAAATGTTGTGTTACGCCACAGTCCATGGCATACTCTGCGGCTTCATCTTCTCCCTTGTCCTGCTCCCACCTGTGAGGCTAAGAACCTCAGGGTCATCTTCGACTCCACACTCTCCTTCTCTCCTCACATCTCTGATGTCTCTAAGAAGTCAAACTACCAACTGCACCTCCTCAGAGGTATTCTTCCTTTCCTCTCCTTCCCCCAGAAGCTTACTGTCTTGCTCTCGTTCTCTCTAGGCTCCACTACTGCAAAAGCATCTTTCTAAATCTGCCTGCTTTTTCTCTCCCCCCTCTGCAACTTATCCATATCAGGACTGCGAAACTTGTCCTTGGCCTCAAGCCCTGGGATCGTATCTCTCCAGCCCGGAAATCTCTCCAACTCCCTCAGGGTCAGTCGCTTCTCCAAGCAACAAGTTGGGGGTAAATCTTTTTCCTCAGCCGGGGCCTCCCTCTGGAACAGCTTCCATGCCACTCTGAACCTTAAGGAGAACCATCTCCAGTTCCGGAAGCACCTCAAGACCTTCCTCTTTGCTTCTGCCTTCACTTTTCCTCTCCATTGCTGATCTGTCTGCTTCGTCTCCGTGCACCTGACTACCCTCTGATTTTGGGCCCAGGTCCCTGCCCACTCAGACACACATGCACACTGCCTCCTGGACAACTCTTGCACTTGGGTCTGTATCTGGTACCCTACAGTTCCCTTACCTGCACATATCAGACACCCCTTTCCTTTGCCTTAATCCTCGCACTTGCCACCTTGCTGGCTCCACTACCAGTTGTTTTTTTGTATACCTTGCTCAGCACTTTCCACCTCTCCCCTGCACTTATGTGTTCTCAATGTAATTGGGCCTAGTAAGATTGTTGATTTCGTCATCCCTGGTTTCCCTCCCTTGCTTTGTCGCCCTCTGAAACACGTGTGTATGAGCACAATACAAATAAAATGTCATATCATATCTTTCGGATGGTGTTGCTATGGTCTCTGCCTCCCGCAACATACTGCTGGTGCTCTGCCTTCCCTGGCAGCCTTCCACCTTCATTGTGGCACCGGCTGCGATGGTGGCGTCCTTCTCCACAACAGCATCCCGTGAAGGCGGCTTCTCAGGTAAGGAGGGGCTTGGTGGGGGTCCTGCTCTCTTTTGGGCACCCTAAGGGGTGTTGGGGGGCCAGGCTCCCTCCCCTGTTGTGGGGTGCATTTAAAGGCCCCAAACAGAAGTCCCTGCCACCTGAATGTCAGGCATTTAAAGCCTGCAACAAAAATGGCATGGCATTTGCTTTTCACGTGAATGGCAGGCATTTAAACACTGCAACAAATCCTTGTTGCACCCACTTCAAAAGAGCACACACCAACTTCAAAGAGACTGATAAAAACCTCTGGTCCCAGGCTGGCCCAGGGGAACAGGTGGCTTTGTGGGATGGAGCGGCCCTCCACTTCGCTGCTCAGGAACACTCACAATTAAGTTAAAAGACTATTTTCATTTTTTGCACAGCAACCATAATGTGGATTTTCATTTTTACACAATTTTTCATATAATTTCCAGGCGGTTTTGGGGGTATAAAATGCATCTACCTGTGACTCTGGGAACTGTAATGGCCAGTTGGATTAGGTTTCTGGCTGATCTAAACTTGCTACAAATATGAGACTTTGTGAAAAGGTGGAAAATTAAATTAGGGCTATGCTTGATAACTTACATATTCATAACTGTTGTACATTTTATGAAAACAACAAAAATGTGACACATGGCCATGCTACATCGTACAGATTTGGCGGTCGGCTTATCTAATTCCCCATAATCAGCTAAAACACAAAATATGTTTAGTATGGTAGTTGCTAGTACAATTATGAAGTTGTGATACATAACTAGTTTTTGCCAAAAAGTTAGAAGGAGAACAAATGATGATGACAGATGGGAAAATACAGATGTTGCTCCAGACCCCTAAACCAATCCTGACTAGGGGCGGAGAGAGAAAAGGTAACTGTCCAATCCTAGCAGCACAGATTATTGAAGGGTACTTCCCCTAGATTGTAAAATTAGTGATGTCATTTCTGCTATATAAGGGGGACTGTACTCGGACTCAGTTAACACAAAAACCGGTGAGACAGAAAAAGGAGACCGAAAAAAGGACGACGGAGAGAAGGCTGTTGAAACTTACCATCTTTGAGAGTGGAGTGACCAGACCCCTGTCCTATCTTTCTAGAGTGTCCTGAAGTGCAGCTGGCTTTCCTGAACCTTAAACAAAGGCTTGCTATGTAAGTAGCAATAACCCCAGCCCTAAATTGCATAAACCCTTCCTTCTTATAGCAGTGCATCCAATACTCCCCCATTGAGAATTCCCCATTGAAAACCCCAATTGCCAGTGCATTTCAGTTATCTTCCCCCTTGAAGAATCTCTTGTTTGCCTGTGTATATTAGCAAATACCCATTGAAAAAACCCTCATTTGTCTATGTAAATCCTTTGTATTTGTGCAAGTAAAACAATTAATTCCCCCTATTGAATTTCACGGGATCAGGATTGGTGGAATTCGAAACCAGCAATCTTTTTCCCAGTGTTTTTGTTAATTGTTATAGTTATAACTTGTTTCCCAATAGAATAAATTCCATTGTGACCTGATAAATGAAGTTGTCTCTTTGTTTAAATCGTGCCCTGATAAATGAATTTCCATTTGTCACTGCCATTTCTCTTGCATCTGTCATCCTGAACCAAAACCGATTTGCTTTGTGTGAGCTACCCCCTTTCCCAGAGCCTAGCTGTCATTTGTAGCCTCAGTAAAAAAACGAATTCCATTTGCATTTTCTTTTCCATTGAAATTAAACTTAACATCCCAAAAAATGATTTCCCTCTTCTTTTCCTCTTTGCCAATTGTGTGGCCAAAACAATTTTTCATTTGCATTCCCCTTCCATTGCATATGTGGTGAATATTCGAAAAATCGATTTTCTTATTCTGTGCCGATTAGTATTCCCTAAAAGCTCTGCCTGTCTTTCTAAACATACGCAAGCAAATTCCCTGTTTTCCATCTCTTTCTCCTAGCAGTTGTGAGAAATAATAAAAACCCCATTCTTCCATTGGTGCCCCAAAAACGGATTTCCCTTTGCTGGCTCCCCATATTGTTTCTGTGGGCACCAGACCAAAACGGATTGTCCCCTGTACTCTTACTCCCTGCCACTGCCTTCCATTCAAAGGAATCAAATCCAATTGATGTTTGGGGTTGAGTGTTGCAGGGGGAAGCGCTTAACGTTAGTGCTATCATTGTGTGGTACATTTTTCTTTTTCTGTTCTGCCATTTAAAAAAAGGAAAGTAACTGTGACAGGATATCTTAACCTTGTTATTTTTTTTGTTGAGATTATTGCATTTTGTGTTGCCCCTACATTGGTGGCTGTGGTAATTGGTTGATTTTTCTTTTGACAATACATTTATAAATATCTTATTGATAAACACCGGCCTGGTTGCTAGTCCATTGTGACACAGGGTGTTTGTGGAGATTGGGTGTGAGACAGGTTGAAGGCCTACTCAAAAAGAATCCGTAGTATACTAAAAAAAAAAAAAAGCATTTTATTGTGCGCCAGATTCATATCAGTGGAAATAGTTCCCTGGCTTGCGTGTGCCATGTAATAAACCGTGACACTGTCGGGGCTGGATGCGCAGCCCTGTCACCACATATTTTTAAGTGCAGAAAATTCTGTGGTGAAAATCACTAAACATAAAAAAAATAAACACATGGATGCTTTGGGGAAAGGCATATTGGTTTGCTAGAGGTGGAGGTTAGGGGTAACTGTGGATGTACAGTGTCACTCCTGAATTTCACAGAAAAAAAACAGTAAAAACACATGAACCCATAAACTGGAACCAATTACTTGATAACAACATGGCCGGCTCTTTGAATGACATTCTTTCCCTGACAAGCTCAGAACCATTAGCTTGTCTCCCATAAACAGAATTTGGCCTTTCCCTCATCCTGCAGGCCCACATAGTGAAATAGTGAACTAACGCCACCTGTCAGTCAGTCAGAGGCGTTCCCGCGGATGTCACAGTTCCGGAATCACTGAACTGAATATCCAAAAAGCTAGTCTCCAAATTGTCTCTTTTATGAGACCCTTTCCTAAGCAGGGAAAAGGGGCCCCACTTTGTCCCAGCCTAATCTAATATCATTGACCTCCTCCTAGATATGAACACCCGAAGAAATGTAGCATACACTGCGCGACCCGGGCATCCAGCGTAAGTCCTAATGTAATACCCTGCAATGCGGAAAGCTACTAACTTTAAAAGCAAAACGGAATACAGGCATTGAAATATATGTAGCTCAGTGTAATTGAGGAGCGGGGTAGCAAGAAAAGAGAAAGTGCAGTGGCTTTCTAACTTAAATAGGGGACAGTGGAATGCTATTGGCGAAATGGGAGGAGGAACAATGAGGATTGTAGGAGCAATCGTGTTCCTTTTTTTCACAATGTTTTCTTGCTGAGATATACAATAAAGGTAAGAGTGGATAACAGGAGCCTCCGTGACAGCCCTGAGAATCAGACATCTTAGTGTACAAGTTAGCAGAAAAACACACTAAACGTGTCAATGCCAAACTGAACACTTGTCAATCAAACAGTGTGCATTCTGCACACAGGTTGCGCATATGGGATGGTAATCTACCATTGTCTGGTCAATTAAAACTTCCTTTTGTGTGTTCACGGAAAATTACATCATATTATGTGTTAAAATCATCAACAACAGAGTATATTCATTAAAATACTAAACATGGAAAAGGGGGCTAAGCTTATAAAGTAGCCATATTAGCCAGGTTATTTTAACTTGTTTAATCTGAATGTTTCATGAGATTATTTTAAATACAAAATTACTGTTCAAATCTAACTATTATTATTCACCTTATATGAAAACAAACTTTTTAAATAAAAAGAAATCTAGAAGTTTCTCCCGGATGGGGATGATTCTTATCATTGGCCATGTGGGGGTGTATGTTGGTCAGTTTCAGAACTTGATGGGAGAGTTGTGTAATGCTGTGACCTTGACTGTGGAAATGACCTGAAATTGTAGATTTAAAGTTACAGTGTTTAAGATCCCTTTTTTGTTTCTTTCGACCCAGGTTTGTTGCCATCCACGGGATTGCTGATTAGGTGGAACAATTGGTGGAACATATCAGCCAATCCGGAATTGGTGAAACATTTAGTCCAATCAAGAGTAACAGAACATTTTTCATATTCTTATTGCCCCAGGCCTGTATGTTCCTCCTGAATTCCCCTATGGAATCATTGTAGATGCCGCCCACGTCCGCAGTTAATTGGTTAATAAAACCGTTCTATCCAATTGGGTGGTGAGGACTCTTTAGTCACTCTGGCTAGCCCCCCCACTGCCCCAGTAATGTCCAGCAGAAACAAACAAGCAGAATTCCCAGACTTCGACCCTGGTAGGCAGAGCAAAATCCAGTGAAATGTGTCATATTTCTTTCTGTGGGTAAAACATTTGCCAAGCCCTTAATTACCTGTGTCAGATTCCCTAGACAACAGGTCCTATGTGCCAGTTTTACAATCACAAGCAATGGGCATTGGTACATGTTGGAAAAGAACCTGAGAACTTGTCTGTGACCGAAGGTCAGACACACAAGGATCATCCAAGCTAGCTACATCACTGACTACATCAAACAGTAAGAAAGGTTTGAATAATCAACCCAATTATGCCCACTCCAATATAGAGTCTCACGTGTATTCAAGTAGCAACCGCTCCTCTTGCCATGCACTGGCTTTTTGAAGATCTAGTGCAGTATAAATTTCAGTAAAGGCCCATGCATTTTTGTAGTTGATGAACTTGACTAGGGAACTAGATTCCCTACAAAGCTATCTGTTCAATGCATTACATTCTAGGAAGGCCAATTTGCTTAATCCGGATATCATTCTGGTTGGCTGCTGGGTTTTCTGCAATTTTATTTGCATATGCTCCTCTCTATTGTGTTCTTGTCCGTCATGAGATCAAATCATACCCAACTTAGGAAGTGTGCTATTTATTGTCAATTTAAGCGCTTATCAATGGCCCACAATCATGGTGTGAAGCACTTGAGGGGCTGCCTGCCATCCTGACTCCTGCTCACACGCTTCCAATCCCAACTTCTCCATGTGTGCGTAGCTATCATCCAGTCCAGGATGTCGACTGCCTACCTCAAACCAAACCCATCCAAGACTGAATTTGTCCTCATTGGTCCGTCCGCTAATCAACAATGTGTCCAACATTGGCTCAATGATATGCAACTTGAAGGATTTGACCCACAACTCTTGGTTCAGGAAAATCCTTAGGCTTCGCCACTGACAGCAGCCTGTCCTTCCAGAAACACATAGCCAAGAAGGCCCAAACAGCCTGGCTCCGAATCTCCACCCTTCGCATAATCAAACCCTTCATCCCGCTGTGGGACCTACGGACTTTAGTGCAGGCCCTTGTGGCTAATTACTATTGTGGTCTTGCACATTGATGGGAGAAATGCCCTCTTGACGAAGGGTGGAGATTCAGAGGCTGCAGAGTGCCCACAGGGCATCCTCACTGCTGAGTGAGGAGCAGGAATGGTCCATCCCAGAAGAGCAGAGGAGAGAAAACACCTGCTGAGAATCGAGTAACCCACGTGCAGGGAAGCGGGTGCCAGAGTTCCCCTGGAAGCCAGCGGAAATCGAGAGCAAGGTGCGTCTGATGCTAAACCCAGTTGATGAGTCGCCTAAGTGGCTCTGCTTCAGATGAACTCACAGACCCTACCTATTAGCCCCGCCTGGAAGACAAAGGTTTGCAGTGGCTGCAGATAACAGGGAGGAGGCTTGTGAAACCAAAATAAGGATAATACCGAGAAACCCCAAGGTGGGGTGAACCCAAAGAGCCTCAAGGCAGGGTGAGAGTCGAGAAGCCCAAAAGGCGGGGAGAGTTCAAAGTGATCCCACAGTGGGGTGAAAGCCAAGAAGCCCCAATGTAGGAACAGTTAAAGAAAGACCAAGGCAGGGTGAGACCCAAGAACACCCAAGCCAGGATGACCCTAAAGAGACCCCAAGGTGGGGTGGGACCCGAGAAATCCCAAGGTGAGTGAACCTAAAGGGACCACAGGGTGGGGTGGGAGCTGAGAAGCCCAAGGCGGGGACAGTTCAAAGAGACCCCAAGACGGGGTGGTACCCGAGAAGCCCCAAGGCTGGGTGAGCCCAAAGAGGCCCTAAGGTGGGGAGAGATCATAGAGACCCCAATGTGGGGTGAGACCCGAGAAGCCCCAAGGCTGAGTGAATCTAAAGAGACTGCAATGCGGGGTCAGAGCTGAGAAGTCCCAAGGCGGGGACAGTTCAAAGAGTCCCCAAGACGGGCTGAGACCCAAGAATACCCAAGCCAGGGTGACCCCAATCTGGGGTGGGACCCAAGAAGTCCCAAGGGGAGTGAACCTAAACGGACCGTAAGGCAGGGGTCAGAGCTGAGAAACCCCCAAGGCAGGGAGAGTACATAATAGCCACAGAGTGGGATGAGAGCGAAGAGACTCCCAAGGCGGGGAAGAGCACAGGACAGCCCCAGAGTTCCTAGGTGATCGAGGGGGAGGGGGGTTCTTTTTATGGTTAACAGAGGTTGGAGATGTAGAAGGGTGGATTATGTTGCAAGAGTAGAACGACGAGTGTATGGAAGGGATTATCCAGCGGGGACCACAAAAGGATTCGAGAGGGGATGATGTAGGGTAAACACGTCATACACCTTTATTTTATGTACATTTATTTTATGTAATGGTTTTGGACGCAGAATAATAGGGAAGATTTATTTTTCTGCTTCGGAGAACAGTTTTGGTCACCCTTCTCCCTAACCCCCGCCCCCCGCATGATTATGTGGACATCCAGCGAAGCCCCAATGTCCCAGTGGAGTATATGTATGATATGGTGGGTGGGCTTCTCATGTTTAGCGTTCTGCTCTTGTTCAGACCTGTTTGTAAATTAACAATAAACAGACTTTTTTTTTAAACAGTGAAACACGTTTTGCTAATTGAGTAGCATGTGGCGCAGTCTCGCTATGAGAACAAAACCTGTCTTCGTTTAATATTGCACAAGCAGTAAAATGTGCGCCAAAGTGATTAGCGCCATTGTTTTCACAAATGTTGAACATTTGGGAACTTAATTAAACTCTCCATCTCACCGACGTCTTGCAAAGCGTTTGCTGATTGTGGCGCGCACACAACACTTTCATGGCACATTCATTGCTCTCAATTTCCGTATTCTGAGTTTTCGGAAAACAGTCCATAAAGTCGTTTTAAGGGCAACCTTTTTTTTTTTTTAGCCACGCGACTTGAAGAAAACGTGCATGATATTTTGAAATTTGGACTGAGCTGGATGCGGAATGTTGTCGGTTGGGAGCCTATGTGCAATTTCTGGAGTGGTTCTGGTGTGAATCATTGATTTCAAATTATTCTGTAGGCCTCATGTGCGAAGAGCCCAGGGACTTTCCATGGTGTTGCTGGTGTGGATTATTGATTTAAATTCATGCCATAGGGTTCATTGCTCATGAGCTAAAAGTCCTGCCACTTTCTGGAGTGTTTCTGGCATGGATTATTGATTTACATTGATGTCATAGGGCTCATTGTTCATGAGCTAAAAGTCCTGGCACTTTCTGGAGTGTTTCTGACATGGATTATTGATTGATTTACACTGACCTCATAGGGCTCATTGCTTATCAGCTAAAGGTTCAGGCACTGTATGTAATGTTTCTGGTGTGGATTATTGATTTACATTGATCCCTTAAGGCTCATTACTCATGAGCTAATAGTCCATGCACTTTCTCTAGTGTTTCAAGTGTGGAATACTGATTGGAAATTATCCTGAAGGACTCACTGTTCATGAGCCATAAGCACAGGCACTTTCTAAAATCTTTCTGATGTGAATTATTGATTTACATCTATCATGTAGGGCTCATGAGCTAATAGCCCATGTGCTTTCTGGAGTATTTCTAGCATGGATTATTAATTTACATTCATACCGTAGGCCCATTGCTCATGAGATAACAGTCCATGCACTTGCTCTAGTGTTTTGAGTGTGGAATGCTGATTGAAAAGTATCCTGTAGTCATGAGCCAAACGTCCAGGCACTTTCTTGAGTGTGTCTGTTGTGGATTATTGATTTACATTTGTCCCACCGGGCTCATTTCCAGGCTCTTTCTGGTGTGGATGATTCATTTACATTGATCTCACAGGGCTCATTGCTAATGAGCTAATAGCTCTGGCACTTTTTTGAGTGTCTGGGGTGGAATATTGATTTAAATCATCATCATCAATACATTTTTATTTGCTTTGCGCCTTGAAGTCAAACACAAATCATTTAACAAGGACAAAAAAAGAATACACATACTGGATAAAGATATATATGAAATACATGGTTAATACACAATTTGGTGCTGGTAAAATATGGAGTTCATAAAAGCCATAAAATCAACAAAACAGGTTCAATCAAGATGATAAGCAACGAGGAGAGCCTTGCTCACAACCACAATGCACAGTTTTGCCATGGATTTCTGCTACTCCTTGGGTTTGATATTTAAAAAAAAAGGAAGGCAATGCACGTGAAGTACAGATGTATGTAAAAATACATAATGGTGCATGGAAAATGTACAATTCGTAGAAACATTAAAATCTTAACGTGGAACGTGGAGTGGGAGCAGAGTGAAGCAGTCCTGCAGTCACACAACAGTCTTTCTACAGTGCCTTTCATTCTGTGGAAGGAGAACCTTTTTGACCTGCAGACTTCCGCGGAGCAGAACTTGGAGTGGGAGCAGAGTGAAGCAGTCCTGCAGTAACACCACAGTCTTTCTACAGTGCCTTTCATTCTGTGGGAGGAGAACATTTTTGACCTGCAGACTTCGGAGTGGGAGCAGAGTGAAGCAGTCCTGCAGTCACACCACAGTCTTTCTACATTGCCTTTCATTCTGTGGAAGGAGAACCATTTTGACCTACAGACTTCCGCGAGTGGGAGCAGAGTGAAGCAGTCCTGCATTCCTCGGCAGCTGAGGTTGCTGAGGGCGCTAGGGTCCCAACTTGTTGACCCGTTGAGCACCTGCCATCTTCACATTTCCTCCATCACTCTTCTCCTCGCCTCTCCTCTCCTCTTCTCTCCTCTTCTCTCCTCTCCTTTCCCCTCCTCTCCTCTCCTCTCCTTTCCCCTCCCGCCCACCTCGGGGGTAAACATGTTACATCCAGTCCCCATGCCCGAAGAGGAGATGGATCAACGCTGCCTCAGAAGCCACGGAAAGAAAATGTTACCGATCTCAAAGCAGAAAAACCGCTCTCACGCTGCAAGCGCCCCTGCAGTGGACTTACTGGACTTATTGGACTCAGGGGGTAGAGGCCCCTCATCTAAATCTGGCCTAACAGATACAACTGAACAAAGGCTCAAACCGAAGCCGTGAACTAAACTTGGAGACTTACTGGCACTGGCATGCGCCGCTGGGCCACCAATCCTCTCGCCTCCGCAGCAGCCTTTGCTGCCCTCAATGCGTCCTGCTCTGAGTCCAAGTCCCGTGGGCGTAGCACAAACACGGCCGCAGTCGGACCTAGAGCCCCTCCACCTGGTCGCCATTGCCTCTCACGCCCCACCTACCGCTTTGGCGAGTGGCCCCACGCGCGAGTCGGTCGGAGGACCGCTCGCTCGGGACCTGGGCACGGGTTGGCTGCGAGGACCTGGCAGCATCGGCACCCGGCTCCCATGAACCTGCTTCGGAGGACAACGGCCGCTTGCGGTTGCCCGCCCACCTATCATGAACACTGTTTGGAACAGTTTCCAGGCTCCTACAAGTTCCTCGTCTCCGCATGGCAACAAACTTCAAAGTTTGCAAAAGCCGCAGAACTGCCCTGACGACCCTCAGATGGCAAAAGCCGTCACATTAAGCACAATGGCAATCGTACACGCATGTCCAGTTCACGCTCAAAACGAGATCTATAAAATACATGAGACACCTGAGACCATATTGAACGGCAGCAGCACGCCTTTTATTCCGGATAAGCAGCAGCAGTCTGTCAATTGGAAGTTTACAAGAGAAATACAGGCAGACTTACAGCAGTCTCCTCGGGAAGCAAATATGGGGCAAACAAACCCCTCTACGACGCCTACAACCGAACTGGTCTCGGAGCCTACGCAGGACTCATACAACCGAACTGGTCTCGGAGCCTACGCAGGAGAGCATTCCAGGAGACATGACAAGGAATAAGCATACACAGCTCCCTAAAACAAAAAGAATCCCATACAAAAAAAAAAGAGGACTGGGCAAAACACAAGCCCCTCACATTCAAGGAAATAAGGAAAACATAAGCACAAAAAAAAAAAACGATAGTAAGACGAAAGTGAACGCAGAAAACGTGCACACTTCCAAAAATAAAATCAATAAAAAAAATTGACGCTGATAACAGCGCCTCAGGGGCAAACAATCAGCCCAAGACCATCACGATAGAGAACACAAGACAACCACCCCTGATGGAGGCACCGATTCAAGCATAGGAGTTACCGGAGGTATTCGAGCTACTTCTGCAAAAAGAATATCCCCAGGGAAGAGTGATGAGTGCGCAATCTTGGGCGAAAATCCACCTCCCAAGTTCTGACCCCTCACATAGCCTATCAGAACCCATATGTGACTCAATACCATCAACATACACAAAGACAGGTCCGTGGAACTCCTCGCCCAGATCTCTATGCAAGGTGAGGACGGCCCCTTTCTAGATAAGAATCGGCGATCTACTCCGACTCGACAGCACATGGAGCTTGTGGCCACGCCACTGTAGAACAGAAGGCGGAGTAAACTTCCACCTGATCCGCAAAAAGACTCACTAAACAACAAACGTGACTTGACAACAGTCATGTCAGCAATAACTATAGCAATGGCTCCATTCTGTAAACTTTACAAGAGTATCAGCGACACTTCCAAAGACAAGACCTCAACTTTAGCACTAATTCAATCTAAGCTAACATTTCTGGAAGGTTTTATAACAGCCATAGATTTGAAATACGACACATTACAAAGAAAACGGGACCTGAATGAAGCAGACCTTGAAGCTAATAAAAACAGACAAAAAGAACCTGCAGTTCCAGCATCTGTTCATAAATCTACACAGACGCTCCAGGTGAGCTGTAAAGAGGGAAATGCACCAATCTTCAACAAACAGTTTACAACTCCTCCCAGAGCAAATCAAATTCAAGCAAAGACTAAACCATCATTACCGCAGACAAACAGAGGCTCAAACGGCCCAGGGCCAGAGAAAAAAGCTCTATAATTATGAGAAAGACCGGACAGAGAATTTGATGCAAACCTTGATTCCCCCCGGTACCTGAACTTAAAATCTCGGCTGACAACCCAGGCACATCAGGACAAGGAGATCAAACAACGACTAACATAAGGCTTTCTACCGTTGACCTCCCACAATCTCCTAGAACCACAGCAGACTTTTTAGACTCTAGTATTATAATGAACCTAACCCAGCACTTAGAACCGGAATCAGCCTTGAAGAACTTGCTGATCCACACAGAAGCAGGTGGAAGCCTTAAAGACGGTCAGAGGGGATCAAGAGACGTCCAGACGATAACTACCCTGTCGCCAGCCGATTGCCAGCCCGACTGTGAGCCCCTTAAACAAAAAACAAACAATGACCACAAGCAACACATAAATGTCCTATGTCAAAACGCAGAATTAAATCTATCACCGTTGCAACAAGAATCATCAGACACTCAGCCGCGAACTTCCAGTTCATCTAAGCAAATCCAAAAATCACAAGGACTTCCAGAAAAAACGTGGTCCGACGAGCTTAGTCAAAAAAAAGATTCGGGTTTTTAAATTAGAACAGGCCTCGGCAAAAGACAAATACATGGTTTTAAACCGAAAATCGGTGATGAGAATATTGGAAAAATCATCCACCCTAAAAAACATGAAGACCGAAGATTTCACGCTCATTGAGCCTTACCACAGAGAGAACAAGGCCAAAGCCTTTCTACACATCAAGGCAGCAGCAACGCAAGATCTCACACTCGAGGCAGGCAGAGAGCTAAAACTAGCTGGCTTTCTACTATCAGAAATAAAAACTGCAGGCAGCCCGACCAAAAAAGCGAAATTGGAGGCAACCAAAACCAACATAAGGAAATACTATTCCAAAACAGAAGACTATCACACTGCCCGGAGAACAGAGCTGAAGACACATTTTGTGGAGACCACTGACAAAAGTCTCCACAAACACCCAGCAGATGCAGCGCCTTACAATCACACCCAAGAGTTCAAAGAAAAGACTAGACCAAGACCGCACTATTTCAGAGAAGACAGGCCACAGAGGCACCAGACCACACAGATCTACAGGCAACACTCCCCCCACCGAAACAGAACTAACAGCTACAGAGACCGAAGACGGGAACCCTCTACTAGAGTATCACGTGACGTACCTACCAGTGAAGGTGATGAAACTGCCAAGGGAGATCTTTGGAAATGGCTAAAGGCTGCACTAATTCCAAGCAGCAACAAATAGCCATCACTGACTACAGAAAACAAACCTTACTTGCAAAAGGCCCCGCCGCTTGCCTCATGGAATACCAGAGGCCATGGCCACCTAACTGATCCCGACAGCCAGGACTTGGGTACATTTGACATCCTCTGTCTGCAAGAGACGTGGCTTCTTGAGAAGCCGACAATGGACGGCTTCAGAATAGTGATTTCTCCAGCAGCAAAAGGTCTTTTAGGTCGTCCGTCAGCAGGTCTTCTTATCGCAGTTCGGCTGGGCCTGGACTTGGAGATTGTCGAGAGGATAGCAGGATCGTATGGGACACTTGCGGTTCTCATCCATTGGAAGCACTTCTCAAACTCCTCAAAGTCCTGGACCTCGACCAACGTGGCCATTATGACCGTCTATTGGAATCCCCAAAAAACTACCACAACAGATTTCTGCCAATCTGTGGCAGACACTATTGACTCCATCATCATCGACTGGAACACTTCATCCATAATCATTTGCAGAGACATGAACGTAAATTGCAGGGATCCAGAAGACCAATCCTCTCCAGTCCCCACCGCGTCGCTCGCAGAAGAGAGAGGTCGAGCATGGATGAACCTAATGATTTCGAGGAATTCCCATAACGCTGCATGGACTAAGGACCGGCAAACACAGATACCCACATGGGAAAGAAGGAACTCAAACGCCACTCTGGATTACATATTTGTATCCAGTGCCATGCTCCCGAAAATTGAATGGTTCCAGGTGGTAAAAACAGATGCAAGTGACCACAACATGCTGTCTATGGCATGGTCCTCGAACTGTCAGCAAACCAAATGTTTTCCTGCCTTGGTCGAGGCCAAAAACCAACAGACCAGGCTACGGCTAACTGCCGCCAGCATCAGGAACCTAACAAGCCGATACATTGCAAAAGGGACAAATATAGCAAACACCGCGACCATAGAAAGACCGAACTACATCCCCCTTCTGATCAAATATAAGGCAAAGCCAAAAAATGGAAACAACCCCGTAACCACTACCAACCATGTCTACAACAAAACAGTAGCAGAGAAAAAAGGGGCATTGAGAAAACTAAAGCGTGAAGCAAAAACAAAGAACACCGAATTGTCCTGGAGAACATGGACCAAAGAAACAAAAAGCTATAAAGTATGACTACAGTCGTCTAAAGCCGAACTTTACCAAAACGACGCCTAAGTAATGGTAAGAACCCTGACGACCAAAAGATCGGGTGACTTCTGGGCCCTAATCAAGACATCAAGAGGAAACTCAACGACTCAACTGGCCAACTCAGTCCCAGAAACAGTATGGGCCAGGTTCTATACCGATCTCTGTGCAGCACCACAGAATGGTGGGAACACAGCTGCTGAAACCAACCGGTCACCTTGGATCAATCTCTCTGCAAGAGATGACATAAACGGAGCCATCAAAAAGCTGAAAGCATCAAGAGCTCCGGGCCTTGACGGGCTCACCAATATCGATCTAAAAAACAACAGACGAATGGACAGACTTTATCAGCTTCCTTTTCAATCACTGCAGAGAAACCAGACTTATTACTGCTTCATGGACAAAAGTAACTGTCGTCCCGATCTTCAAGAGAGGAAACAGGGAGGACCTGGCTAACTATCGCCCAATAGCCCTCCTGGACATCCTTGGCAAACTTTTTGCCACACTTCTGCTACAACATTTTCAAAAATGGGCAAAAACGGACCCATGCGCAGACCATTTCCAGATGGGATTTTAAAAAAATGGGAGCACCCCTGTGAACATTCTCCTTCTAAACATAATTAAGTTAAAAATAAAACAAGGCTCTCCAACAGTTTATGCCGCCTTCATCGACCTATCACGGGCATTTGATAAAGTAGACAGAACCATCTGTGGAGCAAAATAAAATCATGGAACTGTCCAGAGGAAATCCTAGATCCGATAATAGCATTACACACCCAAACAGCTTTACGTGTTCGGTTAAACCAACAAGGCTTGCTCTCAAAAGAAATACCAGCAGAACGAGGGGTTAAGCAGGGTTGTCCTCTGGCACCGGCCCCGTTTGTGGCCTTCTTAGGAGACTACAAGAGTCCGAAGCCACCGTACGCTCCTTTCCCCCGAAAATAGGCAATGCTGTGGTCTCACGGATCCTGTATGCAGATGATATGATACTACTTGATCAGACGCCGATAGGCCTCCAACGGCAGCTGGACAATCTGGCTAAGTACATGGCATCTAACAACCGGACTCAATAATAAGACGAAGATTATGATCTTTTCCAAACAGCACCAGAACTACAAAACGACTGCAACCTGGCTCCTGAACAAAGCACAAATCGAAGTCATTCAAAACTTTAAGTATCTCGGAGTCATCATTGACGGGTCAACAAAAGAAATCAAAATGCAACATCTGTGGGATAAAACAAAAATCTGGCATCGCAAATGAGATTGACAGGAAGTACAGCAAATTTTCCCTTCTACCTGTGATTAATTTCTATAAGGACAAAGTAGTGCCGGCATTAGCTTACGGAATGGAAGCAACAATCACCATGCCGGCCTCAATTTGGCCGAAACTGGAAGGCTATCTTTGGAGATCAGTACTTGGCCTTCCAATTTCGGTAGCAATATCGGCCCTGAGAAGAGAACTCGGACTGCTGTCATTGGAAGCGACTGTCAGTCTGTCTTCGATTTTACTCTTCAGGAAGACCTTGATACAGGATGGTCTGCCCATTTACAAACTCATTGATGTTAAGGTGAAAGCGAACAAATGCCAAGCATTAAAAACTGGGCCGAACTCCAAAAAAGCAAATTGAACGACTTGGCATGTACCCCAGACGACCTTATCGACAATCCGCAAAGAGTGACATACAAAATCAGAAACCAAGACTGGATCAACACAGGAGAAAAAGCAGTTGCAAACAAACTTCTGAGGCATCTTCCGCCAACATTCAACAAATTGAAATGTCCCTTGGACTATTGCATCAAATTTCCAGACAAGAAACTTCAGAAAACCTTTTTAAGAGCACGGCTAAACCTACTGCACACTAGAGAGGTTCTAGCAATAAGATCACAATCCAACCATACGATCTGCAGACTGTGTAAAAGTCCAGACAAGCAGGAAACAGTTCACCATCTGGTTCTCAATTGCACTACTTTAAGCGCAGAACGCATGGCTTTCCTGGCCCCACTTTGGGCCAACGTAGCTATGGTGGAAGAACATACATGGTGGTTTCGCTTGATCTCAGCGGAAAAATCAAAATGGTCAGTGGCGACTGCAAAACTTCTAGAAGAAGCTTTCACAAAGATTAATTATCACCAAATCTTAAATAAGGACCTGCTCTAGATTTCATGAAGAAACCCATTGGAAAACATCAGTTTCTGCATTCACCAAGCATTTGAAGAACCATTGAAAAACGGTATCCACAAATAGTGCTGACCATGTATACGAGCTGACAACGCGCATTTCTTCTTTTCTTCTTCTTGTAAAAGTCAATTTTTTTTGACAACACACAAGTAAATAAAATTAAAAAAATTCAAAAAATTAAAACAATCTTAAAACAAATATAATCAGAGGATGCATAACAGTCAGGAGAGCCAGTTTGCAACCCCAATGCACAATAGTACCATACATTTAAACTACTCCTTTGCTTAGATGTTTCGGTAGGGCATCATTGAAGACACAATCAGTCGTCCTACTGACTACAATCGGGCTTTGAACATTTAATTCTGGCACAGCAGCTTCTTCCTTAGAAGCCAAGATTTGTGCATGCAACGAGCACACCCGAACACCACAAAAGGGTCCAAACTCTGCCTTAATGCTTTAATTGCCGAGTTTGTATCCCTACATCCAACCTTCAGCAGAACCGGTCTCAAATACAAACACCTTAAATGCTTCGATTTTTCACACACTAGCATAAAGGACTTTTTTTAAGTTACCACACAAAGGGTACTGTCCATTATTAGTCGGAGCCCACGATTTCATAAATACAGCCACTGGTAGTGTTCCTATTCTTAGACTTAGGTACATAGACCTTTCAAATGATGGCCAAATATAGTCCAAATATGATTTGAAGCCAAAAGTGGTGATTTCGAGGTAAGCCAGACGTTTTTTAAGTTTCATTGCATCATACAGCAATTTGTCACAGGTATTATTAACCAAGACTTCTATGATTCGTTTCTGTATGCCCATGGGCTGGCTCTCAGGGTTAATCCACAAGTTAACTTTGCCAACTTCAAATAGGATTTTTTAATATGTAGAACCCATGCTAAGGATTTCCCACCATCTGAGGTCGAATGATGGCTCAGAACAAACAGTTTTCCAACCCCGCTTGGGTCCACAGCTTTAACCAAAATAAAACTGTTCTAAGTTTGAACTGGACAGACCCAGGGACAACATTACGTTCCATGAGAACCAAGGCGGAGGGAGCACTCTTTGGCAGTAACAACATGTTTTTAGGAACTTGTGTTCACTTGAGGTAATATCTTTTACATTGGCATGGCCCCATAGTTCCGACCCATATAGGGCTGCCGGTTGATTTAAATTGATCCCGTAAGGCTTTTTGCTCATGACCAAATAGCCCAGGAACTTTCTGGAGTGTTTCTGTCATGGATTATAGACTTAAAGTGAGCCTATATGGCTGGCTCTTAGCTCACGAGATAATAGCGGAGGCACTTTCTGTCCAAATCCCTAAACTTGCTTGTATTATTTTCATGCGTGGGTGCTTTTTTCAGCACTTTTCACACTTGGCACCCAACTTATAATTACGCAGTCAAGGGCATGGGTTTCTAACTGCCACATGCAACCTTACACATACTACTGCTGTGTGACTAGTCCACTGAAGTTACAGATGTGGCGCACGACCAAAAATAAAATAGCATACTTAGGACATTCATTTGTATTGCGTTCATTAGACAGGTGAGGCAAAGTTGACATCCAAATTGGTACCCACCCCAAATATTTACAGTGTCTGATAACTAAATCTAAGGTGTGGATTAACAAACTGAAGGATGCACTTTGCACAATGCATCAAGGCTTTGCCAGCCGCAGCCATGTACTGTGTGTGCCCTACTCCTTAAAACCAATTGCGCTCCTGAGGGCACCAGCAGCGCTCGGGAGTGGCACAGCATACCCTCCACGCTGCTGTGCTGCTCTGAAACTCAATTATGATGTAGGCACAGCTTAGATGCACCTACAGCGGAAATGAGGGTGAAAGCTGAGTGCACCAGTTAAGAGGGCCCTGGGCCACCATCAGGAGTAGACTGGGAACCAAAAGAGGCCCTGGAAATAATTTGCAAAGTGGCCCCATATTTAACATTTTCAGCAAGCCCAACCCTTTTCTTATGGGAAAATGTGGAAATTCCAGTCAAAAGAGGCCCAGGGTGCCGAGGCCTAGCGGGAAATCTCCAGAGTTCCCATAGGCCAATCCACCCTTCGCCACCATGAGGGGTTCCAGTCTGTAACTGCACGGCGGTTGGGGGAGGGGGAGGGATGACAGAGTGGCCATATGATATCATTTACCATTTACATGAGCGCTCTTGCGATGTTCAGCGCGTGCGTATTACACCCCAGGTGTTGCACATGTACGAGGCCAGGCAGCCCGTGGACAATCAGATACCCTCATTTGCATGAACACGCCCCTATGCAAATGAGGGGAGTTCTCCCTACAGTATGCACCTGCAAAGGGAACAGCACCTTTTGGTCTACAGATAATGAAAATGTGTGCAAACTACAGGGCAAAGGGCATATTTTGTCACTTTGGCCCCTAGAGGTAATCAATGCACGTGACGTGACCGATAGTCCTGCGTTTTTGGTCCTATACCTGCGCTGCTGGAAACAGCAATAAGAGGAAATCCGTGATTGAGTTTCAGCCGCCTACAATAGTGCTGTGCAATTTTGCAGCGCCTTGATGCAATACATATTTCAACGGGTCAATACTTGCCCAGATGCGAATACGTCAGAGAAGTGTACGCAATACGGGTGTATACATATGGGTATGTAAATATATATTGAAAACATCTAGAGGTGTCTACTGTGAACCGCGTGATAATTCCAGCAGGTTTCTGACACCTGCGCTTTTTCTCGCACCGTCGAAACATTTAGGGTAACTGGCTACAAAACATCGTTTTTCAACTAAAATCGTCATAAAGATATTTCTTTCCAAACACGTGCTCTTATTTCATCCTGAACAGCCCGGCTAAATTGGCCTTTTTTCTACTTGTTACTGGTGTTACTGTTACTCACAGACCCGGTCACGGGAAGCTGTCCTTAGGAGACCTTTGTCGCCCTTTTCTTCTATTATGCACTTAACCGCTGTCTGTATTCGGCAAAGGCTTTGTGGCTGGAACAGGTTTAAGTAGAAAAAAGGCACAAAAGCAAGCGCAACACCATTGCGGCAATGTTAGGCTAATACTGCCATCCGCTGGCTTCTGTCTGCAATTGCATCCCACTGGGCTTACGTGATGGGATCTTTAACATGCTGTGGAATATTTTTCTTACATTATCTGTTTTTCTTTTGGGTTTACCCTAACAGTTTCACCACCTTGTTTACACTGATCTCCTAAGGAAGAAAGCTTAAGGTGATTTCTTTCGGTATTAAATCAAATGATCCAATTCCTTTTTCCGAATGGGAAAAGGTCGACTTAGAAAGAACGCTATGAGACCTTTCTTCATCGAACTGTCACGCCCCTGCTGCACATGAGTACATGCAGAAGCTGACAGACAGGGCCAGGCCAGAAGGCCTTAGACACGGCCGAAACGGGTGTGTTTGTTTTGGAGTGTCTGTGTGTATGTCGAGATGTGTGTGTCTGGGAGTGTGCGTGTGTCTGTGATGGGAGAGGGATTTGGGATGTAGTTTTTCGAGGGGAGCGGGCAGAGATGAAACCCTGTTTTAAATATAGAGGGTGGGGGATTGGATGAAGTGAGTGCACAGCTGGCATGCCGCATACATGCCAACATTCTGTGACCAAAAATCTGTAGGAATCTTAAAGTTTCAAAAATAGTCAGTCGAGGAGGTAATGATAGGAATAGGGCGCGTCAGCAGCCCATTGTCATTGAATGAGCCCGCCGCCGCGGGTGCATTCAATGACAATGAGGCGCCTGCCACGCCTTCTGCCATCACGCCAGCTCGGGGGAGCCCTTGAAAGACTCACCAGAGTTGACGTGGTGGGGGGGCTAATGGCGCCTTTTGTGAAAGGCACTCGCGGCGGAGGGGCGCCTTTAGCCCACCGCAGTGGACGCCTTTTACATCAAAGGCCTGCATGCTGCGCCTTCTCCCGCTACGGCAGCTCGGGGAAGTCCTTGAAAGACTCCCCCGAGCTGGCGTGGTGGGGGGCTAATGGCGCCTTTGACCAAAAGGCACCCGCGGTGGAGGGGCGCTTTTAGCCCACCGCCGTGGGTGCCTTTGACATTAAAAGCCTGCATGCTGCGCCTTCTCCCGCTACGCCAGCTCGGGGGAAGTCCTTGAAAGACTCCCCGAGCTGGCGTGGTGGGGGGCTAATGGCGCCTTTTGCCAAAGGCACCCGCGGGGGAAGGGCGCTTTTAGCCCACCGCCGTGGGTGCCTTTGACATTAACAGCCTGCATGCCGCGCCTTCTCCCGCTACACCAGCTCGGGGAAGTCCTTGAAAGACTCCCCGAGTTGGCGTGGTGGGGGGCTAATGGCGCCTTTTGCCAAAGGCACCCGCGGCGGAAGGGCGCTTTTAGCCCACCGCCGTGGGTGCCTTTGACATTAAAAGCCTGCATGCCTGGCATTCTCCCGGTACGCCAGCTCGGGGGAGCCCTTGAAAGACTCCCCGAGCTGGTATGGGCAAAAAAAAAAAGTTAAAAAAAAAAAATTTTTTTTTTTTTTTTTTTTTTTACAAAAAAAAATCGGTATTTGATGTCAAAAAATCGGCAGGCGGTAGGACTGCTTAAAAAGCGGTATCCTACCGCCTAAATCGGTAGGGTTGGCAAGTATGATGCCGGTGTGAGTGAGGGGGGTTGATAATACACACGCACACATGACCTTGCTGTGGCCAGGCCATGGATCTGTTTGCCATTGTGCTTAAATTTACATTGGATGTACTTCAGACTAATCAGTAATCAGGCTAGCTGGGGTCACTAGGGTGCATTGGTACAAGGGTCCAATCATGTGTGGCTGCCGTACGTCACAAGCACTGCTCCCACAGTGCCTGGATGTCAGACATTCACACCGGGTAGGGATGGGTGGACCAGTCAAAATGCTATTTGCAACGGGGGGGGGGTGGTGGGTGGGAGGGGGAGGTTGGGTTGATTCACATGCAACCTCCTGGGTGCCAGTGTCTGCCTTTGCTCCTCCAACTCCCTAAATCGTACTCGTGTCGGTGAGGGTGGCGATCTGCTCCTCCCACAGTGTGAGCTCCGGTGATGGTGGCCCTCCTCCAGTCCCCATGGACTCACTCCTGTGCAGGGCCAGGGACGTGGTGGCCCTGAGGTGGGCTGCCATTGTGTTCATCAATCTGGTAAATACCTTGTGGGCTGAATTGAGGCCGAAGGGTAGCACCTTGTATTGGAAATGGCAGCCCATGATCCTGAAGCGTAGAAAGGACCGATGCGGCTGCCAAATAGGGACGTATAGATATTCGTCCTTCAGATCCAGGGAGCACATCCAGTCTTCCCTGTTCAGTGTCTCCGCAATGAGTGCTGGCGTACCCATCTTGAATTTTTCTAGAGGAAGGGAGAGGTTAAGGGTAGAAAGGTCCAACAAAACTCTCAGGCCAGGCTGGTTCTCCTTCTGTATGGCGAAAATCCTGGAATAGAAGCACAAGCCTCGCTGGGAGGGAGGGACTTCTTCCACTGCCTGTCTCTTGACGCACGAGCGGATCTCCGCCAACAGAGTTGCTGTCCCAATCTGTAGGAAAGGAGGGGAAAAGGGAGAACATGAAGGGACCAGTAGGCGGTACCCCGTGGATACAACAGAGGATCCAGGGGTCCAAAAGGTTTTAATGACAAAATTGCATGTGGAAGGCAAGCCTGTCCCCCACTGAAGACACGTGGACCTGAAGGGGCGTGTCTTGCCTGCTTTACCTCTGAGGCTGTTGCAGAGGAGGGGGATTAGGAAAAGACCTTGCCCCCCCTTTTGATTCCTCCGGTGCTGACTCTGGGAACAGTCAGGTTGTCTGGACCTCCGTTCTTTGAAGCCCCAGAACCCTCCAGATGTCCGCCCCTTGTCGGAGCGTTAATGTGACTGGGTGTACGCCTTGGGCGTGGCCTTCGTAAGAATAAAGACTTTGTGGTTTGCAAGCTGTTCTATTTATCTAATTCTTAATCCGTAGTGGAGTGGAAGAGGTCACTACCCTCGAATGGAAGGTCCAATATGCGTTCCTGGATGTCAGGGTTAAACTAAGTAGCCCGGAGCCAGGCCGTCCTTTGCATATCCGTGGTGATGCAGATGGCCCGGCCAGAGGTATCGATATGGGCCACTGTGGACTCCACGATGTCCTGCGCTACCAGCCTGGCTTCTCCTAATCCCGCCTTGACGCGAGCTTGGCTGTGTGCCAGAAGTTCCAGGAGGAAGCCCGCAATTTCCCCACATAGCCTTTGGTTAGCGACTGCCAGCATGGCATCGGCTTGACGCAGGTGCAAGGAGGCGTTGGAGTACAGCTTTTTCCCGTACGCCTCCAAGATCTTCTCCTCCTTGCCAAGCAGTGCAGAGGACAAGGTGGCCAAGGACGACAGGCTTAGAATAGAGTGACGCTGCAGCAACCACGGAAGAGTGTGGTTGAGGATGCGCAGAGAGCAAGAGTGTATCCCCCTCCAACTGCCTATACTGGGTGTCCAGGCGCCGGTTGATAGGCTGGGCCGAGTGTGGCTTGAGCCACCCCTTCTTGGCCAAGGCGACTACGTCCTTCTGCATCCGGATCCATGTTTTGGAGGGGGGTCTTGGGGTGAGGACTTCTGCCAAGACCCCCTCCTCGGGCTGCTCTACCTCGGCTTGAGGAAGGCCCAAATACTCTGCCAAACCTGCAAGGCATTCGTGGAAGGCCCTGGCTGAAGATGGCGTGTCGGGGTCCTCCTCCTCATCTGTGTCCACCACGGTGCTCGGAGGGTCTGGAACTGGTGGAGGAGTGCTGGGCGCCGTGGGCTGCGAAGTGGAGACCGGAGCCGGTGGCTGCTGCAGAGGCTGGTGTGGGACCGCCTGTGCTGGGGAAGGCAGGGAAGCTGGAATCGGAGGAGCCGGCAGGGGCAGTTCTGGGGCCTGTGGCGCCAGAGCCATAGGAGGAATGACTATGGGCGCCAGTGGGGTGACCTGGGGGAGCATGTCCCTGATGGCATCCCAGAGGATGACCCCCATCTGGGGAGTTTGCATCAGCCCTAAGAACCTTTCGGAGGACCTGTCCTCGGAGGCTGAAGAGCTGGCAGGAGATATTGACGGGGTGGCCACAGGCTGCTGGAGCCAGGGCGCACACTGCCTGGGGTGCAGGGGAAACCTGTCCAGCGCTGCTGATGGATAAACTGTAGGCCATGTACCTGGTTGACACCAGTCCCACCTTGAGACTCTTTCCTCCATCCGCTCTGCCAGAGGAGGTATCGGGAGAGCAGCCATTTTGTCTGGTGCGGCGGCCATTTTGTCGAGCTGCGTGCCCCGTGCCAAACTCCTGGTGCCTGGATCATCGGACCGAGCCCCGTCCATGACGCTTGGTGTTGGAACATAGGGCCTATCCTGCATCTCAGGCCTAGACCTGGAAGGCGTATTGCCCTCGGCTTAACTGCCGGTACTGCTATGTGAAGGCGCCCCCTCGGGCATGATGCTGGTATTAGGGCGTTGCCCCTCAGGAGTAACCCCGGTAAAAGAACCTTGCAGCCCCTCAGCACAGGCACCGGAAGGATCCGGAGACCCCTCGGCCGTGAGTCCGGTAGCGGGACTAGCCTCGGTACGTGTGCCGGTGCTAGAACTCAAAGGGTTAACCCCGGTCGGGCGCTTCCTTGGGTAGGAGTCGCTCTTAAGGGGTGTGATGGTGAATAGAGGCCTTTCATTCGGCCCTCGAGCAATGTTTGATGAAGTCCTTTAGGTCCTCCGGAGGTGACTTCTGGAAGAGCTCCCTCCACCTAGCTAGCCTGTTCTTCAGAGCCTGTGGAGTCAGTGCGTCCCATGCGGAACAACCTTCCCAGCCGTGGTCGGGGCCAAGGCAGCAGAGGCAAAGGGCATGAGGGGTCGGATTTAGGGAAGAGCCTCTCGCAGGCTGGACACCTGCTGAAGCCTGCTGAAGTTGACATGTGCCGGGGAGGAGCGTGGTGTTGGAGGACCAAGTACCTAATTGAAAAGAAATAGACAAAGATAGAAGAATATATGGGGAAGAGCATTTGGTTTTACATGGCTAAAGCCAAATCCAGGCGTGCTGGTGAATTCGGTCCTTTCCCGCCGACACGGAAAAGGAGATTGAGGAGTGGTGCCGGTGGGAGAAGTCAGGTGAGCGCATGATCTAAGGGCCGCGCCCCCATGCGCCTCTAAATTTAAAGGGGAAGAAGATTTTTCTGGCGAAAAAGGTTCAGTCTCCCGTTCCTCGCGACGGATGCCCATCTCCCATCCCTCCCGAGGGACGCCCATACAGAATGGAGGAAAGGAGGTGGGACGTAAGAGTAAGGAAGCCGCTAGTAGAGTGACATGGTTCCGGAAACAAACCGACCATTTGTGTCAAGTTGACTACTCTCTCCTCAGGAGGGAAGGCCTTCCCCACTCTGGTATCTAGGACTGCTCCGATGAACTAGAGCCTATGGCCTGGTGTCATGTGGGACTTCTTTAAATTTAGGGAGAAGCCCAGCTTGTGCAGCAACAATCGGGTGTCCTGTAAATGAGACAAGCCCTGCACTGCAGACTTCCCTCGGATCAGCCAGTCCAGATATAGAAATACGTGGACCCCGGATCTCCTGAGGTGAGCTGCAACTACCGCCATGAGCTTGGTGAATACCCTTGGGGCAGAGGTTAGACCAAACGGAAGCACCTTGAACTTGCATATCTACTATGGTGAACCTTAGGAACTTCCTGTGCTTTTGATGGATTGTCGCATAGAAATAGTTGTCCTGTAGGTCTATTGACACCAGCCTGTAGTTTGAGAGATATTCTCCACGCTCTCAATGTCACCATCCTGAATTTGGCTTTCCTCAAGAACTTGTTCAAGGCCCCGAGGTCCAGAATGGGACTGAGACCTCCTCCCTTGTTGGGTACCAGGCAATACCAGAAATACCAACCCGATCCTCTCTGCATGGGAGGTACCTCTTCCACGGCATCCTTCAACAGGGCTCTCAGTTCTTCCATGAGCTCCTGTCCCGGTTGGATTGGGGGCGGTCTGTCCGGTGGTTTTCTTACAAATGGCAGACAATAACCCCACTGATTGAGCTGAAGAGCCCAGGCATCGGAAGTAATTCCTTGCCACTGGATCAAATGCTGTCAACCATTCTCTAACCGGTCCGCTGTGAGAGGGGAAAATCAAAGCGGCTTCGGTGGCTGGGTTGCCCCCGCTGCTGACGCCATGTAACGCTCACCCGATATCCACGGGGACAGCACTCAGCCTGATTGGACCACTCGCAATCTCAAACCCCTCCCTTGGAATCTGTTCGACCAAGGATTGGGCATGAAATACAGGAATTGCGGATTTAACTTTACTGTCTCTTGTTGCTGCACTCCCACCTCCCTTGAGGACCAAACCTTCCCCTTTGTCCTCTCCTCACCTTGTTTTCTTGTATTGTGCGCTCTCCTTCCTGCTTCTCGGTGCAGGGGTGCGTTGTTGATGTGGGCCCGGCGCGACCTAGTTGCTTCACTGGTGTTGGCCCGATGAGTCTGGACTTGCTGTAACTCCAGTCCGACAAGGTAGGTTTGCTGGTTTTGATGAACTGTCCTTTTCTTTTCTCTTGTCCCTAATATTGACTCCTTTTCTCCCTTTAGGTGCTGGAAGAGGTCGTTGATGGTGTCGTGCTGCTTGGGGGGCCGAGCACGAAGCGGTGAGTGAAAGCGCGATGCGCAGCGCTATTCACCTTTTTCCTGTGCTAACGTACGTCTCTCTTTTCCTTGCAGGCCGCTGCAATGTCCCAGAATGGCTGCTGGCTGAGAGAGTAATTAGCGGTGAGTAAAGCGTAATGCGCAGCGCCTTCTTGTCTTTTCATGTGCTAACCTGTGTTTTTTCTCCTTTGTAGGTCGATGGTATGCTCCTGAACGCATGTGACCTTGAGCGGTTCGAGTCCAGGTAAGCGTGTGATTATTCTTGCTGTTTTCGGAATTGGAATATGAGAACGCTTACTAATGTCTTTTTCCTTCGTTCTCTTCTTCCCAGGATGCAGCGTCCCGCAATTGGAGATGGCGTCGCCGAGATGCTGTTCTCTGGACCAGAGGGGGGATGGATGGAAGCAGGATTCTAAGGTAAGTGTTGTGCTAATGTTGTTCTTTTTCTTTAAGGTACGCGGTTCTAGGAAGACAGGCGAGGATCTCAGGAGATAGATCTGAGCGCGGTGAGTGTCACGCTGCAGGCGCAGAGTAATGCAAAGCGTGTTCCTCTGCCCGGGGGTGGTTTATATAGCCTCCAGGTATCCCTAGGCCTAACGACACCCAAAAAGCTAGACCGCATAGAACTGAGCTATGTGGGGGCATCCATATTACACCAAAGTCCATTACCAAGTCCAGTTCTCAAGTCTTTCCTCTGAACATGTATGAGCCTGGCGCCAAAGGGTCTCAGATGAGATGGGGAGGCCTTTAAGGCCAATATGGAGGATCGTAGCCTGGCTCCAGTGTTTTGCCTAAGAGGGTTAGGGAGAGGGATCATGACACGCTGCCGAGTAGCCTCTAGAAGCCCCTCTGCCACTTCTGGAGCGCAAGAAACACTTCTGCCCTTGCCTGGCCAGTGGGAGCTACGCTCTCCTGCCATAAGGAGCATACCCTCCTATAGCACTGTGTCCTAGAGGAGAAGCTAAATGCAGGTTTGGCCAGTTGCAAAGCTAGGCCTAAGGACTTTGCATCGATTTTGGATTCCTTAAATATTTTGAAGGAATTGTCAGCTTTCTGGCCCAATAGAAGATCACCCCCGAAGGACATGTCCAGAAGATTGACTTGGACATTAGGTGAAAAACCAGATGTTTTTAAATCGGCCTGTCTTCTTAGTTTACGGCCGATGCCATAGATAGGCCCACACAGTCGGCGATGTCCAGGCCCGTTCGCAGCAACTGTCTGGCCACCTCTTTCCCAGCCTCCACTAGCTGTAGGAAACCCTTGCGCATTTCTCCTTCTGGGACATACTGAGCAGCATTTTCAACTGCTGTCCATAGCCCAAAGGAGTACTTGGCAAAACTGCTTGCCACATTTGTAGCTTTTTAGGGCCATACTGCCTGAAGTAAATGCTTTCTTCGCTAAGGAATCAACTTATTTTGATTCCCTTGCGGGGGGCAGAGTAGACGTGGAAGATGCAGGTCTAGACGAGAGTAGCAGCCGCCGATTTGGTGGATGTCGGTGTAGATCGCGATTGAGATGCCGTAGCTTCGACATCCTTGGATGCACAAGGTTGATCCAGCTTCAGTGTCGAAAGATTTATCAGCGCCAACATTGTCGGTACCGGGGCACTAGAGGGGTCGGATATGCGGAGCACCGATCTTGGCTCTGAAGCCTGCTGCGTGGGAGGGGGGGCGGGGAGGGGGGTTAGCTGCGCCGACTGCAGCTTGCTTTTTGAACATGTCAAGCGTGGAGGCTTTGAAATCCTCCCACTCTTGGCGGGTGGTAGGCCCAGCCGACGGCTTACCGTTATGCATCGACGAATCAGAGACCCGACTGTGGCGGTAACACCTTTTCTTCTTTCGGGACGAGGACAAGTTGCTCCTCCAGTGGGACCATTTCCTCTTCCGACTATGTCCTTTTTCGGGGTGTGCCCCTCAGTTTCGGCCTCCGAAGACCGAACCATCCACTGCGCTGGTGATTTTGAGGGCGGTCGACCCAGAGCGAGTTTTGCAGCTCGATCGTGTAGGGATTTGGGTTGCATTTTGGTGCAAGACGGACACCCATCAGTCCTGTGACCTGTGCCGAGGCACCAGAGTCACAACTCATGTGGGTCAGTGATGGATATCTTGGTGCCACAATCGGAACACCACTTGAAACCTGATACCCGAGCGACCAACATCTTGCACCGCAGAATTGAAAAAGTACAAAGGTTTTCTGACAAAAACATTGAGTGAGTGAAAGACTCGCCTGTGTTCCCAACAAACGTGTTCGCGCGTGGAAAAAAGGAACCGAGGTTGGGATGTAGTGATGTGTCTTTTTATACAAGGCCTGATGTCAGGTCCGGAGCCGACGACCAGACGCCGAGCAAGACGGATTGACAGCCGGGTTTAGGTCCACTACGCCCCCTGTGAAAAATTTTACGAAGCAGCAGAGCTGGAGGGAATATCCATCAGATGAGGAATCTGCGAGAGAAAGGCAATCCATTGAAACATATCGTTCCAGCATCAGCTACCCGGAAAACGTTTCGACAGAGGACGCAGTGCACCTAGACTTGACCGTTGAGCCCTCTTAAGTGGTGCCTGTCGATACTGGACGCGACATCGGCCCGCCGTATATATACTAGATCACTACGCCTCTGTGCTTGACCCCCCGCATATTCCTCATCAGTTAGGCTCCCAAAGCAGTATAGAGTGCGGAGGCGGGATGAAAGTCCTAAACAAGCAAGTTCCGTAGGACTGCCCTGCCACAACAGGCATCTGCACCGCATGCCACATCCAGGCGGATGTCTCTCACCAGGACGCCCCTCTGGAAAGCGGAAGATGACGCCATGCACCTGGGGCAATGTACCCTTATTTCTGGTGGCAAGTCCTTCCCCGCTTTATGGCAAAATTCTGCAATGCAGAGAGTGATCCACATGGCGAATATCTGTTTAGAAAGAGCCATGCATGTAGGTTGCAGCACTCAGTTCGGGTTGAGCACCCGACCTTCCGACTGAAATAGGAGGTCCACCGGTAATCGCAATCTAAGAGGTCCTCGCCCAATCTGGGGCTATCAAGATCATGGTCGCCTGAAACCTCCTGAGAACCTAAAGGATGCCAGGAATTTGGGGGAAGGCATATTGATGGTCTAAGTCCTACTCCACTAGGAATGCATCCCCCAGTGCGCCCTTCGCTGGGAATTCCATAAAGCAAAACTGTCTGCACTTCGAGTTGGACCTTGTGGCAACGATCGACTGTTGGGGTACCCCACTGAGTGAAGATCTCCTCAAGAAGTTCCTGGCACACTTCGCACTTGTGTGAGACCGTGCTCTGCCCGCTCAGAGCATTCGCCAGCCCAGTATCTGCTGCCCACTAGATGGACTGCCGAAACAAAGATCTGTTTCTCCAGCAACCAGAACCATAGCTACATCGCCTCTCTGCAAAGTGGCAGAGACTGAATACCTTACTGTTTGTTGAGGTAGTGCATGGCCACTGTATGACCTTTCATGACCAGCAAGTGCTTCCTTTTGAGAAAGAGGGCGCAAAGGCCATCAGGGCTAGCCTGAGCGGCCACAACTCCAGCCTGTTGATTTGCCACTTGCTCTCCATTGAAAATCAAAGGCCACTCACCTACAGATCCCCACAATGAGTATGCCTAACCCTTCAGAGATGCATCCGTAATCACCCAAACTGAGAGGCCAGAAGGGTTCCCCCACCGTCCTGTTGTCTCTGCCGGCCACCAAGATAGTCAGCCACCAACATCAACACCCTGACAATATCCCTCATGGCGCCGAAATACAGGGACAATTGACCTCTCAGATACTAATGGAGACATTGCATTCACAACCTGGCTTCTGGCACCAGAAAAATGCAGGAAGCTATGAGGCCTAAGAAGTGGAGTAAGGAGACCACTAGCAAGCAGTCATGGATATGGAAGAATTGAAGCATTTTCCTGACACTGGTGGCTCTCTCTTTGGGAGGGAAAGCCTTCCCCGCCTCAGGACTGCGATGATGAACTGTAGCTTCTGTGGGACTTATGGAAGTTTAGGGAGAAACCCAACCTGTGTAGCAGCGAGCAGGTGTCCTTGAGGTGAGTCAACAGCTGCTCTGGCGACTTCCCCAGGATCAGACCGTTGTCCAGGTAGGGGAATACGTGCCTACTTCATCTCCTGTGGTGTGCCACCACCACGGCCATCAGCTTGGAGAAGACCCTGGGCTTGGAAGTTAACCCAAAGGGGAGCACATTAAATTGGTAATGGGAGTCCTCTATGAGGAATCTCAGGCACTGCATCTGCCTCTGATGAATGGGCACATGAAAGTACGCGTCCTGCAGATCCAAAAACAGCAATCAGTGCCGAAGCTGCAGAGCCTGGAGAATTTCTCACAACGTCACCATTTTGAACTTGTCCTTACTCAGGAACTTGTTCAAGGTCCTGAGGTCCAAAATGGGACAAAGTCCTCCCATGTTGTTGGGTACCAGGAGTACAAGCCCAATCCTCTCTGCTCTGGAGATACCTCTTCCACGGCACCCTTCAGTAACAGGGCTCGCAGTTCCTCCTGGAGCTCCTATTCTGGCTGTTGAGGAGGGGGGGTGGTCTGTCTGGTGTTTTTCTTAAAAAAGGCAGTCAGTAGCCCCATTTGATAAGCTGCAATGCCCGGGCATCCAAGGTTAACCCCTTCCACTGGAGCAAGTGCTCGCCAATCCTCCCTCAAACTGGGGAAATGTAGAACTCAAAGCGTCTCTGTGGGCGATGCCGCCCCTGCCGCTGCTGTCGCTGTCTAATGGCTCTTAGAGGCTCCCCTGCCCGGTCCAGAATACGGGAAACACCTCTGCCCTTGCCTGGGTTTCGAAGCTGTGCCTTTTTCCCCAAAGGAGACTTACTGCCTTTAACTGTTCCCTCGAGAAGAGAAGCTGAAGGATGGCTTGGGTGGTTGTTGCACAGCCAGGCCCCAGAGACTTGGCAGCCAGTTTTGAGCCTTTACATTTCACTAAAGCCTTGTCACCGTCGAATGCAATGTGCAGCAATTTCACTTGGACGTTGGCCGAAAACCCTGAACTGCATAGGCAGGCTTGTTTCCTCAGAACAGTACCTGTTCAATCATCCTCCATAGACCATGTGAATATTTTCACGAACGCACATGAAACACTCACAGCATTCAGGGCCACACTGCCAGAGGAAAACACCTTTTTGGCCAGGGCGTCAGATTTCTTAGACTCCCTGTCCATAGGAAGGTTTGATGTGGATGGCCTTGTATTAACAGTGATCACAAAAGTGATGGGTGGAAGGTTTTGAATGAATCTTTACCACTGGCAACGCTCTGGGCAACCTTCCACACCACCGTTTTTTAGCCCGTCTGCGCCATTGCAAAACGGGTCCAGCCATATGCAAATCAGTCAGGTACTGCCACCAATGGTAGCAGCCCAGCCCGAACTGCTAGGCCAGGTCCCCTCTGCACGGAAACACAAGCAACCCCAGAAATGTTTTGGCCTTGTTGGGCCTCCTCAGTGAGGTGCAGCTTGGTCACCTGTGACGCAGCGAGCAAGGGACCCACGTCTGGGCATACCCTCTCTCACATAGTGAGACAAACTGACCACAAAAGTGATGGGTGGAAGGTTTTGAATGAATCCGTACCACTGGCAATACTCTGGGCAACCTTCCAAACCACAGTTTTATTAACAGTGCCTGCCTCCACTACTAGCCCCTTAGGCATAGGGTGAGTTGAGAGAAAAGGTGGATTTCCCACACCCCTTACTAGCTTGTACTTCTTTTAGAGGTCTGGGTTCACCGGGGGGTGGCATTAGGGCGGGAGGGGGGTGGAGGGTGAAGCATGGCCTCCGCCGTAAAACAGAGATGGGACCGGATATGGCTGCATTAAAAGGCAATGCCCATTATGTCGGTGGGCCTATGTCCAAAATGTCAGTCAACTCGTAAACTGACAGGGGCTTTCCAGGGGCGCTCATACCCAATACACCCACCACCCTGCCAACTGTCCTACGGTATTGGCATGCCCATAAAGATTGAATTGCTGGGTGTCTAAATTGGGGTATGTATGGAGACGACTAGAGTCTTGCAGCCCTTCAGCAAGGGCGATCAGGTCTGCCTGGTGGGTCAAATAAAATCACCCTCGCTAGGCCCTCACCCTAGGGGCTTGAAGCCGAATGGCACCTGATCCCCCCCATCGTCATCGAAGGTCGACTGCATTGTCTCGAAAAATGACAATCAAGACTCAGGGATAAATGAGCTTTCAGTTAATGACATTGATGGCATTGTACCAAACAGCACCGATGGTAACCGCTTCGATGACATGGTCATCTTTTCGAAGGTCAGAGCTGAGTCCAAAGGTGTCAGACCCGATATGGCTTCCCTGTTGCTGGAAACATTGGGCACAACAGGAGCTGAAGGGGTCTGCTGCATCAAGGATGGAACCGTGCCAGCAGCTGCCATTTTGAACATTTGAAGCATCTGCTCCTTGAAGGCCTCCCACTCAGCCCTTGACGCACACGGACTCGGGTTAGACTTACCCCGTTCTCCCGAGGAGTCTAAACCGTGTCTGCATTGGTGAAAAGGAATTTTCTTGTGGGATGAGGTGGACTAAGAGTGGCTTTGTGAATGCAATCTTTTTTTGCCTTGTTACGGTGCCTGCCCTCCTTTTCAGCAGTGGACCCCCGTGTGTCCTGCTCCAACAATCTGGTGGCCTGTTCCCTCAGCAACTTTGGATTCATTTTTGGTCAGAAATCACAATCTTTGGTGACGTGATCGGAACCGAGACACTACACGCAGATGCCATGCGGGTCGGTAATCATTTTTGCATTGCAGCCCTTGCAAAGTTTAAATCCCGACGCCTTAGGAGTGGATATCACGACAAAGAGCATAGAATTCTAGACAATATTATCGGATTGAAATCACCCAAAAACCTCTTGATGAAAGTAAAGAACAGCGTGCTGAGCGTGTGGAAAAAAAGGAACTGAGGTATGAGGCGTAGTGGCGGGTGACGTCACGTCCGGAGTCGCCGAGCACCACGTCAAGTCAAGAGGGGTTGACGGTCCAGTCCAGGTGAACTACGCTCCCCGTCGAAAATGTTTTCCGAGCAGTTTACGCTGAAAGGATATCTATCCGATGAGGAATTTGCAGCAGAAAGTAATCAATTGATCCGTTGAATGGGAAACTCAACCACCTTCCCAAAGAGCACCTTCGCAGGACGTCCGGCACATGATGGCTAAAGGATAGAAGAAACAACCCCAGAGTTGGAAGCAGGAACAAACAGAGCCCCCACAGTGGGGAAAGCCTAAGAATCCCAGAGAGGGGAGTAAGACTGAAAGAAACCCAGAATGGGAAGCGATTGAGAGACCTGGGCTGGAACCACAGGACAATCTTCAGGTGCACTAAGAATAGTTTTCTTGTTTTAAACTTGAATTATAGGCAAAGGCCTATACTAAAGGGGACAGGGTAGGGTCAGAAGCCAGCACCCATCCCTGACAAAGTATCCCTTTCTTGTTTCTTGGATTCTTTTTTTAGATGGGTAAAGGGACAGGCAAGAATAGAACTCTGTACAGAGAACTTCATTACTATGTTTCAGACATCATGATGAGCACCCTTTAGACTTTCTTTGATAGAATAGGGATTGGTCTTGTAGAGTTAGGTAAAGATTATTCGAACTAAACCAAAATAAAAAGCTCAAAACTATGCCTTGTTGTCCGATTCCAGATTCTGACCTATGACACAAGATACAAGAGACCCTTGCTGAATTGAAATATGACGCAAGTATTTTGATCAAGCCTGCACATAGAGGAGGCGTGGTAATTGGAGGAATAATGCCACATCTTAACAAATAATTAGAGGACCACAACTGTTATCAGATTCTCATGTATAACCCCCACTAATCAAATCAAACAGCTGGACTTGAACAAAAGCTAGAGGGCTGGACAATGCTAGGGTTATTAGACCAAGATGAGATTGCCACCCTGAAGTGTGCTAAGCCGAATGCCTAAAGTTTATTTTCTTTCCAAGACACATAATGACATACACCAACAACTTTGAAGGCCAATGGTAGCCGAACAACCTTGAAGGCCAATAGTAGCTTTGACATGATCAATATTAACTACAAAATGTATTGACTTTCATTTGCAGCATTAGCATCACTCTACACTTGTATTGACAACAATTTGGCTTTTCTGGCATGGCAACCATTTTTAAATTCAATAGCTATGACTTAAAGAGCACAGTCAGATAATAGAAATGTTGAATTTCTGTTCGAACAATATTTTCTTTTTGAGAACAAAATCCAAGCAGCAGTGAGAAACTGCTCTGGAGTCTTTGTTTGCTCCATCCTATATATTCCAACATATTCTCAGGGTAGTGGTGCAAACAATTGTCTAGTCTTATCTAGATGAAACGAAGAAACATATAGCACATTGGTCATGTTGATAGACTACCTATTTAGTACATGGAAATGTACAGATGTGGAATTCTAGGAATATATATTAGGCTGCTTAATGATCGAGCCGTTAAGTAGAAAAAAAATTGCTATACCAGCAACAAATAGATTGATTTTCTGGTTGATAAGATTGTGACTCGTTATGGTCAGATTCTGAGTTTTCTTTATAAGAAACCTACAATTATTAATACTGTCCCAGATAAAAAAAAGTAATCCTCAATGTCCCCTAAAATGGAGTGTCTGATATGGAGAGATGCTTGGGTTAAACGCAACAGTACTCTCGAGAGGAATTACCAAGTAGAATCAAAGAATGCTGCCCAAAGATTATGATGCACTTCAATACTCAAAACATGATCAAGCGACCATATAAAATCACTGTCAAAAACACACTAAGTTATTACATTTTAAACAAAGATCACAGTTAAAGCACCCCTCAGGTTTATTACAACTGTTAATTCTCAGGCCAGTCGAGAAGACCGATCTTCAATTAACACTGGCCTACAGTACCGTCCGTCCATAAAGGTCTCTAAATCGGCTTCTCTTGAAGACAAATGACCCCCATTTCTTTTAACCAGACAACAGAACAGGAATTGCCTCAAAAAGCACCATAGATGCCCGATTACAACTTTGGAACCTTTTTGCGTTATGGAACGTCTAAGAAATAATGGTACATTACATCTCTGATGACTCACCTAGTTTGTGGTGCATGCCATACAATTTCCAGTGTAAGGTTATGTATATTGGACCTAAAATGTGTTCCCTGAAGATAAGGATACTCAAACATGTTCATGCATTACAACATGTATATATAAATTATAATCTAGACATACATTTTCACATCATGTCAGCAACCCATTATTACTGTACTCATTTAAGAGATGGTGATAGAACTTAACAGCTCTGTTAATTGTAATCATGCTTTATTGCATCCTTGGGAACATTAATATCAGTGGGATCTTCTAGTGATGAAGAATTCGATTTTTTATGAAATAATGAGGTATTGCACAAATTGTAGTACTATTGCAGGGAGATTGGAAAATATAAGCGCTCTGGCAGGTTCTGCAAATGCTAACAATCGAAGCAATAGTAATGATGTTGTTTTGATGCCCACTGAGGGGACCTTAACTAAACATAGCAGGTCTTGCTTGGATATATAGCCCATGCATTCTGTTTTTCCCTCCCTCTGGGACCGGAATAGCTGCTGTGTTCGCAGTTAGCATTCCAATAACTCTGCATAGTAGGTTTATTATGTTTAGCAGCATACATGAACAGTCAACATATACAGGCATTAGCTCATCGGGCAGCAGCTCTAGAGTCATACATTTTGCCCTCCAATAAGTTGACAGGGGCAATTCAACTTTAACTTTGAGGGTGTGCCTCTTATGATTCTGAATATTGTGTAGACTGCCACAGAATTAGGACTTCTTTTCCATATTGCAGGGTGATTAATGTTTTGTGAACTGAAGAATTTTGGAAACACAATTTTCACTAAAACAGAGGTTTCTGTGGATGTGCCTGTATCGTCATCTTTAGGTCTTTGGTTATATAATATGGATACATTCATTTAAATGTGCATTATTGATACATGTATGTGTTGAAATATATTTGTATTTAAATTAATTATTAGCTATGATGACCTCCAGGAAAGTGGAAATTGTATTTCTGCAAACAAATATCCTAGTAACAGTATATTTGCTGTGTTTACAAAGGCATGGTGTTGGGCACGTGTTGGAATTAAAATGGAAGATAGTAAAAATGTACTTTTAGACATTTGTCTATATATTTTATATCACCTGACAATGCGGTGTTTATTGCTTCCTAGCAACCTGCTCGGCCATCAGCTCTGTCAGCATTGATGTTCTCGAAGGTGTTTTCTGTTTCAATAAAATCCACATCTTTCTTTCTGAGCAAAAAGCAGTATATTCAAGCATATTTCACCACCGTCCAGCTTACAGCATGTGCAAGATTGTAGTGTATATTTGTGTTCAACTCCAGCACTGGTTAGGCAACACCATCAGATGTATACGAGGCAGAGTGTACTGTAACAATGACATTTTTCAAACGAGTTTTATATACAAAATTTATCAGTTTTATTTGTAATTACTTTTCACAGTTCTATTGATGATGTATCAACATCCTTTACAACACTAATACTTTCAGCAAGTAACAACCATTGTCAAGCTTACACTGTAAGACATTTCCCCATTACGTCACAAGGTTGGTGACACTTAACCTCTGCCACTAAAGTATGTCATAGGTTTAGCACAAACATTCAGGATTTGGTCTCTTGCTCTATCAGAGTCCTGTTGCCGATGGAATCTTAAAGCACCATGGCCTGTGGATTGCTCAGAAGTAAAGGTGCCAGCCTCAGTAACGCTCGCACCGGCATTTTCATCTCTTTAAATTTCAAGAGCAGTTCAGAGAATGTATCAGTCCCTACAAAAAAGAAAAATAACAGCCGTCATTCCTGCACGGTGCACAGACGTGTCAATGTACATCGAATTCTACAATTTATTATTTTATGGGACACAATGATCTCAGGGGGACGATCAAGGCTTGCTTTTCAAGCAACAAAATGATTTTGAAATATTGCTTTATGAAGACAATAGCCATAGCATGCTATAAACTTAAGTATGGACACCATGATTCCCTGCGACCCCTTAAATTCTGGATAATGAAACCTTTCAAATAAACCATCTTTGCAGACTATCCAACTCTTGTCTTTGAAGGCGCAAACACAGTGTATTTTCTAGCAAACCACTGAATATGTACATAATTCCCATTTGCATTTCTTTATGCAAATGTAGCTTTTTTTGGAAACCGTGAAAACTTTGTAATACTTTGGCCTCGAAGGAAACGTGTTCAACAAAATGACAACAGAAGGGCACCTTTACTTCATGGACAAATTCCACCTCACTACTGAAGCCAACAAGCCTTCCCAAAGTCAACGATTTTCAATTTTCAATAGAGAAACATGTATCACAAATGAATATATTTTGAAAATTAGAACTTTCATACATTACAACTTTGTAGAAATATTCCCACTAAAATTGGGCTAGTCTTTCCCTTTTGTTAAATAAATAAAAAAATGTTACTAGTATGGTTTTCCCATTTCCAATCCAAAAGAAAAAAATATAATTAGGATTGCCTACCATTCACACCAGATAACCTACAGGATAGCACGTGCAAAGCTAGTGGCTTTACACATGCTTGTTATAATTAAAAGCATTAAGCAGCAGTTGAAGTCATATGTATTCTAAGAAAAGGAGAAATTACATACCAGTAATGTTCTTTCTCCTGCAGATTCCTCATCTGATATATAACCTTACAGCGCCAGCCTCTGGGAAACATTTTGACAGGAGGCGCAGTTTGACTATACATCGACTGTTGACTTGTGAGGAACAGACACTGTAATGAAAGCAACTGACTGACAGTACAGAATGCAAAAGGCACCTAAAGTGCCTAACATCTCAAGTTCTCACCATCGAGTTGAGAACAACCAAAAAACATACCATTTTCATAGCGGGGCAGGATGGGAGGGCGATGAGTAATCAGCGTGAGCAGAATCCATAGAAGAACAAGTTACTCTCTTACCTGGTAACGTTCTTTCGATGGGATGGTCCGACAACGTATTCCATATCTATGACAGGTAATCAGCACAGCTGTGCTGCTTCGGAAAATGTTCGGCGTCTGCGTCCTGCGTCAATGACGTTGATACGCTGTCCTCTAGGGCCTCCGTCAAGCCGACGTCACCGGATGTTATAAGTAGGACGCACAACGCCCATAGCCTCAGTTGTAGTTTTTCCCCCCAGAATGTGTGGCACCAATCTTCTGCCAGTATGACCACAGAAAGCCTTGTGGAAACGTAAGCTGCAATCGCATAAGAAATTCTGTAGCGGGGCAGGTAGGGAGGGAGCGATATGGAATACATCGTCAGACCATCACATCGAAAGAACGTTACCAGGTAAGAGAGTAACTTGTTCTTCGAGTGGATTGGGTTCTCCGACGTATTCCATATCTATGACAGGCTCCCAAAGCAGTACCAACGTATGGAGGAGGGAAAAAGAATTTAGAATATAGAAATTTAGAATGCCCAATCAAATTGCAGAGAAAAGGACCGTCTTGCCAAAGGCCAGATCCTGCCCATGGATAGAATCTAGGGAGTAGTGTTGTACAAAAGTATGGACCGAAGCCCAAGTGGCTGCTTCACAGATGTTATGAATAGGAACACCCCTCTGCAGGGCAGTAGAGGCAGCCATACCCCTAGTAGAATGGGCCCATAAGCCTACTGGAGGGTCCTTACCAGCCAAGCGGTAACATTCAGAAATTGACAAAATAATCCATCTAGACAAAGCCTGCTTAGTAAAAGCTTGTCCCAAACGCCTTCCAGCGTAACCAATAAGGAGCTGATCGTCCACTCTGACACGAGACATGCGTGAAATGTAGAAATTTAAAGCTCTCTTAGGATCCAACCTATGGAGCCTCTCCTCGTCCTTACCAGGATGCGGAGAAGGATAGAAAGACCTTCTGGCTTAAATGAAATTCCGATACCACTTTCGGAAGAAACGAAAGATGGACTCTAAGGACAACCATGTCCTTCTTATGAAAAACTGTGAAGGGTGGCTTAACAGAAAGTGCCTGCAACTCACTCACTCTGCGAGCAGAAGTAACCACAACTAAAAATACAGTTTTAAGGGTTAACAGTCTCAAAGGACGGGAATGTAAAGGCTCAAATGGAGCATCCATTAGGAATTTTAGAACAAGGTTCAAATCCCAACCGGGCACCAGGAAAGGTGACGGTGGAAAAACATTAGTGAGCCCTTTCAGACACTGAGAAATTAAAGGAATTCTGAAATAAGAACACTCCTCAGACGAGGGCTTGAATATGGACAGCGCCACCAGGTAACCTTTAATGGTACCCACTTGCAGGCCCTTGTGGGCTAAAGAAAGCAAAAAAGACAAAACCACAGGAATGTCACATGATAAAGGATCCACATTCTTAACCCTGCACTAGTCGCAGAACTTCCGCCAACGGTACAGGGACTTGGTTGCAGGCCGTCTGGCCCAAAGCAACACCTCCATCACATCTTCAGGGAGGTCCCAATCCTTCTACCTCAACCTTTCAGAAGTCAAGCGTGAAGGTTGAGGGATCTGACCTCTGGATGGAGAACCTGACCCCCCCACCAGTGAGAGCAGATCGTCTCGGGAGGGAAGACGACGTGGAGGGCAGATGGACAAGTCGAGAAGGTCCAGGTACTACGTTCTCCGGGCCCATGCCGGAGCAATGAGGATCATCCGGGAACCGAACCTCTGTAACCTCCGCAGCACTTGCGGGATGACTGGTACTGGAGGAAACGCGTACAGCAGTGGGAAGGACCACTCCACCACGAACGCAACCCCTAAGGCTCCTCTTGGAGTAAATTCCTGCGAGCAGAACCTTTTCGCACTTCTGGTTGACTCTGGAGGCGAAGAGATCCACTTGTGGGGTCCCCCAAAGGGCAAAGATCTCCAGGAGAACCTCCTGAGCCAGCTCCCACTCGTGAGAGATCGCGCTCTGCCTGCTCAGAGCGTCCGCCGTCTCGTTTTTGTCTCCGGCCAGATGAACTGCCGAGATCGAAATTTCCTGCTGGATGGCCCAGAACCAGAGCTGCATCGCCTCCCTGCACAGAGGAAGTGACCCTGCCCCCCTTTTTGTTGAGGTAGTGCATGGCCACTGTGTTGTCAGTCAGAATCAGGACATTGTTCCCGCACACAGTCGGCAGAAAAGCCTTCAGGGCAAGCCTGACGGCACTCAGCTCCAACAGATTGATATGGAGTTTGGACTCCGACGGAGACCAACGACCGCTGACTGTCAACTCGTTGGCATGAGCTTCCCATCCCGTGAGGGATGCGTCCGTCACGACCGTCACCTCCGGCCAGGGTAGACAAAAGGGAGCCCCCTTCATCAGATTGCCTTCGACGGCCCACCACAGAAGGTCCTGGGCGACCGAGGACGGCACCTGAACGGGGTCCAACATCCTGCCGGAGGACTGTGACCACTGCATCTTGAGAGCCCATTGCAGAGATCTCATCCGCAACCTGGACTATGGCACCAGAAGAATGCAGGATATCATGAGGCTGAGCAACATCAAGAACTCGAACGCTGGGAGACTCTGGGCATGTTGAAACTTGTGTACCATCTGCTGAATGTGATGAGCCCTCACCTGGGGAGGGAAACACTGCCCCAGGGATGTGTCGAGCATTGCTCCGATGTACTGGCGCCGCTGTGTTGGTGTCAAGTGGGACTTCTTTAAGTTGAAGGAGAAGCCCAGCTTGTGAAGGGAGTGGCAGGTGACTGACAGATGATCCAGGACTTGCTCGGGAGAGCGCGCCCTGATCAACCAATCGTCCAGGTAGGGTTAGACGTGAATCCCCCTTTCCTGAGATATGCTGCCACCACCACCATGAGCTTGGTGAAGACCTTCGGGGCGGAGGTCAATCCGAACAGCAGGACCCGAAACTGAAAGTGCGAGTCGCCAATCGCGAACCTCAGGTACTTCTTATGCTTGGGATGGATCGGCACATGAAAGTAAGCGTCCTTGAGGTCGAGAGACACCAACCAGTCCTGCAGTTGAAGGGCCTGGAGGACTTGAGAAAGAGTAACCATCTTGAACTTGTCCTTCCTGAGGAGCTTTTTCAAACCGCAAAGTCCATGATGGGTCTCAATCCCCCGGTCTTTCTTCGTAATCAAAAAATAAGGGGAATACCATCCCTTGTTCCTCTCCGCTACAGGCACCAGTTCTCTGGCACCTTTCTCCAGCAGGGCTTGTATTTCCTGCGCAAGGAGCGGATCCGGACTCTTCAAAGAGAGATTCCCTAGTGGATTGTCGTGAGGCCTCTGCCGGAAAGGAAGACAGTAGCCGTGGGCTATGATCTCCAGAACCCACACACCTGAAGTAATGGCATGGCATTCGACAAGATGCTGCGCCAGCCTTCCCCCAACTGGCGAACCATGGGACCTGGCCTCATGACTGAGCTGAAGCGGCTGCGGCATTGCCTGAGAGTAAAGAGGCAACTGCCCGAGCGGCCTTGGCACCTCGAGTACCTTGCTTTCCACCTCTAGTACTCCTACGGTGGCACCTTTGACTTGCAGCTCCTCTCGATCTACTAAAGGATGAGTAATATCGAAAGGAACCTCCCCTCCATTGCTGTCCCCTAGGACGAAAAGGCAGAGGTTGGCGAACTGCAGCACACAACGACTTTGCTGCAGCTTTGGAGGTCTGCAACCTCTCAAGGCTCTCGTCAGCCTTGCTGCCAAAAAGATGTTCACCTTCAAAGGGCATGTTGAGGAGCCGGATTTGCACATCAGGAGCAAACTCCGACTTCCGCAACCACGCAAATCTGCGAATGACTGTGCTCGCCGCCATGGACCGGCTGACGCAATCTGCCATGTCCAGACCCGACCGAAGGGATTCACAAATGGCATCCTTGCCATCCTGAACAAGAGCAAGAAAGCCATCCTGTTCCTCCCCTTCGGGAATACGTCCAGCCGCCAAAGAGACACAGTTTTCACAGAGTATGAGTGAAACGTGCTAAGGCACTGTCACGACCCTCGCCCAAAACCCCCTCTGGCAAACCCATTGGCCAGGTGGAGTCAGGACTCGGGCCTTTAGAGCCTGGCATCCTCTTCAAAAACCCTCCTTGGGCCAGTCCTGGCGCCTATGGCGCCAGGCTCATACACCATGAAAAACAATGTGCTTGGGAATTACTTTATTGTGTTGTCTGCCAACATGGAGACATCCACATAGCTTGGTTCCTAGGAACCAAGCTATGTGGTCTAGTGTTTTGGGTGTGGCAGCCTAGAGACTACATTACCTGGACTATTTTGTTGGGGCTATTTAAACCACACCCGAGCAAGACAACACGCTTCGCGTTACTTTGCAGCTTGCAACGTGACGCTCACCGTGTCCAGCTATTCCCTCGAACCTCGGAGCAGAACCTGCAAGGAGACAAAAGGAACATCATTAGCAGCAGCATCTTACATGCAGTCTTCATCTTTAAACACTCGCAGCTACTGAGAACAGCTTCCTCGAATCTGCACGCCTCCCGGACAGAACAACCTGAAAGAGGAAGATAGAGGCAACATTAAAGAAAGCAGTAGAGACATTTACAAATTACAAACTGCTCAAAAGGCTTAACTGGCTGGTCGCCTCTCGGCTGGCACCACTCCGGACATTCCACTCGCGCTGAAGAACACCGCGACCTACAAGGAAGGAAAACACAGGTTAACAAAAGCAAGACTTTGCAGCGTTGCGCATAGCGCTTACTTACCGCATCATAGCGCTCTTAATGTGCCATAATTTACCAGCTGGGCTCAACCAAGCCAGTTCGCCGCGCTGAAGCTCTGCATACCTAAGGGAGAAAAAAAAGAGACATTTTAAACAAAGAAAGGCATGCAGGATAGCAACAAAACTAAACAACAGCAATAAGACCTACCTGAACAATATCAAACGGGCCGGCATCAGTGAAGTAACTGGACCGCACTCGCCCATGAAAGACAGCGTGCCCCTGCAAAGAAGGCAGGACGGAGAGCACGCCTAATTCTACCACAAGGTGAGGAGAGGGCACCAGAGGGACTGAAATCGTATGGGGGTGGAGGGAGGATACTTACCCCAGTCGGTCAGTCTTGAACACAGTCCTCCTGTATTTTCAGGCAGAACCTTCCCACCAGACCACATCAGGACAAAGCTGAGAAGCATACCAGCGAGTAACCCGGCTGGGTGGCGTCCCTCTGGATACCAGGTGAGTTTAACGGGCACACACAGAGTTGGCTGCCTGAAGAAAAAAAGTTTCTTCACCCAGCCATCAAAACGCTTGTCATCTCTATCAGGAGGGATGGTGGGGTACGACACCTGTTTTGTCGGGGCCGCAGCTGCCTGCACCACCACACTCTCCGGAGTGGGGTGCGTAGTCAAGTAGCTGGGGTCGCTACTGGCTGGACGATACTTCTTCGGCAAGGACTTGCTCACTGCAGCAAGACTCTCCGGAGCAGTCCAAGCCGCTGCCACCCTTCTCTGCAAGGCCATATGGAATGGCAATACCGGGTCAGTTGGTGGACCGTGGTCAAGGATATCCGTCAGGTCATCCCGCAGAAAATCCACTGTGGCGCAGACCACCCCAAGTATTCCGTTACCCTCGACATAAGGCGCCGGTACAAGCACTTGGCATGGGTGCCAGGCTCAGGCCTACCGAAGTCCACCTCCGGAGAGGTGTCCAAACCACTGGCGTCGAGCAACGACTGACGCAGGTCTTCAAGCTGGCTATGACCAGACAAAATCAAGTCAGGTACCTCAGCAGGAACCAAATCTTCATCCTCAGACCCTTCCTCCACCTCAGAAATATAATCCATAGGCTGGAATGGGGGCACAGAAAAAGGGACAAAGACATGTTTAGCCTTGGCCAGAGCCTTTCTAGGGGGTTCCACCATGCCACCGGGTACGTCTGACAAAACAGCCTTGAAAGGCGTGGAGGGTGTTGATGGAATCGGCGTCGAGTGTGGTGCCGACGGCTTCGACACAGTCCTCGAGGGCGGAGCCCCGAGCCTGTCTGACAGCCTGGGTGCCAATGGCTTCCTCGGAGGCAGAACTTCGAGAGAGTCCCTCGACGACCTCGGCGCCGAAGTCGTCGTCTTCCAAGACCTCACAGGTTCCGACGGTCTTGAGGGCGCTGAGGACCGGGACCTGGAGCGGGCATGTCTACAGCGACCATCCTTGTTTGACCGGCACCTCGAAGGTGCCCGGTGATAGCGACGACCGCTCGGGCCCGGTGTCTTTCAATGGCGCGGACGGACCAGAGCCCTGCGACTGAAAAATCGCCATCATCTCCTGCCGAAATGAATCCCATCCGGCAGGATTGGAATGCTTGTTGGGACAAGCAACCCGCCGAAGGGCAGAGTCCTCGGACGAGGAAGGCGACCGGTGACGGCGCTTCTCTGAGTGCCTCGAAGAGGCAGAGGAATGGCGGGACCTACTCCGGGACTGAGACCTTCCGGACCGACGACGATGCGGAGAGTCACCCCTCGAATCGTCAGTCGAAAGCCCAGCGGATCTCGACTTCAAAGGCTTGGCCACCTTACCAACAGAAAGCTTCTTCTTACGCTCCTGCAAGGCCTTCGATGTAAGCGACTGGCAGTCTACACAATCATCCGTGTCGTGTCGCTCACCGAGGCACCAGAGGCAGGCGTTGTGCGAGTCCGTCACCGACATCTTGGAAACGCAGTCCCGACACTTCTTAAAACCCGGCCGCGGGGTGGAAGAAGCCAAAGACATGGAAATCTTCACAACAAACAGGTTTGAAGAACCGAAAGAACAGAACTCAGAAGAACCGAGGCGCGCCGAGATCTCTGAAGCGAACACGCTCGCGGAAAAAAACGGAACTGAGGCTACAGGCGTTGTATGTCCTACTTATAACATCTGGTGACGTCGGCTTGACGGAGGCCCTCGAGGACCGTGTATCGACGTCATAGACGCAGGAGCCAAACATTTTCCAAAGCAGCACAGCTGTGGTGATTACCTGTCATAGACATGGAATACGTCGGAGGACCCAATCCCCTCGAAAGAACATTAATGGTAAGTCATTTCTCCTTCAATGGATTGCATTCTCCTGCAATTACTTTTCTGATAGACTCCCAAAGCAGTGCAGAGTAAGGAGGTGGGATGCAAGTCCTCAAACCAGCAACACACTCTACCGAATCATGCATTAGAACCACCTGCCACATCTAAACAGTAATGCTTAGTAAACATGAGGAGCGATGACCATGCTCGACAAATCTCCTTTACCAGCACACCCCTTTGCAAGGCGAATGATGCTGCCATGCCCTTAGTAGAATGAGCTCTGATGCCAGGTGGCAGATATTTTCCTACGCTGTGATAACACTCTGCAATGCAGAGAATTATCCAGCGAGAGATTGCAGCCGGACCCTTTCTGGACAGAGAAAAAGCCACAAAGAGTTGGTTGACATGCCTATATTCTGCTATCCTGGCTACATAGAAGTTGAACAACCCTTTTAGGGTCCAGCCAATGTAACCTTTCCTTATCCTTAGGGGGAAGTGGAGGCAGATAGAAAACTGGCAAATCAAAGCACTGGGACACATGGAATTATGAAACCACTTCTGGCAGTAATCTAGGTTGCACCTTGAGAGATCCCTGATCTAGTGACCTCTTGAACACAAAGCTGTCAAGTAGCCCTTGATTATTCCATATCTGAAGACAGGCTGAGGCCAGTGACCGAAGAAACGCCATCACTGCAATGGTGGGACAAGACATAGGGTATATCCTGTGTTTCCTACACCACGCCTCAAACTTTCTCCACCTGCACGCATGCAATGATCACGGTGAAGGTCTGCATGCAGCCAGTAACACCTCAAGTACCTGTTCTGAGAGGTGCCAGTTGTCATACCTCATCCTCTCAAGAGCCACGCATGTATATTGAGAGTCTCAGAGTTCGGGCAGAGCACCCGGCCTTCTGACTGGGAAAGGAGGTCCGGCCGCTGAGGCAGCCGGAGAGGTGGGCAAAGGAGAAATTACTTATTGTAATGTTCTTTCTGGGGATTCTTTTCCCTGCAGATTCATCATCAGATAGATATCCAGTCCAGCGTCACCAGCTCAGAAAACCTTTTGACAGGGGCGTAGTGCACCTCAACTCGCCGTCAGTCAGTCATGCCTTGATGCCTCAGTTGTCGGCTCCGGATGGGACGTTGGTCGACGTACATACACAGTTTCACTACGCCCCTGTACCTCAGTGCCACACCTCCCTCTGACCCCCGAGCTCAGCCTCTACAGAGGAAGACTAAACGAGTAGGCTAAAACAACCATAACGCACAAGAAAAAGAAAACCTCTTCCTCCCAAAAGAGAAGCTGTCACTGACTGCAAGCACTTTCGTAGCAGTGATGGATGGGAGGATGATGAGGAATCAGCGGGAGAAGAATCCATAGAAAGAACATTATGGTAAGTAATTTCTCCTTCAATGGTCTTTATCCCATAGATTCCACATCAGATAAGACTACCCAAGCAGTACTCATGAAGGAGGCAGGATGAAAGTCCTTTAGAGGAGCACAATTTGAAAAATCGCTCTCTCAAATCGAGCCTCAGCTCCACGAGCCGCATCCAGGCGGTAGTGTTTGGTAAACTTATGCAGCTATGACTAAATTGCCACCCGGCAGATGTCGCTGAACGGTACTGCCTTTTGCAAGTCAATTGAGACAGCCACCCACTCCAGTGGAGTGTGCTCTGAGGCCCAGAAGCAGTCCTTTCCCCGCATTGTGGTAGAATTCGGAAATGCAAAGCGTGATCCACCGCAAGATGGTCTGCTTTGAAGCAGTCCAACCTTTCTTAGACACAGAGAAGGCCACAAACAAGTGATCCACCTTCCTGAACTCTGCTGTTCTGCAATGTAAAAACTCAGTGGCCATTCCGGGTCCAGCCTGTGGAACCGCTCCTCCCTCCTTGTAGGGGTGTGGTGGTGGGTAAAAGACAGGAAAGTAAATGGCCTGGGACAGGTGAAATTCTGATGCAACCTTGGGCAGAAACCCGGGTCGCACTTTCAGGGAAACATCCCAGAAAAAACAAAGAAAAGGCGGCCTGCTAGATAAGGCCTGCAGCTCGCTGAACCGTCTGGCTGAAGTAATGGCCACTAGGAATGCAGTCTTCAAGGTGAGCACACCAAGAACATGAATGCAAAGGCTGGAAGGCAGCTGCCATGAGCAAGAGAAGAACCAAATTAAGATCCCAGTCTGAAACAACAAAGGGGACAGACGGAAACATATTCACAAGGTCCTTCAGGAATTGGGCCATAACCAGGATCGTAAAGAAAGATCCTTGATCCAGAAACCTTTTAAACGCAAACAAAGCAGCCAAGTACCCTTTGACTGTGGTGACCTGAAGGCCTGAAGAGGCCAGTGACAGAAGGAACTCCATCACTGTAGTGGCGGGGCAAGAGATTGAGTCAATCTCGTGTTGCCTGCACCACGCATCAAATCTTCTCACTGTTGCGCACACAGCGAGATGTCCACTACTGTGTGAGCTCCTGCGACGATCTGGGCCATTAGATCTATAAATCCGTTATTACAGCCCCGGTTTTGCTGGAAATTTGAAAGAAATATCTCTGATGGGCCGCTAGATATGCTGTGAGAAAATCGGAAAGATCTGTGATGAAACGCCAGAGAAACACAGAGTGGAGCAGACGCCCACGCACTGTGTCAAGTGAGCCTGAAGGAAATGACGGACCAGCGCGCACTCGAGTGAGAGGAGGGGCCCTGCCGACAATCCCAGACATCAAGGACCATATATGAAATATGTGCTCACAGCCAACAGATTCTGCTGAATCCTTGTGCAGGGAATAACTGGGAATGGATTGTCCATTGGGATGCATGGGAGATGAAGACTCCTAGAAAACCAAGCAGATTTGTCATCAACGTCCCCAGGGTTTACTGCTGATGTATGGATAGGAGTTGGAAGTGAATGGAGCCTATGGATCTACCCCAGGTTCAGTGCACAGAGGAAATGAAACCATGTTAAGTAATGACTGTTGGGAAAAAAAAATCTGCTGGGAAGGGATAAAGGAAAGTTTTTTACTGAAAGGCAATTAACTCATAAGGCAGTCATAGCTGCATCTGCCCAATGATGATCTTACACAGGGCATACATTGAACACTGATGACTCAAAGAAAAAGATGTACTATTTACTGATCTACTGACCAAAAAATCCATGTACGACATTGCGTTTGACTGGACTGCCATAGTCCACCTCCTCACCCCCTAAACCTTTTTACAGCCCATTACAACTGTTGCTCCAAATACAAGAAATGCCAGGTGTAATCAAGCAGGTTTCTCCCTTGCAAATTATTTACAATGAGAAACATGCTTTCCAAACAGTCTATGCAACTGCCATCATGGGTAACTCATAGCACAATTCTCAGTTAGGTTACCAAAGTCAATCCCAACTCCCCATGCAAACTATTTTTTTGCAGTAATATTGGTTTTCATTGGTATTGTTTTGTGGTTGGCATTGTTATAGAAACAGAGGGTTGTGCCATCCATAATAATAAAATGCAGCCATATCAAATTTAGAGCATTGGAAGCTTGTGCAGCTAAAGTGAGTTCCCCTATTGATTAACCTGAGATTGTAGCTCTCAGAGGAATAGAGTACTTTGTGGCAGAGTCAGAAGGACATTTCAAAGCTGTGCTTATTAAAGAATAAGGCCTAAGTTTCCCTATTGCTATGGGGTGTTTCCTACCTAACAAACTAAGGTGCTCGTTAGTCGTCTGTGAATCTGTCCACAGTCCAAACTAATCTCCTCTCCTCAGACAGTTGCATTACCTTGGCCAGGGCTCTTATAGTTTCCAGACTAGAATACTGTAGTGCCCTATACCTTGGAACTAACAACTGTAATCTAAAGTTCTACAGAACAATGCCCTGAGAGTGGCACTCAACATCCTGAAGACCAACCACATCTCAGCTGCCAGACGCAATGCCCACTGGCTCCCGGTTCAGGACAGGATTGTATTCAAGACTATCACTCACCCAAGTGTCTTTCCAACGAAGCTCCCAAATATCTATCCAGCAAATTCTCAAAACACTTCAGCCACAGACCTACTCGGTCCAATCACTCTCACCAGTTAAAAATACCTATATTAAAACAACAAAAATCAGGCAGCAACAGTTTCCCAGTTCAAGCCGCGAAACTATGCAACTCCATGCCCCTGACATTAAGGGCAGAACCATCCTATTGGACCTTCAGGAAAAAACTGAAAACCTGGCTCTTCGCGCAAGAGCAGTAACTTACATGCAGTCCACGCCCTCAATAGTAACGCTACTGTCAGTAATGCTCATCTTTTGATGTAATACTATGCACATATCGCACTTTTACTGTATTGCCTTGTATGACCAACCAGTCTTTGCATCTCCCTGTACCTACTGTAGCCTAGCTGTAATCAATGAATGCTGTATACTCCAGTATTGTAACTACGGACACCAAGAAACGCACCAAGATACACATGGGTTAGGTGCGCTATATAAATAAATAAACTGACCCTACCACTATTCTAACAACTAAAGACAGGAGAATGACTCCCTTTTCCTGGGCGTTGCTGCTTGCAAACCTCTTCCTGGTTCTTCTTAATAGGTGATTTTTAAATAGACTTTTGCGACGTCTTTACTCAATTTGTGTAACTCTTTCAGGAGTTTATTATACTTTTGTTCCTTCTCAACAACTGGTGTCTTTGACCTTATGTATGTATTTTGCTAATTATGAATGTGTTTTACAGCCCTGTTGTTCCCCTCTTTCCTTTTACAATAAAGGGGTAGTTTCCCTACTTGAGATTCTCTTCTCTTTTGCTTACTTCATAACATTCTTTTTCTTTATAGTCTGTGTCACTGGACATATCTCACCGTATTTCTCCCCAGGGTTTGCCCTGTAGTTTAAAATTTCTTTCATAATTGTTACAGCTTTTTGGTGTCTCTCATTTCCAACATTCTATTCTCTTACTTTCCATAGTATACTTTTGTTAACTTGACTGGGACGAATACGAGCAGTCCCATAATGATCCGGTGGCTTCCCGGATCTCCCTTTCTCCCAGTTACCTTGCATTCTTAGGCATAACATCAATGGTGCCTTTGTTCATTCAGGGTTTGTTCTGTTGTTCTTTTTCTAGGCTTCTTTTGTTACTTCGATGTCCCATACTCTGTACTGTCCTTCTGAACAGATGTCCAGTTGTTCGAGTATAAGGACACTATGCGTTTTTGGAGCTTCTTGACCGCCAGAACACCACCCGTTTTCGATGGTCACGGCACCACCATATGCTTCTCGCTCTATCCGGATTACAGGACGCTGCGTGACCATCGCTCTGCTTTCGGTACGCGAGTAGTTTCCAAACTTGCAGGCTTCGTCAGTCTCACAGTCTTCTCCCCTCTCAGGCACTATGCCCCCAAGGGGCTTCCCTGGCGGACTTTCGGGTCTCTCCCTGCTCTACCTCCTTGTCAGAGTTAAATGGAGCTTTCCATTTAAAGTGATATGCTCAGTTCCTCTCTTCATATAGGTCTCTGTATGGTATCCCCAAGGAGATTATTTTAATATATATTTAAGAGAGTTCCTAGCAAGAACGGAGTCCCTGTTCCCACATGGGGAGTCTCTCCCGGTGAGGTCGCCCTTGTCCAAACCCCTTAGGAGGGTGTTGCAAACCAGGTTCACCTCCATTTGTCACAATTTGTAGATAATACATATAATGTACTGTATTTTGCAAACTGTTTAAGCAGGTTAAGTTCAATAAAGGCCCCTGGTACATCCCTGGTTAGGGATCTATCTTTTCAGTCATGTCACCAAAATAATTAGTAAAGTAATGTAGAATTACTATTTTTTTCATTTATCAATATGACACAGAATACATAATCCCAACAGCTAGTCAACAATTAAAAAACAATCAAATAAGAAGAATTATAGACACAGGTACAAGTAACCATGTAAAAGTCAAAATTCTAAAACAATCTTCATTTAAGCAGTCGTAGACCTTTCAGACTAATAAAGGAGTGAGTAGTAGGAATGGTAGACTGATTAAAAGTGAGGAAAGGGAAATCATCACCATGACATACAACGGCCATCCAAAAGGAAAGGGGGTGGGAGTAATTATCACTAAGAGTCAAGTTGTGTTTTAGCACAAGATTAAAAAAAAAGAAAATGAATAGTCTTCTAGGGTGAATCTTTTAGAAAGGTCTGTACATTGACATAGACATGCATTTCCAGGAATGGACCTGGAATTGTTTGAAATATGTCCAGGTCTTCTTTCATCTTGTAAATTACCCTCTCTCTGAAATGTTGACAGTCAGGATCCAATAGTCAGTGTTCAAACTCTGAGGAAAATTTCCAGGCATGTAGGATCATTTTCTTGGCTAGCTTGCACCCTGTGAACAGCCAGGTTTGGTTTGGTTTGCTTTGGACAAGTCGCATGTCATTTTGTCATCACCCAAAATGAACAGGGAAGCCTTCATCAGCACTTCAGTTTCTAAAATATGGTTGATTCTCTCAGACACCCCATTCCAAAATCCTTTGTTCTTGACAGAGTTCAACATTCCCTGGACTTTCTTATACTTCCAGCATGAATGCATCATCAGCCCTTAGATCCACTTATACATTCGCTCAGGCATCCAGTACATCCGATGTAGGAGTTTGATCTGACCAACACTTAGATTCCAATCCAGATACCATCATACACTGTGGCAATTTTTTTGTTCAACTTTCCGGTCTCAGATTTCCTGTAACCACAGTGAACAATTTCCCACGTCTTTCTCATTGGATGACGCCAGGAGTTTGTATAAAGCAGCTGCTGGGCAGCCGCTAGCCATACATGTTTACACATGGGACCAGGCTTCATCCAGAGAGCTAAAATAGGCCAGCTCCCAATATTTTCTGTTAAGAGTTATCTCAATTGTCCGTGTAGGTGCACTCTCACAGGTTATGTCGTTGACACAGCTGGCTATATGGGGTACATTTTTACTGTCCTCAAATAGGTCTTGAACGTAGTAAATATCACCCAATACCAATTGGTCCAGAATACACTCTTCCCCTGGACTTTGAATCCAGGATTCAGCCAAATCGGGGGCAACTAAGAAGTGATACGGGTCTGTGTGACTCTGAACATTTGAGGGAGTATGAGTCACCCCTTTTGTGAACACGACATAAGGGTCTGCACCAAAATGTATAGGACATGGAGTACCATCTCTTTTGTAGGAACTCTGTGATAGGGTTCTTATCAGACTTGTTCCTCGATTTAGTGATCAGTAAGGCATTGGGTTCCAGCTGTCATAGCTTGTTTGATACAGTCTAAGGTCATATATCTAAATTAGGATTGGTCATTCGATGTATATGTCCAAATAGTATTTTGGGAAATCAGGGACATTTATACCCATCCGTAACTGCAGTTTGCAAAGTGCTAGCCTCAGTGGTTAGCCATCCCATAGGAATCTCTGCATCCTAGCATCAATATTCTAAAAAAGTCCCTTCATTGGCTGAAGAGAGAGCATGGAAAGGACATAGTTAATCTGGTGAGCAATATTAATTGTAATACTGTTGACCCTTCCCTACAAGGAGAGTTTCAAGAATGACCAACTCTCAACATCTGGCTTAATTTTTGGCAGCAAAATCTCAGGGTTCATCCACATCTTGTCATTCACCTCAGGACATACCCAGATTTACAAATACTTCATATTAGAAGGTTGTCATTCGAATTTGCATTATCAGATGTTTCATACAGGATGGGGACATTCGCATTATCTCTGGATTGCTCCAGTTCATTTTATAACTGGAGACCCTTCAATCACGTCCATTAGAGAAGTCATGCTTCTATCAGGGTTTTGCAGTACTGCCAAAGTAATGTAGTTGTATGCTGGTTTTGCTATGAAGCAAAAAAGGCCGATTTTTATGCACTTCCATTCTGAATATTTGAAATGTCATGTCTGGTATTAAGAATGAACAATAGATTCTGCTTCTGAAAATTGAAAGTAGGTATAGCACATGATATAGGGTATGTGATCAGGAAATTGTTTACAGTGTGAACCGATACAAGTGAGATAAGGTGCCCTCCTAAAATGGCAACATCTTTAAGGATGAATTCTGTAAGAAACATTCTAGAATGTGATGTTTGTGTAACAACCCAAAGGTATCCAGTAGTTCGCTTGATGATAAAAACCTATACAAAATATGTTAAATCTCGGCTGGGTGAGCTACTTTTGTCAAAAAGGGCTACTTTATCGGAGATGTTGCTTTACATTGACAAACAATTACTACTCAATTAGAGGGCTGAAGTGTGGGTTTTTTCCAGTATACTCATGGCCGCTTTGACCGAAGGGAAGGTTGGTAGAGGAAAATCATCTACATGATTGTGAGGAATAAAATGTGTACATCAATTAAGTGTGCTATTACCTTCAAAGTCCCCTGCAGACAGTTGCCTAGGAGTAGGTACTGAGTGGTAAACCAAGAAACATGCCAGCATATTTAACATGGATTCTTCAGCAGGTTGACCACTCAAGTAAGAGTGCACAGAGACATCACCTCCAGCTGCAAGGAAATACAAAGAGAAAGCATGGGAAATTATGTCTTTAGCCACTGCAACATGAAATGTATATTCTATTCATGAGGGAAAATGGATATCAGCAAAATAATTACAAGACAGTCATGTTTGATCATAAAATCATATAATTTAGTAAACAACTGGTTCACTCTAACACAAAGACCCATGTTTTTACACATTTTTGCAAGAACCAATCTGAGATGAGTCCCTCAACAGTACAAAATTGTTTGGTCCTCAAAGCATGCTCTCTAATCCAAAATTGCTCCAAGTCAGTTTTCGGTTTTAAAACATCATGGGAGTGCGATAATGTTATGGCAAGAGAAAATAATAAAACTGACAGCTATGGGTAAAGTTCAACTTTTTAAAAAAGTCCTTCAGACATGAGCTAACTGCTGACCAAACAGAAGGATTATGATATATGATGTCATTTATAACGTGCCTGTACACATGTGTTTCTAGGCGTGGCAAGACAAGGGAGAGTACGGAGGGAAGACAAGACAAACAATCTTACTAGGCCTTGTGTCATTCAGATGGTGCAAGTGCGGTAGCGCAAGGAGAAGGGGACGGGAGAAGTGGAAGGGAGAGGGAAAGAGAAAGGGAAAGTGCGATCAGGGCAGCATTGCTCCGATTAAGTGCAGCCAGGGCAGCGCGGCTCTGGGTAAATGTAAGGAGGTGGGGGACCTTAGAGGTTACAGTTACAGCCCCTAGTGCGCGACAGGCCCACATGCAATGCAGGGGAGACTGGTCATAGAGGAGCCTGGTACCCAGTGAGACTCTGAGGGTATCCAAGCAACCAGTCAGCGCAGCAGGCAGAAAGGGGAGAGGTCAGCAGGTGAGGGAGAGAGAGGAAGCAGAGGAGAAAACGAAAGTTTTGAGCGGTTTCCGGATCTTCAGGTGGTCCAGCTCAAGTATGAAGTGGGCGGAGGGAGGAACCTGCAGAGGAAAGTGATCTGCCCCCTACTCTCTGCCTGGAGAAGCTTCTGACCCTCAGAGAGTTGGAGGCAGCAGAGCGAAGGGCTCGAGAAGGAAGGTATTTAGGAAAAGAGTGTTGGATGTAGTGTGGGCCCCGGCTCCAGAAAACCAAGTCGACGATGCAGAGTGTCTTTAACTTGGCCCTTGCAGCCACCGGGAGCCAGTGAAGAGATTTCAAGGCTGGAGAGATACGGTCCCTGGACTTGAGGTCAAGGATAAGTCTTGCAGTCCTGTTCTGGATTAGTTGCAGAGGGCGGAGAGTAGAGGAAGGAGATTGAGAAAGAGGCTGTTGCAGTAGTCCAAGCTAGAGAGAACCAGGGCTATGGAGACAATGAGCTTCTGGGGGAAGGTGAGAAAAGGCAGAGTACCTTTGAGGCGGTGCAGCTGTTAATGGGCCTTCTTGGAAAGGTCTGTGATGTGAGGAGAGAAGGAGAGAGTGGAGTTGAAGATGACCCCAAGGTTTTTAGCTTCACACGAAGACGAAGGAAGAGGGCCAATGAAAGGCGACCAGAGTGGGAGAGGGAAAGAAGGAGCAGGGGTCCTGATGAGAAGGATCTCAGTCTTATTGGCATTATGGCAGAGATCTTTAGAGGTGCACCACTCCTGAATCGTGGATAAACAGTCAGGAATGCGCGAGAGAGGAGGCTGTAGGGAGCCTGAAAGAGAGCTGCGTGTCATCCACATAACACTGAAAGTTGGAGCAGAAGGTAGAGATAAGGTGGGTCAAAGGGGCCACACAGAGATTGAAGAGCCAGGGTGACAGGTTGGAGCCCCGAGGAAAACCACATGCAGGGAGAGAGAGAGTTGGTGAAGAGAAAGGACCCAAGTTGGACCTGGAAGGGTTGGTCCAGGTGGAAAGAGGTCAGCCACTCCAGGTCCCGATCCATGATGCCCAAGTTCTCACAGAGTCGATTGGTCAGGATGGTGTGATTGACTGTCGAAAGCAGAAGAAAGGTCAAGGAGGATGAGGACAGAAGTGATGCTGGAGTCGAGATTGAAGAGAAAATCTTTAAGGGTGTTCAGGAGACCAGTTTACGTGCCACTGGCTGCTCTGAAGCCAGACTGATGATCATGGAGACAACCAACAGTTTCTGTTTGAAGATTAAGCTGGGAGATTAACAGTTTTTCCAGAAGTTTGCCCAGGAAAGGAGCGATAGAGATCAGGTGATAGTTAGCTGGACAGCTAGGATCGGCAGAAGGCTTCTTTAGGAGGTGGTGAACAAGGGAGTGCTTGAGGAGAGAGGGGAAGTTCAAGTGGAAAAAGAGTGATTGCAGAAATCAGCCAAGGCTGGAGCGAGGGTGTCAATGTGGTAATTGATGGTTCTAGAAGAGCAGGGGAGCACCCGTTTGGACGACAGTTTCATAGATCAGATTTGTCTAGAAACATCGGCAGGTGTTATCAGAGAGAAAGAGGAGAAAGGAGGAGGATATCTCAGCCCAAACCTCCTGGCAGAGCTCCCACTCACAGGGAGGCCGAAGTCACGCTGCTGAAGGCATCCACTGTGACATTTTTCGCTACCAGCCAGATGGCCAGCCGTCAGAGAGATTCCAGAACCACTGTCTCATTGCTTCTCTGCATTGCGGCACAGACTCCAAACCACCTTGTTTGTTGAGGTAGTGCATAGCTACAGTGTTGTCGGCCAGCATCAGCACAGTCTTGCATTTCACAGAGGGGAGGAAGGCGACCAGGGCCATACTGATCACCCACAGCTTCAGCAAACTCATGTGTTCCCGAGACACAGAGGGAGAAGACGGTCTGCTCACTGTCATATCTGACAGGTGAGCGCCCGAACCAGTCATGCATTGGTGGCCACCAGGGTTGACTAAACAATGCGCCTTACGTTGTCTCTAACAGACCATCACGCAAGATCCTGAGCGACCCGGTCAGAGACCTGCAGATAGTCCGACATGTGGTGCTGAAATTGCGACCATTGGCAACAGAGGAGCCACTGAAGCGACCTCATACGCAGCCTTGCCTCCAGAAACACTAAGATGCAGGAGGCCATGAGGCCCAGTAGCTGCATAAAGGCCAAGGCCGGGACGTGGTCCTGGGTTTGGAGGACAATGACCATGCAAACAACGATTGCCACTCGGTCCTTGGGTGGGAATGCCCAGCACAGGTGAGTGTCCAAGACTGCTGCGATAAATCGGAGCCGGCAAAACCTGAGACTTTTTGAAGTTCAGGGAAAAGCCCAAGCTGTGCAATAGAGTGCATGTGCGGAGTAGTTGCTTCGACACTAGATCTGGGGAGTGAACTTGAATGAGCTAGTCGTCCAAGTAGGGAAGGTTTAAGTTAATTACCTGTAACTATTGTTCTCCAGCATGGGTCTGGCATAGATTCACATGCTCATGAATATTCCACATCGTCAGGCTGGGAATCTGCGGTAAAAAAACACTTTCACTTACGCTTGAAAACTGTATTTCTTCTCTAAACTAATATTGCCACCATCCAATGACAGTCCTCTCCCTAAGCTTTACCTCTGGTGGCCATCTTCAGATTTGATAAGCACATAAAGTAGCATTATGAACCAGGAAGAGGGGAAGGAGGGAGGGTTCACATGTGAATCCATGCCAGACCCATGATGGAGAACAATAGTTACAGGCAAGTAACTTAAACCTTCTCCAGCATGGAGTCTGGCATGTATTGACAAGCTCATGAATAATGATTATATAGCAGTACATATATGCAACCACATGAGGTGGCAAGGCTCAACAGCAGCAATAAATACCCCTGGATCAGACTCACCTCAAATGAAAAGGTTGCGTAGCACCACTTGGCCGACTTAGGACTCCTCCCTGGAATCTCTGTCGGCGCAGTAGAACCTTGTGAAGGTGTGTGCAGACCTCCACATATCAGCCCTGCAGATGTCAAACAGAGGCACACCAGAGAGAAACACTGTCGTTGCTGGGATGGCTTTGGTAGAGTTGGCTCTCAGCCAGCCCAGCAGCGGCCTGCTAGCCAGTCGATGACAGTGCATGATGCAGCCCGAGAGCCACCTGGAGACGGAAGCCTTCGACGAGGCCTTTCTGTCATTCACAGGTCCAAAATTGACAAACAGTTGAGATGTCTTCCGGAATCTGTTAGTGCGTGCCACGTAAAGCTTCAAGGTATGAGCAACATACAGCGAATACAAAGCCCTCTCCTCTGGCGACGATGGGTTCAGGAAGAAGACGGGCAACACTAAAGACTTGTTGAGGTAGAACTCTGATGGCACCTTCGGCACGAGGAAAGCCCTCTTCCACTATAGAAACATGAGCAGGGCTTGATGCATCGGCTCAAAAGGAACCCCTATGAGCTTAGTCAAAACTACAGTGAGCTCCCAAGCCAGGGAGGAGCCTTCACCGGCAGAAGCATCCTGAAGAGTCCATTTAGGAACTCCTTGACGAGTCTGTGCAACCACAGAGAAGGCCTACCTGGCACCCTGGTGTAATGGGATATGGCGGCCAGGTACACTTTAACAGAGGCATGAGCTGGTCCAGCCTTGGGCACGGAAAGCAGGTGTGGCAAGAGCTGCGGGGCTGCGATATGCAGAGGAGTAATCTTTAGAGCCCGGCACCACACGGAGTAATGCTTCCACTTATGGCCCTAGCATGTCAACCTTGAAGAGGCTCTGGCTTTGGCCAGGATGTCCTTACACTCTGCAGGTAAAGCATAATGTCCAAACTATAGGGCTGCAGGAGCCAGGTCCTGAGGTTCAGAGACGCTGGGTTGTGATGCAGAATCGCTCCTCCCTCTCTGGACAGAAGGTCTGGGAGAAGTGACAGCTTGATGGACGGAAGCACCGACAGATGCAGCAGGTCTGGATACCAGATTTGTTGCGGCCACGCCGAAGCAAACAGTGTCATCCTGCAGTCACACTGTTTGAGTGTGTTGATCACTCGTAGCAGGAGAGGGAATGGAGGAAAAGCGTATAGGAAAAGTCCCTCCCACGGGAACAAGAATGCATTCCGAATGCACCTTGGCTGTGGGAATGTGCTGGCGAACTTGTGACACTTGGTATTCATCACTGTCGCGGAAAGCTCAATCTGGGGATGACCCCATTCATGGAATAGAAGATCCACCTGTTCCTGGTGATGCAGGAAGTGCCACAGATCCTGTGCCTCCCTGGAGGGATCCAGAGAGCACGTCCCACCCTGCTTCCGGATGTAAAGCATGGTGGTGGTGTTGTCCGTGAAAATCCTCTCCACCTTGCCTCTTATCAATGGCAGGAAAGACTTGAGGGCCCAAAAAACATCCCCAAGCTCCAGGATGTTGATGTGAAAGGTCTTTCCTTCTGGCAGCCATAGGCCCCTTGCGTGCAACTGTCCGGTATGAGCTCACTGACCCTCCAGAGAAGCATCCGTGGTGACTGTCTCCTGGTAAGGAGGGACTTTGAATGGGGCACCTTGTGTGAGATGAGAGCACACTCCCCACCACTGTATTGCTTGTAAGAACTCCTCGTTGATGGGGATTTTGTCCGTTCAGGATCGCGAAACTTGCAGCCATCTCGCATCAAGAAACTCCTGGACAGGCCTCACCTGTAGTCTGCAAAGGAGGACGAGGTTGATGCAGGAGGACATCATGCCCAACAGTGACTTCACGGCTCACACAGAGCAAGCACCCCTTAGAGTACAGAGGGTGAAGGCGTTTCTGGGGTTTGCCCTCTAACATTCCATATGGGGAAATCAAATGTATGCCAATAACCCAATGTCCTACTTTTATCTATTCTCTCTTTTTGGTGGAGGTTTTACAAGGTACATTTTTCCTTGGGCATGTGGTGCATGTTTTAATAAATTATCACAGTGGTGCTGCGAGTATATCACATCATGCAGTGATCTGATTTTACGTTTCTTTGGTCCTCGGGGATCGTCTTTTTCAAAACTTTCTTAATCCTGAGGAAGGCGGAGCACAAACAATCTAGCCACTGATACATATAGTCAGCTGTTGAGCACTTTTGGCGACACAGCCACAAATTGTTAAACTGTGTCTTACGTAGACCCCTGTGCCATGACTAAGTTATTAGACCCCATAGTGGTCATTAGAGAGGTTTAGTTAGCTAGTAAGGGCTTTAGTGACAGGATCCAGAGTTTAAACATCAGATCAACCCGTCTTTGAATGTGTCCATTAATTGCATTTACTCCCTCATTTCTCCAAAACCAGTCATGTGCGTGTGTTTAATATTCATTAATAACACTATATATCTTGTTTTATGCGTTTGAAAGACAATTTATAGGTATATGTTTGAATATATTTGTCTAGAGCGAGTAGCCTTTTGCTGAAATAAATTTTTAAAAACAGTAGGAAAAACAGACTAAGTTGCCACTGTATTGTTCTACATTAGGTTGGAGCTCGCCTACCTCTGTTTGGATCAGGTAGGCTGCAGCGGAATTAAGTCTATTATTTCGCCACCACCATACTTAAGTAGTCATAAGAATGTGTTTCTCGATGTGGAATTGTTTCCTGTCGGGGTACTTCTCTTTGTTTTTTACTCTCATGAAGCTCAGCAAGCTCCTCTCTGCCTGGCAAGCTCCCCTTCTATCTTAGATTCCAGCACCATCTTCCTCTCTAGCTTCTTACATGCATCTTCCAGTCCCTTGATTTTCCTCTGAATCACCTGTTTTAGCCCACTAATGATCGAAATACAAACTCCCTGATTGTGACCTTGAAGGCCTCCCAAACGCCTCCCATGCTCTTCCCCTGTACATCATTCATATTGAAAAACTGAATTGCTTGCCTAATTGTGTCCCTAAAGGCTGTGTCAGTGGGAGATTCCCCTTCTCAGCCTCCAAGTCGGAATAAGGGCTTGGTCGTTTCGTCCACTGAACCATTACCATAAGGGGAGCATGGACTGACAGTGATCTATCCAGGTACTCTGCTGACTGAAGGAGGGGGGCCAATTCCACCTGATAAAACCAAAGTCTATCAGACTAAATGAATTGTGCACTACTAAGTGAAACGGGTACCCTCTGGCATCTATGTTTACGAGGTGCCATATCTCCAGTAGCCCGCTCTCAACCATGACTCCCCACAATATATTGGATGCTGTTCCCCACATCCTACCTCCTGCGCGTTACGTGTCCAGAGTTCTTGTGTAATGTACAATTGCAATTCCCCCATCCACAGCATCCTGTGTGTTGCGTTCCTATGTAAATTCCTGATATTTGCATAAAGAAATTCAGAGTCATCTATATTTGGGGCATATGTACACAATAGTAGTACCGGGTGCCCAGCAAGGGACACGATCAGTCCTACATACTTCCCTCTCGGTCATGTGACACTATCTCAGTATGTCAAGGCACTGTGTCCATTATCCATATGAGGACACCCGGAGCAGACGACTTTAAAGAATAACTTGTAAATGTGCCTCCTCATTTCTTGCAGTTCCTCCTGCGTTAAGTGCATCTCCAGTAGCATAGCTATAACCACCCGCCTTATCCAAACATATATCCAAATTCTGGCCCTCTTGAACACTCTGCTGATCCCCTTGACATTCCAGGATAATAGCCTTAGCTGCAACATTTAACTGCTTTAAATAAAAACAACTATCTGCCCATACTACAGCTGTTGCCTCTCCCGACTATTCTGCTGATCAACTGCTGTGTTCCCATTGCTTCTATGCTTGATGACATCTGATACCCTTTTCCCTTATCCCCTCCACTCCCAACTCATGCTTACCCTCGCTGTCCCAACATAAGCAGTAACTTTGATTTTCCCACTTGAGTATGAAGGTGCCTGCTTCTGGTAGTCGCGCAATCAACGAGGCGGGAGCACACAAAGCAAAAGTAAGCAAGCCTTCCGAACAGGAGGTGCAACCAATTAACTTCTTGAGGTAGCAAGGTCCTTCGAGAACAATAAAGAAAAAGAGAACTTGTCTTTTGCTGACAAATCTGAATAAAACCATCTGTTCTGTTATAGCCACCACACTGTTGTAGTATCCATGACCCTGTAATTATTGCATTTTGTACTAGTTTGCTAATGACTGTCCCCTCCGTCTCACGTCATGGTCTCGATGTAGAGGATTGCCGTTTTGGCGTCAAACAATTGATGCTTCCTTCTCACATCTAATCACAGTCCTGTTGGTGGAAGTAGGGCATATGGCATGTTGTTTGCCATGAGAATCCTTTTTGCTTCCTCAAAGGATCTTTTCTTCTGCGTTTCTGTGCTGTAAACAGGGTAAAACGACAACCTACTTTCATTAAACTTGACGTCTCCCTGCTTGCGCACCACCATTAGAACTTTGACCCTGTCTTGAAATTTCAGGAAGCGTTTCATAATGATTCTTGGCAGTTCCCTTGGGTGTGCCTTTGCGTGGGCATCTGGTGTGTCCTATCCACCTGAACGGCTTCAGGTTAGCCGCTGCTTTAAACAATGTTGGTATGAAATTCGCAAGGAATTCTTCCATGTGACCCTTTTCTGTTCCCTCTGACAAACCAAATAACTGTACTTTGTTCCTCCTCAACCTGTCTTCCAAGTTAATGAGCTTCTTTGCCTGGGCTTTGGTAATATCTTTCAGTCGGGCTAGCTTCTTTGCTTGCTCATGCTCAGCACCTTTCAGAGCCGAGGCGCTTGTGATGAATCTAAAAAGATCATCCCTAAGACCCCGGTATGGGCCTCCTATCAAGTGGCCAGGGAAAGGCAGACGCAATCTGATCCTGACCCTGGGGGTGGGATTATGCAGAAGGATCACATGGGAGGCAACTCATATCACAGGGGAGTTGGGGACCTGTCTAACTTATGATTCCCCTAATGTTCGTAAGGCCTTAATGGCTTATTGTAAACAAACTGACATTTTTTTCCATAGAAACTATGGCCTTCAAGTCCCATAATGCCTGGAGTACTGGGACGAGAATGAGGAGCTCAGGGTTGGTGAAGCAGCATGAGTGGTCTAGTTGTGATAGAATTCACCACAGCAGGACCATTAAAAAGACGAATGAGTTTCAGGCGTGGTGAAAAGAAAAAGCTGATGGTGTAGCAGAGGTGACAGCAGGACTCTATGCAGGAGACGCTTTGGAAGCAGATGAAGTCCCACCTGAGGCCAACGCGGGATAAGAAGTTTGGCCGTGCAGAGAATGCACAGCTGAAGCGTCTCTTAGGAAAGCTACGCCGTGTGGGAGACAAACTCCTGACACGCCATGAAACTCTCTGGTAAATAAGGTGAACAAGAGATAACACAGAGCTGCCAGAGCACCCCAGGAGGACTGCGTGTATCATAACAGTCAGACCGGAGCTGACAGAAGCATAGAGCGACCCAAGCAGATCCACTACAGCACCTGTGAGTTGGAAGGAGATGCAAAGGAAGACCGATGAGGTGGCCTGATGGAGGTGACCCCTGGAGCGCTCCAAAAAACTGTCGGGCAGAACTGATGATTTTGAATACCTAACCAATGAAATAAGGCAGACTGAGTGCAACTCTCCTAATGAGGGATACCACTTGGGGGGTTATCATAAACCGCATTGCCAAAGCAACATAACAGTGATACCAAGGCAGACTCAGAGCAACTCTCCTAATAAGTGACACCAAGTGGGGGATCATTGTAACCTGCTTTGCCAGCAGCCAAGAGGTTGCATGAGAATAAAACAAAGGCTGAAGGAGCAACGCCCTCCTAATATGAGATACCAATGGGGAGAAACCTTTAACCTGCATTGCCTAAAGTCTAAAGGCAATAAAAGAATAACACAAGTCAAGAGACTATAAAAAGAATCAGTTGTTGTTCAAACCTTCTCACTTAGGATCCTGTAGTGGAGAGTTTTGGAACAAGCATTACCACGGAATACAATTGTAGTAGTAGGAGTTTTTATTCTGGCAGGCTTTTAAACCAGGAAAGGGACCAATAGTAGTTAGTCTTGGCAGGCGAGTATACCAGGAAAGGAGATGATGATTTAAAGTACTGTGGTTGTGGTAAAAGGTGTGTTGAAAGGAGTTTCTTAATTTCATCACCTTGTCTTGAACAGTTGCATTACAGAAAGTGAATTGCAAGCTATTCTGACTAAAGCATTTCTTTGAAGTACGAGGTGCTAACTATTGCTTGGTTTTTGGGAAGTGAACAATTGTCTTGGTTTATGAACTTATGTTTTGAAGGGAACACCTTTGCTTTGCCAAGCAGGAGACTGTAAAAAATAACAGTTGCTTTGATTTATGAGCAATCCTTTGTACGAGAGACATTACATTGCCAAGTGGAAGAATATATTGAATGGAAAAGGCCTTTTGTGATGCACTGAATGGATCTTTGTTTTTGCATATAACTTTCTTGAAATTGAACTTTGCTCAAGGTGTTCCTGAATTGATCCAGGGGCACTGAGTCCAACTCTAGTCCACAAGGAGCACTTTCTAAAGCTTTTGAATTTATTTCTTTGTTTTAGTTTGTTATTGTGCAATTTAGTTTACACACTTTTTTAAGCACATGAGTAACAACAAAAATTAAGAAGGAGACAAGTTAATAAAAGATGTGTAACACTTCATATATTTACATGAAATAACCTAAAATTTAAGAAGAGTTCAAATTAAATACACATCAATACTTTGTTCCATGTATAAAAAGCTGCAGCAGTTATAAATATCGAGTTTGCTGCATATAATGTGGACCAAAATTGATCCTTGACAATATCCTCTAAATTTGTTACAAAGTCGGAGTAAGTGCTCTCAATAGCACTCTCATTTTCACACAGTTCGTCAAAATAGGTTGACTAGCCTCAGGCTCTCTGTGACACAATCTACATAATCGTGCATCAGGGGCAATATTTTGCCATGAGCCAATATCATCCATAGTAGGTAGCATATTTAAACGTAGATACAATATAAAACGTTTTACTTCCATCGGCACAGCTTAGTCAAATATCCACATGTCTTACACCACAGAAAACTGTCGTGAAAATTCTGTGAACCTTGTTTTCACATATATCTTATCCACATTTATCGACCCCTCTCAACACCTGGATTTATTTTGGTTCCTTAATCGGGATCAATAAATCTATCTGCAGTTTATCGCAATTTAGCAATATAGATGTTTCTATCTAATGTAACAGCACTACTGCCCATTAATTGGAATAACTCATTTGTATTTAGACAGTCCTTCAAGAACTTTGCGTACAATATAGTTCTTTGGACCCGCCAGATTGTCATTAGTGCGGTTACCCCATATTCTAATCTCAATGCCTCCACCTGTACAAAATTTGGGACATTTATCACAGAACGCAATAGTGGACCTTCAAATAGCTGCACCCAGCAAGCAAACTTGCATGTATTCTAGGACCGCCAGACCATATAAAATGGCTGGTACCATGCTTGACCGGTAGATCTCAAGCAGAACCTCGATATTGTAACCCCCAAAATGTAATATGTGGTGCTTTATCGTCAGCAATTTTTTTATGTTTTAGCAATGACCTTCTCACCATAATATGTGGATCTGGGATTTGTTTTTATAAGAAAGCACAGATATGTATATTCCACAACTTTTTCCAAGGGAGCCGTTTTTATATGCCACACATAGTTACTCTTTTACATAATCTTTATACCCAGGTACATTGTTTTTGACTTGTCTATGTTTATGTCCATTGTGTTTTGAACAGCGTATTCGCCGAACACGCTCATCGATCGCTGTATACCCATTTGAGTAAGATAGAATATTATTATGTCAGCATACGAGAGCCATGGTATCTACACACCATTTATTTTTGGGGGCAAATATCGGATTGAGCTATAGACCTGCTTTAAATCTGCAGTATAAAACTTGTACAAGATCGGAGCTAAAACACACCCTTGTTTTAGGCCACGATTTATTACTTGATATTTAGTACCTTGTCCTGCACGATTAAAGCAACCAAAATGGAAGGATTTGTATACAACTGCTGAATGTAGTGTAATACATTTTCGCCGAGTCCCCAGGCTTAAAGCTTATTCCAAAGCAAATCTTGTGGAACAAATGCAAAGGCTTTACTAAAATCTATAAAGCAACAGTACAGGTTAGGCCTGTTTTCGTTCAGCGTTTCAGCTATTAGGTACTGCACTGCACACATTAGTAACTGGATTGTGGCATTTTCTAAAGCCTGCCTAGAAGCAGCTAAGTATTCTCATTTGCTTATTGTGTGAATCTCTTCAGGAGAATTGTGGCGAAAATCTTCTGGCTAGTATCCATCATGACTAAAAGACGATAATTGTGCGGATCCAATCTATCCCCCTTTTTAAAGATTGGAACCAGTATAGATTTGCGCCGTGTGTCTGGTATACTGGCAGATGATGCCATGTGCTTATAAAGATTAGTTAAGATCTGGGCCCATAATACATGGTGTGCCTCATAACGTTTGGAATACCATCAGGGCACGGTACCCGCCTACTCTTTATCTCAGTTATAATATTAAATACAAGCTCCTCCTCTACATCAAGGCTAGCCGTACTTTTTTTTAATGTCTTTTTATTAAATGTTTCACCGCTGCATCAAAGACATACAACACGAGAACAGAAAGCAGAAACATGACAAGGAGTAACACCTCCTGAACAACCTGGTGGCATGTTCAGTCACTTCTCATATTGCCAGCCTCCGTTTATCTCACCTCTTGCTTTTAATACAGTTTTACCAGAGCGCGTATATTTGGCCAAGTCTGCGCCGTGATTTGACCTCCCTGGAGTCTACAGACAGCTCTCCCCACGCCGCCCACCCCATTTTGCTGCCCTATAAACATTCTGTGCAGATCCTTGCATATCCCTCATGGATGCATCCTACAGTTTTGGATCGTGACTCTAAGACTAGGAGATCAAGTACTGTCCCAATTGTCCCTGGGCTTGGCCTGAGAGAACGACAGCCTGCCCAGCCCAGACTCCATTTCGTTGCAATACAGAATGTCAGCCCGCCACTGTTCCACCTTTGTGGACTGGGACCCAGCCCACACCACTGCCACCCGCCGCTTCGCAAAAACCAATAGTAAACCAGCCAATCTTCACATTCCCCTTGGGGTCCCTGCTGTATAACCCAACAATGCAGTTTGCGGGTACATAACTCCCACTATCGCGCTTAGAACCTCAAAGACCCTTTCACAGAATTCACTGACCCCTGGGCAGTTCCATGCCAAATGGATGAAGTCAGCCGGAGTTATGTTGCATCTTGTGCAACTCTCTGGGGTATCTGGGTAGAATTTGTGTAGTGAAATCGGTGTGTGATAGAATTGATGTAAGTATTTAAAATGTATTAGTTTGTAATTAGAATTAATAGCCACTCTTCTTGTCTCCCCACAGCAGTAGCTCCAGGTCTCCTCTGTTATTACACAACCCAGGGCACTCTCCCACCTGCTCCAGGGGGTGGGGGTGCATTCACATCCCATCTTGGCGGCCATGCAGATGCCATAAAACGTGGATGTCACTTGTCTCTCGTGCACCCTCCCAAGCATCTTAACTAAAATTGGGGCTGCTTCTGGTTCTCGAGGGACACTCGGCAACAGCTGCTTCAGGGAGTTTTCTCAGCCGGTAGTATAAGAATACACCCAAAGGGGATAGGGTTGCTCTTTCCTTCATCGCCTCCAGCGATAAGAACCACCCATCAGGGAATACGTCTTGAAAGCGTGCCACCCCAGCCCGCTGCATACATGCTACGTATTGTTTCTCACTGCTTAGTGGGATCCCGGGTATGTATGTGACTGGGAGGTCTGGGGAGTAGACAACCCCCCCCACCCTCATTTTCTTTTCTATGCGGACACCTGCACTACAAGTTATCTCAACCATATTAATCGCTTTGGATGCCCACCATGGCGCTGTCAATATAATTGATCGCAGAAGGAACGGGGATGCCAGTGCCCTCTTCACCACCACATGCCGTCTATCCATTTAATTCCCATACCAATACAGGAAATACCCGTCCTGGGACACCTCATAGTATGTTTCGAAGTCTGGGAGTGCTAGCCCCCCTCCCTCCATTGGTGCCACAAATATCTCCCAGGGGATCCTAGCTTGGTTCCCAGCCCAAATTAATCACGTTATCGTGGTCTTCAAGTCCCGGAAATAGTCTCTCGAAACTGCCATGGGGACATTAAGAAAAACATAAGAAGCAAGGCAGCGATACCATCTTAACTAGGGAAATTCTCCTGTGTAGGTTGAGCGGCAGCTTCATCAATCGGTCGATCGTCAGCTTGGCCTGCTTCAATAGCTGCTGATAGTTTTGTTCATAAAGTACCCCGTGGGTTCTTGCTATTTTTATGCCCAGCTATTGCATGTGTGTTCCATACCATTGAAACCCAAATTCATCTCTAAAGAAAGCTGTAGCCTCCGTTAATGAAAAGAGAACCGATTTTGTGGAGTTGACTCTTAACCCAGAGAAGTTCCCAAACCGAGCTACATCCGCCATGATCGGGCCTAGGTTCCGTTGCAGATCCCCGACATAAAGCACCATGTCGTCTACGTAGAGTGAGACAATCAGCCTGTATGTGTATAATTGCACTCCCCTATCCAGGTGGCAGCTTCTGATCATCCTCGCCAGGGGTACAACTGCCAGTGTGAACAGCAATGGAGAAATAGGGCACCCCTGTCGCGTCCCCCCTCTCCAATGATACCACCAGCATAAGCAAGCGATTCACTCTGATCCTGGCTATGGGCAGGGTATATTGCAGCAAGACCAGACAAACCCCTCCCCCATTCCCATTCTACGCCAAGTTGTGAACATAAAGGGCCACTCCACAGAGTCGAAAGCCTTTGTGGCAGCCAAAAGCGCTGCCACCGTGGGGTCGTCTCATGGTATTGCGGACAGTCCTGCGTATCCCGTGCGAGGTGGATAGTCCTGGGATGAATCCCATCTGATCTGGCCTACAAGCTTGTGCTAATCTGGATGCCAATAACTTGGCCAGGATTTTACTGTCTAGATTAATAAGGGAAATTGGTCGATAAGACGAGCAGCCATTCGCCTCTTTGTCAAGTTTCAATAGGACCACTACGATTGCTTCCCACATTGAATCCCGTAGCTAGGCTAGACATACTTAATATGGCTTCATCCGACCTCGTCTCTATAACTTGGCTTTTCTGGTCATAATATAATTCATTTATGTAATCAAACCATTTATTTTCTGGGATGGGATGTAGATCAGTTGGTGTTAGTCCCTTCTTGGACTCATTGGACTTTGACCAGAATGTATGGCTGTCGTGTGACTTCAGTCACCTGAACAAAAGAAGCCAATTTGAATTTTTAGTTGAGAACTTGTGTTGCTGAAGCCAATTTCTATATTTAATAGCCACATTTGTTACATAGTTTTGCTTTTCACCCCTACTTACAGTTGCATTTCTCCTGGCAGCTGCACTGGCTTTCCGATAGATTTTCTTTTTCTCAGCTATTGCATGATCAAAGGGGTATCCTTTTTTAGTGCAATATTTATTTTCCCCACAATTCTGTTTACCAGAAAAGGGGTTATTGGCCTTGATCAGACACTCTAGTTCCCAATTTGCTTTTCGTAAAGTCATTTGTAAATCGTGACGCTTGGACCACAGTGCTTCATTTAGTTCCCTAATGTTAAGTGCAGTCCAACAAACTATTTCCTTAAAGTTTGGAAGCAATTTGGCATCCCATGTATTCAATTGTGTAAGGGATGTCATTATAGAGCTCCCAATTTAGGGTGGCATGATCGCTCAGATTGTATGTTAACAAGACTACACCCCCCTTGTGTGGTAGAATCCGGTTACTGAAGGTTTAATTTGCAGCGCTGACTTATGTCACATTTAACAAGGAAAAAGTCTTCTCTAATCTGATAACAGACCAGGCTTCAGCGACTCAAGACACTCTAATGCCATCTTACTGCACTGAGTAGTATCTGTAAGTCAGTGTCATGAGGAGATTTTATTTTCAGGGTCTTTATTTGATGAGAGGATCAAAAGGCAATGAGCCTGCAGTCTCCTTCCCACTTTAATAGAACGTAACACTAATCTCAGTTTACTTGCTGCACGGACAGAAGTATGTAATGAAAGTGTGTGGTGAAGATATTTCTCACCTACACCACAATTAAATCAAGCATGTCACTAACCCTTTTTCTCTTAAAGGCACGTTGTCCTGAGAAGTCTCCGCAAGTAGTGGCTTTGGTTTTCTTGAGTCAGGGCTCCTGTCAGTTTAACAGCTCAAAGCTCAATCGTAAACATGGCGTCAATGCAGAATGTGAAAAAAAGGAGGCTTCAGACAGCTCTGTGCCTTCTCTTTGAGCTCAAAAGATTATTCGAAATGTACAGCACAACAGAGTTTCCAATCAGATTTTTCCACTCAATTTACCTTCTACTTTCAGCTTCTCTCACGGACGTTAAACAAGTCAGTTCGATTGCACTCGTTCGCCTCCCAACTCAACACCTCTGATTTTCCCAGCCGTTTCCACTTAACAAGGTGTTGAGAATGGCCCTGAGCATTTATACAGATTTAACGAGGGACTGTCCTTCGAAAGATGAAAGGGGAAATTTTCTTACACGTGATTCGAGTATACGTCTGTTTTTTCCAAATGAACCCCACTTTTGATAGTTCACCGAACACAGCCGGGGATATACAGGCAGAGACCTCCAGTTATCCTACAGAGGAACTGCAGGCAACTGCCTGCTAACACTGCCGCTACCATTTTGAATTGATATATTGTTTTGTGAAACTGAAGACAACCAAATAATCCTTGACATTTTGTTGTGTATATTAGTGCGAGGATCAGAGGCTTTTTGGCTACTACGTCATCTTTCTTTAGTCTTAGTTTGTTATGCAGGGACATCCTTCTTAGGTTAGGTAAAGATAGGCATTGGTCTCACCTCTTTTTATTTAATAAAATGACAACTTGTAAGAAAACTATACCTTTGTGGCCATCTTGCATTTTGGACCCCTCACACTCTTTTCTTCACTTCTGTGTCCTCCGTCTAAGCTTCTCCACATCTTGCCTCATTTGCACCTTTGCCACTGACAGGGAGTCGATTTTGTCTGCTATCTGCTTTTTTTCCCTTGAGATGTACAAATTACTTACCCCTGGTAATGTTCTTTCTACTGAATGTTTCTCCGACGGATTTCTCATCTTTGATATACTGATGTTCTGGGTTAGGAAAGATTTCTCCTTACTGCACCTTTCCTTCCATCTTTATGAAACCTCCAAACGTGTTGCTTTTATTTTCGAATCTGACCTGTACTTTTCACTGTGCAGTAAAAGCCTTAAGCTTCCTTGCAATGGCCTTTGCTCATATGTTATGGGGAAAAGGATATGTCCTTCATAGTGCTGGGAAACCTTGTTTCCCTTAGTCGTGGCACTATGTTACTACTTTTGGATACGTTTGTATCACTTGTGGTAATTTTTTATCATAGTGCAAAGCAGCTTACACTGCAGTACAATGGGGTGCATTTTTGATTTGCCCTAGACTAACACTCAGAGGATTTTTGGTTACTCTAGGTGTGCTAAAAGGATAGGATGGTGGCATCAGTGGCTTTCCCCCACTTTTTGGGGATTTTCGTTTTAGCTTTACTGCGTTTGGCTACTAACATTGGCTACTGGTCAAACATGGCCGTGCCACGAGATGTTTTGACATTCTTTTGCCATCTTGTCGTTTAGCCTTCTTCCTGGCGCGTGTGTGTGTGTGTGTGCGTGCGTGTGTGCATGTCTCTCTCTCTCAATTGGCTAGTGAGGGCAGCAGCTCTTACCTGGCTTTTAGGATGAGATGAGGACCCCTACACCCATTCTTCAGAGATCCTGGAGAAACATGAATGAGCCAAGTATCTTGTCCAGCTGTGAGACCCGCGAAGAAACCGGACACTCGACTGAAGAAGGCATGGCACCCAACTTCTGCTGCTGTCCTGGAGGAGCCCTGTCTTTCTTGTGATCTTTAGTAGTCCTGTGAAGGAGCTACGACCCTTGGAGTGGAGGAACCATCCATTACTGACATCTGATTGGTGCCCTGCCAAAGGAAGCCTTCAGAAGTGCTTTGGAACCGTCCTGTGGCTGACCAGATTCATTTTTGGGCTCCAATGCTGCCAGTGTCCCCATACAGAGTTTTGCCCTGGGGGAACCTCGGCGGGTCCTGCAAGACTACCTTCTGTGAAGTTTCAGCACCCTAGCATCAAGGGAACCCGAGATATGAGGGAAAGTCTGACCGTGGCTACTGAGTCCTTTTGCGTCGCTGTGCACGGTGACCACTGTCAGAAAATTGCTTACCTGACCAGAGTCCAGTCCTGAGAGGGCTACTACATCGAGTTTTTCTGCATTCTTCGACCGAGAGTCCTTGCAACAGTAAAAGACACCAACCGATGATCAGCTCGAACCTGCAACCCCTGGGAATCGAGGTCTGCAACTTTCGACGGGAAAAGCAACAGACCATCTTCCTTTGTTCTGCCAAGTCTGGGGAAGAATCAGAATATGGGGGGTAAGTTACATAGTTTCTAACCCACCCGTATACTCCCATTATAAGTCTATGGGATTATAATAAAGCTTATTTCTAACACTTTTGGCTTTGCCAGTGCTTGCTTGTGCAAGACATCTGACTTTTGGGGATTCCTTTGGGCATTAGTCCAACGTGAACCGTAACCCTAAGAACCCTTCACTGGACCCCAGAAGCCCTACCTGCCTTTTTTCCTGCATCCTATGTTCTGTGGAACTGTAACCTGAACTATTGGGCAAAAGGCCCCAGGAAACTTCGGGGTGGACAATTCTAGTTAGGAAAACTCTCTGTGGACCTTTTTGTGCATAATACCTGCCTAACCTTCCCTTTGCAGGAGTTTCTGATGTGTATTATGCCCTATACCAAAGTGAATTTATATATGTATTTAGTTTGATAGTGTTGTGTGATAGGTCTACCTGCTAGTAGTCATTTTTCTATAGTGTGTTTAGCCCATAAATAAATAACTGTATTTGTATACATCTTGTCTAAGTGTAATCTGTGATTCCCACTGTGTGACCTCATTGTGGACCCCTTACAAGCTCACCCCCCCTAAAAAACTCAGCCTAGACCGCCTGTCATTGCTACTTAAACTGGTTTGGCTACAGCTTCCCAGAGTAGTTCCTAGTCCTAACATTCTGCTTGCAGTTTTGGAAACTTTTTGACAGCAGAGGGTGCCCTGTATCGTCAGGTCAATGTCCCTCTGCAGCTTCCATCCCTGCACTTGGACGTGACGTTTATGTTGGTATTAACAGCACGCACCGTGCCCATTGAATCAGTTTTAGTTTTTCCCTCTTTCGCACAGACGATCTGAGGATACATAACCCACATGGACATTGAAAGAGAAGCATATCAACAAATTCACTAACAATTAGATGGGTAGGCTGGGAGGTCGATGAGGAATCAGTGAGAGGAAAATCCATTAGAAAGAACATTACCGGGGATAAGCTATTTGTTCTTCTAACGGATTGTGTCCACCCACAGATTCCTTATCTTTGATAGACTGCCATAGCAGTTCGATAGAAGGAGGTGGGACCAGTGGATTGTGTTACTGGTTTACATTGTGCAAAACAGCTTGATCACAATTAGCCTCCTGACCAAACAAGGAACACGTTAATTACCTGTAACTCTTGTTCTCCAGCATGGGTCTTGCATGGATTCACAAGCTCATTAATATATTCCCTGTCATCCGACTGGGAATCCATGGTAAATTTAAAGCAGTTTAAATTTAAGTTAAAAAACGGATTGTCTTCTCTATAGCCTATCAGGGTCACTTTTGGGTCATACTGCCCCAGCCAATGACACTCATCCTAAGCTGCGCCCCTTGTGGCTAACTTTAGATTTGGTTGAGCATGTAAGGTGGCATTAGGAACCAAGAAGAGCAAGAGAGGAGAAATAGGGAGGGTTTGCATGTGTATCCATGCAAGACTCATGCTGGAGAACAAGAGTTACATGTAAGTAACTGTTTACATTTCTGGCATGGGGTCCAGCATGCATTGACATGCTCATGAATATGATTACAGAGGAGTCAAATACACACGGCAGGTGGCAAGGAGTCACAGAAGCAATACACTTACCCCTGGAACAGATGCACCGCACACAAACAGGTTGCCCAGCAATGGCTAGCCGATTTGGGACTCCTCCCTGGAATCCCCGTTGACACAGTAGAATCTTGTGAAGGTGTGGGTAGACCTCCAGATAGCAGCCTTGCAGATGTCGAGCAAGGGAACACCAGAGAGAAACGCTTTTGTCGCTGCACTGACTTGTGGAATGGGCTCTCGGCCAGCCTGGAAGCTGTCTGTTGGGCAGACGATGGCAATGCATGAGAGCCACCTGGAGATGGAAGCCTTAGACGGAGCTTTCCCATGTTCCACAGGTCCGAAATTGACAAAAAGCTGAGACGTCTTGGGAAAGTCCTTTGTGTGTGCAACATACAACTTCAGGGCATGCGCAGCATCCAGCGAATGTAACGTGATTTCAGCAGGCGAAGAAGGATTTGTGAAGAAAACTGGCAGAAACAAAGGCTCGTTGAGATGAAATTCTGACTGAACCTTTGGCAAGAAGGAAGGATGAGTTTGTAAAACTAGTTTAGCAGCATGGAAGGACAAATACAGATGCTTACAGGAGAGGGCCTATATTTCCCAGACTCGCCAGGACGTGGTGATCGCCACCAGGAAGGCGGTCTTCCACGACAAACTTCAAAGGGGTTTGATATATTGGTTCAAACTGAGGCCCCATCAGTTCAGACTGTACCACTTTGAGCTCCCAGACCGGTGCAAGAGCCTTCACTGGAGAGAATGTTCTGAAGAAGCCCTTGAGGAACTCCTTAACGAGCCTGTGCGACCACAGGTAGAGCATGCCTAAGGCCCAGGTGGAACGGGATACGGCAGCCAGGTGGATAAAGACAGGGCGAGGTCAGCCTTGGCCTGCGAGTGCAGGTACGGTAGAAGCTGGGGAGCAGTCACATGCTGCAGTGAAATCTTCCACAGCTGGTACCACACTGCAAAGCGCTTCCACTTGCAAGCAAACGTAGATGGGGCCCTGGCTTTGGCTAGGATTTTTTAGCATTCCAAAAGCAGCGAAGTGTCCACATTCTAAGGCTGCAGGAGCCAGGCAGTGGGTCGTGGTGCAGTATTGAACCTCCTTCTCTGGAGAGGAGGTCGGGATGTGGAGGCAGCTTGATGGCCGGGAACACAGACAGATGGAGAAGGAGAAATTACTTAATGTAATGTCCTTTCTATGGATTCTTCTTCCACAGATTCCTCATCAGATAGATATCCATTCCAGCGTCAGTTGTTCTGGAAATGTTTCGACAGGGGGCGTAATGCACCTTGACTCAACCGTTGAGTCGATCAGTCTTACCTCGATGTGGCGATCGTCAGTCAGCTCAGGGCATGACGCTAGTCAGCGTACATACACTACGTCACAACGCCCCTGCACCACAGTTCTCACCTTCTCCCCCTGCCCATTAACTTAGCTGCTGCAGAGGAAGAATCCAATGATTCGGCTGAACAGCCACAACTCGGACAACTCGGGCAAAAGAAACACCTAACAAGGGTCTCTTTTTTTTCTTTTTTGAACAATGATGAACGGGACTGCAAAAAGAAAGGTCTACATTAGCGCTTTAAAGAAGAGCTCACCTCTTTCACCCAATAGAGAAGGTTAAAGTTACTTACCTGTAACTATTGTTCTCCAGCACGGGTCTGGCATGGATTTACATGCTCATGAATATTCCCTGTCTTCAGGATGGGCATCCTCAGTAAAAGAAAAAACGGTTTCACTTTCACTTAAAAACTGTATTTCTCCTTTAAACCAATCACTCTCCTCTGGGTCATACTGCCCCCATCCAATGACCGACCTCCCCCATAATCCCTAATCTGGCAGACATATTTGGATTTGGTAAGCATGTAAAGTGGCAGTATGACCAAAAAAATCTGCAGAGGGGTTGGAGGGAGGGTTCGCATGTGAATCCATGCCAGACCAATGCTGGAGAACAATAGTTACAGGTAAGTAACTTAAAGCTTCTCCAGCATGAGGTCTGGCATGGATTCATATGCTCATGAATAACGAACACACAGCAGTACAACATTACACAAACACGGGAGGAGGCAAGGCTCAGCAGAAAAAATTACACTTACCCCTGGAACAGACTAACCATAAGCAAACCAAATGCATAGCACTGCTTGGCCGACTCTCTGCACTCCTCCCTGGAATCCCTGTCGACACAGGGTTTTTGTAGAAGGTGTGCATGGACCTCCACTTAGCAGCCCTTCAGATGTCGAGCAGGGAAACATCAGACCAGAACGCCGTCATTGCAGCGATCACTGTGGTGGAGTGGGCTCTCGGATGGCCGGGCAGCTGTCGGTTAGCCAACTGATGACGGTGCGTGATGCAGCCGCAGAGCCATCTTGAAATGGAAGCCTTGGACAAGGCCTTCCCATGGTTCACAGGACCAAAGTTCAAAAACAGCTGTGAAGTCTTCTGAAAAATATTTGTGCGTGTCACAAAACTTCAGGGCACAAGCAACGTCCAGCGAGTGCAAGGCCCTTTCTGTCGGCGACAAAGATTTTGGGAAAAAAACCAGGCATCACCAAAGGCTCATTGAAGTGGAATTCCGATGGAACCTTTCGGCATGAAGGAGGGGTGTGTACGTAGCACCACCCTCGATTCGTGGAAAGTCAGGTAAGGTTGCTTGCAGGCTAGGGCCTGGATCTCACCTACCCTTCTGGCAGAGGTGATGGCCACAAGGAAAGCAGTTTTCCACAAGAGGAACTTGAGCTGGGCCTGATCCAGAGGCTCAAAGGGGGCCCCCAATGAGCCTTGTCAGAACCATGTTGAGTTTCCACGCTGGGACAGGAGCCTCCCCCAGCGGGACAGATCTGAAAAGTCCTTTGAGAAACTCCTTGACGAGTCTGTGGGACCAAAGTGAAGATCTTCCTGGTGACCTGGTGTAGCGAGAGCCAGATGAACCTTGATGAAGGCGTGTGCCAGTCCAGCCTTGGCCAAGGATAGCAAGTACAGCAGGATCTGTGGGGCAGTGACCCTCAAAGGGGTAATCTTCTGTGACCGGCTGCACATAGCGAAATGTTTCCATTTGTGACTGTAGCACTTGGATTGCATCTCCTTCTCTGGCGAGAAGATCCGGAACTACTGGCAGCTTGACTGGAGGCGACGCCGACAGGCTGAGAAGGTCCGGGTACCAAATCTGCCTCGGCCACGCCGGGGCGATGAGTATCATCCAGCATCGACACCGAGTTTGTTGATGACTCGTAGCAGGAGAGGGAATGGAGTAAATGTGTACGGAAACAGCCCTTGCCACGGGAAGGAGAACACATTCCCCCAGGCTCCTCGGTTGGTGTAATCTGCTGGCAAACTTCTGCCTTTGGAGTTCGACACTGTCGCAAATAGATCGATCAGGGGCCTGCCCCACTTGAGGAAGATGGGGTCCACCTGATCCTGCCAAGTTCGTACTCGTGGCAGGAGCGCAGTTCCCTGCTGAGGGAGTCTGTGATGGTGTTCTTGACTCCCGCTAGGCGAAGAGGGACGAGGAACATCCCTGGTCCGATGGCCCAGCACCACAAATCTTGCGCTTCCTTGGAGAGTTCCAGGGATTGAGTGCCCCCTTTTTTCCTGATGTAAAACATGGTGGTGGTGTTGTATGTGAAGATCCTCACCGGCTTGCCCTTCAGAGACAGAAGGAATGACTTGAGGGCCCAGAAACACTGCTGTAGCTCCAGGATGTTGATATGGAGATCCTTCTCCTCCTTCTGGGCTCCCCAGCCCTCCAGGGAAGTTCCTGTGGTGACCGTCTCCTGGTATGGGGATTTCGAAATCCCGTGCCCTGGGCGATGTTGGAGCTTGTCATCGAGAGAGATCTTGTCTGTGAAGCTTCCGGATACCTGTATCTAGCGCGTGTTCATGAATTCCTGTAGGGGTCGCATTTGCCAGAGGAGGTATATGCAGGACATCATGCCCAGTAACGACTTGATTGGCCGCAGTGTGGCCGTCTTCGATGACAACAGCCGTTGCACCTTCCCTTGAATGCCTTCTATCCACTCCTCTGAGGGCAACACCAGGCAAGACAGTGTATTGAGACTGGCTCCTAGGAACAGAGTGTTCTGCAATGGCGTTAAGCAGGACTTTAGAAAGTTGACAGAGAATCCCAGATCCATCAGTAACCGGATGGTCGTCTCCATGTACCCGTCGGTCAACTCCCTCGAACGGGCTCGATTAAACCAGTCTTCCAGGTACGGGTATATGTGTATTTCCTGTAGACGCAGATGGGCCGCCACTGGTGAACACCATGGGGCAGACTTCAAGCCGAAAGGTAGAGCCTTGAACTGGTAGTGCTGTCCTCACACTATGAAAAGTAGAAACTTCCAATGTTTCTTGTGAATGGGGACGTGGAAATAGGCATCCTCCAGGTCCAATGACGTTAAGAAGTCTCAGTTTTCCAGTTGGCCGAGCACGTGTTACAACGTGACCATCATGAACTTTTGGGACTTTAGATATTAGTTGAGATGTCATAGGTCACGGATGGGCCTCCAGCCCCCCGTCTTCTTTCTGGCCAGAAAGTATCTGGAACAGACTCCAGAGCCCCAGAGCCGTTGGGGAACTACCTCTATCGCCCCTTTCTGAAACATGGCCTGTACCTCTTCCAGGAGCTGAGAGATGTGTTGCTCCTGCAGGGAAACCAGTGGGATCCGCACAAACCTGCGTTAAAACTACAAGGTGCGTCCTTGGGTGAGAGCATCCAGCACTTATCTGTCGTTGGTGATCTTTCTCCACTTGCTCATGATCCTAGTCAGCCAGCCTCCCACCGGGGTACACGTCGCGGTTGGTTCAGGCTTGCTTCGGCGCTGGCGTACTGCCTTGCGGGCGACACCATCTTCCACTACCGTAGGCCTGGGAACAGCTCCTGTAGGATTCCTACATTGAGGATCTGAAAGGCTATCGGTACAATGAGGCGAAACCTTCTGACGACCTGCTCGACTTTTCCGTGGATGAGCGAAAAGAGCAGTGCTGCTGGAGTGTGCTCAGGGAACGGGCCGTCTCTGTGCCCGTTTTGATAGTCTGGAGGGACTCGTCAACAACCTTTCCAAACAAATTCTCTCAGTCTCAGTGCATGTCCAGTACCTTCGCTTGGACCGCCTGAGCGAAGTTAGTGGCTTTCATCCAACCTTGGCGACAAAGGCAGAACCATTCCCATCTGCCAGAACCTTGTGTCTGCAACGTCCAATGTGATCCGACGCCATTTCCCCTTCCAGGAAGAGAGCGATTGCCTCTATATTCTTATTGTCAGGGAGGAACTATAGAATCGGCCCCAGCTTGTACCACAGCTCCCTGTCATACCTGACCAGGATCGCCAGTGCGTTGCCTGCCTTGATAGTGGATGCTGCAGTGTAAATCACCTTCTTTCCCATGGCATCCATCCTTTTCCCCTTGCTGTCCGGGGGGATCGAGGACCAGGATGCGTTCGCCGACATGCTTCATCGCGGCTGGCGATACCACTGTATCCGGTGATGGTTGCAACCTCAGGCACTTGGGTGTGGAGTTTGGTACCCTTTCTTCTTCTACAGCCTATCCCACTTGGCTGGAGCCGTGCAAGGGTTCTTCATAGGGGCCAAGCACTCCTCCCAGACATCGTCCAGAAAGGGCACCGCCATGAACGTTTTCCTCTTGGCCTCGCACCTTTGATACAAGCAGTCCTCCTTCTTGGATTCCTCGGGCACCAGCTAGAAAAGCTCAGAGGCTCTGGCGATCATGGAGGGGAACGATCCCACTTCAGCCGGTGGGGACACTCTTTGTGGTGCATCCTAACGCGGCAATTAGCCATCCGCCGCGACAATGCCATCGTCATCCGTCATTGTGGGTGTATCAGTCCCCGTACCCATGTCTGGGTCTGCTGGGGGAGACGGGACTCGACATGGAGGAGGAGATTGAAACAGGGGCATCAGATGATGTTTCCTCCTCTTCTTTGGAGGCTGTGTTAGGCAGAAACCTGTGCAGTTCCCTTAGGGACCACTGCAAAAGGCTTAAGACCACTGGTGTTGGCAGTAAACCCAATTGGTAGCAGTCTGTACCACCCAGATTTACCTGGTAGCTGTGGCTGAGCAGGCAGACTTCTCTCAAGAAGAGTTAGACAGTATATAGAGTATACAAGATAGGTACCAAAATACAGTAGCATGTTACGCTCACCTGGCTCCCACAGAGGCGTCGATCTGAACTGGACAGCTGTGGTCTCCACCAATGGGACGCGTAGGGCCGAGATGAAGGACTGGACTGGCCCACCTAACTTCGTTTGCTTGGCCCGTAGGAAAATTCTTCGGTTGGTTGGAAAATATGAGCTCTCCATCCTGCATTGAGCGCAGGGGCGCGTAGATAACCAGTTGCTTCACTGGCTCGAAGGAATTGGTGAGTTCCAGAACAATATTGACTCCGAGATTCCCAGCAAGACGCCGTAAGAATGTAGTTCGTAAGAGTTCAAATGCCCGACTTTCACTCTTGTCCGATTCCTTGCAGGTTGCAGCTTGACCCTAGTGAAAAGTTCCTCGTGGCAACCGGTAATATTCTGGTAAGGATTTGTATTATCCAACACAGTTCGATAAAATAATGTCAATATGTAACCTGTTGCTTTCTCCCTTATTCAGGTGTTGAGAGAAAGTATGAAGTCTCGGGGAATAATGCCACCGGCGGTAAAATCAGGTAAGTCTATTGTGGTGAGGAGGGTTCCCCTTGTTAGTCCCTTTGTTTCACCTTGCTGTTCTTTTGTTTCCCCTTAGGGGCCGGGGTTCGGTGAAGATGCAGTAGAAGCTGCGCCGACCCGTGAAGAGGAATAGTACCCCCGGTGGTAAAATCAGGTAAGTCTATTGGGGGGGGCGAGGGTAACTAATATTCCTCTGTGTATTCCCTTGGCTCACCTTGCTGTTCTTGTCTTCTCCCTAGGTGCCGGAGTGCGGCGGGAACATGCAGGAGGATGCAGCAGAATGTGAAGATGCTGCGAAGGCGGGTGAGTTCAGCGCGGCGCTGCAGCAGGCGAGGCGACGTGCATAAAATAGCTTCTTTCTTCCAGCTCGAAGGCACGATGGATCGGGAATTCAGGTAAGGATCAAAGGTAATGCTCTTGTTCTAACCTTTTCTCCTTCTTTCTCCCTTTTTCTAGGAGCTCCAAACTCGAGGCGGGCGTGGCAGAAGACTGGATGCAGACTTGCAGGCACGGTGAGCATTACGCTGCTGGATGCAGAATAACGCGAAGCGTATGCTGCACTTTGGGCGTGGTTTAAATAGCCTCCAAAGTAGTCCCAGGTAATTATTCCTCCCCAACCCCACCCGAGTAAAAAAATAGTCCTAATTAAAGTAGTCCCTTCCAAGCCTCTTTTGGCTTGGAGCTCTTGCAGCATGGTCTGCATCAGTTAAGTTTGCAGCATGGTCTTAATCTATGTGCCTGGTGACTATGGTGCCAGGACTGACTGTCCATATGAGCCTGGCGCCATAGGCGCCAGGACTGCACCCAAATAGCCCCTAGCAGGGGTTGTTGGGCTTGCTTGGGATAACTTGATGCCGGCTTCCGGGGTTGCTGGACTTGGTCTGGGTCCCCGGGGGTAGGCATCATGACATAGCACAAGCAAACACTGACCAGAGCTTTGGTATCAAAGTATATAATTATTTATTAAAAAGACACACTAAGAAACACTCCAGCACTATTATTGTAAGCAAGTTCAAAAACACAGTCACTACTAATATATGTACATCCCATATTCCTTATTAGACAAGTCTTAGTTAACACCACTTATTTCCAGACAGAGGTGAGCGCTCAACTAAAGATGGCACTCCAATAAGTTAAGAAAAAGGGAGGGAAAAGGCAGAAATTAGGAAAAGCACACAACACAATACTTTAGAAGCACTCAGCAAGGCAGGAAAGTCAAAGTCTACTTGTGAGCAAAATGTTCAGAGGCCCGGCTCCCTCTTAGAGAGAGTAGAACACCAATGCGCACAAGATCACACAGTTTAAAAGGCTTGCAAAGTCTTGTATAGAGTTTAAAAAGTAATCAGTTCAGCTCAGAAAAGTTCAGTTAGCCAGCCTAGGGCCAACCCAAGTGGTAAGATGAGGATTTACGAGACACCCCACACAGACCGTTGCGAGGGAGGCCAGGCGGACACAGTACCTAGAAAGTGGAGAGAAACCTCCAGCGGGGGCAGTTGTTCCTGGCAGTGGTTGCAAGTTGCGGCGTCGTCCAGAGGAAGAGAAGATCTCGACGTGGAGGAAAGCTGAAGGTCGTTGCCCTGCCAGGGAAGAAACCAGCCGCGGAGTTCTCCGGTTAAAAGGTACTACCCTTTTATTCGCGGTAGTGGTAAAACGTGGTATCCCGGTTGCCGGGGTGCTTGGCACAGGCAAGGCGACTACGAGATGATCCGGGAAGGCGAAAAGGCAGGCAAACTGGTTATCCACACCAGTCAAAGGAAGAAGACTCTTTGGGATGAAGATCTCCCCTGTCGTTGGAAGAAGTGGTGAGTCGGTTCAGCAGGGCTCCACCAGTGGTGTCGTCGTTGCAGGTGAGCTCAGCTTCTCCCTCTTCTGATTCTTTGGTCCTGTGGTGACGTCTGAAGTCCCAGTCCCCAATGCCCTGCTTTTATGCAGAAAACCCCCGTGCATCAGTCCTAGCTGTCACTCAAACATGCTAAGTGGTGTGCCGGGCGGCTTACCAGTGGGCCAATCACACAAGAGTGCGACTTGTGTTGCCTAGGCAACGCAGTCCAGGGTGCCTAAAGCCCCCTCCCACACATCCTGTATTCCCAGACAGAGTGGCACCACTTTTGGAGGCTTCTGTGGAGAAGCCCGCCAAAAAGTGGAACAAAGGGCTCGACTTGGGTTGGAGTTACAGAGGCTAACACAAACGCCATTTTAAAACCGAGTCCTGGCAAAAAGGCCCAACCGGGGAATAAATATTAAATAAATAACCCGGCAGTATCTTTAACATTGCACCGAAAAGTGGTGCGTTTAAAATGAATGGGAAAATCCCATAGTAAATATTCTTAAGGAATATTTCGCGTGGTAACCACTGCCACCAGCCAGAAACTCGACGAGGGGGGACTGCACAGTGCCCCCTCGAAAAACAGACCCAGGGGCAATCTAATTACCCCTACCAGTACTTCCACAATATGATGGTTTGTACTGGTTCTGTTCCCCATTTAAGACTGGTAAAGTCAATGGTGACTTTACATGCCTGGGAGACAATAGTCAGTCCCAGGGTATGGAGTCTATGTTTGGGGGTCACTATGACACCCCTGTGTTACTGCACTGAGGGTGCTGTGTAACACACTTACCAAAAACCACATGAAACCCTATGGAGTAAAAGACCCCATAGCCCACAAAACACATCGCAAAGTCAAAGGATATCTCAAATCATGTCTAAGAGTGGGAGAAAAAGAGTCTCATTCTTAGCAGGAGAAAAAATTAAACCCCAAAAATCCAGCAAAGCTGCTGAGGGTCTCACTAGGTTTGGGAAATTAGCCTTAACAGAGAATTCTCCCTAACACGCTGTTCGGGGACCTGGGGGACCAAAGGTACCTGAGCCAGAGGCATCTTCATCTGGATCTCTGACACCAAGGTGTGTAGAGTTGACAGAATATCCTAGGAAATGTCCCTCGGCTGAGCAGGCAGAACAGGAAAACTAGGCCCTGCGCCGTTGTCCTCCTCGTCAACATCCTTGTGTAATGTGTGTAAAGACTCCTGATCCTTGCTGTCCGTAGACAACGCCTCCATGGCTTGGGTGATGGCCTGGGAGGCCTGTTTTGGGGCCTTCTCGCCCCCTCCCCCCTTTTCTACATTTGAGGTCTTGAACTGGGATCTGAGTTGGTCCTTCTGGAGTGCCTGTAGAGTTTGCCAAAGTACCTGCGGTGGTGTTGTGCCTTGGGGGGTAGGGACACCTTCTGAGCCGTGGAAGCTACCCCCGCAGGATCAGCACCCTTAGCTGTCATCGTAGCAGCAGTTGTCGACTGTGTCGCCGACGAGGTCTTAGCCTGTGCCAGTTGGACCCGCTTGGGTTGTTCAGCCTTTTCTCCTCCGTCCGCAGCTTCTTCGATTTCTCATGTAGTTTAGACAGGGTTAGATGACTTCCTCTTCAAAGGCGAGCTCGATGGTAGGCTGGCAATGGAAGCGGAAGGTAATGTTGATCTCACCACTTTGGGACCCGCTTCTGCGGCGAACTTGGTGGACTTGCGGCTCTTAGCCTTGTCTTGGGCATACACGGATGAGGCACCCTCAAAAGGACTTAAAAGACTGCTCCTCGGACTTGTCGGTCCTGGGTGAGGCATGACCCTGCACGGAGCACGGGTCAGAGGCCTTGGTGTTCAACCATGCCGCCAGCCTGCTGTGCCTCTCCCTCATTGTTTTCTTTGAAAACATGAGGCAAATCTCACTCTACCGCCTTGTGGTCCGGGTGCAGGCAGTAGAGGCATTGTAGGTATTCGTCTTCCACAAAAATATTTTGTAGCCCGCATTTGGTGTAGGGCCTGAAGAGAGACCTTCCTCGGTCATGGTCACAGGGCATGAAGTAGGCCCAAAGCCCTTGTAGAATCTTTGACGATCTTGGCCCTTGAGGGGTGTGGACGTTCACAGACAATGGATCCCCACTGTCAGATGAAGAAAAGAGCACACAGCTTCTTTGAAACAAAAATAGAACTTTTTCCATCAAAAACACGAAAAAACATATAAATAGCTCAGAGAGCACACTTGAGGACTCCCAACATTGAAGCGTGCGGTAAAAGTCCAAAGACGGTTGCCAGAGGAGGGGCTTAAGGAAAGGACTGTCATTCAATGGGGGGCAGTATAACCCAGAGGACAGTGATTGGTTTAGAGGAGAAATACAGTTTTTAAGTGAAAGCAAAACTGTTTTTTCTTTTACCAAGGAATCCCAGCAGGATGGGGAATATTCATGAGCACGTGAACCCATGCCAGACCCCATGCTGGAGAAGTTAGTCATTAGCTGCGGGCACTTTCATAGCGGGATTGGATGCGAGGGTGATGATGAATCTGCGGGAGAAGAATCCATAGAAAGAACATTACAGTAAGTAATTTCTCCTTCAATGGACTGCCTTTCTCCTGCAGATTCCTCATCAGATAAGACTCTGCATGCAGTATGTGTGAAGGAGGCGGGATGAATGTCCCTATACGAGGAAACTTTGTAAAACCGCTCTCCCAAAACAAGTATCAGCTCCACACGCTACATCCGGGCAGTAATGCTTGCTAAAGGTATTCAGTGAAGAACAAGTTGCCGCTCGGCAGATGTCCCTCACTGGCAATCCCATTTGCAGAGCCGAAGAGGCAGCCACCCCCCTTGTGGAGTGGGCTCTGATGCCCAGAGGAATGCCTTCCCCTGCATTGAGGTAGCATTCTGAAATACAGAGTGTGATCCACCTAGAAATGGTTTGCTTGGAGATCAACAAACAGCTGGTCCGCTTTCATAAACTCTGCCATTCTAGCAACATAAAAGCTAGGAGCCCTCTTCGGGTCTAGCCTATGGACCTGCTCTTCCTGCTTGAAGGGGTGTGGAGGTGGGCAGAAATCTGGCAAGTCAATAGCCTGGCACAGATGAAACTCTGAGACCACTTTCGGTAAAATCCCTGGTTGTACCTTAAGAGCAACATTCTCTGCCACCAAGAAAGCAGTCTTTAAAGTGAGTAAACAAATGGCGTATGAGTGCAAATGCCAAGAAGGGAGCTGCCATGAGGAAATGGAGAACCAAGTTAAGGCCATCTCAGCCCCCTAAGAAACCACAGAATGACGGGAATCGGAGGGAAGGCATAGTGGAGATTGAAGATCCACTCCACCAGAAATGCATCCCCCAGTGCACCTCTTGCCGGGAATTACATCAAGCAAAACTGTCTGCACTCCCTGTTGGGCTCTGTGCTAAACACATCCACCACTGGGGTACCCCACTGAGTGAAACCTTCCTCTAGGACTTCTTGGCACACTTCCCACTCGTGTGAGGCCATGCTCTGCCTGCTCAGAGCATCCGTCCACTAATCTGTTCTCTTTCCCTGCCAGATGTACTGCTGAGACAGATCTGGTTCTCTAAAAAGCCAGAACCAGTGCGGCATCGCCTCTCTGCAAAGGGGAGGGGAGTGAACACCACCTTGTTTGTTCAGGTAGTGCATGGTCACTGTATTAGCCGTTATAATTAAGATGCTTCCCTTCTGGAGAGGGTACCAACAGCCTGTTAATGTGCTATTCAGCTTCCATAGCAGACCAAAGACCGCTCACCTGCAATTGCTGGCAGCGAGTGACCCAACCCTTCAGTGACCCATCAGCGGCCACCCTGGCCTGGGGTCTTGGAGGCCAGAAAGGTACCCCCGCCAACATGTTCTCACTGCTGGCCCACCAATAGAGATTGTTGGCCAGCAACCTGGAGACTTCTAGAATGTACTTTAAAGTGCCATAATACTCGGACCATTGACACCGCAGGCGCCATTGCAGGGATTGCATCCGCAGTCCGACCTTTGGAATTACAAAAATGCAGGAGTCCATGGGACCTAAGAGATGGAAGAAGGAAGCCATTGGCAAGGTGTCGTGGCACTGCAACAACTGAACCATCTATGGGACACTGGTGACTCTCTCCTCGGGGTTGAGAGGGAGAAGGCCTTCTCCACAGAGGGTCCAGGATTGCTCAATGAACTGGAGCCTCTGTGTTGGTGTCGTTCAGCGAGAAGCTCAGCTTGTGGAGTAGTGAGCAGTTGTCCTTGAAATGAGTCAAAATTTGCTGTGCCGACTTCCGTCGAATAAGCCAGTCATCCAGGTATGGGAACACAGGGATGCCAGATCTCCTGAGATGAGCAACGACTACCGCCATGAGCTTGGTGAAGACCATTGGGGCGGAGGTCAGCCCAAAGGGGAGCACTTTGAACTGGTAAAGCTTGTCCCCTATGACTATAATCTCAGGAATCTCCTGTACTTTTGGTGAATCAGCACATGGAAATATGAGTCCTAGAGATCTATCAACACCAACCAGTCCTGACATCTGAGAGCATGGAGAATTTCTCTCAACATCACCATCTTGAACCTGTCCTTTCTCAGGAACTTGTTCAAGGCCCAGGGATCCAAGATGGGACAGAGTCCTGCCCCTTTCATGAGTACCGGGAAATATCAGGAATGCAAGCCTGATCCTCTCTGCTCGGGAGGCACCCCTTCCACGGCACTGTTCAAAAGCAGGGCTTGCAGCTCTTCCTTGAGCTCCTCTTCCGGTTAATGAGGCAGAGGGGGTGGCCTAGTGTTAGGGAGAATTATCATAAATGGTTGATTTCCCTTACCTACTGAGTCCCTCAGCAGCTTTGCTGGATTTCTAGGATTCTTTTATTTCATTTTCACCTGGTAAGAGCGTGAGCCTTTTTTCCCACTCTTACATGTGTTTTGCTATGTGTATTTCTACTTTTTGTGTGATCTTGGGCACTGGAGCCTCACCTACTCCATGGCACCATATTCTTCCATGTGTTTTACACAGCACCTTCAGTGCAGTGACACAGGGTTGTCTTTTAGACTGCCCACCGACTCAATTTTCTGGAGCGGACTACTGTCCCCCAGAAAAAATAAAGTTGCCATTAACTTTATTTAGTCACTTTTACCACAACCCAGTACACCCCATCTTCCATGAGTATTGGAAAGGGTTAATTCGTATCCCTTTTTGTCTGTGTCTCTTGGAGCATTGTTTCACTCCCTTTACACTAAGACTTGGCTGGTGGCAGTGGTATCTACCCTATTTTTTATACCACGGTTATCTTAAATAACCATGGTATTGTTTTAGGCTATTCTATTAGCCTCAAACATAAACCCGCTTGACCATATATATTTTATTACGGTTCCGGCTGGGTTTATTCGACATTTCTTTTTGTAAATATCTTTCTCGTGTTTTACTCTGCACGCCAAACCAGGTTTGGTCCATTTGTTCATTGCCTTTTCGCGGGCTTCCACACAGAAGCCCTCCATTAGGAGCCTGAGAGTCTGGGTAGGCAGGATGTGAGGTAGGGGTTTTAGGACCCCTGCCATGGGTTCCCTTGGTAACCCAAGTCGCACTCCTGTTTGATTGGCTGGGTGACTGTCCTTCCCAGGACAGCCACCCTGCTGTGTGATTGACAGCTAGGCTGTGTGAATGGGGGAAGAACTGCATAAAAAGCAGGTCTCTGCAAATGGAAGAGCACAGTCGCCACTTGAACAAAAGAACCTACGAGGAACTGACGAGAGAGGACCACTACCATGACTGAACCGCCCAGTGAAGCCCTGCTGCAGGTCCGAATCTTCAGAATCAGACAACAGAGAAGATCCTCCAGGAAACTTCTTCCCTTGAGCTGGTGGGACCAACCAGTTCACCCAAACTGCAAGCCAGGACCCCTCCTCTGGTGAAATTTGCTGTACAGAGCTACAGTGGGCCGGAAAGCCAGGAAGGTCGGACCCTGCTTGGGTTTTAAGGAGCGCTGCTTTTATTCGTTGCTTTGCTCTGCTGCTGGTTTCTTCCCTGGGTAGTGCAGGACCCTCCAGTCTTCCTACTTCTGATCAGTCCGACAGTTGCCTCAGGAACCATGAGCCTGCAGGAACTACCAGGAACGTCTGCCTCAGCTACAGCTACAGCTCCCTAACCGTTTTAAGGTACTGTGCAAATCCGGTTGTTCGTTTCGTTCAGCCGCAGTGAAAGTGTTTGAAATCTTTCTCCAATCCGAGGGCTTGTCCTTCTATTCTCTTTGAACTAACTTTTCTACCAACCAACCTCGTCCGGAAACTGTGCCACGAACTTTACCGCAAACTACACTGAACTGTATTATCTTGAGCAAAAGACTTTTGAACCATTGACTTTTCTATCTGATTTTATCATTGTAGTCTCTCTCTTGTTCGCTTGCCCTGAGTACTTAACTGGTGATGTGAATTAATTTCTGTTAACTTCTGTCTTTCCCTCCCTTTTAAATTGCTGGAGTGCCATTTTGCTCCCATTTCATTTTGTGAGCTTAACTTGTCTGGAATTTAAGGGAGGTGGTGTGGTGTATTAAGAGTGTGATTTTTAGACTGCTTATAATAGTGTAATGTTATACAACTGAAGAGTGAAATAAATGTATATTCTTTTACTTGAAAACCTTGAGTTAGTGTTTGCCTCAATCATAGTAATTGCTGTCCTTTGTGTAACTATCAGATACTGCTCACTTACTCTTGAGATAAGTCTGGCTGCTCCGCTGCTGCTGCCACTCTAACTGTGTAGTACAGGCTTGTACCAAAGATGAAATTGTATTGTCACTTGTAGTCTTATTTGTGTGTGGTGTTCCCAAAGGGTACTGCATATAATTCTGCCTAACACCTGTTCGGCGGCCTTTAACCCCACTGGATGAGTTGGAGCACCCAGGCATCATAGGTAATCTCCCGTTATTGGGGCCAGTGTTCACCTATCCGTCCTCCAACTGGGTAAACGTCGGGGGAGAAATCAAAGCGGTTTTGAGGGCAGAGCAGCTGCTGCCACCGTCTGCTGGCCTCTGGAGGGTGCCCTGCCCCTTCTTGTGCACGGGATATGCCTCTGCCCCTGCCTGGGTTGCAGGAGCTGAGACTTCCAGCAAAAGGGGACGTAATTCCTGTAGCCTCTTCCCCTTGAGGCAAAGCCAAACGCAGGTTTTGCTGGCTGCAGGACAGCTAGGTCCAGAGACTTGGCGGTCAACTTTGAGTCCTTACATTTCTCGAAGGACTTGTCAGCCTTTGGCCAAAGAGATTCTCGCCCTCAAAGGCGATGTCCAGCAGTTTATTCTGGACGTTGGGCGTGAATCCCAATGAATGAAGATAAGCCTTCCTACTCAAGACAGTCGCTGACCCATAGATCGTCCGACAGTCTGCGACGTCCAGGCCCATCTGCAACGACTGTCAGGCCACCTTCTTGCCATCATCCACAATTCTTTGGAAGCCCTCCCGCATCCCCCCTCTGGGAATGTACTGAGCAGCTTCCCCGATAGCCCTCCACAAGCCAAACGTGTGCTTGCGAACGTGCCAGACACATTAACCGCCTTAAGGGCCATACTGCCCGAAGAGAACTCCTTCTTGGTTAGGGCTTCCCTATCCATAGTAAATACATAGACGTGGATGTGGCTGACCTTGTGTTAATAGTGGCCGCATGAGCCATTAGTCCCTCTGGCGTAGGGTGAGTGGAGAGATAAACAGGGTCTCCCCTTGCTGGCCTGCACTTCTCATGAAGTCGGAATTCCCAGGGGAAGTGGTGAGTAGACTCTGCCATAAGGTGGATATGGGGGTCGGCAATAGCCACATAAACGGCATGGCGCTCTCAGTAGAGGGTGCTTCCTCCAGGATGTCCGTGAGCTTGTAGACCGAGAAGGGTCTAGCTGGGGCACTCCAACTCGGGGTATCCACCACCTTGTCCACTGTGGCATGGACTTTGCATTTGTATGGCCATAAGGGTTAGCCATCTGTGTCTCCAAGTCAGTGGCGGTGCCAGGACACTGGCATCATGGAGGCCCTCATCTAGGGCAACTAAATCTGCATGATTGATGAAAAAATCCTTGCCTTTAGCACCTGCATAAGCAGGGTCGAGGCCACACAACATCTGGTCGTCATCGAAAAGCATTACGTTGTGTTGAAAAACACCATTCTCAACGGCGGAACGTATAAACTGTCAGCTATCAGCGCTGATACTTATGCTACTGTGTCCGCAAGCACCAAAATGCACTTTCATGCCAGGGGGTGCCCTGGTCATTACCAGCGCCGAACAAGCCACACTCAGTGCCAAACCTGAGGGTCTTGGCGACATCACGGTTGTCAGCCGGGGGCCAGGATGACTGCGTGTCACTAGAGCCACCAAAGCATGCTGCTTCGAGGGATCACCCGTACCTGTAGCCACTTTTTGAAACATCTTGTGCATCTGCATCTCTTTAAAAGCCTCCCACTCGACCTTGAATGTAGGTCCCGCCGACGACTAAGTTCATCCAACGAGTTGGATCCATGCCTGCACTGACGACGCCTTTTCTTTTTATGGGAGGAAGACGAATGGCTCACAGTGTGACCTCTTTTTAGCTTTCTTCCGATGCCCATCCTCCTTTTCAATGGTAGGCCCTGCTGCATCGTGCTCCAATGACAAGGTGGTCGCGCGTGCCAGAGATTTAGATGGGAGCAGGTCCACCACGAGTTCCGCAGCCCTCCGCCGTAGAGATTTCTGGTTCATCATCTTTCACGAACCACAATCTTCAGTGACGTGATCGATGGCCATTTTAGAACCGCAGTCCTTGCAGCACTTGAAACCCGACACCTTTGGAATGGGCAGGTTATCAAAACCGCATCGAACAAACATCAATTTGTCATTTGAAAATACTCATGTGATGGAGTTGTTACTCGAGCAGCGTGCAGAGCATGTGAAAAAAAGGAACTGGGGTACAGGGGCATAGTGACGTAGTATATGATGACCTCTGCATCAAGTCAAGACGGATTTACGGCTGAGTCGAGGTGCACTACAACCCCTGTCGAAAATGTTTTCAGAGCAGCTGATGCTGGAATGGATATCTATCTGATGAGGCATCTGCAGGAGAAAGGCAATCCATTGAAGGTCTGAATACCAAATTTACCTGGGCCACGTCAGTGAAATGAGGATCATCTTGCAGTGGCAACTTCCGAGTGTGTTGAACATTCATAGCAACAGTGGAATTGGAGGGAAAGCGTACAGAAAGAGGCCCTCCCTAGGAAATGAGAAGGCATCCCCCAGATTCCTCGGCTGAGGATATTTGCTGGCTAACTTCTGACACTTGGCGTTGGTAGCCGTCGCAAAGAGGTCGATCTGAGGGAGACCCCACTGGATGAAGAGATGTGACACCCGCGCTTGTTGAAGCTCTGTTTCGCAGTAGGACTGCAGCTCCCTGCTGAGAGTCTTCAAAGGTGTTCTGGATGCCTGCCAGGTGAAATGGGATGAGAAACATGTGTTTAAGAATGGCCCAGCACCACAGAGATTGTGCCTGCATGGAGAGCACGGGGGGGGGGGGGGCGCGTCCTGCTCTCTTTCCTGATGTAAAACATGGTGGTGGTGTTGTCCGTGAAGATCTGCAATACTTTCTCCTTGTGCTGAGCCAGAAAAGACTAGGAGGGCCCAGAAGACTACCTGCAGTTCGAGGACGTTCATGTGCAACTCCTTTTCCTCCAGGAGTCAGAGGCCTAGGAATGCCCCATGTGAGCTCCCCAACCCACCAGAGAGTCATCATTCATTAATGTAGCCTTATACGCATGCAGCCGAAAGGGAGCACCCTGTGAGAGGTGTGGACGAACTGACCACCATTGCAGGGATTGACAGAATGCCTGATTGAGGGCAATCTTGTCAGTCCATGAACCAGTGACTTGTTGCCATCTGGCATCAGAAATTCTTGAAGGGGTCTCATCTGTGGCCTGAAGAAGGGGGCCAGATGGATGCAGAACGATGTCATCCCATGCAGAGACTTGATGGACAGGACTGCTGCAACGGAGGCTATGGACTGCTGCAACGGAGGCTATCGACAACCATTGGACCTTTCCCAGGATGGCCTTCACCCTTACTTCCGAGGGACTCGCCAGACCAATACTCTGTTGAATCGGGCACCCGGGAACAGTGGTTTCTGAGATGGCACTACGGAGAACTTCAGATAGTTGACAGAGATCCTAGCGAAGTTAGTAGTGGGATGGTCTGTGCGGTGTGCTGGGTTGCCAGCATGTGGGACCAGATGAGACAATCAAGTAAGGGTAGACATGGATTCCTTTGCGGCGCAAATGCACTGCCACCAGTGCCAGGCATGTGGTGAACACCCTTGGGCGGATTTTATGCCGACGGGCAAGGCCTTGAACTGATATTGTCACCCCTGAACGTCAAACGGCAGTAACCTCTGGTGTTTGCGATGAATGGGGATGTGAAAGGAGGCATCTTACAGGTCAGGGGTCTGCAGGAAATCCCCTTCCTGCAGCTGGTCAAGTTTGTGCTGCAACGTGACCATCATGAACATTTGGGGTTTGAGGAACTTGTTGAGGCTTTGCAGGTCTAGGATCGGTGCCACCCCTCTCACTTTGTACCAGAAGTATCTGGAGTACACACCGGGGCGCCTAGCATGGTTTAAACCTCTTTTAGTAGCTGAGCTACGGTAAGGTAATTTCTCCTTCAATGGATTGCTTTTCTCCCACAGATTCCTCATCATGGTAGACTTAAAAGCAGTTAGGATAACGGAGGAGAGCAGAAAGATTTAAACCAGTAGATTCTGTAACAACCGCCCTACCAAACCTAGCATCTGCTCCCCCGTGCGACATCCACGGCACAGTGCTTGTTGAATGTAAGGATGACCAAGTGGCAGCCTGGCATATATCCCCAACAGAGACCCATCTCTGGAGAGCTGCAGAGGCTGAATCCCCTCTGGTCGAGTGGGCCCAGATGCACACTGGAAGCTCCTTGCCTTCTGACTGATAAAACTCCGATATGCACAAAATAATCCACTGAGACAAGGTTTGTTTAGTGATGGCCAGGCCTTTTCTAGACAAGGAATGAGCCACAAACAACTGGTCCGATTTCCTAAACTCAGAAGTGCAAACGACATAGAAGCTTAATGCTCTCTTGGGATCAAGGTGGTGGAACCACTCTTCCTCCTTCGAAGGATGCGGAGGAGGGTAAAGGACAGGTAAATCAATAGACTGGGACAGACGGAATTCTGAAACGGTACACAGTCTTTTCACCAAATTAATTTTCCGCGAGAGCTTTTTTACCTAAAACTTTTCATAATTAATATTTGGGGTGTTTGAAGGGTTCACAAAATAACCCCCCCCCCCCCAATAAAAAAATGAGGTAATGTAGTTCAGCACTGGACAGCTCCCTCTGACTTTATGTTTGTTTTGGCGATAGTTTTTTTTTTTACATAAACTGCATTTTCACATTCAAAAAATGAAAAGTGTTAATATACCATTTTGGTATACAAACTCTTTTCACTTTATGAAGGTAAATTCGGTGAAACAGTTTTCAGTTAAAAAAAACATTTCCTCGATGTATATTTTTCGAGGTAAAGACATGAAACCTTCTGAAACCACCTTAGGAAGGAATCCGGTTTTGACTTTAAGAGAGACTTACTCACGAAAGAACTTTAAAAAAAGGAGGTTTCCAGCACAAGGCCTGGAGTTTGAAAACCCTCCTGGCAGATGTGATCATGACCAAAAAGGCTGTCTCTTAAGGGACAACAGCTGCAAAGAACATGAATGCATAGGCTGAAACAGAGCCGCCATCAAATAGGTCAAAACCAGATTAAGATCCCGATATGGGCCAACAAAGGAGGTTGGCGGAAACTTGTTGAGAAGGCCCTTCAGCAACTGGGCCATGACCGGAATGGTGAAAAAGGAACCTTGGTCAGGGTATATCTTGAACACAGACAGGGCCGCCAAATACCCTTTGACTGTGGCAACCTGAAGGCTTGAAGGAGCCAGTGACAGCAGGAACTCCATCACTGTGGTAGTGGGGCAAGAGATGGTGTCACTCTTGCGTTCCCTGCACCATGCCTCAAATCTTCTCCATGTGCATGCATACAGAGATCAAGAAGAAGGTCTGCGTGCAGCCAGCAATACCTCAAGTACCTCATCTGAGAGGTCCCAGTCATCATACCTCATCCTCTCAAGAGCCAAACATGTAGGTTTAGGGAATCCGGGGTTGGATGGAGCACTTGACCCTCCGACTGGGTTAGGAGATCCGGACACTGAGGCAACCGGTGAAGCGGACAGATGGTGAGATCCAGGAGATCGGAGTACCATTTTCTCCTTGCCCAATCCGGGGCGATCAGGATCCTAGTCGCTCGGAATCTCTTCAACCTCATGAGAACCCAAGGAATGACAGGAATCGGAGGGAAGGCTTTGTGGAGAGAGAAGGTCCAAGTCACCAGAAATGCACCCCTGAGCGCACCGTTCACTGGGAATTCCCTCGAGCAAACTGTTTGCACTTCCGGTTGGACTTGTGGCAAACAGATCAACCCTGGGGTACCCCAGAGAGCGAAGACGCTTCCTGGAACACTTCCCACATGTGTGAGACTATGCTCTGCCTACTCAGAGCATCTGCCAAGGTTTTCTCTAGCCCTGACAGATTAACTGCTGAGACCGAGATTTGGTTCTTTTCGCAACCAGAACCACAGCTGAATTACCTCTGTGCAGAGCGGGTGGGAGGGAGGGCACACCACCCTGCTTTTTGAGGTAGTGCATGGCTCCAGTGTTGTCTGTTAGGACAAGGACATGCTTCCCTTTGAGAGACGGGGCAAAAGCCCTCAGGGCTAACCTGATGGCACGCAACTCCAGCCTGTTGATATGCCAATTGGCTTCTGATGGAGACCAGAGGCCGCTCACCTGCAAATCCTTGCAGTGGGCACCCTAACCCTTCAGGGATGCATCCATGACCACTCGGGCCTGATGTCAAGGAGGCCAGAAGGGTTGCCCCGCCAATAGATTTCTGGGCGTCTACCACCAGCCGAGTTCGGGGACTACCTGATTAGGCACTGAAACGCGATCAGAGAGAGCTCCCAGATACTGAGACCATTGGTCCCTCAGGAGCCACTAAAAACTACAGGGATCTCATACACAGCCTGGCCTCTGGCAATAGAAAAATACAGGAGGTCATTAGACCCAAGAGGTGGAAGAAGAAAGCAGCTGAAGAGTGGTGTGGTTCTGAAACAACTGCACCATCTGCACAATGTTGCTGACACTCTCTGCAGGAGGAAAAGCCTACCCGACCCGGGTGTCTAGGACTGCTCCAATGAACTGGAGCCGCATGGATTGGTGTCAGATGGGACTTCAAGTTGTGGGAGAAGCCCAGCCTGTGTGGAAGAAGGAAGGTGTCTTCCAAAAGAGACGACTTACCCCACCGACTTCCCTCGGATCAGCCAGTAGCCCAGGTACAGAAATACATGGACCCCAAGTCTCCTGAGGTGAGCCGCAACTACTGCCATGACCTTGTGATGACCCCAGGTGCAGAGGGCAACCCAAAGGGAAGCACTTTGAACTGATAGTGCTTGTTGCCAATGAGGAACCTCAGGAACTTCCTGTGATTTTGATGCATCGATACATGGAAATAAGCGTCTTGTAGGTCCATCAACATCAGCCAGTCCCAGAGTTCGAGAGTGTGGAGAATCTCTCTCAATGTCACCATCCTTAATTTGTCCTTCCTCAGGAACTTTAAGGCCCTGAGGTCCAGGATGGGATGGAGACCTCCTTCCTTCTTGGGCACCAGGAAGTAACGTGAATACCAACTCGAGGTGGATGCCGCGGGTCTGGTGGAAATAGTGGAAGCTTGTATAACCAACCCTTCTGGGGAAGGGTCTCCTCTCGCCGGCCTATACTTCCCTGTGAAATTTGGATTCACAGGGGGAATGGTACAAGGGTGCTGCCATAAGGAGGTTAAGGGATCCGCTATGGCTGGGTTGGAAGACATATTGCGTTTGACTGTGGGACTCTCGTCCAGAATGTCGGTAAGGTCATACCCCTGAAGAGTGTGTCAACTACCCTGTGAATCAGCTCCCTGAACTTCCCACTAGCGTGGGTATTGGGCTGTAACTCCAGGTCTGGAGAAGTGTCCAGACCACGGGCATTATGTAAACCCTGAACCAAAGCCAATAAATCGGCCTGGTCGTCGAAATAGTCGGCGTCGCTGGCTACCATGTAAACTGGGTTGACCGGGTCCTCATGATCCTCGATTCTAAAAATGGAATGCATGGAATCGAAGAAACACGATCCCGAAACTGGCACAAATGAACTGGACTCTCGGGTAACCGATGGACATCGGGGGCCTCGGCCTTGTAGCCTTCCAGCAACTTATTCTTGATGGGAGCAACCCCCGAAGACGCTTTTGACGCTGACGTCAACAGAGTGGCTGGCTTGGGGTCGGGAGCAATGAGCGCCGCTTTAGCCGTCAAAGTTTGCCTGAAAGGGGTCGGAGCAGCACCTACAGCGGCTTGAGCCTTAATGATTTCTAACATAGAGGCCTTAAAACTGTTCCTGAGTGGTCAGCCCCACCGAGTGCTTAACCTCATTCCGACGACGAGCTGGGCTTGCATCGATGGCTGAGGTGCCACTTCTTCTGGGAGGAAAATGACGAGGAATGGCTCTTAGAATGGGATAGTTTCTTGGTCTTCTTAAAATGTTGTTTTTTCCCCTTGTCAGGGGTGGGCTCCTCAGTCTCGGCCATCCAGGAACGGACAAGTGACCATGCCGGAGACTTGGTAACAGGCCAGCCCAAAGCCAGTTATCCGGCCCTCTCACGCAAAGATTTCGGCTGCATCTTTGCGCACAATGCGCAGGCCTCCGCATCTTGATTAGCACCCAGACACCATAGACAGATGTGATGGGGGTCGGTTATAGACATTTTGGCCTCGCAATCGCGGCATCGCTTGAAGCCCGAAACCCTGTAGGACGATGTTGAGATTTTGAGAAAAAAGCATAAAAAGTACAATAAGAAAGTCTAGTAAACCCGAGTCGTGTTCTTGATGCAGTGTGCAAGCGCACAGAAAACAGGAACTGAGGCATGGGGCGTATTGACGTGGTATATATACGACGCCTGACGTCATGTCCGGAGCCGACCATCGAGAGCCCGACAAGACGGATCGATGGCCAAGTCGAGGTCCACTACGCCCCCGTCAAAATGTTACTGAACAGCAGAGCTGGATGATGGATATCTATCCTTGACTTGGGAGAATAGCTCAGGGGTAATGCGCCCTCCTAGGAAGCAAGACGACGCGGAGCAACACAGGTTCAATCCCCGGGACCATGATTAGAAACCTGTGGGTATTAAGCACGCTATAAATAACCAATTACAATATCATGATGAGGAATCTGCAGGAGAAAAGCAATCCATTGAAGGTCTTCTTCAGAGATGGTGTAGATTGCTGGATACCTTCTGGGGGATCCCAGAGGTGCCAGGGTGAAGAGTGGTACAGCCTTGGTGGGCAAGGCAGGAAGTCCAGAGCTGGAGGCATGTCTCACTAAATCAGAGCCCTTCGGGAAAGTGGCGACGACTGGAGCCTGTGGAGCATGAAAAGGTGCCAACAGCTGATGGAGGTCTAGGCAGCAGTGAAACCCTGGGTGTGGTAATCGTTGCAGTGGTAAAGGTGACAGTTGTGGAAGAACACTTTGGTGTTGCAGCCGTCGAAGTAAGAGTAGACTTTGTAGATGGAGTCGTTGCATCGAAAGGGCGATAGTCTTGGTGGATGAAGTCGACGAGGTTCATGTCGATGACGGTGGAGGCAGTGACGGGTACTTTGATGACTTGCTCTTCGACGCAGACCTTTGTTTGGTCGCTGATGCCAGCCAGTTTGTAGGCTAAGCGTTGACAGAGCCGGCGACTGGCTTCTCTCTGAACTGGGTCCCACAGCCATGGCTCCCAACAACCAGGAATGCAATGGAGCGTGTGATTTATCTTTCTTTTGGATCTTTGCCAAGGAAGCATCCTCAAAGGACTTTGACCTATTTTTACTGAAGGGAGTTCCCTCTTTGGACCTGCTGGCCCTGGAAGAGGCATGACTATGTCCAGAGGCTGCATCAGAGGCTTTTCCCTCTTTGATCCAAGACACCAACCACCAATGGCAGTCCTTCTGAGTCTTCGAGGAAACGACTGGCAAATTGGACATCCGTCTGCATCATGGTCTGGATGGAGACAGTAAATACACTGCAGGCGCCAATCCTCAAAGATATCTTCTGGCCACATTTTTCACAGGACCTGAAAAAACTTTTCTTTGTGGCATTCACCATGGTGTCAGAGAAAGGCCCAAGCCTGAGCCTGTGGCGACATGAGCTGAAGATCTGTTGATGGACTGAGGATCTTCTCCAGCAACAGGTCCCCGCCACCTGTAGTCACAAGTAGTCACAACATGACGGTAGATGATGGAGATGAAGGCAATTCTCAAAACAAGACAACAAATAGCTAAAAGCTATCGATTTTCGAGGAGTGAAGGCAGCGGACTCCCAACACGAGAAACGTGTGGCAAAAATCTGGAGATGGCCACCAGGGGTGGAGCTTAAGAAAACAAGTGTCATTGACTGGGGCAGCATGACCCACAAATGACTCTAATAGGTAATAGAGGAGACTAGCAGTTTTTTTACTTAAAGTTACGCTGCTTTAAATTTACAGATGATTCGAAGCCGGATGACCGAGGAAAATTCATGAGCATCTGAATCCATGCACGACTCAATTCTGGAGGTGTCTAGACAGTAACGTTTTCAGATGATGTGTATTGGAGAGCAGGTTGTAGCAATTTAAATGTCCTGCACCAGTACACCTCTTTGCAAAGACACTTCTCTGGTGGAATATGCCCATAGATTTACAGGGACATCTTTCCCAGCCAAGAATAACATTCTAAAATACACAGAATGATCCGGAGCGACAAGCTTTTTATAGCCACCGCTTGGCCAAGTCTGTGTCCAGTGTAAACGACAAAGAGTTGATCTTCTTTCCTGACATTTAAACCCACAACCCACGAGAGCAGGACCACCTTGGCCCGACACCTTTACCGGTACAAGGCCGAAATCCAGAAAGCAAAAAAAGCCCACTACAACACCCGAATCCTAAACTGCAAAAACCCAAGCAAAGAACTCCACAAAATCATCTCCGAATTCACCAATCCGGCTTGTAACGCAACCGTCCCGACCCGATCATAATCACTATGCGACTCACTCTCCCTCCACTTTTCCACCACGGCTATCGAAAGGACAAAAACTCTAACCACCAAACTGGCTCTCTTACAGCCACCAGGCAATCCTCCGCCCATAACGGCCAGCCCATCAGCTGCGACCTCTACGCAACCAACGTTCGAATCCTTTAGTCCAATATCACCAGAACAATTTCTCAAACTTCTATCTGCCTGCAAACCTTTTGGATCACCACTGGACCCTTGCCCTGCCACAACCCTTAAAGAAATGTTTGCTTCCACCTGCGCAGGAGAACACGCAAGATCTATCATAAATGCCTCCCTGTCTTCCGGTATCTTTCCTGAAGCAACCTCTAATTAAAAAACCTTCACTGGACCCTCTCGTGCCCAAAAACTACCGCCCCATCTCAAACACCAGGTTCCTTGCCAAACTCATTGACCGAACCGCCTACTCTCAACTAAATGCCTTTGTCGAAGCCAACAATCTCCTAGACCCCGCCCAATCAGGTTTCAGAACACGTCACGGAACCGAAACCACCCTAACCGCGATCTGGGATGACCTTAAAATGACAGACTCAGCGGGATGTGCCGCACTAATCCTTCTCGAGCTATCGGCCGCCTTTGACACGATCAATCACTCAATCCTCCTAGACCGCCTCCACTCCCTAGGAATTTGTGGAACCGCTCTTAAATGGATAGCTTCATTCCTCAAAGACAGGCACCAAATAACGACACTCTCCAGTTTTACCTCCCAAGCCCGACCAGTCGACACGGGAGTCCCACAAGGAGCATGTCTATCCGCCCTCCTGTTCAATCTCTACCTGATCACCCTCCCACCAATAATTCGTTCACACAACATCCTGTATTACAACTACGCCGACGACACTCAACTAATTCTAAAATTCCTGAACTCGAAACCCAACTCCAGACCTGACCTGGCATCCTGCCTCCTTAACATAGAACTCTGGATGACCCAAAGCCACCTCTTGTTAAACCCCTCCAAAACAGAAATCATGGTTTGCGGCAACTTCGATCTTCTTCCGCACCCACTTCCCTGGCCACCCACCATGGGCAACTCACCGACACCCTCCAACACAGTGAAAAATCTTGGATGCACCCTGGACTCTGACCTAACACTCTCGCGCCAAGTCAACAATGTCTCAAAGTCCTGCCACTACCACCTTAAAACCCTTAGGCGCATCTTTCCATATCTCTCATTTCCCAACAGACTCTCTGCGGTCCAATCAATCGTTATATCAAGACTGGACTACGCAAACCCCCTATACCTCGGAATCCATGCCTACCAACTGAATAAACTCCAAAGGGCACAAAACGCGGTGGCCAAATTGCTACTTGCGCTCGGTCCAAGAGACCACGTATCCCCAGCCCTTAAGACACTGCACTGGCTTCCAGTAGCCCGTAGAGTGGCTTTCAAAACCTTATGCCTCTCCCATCGAGCACTGCATAAAACTGGACCTAAATATCTTCAAGACAAGCTAATACCTTATCATCCCACTCGCACCCTAAGATTAAGCTCAGCTGGCCTCCTAGTAATTCCTAAGACAAACTCAGTCAGGTTAGGCGGATCATCGTTCTCAGCCCTGTGGAATTCGCTCCCACCCTACATCCGCCTATCTGAGGATTTAACGTCCTTCCGCAAACTACTGAAAACCTGGCTCTTCCCCTAAAATCAACCTGTTTTCCAAACTAACATAATCACAATAACACTGACCCAACAAACTACCTGAAGCAAGAAATTGACAGCTAATAAACTTGAATGTAAACTAGAAAGACAAACAAAACTAAACGAGTAATGTAGATCAAAACAATGAAGTGGATAATAGGAATAAATCATTGGGAAAGTAAGGAAATCTAAACTGATGAAATGGACATAATGAATGAGGAGGGAACATAGTGAATGACATAGATGAAATAGTTAGAATGGATGAAGCGTGTAGAACAGATGAATGCAAGTGGAAGAGTGCAGGAGTGGAAGAACAGACAACTAGAAAGACCAAATGAGTATGGAGATCGGATGGAATAGATGAACATACTAAAGCGAATGAGTGTGTAGAGTGGTTGGGTGTGTAGAGCGGGCGAGCATGTAGAATTGATGAGTACGTGTAGAGTTGATGAGTACGCAAATACAGAGTAGCGAACAGAACGCAGGAGGGCGTAGAACTGATGACTATACTGAACGGATGAACGTATTGACTGGATGATCGCTTAGACCAGTTGAACGTGTACGAGCAAACGAGCATGTAGTGCGGAGAGCGGACGAGTGCGGAGAGCGGACGAGTGCGGAGAGCGGACGAGTGCGGAGAGCAGTTGAGTGGAGGGAGCGGATGAGTGTGGGGAGCGGATGAGTGTGGGGAGCGGATGAGAGTGGGGAGCGGATGAGAGTGGACGAGCGTAGGGAGCAGATAAGTGTGGAGTGTGGAGAGTGGGTGAGTGTGAAGAGTGGGTGAGTGTGGAGAGCGGTTGAGTGGAGGGAACGGATGAGTGTGGAGAGCGGATGAGCGTGGAGAACGGATGAGCTTGGAGAGCGGATGAGCGTGGAGAGCGGATAAGTGTGGAGAGCGGATAAGTGTGGAGTGTGGGGAGCAGCTGAGTGTGGAGAGCGAGTGTGGAGAGCGACTGATTGTGGAAAGTGACTGAGTGGGGAGAGCGGCTGAGTGAGGGGAGCGGCTGAGTGGGGGGAGCGGCTGAGTGGGGGGAGCGGCTGAGTGGGGGGAGCGGCTGAGTGGGGGGAGCGGCTGAGTGGGGGGAGCGGCTGAGTGGGGGGAGCGGATGAGTGGGGGGAGCGGATGAGTGGGGGGAGCGGATGAGTGGGCGGAGCGGATGAGTGGGCGGAGCGGATGAGTGGGCGGAGCGGATGAGTGGGGGGAGCGGATGAGCATAGGGAGCTGATAAGTGTGGAGAGCGGATGGCTGTTGAGAGTGGATGAGCATAGGGAGCTGATAAGTGTGGAGAGCGGATGACTGTGGGGAGCGGATGACTGGAGAGTGGGTGAGTGTGGAGAGCGGATGACTGGAGAGCGGGTGAGTGTGGAGAGCAGCTGAGTGGGGAGAGCGGCTGAGCGTGGAAAGCGACCGAGTGGGAGGAGCGGATGAGTGGGAGGAGCGGATGAGTGGGAGGAGCGGATGAGTGGGAGGAGCGGATGAGTGGGAGGAGCGGATGAGTGGGAGGAGCGGATGAGTATGGAGAGCGGATGAGCGTAGGGAGCAGATGGCTTTGGGGAGCGGATGACTGTGGAGAGCAGATGAGTGCGTGGAGCAGACGAGTGCGTGGAGCAGACGAGTGCGTGGAGCAGACGAGTGCGTGGAGCAGACCAGTGCGTGGAGCAGACGAGTGCGTGGAGCAGACGAGTGCGTGGAGCAGACGAGTGCGTGGAGCAGACGAGTGCGTGTGGAGCAGACGAGTGCGTGTGGAGCAGACGAGTGCGTGTGGAGCAGACGAGTGCGTGGAGCAGACGAGTGCGTGGAGCAGACGAGTGCGTGGAGCAGACGAGTGCGTGGAGCAGACGAGTGCGTGGAGCAGACGAGTGCGTGGAGCAGACGAGTGCGTGGAGCAGACGAGTGCGTGGAGCAGACGAGTGCGTGGAGCAGACGAGTGCGTGGAGCAGACGAGTGCGTGGAGCAGACGAGTGTGTGGAGCAGATGAGTGTGTGGAGCAGATGAGTGTATGGAGCAGATGAGTGTGTGGAGCGGGTGAGTACGCGGAGCGGATACATTCGTAGAACGGATGTGTGTGGGGAACGGATAAGTGTGTGGAGCAGATGAGTGTGTGTTGCCGATAAGTGTGTGGAGCGGGTGAGTACGCGGAGCGGATTAATTCGTAGAACGGATGAGTGTATGGAGCGGATGGGTATGTAGAGCAGATGAGTAGTACGTAGAGCGGATGAGTAGTACGTAGAGCGGATGAGTAGTACGTAGAGCGGACGAGCAGTATGTTGAGCAGATGAGTATGTGGACCGGATGAGTGTGTAGATCGGATGAGCGTACAGAACGGATGACCGTACAGAGCAGATGAACGTACAGAACGGATGAGTATACAGAGCGGGCAAGTATACAAAGCGGATGAGTGCTTAGGCAGACAGGAGTACATGCGCGGGGTAGACTGGAGTGCATGCGTATGGAATACATGAGAGCATGCGTGGGGCACACTGGAGAATGAGGGATAGACTAGAGCACGCAAGGAGGACTAGAGTGCCCGAGTGTGTCGAGCAGACAGGAGTGTGTAGGGCAAACTTGAACGCCTGAAATGAATAAAAATTGCATAGAACGGACCTGATCGCATAGAATTGCGTGACGTACATAATATGCTTTGGAATGCAGGGAACATTTGAAAGGGCATATATCACACCACACCCCACGCTTACTCTCTTCTTTACAACACCACTCAACTAGAACACAGAGATACTATGACACCATTCTGTATAACTGTTCTCATATCAACATCTGCTGGTTTCACACCCCCCCAGCCAAGCGTTCTCCTCAGGCCTAACGCAGCCACACTCGGTCTGGATAAATCCTGCCAGAGCGAACACACACTCCTGATCTCTCAACCACCACACCTAACGCTAAGAAGCAGCTACCACACGAATTCCGCACCGGCTGCACACATACCTGGTGCGCACACGCACCTTTGAACTCTCTCTGCTGACCCGAACTTCGTTCAACCTACCAGCGCCTTCAGACCATACCAATGGTATATAAGGCGCTATATAAATGCAAAATAACATAACATTTGCCAATCTGGCAATCTAAAAACTCTGAACTCTTCATGGGTTAAGTCTGTGCAACCTCTTCCTGCTTGGAAGGATGGGGAGGTGGATACAATGCAGGCAAGGTCATCTTTTGTGGCAGATGAAATTCTGAAACCACCATGGGAAGGAAGGATGGACGAACCCTCAAGACTCCCTTAATCCTTGGAAAATGTAGTGAAAGGAGGTTCACCTGAAAGAGCCTGTAGCTCACTCACTGTACGAGCATAAGTGATAGCAACTAGGAAGATTATCTTGAATGTCAATCTGAGAGGAGAGGAATGGAGAGTTTCAAATAGTGCTGCCATTAGAAATGTTAAATCCCAAAGTCGGGACTATGAAAGGGACCAGTGGAAAAATATATGTCAGTCCCTTGAGGAACGGAATCACAATGGGTATTTTAAAATAAGAGCCTTGCTCTGGCGTGCGTTTAAAGATGGATAACCCCACCAGGTACCCCTTGGCAATAGCCACCTGGAGCCTCTGATGGGCTAGGTGTAACAAAAAAGAAAGCACTGCAGGTGTATCACAAGTGAAAGAATCAATAGCTTTAACTATACACCAGTGGCAAAACTTGCAATAACAGCATCGATATAATGCTTTTGTTGCTGGTCTTCTGGCTAAAAGCAACACCCCCATTACGTCTTCAGTGAGGTCTCAATATTTGCATCTTAACCTCTCAGAAACCAGGTGTGAAAGTTCAGAGTTCCGATTTCTGGGTGAAGATTTCCTCCCTCTCGTGAGCGCAGGTCTGCACTCCGGGGAAGACGGAATGGAGGGCAGATGGACATGTCTAGAAGTTCTGGATACAACGTCCTCTGGAACATTCAAGATCATAGAATTCCCGGACTTCCTCAACCACCTGATAACATGAAGAATGACAGGGGCTGGTGGGAACGCATACAGGAGTGGAAATTCCCAGTCCACCATGAACGCATACCCCAGAGCTGCTCTGAGGAAATTCCATGGAGCAGAGCAGGTTGCATTTCCTGTTGATACTGGACGCAACCAGATCCACTTGAGGGATTACCCAAAGGGCAAAGATCTCTAGAAGGACTTCCTGATCTAACTCTGTGCCTGCAACCCATGCAACGAATGTCGCAGAGAGGGCTGGAGCCCTTTTCCACCACGTACGGAGACCATGCTGCAGCAGCAGCCAGACTTCCAGAATCAATCCGGTGAGATTGTAATACGTGTGACTGCTTGCACACCTTTACGGCTTTAATTGCACAGAATATCTCACTCTGTTCACATATTGCCCTTCTACAAACCTTCCAAGCGCAAACGAGGTCTGTGAAGCCTTGACCCAACGCTTCATATCTGCACTCGCATCTTTATTATTTGCTTCTGACTCTTGCAAAATGGCCACCTCGATGTTTACTGTGTCGAGCACTTTGGTGCTAAACGACCGTATATTTTGATTGGCTAGCTGGCCCCAGAAGAGCCAACCACAGCGACTGGCTGGCATAAGCCAGCCCTTTTTTCAAAGGCCTGATTTAACAAGGCCTGTCTGTGCCTGTTCGGGTCACCGGGATGTAGGCCCAATTACGCTGCCCGAGCATAGCGCCTTTTCCAACTTTCTTCCTGGTTCACTCTACCGACCCACAAACATTAAACTCTTTGAAGGACCTTAACTACATCACCAGCCATAGCGGTAAGAAATCCCTGCTGATTTGAAATTATCTGCTAACTGACTGTAGTAAATACTATAGCACTTGGGTTCTAATTCCCGTCTTAACCCACTCGAGGTCCTCAAAGCCTAGACTCGCTCCACCACCGATTCGAAACGCGAGTCTGACCATTACGGCAGGCGCCCTCAGTGCCCATCACCGTTCTCATTCTCAGATAAGCGCTACTACTTCACAGTAGAATAGTAACACTCATGTCCACACGTTCACACCGCACCGCTTATATGATTCTTGCTTGCCTTTTAAAAAATGTTCAATGTTAACCGATTTGCACAGACATGTTTCGAATGTCACTCCTACAATCTTGATTTTCTCTGCATCCCAACATTGCTATTGGTGAACTGTCCTGTATCAAATAGCATCGCAGTACATGCTCGTGTACTAATTATGTCCAAACACTGCATGCCATTCCACTCATTATATGCCTACATGCTCCCAATAACATCACGATGATGCATTTTTGATTTTTGATGTGCCATCTCGCAAATGACTTATGCCTTGTTAAACGTCGGTGACCAAAAGTTGAAATGTTCTGAATTGATTGATTTACCTTTGAATGCCATCTCGTAATGGAGTCTTGCCTAGGAACACCTCCGCTACTAACAGACCGGCTTAAACTGTATTGCTCTGCAATTTCATGCCACTGACTGTCACCTCCGTGTCCGCAGGACTGCCCTGCCAGCCCACAGCTCACACTACACGCGTCCCAGTGCCCCTATGCTGACTCCATACCCAATTTCATCAAGGTGCCTACCAACCACCATGTCTGCTGCTTTAATGATATACCGGACTTACATAAGCCGCATCATAACCCTGTCCAGCATCAGTCCACCCCAGTCCATAACCATTCCCATCACACCTGATGCCTTCTCTAGCCAACCATCCCGTCTCCCATTGGCGTCGCTCAACCACAACCTCACGACTCCCCAGGTGTTCCAGAACCTCCCAATGCTTTATGACAAACACAACCTGGGAGCCAGGGCAACCACTCACCGTCTCAACCCACCAGCAGCTGCACATGCCCACTGCTACCGAAACTCCCATCTTGCTACCAGAACCAACTCATCTGGAGACATAACAGGCACCACTTCCCCCTCCACCCTCAGAAGAAACTCACTCCTCACACTCCGCACAGCCTGAACCAACCTTCACAAACCCAACCTCACCAGCACACCCAACCATACAATTCTTGGAGCTCTCATCAACGCCTGGTCACTCCAAGCCACCGCACTTGACATTGCAGACATCATCACATCACACAATCTAGACTTCCTTGCCATACCAGAATCCTGGCTTCATGCCACAGCAGGCCATGCCCTCTCACTGGCCGCCCCGAACATCTACTCCATATGCAGGAGAGACATCCCTAATGCCAAAGGTGGAGGAGTGGCCATCATAGCAAAAACAGATCTGAACATGAGAGAGGTGTCTGCTACCCCCCCTTACTGCATGTGAACCTCCATCAGTAAAACTTTCACTATCAGCAACAGCTACATTAAACATCCACCTCATCTACAGACCCCCTCACCCGTATTCACATTTGAAAACGAGGTTACACAAATCATCTCTTCCAATGTCAAACCCAAATAAACCATAATTCTGGGTGATTTTAACCTAGGCCTGAACGACCCCCGCGACAACAATGCTCTATCCCTGGCTAACACCATGTCAGCACTCAGATTTGCACACATAATCCAGAATCCCACACATCTGAACGTTGTATTCTCGACTGGCTTGCAGACATCAACTGCAATTCCACCATCACATCTAATTCTCCCTGCCCGTGAGTCTGACCACCACCTCATCACATTCAATATCGATACTAAGATCAGCCAAACTAACCTCCCTACACTAGCACCATCGGGAAACAAAAGAAATATCACGGCCAACAGCCTGCTCCTGCTTTTGCAACCCGTCCTAGCAACTCCACCCGCTGATATCTCTGACCCAGCCACAATGACCAAATTCTACAATGACACAATACAAGCTGCCATAATGAAAATTGCCCACTAGCGCTGCGTAAAGCCAACAACCTGCCCACCTCAATGGCTGGTTCACCCCTGCACTAAAAACGCTAAGGAAGAGAAAAAGTAAGGCTGAATCACTCTGGAAAAAAAAACACCTATAGTAACTAACAAAAATGCTTTTAACAATGCCTCCAGAGAATACAAACAAGTACTCCAAACCAAAAGTAAACTCTACAACGATAGAATCTCCAAAGCCAGCTCTAACACAAAGGAACTGTTCTTAATTCACAGAGAGCTAGAAACCCCTATCCCTCCAGTGGAATGTTGCAACAAAGATGCAAGCTGATGTGAACATACAAAATGCTCTCCATAACAAAATCAATCGACTACAATCTATTATCGAAGATAAAAAGAACAGTGTAGCCAAACTTTCCGAACCACCTACTTCCATTGAGAATGCGACTGCCCCCAAGGATATACCACAATTCGAATTCACAGAGGTCACTAACTGAGAGGTCCTTCAAATCATCCTAAGCCTTAAGCCATCTAGGTGCCATTGCCCACCCACTGTCAATTAAGACTGCACACCTCAACTCACCCCCTTCATCACCAATCTTATTAATGCATCTTTTAAAAACAACTGCGTTCCTACAGACGTAAAAAACTCCTGGTTACTACCCCTACTAAAGAAACCCAACCTCGACCCCAACATTCCCGCAAATTACCACCCAATAACAACTGTTCTGTTTCTCTTGAAAATTCTCGATAGAGTAGGATACTTGCAAATTCAGAAATCCCTTGAAGCAAATAACATCCTGGGGCTACGACAGTCTGGTTTCTGCCCAAGACATGGGACGGACACAGCACTCTTGGATTTAAAAATCCAAATGGATGACCTTAGGTATAAAAGGAAACTAGCCTTGCTCCTCCTCCTGGACCGCTCTACTGCATTCGATCTGGTGGACCACAACATCTTATGTAAACACCTGGCATCAGCAGCACACTTCTCCTCTAATGCCACACAATGGATTAAATATTTCCTTAGTGACAAAGCAATGAAAGTCTTCTTCACCAAAGCAGAATCACCACCCACCACAGTTGCGTGTGGAGTACCCCGAGGCCCCTGTGTGTCCCCAACTTTGTACAATATTTTGACAAAGCCCCATTTGATCGTTTGGACGATCTGGGTGTCACCTACACGAATTACGCACATGACACCCAGATCTTCATCCCAATATCCGGGGACCACGACACTGACACAGCCACCATCAATGCCATTTGGTAGGCAGAATCTTGTGCAATTCCCTTGGGGAACAGTGCAAAAAGATTAAGACTACAGGAGTAAGCAGTAAACCCAATTGGTAGCAGTCTGCACCACCCAGATTTAACTGGTAGCTGTGGCTGAGCAGTCAGACCTCTCTCAAGATGAGTAGGCCAGTATACAGAGGATACACAATAGGGCCAGAAAAAAAGTGGAGCAAACAAACACTGACCAGAGCTTGTTATCAAAAGTATATAATTATTTATTTAAAACACACTTTAGGGAATACACTAAGCACTATAAAGCAAGTTCAAACACAATCAGAAAAAGTATACACACCTCCCTTAATTATTAGACAAGTCTAGGTCAAAACGCCACTATTTGTAAAACAGATGCGAGCGCTTAACTTAGATGGCACTCCAATAATTAAGTTAGAGAGAGAGAAAAAGACAGGTCATGAAACAAACAGTCCACAACACTTTTCTAAGACCAGAGCAAGCTAGTGAAGGCAGAGTCTACTGTAGAGCCAAAGTTCATAGGCCAAGGCCACTTTAAATGGAGCAAGGCGAAATGTGCCCAAGATCACACAGTTTAAAAAAGCACTCAAGTCTTTGCAAAAATGTTCTATAGAGGTTGGTTTGATGTGAAATATATAGTTAGAAGGTCTGGGGGCCAACCTAGTTGGAAAGCCGAGGATTTAAGAGTCACCTTTAGCAATCCGTGGAAAGGGAGGCCAGGTGGAACACAGTACCTTTAAAAGTGAGGAAGCTCCAGCGGTGGCAGTTGTTCCTGGCAGCGGGTGCAGTTCGTGGTTTAGACCAGGGAAGGAGAAGTTCTCGTCGAGGAGGAAACTTGGAGTCGTTGCACTGCCCAGGGATGAAACCAGCCACAGAGTTTGCTCGGTTAAAAGGTGTGTTCCTTTTACTCGCTGTCCTGCTGGACTGAAGCTTGGCTATCCGGCCGCCGGGTGCTTGGCACTGCGATTCGACCAAGGGACGTCCCGGAAGGCGAATGTTGAACTGGTTGCTCCCACCGGCTCAGAGGGAGAAGACTCTTGCAGCAGAAGATCTTCTCTTATCGTCGGGGAAGTGGTGAGGTCGTTGCAGATGGCTCCGCTTCTCCCCTCTTCGGATTTCTCAGGTCCTCTGGCGACTTCTGAAGTTCCAGCCCCAAAAGCCCTGCTTTTATGCCGAAAAACCCCCATTCAACAGCCTAGTGGTCACTCATACATGCTAAGTGGTGAGCCGGGCGGCTCACCACTGGGCCAATCAGAACAGAGTGCGACTTGGGTTGCTAAGGCAACGCAGTCCAGGGTGCCAATTCCCCCACCCACACATCTTGTGAATACCAGACAGAGTGGCACCAGTTGGAGGGTTTCTGTGGAGAAGCCCGCCAAAAAGTGGAACAAAGAGGCCGACCTTGGTTGGAGTTACAGAGACGGACACATACGCCATTTTGTAAAAGAGTTCTGGCAAAGAGACCCAACCGGTGATTTTATATTAATTAAATAAACCGGCGGTATCTTTACAATGCACCAAAAAAGTGGTGCTTTTAAAATGAATGGGAAAATCTCATAGGAAATATTCCGGTGGAATATCTCGCGTGGTAACCACTGCCACCAGCCAGAAACTCGACAACGGGGGACTGGACAGTGCCCCCTTGGAAACAGACCCAGGAGTAATCTAATTAACACCTTCCAGTACTTCCACAATGTGATGGTTGGTACTGGTTCTGTTCACAATGTTGGACTAATAAAGCCAATGGTGACTTTACATGCCCTGGGAGACAGTAGTCAGTCCAAGGGTATGGAGTCTATGTTTGGGGGTCACTATGACACCCCTGTTTTACTGCACATGAGGGTGCTGTGTAACATATATACCAAAACAGATGATACCCTATGGAGTAAAAGACCCCAGAGCCCATAAGCACATACCAAGTCAAAGACATACCTCAAATCATGCCTAAGCGTGGGAACAAAAGAGTCTCACTCTTAGCAGGAGAAAAAAAAAAATCCAGCAAAGCTGCTGGGGGACTCATTAGGTTTGGGAAATTAGCCTTATAAGAGAATACTCCCTAACACCATTTACCTCACAATCCAAGTTTGGATGGTGCAACATGGTCTATGTCTAAATGATGACAAGACCGAGTTGCTCCTCATAGGTTTCTCAACACAGGATCCCCAAACTAAATGCTGCCTTCAATTCCTTCAACATTGATGGCAACACCATCAAAGTTACCAACAACTCTAGGTTTCTACTTCGACTCCTCACCCTCAATAAACAAATCAATGCCACAACCTAGGCCACAGCCACTAAGGACTGGATGGCTGACAAAATGGCCGCCGAGTTGTCCTGCGGCGCCGGAAACGACAGCAACGAGGGCTCTTGAGGAGCCTCGTTTGCGTCACCGTCGCCCTCGTCGGGATCCCTCCTGATGGGCTGTGCCTCCTCCATGACTTGGATGAGCTCCTCTTCAGAGGTTGTGTCTGTATCCACGACGGCCACCACCCCCTCCCCCCCACTTTCCAACGAGGACTTCATGGGGGGTCTTCTCGATGGGCCTGAAAGACGACTCCCTCCACGGTGGCAGGGAGACTCTGGTACCTGAGGGCGCCTCCACAGGCTGAGCCAGGGCCGCGGCGACATCCTCAATCGAGGTCTTAGCAGGGTGAATTAAGGCCAACGTCACCTTCTGTACGCCTGGGGCCTTCACCTTGGGGGGAGGGTCCGAGCCTCGCTCCCCCTCAGCCGGAATCTTCGAGATCGACCGGGGCCTCTCCAGAAGCTTTGCCGGGTTCTCGGACTTCCTCTTACCCAAGCCAGAGCGTTGGCTCGTGGTCGATGGTGCCGGGGAGGGTGCGCCCTGCCTGACAGCCAAGGAGCCCGACCGTTCGGCGCTCCCGGTGCCCGCGGACTCGCGGTGCTTAGCCTTTTGTTGGGCCCCCGTCGCCGGAGCACCCTCACAGGACTTAGAAGACCGCTCGGACTTCTTCTTCTCGCCTGGCGGGCTCTTACCTTCCAGCCAGTTGGCAAGACGGAGGTGGCGATCCTTCATGGCCCACTCCGACATGTTCCCACAAAACGCGCAGTCCTTTTCCTTGTGTGTCTTGTCCTCATGGAGACAGTAGAGGCATAACGAATGCTCGTCCTCCTTGAAAACGTTCTGAAGCTGGCATCCAGGGCAGGTCCTGAATAGCTTCCCAGGCGCCGAGCTCCCTTTCTCCTGGGCCCTGTCCGGGGTAGGCCTCGGAACTTCTGGAATCCTCCAAAAGCGTAACTCGACGGAATCTTCACCCTTGAGGGGCGTAGAAACTCCGAAACGGATCCTCGTTGATCGGAAGTAGAAACGGTGGAGCTTGAGGCTCTATTGAACTGAAAAAATGATAAAATCTCCCGAAAAAGCGCGAAAACGCAGCAAAAGCTCGAGAGCTAAGCACGAGGACTCCCAACACTTGAACGTGCGGTAAAAATCTGAGGATGGCTGCCAGGGGTGGGTCTTAGGGAGAGGGCAGTCATTGGCTGGGGGCAGTATGACCCAGAGACCAGTGATTGGTTACTACTGAGAAAGACAGATCAGAAACTAAACTGATACTGATTTTTTCTATACCGAGGATTCCCGGCCTGACGACGGGGAATATTCATGAGCATGTGAATCCATGCCAGACCCCATGCTGGAGAACTGGCGTTGCAGGGACCAGCGAGTCTGAAGGAAAGCTAAGTATGGGGGTGGGGTGAGGGGGTTATGTTTTTTTTTAGATTTGGGGTTGTTTTACATTGAATGACCGAATGGCAAATGTACGAGCAATTTTGCATTACTTACATTTCTCATTCGGTCATTTCCGTAGCGGTAAAACAAACCCAATTCATGCCTTCAGCCACATAGTTCACACAATCTTGGGTGGGTTTGATTATATATATGAAATTTGTGTTTGTATGTCTGATTATTTGCATTTTGATACTAGCCTACCCCCACTTAAGAGTGAGGTTTGACTGCTCCGCTAGATTACCCATTGAAATATTTGGTCTAACTTGGTGGACACCCTGTCCTTTCACTAAAGTGAGGGGATTTGGAAAAACCTCCCGAACAGTAATACATAGATGTGACCTGTAAGCTCTTTCCCAGGTCTCCAAGTTAATTTCACCACCTAGAACTTCTCATAACCTAAGACAACTCATCTTTTCATTGCCACCCTCCTTTTCAATAGACTTGTATTACTTAAACAATAATCTGATGACATCCTAAATGCATTTATGAAGGACGATACTGAAGGTTACTGTTGTCCTTCAAATGAACGCAATCATTGGCAATTGAATGACTTAACTGAGTATTTCTAAACTGCTCAACCTCATCTACTTGGAACAAATCCTTTCATTGTTCAACAGTCGGGGTGGCCCCTCAATATATCATTGTCCACAGTTCAACTACCATCCACACTTCACCCCTGATCCAGAATAAATATGAAATTGCCCAGGTCTGATGTAAGCCTGCTGCCCAAGTGTATGCAAAGGCACACGCACCTGTAGCAAAAGGTCCCAAAATTGGATCCTAAGTTTCATGGAGGGAGGTATCTTACTGTGAGGATCCATATCCTTTCAACGGGTGGTAAGGGACCTGCTCAATGGGACTTCCAGCAATTTGATACTCCATCTTTTGAAGCAGATGAAGAGTTCCAGTCCCCAATGTGTTTTTCCCTATCCGACTAGATATTTGGGGAAAACATGCTAAAAAATAAAGACAGCAAAAAGTTCCGTTTTGACTCCAAGACTCTGTAGCAGCAGAAAAATGAAACTTGAGTTCACTGGGCCCAGGCAGCTCCTCTTGTGAATGAAGGCTATCACTGTTGGAGACAATGGCATAAACAATGCTTTAAATAAGTTAGTGCATTAGTGGCTTGGCACCCCCAAATGCAAAGGAAGAACCTCTGATCTAGCCTGTGCATGGGATCAATTATCAAAAACGCTAAAGTATCTTTGGAAGTAGTAAAGCATAGGGAAATATGTTATGCGGTTGGAGGATACAAAGGTGAATGAAAAGGATTCAAGACCACTTGGAATGAAAGCAAATGAAAAGAACGGGTCATGGGCCAGAATTTAGGCTTTTTTGAAAAAGCAAGCATACGCATAGGATTTTCATTTCCAAGAGGTCATCTGAATTGATGCAACAAAACCAAAACAGAGTTAATTAGGTTTTAGGATTCAAATGTACAAACAGCCGCAACATTTTCGATGCATACAAAATTCATTTGCATTGTGTGTGACAAAGAACAATGAGAAGAGGATATTTGCCATTGCAATGAGTAAGCATCACAGTCAAAATGTATGCAATAGGACTATGCAACGTTAGGATCGCCTTATGGCTTTACTATACAAACATGAATGGTACAGAAGTTTCAGATGAATGCTCTTGAGAAAGGCTATAGTCACCTTGCAGCCACTGATCCAGAGCAGTGTCTATCGTGCACTTCATTAAGGGAAGAAGTTCAGAGTTCATCAAAAGCACCCTGTTTGGGTTAGTGTGCATCCTCTCTTGGAGGCTTCTTGAGTTGAAGAATTCCAAGACCAGTTTGATTTGCCACAATTCGAAAGTCTCTAAAGTTTCTCTTCTTTCCAATCGTCTGACAGCCTGAAACGAGCACATTCAAATGTCAAGACAATGTGCTGGCATAAAAAAAACAGGTTAGACAGCAGCAGCAATAACCCTTCCATAAAGCAGCAGAGGTCCCAATTCAGATCTGGTGAGCACCATGTGACAAGGATGCTTCAGAGGTGTGCACAGGGCTGCAAAGGGGTCCTACACAAAAGCAGCGCACCAGACACATTTACTCTCTAAAAATAATAAAATTCTGTATGCTGGTAAGGTTCTTTCTTGATGGATATTCATGTCACAGATTACTGCTCTTGGATATAATCAGCGGAATCAAATACAATTGTATCCCAGCAGGGAGTGCAGTGCGACTCCAGCATCAAAGACCGTTGACGCTGCTTCTCCTTTACTCCCGATGTGACATTTGGCAGTCATATATATATATCTCCAGCACAATGACTCATGACATAATTTTCCTCTTTATTTAACCCATGCTCACTCGTGTGAGGGGACTTAAAAAACAATCATTGCATTGAGCTCTCCATCAATGGGGTAGGATGGAAGGGCAATGAGAAACATGTGGGAGGAACAGCCATCAGAAAAAAAACATTACCAGAGAGAAGTAATTTGTTCTTCTGATGGATTGTGTCCTCCCACAGATTCCTCATCTTGGACATACTAGTGAAGCAGTGCTATTTCAAAGAAGGTTGGGAGAGCGAGACTAGAGAGAAGCTTGTTATATACTAGAACATTTTGTAGAATTGCTGTGCCAAATAGCACGTCCTAACCCACAGGGAGTCCAAACAATAGCGTTTAGCAAATGTATGCAAGGCTGACCAAGTGGCAGCTTGGAAAATGTCCAAGACCGAGAGACCTCTCTGCAGATGCCTGTGTATTTCTTTGAAAAGGGAGCACATGATATTTTTTTACTAGTCTATGGCCAAACAGCTGATAGTGATTTGCAGGACAGATAGCTTAGTGGGCTAGGTACTTGCTGCTGAGATCTTTACTCACACTGCAGAAAAGTCCAGGAATGGTCAATTCAGTTTTTCTTTCTGAGTTGATAAACTAAGCACCATTAAAATGACTAATAACACTACTTTTGTGAATCACGGTAAGAAGCACTATAAACAACACAATAACAAGGAGGTTTAAATTTACCATGATGTGTGTACTCTGCCTTTGTACCTAATATATCTCAGATTCAGAGCATAGTGCTTGCAGGAAGACAATAATCCATTAAATGGTGACAGTTATTTTGTGGCAGTGCTTCTGAGCATTCAGGCTTGTACAGTGGTATATATGGAAGGGAACCTTTGAAAAGTTTACTAACTGGGCTGGTATGCAATACTGCCCGGGTCGCTGGTGACCTCCCATTCGCCCCATGGTTATGTGCTCAAATGTAAATCTGAATGAGTCATGGCAGAGTGGGAATAGTTATAAGAAGGTGGGGAAGGATTTCTAAGATGGCGGCCGGCAGAGGAGTACGTGTCTAGGAGTCTCTCCTCACCGGGCTGCGCCAATTGAGCACTTTACTTAGCTTTCCGGGTGAATCTTCGCCTCAACGGAACATCATTTGAAGCAGAATTACATGCAAATTGTGTGGGGAAATCTCTGCAGCAAACACATAAAGGAGTGAGAGGAACTCCAGGGTCCCTGTTGTGACTACGAACTAGAAGCGGTGCACCGCCGGGCCAAGGCAACAAAGATCAGAGTAACAGCAGAGAAGCAGAGGTTCCGAGGTAACAGGAAAAAAGCTTCAGCGAAGATCCACATTAGAGACGTCCACCGGAGCAGGAGGAACTAGAATGTGAGAAAGGAGCAGCAAACGATCGGCGCTAGCGCAAGGTCGCCCACAGCAGCTGGTAGGACCCCAGAAACATGGAGTTGACAACGCCACAAGGTGAAAGAAAGGGCCCCAGGAGAAACCAGTAACAAGCAAGGCATTAATCCAAGGGGCGAAACGTAAGGCAAGAGGTACCAACAAAAGGGGGATTCCTAAAAGCACAGTACAAGACCACAGCAGAACTGGGGCAGGAAGCACAGCACAGCCCACCCCTCACTCTGCCAAGGCACATCACCAACTATAGTATATAGGCCACTATAAACCACAAATGCAGAGGACACAGGAGGGAAAGGAGTAAATATTCCTGCAAAATAAAAGAATACACTCGGCTACTAAGTAGAGAAGAGCGGGCCCAACAACCAAGCGCCCCCGGCGCACAAAGTAAAAAGGTGAAGAGAGACCCATGCATAATCCCTCAATATATTGGCAAGCTCATAACTGGGCGTTTCAAACAGACAACAGTGTGGCAGCAACAGCATTCATGTCAAAATCCCGACTGTAAAACCCCCGACCCCAGCGCAATCTCCCGCTCTGGAGTGCGAAAGACACAACGACAAGGGGGACACTTCACGGGAAACCCCCTCCCAGGACTGGCAAGACATGGGAGACAATCACATGACCAAAACTGACATGCTAAACTGCTTCAAAGAATTCCAGAATCAATTTTTGCTCTACGTCCAGAAACAATTCCAGACACTAAAGGAAGATATGAAGCAATCCCTGCAGGAGGTCAAGGTAGACATTGAGAAATTGGAAAGGAGGACGGACACGCTAGAAAAAGTAGTGCAACACAGAGGACAAAACTCAGAAATTGGATGAAGTGCTGGAACAACTGGCACGTATCTCCAACAATCTCGAACTCCAATGCGAGGATCTGGAAAACAGATCGAGAAGATCAAATATCAGAATAAAAATCTATCTGAAACAGTCGAGGATAAAGACTTATTGGACTCGGTTCTCCAACTCTTTACCGAAATATTATCAGAGGAAACCGAAACACGGGTCCGGATCGACAGACTCCATCGAGTGGGACCAAGAAGACCACCTGAATCAGGAGCTCGCTCAAGAGACGTGCTGGCAGCAATATCGTCTTACTCCCACAAAAGGAGCAGATACTACAAAAGGCAAGAACAGCAGGCCTGCTGCAAATAAATGGCCAAGAAGTTCAAATATATCAAGACCTTGCCCGATCCACGCTTCTGAAGAGAAGGAAAATGGGCCCAGTGGTCGAACACCCAATGACCAACCAAGTGAGCTCCAAATGGACCTTCCCGTTTGGTCTCCTATTCACATGGGAAGGGAGACAACATAGGATTAGATCATGTGAGGAAGGGGAACAAATCCTAGGCTTGCACCAGAACGATGGAGATGAGTAAGATCAAGCATGAGGGAAAACGAAAAGCATTAAGAAGCTGGAAGGTTGGAAAATGGTAGCGAGGAAGAACAGAGGAGGGAGGAGAAAATGAAGATAGCACACTCCCTGACAAAAGAGAAGTAAAAGCGGGAGGCATGGAACCAATTATTCCTTAGCAATGGGGTGGGGACCCGAATCAAGTAAAATGTATGGCACAGGGGAAAAGGAGGTAGGGTGATGTTGGAATCCGTAGTGGGGTTTAGAACTCCCTGCAAACAACCTGAGGTTGACAAGGGGCCAGGCGCGAAGGACACATCATCAAGCCCTCTTAGGAAACTAGCCCCTCTTCAGGGGATGGGGAAGTTGGGGTAGGCAGGGGGGAAGGGCGGAACCAAGGGGGTGGAGGGGAAGGGTGGTGGGGACGGGGAGTGACAGAAGGGAAAGCTAGTCAGGGAGGGCTTCAGGAAAGCTAGCAGAAACCCTAGAGTGGAATATGGATAGTCTGAACCAGAAACTGTTAAAAATCATGTCATACAATGTCAGGGGGATGAACACTCCAATTAAGAGGAAGTCTTGGAGACTGGGGGCAGATATAATATTATACCAGGAAACGCATATAAAGAAAAAAGATAAAGCACAAGTCAAATCATAGGGGTGACTCACATATCAGGCAAACATGGGGAAAAGAGAGCAGGGGTCCTAATAGCGTTACAAGATTAAAGACTAAATGCACAAGTGCAGAACTCTCTGGTAGATTGGGAGGGGCGCTACCTTTTCCTTAATGTGAACATAGGAGGCAAGCTGACACTAGCCACAATTTAGACTCCCAACACAGGACAAGACGGATTCTTGAGAGGGACCCTCAGGGCACAAGAGGGTTTCGCCATAGGGCAATATCTTTCCCTATTTACAAAGCGACTAAATGCTCCAATGGTTCCCACACAACATAAAAATCCTTTACATATTATAAACGTTCCGAAGTAAGAAGAAAATCCGAAGACCACCACCTGAGGGGAAAGGGGCGAGGGATAAGGGAGTTGGGGGGGGGGGGGGTGGAGGTGGAAAGATTGTTGACAATGTTTATAAGTCTGTACAAACTACCAATAAAACATGTGTTAAAAAAAAAAGAAGAAGGTGGCAAAGAGGCAAAGAAATGAACTGGCTGACAGGAGGGGCTAGTACTAATATTGTTTATTCAGAAATCAGAATTGCAGTGCAGTCATTGTACAGCCAGGTGTGTCCTATTCATAATGTGCGACGGAACGCTAGGAACAAGTTACTTACCTGTAACCGTTGTTCTCCAGCATGGGTCTGGCATGGATTCACATGCTCATGAATATTCCCCGTCGTCAGGCTGGGAATCCTCGGTAAAGAAAAAAACAGTATCAGTTTAGTTTCTGATCTGTCTTTCGTAGTAGTAACCAATCACTGATCTCTGCGTCATACTGACCACAGCCAATGACTGCCCTCTACCTAAGCCCCACCTCTGGCAGCCATCTTCAGATTTGGTAGCACGTGAAGTGGCAGTATGACCAAGTGAAGAGCCGCAGAGGGGTAGGCGGGAGGGTTCACATGTGAATCCATGCCAGACCCATGCTGGAGAACAACAGTTACAGGTAAGTAACTTGTTCCTTCTCCAGCATGGGGTCTGGCATGGATTCACATGCTCATGAATAAAGAATACATAGCAGTACACACATGCACAACCACGGGAGGTGGCAAAGGCTCAACATTAAGCATTACATCAAACTCAACATTAAGCAAATCTTACCTCCTCACCAGGCTCACCATAGGCGAACAGGTTGCGCAGCACTGCTTGGCCGACCATGGACTCCTCCCTGGAATCCCGATCGACGCAGTAGAATTTCGTGAAGGTGTGCGTCGACCTCCACGTAGCAGCCCTGCAGATGTCCAGCAAGGGCACACCAGATAGGAACACCGTGGTAGCTGCGATCGCTCTGGTGGAATGGGCTCTCGGACGGCCAGGCAGCGGTCGGTTTGCCAACCGATGACAGTACATGATACAGCCGGAGAGCCATCTGGAAATGGAAGCCTTCGAGAGAGCCTTCCTCTGACTGACAGGTCCAAAGTTCACAAAGAGTTGTGACGTCTTCCGAAAACACTTTGTGCGGTCCACGTAGAACTTCAGCGCTCTAGCCTCATCCAGCGAGTGCAAAGTCCTTTCAGCCGGTGACGAAGGCGACGGGAAGAAAACAGGCAACACCAAGGGTTCGTTGAGGTGGAAGTCCGACGGCACCTTGGGCATGAAGGAGGGGTGCGTCCTGAGCACTGCCCTCGTGTCGTGAAAAGTCAAGTACGGGGACTTGCAGGAAAGGGCCTGGATCTCTCCCACCCGTCGTGCGGAGGTGATGGCCACAAGAAACGCTGTTTTCCACGACAAGAACTTCAACGGAGCCGAGTGCAGAGGCTCGAACGGAGGTCCCATGAGCTTGGTCAGCACCACGTTGAGCTCCCACGCCGGGGCAGGAGCCTTCACCGGCGGGAACGATCTGAACAGTCCCTTCATGAACTCTTTCACCAGACGATGAGACCACAAGTACGTCCGCCCCGTGGTTCTGGTGTACCGGGAGATCGCAGCAAGATGAATCTTGATGGACGCGTGCGCCAGTCCAGCTTTGGCCAGCGTCAGTAGGTACGGCAGTACTTGGGGAGCCGTAATCCGTAGAGGGTTAATCTTCTGTGCGTGGCACCAGACAGAGAACCTCTTCCATTTGTGTCCGTAGCATTTAAGAGTTGAGGACGCCCTGGCCTTTGCAAGAACCTCTCTGCAGTCGGCCGGTATGTCGTATCCTCCAAACTCTAACGCTGCAGGAGCCAGGCCTGCAAGTTCAGCGACTTCGGGTCGTGATGGAGGATGGCGCCTCCTTCCCTGGAGAGAAGATCCGCGTCCCCTGGCAGCTTGATTGACGGGGACGCTGACAAGTCCAGAAGGTCCGGGAACCATATCTGCCTCGGCCACGCAGGTGCGACGAGGATCATCCTGCACCGTGACCTCTTGAGCTGGTTGATGAGCCAGATCAGCAATGGCAATGGGGGGAACGCGTATAGAAACAGGCCCTCCCAGGGGAACGAGAAAGCATCGCCCATGCTCCTCGGCTGGGGAAACCTGCTGGCGAACCTCCGGCACTTGGAGTTCGTCGCCGTCGCGAACAGATCGATCTGGGGTGTGCCCCACCGTCGGAAGAGGCGGTCCACTAGATCCTGCCGTAGTTCCCACTCATGGCACGAGCGCAGCTCCCTGCTGAGTGAGTCGGCGATGGTGTTTTTTATCCCTGCCAGATGAAACGGCACCAGAAACATCCCTTGGGCGACGGACCAATGCCACAGATCCAGCGCCTCCCTGGACAGGGCTGGGGACCTGGTTCCGCCCTGTTTCCTGATGTAGAACATGGTGGTGGTGTTGTCGGTGAAGATCCTCACCACCTTGCCCTTGAGGGACGGAAGGAAGGACCTGAGGGCCCAAAACACTGCACGGAGCTCCAGGACGTTGATATGGAGGGACTTCTCCGTCGGGAGCCAAAGGCCTCTCGCATGCAGATTTTCGGTGTGCGCTCCCCACCCTTCCAGGGAGGCATCCGTGGTCACTGTCTCCTGGTGGCCGGGGGTCTGGAAGTCCATGCCCGCCGTCAGATGCGCGCGGGTGCCCCACCACCGGATCGCTCGTCGGAAACTCTCGTCGAGTGTGATCCTCTCCTCGAAGCTGCCCGTAGTCTGGATCCAGCGCGCGTCCAGGAACTCCTGCAACGGGTGCATCCGGAGCCTGCACAGGGGGATGAGGTAAATGGAAGACATCATTCCGAGGAGGGACTTGATGGACCTCACCCTGGCCGCGTCCGCAACCAGCATCCGCTGCACCTTGCCCAGAATGGCCCTCGTCCTTTCCTCCGACGGATAGGCCAGGAGCGACACTGTGTCGAGCTTCGCTCCCAGAAACAGTGCGTCTTGCGCGGGCACCAGGTGGGACTTGGCGTAGTTTATGCAGAATCCCAGGTCCGTGAGAAGTTGGACGGTCCTTGCTGTGTGCTCCACGGCAAGCTCCCTCGTCTTCGCTCGGATGAGCCAGTCGTCCAGGTAGGGGTAGACGTGGATCCCCTCTCGGCGCAGCTGCGCCGCCACCGGTGCGAGGCACTTGGTGAACACCCTGGGTGCCGACCTTAGTCCGAAGGGAAGGGCTCTGAACTGATAGTGACGCCCTTGGACCACGAACCTGAGAAACTTTCGGTGTCCCTTTAGGATGGGAATATGGAAGTAGGCATCCTCCAAATCCAACGACGAAAGGAAATCACCCTCCTCCAGCTGACCCAGGACGTGTTGGAGGGTGACCATCTGGAACTTCTGTGCCTTGATGAATTTGTTCAGTCGTCGTAGGTCCAGGATGGGACGCCATCCTCCCGTCTTCTTCTTCACGAGGAAGTATCTTGAGTAAACTCCGGAGCCCCGAAGCCTCTTTGGGACGAGCTCGATGGCACCCTTCCTGAGCATCGCCTTTACCTCCAAGAGAAGTTGAGGGACGTGAAGTTCTTTCCTGGCCACAGGGGGACGCGCGGGCACCTTCTTTGAAACTCGAGCGCGTGACCCTGGGCTAGGGCGTCCAGCACCCAACGGTCGGTGGAGATGGACTCCCACACGCTGACGAAGCTCACCAGCCGGCCTCCCACCGGGGTGCTTCGGTGGGGGCCCGACCCCACAGCCGGTTCAGTCCTGCTTCGACGAGGCTTTGCCACCTTGACCTCCTTGGCGACGACGGCGGGATCCGCCTGACTTGCCTCGTCCCCTGTAAGCTTCCTGCGATGACGAACGGGCCGCTTGACGGTAGGTGGAAAATCCGTCGCCGGAACCTTTGGAGGCACCCTTGCCTCCGCCGCTCCGAAAGGGCGGCCGCCGTTGCTGGAGAACCCCAAGAACCCGGGCCGTCTCTGTGTCTGCTTTGATGGCTTGAAGGGAATCGTCCACTGTTTTCCCAAACAGGTTGTTTCCATCGAACGGCATGTCCAAGACTCTGGTCTGCACGTCTTGACGGAAGTCAGTAGCCTTGAGCCATCCACGCCTCCTAAGGCACACGCCGTTGCCCAACTGGCGAAATCCAGTGTCGGCGATGTCCGTCGCAATCGTAATGGCGTGGTCCGACGCCACCTCACCTTCCTGCAAGATCTCTAGGGCATCCGCCCTCTTGTCGTCCGGTAGGAAGACCAGCAGGGGGGCCAGTTTATACCACAGCTCCCTGTCGTAGCGGGCTACGATAGCCAAGGCGTTGGCCGCCTTAATCGTCGTCGCTGCAGACGAGATGACCCTGCGTCCCATCGTATCCAATTTCTTTCCCTCGCCGTCCGGCGGGGAAGTCGACGTGGAGGCCGCACCCTCCCCCCCGCTTTCTTCCTGGCCGTCGCGGAGACGACGGAGTCCGGGGTCGGCTGTGCCCGGAGGCACAAGGTGGCCGCGTCCGGGACCCGGTACTTCTTCTCGTACCGATCCCTTCTAGCCGGCGTCGTGGATGGGTTCTTGAGGAGGGCGAGGCCCTCATCCCAAATATCATCCAGTAGGGGCACGGAGAGGACCGTCTTCCTCTTGGAAACCTTCCTTCTTCTTCTCCTCCGGGCAGAGCTGGAAGAGCTCGGACGCCCTGGCGATCATGGAGTGAAACGATCCAATCTCGTCGGGTGGGGAAGCCCGGGTGGGAGGTGACGACGGCAGATCCTCGTCGTCCGTACCCGTCGCGGCCGTGTCAGTCCCCGTATCATCCAACCGAGTCGTGGACGGGGAGGAGGGCTGAACAGGGCGCGATGGCTGAAAAGGAGGTGGAGGGTGAATACTTCTTCTCTTAGGGGGAGGGCTCCCAGAAGGGCCTTGCTCCGGGTCCCCTGTTGGGAGCGGTTCCTCCGCTGGTGGTAACGGCAGTCTCGTCCTTATCTCCGAGCATAAGGACTGTGTAGCCAACAAAATGGCCGCCGAGTTGTCTTGCGGCGCTGGTTGAGGGGAGTCCGACAGGCAGTCAGGGGCCCCGTCGGCACCCTCGACGATATCGTCGTCTCCTACGTCGGGATCCCTCCCGACGGGTTGGTCTTCTTCCACGCCAACGCCGTGGCTTAAGACCACGATCAGCTCTTCCTCAGAGGTTGAGGCCGAATCCACGACGACCTCCTGCCCCCCCCTTTTTCTCCTCCGTCGGAGGTTTCACGGGGGTCCTGTCGATGGGCATAAAAGAGGACTCCCTCTGCGGTGGCAGGGAGACTCTGAGCCCCGAGGTCGCCACCACTGGTGTAGCCTCCACAGGCTGAGCCAGGGCCGCCGCGACTGTCTCGATAGAGGCCTTGGCCGGATGGATTAAGGCTTTCACCACCTTAGGTGCGCTCACCGCCTTCTCCTTAGGGGGGGGGGACACTGCCTCGCTCTCCCTCCAATGGGGCCTTCGAGCTCGACCGGGGCCTCTCCAGGAGCTTCTTCTGGGTGCTCGGCCTTCCTCTTACCCGAACCAGAGCGTTGGCTCGTGGTTGATGGTGCCGGGGAGGATGCGCCCTGCCTGGCGCCCATAGAGCCCGACCGTTCGGCGCTCCCGGTGCCAGCGGACTCGCGGTGCTTGGCCTTGTGTTCGACCCCCGTCGCCGGGGCGTCCTCAAAGGTCTTAGAAGACCGCTCGGATTTCTTCCTCTTCTTCTCGCCTGACGGGCTCTTCCCTTCCAGCCAGTTGGCGAGACGTTGATGGCGGTCCTTCATGGTCTGCTCCGACATGTTGCCGCAAAACGCACAGTCCTTCTCCACGTGCATCTTGTCCTCATGTAGGCAGTAAAGACAAAAGGAGTGTTCGTCCTCCTTAAAGACATTCTGAAGCTGGCATCCAGGGCAGACCCTGAACAGCTTTCCGGGCGTCGAGCTTCCCTTCTCCTGGGCCATGTCCGAGATGGGCCTGAGAAATTTCTTGAGTCCTCCAAAAGCGTAGCTCGATGAAATCTTCACCCTTGAGGGGCGTAGACGAATCCGACACGGGTCCCTGTTGATCGGATGAAGAATCGGTGGAGCTTGAGGCTCTTTTTGACCGAAAAAATTGAAGTTTTTGAGAAAAAACGTGAAAAAATAGCACTAACGCTCGAGAGCAATAGCACGAGGATCCCAACACTTGAACGTGCGGTAAAAATCTGAAGATGGCTGACAGAGGCGGGGCTTAGGTAGACGGCAGTCATTGGCTGTGGTCAGTATGACGCAGAGATCAGTGATTGGTTACTACTACGAAAGACAGATCAGAAACGAAACTGATACTGGTTTTTTCTTTACCGAGGATTCCCAGCCTGACGACGGGGAATATTCATGAGCATGTGAATCCATGCCAGACCCCATGCTGGAGAAATGCGCCACCTTTTATGGAGGAGTCATCCATCAACTGAGCCAGCCAACTCAGTGTAAACACTGAGTGCGTCCTGAGTTTATTCTTGCAGCGGAGTATGCGCTGCTGGGCTGGCTTTGACACAGGACTAGTACCCCCAGCGCACATTCTCAATGGGCAATGAAAGGTTGGAATATTTGGCTTCCCCAACCATGCACAACCAATTTGGTTGCAGCTTGGTGTACTGCAGGGCTGAATATGTGTAGGGGTTGTTCCTGTGCCTCCCCACACATTCAGAGGCCCAGAGCTGTCTAAATGAAGACACTCCAGTTCCACTTCACCCGTGCAGGTACCATGACGTTCTCCCTGCTTCCTAGTTTCTGTTGCATGCTCTGCAGGAGCCGAAAGGACCATTATGACAGGCAGCATGTGATGGGTGGTGTCTGGAGTCCAGACCAGGTCTGCAGTGAAGTCTGTATGTATTTGTATGTGTATGCAAACTTGTAAGGGTTTGTGTTGGAAAGTGCACATGTGACAGAGATAGAGATAGAGTGTATTTCTTTTGGTGTACGAATGAATAAAAGCCTATGTGCCTTATGAATGTGCATGCTTGCGTGTGACAAGGGAGGGAAGCAGGCTTCTTAATGGGGCAGGGGCGCTACATTGACCTAGTCAGCAAGGTCCCATTTTATTACTGGGGCATAGAATGTTTGTTACTGGTGTTTAGGACAAAGCCAACCTGAGTGTTCTTACCTGGGGGTTGATGGGTACATTTGTGCAGCTAGCTAGGGCATATATGCTCGCTGTAGCACATCATTTTTACACATATTTAGGGAAAGCCAACCTGAGTGTTCTTACATTGGGGAGGAGGTACATTTTTGCAGCAAGCAAAGAAAATTTTTTCTTACTGTGGCAGGCATTAATTTTAGTGGCATGAAGGGCACATCCAACATGAGTAAAACTTTCTTAAAGTGGCATGGCATTTTTTGCTGGCATTAGGGGCAAAGCCAACAGAAAGAAAAGGAGAATCCATATAGTTGCGCCAGATCTATTTTATTTAGTTATAAATTGCATTAAAAGAAAAAGTCCCGACACGTGTTTCTCCACCAAATATTAATAGTGGTTCATCAGGAGGGTTAAATCAATCCAATGTGTTTGCAACCTAAAACAAAGACCAACATCTATAACCTCTGGTATCCGGATTGGCACCATATATACGTTACACCAAACATGTCATCCAGCAATTAGAAACAGTACCATGGGAGACGAACTACAGACTAGTGACACTCAATGTTTCTTCACTATATGGACAACATTTGCCCATATAGGTTACTAATAACTCAAATGCTAAATACATGTAGATTGTGATATACTGGGTTTCGGTGAAGCACTGAGCCTTCTGATTGGAAAAAGAGATCTGTCCTCTGAGGAAGTCGGCAAATGGCCAACTCCAGTAGGGCCGGGTACTTGAACATTCCAGCTCAACCCAGGGCAATTAATACCAGGTAGAACCAACACCTCTTTAACATCCTGGGAACCCAGGGGATGACTGAAATCAGGGAGGACATAGACTCACTTCTTCAGGAATACATTTCCAACGCCCACCTCAGGGGAAACTCCCTTGAGGAGAACAGTTCACATTTTCCTTTGTTGCAAGAAGGTCTAGTGACAAATCGCAAAGTTTGAAGATCTGTACAATGACCTCTGCACCGATCTCCCATTCATGTGATAATGTGCTCTGCCAGATGGGCTGCAGAGATGGAGATCTTGCTCTTCAGTAACCAGAACCACAGCCGCATGGCCTCCCTGCACAGAGGCAGTGACCGAACACCTCCCTGCTGGTTGAGCATGGACCCTGTGTTATCTGTCAGGATCAGGACATTTTTCCTGCAAGAAGGCGCAAAAGCTGTCAGGGTTAGACTGACAGTCTGCAACCACAACAAGTTCATATGCCAGTGACATATCACCTGGCACCAAAGACCGCTCACCTGCAGATCCCCGCAGTGAGTACCCCAGCCTTTCAATTAAGCATTCGTGACCACCTGAGCTTCTGGCCAGGGTGGCCAGAAAGGTTCCCCCACCATCACGGTCTCCTTGTTGGCTAACCAAGAGAGGTTGTTGGCCACTGTCCACGATACTCATAGGCCATCCGACGACTTGTCGAAACCTTGTGACCACCGGATTCTCAGAAGCCACTAAAGGCAATGGGGCCTCATTATGAGTCTGGCGGTAGCCGTGCCGGAAAAACCTGCAGGCTGCCGCCAGACCCGAAATACCAATTCGCCTGCGTGACTGCCGGAATCACGGGGCATTACAACCCCGGTGACCCGGTAATTCCGGAGGCGAAATTCCATAAATTACCATTCCCATGGAGTCTAGGACTCCATGGGGATGGGGACAATGGAAACACTGGTTCCGTCTATGACAGAGCCGGTGTGTCCATTTCCGTCTGCAGGCGGGTGGCGTTAATCCCGCCAGGTCAAACCTGACGGGAGTGACACCTCCCGTGTGCAGAACTTTGAATCAGCCGGTCCGGAAACAAAGGTGGCAGCGGATTTACCACCAGCGTTGTTTCAAGACCGGCAGGTTCATAATGAGGCCCATTGTATCCGAAGTGTGGCATCTGGCACCAGGAAAATACAGGAAGCCATGAGACCCCAGGAGGCAGACGAAGGCTGATGCTGTAAGACTGCTTGAGTTATGGAACAGTAGGACCACCTGCAGCATGCTGGAGATTCTCCTCTAATGCCATCCCAGACCGAATGACCAGGACTGCCCTGATACATTGGAGCCTCGGCATTGGTGTGTTGTGGGACTTCTGTAAAATCAGGGAGAAGCCCAGGCTATGAGGCAGAGAGCAAGTGACCTTGAGGTGCCTCGGAACTTGCTCTAGAGACTGCCCTTGGATCAGCCAGTTGGCCCAATTATGGGAATACGAAGATGCTGGATCTTCTGAGGTGCGCCGCAACACTAACAGCTTGGTGAATACCCGAGGAACGCAGTTGAGGCCAAAGGCAAGCCCCCTCAACTGATAATGTGTGTCCCTGATGACAAACCTTACTAATCACTTATTCTTCTGGTGGATCGGCAGGCATGCAAAAATAGGCACCCTGAAGGTCCAGTGACACCAACCAGTCCTGGGATTGCAGAGCCTGCAGAATCTCCCTCATGGTTGCGATCTTGAATTTGTCTTTCGTCAGGAACTTGTCCAAGGCCCGGAGGTCAAGGATGGGACGGAGTCCTCCCCTTTCTAGGAAACCAGGAAGTATGGGGAGTACCAACCTCTGTCCCATTCCGAGCACAGCACCAACTCTGTTCCACTCTTTGACAGAAGCTGATGGACCACCTCCAAGAAGATAGAGTCCGGGACTAGGGGCTGTAGTGAGGGCCATGGTCCATGGGGGTGTTGCATGAAAGGGAGACAGTAGACCTGTCGAATGGCCTGCAAGGTCCAAGCATCGGTCAAGGTCATGGACCATTACGAGCTAAACAGGGAGAGCCCTCTGCCCACAGATATTTGTGACAAAAAGAAGAGTTTTTGCACCTTGTGGCGCTTTGTGGACAGTGGCTGCCGGTGCTCCTCCTCATCTGGGCATACCTCTACCCCTTCCCCGCTTGTAGGGTCTGCCTTGCAGTCTTTCCCAGGGCTGCCCGGCATCAACCTCTGGGACATAGGAGGCTGAGGAACGAAACCCCGACCCCTCGCAGAAGGTGCATAGGGTTGCTGTAAGGCCAGACCCGATGACTTTGTCGCAACCTTAGATGATTGGAACCTCTGGAGGGCATAATCGGCTTTAGCCCCAAACAGGTTCTGTCCACCAAAAGGCATGTCCAAGAGCTTACCCTGGACACTGTGTGCGAAACCAGACATCCTCATCCAGAAGTGACGCCTTACCATAGTACTTGTGGCCATGGATCTGCCGACACAATCAGCCGTGTCTAGTCCCGATTGTAAAATCTGACAAGAGGCTTTCCCCTGCCATCATTGGTCATAGATAGGAAGCACTGCAGCATCTCCCCCACAGAGATGTGATCAGCTACATTGGCTACAATAGACCAAAGACTGAACAAAAAGCTTTGTCAGGGTACAAGAGGTAATTGCGCAAAGGGTGAGGCTGCCCGACACCAAAACACTCTTCCCTCAGGCATCCAGCCGCTTGCGCTCCTAGTCACGGGGAGAGAAGGGAAGGTGGATGACTTCAGGTTCACAGTCACAACTCCTTATCAACCGCACGTGTAGAGGAAGGCCTCTCTTGCACCTCTAACACTGGGGCCTTAACTGCTACATTAAATGGTAGCAGAGTTTCCCTTTTGGTGCCTTCATCCAGGATGTCAGTTATGTCAAATTGAATCTTGGGCCGGATGGAGCAGATATGCCCAACTTATCGGCCACCAAAGCCATCAATTTGTGAAAAGATGCCAGAGGCTTTTCAGTAGTGGGAGCTGGAAGAATGTCCAGTTCAGGGGACATCTGGCCCAACCCTTGGATGTTTTGGATGTCTTAGATGTCGTCACCTTCCTCATAATCCCTCTGGGAAGTACATCTTTTTCCTGGAGACCAAAGGTTCCAACCCAAAGAGAAAATGTTCCCCCTTTTCGCCAAAGAGGTCATATATTTTAGACATAAAGGGCTACAAAGGAACAGTGGCATATTCTGGGGATCAGATGCCTACGATCGGCACCATCAAGGACGAAGTTGGAACCGGTGCTGAGACCTTCATGCCCTAAGGCGGGGCCTGATGGTACTATAGAACTTCATCCTTCATTTGGGCCCAGGCCTGAGTCCCTAAGCATGCAGGAGTGGTCCACAGCCAGTACCCTGCTGATGCCAGAGGACACAGTAGGACTAGTCAGCCCAGAGGCTCTGGCCATCGGCGCTACTGCCAAAAGTCTGAGGCCGAGGCCTCTGGTGTGTTGGCGTAGATTTCTAATATCTTCAGGCTAAATTGTTCAAATTCGCCCGGAGTGGAGGATTGAGTTGCAAAGGGGACCTGAGCCGCCTTCTCTGGGGAGTCCCTGGACCATTGGGCTCTTCTTTTTAGAAGACTAAGAATGTTGGTGTGAGGATCCACTTGGGGAGCTGGATCCTTTGCAGTGCTTCTTCTTGTCCACCTTCTTGCGCATGGGGACCTCTCCTTGGAATGCTGCACAACTTTGAATGAGATCGCACAACTTCCTCCTTCACCTTGTGGACAGGGGTTAAGATCTTCGCCAACTGTTTCCTTAGGGTCCTCGGGTTCATGGACCGGCAGTACCTGCAGTCCTGGGAGTCATGCTACTCGTCAAAGAAATAGAGGCAAATCCAATGCAGATTGGATACCAGCATCTGCCAGTCGCAATCTGCACACTGTCTAAAACTGGAGGCTGGAGGCGTTTGCAGAGTTGGGCATGGCGTCTTAAAAACACAAAAAAGCTCAACACGTGTGTTCCTGAAGCAAACTATGTGTGGAAAAAAATTACGAGGCATGGCACCTTAGTATGTACTGTCCCTGATAAGTCTCACACAGGGCGCGTAGATGCGTCGGAAGGAGCAGAAGGGAGCCAGGCTGCATCCCCTGGCTGCAGAACATTTTCAGAAGTAAAGCTGCGCAATGGATAGGATATCATAGATGAGGAATCCGAGGGGGGACTCCATTAGAAAGTCTCCTGCCTAAGTCTCCCAATTCCTCCTGGGTGGAGGATTGGGTAGGAAAAGGTACTGGAGCAGCTGCCTTTGGGGGGATTCCCTTGAGCAGCGCAGTTTCTTAAATAATGAAGAATGATGTTGGTGTGAAGATCGGTTCGGTGGACGCGACCTTTTGAGGTGCTGCTTTTTCTTTTCCTTTCGCAGGTGCAACCTCTACTTAGATCGGCATTCTGTGCTGCCCAACCTCAAATGAGCCCGCGTAACTTCACCTTTCTTCTCCTTGCGGATGAAGGTGAAGATCTTTGCCAACCTCGCCCAGAGAGCCTTTGGGTGCAGGGACTGGCACAAGACACAGTCCTGGGTGTCATGATCTTCGTCCAGGCAGTACAGACATATCCTGTACGGATCGGATACAGACATCTGCGGACCACAATCCGTGCAGGACTTAAACCCTGCAGCCTTTGAAAGATAGGGCATGGTGTCCCAAAATTTTGAATAATGTGTTCCTGAAGCCTGCAAAGTTTGACGAATAAACGGAACTGAGGCCACAAACGGTTGCACCTCAATATATACTGACCCCGATGTCATTACTGGCGTGGGAAGCATAGAGGCGACGGGCGAAGCAGATGCAGAGATGCGCTGCACCCCCTGGCGGTGGAAACGTTTTTGAAGATCAGCTGTGCTGCGGATGGGATATCATAGATGAGGAAAACGTGGAAGGAAGGAATCCATTATGAACATTTCTCTGTCATTGGCTGCTTGGATATAGTTTGTCCTCGCCTTACCCAGTGAAAGCTACACAAATCTGGCCATCCTTCCAGAATTTGCTTGCTTTTGCGATACAGAAGCGGAGACCCTTCCTAAGAACTAGCAAGATCAATAGCTGTTCCTCTTTTGGTAGATGAGGTGGAGGTAAAAAAGTAGCAACTATATTTTTGGATTCAAATCAAGCTCTGAGACAACCTTAGGAAATAAGGACGGCCTAACCCGAAAAGAGAAAATAGTACATAGGGTGATTTGCAAGACAGCGCTTACCTCTCGCTAGCCTTCCTAGACAATGGAATAAGAGGGCAGGAGTGAAGAGGCTCAGCAGGAGCTGGCATAAAGAGTCCCACTCTGGAAGAATTAATTGTCAAGGATGGAACACGTTAACCAATCCTCTAAGAAACTTTACGACAGTTTGAATAATTGAGGTGTCATTTGAGGGATCAAATAAATGCAACCCTGATTGTTTCCTGATTTTACATCTATGGGTAAAATAGTCTGTGACCTGTAAAGGCAACTTGGATAGCATAGAAACAGTTTTGACTAGGACACTGTATATTAAGTTGTGCATGGACACATTATCATTGGCAGCTTCTACCTCATGTTGGGTACCTACCCCTAGTGTTTGAACAAAAAGGTAGACATATTCCACTTCCTCTTTAAAGGTCTACGCCAATTAAGGCCAAGTACGTTAGCATTCCTGAGACGCTTAAATGTGCATTTAGTGTCAAGCATGCTAGTTGACTGTAAACATACAACACAATCTTTTGTGATCTACAGCATGGATAAAGTACTTGCGTTGGGCTTGGAAGATGAAAAGTAAGTGAGGCTGACCGTAATATGATGCAACGTTTAATATAGCAACAATTCCCGAGCCGGTGGGCTGGATCAGGTGGTAATGGCCCGGGGCCCATGTTATAGGTCTGTGCAATAAGCATCAGATCCTGGCCACATGCAAGAATATTATTGCTATTAGGATCCTGGGTTTTTAATCCAGAGTGCTGATAGCAATCTATTTGTTTGAATGAACATGTCACATGCTCGGGGCGTCCCATTAATTCAAATACACCATGGAAACAGAACGCAGCATGGGATGAGGGGGTGGTGGCTATGACAGCAGATTTATCATGCATGTGGAGAAGGGGGAGGTGGGTGAAGCACAGTACCAACGGAAGAGGAGGTGGGGGTAAGATGGCAAGTTGCGGGGAATCGCAGCTTCCAGCTTGCTAGTTACGTGGGCATCGATCGTGGGATTAGGTCTGAGATCCGAGCAAGCTGATCGACTGCAGTACCCGTCATCACAGGTGCAAATGCGGTTTAGTAATTTGCTAGTAAAATATACAAAGGCTTATGCTAGATAATTATATTAATCACAATTGCTGGTAAATTGAAGGTTTATAGGTAAAGGAAATTAATTGAATGTTCTGTTTCAATATTGTATGGCACGTGACTGGTTCAACATGCATTTCAATTTTTAGCTTAGTATTTTTAAATGAGATTTTAATTGGTTATTTTTATTTGTCATTCGTTAAAAAAAATTAAAAAAAGAAAATATGAATAAACCGCGATTGATGATGAAAACATTTTTTTTTTAAAACAATACAACAGGAGACCATGGATGTGGAGGATTGAACAGATGGGTCGTGTGGCAAGTTGCTTTCCACCAGTACTCTGGCAATGATGCATGTCTGGGAGCATATGAACTTGCTTTAATCTCAAGATTCCAACACATGTTTTGGACAGACAGAGAGACAGACCCACCCCTCCAGTGAAAGACAGACATTTTATTGAGAAACGCAAGAGGCAACCCCTTGCCCAGATGTATTAACCACATCTCAGGGAGATTTTGGATCCACGATAGTGGCAATGTGCACCAAAAAAGCTACCATCTGGCTGAGTTAATAAAGTGATATAGCCAAATGTCTCAACAAAGTACAGTAATTATCTCTTTTTAATTGTATTTTCTAAGTGTCATCACTGAGCACCTCCTCATCACATATTGGGCTTAATCTGTATTTTCCCCAATCTTTGGCGTTTGGTAAAATAGCATTTTTAGATTTACTTTCCAGCTTTTCTCTCTTACCTGATCAATTGCTATGTAAGCAGGCATCATTTCTGGATTCTCACGAGTTACACACTCATACAGAATAGAAGAAAAGAGATCCAGCATTTCCTGTTTCTGTGGAAGAGAGAATCATTAATACACAATTTGTATATTCCTGCTTTTGTACATGAAATGTGCTACACCAGCCTATGCAGCACAACAAGGTGAAACACCGACTATGCTTTGTGCACACCTTTCAACAATATAGAAAGTGAAACATTACATTAGCACAGACATTCATGGACAAAGCTAGATTACATTGTGATCCAAAAAGTATTCCTCTTGATCAACTCTTGCAGCATGTTTCGGTTTGTGCTAAACCTATGGGGTACAATCGACACGGCACCTCTAAGGTGTTAGGACACCTACCCAGTGGGTGGATCCGGGTGGCCGCTCTCGCAGCTTGCAGACCTGGAGGGTTTACCCTCAGTTTCATTTCTGGAGGCCACGTTTCCTCGCGACCTCCATTACCCTGGCTGATGATGTTTTTGGTTTGAGCATGTGCAATCGGCCGCGTTCGGCCTTCCGCGCATGCGATATTCAGTCAGGGCTCAGTGCACAGACTTGCATTCCGAGCCTCGTTCTGAGGCCGCCCGCATGCGCAGACCGGGGAATGCAGGGCTTGCTCGTCAAGCCTTACTCTTGGCGGCCTTCATCAGGAGATTGGATCAGGAACTAAACGCGTCTCACGGTTTGGTTCCTGACCCTCCGCTTCGCTCCTTGGCATTTCTGCTTGCCAGATTGATGCTATTCCTGCTCCAGCTCTTATTCCCTTGTCCTTGGCTCCTCCCTGGTTCCTTGGTCTTGCCTTCCTTCCTCTTGGGTTCCTGGCCCCCCCTTGGCTTCTCAGGTACCCTTCTTCCTTGGTTCCCTGGCCCCCTCCTATTTCCTGGCTCATCCATCGCTCTGGCTTCCTGGGTCCCTGCTCAGCTACCTTGGGATTCCCAATCTGTTGCCTACCCTGGTTGTTCCTTGTCTGCAGTCTTTGCCCAGGACATACCTACCTTTGCCAGTCATTACCTCACCTCTGTCTCAGCTTGGGTACCTCCGCCTCAGAAGACTGATCATCTCCTATGGCCTGCTCAAGATCGTGGCCAACAACCAGTCCAGCATTCTAAAAGTCAGAAGACGGCCTTCCCTGCCAATGCTAGCACTGTCCTGGCGTCACGGTAAAATCAGGGAAGTACCCATCCGTGGCGCCGGGAGCCGGTTCCCTTTCGACCTTGTGTTGCACAGGTCGGAGTGGGGATGGTTCCTTTAGTCACCCAACTTCGTTTCATCCACCTACCAAACTGACTGGCTACTCCTCCACGAACACCTCCAGGAAGCTACTCCTCCACGAACACCTCCAGGAAGCTCAGGTACGCAGCGTTCACTGGATGCACAACATAAGGACGCTCTGTAGATGACACTGATCTGAGACGGTGGCCAAATTAACTAGCAAGTGTGATATGGTATGTTGGGAAACAACAGAGAATTACTGAATGGAGGACATTTTTGTTTACCTTGTACAAGCCAAAAAGATCTCGAAAACCTGCAGCCAAAGACCTTAATGTAGAGGTGCAGTCTGTTCTTAAGCAGTGTGGAAAGCCCAATGCCAAGGACAAATATTTGTCATATTTCACTCACTTGGCATGTTGTTAGAATACAAAATGTAAACAAACTTTCTATCTGCTTTTAAATATATATATTAATGTATTGTGTGACTGCAACTAGATGCCACATTGGCTACCATTTGTATTTCAATAACTAAAGGGCATGACAGTGTGTGAATTTTGTTGTAGGGGATGCATTCTATTGCTAGGCTGCTTTGAATACTTTCAGGACACTGTAAGGAAGGCATGGTTTCAAAGTAAGACAGACACAAGCGATCAGAGTTCAAGGGTGTTTATTAAACTGTAAAATGGATGAGATAAACGCCTAATCTAAACCTAAATCTAAGATGTGAGCAAGCTACGACCATCAAATAATAATACAGTCGAAGTGAAGTCTAGTCAAATGAAAAGGGCCTATACTAAAAACATATTGACAATACTTACCGCTATGCTACAATGATAAATCAGGATGTTATGGTCAGGGTCTCCCTTCCCCACGATTTTAGCACGGGACAAGGCGGGATTCTTGAGCACAGCACACTCCTAGGCTTCTCCAGCACGAGGTTACAGTTCCTTTTCTCAATATCGGGATCTTCTGTGTCCAAGTCTCTTTCATGCAAAGTCTCTTGTTTCTGAGGGCCTGATATGCCATTAACAACAAGACAAATGTTCCTTCTGCTAATCTTCATGTCAGGTAATTACTCGTCACCCTTGGATCCCCCTCAGCTGGGCTCAGATACTTCTTCAAAGTTAGCCTCCTTCAGTCAGGCTCAGGCCAACCACTTACTGTGGACATCACTCAGTCGGGTTCACACTTGTCACAATGTTCATGGGTGTCTAACTGCTCACCCTAATTCACAGGCATCCCTCAGTCGGGTTCACATTTGCCAAAATGCGCAATATGCAATTTTAACACAATTCTAAAGAAAGTAATTCTAGACCCTTTAGGTTCTTCTCTTGCCCAAGCCTGGGTCTCAGCCCCAGTCAGGCTTTCCCTTAAGCCCTGAGTCAGGCTTCACACAGTTTTATCACCTCAATGTTCTCGCATGGATTACTGTTTACCCTAATTTGCAGGCATCTCTCAGTCGAGTTTCATACTTGCACCATTTACACAGTTCACTTTGTTTAGCTTTCACTTGGTGTCCCTCAGTCGGGTTCACATTTGCCTCCACAACGTGCCAAAGACTTTCGATTGTACAAGGGGTTTGGCTTGATCCTCAGATGACCACTTTGACACCTCACGCCGACCTCCCCTGAGGCCTCTTGATACTGTAGTTTCTACAACAACGCTAGACTTTCGACTGTACACAGGATTCAACATAACCCGCTGCAGGATCACTTTGATTTCCCAGTTTTACAACATTCTCCTTGTTCAGGAGCGGGATACCAGTCAGAGTCCTTTGATTGAGTGGCCACTCTAACTCTTATACCAATTTGACTTTCAAAGGACCTTTGTCCATTAGTCTTCTTTCTTCAAATAATGTTGCTCTTCGCAAACCTTGAGCCCAACACAGTCCTGTCTATTATCAGTGCGTGAGGGTCCCATGTACCGCTGACATCCTTCGCACCATTCGCTAGATGCAATTCCCGGTTTTACAGTTTCCCTTTTCGGAGGCTCTGAGGGTCTGGGTTGAAAAGGACAAGGGCAATTCCCTCCTTGTCGTCCTTTCAGGTGTCACCGCCTTTCTCCTCCGTTTGAACTGCCACCCTGAAATAGCTGCTTCCTCATGCATTTGGCCTTGCTGAGAGAGTGCTTTCATGCTCCACCGTTTATCCCAATGGGGAAATGCAAGGGAAGTAAGGTGTGTGTAATTATCAGCAATTGCCTGACTCAGCCTGACCCTTGTGTTAGGACATGTCAGGTATACAGCTCTGGTGTTCGTCCTTGGTCTTTCATGGTAGTCGGACAGTGATAAAGTGTTTGTGTCAAGAAAGGCGGGAGGTTGAGGTTCTAGATATTCTACAGGGTAGGATGGGGAAAAGGTGTCATAAGGAAGGGGGTACCACCTCTTACCCTGTATGTCCCACTTCCACTCCCCGAAGAGCCCTCACCCAGGTGATCCTCCCACACTGATCCATCTCCAGGAACTGGATCCAATAGCGATGGTTGTGTCCTCGCCACCTGGATGACAGATCCCTGGGCACTAGCGAATGAGACACCTTCAGGTTTCTCACAATACTTAGCTTACTTTAAAGAACTTTTCAATCACCACGACAGCAACAGTTCTGAAATACCCTAACTAGAGAAACCATAGAGGAACTTGTTACTTTTGGACAAAAGGCCCCATACATCTTAGGGCTGGACTTCATAAGATAGAATGATCACAACCCTGTTCCCGCTATCTAACTTTCCCCCCCTACATTTACTTACCTGTTGGCTACTTGTATATAATATCTCTTAACTGAATATATAAGCTATGTTTTTCAATACAATACTAACCTGTGATTTCTTATGCTTAGTGTGTTTAGAAATTCCTAATAAGTGTATTTTCATGTACTAACTTGGATCATTGGTATTGTTCTGTGTGGGTGCATTGTATCCCTAGACCACTCTCACACTTTTCCCGAGACTAAGCCTTGACTGCACATCCACCTACTTTGATTGGGTTTTGGTTGACATATGTGTCTTCCCAGGTTACCATGAATAGAGTGGCCTCCTAAAATCCTCCCTACAGGGTCTGATTTTATAAATCCATCTTAAAAGTGTTAATCTATGTAAAGGGTGTAGTGTTGTGGTGAGCCTGGCTTACTCAGTACATTTTTAGAAGAAGCATCAGTCAATCTGACTAGCTGGCAACCATGCCAAAAAGTACCCAGTCTGTTTTGTTGCACTAGGATGTCAATACTCCTGATGGATCACATCCAAGGTTATTTTCTGATTTTAGTCATATACATAGGTCTTCATTTTTCAACGTTTCAGTGAGGATCCAGAGACATTGAAATGCTTGTCTAACTTCAACAGGGCTGGGGTAATGGGAGAACAACTTCTATTTGGTCATGTTTTTGTCTGATGGATACGATCTTCCACCCATACATTACTTACTTTTTTGTTGAAAATTTAGTTTTATTGATTTTGAAAACAGCACCGAAAGATTCAAAACAATCCAGGGGGTGTCAGTCCCGAAGATTTTACTTCAAACACAGGTTCTTGCAATAGTTCCCCTCTCCCCAGCCTGCCCCAGGACCCCCCAGCCCCAACATCAGCCTCCCCCAACACACTAACCCCTCAACGGCACTGGTGAATCTACACGCCATAAATGTCAGATTTGGCCCCTTATACAGTCTTTGTAAACATTAAGTTTTAAACCTCCCATGGCTCTCCACTTGATCCTGGCCAGTACAGAACCACCACTCAATTCATATTTGCCCCCACACCTCATTTTATAAAGTGAGCGCAAAATTGTAGCCACTCCCCCTCCATGTCCCCACTGCCCCATGAATAGCCTCTCCATTAAATAAATGTCTCTCGCTGCCCTGGACCACTCTTCGGGCTTGGAGGTTCCTTTCTTTTCCAATGTCTAAATAGGCATGCCCTAGCCGCTAGTAATAAAAAATGCAACATGTGGTGCAGGGGTTGCCACTAGCCATCCTGCTTCTCCAAACCAAATAAAACCACTCCTCCACGGTCTAACCCCCATTCGATTCCTCCTGCCAGCTTGATCCATCCCAGAACTTCAGTAAAAATACACCTGGACCATAGGGCATTTCAACCACATGTGCCAATAGTGGGCCTTGTCCCTGCAGCCATGCCAGCACATAGGACTCATAGTAGAAAACATTTTAGAAAGCTGCACCGGGTTGTATTGCCACTGATGCAGCAACTTCACCCAATGGTGCTTATACTGGCAGGCAATTGATGTTTTGAAGGCCCTCCTGCACATTAACCACCACAGATGTGTATCTATCTCAAATCCCAGGACCCTTTCCCATCTCTGCCTGAGCCCCTCTGTCGAGCCACCCAGCGACTCCACCAAAGTTTTATAAAGTAGTGCTATAAGGCCTGCCATTCAGGCGTGACCTAATACCTTTTTGACAGGGGTGAGGTCTCATTGAATCCGGTCCCTCCATTTCTCTGCCATAAAAACTCCCTTTAACCTCATAAAGAGTAGGACCGGCAACGGCCCAATCCCCAAGCTCGTTTCCAACTTGTGTATCCCAATAAGCTTTCCCTTCACCCACAGCTGACCCACCCTAGTAAGTCCTTCCTCAAACCACTTCTTGTACTTTTCTAGTTCAGGAATATCATCCCTCACTGGCGGTGCCCAAATATGGCTCATTGGCGAGGGCCAGGTGGTAATCTTATGTCCTTCTGCCTCCTTACCCCAAGCCTCCCAGTAAACCCCCAGGTACTTATGTTTCCTAATCCTCTTCAGTAGCCGCCTTTTCGGGACCCAAAGCCACTCTCCCACTGTTGCCGGGCGCAGGTGTAAATTATCTAAGAAAACCCCTTGTTTGTCCCGGTCCTCCCTCAGGTATGGGACCATTGCTCTCATTTGCACTGCTCTGTGGTACAACTTCAGGTCCGGGAACCCCAGCCCCCCCTCCTCCTTGGGCAAAATCAAAGTTGCATAGCCCACCCTTGGTTTCCGCTCCTGCCATAGGAAGCGCAGCAGCTGGGAGTTAGCTTCCCGTAATATGGCCTCTGGGGCCATAACTGGTAGCATCTGGAAGTGATACAACACTCTGGCCAATAAGTTCATTTTCAGCACATTCAGCCTACCCATCCATGAAATGTGCCCACTTTCCTCAATCTGATAGTTCACTAGACAATTTGCCGAAAAGAGGGGGATAATTGGCCTCTCCAAGATCCGAGCCCGGCCTAACATGGGTAACCCCCAGATATTGCATCCTCTCCTCCAAAATTTCCAGCCCAAGAGGTCTCAGGGCCTACAAATCTCTATGACCATCCTCTGCAAAGGGGAAGATAACAGATTTGCCCTTGTTCAGTTTAAAACCAGAGTACCCACTGTACGTCTCAATGATCTCTAATGCGGCCGGGACTGACCTTGTCGGGTTAACCAAATGCAATAAAACATCATCCGCATAGAGTCACACTTAAAATTCCCTCTCCCCCACCCTATTCCCTTCCACCTGTGAGGCCTGTCTCAGTTGCTCCACTAGCAGCTCCATTAAGAGTGCAAAGAGGAGCAGCGAGAGGGGGCAGCCATGGCTCATACCTCTCTTCAGATTAATGGCTCTAGACAGTCTGCCATTGGCCACCACCCTACTACCGGGGAGGTGTCCAAGGCCCGAATACCCCTCAGCAGTCTCTTCCCAAATCCATATTTTCTTAATAACCCATAGAGAAAGCACCAGTTCACCCGGTCGAACACCACCTCTGTGTCCAACACCACCAACACCGGGTTGCCCATCTCCTTCACTGCTGCCTCCATCAGGTGCAACGTTTTTCACAGGATATCGGCCCCCTGCCTCCCCTGTATAAACCCCACCTGATCGGAGGGCACCAGTCGCGGAATCACTCCCTCCATTCTCGTTTCAAGTATCCTGGTAAGAAACTTAGCGTCCACGTTCAATAACAATATGGGGCCATACAATGTACAGTTCCTAGGGTCCTTCCCCCTCCTTGGGTATCACCGTTATCATAGCCTTGCCAAACGAGGGGGGATGCCTGTCCTGTGGTCAAAATATTATTAAAACAACTTCACCATGTGTCTCTGTCTTTTCACCCACTCCTAAATGTGGCAGGGGCACTTCACCCAGGTACCCATTCAAATCCTTCTCCAGTACACCACCCTCAACCCTGTATAACTGCTCATAGAATCAGGCAAAAATATCGTGGACCTCCCCTGTGTTGAAATGCACCCCCCCCGGAGTCTTCCACCGGTCGCACCCAACGATCTGCTCTCTGACCCCAGAGTTTTGCCGCCAGCAGGGCATCCGCCTTGTCCCACTTCTCATAGTATCACTGCTTCAGTGATTGCAAGCCTGAGACCACCCTCCCAATCTCTATTTCCTTCAGTTCACCCCACTTATCCCTAGCAAGTTCCAGCCCTTCCTCTCTGGTACTTCAAACCACCGAACCCCCACCACCCTCTACCCCACCTCCTCCAGGACCCAAATCTCCCTCCTCAATTTCTCTGTCTGGTATGCCATAATTATCTTTTTAGTAGTGCTTTCTCGTATCAGGAGGCCCTGTGACGTGGCCTTGGCGGCATCCCATGCCATGCCAGCTTCCACATGATCATTCAGGCAGAAATATTCCTGTATTTGCGCCCTTCATTACTTCCAAGAAAACCCCATCTTTTAATAATATGTCATTGCAGCGCCAGAGGGATTCCCGGCCCTTCCATGAGATAGTTAGAGCAACCATTTCGTAGTCTGACCAACTAATCGAGAGGATCACTCTCAACCACCCTTTGCCAGAGTGTGTTGCGCATGAACCAATAGTCAATCCTCGTTCTGGACCCATAGGATTAAGAGAAGAAGGTATACCCCCTTTCGACCGGGTGACCCTGTGTCATACATGAGCCAAGTCCTGCTCCCTCATGTAGTCGGAGAGGCCCCCCCATCCTCCCTCGAATCTCCCCCCCTCCCTCGTTTCCCTCTACCGTACTATGATCCATGCACCGGTCCGTCCACATGTTAAAATTCCCTCCTAGTAGCGACAGTCCCACTGCTCGACCTAAAACCTCTCCCATGGCTTCCCAAAGGAACCGAGATTGCCAGGTATTGGGGCAGTATATCTTGGCTAAAGTCACCTGCACCCCCTCCAGTATCCCAGAGACTGCCGAAGGTCTCCCACAACCCCGCTTCCACACCTGCAGTTCGATCAACCTGATTCTCCTGCTAAGGAGTAAACCCACTCTGCCCTTTTTTACTGTTCCCGAGGCCCAAAAAAACGGTCCTATCTGGAAACGCGGGATAAGCCTTTCCTCCCCGTAATCAGCCTTGTCTCCTGAACCACCAACACATCCAATCCCCTATTCTGGAATTCCCTTCCCAACAGCGATTGCTTTGTAGGCGAATTAAGGCCCTTAACATTTAGGGTCTCCATACTCAACTCTTCGACCCGGGCCCCATTTACAACCTGCGCCATGAGAGCTTTTGGTCTGACCTCCCGGCCTCTTAGGGCCTACGTGCCTTACATCTTTGGGCAATTCATCAGGCCTATCCAGGACTCCTCTGACCCCTTCCCCAACACCCTCCCCCAAACTCCCTCTCCACTAGGCTCCTCCTCCCTTATCTCCCCCCACCCGAACAAAACAGCCCCCCTGCAGAGCGGCCCACCTTGTGATGGGCCACTAAGGGAGACTAACAGCTTCACCAACCATTGCACATAACCACCACCCCCAACCAATAACCCCTCATTTTCTCCCAGGCAAAACCGGGCCTGTGTCTGTGTCCTTCACGTCATCTCCCCGCCGGGAGTCTCATGGTTTCTCTTGCGGTGGGGTATTTAACTTCTTGAATTTCCTGCCTCCTGGCATTATTTTCTTGGCCCTAAGGGACACTTCATGGCCCTGTTCCCCTGCTTCTCCAGCCGCCTCACTTCCCTGATTCTCCCCCGGGGCCTCATCCTTCAGGACCTGTAGGACCTGCTGTGTTTCCTGGCTACTTGTGACTCGATAGACTGCCTCGCCCCTCTCAAACGACAGTGCGAAGGGGAAAGACCAACAATATCTGATGCCCTTCTCCATCAGCCACTGAGTCAGAGGCCAACAGTCTCTCTGCCTAGAGAGGGTGAGGCCAGAGAGGTCTTGGAACACCCCGACTGTGTCACCCTCAAACTGGATACTCCCCAGTCACTTTGCCTTTTCAAGAACCCCCATTTTCTCCCTGTATCTGAGGAAGTGGACAAGGATGGTTCTCGGGCCTCTCCCACCTCTACCACCTCTTCTGTGCGCTCTTTCCAATTGAACTTCTTTCCCTCCTTCCAACGTAAAGTGTTGGTTGATAAGGCCTTGCAACTACCTCCCCACATCCACCTCCGTCTCTCCCTTCCGTTCTCTCAGCCCAAGAATGCGCAAGCTGTCTCTACGCTCCCTGCTTTCGAGGTCAAGTTTTAAATTTGTTTTTATTAGATTTTGGTACAAGAAGGTCACAGAAATGTTAAACAAGGCGAAAAAAAGAATCATTGCTTCACATTACATAGTTAAGAAAGTTATACTCAAAGATCAGCTTTCAACATGTACCTCATACTTTCAGATCTCAGATTCTGAGCGTTCGAAGTGACTATGTCCATTTCCAACTCCCTTACCCACCTCCCAACCCCCCCCCCCCCCACCAAGGCTAGGTTTTACCTCTCGTGAGGGTTGCATTGTGCTGCGTTTGTTTGGTTGCATTCTAAGTTTAGGGGACTCTCTTGAAGGGGAGCATCTCCTATTATGTCTTCACCTTAAGTAGGGTCACTTGTCACAATGCGGTGTGTTCCTTTGGTCGTTGACCGACACGGTCTTCGGACACATCGTTCCCAATTACCGTGTCGCTCATGGCACGTATTTATTGAGAAACTCCATCCACAGAATATCACATTGCATGGACTTCCCGTGCAATGAAGGTTTTATCTTTTCCATGATGCATATATTAGTTGCTACGTTAACCCACTCTCTCTCGGTCGGGATTGCAGGGGATTTCCACTTTGTGGCTATTAGGGCCTGTGCGGCTAGCAAGAGCTGGGTTACCAGGCCTTTGACCCTCCTCCACTCGTCTTCAATCTTTTCAAAATCGAATAAGATGAGGAAGGGTTCTGCTGTTCTCTGGATCCCATCCAAGTTTCTAATCCACCCAGTACCTCATCCCAGTATATTTTGATTTGGGGACAACCCTACCACATATGCCACTAATCTGCCACACTTCCACATCCTCTCCAACATAGTGGACTAGATGATTGGTACATTTTTGAGAGTCTGTGCAGATCATATTGCCACCGGTGTAGTAGCTTAATGGCGTGTAGTTTATATTGGCATGAGATCGAGGTTCTGGGGGCCGCTTGGCACATCGTCTCCCACATTTCAAGGTGAATATCTTCCCCCAAGTCTCTTTCCCATTTTACTTTGAGAGGTTCTGTGGTTCCCTTTCCCGCCTCTATCAGTGTTTTGTATAGGGCCGATATTAGTCCCTTCATTTCTGTTCTGGAGTTCAATAACAATTGAAAGGGGGTGAGTTCTCTCCTCAGTTTGTCTTTCCACTCTGTTCTCCTCAGGACACCCTTGATCTGTAAAAAGTGAAATACTGGCAGTAACCCTATTCCCAAGGCCCCCTCTAGCTCTGGGAGCATGATGTAGGAGTCCTTTTTCAGGAGCTGTCCTACTCTTTCCAATCCCGCCTCGTACCATGATTGGAATCTTTCCAGATTGGGAAAGTAATTGTTAACACCTGGGCACCACAGGTGACTCAATGTTGATCGCCATGTGGTAATGTTCCTCATCCCTGCACCTTCCCTCCATATTTCCCATATAGTTTCCAATATCAGGTGTGCTTTTGACCTCCTGAGTACTCTTCTCCTAGGTGACCACAGCCATTCAGAGACAATAGCTAGGGATAAGTAATGATTATCCATTGAGATCCACTGGGGTTCTTTTTGATTACGAAGGTGGGGAATGAGCCCGCTTAGTTGAGTCGCTTCGTAATATTATCGATTTTTCTGGAAGACCCACCCCTCCCTTTGGGTAGTGTTAGTGTATTGTAAGATATTCTAGCCTTCTTCCCTTGCCTTAGAATTGCTTTTTAACTTCGAAGAAGTGTCCGGGCATCTTAATGGGGAGCATTTGGAAGGGGTACAAAAACCGTGGGAGACATATCATTTTTATCTCATTGAGGCGTCCAGCCATGATATGGTCAGTTTGTCCCATCGAGCAAGGTCAGCGTGGAAATTTTGAAGGAGAGTCGGGAAGTTGGCTTCATACAGGTCTCCTTTTCGTAAGCTGTATCCCTAGATATTGTAGCTTATTATGTTCAATCTTGAGGCCTAATGGGGAGTATCTATCATTTGTTTCTGTGGATCCCTGTAGGGGGAACAGAATCAACTTGGCTTTATTGACTTTAAACCCTGATATGTGGCCATATTCTTCTAGGAGACACAACGCTCTGGGGGTGGACGAGTTTGGGTTTGTCACGTGGAGGAGCATATCGTCTGCATATAGTGCCACCTTGTACTCCGTCTGTCCCAATCGCATTCCCTCTGCGTGGGTGTCCTCTCTCATCTTCTGTGCCAAAGGCTCTAGGGAGAGAGCGAAGAGGATGGCTGAAAGAGGTCATCCTTGCCTGGTGCCTCGTTTCAGCTCAATCCATCTTGAATATTCCCCATTTACAAATACTGAGGCCTTTGGCGCTGTGTAAACCGCCTGAATCCCCCTTCTGAATTTCGGGCCTATCCCGACTGTGCGCAGGGCAGCTGCTAAGAAGTCCCATTCCACTCTGTCAAAGGCCTTCTCGCCGTCTTATGGAAAGTAGGGTGGGTTCATTATTCATGTTTTGGGAGGCTGCAATCAGGTGGAGGGTTTTCCGCATGGTGTCGGCTCCCTGTCTCCCTATTGTGAATCCCACCTGATCAGAATGAATGAGGTGGGGCATGAGTGTTTCCAATCTGGCAGCTAGTACTCTTGTATAGATTTTTGCGTCTACGTTAAGTAGAAATATAGGGCGGTACAACCCACATTGCTTGGGGTCGCTACCTTCTTTGAGAATTACTGTTATAAGCGCTCTGGCAAAAGAGCCTGGGGCCTTTCCTGATTCAAGGATCTCATTGAATAGCTCGACCAAGAATGGTGTGAGATGAGTATTGAAGGTTTTATAGATGCCGGCTGTGTATCCGTCTTCTCCTGGAGAATTACCTAATGTCAGCCTTTTAATTGCATTCTGTATTTCTTCTTCCGTTATGGGAGATTCTACGTGACACGAGTCTATGTCTCTGATTTTGGGGATATTGATATCTGCGAGGTAATTTTCTATTGTACTCGGGTCTGGGTCTGCCTCTGGGGTATACAGTGTTTCATAGAAATCGGCAAAAGCTTCAGGGATGGTCTGTTTGCTTGGCACCTGGTCCGGCCTCACATCTGTTATCTCTATCACCCTGCGCTCTGCCCGCTGCGCCCTGAGTCTGTCAGCTAACAATGCGTCAGCTTTATCCCCTTTTTCATACATTTTTTGTTTTAGGAGGTGTAACTTATGCACTATTTGGTTGTGTTCTATTAGGCGGAGTTCCTCCCTTTTCTTTTTCGCCTCCTGAATCTTGTTGGAGTCTATCGTATTACCCCCCCTGGCCTCAGTATCTACACAGGTTATTTCTGCTCTGAGTCTGTTTTCAATCAGATATCTTTCTCTTTTCTTTCGGGTTATTTGGCATATAATCGGTGTTCGAATAGGGAATTACAACTCCCATGAACACCTGGGAGGCACACTGGAGATACAATTAAACTACGACTCCCATGCACACCGAGGAGCGTGTAGTTTGCGTTGTCACTGATCGCCATAAATACGGCATGTTATTAAATGAATGTGATAATTAAGAAATGTATAACAACAGGAATAGAGAATGTGGCTATAAAATATGTGCGCCGATTTAACAAACATCTAAAATATAATCGGCGTTCTAATGGGGCACTACAACTCCCATGAGCGCACTTGGGAGATTTTCATTACCCGAATGGCTGAAAATCGCTGAGTTTCATAGAACTATTGCAATAACGAACGAACGCTTGCATCAAACAGGAACAGACTCTAGATATAGCTCGCCATAAAGGATATAGATCACATACATTAACTGTTGAAACGCAGACAACAAAGTCATGTGACGGTAGCGCGGTAAATAAGCACCATTTTCAAGATGGCGCCCGTGACCGAAAACAAGAAAGAAAAGCGGCGGCAGTGCGATCTGAGGTAAGTTACCCGGAGGGCTCCCCATTGCGATTTGTGGTCCACTGCCTTGAATAACACTAAGCCAATAGATATTTGAATGGCTCAACAGCCCTAAGAGCCTGATTATTATGGGATAATGCAGAACATCTTTCTGGCACTGCATTTTAAATCTTTTACCACAATCATAATGTGTTCCAAGTGGAGCACCCTTTATAGATTGTGTGACCGAATGGCTTTAGCAGGCCAGATTTAGACACCGCCTATAGACACCAAGAAAAGATATAAATAGGATAAATAAACAGATGTGCCTGTGTACCACCTAATACATCTCCGACACTGCCACTTTAGAATCGTCTTGTAGGACTACCAGATATTCACCAAAGAAGACAATCCCATAACGTGGATAAGTTAAAAGAATTACACATCAAGGTAAAGTGGTTTGTTTATTATCTATATACCACACGATCAAGGGAAAAAGTGGCATGACTACAAGGACCCTTCTTTATTTATCTATTCACAGACATTCACTTGAGTGAGACCCTGGAAGACATCATAAACCAGGATATAATGACAATACCTGACCAATGACAAGTGTTGTAAATAATGGGACATAGGTCATTAAAGGTAAGGGGAAGTGTCTCTTCAAATCAGAAATCCCACTTACCTGTCCGATCAAGCACTCTGAGACTGATGATGCCCCATCTGTCTTTTTAGCCTATAGGGCCTGGAAATGTATCCAACATGCCCGTCTGGAAACCCAAAGATTTCCTCGAGACATCCTCCCACGGGAGAATTGTAAAGCAATTATAGATCTTACACAAAATATAATAAGATCTCACCTGTCCTGAAGAAAGCGCCCATCGACCAGAACTGCTGAAACCGGTTGACTTTCAATAAGTAGTTGTGGACTGATGACCCCGACTCCAAGACTCATTATACTCTTGATAAAAGGGCTTGAATTAATATATAAATAAAAAGCAAGCATCCAAGTATCCCACCTAATAACTGAAAGAGGGACACTTAAAACCAGTTTTTAAACTGTTTTCTTCAACTTCGTTGTTGAAATTATTTTTATTGATAAGACACACGCGCTGGAGGCGGGATTATTAAAGTGAAAAACCAACCACCAGTGGATGTGCACTTTACCTTTTTAGCATAGGAAAGTAGTGAGAGAGGAAAAGGGAAAAGAACTCTACATACCATTGTAGCCGGCACATCAGCAATTGCTAGGGCTTGTGTGACAGCTACACATGTAGATTAGTTACACGGGGCAAACAAGGTATTGAAAAGGGACATAGATGTAGGAATAACTTTTTATAATTTGATAACTTCTGTCAATCATGTGTTATAGATATCTGGGTATAGACAGGAGGTGATTACCCTTTAACTCCATTTGTATCTACTCATGTCATGATCTGACCATGTAATTGGGGTGATTTGTGTATGTGTTGTGACGTGGTATCGTTTGTGTGAAAAGTAGATATAATCAATTTGGGTGAAGGTGTTGTGTGGGGCTGAGTGGAAGGTATAGCCTCTTACATTCGGCTGCATCATCCCCCATGCATCATCCATCTCATACATTTGCATCATCTTCGCAAGTTCATTACGTTCGCTTCTTATTGTATCATCGGGGGCTGGATTGCCAGGTTTTCTGTCTAGATCATGATTTGGCCATAGGTTGAAGTCCCCCCCCCCTAGGATAATGTGCCCTGTGGCTTCGAGCATTATTTTGGGGATGGTTTTGGAGAGGAATCTAACCTGGCCTACATTGGGGGAATAGATTGTGGCTATCGTAACCCTCACACCCCCAATGTTTTCGACCACTAGCAAAGCCTGATCTTCTGAATCAGACCAAGTTTTGGTGACTTGGAAGTCTATCCCTTTTTTAATGAGGATTCCCACTCACCTCTTACGCAGAAGTCCAGAGCCCCAGAATTCCATGCCAGAGTGTTTCCCCAGGACTGGTCTCATCTCCCTTCATGAATTTGGTCTCCTGTAAAAGAAGAACTTTGGCTCTATGGAATTCCCTCAGTACAAGAGACCTCTTGGTTGGGGAGTTGAGACCTTTCACATTGAGTGTCCCCACACTAAAGAGGTCCTGTTTGCCTAGTTCAGCAACGATCGTGTTTATGCGGTATCCCAATATACAATATTTTAAGCCACAACCAATTGTGTACCATCTCTTCAGCACACTTCAATACATTTACCCCATTTTTTATCGTAGGTAATCTTGTCTTGGTATTTTTCCTAGCCTTGCCCTGGGCCCATTTCTCCCCCCATCCCTCCGCTCCCTCCCCCCCTCATTTGGCGGCGTCTGGTCGAGTCCAGTTTAAAGCACTGACCCAACTGCGAACCACCAACAGGGACTGTTACCTCACGGTCCCTTGCAAATATGACATCCAAATAACATTAAGCCCCAACTTCCTCCCCCTGTTCCATTTCCACATCTCAATGGGAATCATGAATCACTGTGCAGTACCATGTGCCTTTGGTGTTTGTGTAGTCAATCTCGTTCTAGGTAGTTGAATCTGCTCCAATTTACCTGTCTCCTACGGGGGTAAGTTGCCTCTTTGATGTTGTCTCGGTCCCTTCTCATGCCGTCTCTCTAGGCTCAATCTGCCCTTAATCTTATTGTTAGTATACAAGCTGTTAGTTGGGCTTCGGAACATTGCAACGTATTTCGCCGATATACAGCAAGGCTCCTAAACTCTAACTGCCTCCATCTGGGGAAATATTGCCTCTGCAATATTTTCTTGATCCCTTTACCAGTCTTTGGCTTGGGCCCTGTATACGCCATTCTCCCCTCCTTTGGTGTTTACTCGATCATTTTTTGGTCCGTTTGGGTCTACCAGCTCCAATATGCATGCTTTGATCTCCTCCTCATTTCTCAGTCTAACCTTTGTACCGTCATGGTCAAAGGAAAGGGAGAAGGGGTATCCCCATCTGTAACGAGTAGCTCGTTCCTTTAAGCATTTTGTGACGGACCCACACATGCTTCTAAGTGCCAGCGTTAGGGAGGAAAGGTCCTGGTATATCGTTATTTGTGCCCCTCCCAGGGTAATCACGCCTCCACTTCTTGCCTTTTCCAACACCCTGGCCTTGTCCTGATAGCTGTGAAACCCGGCGAGGACCGACCTTGGGCCACCAGCTCTGTGAATGCGCTCTGGGCTCATCAATGGCGTCATCAGCGACTAGGAGCTTAATAATGTCGTGGAGCATTTTCTTGAGGTCCCCTTCCATCTCACCGTCCAGTTCCGGGATTCCAAAAATGTGGAGGTTGTCGCGGTTTTCAAGATCATCCATTTTGAGCTTGATTTCCTCTTCCCTTTGCTCTACATCAGATATTCCAGGTTCCATCGAAGTCTATCGAGGCCTGGTTGTTCTCTACTCCATCTAACCTGTCTTCAATATTATCCAGGCGTTGCGTTATCTTGTCGATTTTGCCGCCTGTGTTGGCCCCCATTTTCTTTATCTCGGTCAGTAGGGCGGCAATGTCGCTCTTAGTAGCTGCACTTTCCACATTCATGGCCGTTGTGGTTGCCATATTGGAGTCAGTGGTGCAGTGAGGTGTAGGGGCGTAAGCGAAAATTGCCAGTTTCTGTTGTGCATTCATATAACTCCAATGCCTCGTTTTGGTGATGTCAGAGGTGATCTGCGAGCTACTGGATGGAAGGGTGGGGTGTCCAAGTGCTAAGGTGGGGGTAGCTTCTGTTCACAGTGGTCCCCACGTGCGGATTTTACTGGGTCTCTGTGGCATCTGATTTATTCCCAGGAACTGTACCTTCCAATAGTCTGGTCGTTGGAATTTGCAACGACTTGGTTAGTGTGTTCCCCTCTTCGTGTTTGACGCCTGGCTGCTGGACGCTTTCAGATCCTGTTTTGTTCCCACTTGCTTGCTTTTGCCCAACCGTGTCAACTGGGGTAGTGTCTCAAGTGTCTCAAGTGCTCGAGTGTAGTCACAATTGTCGCTGTCCCTAGTGTGCGCCCGAGAAGCATGACCTGCATTTGATGGTTCAGATCAAAGGTGTTACTTGCCCTCTCCCTGGAATTATAATGTTGTTTCCCTTGTTCCGGCGCTCAATCTGACAGTTGCACTTGTTTTCTTTTGGTATGATGCATATAATGAGGGGTGAACCATGCCCAGTTACTTCAGGAGAGAGAGGGGCCTGTTCTGGAGCATTGGGATATTGTGGCCCCTCTGTTTAGTGCAGTGGTTTGGTGGGGTTGGGTCTCCTTTTTGGTTTGCTTTCCCCCGAGGTTTCTATTGGAGGTGGCCCTCTTGGCTGCTGGCCAGTCCAGTGGGCTTATGGAGTCCCACGAGGGGCCTGCTGGTGTGTGCTGCTTCCCAGTCTCTCCTGGAGGGAATGCCCTGCTCTAACGGTCCGCAATGCGGATAGTTCTTGTGTTGGGCACGGTCTCCAACACCTTAGTTCTCCCTGGGGGTCCAGTGGGGACACCGCTTTCTCCCCTGAAACGATCTGCTTGAGAGCGCCAGTGCCAGGTGTGTTGGTTGGGGCACGGTGTGGGGAGTGGGAGAGGCGCACAGAGCCTGGACCCGACGCAGACAGGTCCCCTACCGTGATTCCGCTGCTTCCACTCCACGCGGCAGAACACCTCACCGTGGCTGGGATCAGCTGTGTCCGACAGAGTCTCTCCGCCGTGTGATCCTCCTCACCGAGTTGTGCCGTGGGCGCTCGCGGGAAGATCCCGGGGCGTTGTGCTCCACTGGAGGGGCCGTAGTCCCGAAGACTGGAGGGGGGATGGGGCTCTTATGTCATTGCTGCCGACGCAGTGTGAAACAGCAGTTTTCTTAATTCTGGGCCGATTTTCTCCCAGATTTCGCTCAGCTGGGGTGGGTCACTTCCGACCCTGTATCGTACAATAAGCTGCCTCCGGGGTGGGGGGGGGGGTCGAGCAGTGGGGGCTTTCACCACATTACGGGAACCAAGGCGCGGAGCTCACGTAGAAGAGGCGAGCATCCATGAGCCCTCTGGTGTCCAACCACACCACGAGGTCAAGTTTTAACAGCGTTTCCTCTTCCCCGGATTCCAGGTCTGTCAGTCTCCCCTCTTATTTCATGTCCAACAGGTCTACCTATAAGTGGTTATTTTCCATCCCCTCCATATTATCCTCCAGTTTGTTGACCCTGCTTTTGAGGTCACAGATCGAAGTCTGTATGTCAGTCCTGATCGCCCTGATTTCCATAACAATATTCTTTGGATCATCGCTGGTCAGGGCCGGGGCCAGCACCGTCCCCCCCAGCTGCCATTTTGTCCTCCATGCACATAGGCTGCTTCAGGTCCTTGCCTAAAGCGTAACAGCCAAGCTGAGCCAGCGGGTCTCTCTGGCGTAATCTGTAGGTCAGATGGGGTCACTCCCCCAGAACGAGTCCGCACTTGCCACCGGGGAGTCAGCGTGGGCCCGCCACACCCCTCTATTTTGTCCAGATCGATGCTCCTGCCGGGTCGACTCTCCTGGACATGTGCCGGGCACCTATGTCCCCTTAAACCTACCGCTCCCTCTCCACAGCTTGCTTCTGCCGCTCTTGCCCAGGGTTGGCGCCGCAGGCGGTATGTCCCCTTCCTGCCTCCGGGCACCACGCCTTTACTTCACCCCTGCCTCTCCCCACTACTCCAGGGTACCACCATGGAGAGCGCAGTGCCTGTTCAGCCTCCCTGTGTGTCCTCAGGGTACCTCCCAGACCTAGCAAAGGCCCAACTTCCGTTGGGGACACTATCCACAGTTCAAGGAAGGACATCATCTATCGGCCAGCCAGACCCTGCGCATGGAAAGGATTCTCCCAGTCTACTTGTGCCAATCCGCTATGCAGTCCCAGCGAGATTCAGCCCGCGACCAGGAGCAGGCCGGCCAACCAGTCTTCTGTGCACAGAGTGGGAGGGCCTCGCCCCCCTGTCTGTCTTACACGGGGCTGGGACAGGGCCAGGGTTCACCATCCACAGCACTATGAGATGCCGTTAGCCTCCGCTCCCCGCTCAGCCCAGCCCAGCTCACCTGCACTTGCCACGTCAGGGGAACCGCTGCACCTCTGTGTCCTACGGGGCCAGCCACCACAGCGCACTGCACGCTGGAAATTCTGCCCCTCTGACAGGCCTGCCGTCACTTCGCTACCTGCGAGTCACTCCTCATCCGCTCTGGCAACACAGTCTCTGCACCCTCAGCTCTCAGTTCGTATCCGCTACGGAATTCACCCAGGGTTGCGCTGCTTAATACACCATGGGCACTCCAGTTAAGCAGGCGGGAATGTGTAAAAATGCTCTAGACGAACGGCATATGGCATAGCTTTGTCTCTACGCGGCCATCTTGGTCCACGCTCCGGTGGTCTCCACTTATTTACCTTTTGAAATAGCTTCAGTTGCAGATTCGATTCAGAAAACTTTAACCGCCTGTAAGGGGTGTCGGTGCACCAACAGGCTGCCATCAGATAATCATTGGATTCAAATGTAATATAATGTAATGTGAAGTGATATTATACAGCAGTGGTATGTCATTTTTGTTGGCGTTGTTCCAGAAGGAAAAGAAGGGGTTGTCAGTGGGATTGCAGGAGAGTGAGATGCTAAACCTGTGTTAATTGTTGCATGTCAGAATTACTCGAGATCTGAGTGCTGTTCTGTTTATATGGGTTTGGGGGTAACACATGGGAAACCTTTATTCAACGGGGAGTGCTGAAGATCTGAAAGGTTCAAGCACTTTGGGTCTGTTAAGCCACCGATGTGGCGAATGTGATTGAGTTAAAGAGGAGAGCATAGCTATAGTTCAATTATTGTGGATGTTGTAACGGATAGAAAATCCTGAACAGGAAGTGTGAACTAAAATATTAGTGTGGATCCATCAAACACACGGGTTTAAGTCCCAGAGATTAAATTGGGCAAATTCCTACAAACCTATGGCACGAAGCTAATACATAGGAAGGAGAAACTGACTAACAGCGCCAGGATATGGTTACCATTCCTTCCCCTACCTGCCCAACCACCTTGTTCCCTCAAGCGAGGCTTGCAACCTTGTGGACCCTTTTGATAGTGACCTCCAACTGCAACAATTCATCGCTACCACTGCCTCTGCTGCTCGAATTAACCTTCTCAACATATGGAAAATGTGTCCATTTCTTACTAACTGATATATGAAAACTTGAATCTCCTCCCTCGTGCTCAGTAAACTGGACTACTGCTCAAGCCTACTCTTTAGCCTTTCTCTCTACTCATTCCTCGCTTTAGACAAAGTGCTTAACTTCGCTATCAGCACGCTTTACAACCTACCCAGATCCTCCACCAAATCCTTCCTACCGACACCATGTTGTTTGACTTGCAATGCACAATTGCTCCCTTTCCAAGTTCCTTCTAGTCTAGAAAGCTAACGATGGGGTTGCTCTTCATTACCTGTCTGATAGGCTTTCTGACACCTCACTATCTCCTTCTCTCCACTACTCTCCTGTCCTGTCCCATGCCACCCTGCGCCTCCTCCTGCTTCTTTTTTTCTCCGGTTTGCCCCACTCTACTGGAACATGCAGCCCCTCACAATCAAAGGCAGGACAACTGTTGATCTGTTCAAAGCTTGGCTTAAACTGTGCACTACTTGCTAAAGAGGAAGCACCCCCTTCCGTCTCCCGAACCGCCCTACCTGACCCCATCACTCCCCTTTCTGAGATGCTTAATGTAATTTTGTTTATTTACACAGTACTCCCATTTTGTTTTCAGGCACCCTCCCCCTCAGGTTAATGTTAACTTTTATAATTCATCTGTTATATATTTTTTCGGTTTGTTTTGTTCCTGGTCTATAGCCACTTTTTTCTTTATATCCTTACAAAATGGATCACCACTTGTTCTCAACTGTGTTGTGGTGTAGAGGCACTCTTTGGAAGAATACCTCTGCCACACTTAAATATGTTATTGTAAGCAATTTTTGATTATATGGACTGCTGCATCAACCCTCTTGCCCAAGGCACTTGATTCTTTAAACAAGCAACATCTTTATCATCTCTCTTGCCTTAGGGATTGCTATGGGTAGGTTTGTCTCAGCCCTTACCTGGGTAGTTAGTCAGACTGCAGCAATTATGATCTCCGAATCCAGGGGTTTCTTCCCCTGATGTAAGAATCTGGTGTCTGATGCTTGTGCCTTAGCATAGATCACTAGGATCTCTTTACCCTTTGGCTACCCATTGGGTTAAGGCTTTCTGCAGGCCCACTATTATAGGCTTTCACCAACATCTAGCCTAGAACAGCCAGTGTGGTTCACTTAGCCTAGCCATCACTTGTTCTTTAACTTGCTCAAACATGGGCTTAACTGGCTTGGTCAACTCAGGATCTGTAACTTTCAATGGTTACCCATCTGGCATGACCACCTCAGGTTCTTACTAGTGTCTCCTCCTTATGCGCTCTCTGCTACAATCGACACCCAACCGTTTTTAAGTACCCCCAAATAAGAATATTTCCTTGCCTATTCAGCAGTTTCTATAATACCATCATTCGATTATGCAACATATTCAGCCAAAGGTAAGGATATTCTGTCAAATCAGTTGTCTTAAAGCTTGATTTATTCTTTTAAATGGTCATGTGGGAAAATGTAGGTCAAACAAATGTGATAACTGAAATAATGATTGAAAGTTATTTTCAAATAAATAATGTGAAATCTCAAGGGTGGAAAGGCACTTCCTAGCATTGGGACATGCCATCGACCAACTACAGTTTAAAAGGCACAATGTAATTCCAATTCACCCAAGATATATAGAGCGCTTAGTTAGACTGACAAAGGTTTACTGGATTTATACATCTCATTCCAGTTGACAGCTGGGATTAAAGAGGGACACTGATTGCAACATCTGCATATCTAAGTAAATTGCACTAAACTGTGAATCAGATGATGGATTTATATGTATCGTTTTTGGGATTTTTTTTAAAATTTTTATTTTGCCTTACGCATTTCCTTTGTCCAAAATCCTTCTCAATTTTTGACCTTACTTTTTTTAAATCTCTTTACGGATATTAGATTGTTTATTAAATATGTTCATTAATATCTAAGTGTTTTCCATATGGAATATGTTTTGTTGTTTTATTTCCAACACATTTTTCTGATCTGTTCCGTTTTAGGTAATAATGATTATGTATTATCATGTACTAGTAGTAATGTTGGTATGTCTTAGTATTACATCATACAAGTTTAAAATGTACTGTCATGCTGTTAGTGGATGGTTATGTGCCTTCCATTTATTAATCTAATTAAATTGACCTTGTAAACCAATTGCTCGATCGTGTTTCATAGTAGTGTGCTCAGCATTTTTATTGCACAGCATACAAGGTGAAAGCTTCAGCATAATGACCATTACGCTTGACATTGGTTGCACCGGAATAATATGAGATGCCGGTATTAAAGCCTGCATATCCGTGGCAGCGGACAGATTTACTCTGTTTTATTAGATACAAAAGATTGTCCTCCACATTCAATGAAGGTAAAACCTTGTTGTTACTTTGTCAGTTTAGCAGGGTTCTCTTAAAAAGGTAATAAAACATTATTCAATCATTACTACTACTAGGTTCTTAAATAGATGTTTTTCTTTTCTGTATGTTATCTCAAAAAGGGATACATGTATACATATATGTCCTGAAACAGGCCATGATGTCGCATATCACTGAATTATTGCGGACTGCTGTGTAATAAAGTACAGGGCTAGAATACAACTGGTCAAACTATCTTTCTGAATTAGGCATTGTTGGAAATTGGCATCAATGCCAGTGTTCTGGGTGCGGATAAATGAATATATTCATTTTCCTAATCTTACTTTGAATCCAAAGAAAACCCCAACCAGGGTTCTGTTTTCAGATGGAGGAGGGATTTGTGGACTGGATGCAGTCACTCTCGTTGAGGAACGGAAAGCTACGCCTCGCTTCACATCCAAGAAAGCCCCTATAAACTGAGTGTTTAAGGGAATCAGAGATAACTTCTTTAGGTTGATGGGACACTAAACAAGTGATTGAGAATGCATGCTGTACTGAGATCCTCTTGGCTCTTTAGAACTGGCCTTCATTAGGCAGTTGTTGAGGTATGGAAACACATACACTCTCCCCTCCTGCGTCTATAAGAAGCTACCACCATCATGAGCATGACATGTTTCAGGGACGTTTTCCCAGAGTGTCGGCAGACATATCCTTAGTAAAATAGATGGTCTAAGAAGCTAGTCCCAATTCTCAACATTAGTAGTGTGGCTGAGCAGCCAAGGTTTACTCTTTGAGTGTGATGGGCTCATATCAAAGTACTTGTAGGCCCAGATACATACAAAATAAAATAACCACACATAATATACTGTATAAATATATATACACATGTATTTAGTATTGCATTGAGGTGTCAAATACTATCAAATAACTTTCAGAATGTATCAACAAAGAACATACATTAGAAAATGTAATGGGTTAAACATTGATTCCGCTGCACTCCATAAAACACATTATAGAAAGCTACCCCAACAAGTAAGCACTAGGCTACACGCTTCATAAAATGGAAGCTGTAAAGGATTTAAAAGTGTAGGCACAGGCCCACAGGGCCTATAGTGAGGAGATTAAATCAAATCACAGTATTGGGCCCAAATGGGTAACAGTTCATCCATCCCATGGGACAGAGTGCCGTTGCACAGGCCAGTCTTGGGAATTTAAATTTCCCCCATTCCACTGGCCCAGCAGTATAGGCCAGTTCTTAGGGTACTGGCCTTGCCCAAACCACGTTGGAGGCCAGCAAGGTAAAACAGGTGCACCAACACCCCAATTGAGAGTGCTTGAAGCTTTCCCTGAGGAAGCCGACAATGACAACAAGGAAGAAAATAGCTTTCCTTTTACAAAACTGGTTTCTCTGCACTCGACAATTTTTGTGAGTGTTTGGATACTGTTGCCGTGTTACCTTCTCAGAGTATGCAAGATGGGTGGTGAACTCCATAGATATGTTGCCAGTTCACGACTTACTCAGAGCAGGAGCTTCCCATGCCGGAAATACTATGTAATCCTTTTCCCACCTGTTCAGTTAAAAGCATTCTTAACCAGTGTTTCCCCAGCCTTTAGAATAGATTCTGGAAACATTTAGCAGCTCAGAAACACACATAGGTCTACAGGAGGCTAAAGATGGCAAACAGGAAAATTATAGACTTGGCCCAACCCCTCAAGCCCAAAGTAAATTCAGGAACACTCAGTGAGAGTAGCCAAATCACATCCCTTAGGTGCAGAGCCTGACAAGAAGACCAACACAGGAGGAAGAGGACACACAATATACAAACTCCACCCCCGTCAGGCAGTGTGGGTTGTAGGTCTCCACAGATGATGTATTCCAGCTTCTAGTAAAACAAAGATCCATGAACATGAGCGCATATAAGTAGGTGGCCAGGCAATCTTAAAGAGGGATGGATGAAGAGGTCAGTGATTAAGCAGTCATCAAGTATAGGGCCGTAAGTAACCAGAATAAATAGTACAACTATTTCCATTTGGTTGTCTCTATACAGGGTCCATTCAAGGTCCTGGTGAAGGTGGATGAAAAGAAGTAACGCTGAAACGTCCATTTTTTCATGGTGAGAATGGATACATCCTAGCCCCCCCTGGAGGCGACGATGACCCTATACCACTTATTTTAGGCGCAACAGTAACACGATTTTACATGACCAAAACAGGGCCAAGTGGGATAAAAGTGTATTTACCCACAGTTACACACCAGATGCTTATTTAGCACTTCGTAGATTTTGCACCACAGACTAGCTGCGTAAATGAAACCGCATGGCTTATTCTCTAAGCTATCCCCACATTTTTTTATCCAGTTTTTTAAAATTTTTATTGGGACCGAATTTCTTTTATTTTGTAATACATTTGAACAGCCCATAGATAATCGCTACAATATGGGGATAGGAAATCAGTTTCACTGTCTAAAAACTAAAGCTTAGGCCACAGGATACTACCATGCGGTGCTACCTGACTGATTAAATCTTGCTGCATTGTATAGAGTATCGCCTGTGGGTCAATTATGTAACAGTACATTTCAACACATATTTGAAGTGATGTCAACAACTTGTGATGTGTCACTTTCGATCAGGAAGGTGTTGCTCGACTTTTTGAATGCTGCTTCACTAGTGACTTTATTACATTAAAATGTCTAGCAACAGCATTTTGTTTTGGCGCCACTAGGCCCGTCAGTGGTTTTAATGCAATAAACAATTTACAAATGAATAGTGAAATGCAATAAAACAGATCCTCTACCTTCAAAATGGGAAAGTGGGAAATTGGGCACTTATGTTGGTATTATGAAATATCTTCATAAAATGGCCCCTACATCAAATTAATAACTTTCAGTTAAACACTCAATTGAAAAACAGGACAGATGGAATTTGCTCAGGTCGGCAGTCTTGGGGATCTCTCTGTGTAAGCATCAGGCTCGGCTCTTTCCCCACAATGTCTGATGAGCCTGGTCCCAGAAGGGAACTGGATCTGCTTGCTTATAAAAGACCTGGGCTTTAGAGTCTGCTCCCCCCACTGGGTGCTGGAACAGTTTCTGGGTGCTAAAGCGCTCCTTGCTCTGTTTTAAACCTTGCTCAAGTCATGACCAGTTGTTTCTTTTCCCAGTTCCTTTTCTGCTCAACCCCCCTTGTGTCAGAGCCTAAATAGGGGACCAACCTATCCATCTAAGGGGTTTCCTGTCTTGGATTGTTTTCGGTAGACATCGGTGTCCTAAATTTATACCAGTTAGTTTAGGCTTTCAACTGGCCACTAAATGTTAGGACATATTAACTATATGCAAACCCACTGTCCCATTGGTTACAATTATTGGAATACATATGGTAGTTATTTCAATCTTCATATATAGGTCCTCCGTTGCATGCTAGAGAACTATCACCTGTTCCATTTGTTAGTCCTTCTAAAAACACCTCCCGTTGTGACGTCACCAAAAAACATACATTTTGTCAATACAGATATATGTACCCATCAAACAGTTCTATAAATCACAGAACCATTGTTTTTTTATTTTTGTATTGCCATTTTATTAGTAAGAACAAGAGCCACCAAAACACCCCCACTGCCCCCTTCTTTCCCCAGCCTGCTCCCTTCTTTCCCCATACCGCTCCCTTCTTTCCCCCTCCTCCTATCACTGCACTTCCCTACAATCAGGATCCCGTAGGTCCACACCATTTCCAGTGACTGTATTCCCTTCACATTATGTCCAATATGTGCAGGCTCTGCAGACAGCATTGTTTCATATAGTTCACTCTAAGATATTTTAGGGCTAACCCCCTGTCTTGTCTGAACTTGCCAGCATCGCCTTGCACTCCATAAGTAATCCACTCCATCGCCAGTATTTCCTACAGCTTATGCAACCACTCTACCTATGTTGGGGGTTCTTTCTGCTTCCATCGTTTTGCTAGTACTAACCAGTCAGCTATGATGAGTGCTAGCTTTGCTCCGGGCCTCGCAAATATATGTATGCACCAGTTTGAGCAATCATATGTGTTGTGATGTGCTTTGTGGGTCTATGCGGTGTCTCTGGAAGACAGGAAGATGTGTTGTGATGTGCTTGTAAGTGTATGCAGAAGCATGTGATGTAACGTGGAATGTTATGGTGTGGATGAGAGAATGTTTGTGGGGAGGGTTCCTAGCCCAGGCAGTTGGAGAGCCCCTACCTGGGTGATGGGTGCCAGTGTCTGTTCTATGTAACTGTTCCTGTAAAGATAACTGAAGAAGATGTAATAAACTTAAAGGAACTTACCAGAAATCTAAGGAAGTCACTTTATTACACTGGTGATGAGGAAAAAGAACCTGCGTGACTAGGAAGAGAAGATAAAATTATCAGTCTGCTGCGGGGGTGCAGAGTAGGAAGAAGAGGAATACACTGCCCCCAAATAAGTTAGTCCCATCACCCAAGGCGTATAAGGAGGGGAGAGGCACTGTTGAAGTGAAGAAGGGAGTCCCAGGGAAGGTAGAGAAAGGGACTCTGCCATAGTTGGACACCACAGTTCAATACCTAGGGCGAAGAAAGGTAAGTTGTAGTAGGCCCGAGAGTAAAGAAGCACTGCCCAAGCCCCAAAATGAGAAGAGTGCGGGAAACTTGCAGAGGAGTAGCACTTAACAGTGAGATAATGTCCCAGGGAGAAGCGTACTCTGCGACAGTGTCCAGTGGCATAGGACTGGCAGCCCTATGTGAGCTCAGAGGATAGTGAGGATGAGCCGTGTGAGCTCTGTACATGATGGAGGTACAAGTTGATTACCTGTTCAAGAGTAATGGAGGGGTGTTGTGTGCTCCAAGAAGTCCATGCGTTGCCATCAAGTGAGAAGCTTCCGTTGAAAGAATGAAGCTCCGCTGTCGCTGATGTGAATAGACCGAATGATGATGCAATAGAAGCCGGTGATGGCCCAGAACTCCAGCCTCGATCACTAGATAGCAGACATGGCACCCACAAGGCTTGAGGAAAGGACCTTGGGGCGTGCTGTCAATGTCAGTGAAAGGGGGCATGAAACGACCAGCTGTAACTCGCATTTGGATACGGTCCAAAGAATATCAGGCTGAGGAGTTGCGTGAAGCGTTTACAAGTTACGCTTTCAAGGTAGATGGTAAACTGCACATCAGGTTCGTACTGGCAGCGACCGCGGCCAAGGAGGAGGAAAAATGGTAGCGGCTTGCTGGAACATTTGAGAAGATGAGCTGGAGGGAAACTATGGCTGGGTATCACAATATTAGTTGCGGTCTGCCCCAGTTAGAGTAAAAATAAGACTGCGAGGGATTTGAAGCTGCGTTACAGCCAAGAAGGGGGATGGTGGCAAATTGCTTCGTCACCATCAGATGGTTGGCGTTAAATGTGAAGTATCCAAGGTACTGTTTAGTGCTTCCGGAGTTATCCTTGGTTTCTTGGGTAAAGCAGGACCTTGGTGGATTATATTTCATGAGTCCTGGGTTTGTAGGTTAAATGGTCATTCTGTAATTTGGCTAGGAGTTGCCAATAATGGGACTTTGGATATGATCTGAAGTATTTAGTGTGATGGCATGGGAGTGTGTGAGATAAAGAGAGGAGCAAAGCCAATTATTATATAGAGTCAGGGATTTAGGATAACCAACTTGAGGAATTGCAGGTTAAAGCAAAATTTGCTATAGACCTTTAGCTTTTAATGTCTAGGCAATGTTAAAGTTACATAAAAGGACGTATGTAATGTGTTGTATGCATGTTATAAGAAATAACATTTGAGGAATTGCAGCGTTATGTTGCGAGGAAGCAACAAGGACTTTTAGGATTTTAGTAATAAGAGATGTCATTGCATTGTGAGGAATGGCAACCGTGGTTTGTTGTCTAATAGTGGTTATGTCAAATGGGCTAGCCTAATGTGAAAATGGGTAGTAAGGATGGTTTTGAACTATTTATGTGTCATTACCAGGATAGGAGTGCCTAAACCCTGCCATATTAGTGATTGTGAACCGTGTGTGTCACAATTAGTGTACAGACTCCCCTGTGAGAACTTTTTTGATATGTGTGTGTGTCATTAACAGGGTAGATTGGGGGGGTCATGCCTCCCACCAGTGTCAAGTACTTGGGATTATAAGTTCCCCACCTAGGTAGAGGTCATGCCTTCCGTAGTGTTACGAGGTTGGGATTGTGTATGTCCCACCAGGGTAAACGGGGAGGTCATGCCAGTGTGAAGGGGAGTTCATGCCTGCCACCAGAATTACGATGTTGGGAATTGGTAGTTTCCAGAAGAAGTAGATGGGGATGAGGAGGGGGGGCGGGGGAGACAGGTCATGATGTCCGTAGTGTTTAGGGGTTGGGATTGTATGTTCCCACCAAGGTAGACAGGGAGGTCATGCATTCCGCCATTGTTAAGGGGAGGTCATGCCTGACACCAGTTTTAAGAAGTTTGGAATTGTAGTTTCCCCAGAGGCAAATGGGGGGGATGGTTATTCCTCCTGCCAATGTAAGTGGCAATTAATCTGCACAAAGCTAGTTCTCGTGTAAATTCGCACCAACCTGAGATGATAGTGGTGTGATGGCGCTATGACATGGTATGCGGCTTGAAATTACAGCTAGAGTAGAGAGGGAGGGACGACTTCTCTGGTGTGGATTCAGAATTTAAGAGGCGGAGGGATGCCTTCCTTTGTTATATTTGCGCTTCACTTTAAACAAGGCGCACCGTGTTTCATGTGTGTGTGGAGGGAGGGAGGGAGGGAGGGAGGGGGAGAGAGAGAGAGAGAGAGAGAGAGAGAGAGAGAGAGAGAGAGAGAGAGAGAGAGAGAGAGAGAGAGAGAGAGAGAGAGAGAGAGAGAGAGAGAGAGAGAGAGAGAGAGAGAGAGAGAGAGAGAGAGAGAGAGAGAGAGAGAGAGAGAGAGAGAGAGAGAGAGAGAGAGAGAGAGAGAGAGAGAGAGAGAGAGAGAGAGAGAGAGAGAGAGAGAGAGAGAGAGAGAGAGAGAGAGAGAGAGAGAGAGAGAGAGAGAGACACTCTCTCTGGAAGAAAGGGAGATGTGGTGTGATGTGCTTGTAGATGTATGCCGAAGCATCTGATATAATGTGGAATGTTATGTTGTGGATGAGAATGTTTGTGGTGAGGGTTCCTAGTCCAGGCAGTTGAAGAGCCCCTGCCAAGGTGACAGGTGCTTATGCAACTGTTCTTGTAAAGCTAACAGAAGAAGATGTAAAAAACGTAAAGGAACTTAACAGAAGTCTAAGGAAGTCACTTTAATACAATATGCATTAGCTAATCCTGAGTTTTTGTCATGTATATATCTCTGGCGGCGTTATATTGCTGTTATCTTAATTTGGAAAGGTTTAGAAATGGCACTATTGGAGTTTGTTGCATTTCTTAATACAAACAGTTTGGGACTTGCCTTTTCTCATACATCGAGTGCCTCAAGAATTGATTTTCTAGATCTGAGTATTATTATGACTCTGCATGGGCACATGACTCACGTTCAGAAAGGAACAAGTTACTTACCTGTAACTGTTGTTTTCCAGCATGGGTCTGGCATGGATTCACATGGTCATGAATATTCCCTGTCATAACCAATCACTGGTCTCTGAATCATACTGCCCCCAGCCAATGACTGCCCCCTACCTAAGCCCCTCCTCTGGCAGCCATCTTCAGATTTGGTAGCACGTAAAGTGGCAGTAGGACCAAGAGAAGAGCCGCAGAGGGGTAGGAGGGAGGATTTGCATGTGAATCCATGCCAGACCCATGCTGGAGAACAACGGTTACAGGTAAGTGACTTGTTCCTCCTCCAGCATGGAGTCTGGCATGGATTCACATGCTCATGAATACAAGAATACATAGCAGTACAGACATGCACAACAACGGGAGGTGACAAGGCTCAACATTAAGCATTTATTCAACTCAACATTAAGCATCTTTTACCTCCTCACCAGGCCCACCTTCAGGCGAACAGGTTGCGCAGCACTGCCTGGCTGACCCTGGACTCCTCCCTGGAATCCCGGTCGACGCAGTAGAATCTCGTGAAGGTGTGCGTCGACCTCCACATAGCATCCCTGCAGATGTCCCGGAGGGGCACACCAGACAAGAACGCCATGGTAGCAGCGATCGCTCTGTTCAAATGGGCTCTCGGACAGCCGGGCAACGGTTGGTTTGCCAACCGGTGACAGTGCATGATGCAGCCAGAGAGCCATCTGGAAATGGAAGCCTTCGAGAGGGCCTTCCCTTGGTTCACAGGTCCAAAGTTCACAAACAGTTGTGATGTCTTCCGAAGGCTCTTCGTGCGGTCCACATAGAACTTCAGCGCTCTAACTACATCCAGTGAGTGCAAAGTCCTCTCAGCCGGCGACAAAGGCGACGGGAAGAAAAAAGGTAACACCAAGGGCTCGTTGAGATGCAAGTCCGACAAAAACCTTGGGCATGAAGGAGGGGTGCTTCCTCAGCACCACCCTTGTCTCGTGGAATGTCAGGTATCGAGGTTTACAGGAGAGGGCCTGGATCTCTCCCACTAGTCGTGCAGAGGTGATGGCCACAAGAAACGCTGTCTTCCACGACAGGAACTTCAACAGCGCCGAATGCAGCGGCTCAAATGGAGGCCCCATGAGCCTGGTCAGCACCACGTTAAGCTCCCATGCCGGGGCCGGGGCCTTCACCGGCATGAAGGATCAGAAGAACAAGTTACTTCTTACCTGGTAACGTTCTTTCGACGGGATGTTCCTCCGTCGTATTCCTTATCTTTGATAATACGTTTCCAGCTTGCTGGCCTCGTAAATTTTTTCTGTAGAGGGCGCTGCGCATCGACGTCCACCGAGTCGATGTCCCTCGACGGCCACCATATCGGCACCGACGTCATCATTCCCATAAATAGCCACGCGCTGTGTCCGTTACTCAGTTCCGTTTTGCAGCATAAGAAAAGTCATGCCTGAATTGGTTATTGACCTTGAAGGAGCGTAAGCTGCAACCACAAGGGAAGTATCACTGCGGGGATGGTTGGGAGGGGCGATAAGGAATACGTCGGAGGAACATCCCGTCGAAAAAACATTACCAGGTAAGAAGTAACTTGTTCTTCGAAGGGATTGTGTCCTCCGACGTATTCCTTATCTTTGATAGACTCCCATAGCAGTGGCATGTAATTGGAGGTGGGAGTGAGAATTTTATGTATCCCTTTAGGGATGGACCGAATGTAATACGGCCTTGCCAAATCTGGTCTCCTGAGCAGTGGAGGAATCCAGATTGTAAAATTTTGTGAATGTATGTGCGGACGACCATGTGGCAGGCGCACATATGTCCCGGACCGGTACCCCTCTTTGGAGAGCCGAAGAGGCTGCGATACCCCTGGTTGAATGAGCCCTGAGATTTAGGGTGGCTCTTTCCCTGCCAGTCTGTAACATTCCAGGATGGCCAAAATAATCCACCTGGAGATGGTTTGTTTTGTTATGGGTAGTCCCAACTTGTGACCTGAGTATCCTACAAACAGTTGGTCTGCTTGCCTGATCCTAGCCATTCTGCTGATGTAAAAGCTGAGAGCTCGCCTTGGGTCCAGCCTATGTAGCCTTTCCTCCTCTTTCCCCGGATGGGGAGGAGGGTAGAACGAAGGTAAGGTAATTTTCTGAGTAATACGAAATTCAGAAACCACCTTTGGGAGGAAATTAGGCTTCACCAGTAGGACAACTTTGTCCTTGTGGAAGATTGTATGTGGGGGTTTACAGGAGAGAGCTTGTAGCTCGCTCACCCTCCTAGCAGATGTTAGTGCTACTAATAGGACAGTTTTAAGCGTGAGAAATCTCAGCGCGCAAGAGTGAAGTGGTTCGAATGGAGTGCCCATTAGGAAGTTTAAGACTAAATTTAAGTCCCATAAGGGAACCTGGAATGGTTTTGGAGGGTAAACATTAGTTAGTCCCTTGAGAAATTGTACCACTAGAGGAAGTTTGAAATACGATGGTTCTTCCGTAGTGCGCTTGAAGATAGAAAGCGCTGCGAGATAGCCTTTTACAGTGTCAACTTGAAGGCCTGAGTTTGCCAAGTAGAGTAGAAACGATAACACCATTGGTGTACCACATGAAAAAGGGTCGATATTCTCTTCCCTACACCAGCTGCAAAATTTGTTCCAACGGCAGCGGTATAAAGACTTTGTTGCCGGTCTTCTGGCCGAAAGCAACACCTCCATGACATCATCAGGGAGATCCCAATCCTTGTACCTCACCCTTTCAGAAGCCAAGCGTGAAGGTTGAGGGTTCTGGTGTCTGGATGGAGAACCTGACCTCCCTTCTGCGAGAGAAGATTCTCTTTGAGTGGAAGACGGATTGGAGGACAGATGGACAAATCTAGAAGGTCCGGGTACCACGTTCTCCTGGCCCAATCCGGGGCAATTAGGATCATGGTTTTCCGGAATCTTCTCAAACTCCTGATCATTTGAGGAATAACAGGGACTGGTGGGAACGCGTAAAGGAGTGGAAATTCCCAGTCCACTACGAACGCATCTCCTAGAGCTCCTCACGGGGGAAATTCCCTTTAACAGAACAGATCGCACTTCCTGTTGGTGCTTGTGGCGAACAGATCCACCTGAGGGGTTCCCCAAAGGGCGAAGATCTCTTGAAGGACTTCCTGAGCTAGCTCCCACTCGTGGGAGACTGTGCGCTGCCTGCTCAGAGCGTCCGCTGTCAAGTTCTTCTCTCCGGCTAGGTGGACTGCCGATAGAGAGATTCCTTCTTGGATTCCCCAAAACCAGAGCTGCATCGGCTCTCTGCACAGTGGCAGTGATCCTACGCCTCCTCTTTTGTTGAGGTAGTGCATGGCCACCGTGTTGTCTGTCATTATCAGGACATTTCTCCCCTGTACTGATGGCAGGAAAGTTTTCAGCGCTAGTCTGATCGCTCTCAGCTCTAATACGTTGATGTGTAGTCTGGACTCCGATGGAGACCAACGACCGCTGATGGTCAAGTCGTTGGCATGGGCTCCCCACCCCGTGAGTGAGGCGTCTGTGACTACTGTTATCTCCGGCCATGGTTGCCAAAACAGTTCTCCTTTCAAAATGTTCTCTGGATAGGCCCACCATTGAAGGTCGCGGGCTACCTTGTCCGGAATCCGGAGGAGATCTGTCATTCTCCCTGAGAATTGCGACCACTGACTTCTCAATGCCCACTGAAGAGAGCTCATTCTCGGCGAGCCTCTGGCACAAGGAAGATGCAGGATGCCATGAGGCCTAGCAATCTCAAAAAGTCGAAGGCTGGGAGACGTTGGGCATTTTGAAACGTGGTGACCATCTGTAGAATATCTTGAGCCCTCACCTCTGGTGGCGAGGCTTTTCCCAGAGAAGTGTCCAGGACCGCTCCAATGAACTGGAGTCTCTGTGATGGTATCATCTGTGACTTCTTGAAATTGAGGGAGAAGCCCAGTCTGTGAAGGAAGCGGCAGACATAATCTAGCTGGGCCTGGGCCAGTTCCGAAGATACAGCCCTGATCAGCCTATCGTCCAGGTAGGGGTAGACGTGGATCCCTTCCCTCCTTAGACTCGCCGCCACTACCGACATCAGCTTGGTGAAGACCCTCGGGGCGGAGGTCAGCCCAAATGGCAGAACTCGAAATTGATATTGAGAGTCGCCAATTGCGAACCTCAGGTATTTCCTGTGTTTGAGATGGATTGGCACATGGAAATAAGCATCCTGAAGGTCCAGAGATACCAGCCACTCCTGGAGCTGGAGGGCCTGAAGGATCTGAGAGAGAGTTACCATCTTGAACTTGTCCTTCCTGAGGAACTTGTTCAATTCTCGTAAATCCAGGATGGGTCTCAGTCCTCCGTCCTTCTTTGGTATGAGAAAGTAGGGGGGAGTACCAGCCCTTGTTCCTGTCCGCTACAGGTACCAGTTCTATGGCACCTTTCTCTAGCAGGTCTATAATTTCCGGCAAGAGGAGCGGATCTGGAACTTTTACAGAGCTGTTCCCCGGTGGATGACTCTGAGGAATGTGTAGAAAGGGTAGGTAGTAACCTTGGGCAACTGTCTCCAACGCCCAAGCATCTGAGCATCTGACGTTATAGCCTGCCATTCCGTCAGATGGTGAGTTAACCTGCCCCCTACAGGTGTATTGTGTGAGAAGGCCTCAGAGTGGTTTGGGGGCGGCTGATGCAGATGCTGAGGGTAAAGAGGCACCTGCTGCTGCTGCGGTCTTAGTACTTTTGACCCGTCCACCTCGGGTGGATCTCCTTTGGCCTCTGCCTTTCCCGAATGCGGAATACTAGCGAAAGGACTTTCCTCTCCCAGAGGTTCCCGAGGGGCAAAAAGGAGTTTGGCGGATAGCAGCTCCTAAAGATTTTGCTGCTGCTTTAGAAGTCTGTAACTTTTCCAGACTGTCATCAGCCTTTTTCCCGAATAATGAAGAGGCGTCAAAGGGCATATTCGAAAGTCTGGCCTGTACATCTGGAGCAAAGCCCGACTTTCGCAACCAGGCATGCCTGCGGATTGTTGTACTTGCCGCCATGGCCCTGCTGATACTGTCAGCGGAATCGATGCCAGTTTGAAGTGATTCGCACATGGCATCTTTGCCATCTTTAATAATGTTAAGGAAGGCTTCCTTTTCCTCTCCTTCGGGTATGCAGTCAGCCGCTGATGAAGCACACTCCCATAGTGTGTGACTGAACCTGGCAAGCGTACAGGTGGCATTGATGGACTTCAACGCCATAATACAGGCAGAGAAGACTTTCTTCGCCATAGAGTCGTACCTCTTGTCATCTCTATCCTGTGGGACAGTAGGGTAAGCGGTCCTACTGCTAGATGAAGTTGCCGCTTGAACCACCAGGCTCTCTGGGGTCGGGTGTTTTGATAAGTATTCAGGGTCAGCAGCCGCTACCCTATACTTGGCTGACAATCTTTTATTGACCGCAGGGATAACTTCAGGAGTTTCCCAATGAGATGCAATTTTCCTTTGTAAGGCTGCATGGAAGGGGACCACCGGGTCCTCCTGTGGGCCTTTGTCTAATATATCTGTTAGGTCATCCTGTTGAAAAACAGGTGAAGGCGCAGACCAACCCATAAATTCAATAATTCTTGCCATCAGGGTTCTATAGGGTGTTTCGGCATGTTCCCCTGGGTCTGGTTTAACAAATTCCACTTCTGGGGAAGTGTCCAGCCCACTTGCCTCATGCAGTGACTCCTGCAGGTCCTTCAGCCTTCTTTCCTCAGAGGTGAAATCCTCTGAAATAGGCAGTGTGGTCCTCTGTAACTCGAAAGTTTCCTGTTCAGAATCTTCCCCCTCTTCATAAATTAAAGATAGTCCAGGGTACTCTGACCTCTGAAATGGTGTAAAACCCATCTCTAAGGCAGAAGGAGCTAAACTGGTTATTGGGCGAGAAAACGTCAATGTCGTCGACGCCGATGTAACAGGCTTCGAAGGCGCCGAGAACGGCGTCGAAAAAACTGGAAGGGGTCTCGAAGAACTTGAGAGGATCGGGATCCTACTCGAGGGCATCGACGACGTTCTCGGCGTCGTACAGGAGGCCCTAGGAATCACCGTTGACTCTGAGGTGGCCTTGGTCCTCTCTTTCATCGACGTCGATGATGGCGTCGAGTCGATTGACCGATGCGTCGAGGCGACAACGGCGTCGATGGCGCTGATCTCTGCGAAGGAATCTGCGACGCCATGGCGTCGAAGATGGCGCCTTCTTACCCGATGGCTCATGGCGCTCTCGGGTGGAATGTTTCGCTGGGTGCGGCGACTCGCAGCGTTTTGATTTTTTGGGCTTTTCACCAGGGGTATCACCCTCAGCTGTCTTCGAGGGGGTCGAGGCCGCGTTCTCAAAGACGCTTAACATTTTCTTTCTGAATTCCTTCCACTCAGCTTGAGAACTGTGTTTAGTGGGACAGGAGACCCTTTCTGGGGACACAGAAGACGACGAGGAAGGGGACCTTTGACGTCTCTTTTTTGAGTGTCTTGATCTCGACGAATGGTGGGAGCTACTTCGAGATTTAGAATGGGAATGTTTTCAACGGCGAGAAGACGAATGCCTCGACTCAGCCGAAGAAACTTTCGAGGAGGTTTTGACTGACTTACCTCTCTCGAGCTTCCCCTTGCGCTCCTTTAAGGCTTTCGCCGTCATGGACATGCAGTCCTCACACTCTGAACAATGGTGCTCGGATCCCAAGCACCACAAGCAGATCCTGTGTGGATCCGTTATCGTCATTTTTTTACTGCAGTCTCTACATTTCTTGAAGCCGGATCTTGGCGTCGTCGGTTCTGATGAAGAAGCCATCGAGAACGATAAGGTATAATCGAGTAGATATAGTTAGTTATCCTGACTGAACTGAGCAACGACGTTCCGAGGCCCTACGAAGCGCGGAAAAACAGAACTGAGTAACGGACGCAGCGCGTGGCTATTTATTGGCATGATGACGTCGGCGCTGATACAGTGGCCGTCGAGGGACATCGACTCGGCGGACTTCGACGCACAGAGCCCTCTACAGAAAAAATGTCCGAGGCCAGCAAGCTGGAAATGTATTATCAAAGATAAGGAATACATCGGAGGACACAATCCCTTCAAACAGTCCTTTCATGAACTCCTTCACCAGGCGATGGGACCATAGCGTCGAGCGCCCCAGAGTTCTGGTGTAGCGGGAGATAGCCGCCAGATAGCTCTTGATGGAGGCATGCGGCAGCCCCGCCTTGGCCAGCGATAGCAAGTACGGCAGCACGCCGGTGCGACGAGGATCATCCTGCAAAGGGATCGTCTGAGTTGACTGATGAGTCGCAGACGCAACGGCAGCAGCGGGAACACATACAGTAATAGGCCGTCCCAGGGGAATGAGAAGGCATCGCCCATGCTCCCTGGCTGGGGTAACCTGCTGGAGAACCTCTGGCACTTGGCGTTCGTCGCTGTCGCAAATAGATCGATCTGGGGATTGCCCCATCGTTGGAATAGGAGATCCACTTGATCCTGCCGCAGCTCCCACTCGTGGCACGAGGGCAGCTCCCTGCCAAGTGTGTCGGCGATGGTGTTTTTTATTCCTGCCAGATGAAAGGGTACAAGAAACATCCCTAGGGCGACGACCCATGTCCCACAGACCCTGCACTTCCTTGGATAGGGCTGGGGATCTGGTGCCCCCCTGCTTCCGGATGTAGAGTCAGTGAAGATCCTTATCACCTTGCCCTTGACGAAGGGTAGGAACGACCTGAGGGCCCAGAAAAACAGCTCGGAGCTCAAGGACACTGATGTGCAGAGACCTCTCCTCCGGGAGCCAAAGGCCTCTTGCATGGAGATCTCCGGTGTGCACTCCCCATCCCTCCAGGGACGCGTCTGTTGTGAAAGTTTCCTGATGTGCTGGGGTCTGGAAGTTCATGCCCGCCGCTAGATGCGCGCAGGCGCCCCACCACCGGATCGCTTGGCGGAAAGTCTTGTTGAGTGAGATCCTGTCTTGCATCCAACTGGCGTCGAGGAACTCCTGCAGTGGTCGCATCCGCAGCCTGCATAGGCGCACGAGGTAGATGCACGATGACATCATACCGAGTAGGGACTTGATGGACCTCACCCTGGCCACCTACATGGTTAACAGCCGTTGTACCTTGCCCAGGATGGCCTTCGTCCTTTCCTCCGACGGGGAGACCAATCGCGCCACTGTGTCGAGTCTGGCTCCCAGGAACAGGGCGACTTGCAACGGTACCAAGTGGGATTTCGCGAAGTTGATCGAGAATCCCAGATCCGTGAGCAGTTGGAGGGTCTTTGCTGTGTGATCGACGGCAAGTTCTCTTGACTTTGCTCGGATGAGCCAGTCGTCCAGGTAGGGGTAGACGTGAATCCCCTGCAGGCACAGCCGCGCTACCACTGGTGCCAGGCACTTGGTGAAAACCCTGGGTGCCGACTTCAATCCGAAGGGAAGGGCTTTGAACTGGTAGTGCCGCCCCTGGACCACAAATCGTAGGAATTTACGATGTCCCTTTAGAATGGGGATGTGGAAGTAGGTATCCTCCAAGTCCAGTGACGATAGGAAGTCGCCTCCCTTCAGCTGTCCCAGCACGTGCTGGAGGGTGACCATCCAGAATTTCTGCTACTTGTTGTACTTGTTTAGACAACGAAAGTCCAGGATGGGTCACCAACCACCGGTCTTCTTCCGGACCAGGAAGTACAGCAAGTACACTCCGGAGCCCCAGAGCCTTTTTGGGACGAGTTCTATTGCTCCCTTCCTTAGCATCGCTCGTACCTCCGGAAGTAGTTGTGGGACATGGTTTTCCTTCCTGGCCACGAGTGGTATACAGGGACACCTTCTCTGAAATTTCAAGCAGTGCCCGCGGCCCAGGGCAACTAGCACCCAACGGTCGGTGGAGATGGACTCCCACACGCTGATGAATTTCGCCAGGCGGCCTCCCACTGGGGTGCTTGGGTGGGAGCACGACGCCACGGCCGGTTCAGTCCTGCTTGGCCGTGGTCTTGCCTCCTTGGCGACGAGATCCTCCTGTCTTCCCGCGTCCTCTGTACGCTTCCTGCGACGAGGAGCGGGCCGCTTGGCGGTACATGAGGAACCGCTGCCAAATCTTTTGGAGGCACCTTGCTTGCCTCTGGAGTTCTCAAAGGACGGCCGTCGTCGTTGAAGAACACCCAAGGCCCGAGCTGTCTCGGTGTTCCCTTGATGGCCTGCAGTGACTTGTCCACTGTCTTGCCGAACAGGTTGTTCCCCGTCGAAGGGCATGTCCAGAACCCTGGTCTGCACGTCCTGGCGGAAGTTGGTGGCCTTGAGCCAGCCACGCCAGTGAAGGCAAACGCTGTTTCCCATCTAGCGAAAGCCGGTGTCAGCGATGTCCGTGGCCACCGTAATGGCGTGGTCCAAAGCCACCTCGCCTACCTGTAGGAATCCAGGGCCTCAGCCCTCTTGTCGTCCGGGAGGAAGTCCAGCAGGGGAGCGGTCTTAAACCACAGCTTCCTGTTGTAGCGTGCCACAATTGCAAGGGCGTTGGCTGCTTTAATAGTCGTTGCCGTCGACGAGATGACCTGCCATCCCATTACATCCAGTTTCTTTCCCTCGCCGTCTTGCGTGGAAGTTGAAGTTGAAGCCGTCATCTCCGCGGTGGCCAAGAAGAAAGCGGCAGAGATGACCGAATCCGGGGATGGCAGTGCCCTGAGGCACAAGGGGGCAGAGTCCGGGACCCGGTACTTCTTCTCGTACTGGTCTCTTAGCAGGAGCCGTGGACGGGTTCTTCAGGAGCACCAGCCCCTCGTCCCAGATGTCATCCAGCAACGGGACTGAGAGGACAGTCTTCCTCTTGGCCTCCTGCCATTGGTAAAGGAAACCTTCCTTCTTCTGTTCTTCGGGGAAGAGCTGGAAGAGCTCAGATGCCCTGGCGATCATGGCGTGGAAGGAGCCAATTTCGTCGGGAGGGGAGGCCCGAGAAGGGGGGTGATGGAAGGTCCATTCCGTCGTCACCACCGTCGTCATCCGTCCCAGTCATCGCCGTCTCCGTTCCCGCCTCATCCCTCGGAGGAGGGGAAGGCTGTGAAGGCTGTAAAGGAGGCGGGGAGGAGTTCTCCTCCGCTTGCTCCGTGGGCTTCCCGATGCTCCAGGCTCCGCTGGATCGTCCGCTTGGGGTAAGGGCAACCTTGTCCTTATCTCCATACACAAGGTTTGAATAGCCATCAAGATCGCTCCCGAGTTGTCTTGTGGCATAGGCACCAGTTGCGACGGTCGGGGAGTAGGATCCTCTGTCCCCTCCACGGCCCGCAGCCCCTTGTCGGCACCCGCCGTTGCTTTCTTCGTCCGCCTCGTCGGGATCCCTCCCGTAGGACCAGACCTCCTCGAACTTTTTGTCCAGGATCTTTGCGACACCAACCAGCTCATCTTCGGAGGTGGTATCTGTGTCCATAATGGCTACCAGGACCCCTCCCTCTTTCTCCGCCCAGGGTTTCAGTGGGGTCTTATCGATAGACTGAAACGAGGATTTCCTCCGCGGTGGCAGGGAAACTCTAGGCCCAGAGGTCGTGTCCACTGGGATAGCCTCTGCAGGCTTCGCCAGGGCTGCCACGACTCCCTCGATCGAGGCCTTAGCCGGGTGAATCAGGGCCTTTGCGACCTTGGGTCTCCGCCTCGCTCCCCCTCGGCTGACTCCTTCGGGATTGATGGGACTTCTCCTGAAGATTACCCGGGTTCTCCGGTTTCCTCTTCCCCGAGCCAGAGCGCTGGTTCGTGGTTGATGGCGTTGGTGATAATGCGACCGGCCTGGCAGCCGAGGAGCCCGACCGATCCGAGCTCCCAAGGCCCGCGGACTCGCAGTGCTTTGCCTTTTGTTGGGCCCCAGTCGCTGGAGCGCCAAGGTCTTAGAAGACCGCTCGGACCTCTTCCTCTTCTCACCTGCTGCTGGGCTCTTCCCCTCCAGCCAGTTGGCGAGTCGAGTAAGACGATCCCTCATTGTCCGTTCGGACATGTTCTAACAAAACGCACAGTCCTTCTCCACATGCGATTTGTCATCATGAAGGCAGTAGAGGCACCGTGAGTGCTCATCCTCCTTAAAGACGTTCTGTAGCCCGCATCCAGGGCAGCTCCTGAACAGCTTGGGTCCAACAAGCGTCATGCTTCCTTTGTCCTGGGCCATGACCACGCAGGGTAGGCCTCAAAGATCTTCTGGAATCCTCCGAGAAGTGGAAACTCGACGAAAAGATGCCCTCAAGGGGCGTAGAAAGTTCCGAAAACGGGTCCCCATTGATCGGAAGTAGAATCGGTGGAGCTTGAGGCTCGATTGACCAAAAAATAAGAGTAAACTCTTCAAACAAACGCAGTAAAAGCTTGAGAGCTAAAGCACAAGGACTCCCAACACTTGAACGTGCAGTAAAAATCTGAAGATGGCTGCCAGAGGAGGGGCTTAGGTAGAGGGCAGTCATTGGCTGGGGCAGTATGACCCAGAGATCAGTGATTGGTTACTAGTAGAAAGACAGTTCAGAAACTAAACTGAAACTGATTTTTTCTTTACCGAGGATTCCCAGCCTAACTAAGGGGAATATTCATGAGCATGTGAATCCATGCCAGACCAAATGCTGGAGAAGGATACCGCTGTTAATGCAGTGTTACACAATACCAGCTGTCATAGGAAAACTGTCATCACAAATATAGACAAAGGTGAATTTATTAGATCAAAACACAATTGTAGTCGTGACTGACTACCAGTCAGAATGTGAAAATATACGATTTCTGGAGAGGGAATACCAGAAACCAGTACTGACTCAAGCCGTAAAAGAAGTGAATAAGATCGAGAGAGCTTCTTTAATTGATATCCAAGCCAAAAGATCAGGCTGGTGATCTCAAAACATTGAGATTTATCACACTTTTCCGAGCATCACTTACAACAAGGCACCAACACTTAGGAACCTGCTTTCTTCATCATTTATGAGAGATACTTCGAAGACAGGCGATTGGTTGCTCAAAATGCAGAAAGGATGTTTCCACAAATGTGGGAATTGCTCCATATGCCAATACGCTTTTGAAACGGATTAGGTCAGATTTGGAAGTCTAGGGACACAGAAAATAGCCACATTCATAAATTGTAACACTAAGTGTGTGATTTACTGTTTCATTTGTGTATGCGGTTCACATTATATTGGTAGCACCATCCGGTCCTTAAAAGTGTGGATGCGTGAACATCTATGTACTATCTCCAGTCAAGAAGCTAAGTATCCTTTGGCAACACACTGGCAGCGTTATCACCTAATGGATAATATCAAAGATCTACGATTCGTGGGGCTGATACAAGTTACACTAACACCAAGAGGTGGGAATCGTATACTTAGATTAAGGCAATTAGAAGCACGCTTAATGTGTAAATACAGGACTGTGCATTATGGATTGAATACATATCATGAGTTTTCAGTGTTTCTTTAGAGTGGGAAGTTCTCGGCATAACAAATTATTGGTTTCTTTTTCCTGTTATTGAATAGCAATGCGTTGTTATTCAGAATGTATCTGTTTATCAGTGGCCTCTATTTAGTATCTATGGCTCATTATATTGTGTGAATGAGGTGTACATCCATATGAAGTGACACAGGATAATACAAAAGGTCACAATTGCAGAATCCAATGTATTTATAGACAATAGATGTCGGTTGTTCACATGCAAGGAGGCCTACACCATAATAAATGTAGTTGCTGGGAATGGCCATTAATAACCTTAGTTTGGTGAATTGTTATGATGGACTTAGTCTGCTCTGAGAGGAGGCTTGCTAATTGTGTTGTACAAACAAGGGTAGCCCGATGATGCGGCTTGTCTACTTTCATGCAATATGCTTTATTTTGTATTTAAGTATTTCAAATTGGGAAACATTAGAGCCAAGTATTTATTAATACGTAGCAAGATGCCAGAATGAATTGTGTAGTGTTTAGCAAATATGGGGATCGGAGGTCATTTCATTACATAGGACACAAGTGTTTTTTAATCACTAACAAATAAGTCTAAATACACGTCCATCTATCTGCATTTTTCTATAGCGCCACTAACCCATAGGCCTCAGGGCGCTTACAAAGAGACAAGGAAGCGAGGGACACTAGGAAACAAGCCGAAAGACTAGAAAAAGTCTTGGAATATTGGCTTATTAGGGTGTGAAACAATTTAAGTCATTCAGCCAAGTCCAGCATTGAATAGAAATGTTTTAAGATGTTTCTTGAAAAGAATGGTTGAATCGCTGTCAGCAAGATGTTTGGGGAGGACATTTCACAGAGCAGGAGCCCAAGAGTAAAGCTGGCTCCCCCAATTTTCTTCAAGTTGATGCGTGGTAGACTCAGGCGAATAAAATCATTAGAGCGCAGGCAGCATCCAGTGGACTCTTTCTTCTGGTTTTCAGATAAAGCAGTGCTTCATCATGAAGGCATTTAAAAATCAACTAGGTCCTTAAACTATAACCTTGGCCAGATGGGCAGCCAATGTAAGCTCATACGGGCTTCAGTGACGTGTGTTTTGCGCTTCAAACCACAGACGGCCATTCTGAATTACCTGAAGTTTTTTGATATTGATCTGCAAAGTTCCTATTAATAAACTGTTACAATAATCCAATTTACAATTAATGATAGCAGCTGCAATCATAGCTGTATTATTACAAAAGGGTGAATCTGCCATAGTAATTGAGTATATTAACAGCATGTGGATTTAAAATGGCTGACCTGACGATTCAAAGATAGTTGGGGGTCAAGGAAGACTCCCTATGTCTTTACTGTTTTGGAAACAGGGATAACATGTTTGGCAATTGTAAAGTTGTCGCAGTTAGAATCAAGCTTGTGTTGGGTGACCAGGATGAGAAGTTCAATCTTTTAGATGTTCAGAGCCAATTAGTTAATTGCCATCCATTTTTGTATTACCATAAAGATATCATTGATGTTCACAGAGTCATCAGTATATACGCCTGATAACCTTCGAATGATCGGTGTGTCATCGACGTAATTTGCGAAATATACCCCCAGGGTAGACAGGAGGTCACAAAGATGTCTTGAGTAATCACAATTTAAAGCAGGGGTGACAAGCATGACCCATGAGGTACCCCACAAGTGAGAACAGTCCTGTTGGATAACGCAGTGTCCTTTGTAACATTCATACTTTTTGGACATAGAAAGGATTTGAACCATGCTGTGGCAGAAGGGGTACATGTGCCAACAGTAGATAGTCTATCCGCCAAAAGACAATGATCCAGAAGATCGAAAGCAGTGGATAGATCTAGGAGAAAAAGCAATGCTGCATCTTCAATAACGCGTGCAATATGCGACTTCAGGTTGAGCAAGCTGTCTCTGTCCTGTGATTGGGTCAAAAACCAGATTGCTGAGCTGCAAGAATGTCCTGGTTTTCAACAACCATTTGGCACTGCATGTATGCTATTTTATCCAGAATTTTAAGGATAAAAGGAACGTTGGTAATAGGACGATAATTGCCAACTTCTGCTGGATCAAGGTTATCCTTGCTCAATAATGGGGTGACCCAGGCCTCCTTAATGTTTCTGGGTATAGAGGCCCCTTCAAAGGAGTGATTTATTAACCCTGCGACCCAGGGAACTAGTGTAGAGATTAACTCTTTAAACAAAAATCTATTGCCTCTGCAAGAGGTGGGTTTAAGTTTGTGGACTACTTCCAGGTCTTCCTCATCTGATACTGTTTTAAATTCTGAAGAGTAGCAATTCAGGAGCAGGTGCTTTCACCGCACTGGTAGTAGAGTCTGTAATGGCAGCCCATAATTTTACTTGGTCCCATATATTGTCCTGATGTTTACATGTTTTATCTGTAAAACCATTGTTGACACACGTTGTTATCTACAGGTGTAATGGAAGTGTTAGTAAATCCTTTTAGTTCCTGCAAGATTGAAAAAAGCTCCTCAGGCTGTGATATTGCTGTTAGAATCACAGTATTTAGATTGGATTCCTTAGCCTTAAAAATCAAATTAAAAGATTTTAGCAGCCTGTTTGTAAGCACTAAGATTAAACTCCGTGGGATGTTTACGCCAGGCGCGTTCCAGTTTTCAGTTCTGTGCTCTGGCCTCAATTACCTCAGGCATAAAAGAAACGTTCAGAGTGGTAAACTTTTTCTGATGGGTAAGTTTCTGAGGGGCTAGTGTATCAAAAGCCTGGTCCAGAGCCTGTCTAAAACCAGAGATGAAATCTTCAAGCAAGGTGTTCTCTTCTAGAGAGGGCAATAAGGGAGAAACCAGAGTACGAAAAGCTTTGTGGGTAACGTTCCGAAGATTACGAGACAGACTAGGTAAAGGAGACTGCTGAGTAGAGATAGGCGAAGCCTTGTTGTCGATTTCAAAGAATACAAAATGGTGGTCTGATCAGACACATTTCTCAACAATAATATGAGAGATAGTTAGATTTTGCGATAAAACCCACTTCAAAGTGTTACCCCCAGTATGGGTAGGCACCTTAACATGTTTAACAAAATCAAGAGTATGAAGAGTCTCTAGAAGTGATGATGCCTCCAGGTCTGAGGAATAATTTGCCCAGAGATTGAAATCGCCCAGGATAATAGTGGCAGAGTGCTGCTTGCAGGCATTACCCAGGAAAGCCAGTAATTGTGCCTCAAACAGAGGTGTCAACATAGGTGGTCTGTAATCCACCGGATCACTTAAAAACATTAGGAGAGAGCTAGGTCAGATCGAATCACAGCTCAGGGAACACAAACATTATTATAGGACAACACATAATGTGAGACCCCGGCACACATTCAGGAACTATTAGGCGACTTCCATAAATTAGCAGACAGGGAGATATTGTATATGGCCACCTCGGTGAGAGCTTGTAGATATGGAGAAGGGGGTAAAGCTGGTAGATCACTTGCTAACCTATTAAAAGCAGAGAACCATCACAATAATATCACCAGGATTCAAGCTGCAGACAGTACAATCATGACTCGGGATAAAGATATAAGTGACGCATTCACACATTTTTATTGCATGCTGTATTCAAACAAAGATGAGGTATTGGAAGATAAACTTTGCAGATATGTGGAGGAATTGGGACTCCCCACTATATTGCTCGAAACTAAACTCACTCTTGACCAACCCATAACAGGGGATGAGATTGTTAGTGATATGATATGATATGATATGGCATTTGTAACGCGCCTATACACAAGTGTTTCGAGGAGCGACGAGGCAGGGGGGGAAACAAGGGGAGACAGACAATGATCCTACTAGGCCAGGTGTCATTCAGATTGCACAAGTGCAAGGGTAGAAGGGAAGGGAAAAGTGCAGGGGGGAAGGGAGAGGGGAAAGTGCAGTACAGGCAAGTGCAAGGTAAGTGCAGACAAGTGCTGGGAAGGGGCGCTATAGGGATACAGACACAGTCCTGCAGTGGAGGGGGTGCCAGGGAGGCAGTACAGGGGAGAGTGGCTGGGCCAAGGACCGAGAACGGTGAGTGGCCCAGTTGCAGATTCAGTGCAGTTTCAGTAACTTTAGCAGGGGAGAGGGGGAGAGAAAGCAGAGTCGAAGAGGAAGGTTTTGAGGTGCTTCCGGATCAAGAAATGGTTCTCCTCAAGTTTCAGGGAGGCAGGAAGGCTGTTCCAGAGGGAGGCCCCTGCAGCGGAGAGAGATCTGCCCCCAACTCGTTGTTTGGAGAAGAGGCTGACCCTGAGGGTGTTGGAGGTGGTTGAGTGAAGACCCCGAGAAGGGAGATATTTAGTAAGAGAGAGTTGAAGGTATTTTGGCCCAAGGCCTCAGAAGGCCTTGTGGACAATGCAGAGGGTTTTGATCTTGATCCTCGCAGTCACTGGGAGCCAGTGTAGTGATTTCAGTCCTGGAGAGACACGGTCGCTGGACTTGAGGCCAAGGACAAGTCGTGCAGTCCTGTTCTGGATGAGTGCTATTAAGTCACTAGAACCCAGGAAGGCACCTGATCAGATGCCCTGGGGACTGAGCTATATAAGGAGTTTCACAAGGAATTGGCTCCTATTCTGTTGAGTTTATGGGAAGAGGCCATGGACCAGGGCTCACTCCCGCCATCGATGCGTGAAGCCATTGTAACTGTGTTACTCAAACCACACCGACCTCCACATGACATGGCCTCATATAGACCCCTGTCTTTGATCAACACGGATGCAAATATTTTCGCAGAAATCCTGGCAATAAGGCTTCTTCCTAGTATGCCCCAATTAGTACATCCAGATTAATCAGGGTTTATTCCCACGAGGTTGACTGCTTTAAATCTCTGTTGCTTATTTGGGGTGATGGCCCAGGAGAGTCCTGATGCGAAAGCTGTAGTGGCCGCCCTCGATGCCGAAAAGGGATTTGACTCTGTGTCATGGAGATATTGGTTCAGAGTTCTGCGCTGCTTTGGGATTGGCCCCTACTTCCTTAGGTGTTATCAACTCCTCTATAATAATCCAGGAGCAAGAATCCTAACAAACCAAACGCTGTCAGCACTATTCCTGCTTGGAAGAGGCACCAGACAGGACTGCCCCTTCTCCCCCATACTCTTCGCCCTTACCATTGAACTAATGGCCGCATTAATTAGACAGGTACATGGACATAGGGGGATTAGAATAAGTGGAACTGCACAAATAATGTCAGTACCAGGATCATGTGTAAGCTCAGTAATAATTAGAGGCTTAATATTTAAGGCCTTATCCTGATCCAGCAGAGAAGATGCTGTTAATATGGCATGGTCATCAGGTATAGGAATGCAGTGATGAGGAAATCAGAACTACTGGCAATTATGAACTGGATTGCCGGCAGCGTCCTGTACGACAGTTATCAATACTGTCTTGCTATACTATTCTCTTTTCCAAGATATGATATGATGTGGCATTTGTAAGGCACATGTACACAAGTGTTTCTAGGCGCGACAAGACAAGGAGGGGGAACAAAGGGAGGACAAAATAACGATCTTACTAGGCCTTGTGTCATTCCGATCGTGCAAGTGCAGGGAAGAGGGAAGGGGAGATGTGCCAGCGGGAGAGGAAGGGGGAAGTGCAGTTAACTCATAAGTGCAGCCAGTGGGTGGCAGAGAGAAGGGACTGTAGGGTAGCAGATACAGACAGTGGGCAGGGCAAGAGCAACTGGACATACAGGAGCCTGGGCCAGAGTTGAGAGGGTGACCATGACCAGTGCACAGAGCAGTAGGGTGCATCAGCAGGGGGGAGGAAGAGAGAAAGCAGAAGCGAAAAGGAAGGTCTTTAATTGCTTTCGGAACCCCAGGTGGTTCTCCTCAAGTTTGAGAGAAGCAGGGAGGCTGTTCCAGAGGGGGGCCCGAGCCGAGGAGATAGATTTGCCCCCAACTCTTTGCTTGGAGAAGCACCTGACCCTCAGAGTTCGAGGTGGATGAGCGGAGAGCTTGAGAAGGAAGATGTTTTGGAAGAGAAACCTGGAGGTAGAGCACTGCCAGAAAGCCTTGTGGACGATGCAGAGGGCCTTGAACTTGATCCTTGCAGCCACGGGAAGCCAGTGAAGAGATTTCAGAGATGGAGACATATGATCCCTGGGATTGAGGCCAAGGACAAGTCTCGCAGTCCTGTTCTGGATAAGTTGCAAAGGTCGAAGAGTAGAGGCAGGAACATTTAGAAAGAGGCTGTTGCAATAATCCAGCCTAGAGAGGACCAGAGCTCTGTAGACTTACAATATACGTAGCGCAATGTATATTCAAATTTTAGCACATTTCTGCAATTTATTTACCCCTTCCAAGATGGTCGGCCTCTCTGTGGGAATACTCACTTCCGGGTGAACATGGCGTTCACATATATGTAGAGAGAATTAGAAGACCACCGAGCAGAAATTGATGCAAGGCCAACCAGTGAACATATATAGGCAGGTTCTGCAAGATAATGCTTGGTTGCCCTAGTGTGCTCAGGCAATCTACAGAGCATTAATAGTAGTGTCAGGTGATTGTCGTATAGAGTAAAATTACATTTATGTGGTGTGAAGTGAGACAAGGTAAGCTAAATTGCCACTGAGGTGGTGTCTCGTTATTTTTCGCTGGTCGGCTTACGTTTAAACACAGATTTTTGATCAAATGGGCATAACTTATTCAAAATGCAGGCAATTTGCCCCCACGGGAAATTGGTCACCAGGTAGAATAATGCATGATGGGTGAGTACAAGGAATTGCATGAATGAGTATGCATAAAGACTAATACTTGGCTCAGTGTCACCCAAATTTTGTCTTATGAAATATTGAGTTCGTTTATCACAGAGTGGTCCAACTATAAGTGAATGTGTTCCACGCAATTCTACTTTTAGTGGTTTTGTTTGATTTTTGTTTTCCCACTTTTTTGTATTTTTCTTATGTTATCTTTGACTAACGTCCTTGGTTTCAATGTACTGATATATTGAACTACATGCTGCTGCCCATTGTTCTTGGACATGCTCTGTTACATTAACATGATTATTTTTTCAACTCTGCCCGTTTTTTGTATTTTGCTCAATTATGGCTTTGGCCACATATTTTGGTATTATGCCTATGGACCATATGGGGTTTTTGCTGAATGTAACATGTTGGATAATTACCAATGTACAATGTTCGTAAATAATTGTGGCAATGTACGATTTGTTTTGTATTATGCTATGCGTACCGCAGCCAGGGAGAAGACTTGTGGTCGAAACACATGTCGGCTGTTTCTCCAAGTGCTTTTTTTGTTAAAAACTGTTAGCAGCTCAGCACTGCATAAAGCCTGATACCTTGGGAGCTGACAGTGCCGTAACCACCTTGAATAAGACAAGAAATTCATCCAATGAAAAGAAATATTCTCTGAGAGAAAGTTGTTTCATATGAGCAGTGTGCTGAACTCGTGGAAAAAAGGAACTGAGGTATGGGGCATAGTGACATGGTATATGTATGATGGGCGACGTCACGTCCTGAGTTGACGACCGCGGCATAGAGTCAAGAGGGATTGGTGAGCGAGTCAAGGTGCACTATACCCCCTGTCGGAAAGGTTTCCGGGCAGCTGATGCTGGAAGGGATATGTATCGGATAAGGAATCTGCGGGAAAGAGGAAATCCATTGAAGTGATCTTATGTGTAGCCCCGCCTCTGGCACCACTAGGATGCATGAGGCCAATAGGCCCAGAAAGCACAGAAAGGCCAAGGCGGAGACTTTTCTTGTGATTGGAAGACTATGACCATCCAAAAGATGTTCACCACTCGATCCTCAGCAGGAATACCCTGTCCAGGTGAGTGTCCAAGACTGCTCCGATAAATCTAAGCGACTGGCACGGCTATACCCGAGATTCTTTGAAGTTCACGGAAAAGCCAGAGCTGTGCAAATAGAGTGCATGTGCGGAGTAGATGCTCCAACGCTAGATCTGGGGAGCGGGTCATCTAGGTAGGTTAAGACATGTAAGCCCTACCCCCTGAGGTAAGCCACCACCAGAGCTAGCAGCTTGGTGAAAACCCTAGGAGCCAAAGAAAGACTGATCTGCAGGACTCTGAACTGATAGTGATGTTGGCCCACCACAAACCGCAGGTACTTTGTGCATTTCAGATGAGTCACCACTTGGCAGTAGGCATCCTGAAAGTCCAGTAATACCAACCAGCAGATTGCTGGCTTGCAGTATCTGAGTAAGAGTAATCATCTTGAATGTGTGTCCTTGTGAAGGAACAAATTCAACAGCCTCAGATCCAGAATGGGACGCAAACCCCAGTCTTTTTTCGGCACCAGAAATTAGGTGGAGTACGAATACTTGCCTCATTCCGAGCGTGATACCATTCTATCGCGTTCTTTGGGAGAAGCTGATGGACCGCCTCTAAGAGGATGGGATCCGGAGTCAAGCTGCTAGCATAAGGGCCATGGTCCAGAGAACGTTGCATGAGACAATAACCCTGTTGGAAGACGCTTAAGGCCCAAGTATTGATTCTGGTCTTGGTCCACTCCTTACTGAACAGGGAAACTCTCCCCCACAAAGGAAATGGCAAAAAACCTCACAGAGGTTGGTCCCCTTGAGGCACTGATAGGACGGTGGCTGCAGCTGCTCCTCCTCTGGAAGCATCTCTACCCTCTTTCCCTCGGTAAACGCCAGTCCTGCAGTGTTCCCGGGGCAGTCTGGCCTCAACCGGGTGGGGCATAGGAGTCTGAGGGATGAAAACTCTGGCCTCTTGCCAAAGATGCAGAGGGCTGTTGCACGGCTAGGCTCAATAACTTCACTGTGGCCGTTAATCCCTGGAATTTCTGGAGGGTGTCATCAATTTAGCCTGGACATCATGTGCAAAGCATGACTTTCTCATCTAAGAGTGGCATCTGAGCACTGCACCTGTGGCTATGGACCTGCCCACGCAGTCAGGTGATTTCTTGATTGCAGATTATGTCCGGAAGCTTCCTTGTCATCTGTCACCACAGACATGAAGCAGCTTTCGCAACAGTGGACCAAAGGATGAAGAGAATTTCGCCAACGTGCAAGAAGCAGTTACAGCTTGAATGGCAAGGCTGCTGGATGTAAACACCTCCTTTCCAAAGCGTCCAGTCTCTTAGTTTGCCAGACAGGTGGAAACGAGGGAAATGTAGAAAACTTCACATTGGAAGTTGCGGCCTGCACAACTAAGCTCTGTCGGGAGGCATGCATGGACAGGAAAAAACACGGGTCAGAGGCAGCAAGGCGATGCTTCCTGGCCAGCTCTCAAGCGGTTGCAGAAGCAGGCTTCTCCCATACCTCTAGTATGGGGGGCTTCTACTGCCACATTAAACGGTAGTGGCGTTTCCTTCATGGGAGCCTCGTCTATTTTCATTAATTCAAACTGAATTTTCAGCTTGGATGGGGCTGTGAGCCCCAGGGTATCAGCCACCTCTGCCTCTCCCCATCCGCGTGAGGCTTACCGGGGTTAAGGGCTGGAAAAATATCCAGCTCAGGTATGCTTCTTGGAAGTACCCACTTCATAGATCGATGCCGGAGTCCAGAGGGGAAGAGCTTACCTTTTTTGGCCAGGCCTGAACCTGTAGGCATGTGGGAGCGGTCCACAGCAGGCACTCTGCCTGTCGCGGACAACGCAATGGGTTCCATCATTTGTGATGGCCGAAGACGCTGTCAGTGTCTTGGCGAAGATGTCAAGCATCTTTTGGTGACATTTTTCCCATTGGGTAGGAAAAGATAACTGACACTGGAGAACCTCTGGATCAGTGCTCTTCTTTTTGGAAGAGGAGGAAGAATGCCGGTGCGAGGATCCACTCTGAGATCAAGATCTCTTGTGGTGCTGCTTCTTTTCCTTTTCCCTGCAACATCACCCTTTGTCCTGTGGACAAAATGGTAAAACGTTTTGCCACCCATTCCAGGAGGGCCTTCGGGTGCATGGACTGACATGACCCACAATCCTGGGTTTCATGCTCCTCGCTCAAGCAGTATAAACAAATCTGGTGAAGATCCAAAACCGACATCTATCAGCCGCTATCCATGCCCAGTTTGAACACTGGGTCCTTGACAGGTTTGGGCATGGTGACGACTACTTCAAAAATTCAAACGGCGTGTTCCACAAGTAAACATAGTGGCACCTCGATATATACTGGCCCAGACGTCATGTCCGGCAGGAGGAGGCATCGCACAGAGCCGACGTGGCTCCCTGGCGGTGGAAAGGTTTCCAGAGAACAGCTGCGCCGTGGATAGGATATCATAGATTAGAAATTAGTGGGAGGAAGGAATCCATTGAAAACAGTTTTTCAATACCCCTAAGAACTAACATCACTGACAGCTTAACAGCCACTCAAATGACCGATGTGCAATCAGGTCATGGGAACCAGAAATATGCAGGAGGTTGTGAGACTCAGAAGGGAGCGAAAAGCAGAGAGTTACAAAAGGTTTATAGTCATAATATCGAAAAAATAATGTCGAATTACAAAAATGTCGAAAAAAAAATGTTGAATTCAAAAATGTCGAAAACACATACATATAATAGAAAAAGTCATTATTTCGAAAATAAAATGTCGAAAAAAAAAATCGAAAAACCAATGTTAAAATAACTATGTATAATGTCACACATACTAACGTTTTTTTATTGGGGGGGTCCCCCCCCCCAATCCCCCCATCCCAAAACCCTACCCCAACCCTCCACTCCTCCCCATCCCCCCCAACACCCCCCATGGATATACCTTTAATTTTTTTAAAAAAGTATTTCATAAAACATTAATTAAATAATTAATTATTAAAAAACCCTTCCCAAACCCCTACCCCAACCCACCCCCTCCTCCCCATCCCCCCACCCACAATGGATATACCTTTAACCATTTAAAAAAATTATGTTTTATAAACTATAATTAATTAATTATTTATTTAAACATTAATTCGGAAAAAAAAAAATCGACATTTTTGTAATTCGACATTTTTATTTTCGACTAAATATTTTCGACATTTTGACTTTCGACATTATTGTATTCGACATTATGACTGGATACCGTTACAAAAAGATGCACAATCTCCATAATGGCAGAGCAGGGAGTGTAGCATGTTTGGGGGTTAGTAGAGAAAATAGACAATAGGCCTGGGAAAAGATTTGTGAGGCCCAGGCACCATGGTGGTATTCATATACTTTGAAACAAACAGGCAGTCTCCTCACCAGCAGAGAAGAGTGGTGTAAGGAAGAACAAATTAATGAAGTTTTGATGCTGAGGTAGAGGCTGGAATGAGGAGGCAGAAAACCTGTCCCTAGGTGCATCGCTTTCGCTACCCAAGCAAATGTGACATCTCTTGCTTTCAGGAGACGGACTACTGTCCCTCTAGGCAAAGGAGGACACAGACAGAAAGCAGCGTTCTTTAGCAGAGGGCTGCTGAAACACCAGCTCCAGTAACATGGATGCAGCATTGGAGGACTTAAAAATGTCCAAAGACTCATTAGATTTGAAGCAAAAGACAGAGATTGGCCCTTTCAAAGTGCATGTCTAACAGTGCCTGAACATCAGGATTAATGCCAGAGGTGTGCATCCAGAAAAGTCTCCCGACAACTTCACGGAAGCCAAGGAGAATGCCACACAGTCTGCTGTATCGAAGCCTACCAACAAATTCCACTTGGTAGGCTCCTTCCTCTTAGTGACCAATTCCATAGGTACCCCTTGCATTTTCGGGGACAGGTTGTTAGCCGCGTCTTCAACCACATCACGCACTGTGTGGGAATTGCAGCCAACTGTACGGGAGGAAACGTTAGTCCAGAGTGCTAAACTAATGGCACAAGATATTGGTAATGAGTATCCACATTTTCACCTCTCTACCTGGGGCCAAGTTGGGGACGGTTACATGCTTGATCCCCCAAAGTGAATACCTGAACTACAGGGCACTCTGGCATAGGGTGAGTGCAAAGAAAACATTGGAATTCCAGGGTGCAGACGATCTATCCTAGCAAGATTTTGGTATGGTGCCGAGGAAGGTTTCACCCAGACAGAAAGGACAGGGTCCAAAATTGTAAGTGGGAGGAGGGTATCCTTGGGAGGGCCTGTTTGAGTATGCCCATTAGGGCATGCCGTATTTTAAAAAAATGAGGTTGCATTAACTCGTAGGCAGTCAACAGTCTTTCCAATCATCTCCTGAAAAGCAACTTTGATCTGAGCCAAGCTATGAGTGTCATGAATCGGCGATATCAACCCTTCTGGTCTGCCTGGTCCCTCAGTCAATAGACATTGCTCCGTTCCTCTTCAACATGACCGATGCTATGTTTCTGTGCGGTCTAGTCGTCTGTGTACCTCATGCTCCCTTGAAAAGAGACACGCCGCGCACGTCTCAGCGCTTTGCTTGCCTGTGTCTCGTCCGGCAAGTTGTGTGCTGGTGTCCAGCCCCTTTTCCTCGTATCCTAGTATCCTTCTTCCATCCTCCCCGATTCCCCCCTTTTTCTAATTCGTTCTAAGGCCGATATTGTACCAAGTTACCTGTCTCCTTACCCTGGTCCCCTCCTGGAACAACTGAACGTACCCGACCCGCGGCGCCACCGCGAACAGGAGTCGAGGACCAGGGCATCTCAACAGAGCCACGGAGCCACCGCAAACGGGAATCGCGGACCAGTGCTGTCTGCGAAGCTCAGCAGACTAGATTCTGAAGACTCCAGAGCTTACCTCTATAAGGCACGCTCATCCAGGAAAAGAAAACCCACAAACCCAAAGAAGAAATCCACAAGAAGCAAACAGGTGAGTCAAGAGTCCGAGGACTTGGATTCTGACAGTTTGAGATGCTAACAGACTACAACTGATTCCGCCATGAAGGCAGCTGTCCAAGACCGAATAAGAGGCATGCAGGAACTCACCACAGAAGTACAAAATCTTAATGCAGAGAACGCTGCCCTAAAACAGCTTGTCTTATCCAGGAACTCAGCATATTAGGAAAGTGCATCAGTAGGAGGCATTGTGGATAAATATGATGGGAATCCCAAAACCTTACGCTCCTTCCTGGACTCTTGTTTGGTTCATTTTACCTTCAAACCATATTATTTCTCAACCCCCAGAGATAAGGTAGGGTTCATGATTCCTCATTTATCTGGCAACGCGCTGGCCTGGGCTACTCCTTGGGTCTTCACAGGGGATTCAGTGCTAGATAATTATGATGAATTCGTTTCTGCTCTTAAGACCATGTTTGACCGCCCTGAACAGGTGTATTTGGCCCAGGAAAGACTTAAGAGTTCCGGCAGGGAAACCAGGATATGTTGACATATGTTACCCGCTTCAAACAATTGGCCAAGGATGCTAAGTGGACCCCAGAAGCCTGTTTTACCCTGTTCAGGCGCGGGTTAAGTGAAGAAGTCAAGGATGAATTAGCCATAGTAGCCCGCCGGGCCTCCTATCAGGCCCTCATAGATCTGTCCTTACAGATAGATTTCAGAATACAGGAAAGAAAGGCTGAGAAGAAGAAGACACAGAACCTGCCACCCAAACCTCAGCCTGATTATAATAGTCCGGGGGAACAGGAAGCCTCTCTCAAAGGTCAACCTGAAGCTGAACCCATGCAGCTTGGGTCCTTGAGAGGCCCCATCTCTAACCAGGAAATAACACGAAGGATCAATAGCGGCCTTTGTATGTACTGTGCATCGGATAAACACCTAGTGCGTAATTGCCCGATTGCCCCTCCTCGCCGCTCGGGAAATGCTGGCTCCCGATCCTGAACAGAGCAAAGTTTTGGGAAAAAGAATCTTGCTCCAACTCTTCACCCTCACAAGACTGTCTTTCACACAATACTCTGGTGCTACTCCAGGTGAACCTTTCAACACACAATAAAGAAATACATTCCATACTAGCCCTGGTGGATTGCAGTGCCATGGGCCTTTTTCTGGATGACGAATGGGCGCAGAAACATCATATTCCTCGAGAGACCAAGGAGGTTTTCCAAGCAGTGGAAGGAATTGACACGAAACCTTTATCCTCTGGTCCCATAACTCAACAAATGTCTGAACTCATGCTCTCTATCCACAATCATCAAGAGAAGCTGCGTTTTGATATAATTAAGGCCGCTCACTATCCTATAGTGCTTGGCATGCCATGGTTGCGGAAACATAATCCATATATTAATTGGGCAGCTGGATCCTTGTTTCTGGGTCCCGAATTCTGTCTCACTCATGGTCTATCCGGAGAACCCAAACAGTCAGCGGAGTGAAGCCTCCACAACCACAACACCTCACGGTCTCTGCCATTACCCAGGTACCCGAGGTGTACCGTCAGTTTTCAGATGTATTTTCTTCTGCCATAGTTCAATCATTCCCTCCTCATCGTCCTGAAGATTGTGCAATTGACACAGAAGAGAATGCAGTTATACCATTCGGAAGGATGTTTATTCTATCAGAACCCGAGAAGACTGCCTTTCAGAGTATCTAGACACCAACCTCTCCAATGGAACTATTCGTCCATCCAAGTCCCCAGCTGGAGCATCTCTATTTTTTGTGCCGAAGAAGGTCACTAAAGAACTCTGTCATGCCTGGACTACCGGGGTTTGAATAAATGTACCTTGAAAGACAGATACCCCTTGCCACTCATTTCGGATATCTTGGAGGCCCTACGAGGAGCCGTGATCTTCTCTATGCTGGATTTAAGAGGAGCTTACAATCTGATTTGCATAAAAGAGGGCGATGAATGGAAGACGGCCTTTCGGACCCCCTTCGGTCACTATGAATATCTGGTGATGCCATTTGGCCTAGCAAATGCTCCTGCCGTCTTCCAGCGCTTCATGGACCAGGTCTTTTCAGACATGTTGTTTCTTTTCGTGATTGTCTGCCTAGATGAAATCTTGATTTATTCTCGAGACTTGGCCTTACACCAAAAACACGTCTCTATGGTCCTACAAAGATTGCGCCAACATCATTTGTTGGCCAAACCCGAGAAGTGTATTTTCCATGTGTACACAGTCAAACACTTAGGGTTTGTTTTGAGTCCTGAAGGAGTAGCCATGGATCCATCTAAGGTGGAAGCAATCCTTTCTTGGCCTGCCCTAACCACAGTGAAGCAGGTGCAGACATTCCTAGGACTTGCTAATTTCTACCGGAAATTCATTCCTTCATTTTCAGCTATGGTTCAACCCATCGTCCGTCTGCTACGGAAAGATACTCACTTCCAATGGACTGCCTGTCAAGAAATGGCCTTTGAGAAACTCAAACATCTGTTTACTAGTGAACCCATCCTGGCTCAACCAGACATTACCAAACCCTTCCTGGTAGAAACTGATGCCTCTGAACATGCTATCGGGGCAGTCCTTAAACAAGCTACAGAAGACGGTTTGGAACACCCAATTGCATATTTGTCGTGAACATTACAGCCTTGTGAAACTCATTATTCAGTCCTGGAGAAAGAACTACTCGCCATCAGACAGGCTTTCACGGATTGGCGCCACCTCCTTTTGGGCGCTAGATATCCGGTCGTGGTAGGACCTACCATCGGACTCTCCAGGTTTTGCAGGCCATGGAATGCCGAATGCCGAAACAGTCGCCAGGCACGGTGGGCCTACTTTTTTGCTCAATACCAATTCAGCATACAACCCATTCCTGGGTCATCCAATGTATTAGGTGCTCTATCCCGAAGATCGGATTATATAAAAGAGGATGTACCACTCCTACCCAAGATGTTTCCCGACAAGGTGTTCATAGCACAGGCTAATTCACTCTTAGAAATGATCTGTGAAGAGACTGCAACATCAGACATTTGGAAGGAGTATCTTGCAGACAATCCCTGGGCTCTCTCAGTCACGGATGGATACCTCTTTAAGGACAAATGTTTAGTTGTTCCTACCCCAAAGATCATGAGACTCTGCCCTGACACGTTCCATTCGTGGAATCACAGCCACTTACCAGACAATCACGAGAAACTTCTGGTGGCCTCAGATGATCTAGTCGTCTGTGTAGACCTCATGCTCCCTTGAAAAGAGACACGCTGCTGCGCGTCTCAATGCTCTGCTTGCCTGCGTCTAAGTTCTGTGCTAGTGTCTAGCCCCTTTTCCTCGTATCCTGATATCCTTCTTCCATCCTCCCTCATTCCCCCCTTTTTCTAATTCGTTCTAAGGCCCATATTGTACCGAGTTACATGTCTCCTTATCCTGGTGCCCTCCTGGACTACTCCTGGAACAACTGAACGTACCCGAGCTGTGGCACAACCGCGAACGGGAATCGCGGACAAGTGCTGTCTCCGAAGCTCAGTAGACTGGATTCTGAAGACTCCAGAGCTTACCTTTATAAGGCACGCTCATCCAGGAAAAGGAAACCCGCAAACCCAAAGAAGAAATCCACAAGAAGCAAACAGGTGAGTCAAGAGTCCAAGGACTTGGATTCTGACAATGAGAAGCAGCCAGCATGAAATCAAGTTCGGGGAATATATTAAGCCATTGTTAAAGGGGTAGTTTGGTAAGAAATGTTATTGGCCCAATCGATCGGGCATGTATGTTAGAGCATACATCGATAGTTCTTAAAAAATAAATTTGAATGCAACTTACCCGAGTTTTTCTCATTTTAACACATGTAAAATGACTGATCTGGTACCGCCATCCTGTGCTAACCTTATCCGTTGATCCATCGCCCCAAGTTCAAGTGCTGCTGTGGCACTAATTCAGATCACCCACCCCCAACGCTGACATCACTAGACGCTCACGCCCCATTTCACAACCCCAATACACGTCTCATGTCAAAGTCCTCTGTGCGCAATCTATTGACGTGTCTCCATGGAAATACCAAGAAGCCTTGTTCCTTGACAAGTGTCAACAAACCCTTTATGATCACACAACATTGGAGTTTCTTTTACCTTTGTGTCAGTGTATTTCATTTCGGGCTTCACTGACTTGTTTCTGTTCTGTTCAACTATCTGCCAAGGACGACACACTGAGAACCGGTACTTATACTGCCTAAAATGAATTAACCCAGTAGTTGCTTTTCATTTCTGATATTATTGATACATACCTTTGCCAAACCATGACATGTGTCCTTGCAAACTTTTAAAGTTTGAACCTATTAATCTTGTCTTTTCATGATGTGATTTTGTAACATGGCTGTTTCTTCATTTGCCTTTCTTTAACATTTAATGTTAATCGGAAGCATCTTTTCTTTACTATAAACAAACAAAAACGTTTTATTTACCTCACTGATGATTCTGTGCTTCTTCACTATTCAATAACAATGGCAACAATTCAGCCCTACCTGTACGAGCTTGAATATTCAGAAGAGGATATACTTGAAAGAGAAAAAATTAGAGATGGTGGAATTAGATGAAAGTCATGAGGATCAAACACCTGAGCCTGAACCCAGTAGCATTGAACACGTTTCCACCTGGTGTACCTGCCATTGTTGTGCGCTTATGCCTACTCTGGTGGAGAACTGCTGTTGCAAAGAAAACTCTGGCTTTTTGCCATGCATGGCCGAAGAAGGCATCACTGCTATGCGTTACTGAGCTGCATGACTTCAGGGCCACCTGCAATACAAGATCTGTGTTGCGAACGATGATGGTCCTTATGGACGAACTTCGAGCCACAGTTCGCCCTCATAATCCAAGTAATGAGTAAGTTCACTCCATATATATTTTCTTGGGTAACTCAACTATAGTCGAGGAAGAAGATGGTGGACACGATTGATGGGTGGGGAGAAAACAGAATGGGCAGTGCCTGTGGTTCTATTTTTCAAACAAATTGGACTTGTACAGGAGCACAAAATGGGCACCAGAGGCACTTGAGGACAACTTTGGACGTTAAGTACAGTTGAGCCCTAAAACAAATATTTTAGGACATTGGAAGTAATGAAAGGGAAACTTAATCGTTGATGAGCGGATTTTTGTAAAACATTGTACTACAATTAAATAAAAAAAAATAAAAAAATATTTTGTGTGTTTGATGACGAAGATGGCTAGCATAATATGTTGTTCCTTTACATCAATATAACTTCGATGGATAACTGATGAAAGGATTTTTCTGTAAATTGAATAAATTACTCATTCTAATCTGAAACCAAAGTGTTCATCTTCAGATTTATCGTCCGAACAATTACATTTCTTTGACTTGGAAGTATCTCCCAAACTGTTTTGCTGGAAAGTGCGTGGACATTTCCAATTGATTCCTACTTGAGAATCACAAGAACGGTTAGTACTTTGCACGAAAAGGTACTTTTTAAAGCATAACAATGCCTTACATTTTACAAGTTAGTGCAAAAAAAAGAAAATATGCAATTATTGGGTTCATTCAAGTAAACTATATCTGTATCTCTTACACGGGTGGTAAATACCCGTGGCATATCGTACCTTTACATGGTGGATTCATGGAAGATTGGGATTTTGCGCTCGACAGTTAATACCTGCCCTTTGTGGTTCGAGCCATTCATGATGAATTCCCCATTGACCACGGACAATACCGTGGATTTATACAGACAGTACCTCGACCGCAGCTGTGTAATTTGTAGTGTCATTGGCATGCACTTTACCAAACTACAACAGAAACCTCACTTACCTTTCAAGTAATTTTTTTTAGAATGTTGCTTCAGATGCGACTATACAAAATCTTTATTTGTTCAAGTTCAATTTAAAACATATTGATTACTGTTATGTATAATATTAGCTTTGACATTAACTGGCTTGTAGGCTTCTTTGGAAATATCAACCACATCGTACATGTATTTTTTTGTTACTGATGATACATCTTTATTATTACAATTACTGTTATATAGCAGAGCCTGGAAATTCAACAACGTACTATTCTTCTACTGAAACCGGTCTGGAGGATGAGGTATGAGAAGTAATAATGTATTCATTTATAATAATAGTTATTGATAACAATATCTTTTTTACATTTAAGATAACTTATTTTTTTGATAATTTGCAATACTGTCAGCAAATTACAAAGCATTAGATCAACAACCTTGATGTATTTATCCAAGGAACACGTGCAACAATTAAAGTAAACCGTCAGAAAAATTTACTTTATCAGTGAATATGATAGACCCTTTCACTATATAAATGGTGTATGTTTTTTTTTAATAAACTTTAGCTACTAAGCGAAAAATGGAATCGTTGAAACAAAATGGCATTACAATGCATTAAAAGGGGCCACAATGTAATCAATATGTTTTGTAGGATGATCTCGCACCAACTCCCTGCAACATCTCTGAAGGTTATCTGGTACAGTTTTCAAATATGTCTTTTTAAAATGTTACATGGACACAGTGTTCGACTTTATGGCAACACTAATTTAACCCCTTAAATGCCAAGGTTGAGGTATCACGTCCTCAGCACTACGTTTGCAGTACGAAGGACGAGATACCTCGTCCTTTTTGGCACAAACTGGAAATCCAACCTCCGGGCTATGTGAGGAGCAGGTTCCGCCTCACGGCCTGGGAAATGGATTTCCTACAGTGTCACGTCAGCATGATAAGTGTTACAGCTACTCGCTTCCAGGAAGGGAGAGGGCCCCAGTCGGGGCACTCTGGGACTGCCGGTGTATTTGGGGACAGTCAACCAACATGGGAGACGGGTGCCCAAGGCCATGAACATTACCCCAACCATCCTGGACCTCTGGCTGGCCTGTTACAGCTTCACCCCACCAGGTAGACCTGGCAGTGTCCCAATATCTCCCTGGAGGTAAAAGCTGTAACACAGCCCCGCCAGAACTCCAGGACGATTGGAGGTCATGTCCCTGGCCTTGGGCATCCATCTCCCATGTGGGTCTACCGTCTCCAAGCGCAGCAGTTGTCCCAGAGAGCCCCGGCAGGGTCCCCATCTTTTCCCACAGAGGGAAGCTGTACCGCAGGCCAGCCAGTGCTCCAGGATAGTCAGGGGGTTATGAGCCGGCCTTGGGTGTCTGCCTCAAATGTGGTTTGACCATCCCCAAGTGCAGCAGCAGTCGCAGCGAGCCCCGTCAAGGTCCCCATCCCTTCCTGGAGGGAAATTATGTAATGCAGCCAGCCAGAGCTCCAGGATGGTCGGGTGTGATGTCCTTGGCCTTGGGTGGCTGTCCCTCCTGACTGGCACAAGGACAGCAGCGGCTCAAGGGAGCCTCAGCATGGTCTCCCCGTCCTTTCCCAGAGGGAGAAGCTGTAACGCAACACAGCTAGAGCTCCAGGGCGGTAGAGGGTCAGGTCCCTGGCTTTGGACGGCTGACCCCCATGTGGGTTGAACGTCCCCAAGCCTAGCAGCGGTTCCAGTGAACCCTGGCAGGGACCCAGTCCTTTCCCATAGTGAAAAGCTGTAACGCAGGCCAGCCAGAATTCTAGGATGATTTGAGGTGATGTTTCTGGCCTTGAGCACTTGTCTCCCATGTGGGTCGACCGTCCCAAAGTCCTGTAGCAGTTGCGGGGAGCCTCAACAGGGTCCCATTCTTCCCTAGAGGGAAAAGCTGGAATGCAGCCCAGCCAGAGCTCCAGGCTGGGCACGGGCATGGTCGACCCACATGGGAGATGGGTGCCCAAGGCCTGGGACATCACCCCCGACCATCCCTGAGCTCTGGCTGGGTTGCATTACACCTTCTCCCTCTGGGAAAGAACAGGGAGACTACCAAGGCTGCCTGGAACCGCCGCTGGAATTGTGGACGGTCAACCCACGTGAGGGACAGCCACCCAAGGCTAGGGACATCTTCGCTGACCATCCTGGAGCTCTGGCTAGGCAGCATTACAGAATTTCTCTTGGGGAATGGATGGGGACCCTGGCAGGGCTCCCTGCGTCCCTGCGACTGCTGTTAGACTTGTGGATGGTCCCCACTTTCTTTAACACCCAGGTAGGTGCACCCACTCATGTGAGGTACTGTTTTCATCCGGACACGTGGGAAGGTAGAACATGTGTTGCTGCTGGTGTGTTTTGGTGGTTTCATGGTGGGAAATGTCTAAAAACTGCGTTTTTCCCATATATTTTGGAATTTGCCAGGCCTTGTTGGTAATACATTTTAGGGCGATTCGTGCAAGTCAGACCTCTGTGGATTCCCAATGATATCTTCTTTTCAGAAATGCATGTGGTTCCATGTTTTCCTTGGTAGCTGCGACACCCCTTGCTCAAAACTGTAGGTTGTACACAAGAGAAAATTTGTACAAAAACTGCTCTCACGAAACACGTGGGGTTACCAGTGGTTTATCCTTTTCCCTTTCTGCCCAGGTAGGTGTGCCCACACATGTGAGGTACCGTTTTAATCGGGACACCTGTGGGACATGTGAGGTACCGTTTTCATCTGGACACCTGTGGGAACGCCAGAAGGTAGGAAATGTGTTGTTGGCGGCGTGTTCCGGTGGTTTCCAGGCGGGAAATGTCTGGAAATTGTGTTTTCTAGCCCAAATTTCGGACTTTGCCGGGTCTTGTGGGTAATATATTCAAAGGCGATTTGCGCAAGTCATATCTCTGTGGATTCCCACGGGTGTCTTCTTTTCAGAAATGCATGGGGTTCAACTGTTTTCCTTGCTGGCTACGACAACCCAAGCCCAAATCTGTGGGTTGTCCACAACGCCAAATCCAGTCTTCCCCAGGGCATGTATCAGTGGTTTGGCCTCCTCCCTTTGCGCCCAGGTAGGTGCACCCCCACATTTAAGGTACCGTTTTTGTCAGGATACATGTGGGAAGGTAGGACATTTGTGGTTTTCACACATTTTCTACTGCCCTTTGTTACACAACCCTTTAATTTCCCAAATGTAACCTACATTATGCTATATGCTTAGTCACGGCACACTTTTGTAACCTGCACAAGTCACCAACCCTTCAAAAGATCTGCCTGTGATCTTTAAAAAAATGTATGCTTGCCATTCCTCACCACATTGGTTTTTCTTATTCACACATGCTAAGTACGTCTGTCTAGGCCGTCAGCATAAAAATCCTGTGACCCTTGGCTCCGGTTTTGGCTTGTGGTATTGTTATGTTATTTGGCATTTACATATCGCTCTATATATCATTGGTATGACCTCATTGGGATGACGCTGGTAGGTTGAACGCCCTCAGGGACCGTAGGCCAGGTCAACTGAGAGAGTAAGGTGTCAAAGGGTGCTTGGGTGCACCAATTATGTGCGCAGCCGATGCAATTGCCTAATGGTAACTGCAGCCTATCATTAGGTGTGGTGCTATTTGATATCAGTTGAATGTGTGCAGTCTGGAGGATAGACACCAAGACTGGGTTCTGGCTGCAGCCTGTGTAGGATGATTATGTGTGCAGTTAGGCCAGTTTTCATGGGGTGTAGCTGTGTTTTTTTTTAGAATGACGAGGCGTTTGTGGAGTAATGTTTGTATGTGAGCAGCTAGGCCAAAACTGATCGAGGGGTGTAGCTGCACTCTAATTGTGTGTTGGTGTAGAGTAGAGAGTAGGCATAGTGATATGGGAGATGAGAGTTTGGGTGGAGTTAAGATCTAGGGAGCTTGCTATTCCAGTTTTCAAGCGTGTGTTTGCTTAATAGTGACTTAAGTGTATTCAGCAGGATCTCATTGAGCATTTGTCATCGGATTGCAAGGTCTGTCGCCACAGATGGTCATAGTCTGCATTACGAGAAGAGCTACGTTTTATTGCTTGTTTTGTGAAACATTATGAAAAATGTGTGATTTCTTAACTAGAAGAGTTGGGGGAATGTAGGGGTGCATTGATTTACTTAATATTTACAGAAGCCATTACCTTACAGGTCCAACCATGGCCAGCACATACCTTTTTTTCCTGTCATTTTACCAATTTTCCCCAAACTGTGGGAATTTTACCTACATAGTTGTTGCCTGACTTGCGCAAATGACCCCTTCCTAAACTTGTAATTTTGTCTACTTTTCAGAAATATATGCCTTTCTTTCTTCCCATTCAGCTTTCGTACCCTCCTCTTCCATTCCATCCATGCATGCATGTCCGATTGGAAAAAAAGGGTACAATCACCTACCTCTCACAAAACTAAAGGTCACCTTATAATAATATGTTTTTTGGTTTCCACTTAACCTGTTCATGAAAGCCTGGAAAATGGCAAATTCAGAACAGCAAACCATTTGTTCCTAGTTCTTACAAGGAAAAAAACCACAGGCTTCTTTGTACAATATTTTATTGCCATTTTTTGGAAAAACACAAAATGTGCTCTCTTTTTGGTTTTTTTCTGTCACCCCCATACAGCAAACTAGGATTCCTTGGTCCTTGGTGGTGGTATGACCGCCTACATGTGTGAAGAAAGGGGCCAAATTGGGCTGAGATATAACATGTAACAAAAAATTTATAAGGGACTGACTGGCGACATACCGAAATCAGCAAAAAAGGGCTTGGCACTGGGAGGGAAAAGAATTGGCAGTTAACGGGTTACAAAGGTCAATCAGACGATTAACTATCTTTGTACATAGTTTAACTTATATTGTAAGGTTGACAAACATTAAATCAACTCTGTCAAGATGTACTTGGTACGATCCAATCAAAGATTTGAACATTAAATTGTTTAACAATTTAATCAACGTTCTTTGAATTTGATATGTACCAGGAATGTACTACTGAAGCAGTCGAAATTGAAGAGGCATGGACAACGCTAGACATAAGATATTGTAAAATATTAGCTATCATGCATTTTAACTGTGATGTAATATTTAATATGTTCTAATGATTTCCATAGTGACATTTTGTTATATATGTATATATGATTCTTAAAGTGAAAGAGCACATTTTAAGGTTTATACAATTTCAAAATGCCGTTTTTTACCTTTGTCTGGTGGTCTGCAAATCCAGTTTTACTGTTTCAAGGAAAATTCAGAAAAAAGGTTTAAAAAAAAGAAAGTTGTTTAAACCGACAATATTCCCTGCTCCCTCAATATATGTGGATATATTAGAAAAATATCACACCGAAATGACTGAAGCATCTTCGCTACTAATTGACTGTGCTCGTGATGTGGACTTCACTCTTTCTAGCGTTGACTTACTTTACTTATCTTACTTATCCGCCACCATGGAATTGCAACCAGAATACTTCTGGACCATTGCCTATTAAAGGAACCAAAATCCAATGTATTTGATGGCTGTCTGATCGAGATTATGGAAATGATTAGGACTGGGAAGCTAACTCCGCACAGCCTATACTTGGAAAAGTGGAAAAGTGTCTGATGGAAATGTACTTTGTTCTTCTGCTTTGTTGTTTAGCGGATCAACATGCAGTACAATTTCAAGTGTTCCTAACTTTGTGGGACTCTAGTTCCTTTTAAAAACCCAGAACTACAAATATCAGAAGGATTTCTTGCTCCCCGATATTAGCCAGGCATGGACACTCAAACAAATGTCTATGGGGAATGCTCTCGCTGGTAAAAGGCTCTGGCTTGCTGGTGTGAGAAACATGAAGGTGTCTCACCCGCTAGTCCCCGGGGATCTATCATCCAGGTGGCCAGGACACGGCCTGGATGAGGGGTCTACTGAAGGGGGAAATGCAGTATCCCCTTCCTTATGACATCTTTTACCCATCCTACCAGGTAGGATGCCTGGGAACTCAACCCCCCCCCCTCTTTTCCGACACGGACACTTTGTCATGGACAGTTCATTGTGAGTGACAACGGACTAACACCAGAGCCGTATACCTGACATGTCCCAACACAAGGGTCAGGTTGAGTCAGGCTATTACTGATAATTACACACACCTGACTGCATCACACTTCCCCACACAGATAAACGGGGGAGCACAAAAGCACACTCGGAGCAAAGCAAAACGCACGAGGAAGCAACAGTTCGGGAATGGCAGTTTAAACCGAGGAGAAAGGCGGCGAGATCAGAGAGGACGACAAGGAGGGAAATGTCCTTGCCCTTTCCAACACAGAACCACGACTTTCAAGAAGCCTCAAGGAAAAGAACCTTATGACAAGGGATTGCAGCTGACTAACAGTGTAGCGTCTGTCAAAGGTACAACGGGCCCTCCCGCATTGATAGTCAAAGCGAGGATAGCGATTGCCACAGTGGTACTGTCCTTGACTCCGACAGCAAAGCAACGGCAACAAGTTCAGCAAAGTGAGTGAGTTGGAGAAACTGATAGCCAACCAGACTGTTATGCTCAAGGTTGCAAGCGGCAACATTGCATGAAGAAAGAGAAACGTGAACACAAGTGAACTTTGTGAAATCAAAATAGGTATCAGATACAGAGTGGTCCAACGCCACGTGGATGCTCACTCGAAGGTCTCTGTTTGGTGCACTATACCTAAACGGGGAAGAATTATTGAACTGTGAAATTGAAGTGGTCCTGCAGCGGGTTACAGTAAATCCTGTGGACATTCGATAGTCTTCAATTGTCTGTAAACTGAAATTGGTCTGAGCCCGGCCGAGGGGGACTAATTGTAGAAAAGTGGTCTGAGCCCAGAAGAGGGGGACCCTGCCTGAAAAGTAATGCACCTGAGAACATTTTTGTGGCCAATGTGAACCCGACTGAGGGATGCCTAAAAATTGAAGTTGGTCTGAGCCCGACTTAGGGAGGCTAAAGGTGAAAGAATGATAGGAGCCTGGCTGTGGGGGATACAGGGTGAAGAGTAAATTGCCCGACATGATTATTGAGAAAGGAATTTTCTTTGTTGTTTATGGTGCATCAGGCCCTGTGAGTCAAGAGACTTTGCATAAAAGAGACTTGGTGATGTTGGTAAAAGGAACTGTGACCTTGTGCCAGAGAGGTGCAGGAGTGTTCTGTGCTCGAGTGACGCGCCTTGTCCCGTGCAAAATACGTGGAGGAAGCGAGGCCAACGGACTAACATCCGGATTTATCATTTTGCGAACATGTCTTTCTTTTTGTGAACATTATCCAACACTATTTTGTAGCAAAGTAGTAAGGATTGGCAATATTTTCTTTTTAGTATAGGCCCCTTTTATTTGACTAGACTCCATTAGGACTGTAGTATTATTTGATAGTCGTAGCTTGCTCCCATCTTAGATTTAGGTTTAGATAGGTGTTTTTCACACCCCTATTAAAGCTCAATAAACACCCTTGCATTGTGATCACTTGTGTCAGGCTTACTTTGGTACCTTGCCTTCCTTACACTAGTGATGGACAGTGGGTTTTTCTACTAAATACTGCACTTAAAACTTCCAAGACATGGAAGCCAAAAAAATAGTGAGTTCAGTCGTCGTGCATGTATCTGAATGTACATCTTCTGTTGCCATGGAAAAGGAGAAATTACTCACTGTAATGATCTTTCTATAGATTCTTCTCCCACAGATTCCTCATTTTGATAGATATCCCTCATCCAGCTCTGCTGCACAGAAACTTTGTGCCAGGGGGCATAGGGGCCTCCACCGTTGATCTGTCTTGCCCAGCTCTCGATCGTCAGTCCGGGAACTGACTTCAAGCGTTCTTGTATATATATAACACGTCACTAAACCCCATGCTTCAGTTCCTCCCTTTTTTACCATGTGCATGAACAGTGCAGAAGAAAAAAAAAACACAGGAGGTTAATCAGCAGGTAAAAAAACTGAACAAGGATAAATATCAACAGGGTGATCCCACACAATGATTGAAAAGGTTTTTAAAAAAAATGTTTTAATGAATGAGACCGAAGCGGTCATCTAAGAGCCATCACCAGATGTCTTTTCTTTTGGACAGCAGTGACAAGCCACAGAACCTTCTGAGCAGGGATGGATGGGAGGAATCTGCAGAAGAAGAATCCATAGAAAAATCATTAGGGTGAGTAATTTCTCCTTCAATGGATTGCCTTTCTGCCGCAGATTCCACATCTTGATAGACTCCCCAAGCAGTTAAAATAACAGAGGAGGGCAGACAGTTTTAAGCAAGCAGATTCTGTAGAACTGCCCTACCAAACCGTGCATCAGGTCCCCATGCAACATCCAAGACATAGTGCTTGGTGAATGTATGCAAGGATGACCAAGTGGTTGCCCAAAATATTTCCCTAACAAGAAGTCCTCTTTGGAGAGTTTTGGAGGCCGAAGCACCTCTGGTTGAGTGAACACAGATGCCAGCTTGAAGCTCACTGCCTGCTGATTGATAACACTCGGATATGCACAAAATAATCCAACGTGACAGGATTTGTTTGGTTAAGGCAAGGCCATTTATAGACAAAGAGTGGGCCACGAGCAACTGGTCCAACTTCCGAAACTCGGACGTGTGAACATAGGAGCTTAACGCTCTCTTGGGGTGAAGGCGGTAAACCGCTCTTCCTCTTTCGAGGGATGTGGAGGAGGGTAAAATACAGGCAAATCGATAGACTGGGACAGGTGACACTCCAACCACATTAGGAAGGAACACAGGCCTGAGTTTGAGAGAGACTTTCTTGCGAAAGAACATTAGAAAAGGAGGTTTGCAGCACAAAATTTGCAGCTCGCTAACCCTCCTGGCAGATGTGATTGCAACCAAGAAGGCCGTCGTAAGGGATAACAACTGTAAAGAACATGAGTGCATAGGCTCAAACAGAGCCGTCATTTAGTAGGTCAAAACCAGATTAAGATCCCAATCTGGGACAACAAAGGGGGTTGGCAGAAAATTATTGAGAAGGCTCTTCAGGAATTGGGTCATGACCGGAATAGTAATGAAGGAACTTTGGTCTGGTGACCTCTTGAACACAGACAGGGCTGCCAAATACCCTTTGGCCTTAGTAACCTTAAGGCTTGACAAGGCCAGTGATACAAGGAACTCCATCACTGTGGAGGTCGGGCAAGATATAGGGTGAACCTTGCATTCCCTGCACCACGCCTCAATCTTCTCCATCTGCGTACAGAGATCTTGTAGCAGGGCTGCATGCAGTCAGCAACGCCTCAAGTATCTCCTCTGAGAGGTCCCAGTCATCATACCTCATCCTCTCAAGAGTCACGCATGTAGGTTGAGGGAATCCGGGGTCGGGGTGGAGCACTCAAGCCTTCGACTGAGTCACGAGATCAAGATGTAGAGGCAACCGGTGAGGCGGACAGATGGTCATATCCAGCAGATCATAGTACCACGTCCGGGGCAATCAAGATCATTTTCACTCGAAACCTCTTCAACATCCTGAGAACCCAAGGAATGGGTCATGGGAATCAGGGGAGTTGAGAGGGGGGGAGGCGTAGTGGAGAAGGTCCAATCCACCAGAAACGCGTCCCCCAGTATGCTGTTCGCTGGGAATACCCTTGAGCAAAACTCTTCGCACTTCCCGTTGTATTCCGTGGCGAACAGATCCACAGCTGGGGCACACTAGTGAGCGAAGACTTCCTCTAGGACTTCCTGGGATACTTCCCACTCGTGTGAGACTGTGCTTTGCCTACTCAGAGCATCCACCAAGGTATTCTCTGTCCCCGCCAGATGAACTGCTGAGACCAAGATTTGTTTTTCCCGTAACCAGAACTACATCTTTATCGCCTCTGTGCAGAGGGGGCGAGAGTGCACACCACCCTGCTTGTTGAAGTAGTGCATGGCCACCGAGTTGTCCGTCAGAACGAGTACATGCTTCCCTCTGAGAGACGGGGCAAAAGCCCTCAAGCTAACGTGATGGTCCACAACTCCAGCCTGTTGATGTGTCACCTGGTTTCTGATGGAGACCAGAGGCGGCTCCCCTGCAAATCCTTGCAGTGGGCGCCCCAACCCTTCCAAGACGCATCCATGACCACTCGGGCCTGAGGCCAGAAGGGTTCCTCTGCCACGAGATTGCTAAGCGTGTGGCACCAGCAGAGTTTGTTGACTACCTGTCTTGTCACAGAGGAGATCCACGAGTGCTCCCAGATACTGAGTCTACTGGTCCCTCAGGAGCCACTAAAGGGATCTCATGCGCAGCCTGGCCTCTGGCACTAGAAAAATACAAAAGGCCATGAGACCTAAAAGGGGAGGAAAGGAGCAGCTGGTAGGATGGTGTGTTCTGAAAGAAAAGCACCATCTGGGCTATGTTGCAGACTTTCTTTTCGGGAGGAAAAGCCTTCCCTACCCGAGTGTCTAGGACAGCTCCGATGAACTGGAGTCGCTGAGCTGGTGTGAAATGGGACTTCAAGTTGAGGGAAAAGCCCAACCTGTGCAATAGTAGGCAGGTGTCTTGCAGATTAGACAAAACTTGCCCTGCTGACTTCTGCCGGATCAGCCATTTTTCCAGGTACGGGGATACATGGACCCTGATCTCCTGAGGTGAGCCACAACTACCGCCATGAGCTTGTTGAAGCCCCTTGGAGAGGAGATCAACTTCAAAGGGTAGCAACTTAAACTGATAGTGCTTGTCACCTATGCAAAACCTTAGGAACTTCCTGTGCTTTTGGTGTATTGGCAAATGGAAATAGGTGTCCATCAGGTCTATTGACACCAGCCAGTCCTGAAATTTGAGTGTGTGTAGAGCACTGAGGTCCAGAATGGTTACGGATACCTCCTCCCTTCTTGGGTACCAGGAAATACCAGGAATACCAGCACAATCCTCTCTGTTCGGGAGCTACCTCTTCCACTGCACCCTTTGACCACAGGGCTCTCACTTCTTCCTGGAGCTCCTGTCCCGGTGGGATTGGGAGTGGTAGGGGTCTGTCCAGTGGTCTTTTTTAGAAAGGGCAAACAATAACCCCACTGAATCAACTACAGGGCCCAGGCATCGGAGATTATCTCCTGCCAACCGTCCACCAACCGGTGCATCGTGGGAGGGGAAATCAAAGCGGCTTAAGATGCCGTGGTTGGCCCCGCTGCTGTTGCTGCTTGTTGGTCTCTAGAATCCCCTCTGCTCCTTCCGGGACGCCAGAAGCGCCTGTGCCTCTGCCTGGCTTGCGGGAGCTGCGCCTTCCTGCCATAGGGTACATAATTGCTATAGCCTCTGCTTCTGAAAGCAAAGCTGAAGGCAGGCTTGGCCGGCTGTGCCGCGAGACCCAATGCTTTAGCAGCCAACTTGATTCCAAGGATTTGTGAGCTTTCTTACCGAAAAGCAGGTCTCCCTCAAAGGGCATGTCCAGCAGCCTGTTCTGAACATTCGGGGAGAAGCCACAAGTTATCAGGTAGGCCTGCTGCCTCATTACCACTGCTGAACCCATTGATTGGCCAAAGCAGTCCACTACGTCCAAGCCCGTTCGCAATCACTGCTTGGCTACCTCCTTTCCATCCTGAACCAGCCATAAAAATCCATCCTCCATGGCACCCTCAGGGACGTATTCAGCAGCATGTTTCACGGCTTTCCACAAGTTGAAGGATTATTTTACGAATCTGCAGGCTATGTTTGTGACTGAGTGCCATGCTGCGAGAGGTGAACACCTTTCTGGCCAATGCGTCCGATTTCTTTCCCTCTCTGTTCGGAGGCAGATTGGAAGTGGATGCCGCTGGTCTGGTGCAAATAGTGGCAGACTGTACAACCAGCTCTTCAGAGTAAGTGTGTGTGGCAAGGAAAGAAGGGTCTCCTCTTGCTGGCCTATACCTTCCCTGTAAAATGGGTGTTTACATGGGGAATAGTGCAAGGGTGCTGCCATAAGGTGTATGAAGGGTCCGCAATGGCTGGGTTAAGATGCCTCGTCCTAGATATCAGTGAGCTCATACCCTTGAAGAGGTGTGGTAGATGACTTCAACTCAAGGGTGTCAACAACGCTGTCAACCAGAGCACTGAACTTGAGATTAGCAACGGTATAGGGCTGGCTTTGCTGCAACTCAAGGTCTGGGGAAGTATCTAGGCCTCTAGCGTCCTGCAGACTTTGAGCCTGGGCCAATAAATCGGACTGGTTGTCAAAATAATCGACGCCACCAGCTGCTGTGTAAACAGGGTCGACTTGATCATCCGGCGCATCGATGCCGAAAATGGACCGCATGGAGTCAAAGAACCCCGCTCTTTACAACGGTGCAAACGAACCATCGCCGACTGTCGGCGCTGAGGGCTTGACCGCCGACGAAATAGGTTTTGAAATCAAGATGGTATCCACTGAGTGGCTGGCCTCTCTGGAGATTTTACAGACAGTCGACCCAAGGCCAGTTTCTCAGCCCTCTCACATAGGGATTTCGGCTGCATTTTCAAGCACAACATGCAGGCTTCCCCGTCATGACCAACAACTAGACACCACAGACACACGTTGTGGGGGTCAGTATCTGATATTTTGGCCTCGCAATCACGGCATCGCTTGAAGCCCGAAACCTGGTGAGATGACATTGTCAAAGTTTTCAGAGGAAAACCACAATAAAAAAAAAAGTCAAGAACACTCTGTTGTTTTCCGGATGCACCGTTCAAGCGTGCAGAAAAAGAACTCAAGCATGGGGCGTAGTGACGTGTTATATGTACGACACCTGACATCACTTCTGGAGCCAACGATTGAGAGCCGACAAGACTATTAAACCGAGTTCAGGTGCACTACGCCCCCTGGCAAAACGTTTCCGAGCAGCAGAGCTGGATGATGGCTATCTATCAAGATGAGGAATCTGCGGCCAAAAGGCAATCCATTGAAATATGGTTTCATTAAATCCATTCAACTTCAGCAATACAGAGGAAAGTAAATAGACATGATAGCCACTGACCGGCATGTTTCAGTAGCCAAGGCCATGCGCGAGCAGTTCCAAGACAAAGCATCAATATGATGTATGGAACGTCGCAAAATCAATTTTGAAAGAAATTACAGCTGCTGGAAAAAAGGCTACAGAAAACATTTTATATTGGTCACAGTCTATCAGAAACCATCTTAGGTGGAGCTCAAAAACTTGTGATGGATCTGTAGATATTCTACTTGAGAAATAGCGTTAATTGATGCACCATTGTTCTAACATACACTCTTGTTAAGAAAACGAACATTTCCACAAATGTGCAGATGGACCATTGAGCAAGGAATAGGAGCATAAGAAAAGGTGGTTGGTTCCAGGCTCCCCTCCGCACACAGCACTTAAGATTGTGTACGACAAAACGCTTTCAAGAGACATGAGGGGACTCTCAGTTCTGCCACACTGGATATTTGGAGGTGTTCCATAATATGTGCCTAAAGTATAGACCGGAAAGATTTCATTTTACCATAGACTGTATGGCCGCCAGACAAAACTGGCTGTACTTGCACACAACGAGAACATTGGAAGGGAACAAGCAAAAACTGCAGGAATTGTCAGGATGCCTCGTCACAACAAGGAGTTTACCAAAAGAAGCTAACAGCAGAAAATTGGAGCAGCAGACATATAGAACCTCAATGTCTCCAGAGCTCTAGTCCTCTCCAGGATGGACTACTGCAACAGCCTATTTCTCAATCTGCCTAAATCCTCCCGTCGCCCCCTTCAACTAGTCCAGAATAGGAGTACAAGACTTAACTTTGGCCTCAAGCCCATGGACTGCATCTCTCAAGCCCAAAAAATCTCTCTGCTGGCTCCCAGTCGCTGCAAGGATCAAGTTCAAGACCCTCTGCATCATCCACAAGACTTTGTGTGGCCAGGGACCCCACTACATCCAACTCTTTTCCTAAATACCTCTCTCTTAGAGACCTTCGGTTATCTAACCGCAATATTCTGCAGGTCAGATACTATCTGAAACAGAGTGTGGGGTAGATCTCTTTCCTCGGCAGGAGCATCCCTCTGTAATGGCCTTCCGGCCCCTCTCAGGTTTCTGCCTGATCTCCTTAAGTCCCGGAAGATTCTCAAGACCCACCTTTTCTGTTCTTCACCCCCCCCTGCTAATGCCCCCTCTGTCGCTTTGACTGGATGCCTAGTCCCTTCTGAGCTCCACATGGCACCATGCCCCTCTCACCCAATATACCCCAGCACCCTGTCTTCCTGCCCCCCAACCTGCACTTGCCCTTTTGGGCCCCTTTACCTTGACAAGCTGAGCAGGGTGTGCATCGCTACAGAGTCTGGTCCACTCCAGTTCTTGCGCTTTGCATGTGGTCCTCACTCCCTGATTCCCCTGGCACTTGCCTAGCCCCATTGGCCCTCTTCTTCCCCTCCTCCTCCCCCTTGCACTTGTATACCCGCTCTTACCCGCTCTTACCCACACCTCCCTCCCACCCTAGCATTTTCCCTTCTGCCCAACAGTTTGAAGGATGAATGTTCAATGTGACGCAAATAATAGACATCGTACATGTTAATTGTAACTTAAATTCATAGTTAACATAAATATGTACTGTGTATATACAATTATAAATTGAGCACTGAAATATATTTTTCCATTCTTGATTTTACACGGTTATATTGGTATGCAGTCTTTATAATGAATCCTTTATGTAGAAATGCTTTTATATCGAAACTTTTATAACGAAAACACATTTTGAGAATAAATGTGTGGGTGGGGTATAGGGTTAAATCTTTTCGGAAAACGGCGGGGTTGGATTTTTAGGTGTAGGAAAACAGGGGTTTGGGGGGGGGAGACGCACCTTCCCACCCCCCCAAAAAAATGTGTTATGTGTTTTTTCATTATAAAAGTTTCGTATACAAGCATTCTACATAAAAGTGTTCAATATAAAGACATGTAACAAGTTATATTATACCGATATTCGCCTGTCATGTGTACAGGTCGATGGCTTCTTCAACCGTAATTGGACAATAATCATAATGTGATAACATTATCTGGGACTATCTCCAGACACCAATCTGAATCTGTCCTTTTGAGGTTGCAGTTATAAGGAGTAACATTGCTGCATATAGTTCTGAAAACGTGCAGATGTGGATGTTTTGCATTTGAAATTTAAACCATTAATTTCTTCTATGTAATGAAACGCCATGTATATCGAGCAGAAATCAGTGATGGAAGAAAATACATTTTTCTGAAGAATGCAAAGACTGGAATTAATCGATCGATGAACTGAATCAGCATTATTAAATCACTGTTCACAATTAAACAAAAAAATGAAAACCATGCGATGTTCGCTAGCTATAACCTCTATTTGATAAAGTTACTCATGTTTTAATGGATCTAATTACCTCTTTTCAGTGTTATGTCCAAATTAAAAGTTCTTGTTACGCTCCTGACTATTGCTGTTTTCTTCAAAATAAAGTTTTTGTCATTTTTGGGAAAAGAAACAAAAGTTTTGCATCTGTTGGGGATGTGTGCATGTTCCTGGTTCTGCATTAGATAACGTTAGGACGTTGGTATTGACAGGGTACGTTTCACTACGCTGCCCACGAACGTCATCCAAATATGAAGAGCTCAAAGTGAGTGTCTAGTGATGTCAGCATTAGAGGCGGGTGAGCTGAATTAGTCCTGAGAGGGCACTTGCCCTTAGGGCGATAGATCATCAGATAAGATTAGCACAAGCTGGCGGTACCCAACACGTCATTTTGCATGTGTTAATTTATTTTTAAATGTTTTTATTGGCATTTGTAATCATACACATAGCAGTAGAGCACGGAGTGTGCTTTATATTATCGATCATGTGTCGTGTCTGCCAAGAGGACAAAAGATAACAACAAACTAACAAAAATAACAATAATAACAACTTTGACCATCCACTCCCATGGAATCGTAACGTGGTCTTTATTCTGCGTGTTTGGCTCGGGACCGGGGCCACCCCTCTTTGTGGTCGTTTCGGGACACAGCGCTTGGAACGTACTCGGGATCATTGATCTGATCGTAACAATTTACCTGGGATTTGTGTCCTGTTGGGCTGCTCAGGGGGGTTTGAAGTCTGTCGAGAAGATCATGTCTCTCATGAGGGCTTTCCAGGACTCTAGTGTTGTGCTCACATCGTTCCTGCCTCTATTGTTTCCCTCCTCCCAGGTCCTGGTTTCAGCCGTGGTCCATCTTTCCATTTCCCTGATCCAGGGTCCATATCTGGGGCCTGCGGGCGACTTCCAGGCCATCGCTATTGTTCTTTTCACAAGAATGGATGCCATGTCCATAAGCTTCACTAGATGCTTGATTTTACCAAGTCTCGGGTGGGTGCCCAGGAGACACTCCTTAGTTGTCCATTCATACCTTTCCAGTCCAGCTCTCCTGCAGGTTTGCTCGGCAGCAAGCCAGAGCTTCTGGGATCTGGGGCAAGCCCAGAACATGTGGATCAAGTCAGCTTGTTCGGAGGAGCACCATGGGCATGTCGAATGGATTTTGTTGTTGAAGGTGGCTATCCTGTGCGGGGTCATGTAGGTCCTGTAAAGGACGTTCAGCTGGATCATCCTGAACCTGGCGTTCCGTGACACCTCCTTCGGGTATAGCAGGGCTCTTGCCCATTCTTCCTCCGTGATTTCTGTCCCAATGTCGGTCTCCCACCTCTCTTTCAGGCGTGCTCCTCTGGGGTTAACTCGGTCGTTTATCTGGGCGTACAGCCTCGATGTCGTCTTCCAGCCGTCGCTAAAATTATACATCTCCTGTACAAGGGGGTGGGTCTCTGGTTCCTCAGGCCATGTGTTCCATTTGGTCTTGGCTACGTGTCTCCCCCTCTGGTAAAATAAGAATTGTCCCGAAGAGAGTCCGTCCTTTAGTTGCAGCGAATCAAAGTCCCTAAAGGCTCCTTCGTCAAACATGTCTCCCCATGTGTAGAGGCCACAAGTCTCCCAGTTCTTCATGACTGGGAGGTCGATGGGGGTCTTGCATACATCTGTCAGCATGGGGATTTCGGGCATGTACGGGTGATGGAGGCCTAGTAGTGTTCTGACCCTGTTCCAGACCCGCCTCCCCAGGGTTACTATCATAGGTGGGTCAGGGGGGCCCACCTGCGAGTCCCATATTATCTCCTTAGGGTGCATAGGCCCGGTCAGTTGGCGAAGGAGGCCAGTCTCAGCAGACGGTTCATCCGAGAGCCACTTTGTGACATGTGTTAGTTGTGATGCGAGATAGTATCTCTGGAAGTTGGGTAGTTGGATGCCGCCCTCGGTGTGGGGGAGCGTGAGGATGTTCAGGGCGAGCCTATGTCTGGACTGACCCCAAAGAAAGTCCGTGACCAGAGATTCCAGTTTCCTGAAGAAGGGCGGGGGGATATAGTGAGTAATGTTGGTGAAGTAGTAGAGGAATCTTGGGAATATAATCATTTTGAAGATTGCAGCTCTACCCATCATTGAGAGGGGGAGCTTTGACCAGAATTTAATGGACCTTCGAACCCCGCACATTGCTGCTTCGGTGTTGCGCTCGTGGGTGGCGGCTGGCGTGTGCATGATGGTTAGACCTAGGTAGCAGAAGGCCTCCGGCTGCCACTGGATCCCTATTTCGGGTAGTTACTCTATGTCTCGTCCTCTGAGTCCCGCAAGGGGGAAGGAGCATGATTTCTGTCTACTAAATTTTATCCCTGAGTATTTGGCAAAATTATCGAGGACATCCAATGCTGTAGGTGCGGTTTCTCGGGGGTTCCTGAGGTTTAGAAGGACATCGTCAGCATATAGGGAGATGATGTTGTATGTTCCGCCAATGCTGATGCCAGAGTCGAACAATTGCTTCCTGAAATAGATTGCCACTGGTTCCAGGCCCAGGATGTACAACATCAGCGATAGTGGGCACCCTTGCTCCTGATACCACACCACCAGTCTTCACCCGGGCCACCGGGTTGTTGTAGAGCACCTCGACCCACCGGATGAAGTGTTCCCCTAGGCCAAACTCTCTCAGGGTCAAGATCAGCCACTCCCAAAATATCGAATCGAAAGCTTTTACGGCGTCAAGTGAGAGTACCGCTAGGTCCTCCTTGCTCTCCACTGTTTGTGCCATAACATGTTGGAGCCTCCTCAGATTGGCAGTAGTGTTGCGTCCAGGGACGAAGCCGTTCTGGTCTTCATGTATCAGGTACCCTATCACCCTCGAGAGCCTCTTGACTAATATAGTCGTAAGGATTTTGCCATCGTAATTCAGCATAGCCAAGGGGCGATACGAGTCGCACTCATTGGGTGGTTTGCCTGGTTTGAGCATTGGTATTATGAGAGTCTCTCTCATGCTACTCGGCAAGGTTCCAGTCTCATATGCCTCCAAATAGGCTTCATGTAATATCAGGGTTAGGATCTCCTCGTAAGACTTATAGAATTCTGGGGCGAGGCCGTCCGTCCCGGGTGTCTTGCTAGTGGAGAGGGACCTGATCGCTTCCGATATGTCTTCTAGTGTGATGGCCTCCTCCAGCCCAGCTCGGTGTTCTTGACTCAGCGTGGGTAGTCCGATTTCGTCCAGGGTGTCTCTAATGTCTTCTTCAGGGATTCGCTCGTTGTGGGCATAAAGCCTGGCGTAAAAGCTTGAGAAGACTTCATTTATTGCTTGTTGTGTCCTTTGTGTTGTGCCTCCCTCGTCTTTGATCTCTTTAAGGGCCTGCCTCGGATTCTCCCTCTTGCATAACCAAGCAAGTATCCTGCCTGGCTTGTCCGCTTCTTTGTGTGCCCTCAGGGTCCGTGTGGAGAAGTCGAACTTGGACAGCCTCTCCCAGGCTGTCCTGCATTCCTCCCTGATGTCCTTCAGTTTGGCCTCCCTGGCAGCGGTCGGAGGCGAAGCATCTTCCAGTTGCCTGATCTCATCCTCCTTGTCCTCTAGCTCCTTCCTCAATTGCCTCCTGATCCCACCGGCTTCAGCTATTATCTCGCCCCTCGTTACCACCTTCATGGCTTCCCAGAATGTGCTCCACTTCTGGACCGATCCCTTGTTGATCTCTACGTACTCGTCTAGTTTCTCTCTTAGGGTTTCCTTGAATGCAGGGTCCGTTAAGGTTTCGGTTGGCATACGCCACATCGGGATAGGGGGCCGTGGGCCTCTTAGGTGGAGCTGTATCAGGAGAGGAGAATGATCCGAAATCGATCTTCCCAGGTAGTTTGCCGACTCAACCAGCGGTATCAGTGCGTTGTCGACGAAAAGATGGTCTATCCTGGTGTGTAAATCGTGAGGGGCTGAGTAGAATGAGTAAGCCCTGTCGATGGGATGCACGTCTCGCCAGACGTCAACTAGGTGCAAGTCCGCAACCACATTGCGGAGAGCACGGGAGGCAGGGCCGTTGGGGATGCGGGCGTTAAAGATCTGTCTGTGTCTTCGTTCATCACGCAGTTGAAGTCTCCCCCCCACAAGAAGGCGTCCTCCCTGTTGTGTGCAATTTTGGCGCATATCTGCTTGAGGTGGGAGGGTATGCCATGTTGTGGGAAGTATAAGTTGACTATGCATAGTCAGGGATTTTCCAGCATGCCCCAGACTATCACGTACCTGACTTCTTCGTCCGTCTCCATCCCCATCTGGTGAAAGGGTGTGTCAGGACTCACCCACGTGTATACGCCGCGTGCGTACTTCGAGTAAGAGGAGCCGCTGCCCTGGCCACCCTAATAGTCCGCCAGTTTGTTCGCGGTGTCGGATGTGAGGTGCGTTTCCTGCAGGAGGGCAAACGATACCTTCTTCCTTTTCAAGTGTATTCGATTTCTCTGCAGGTAGGATCATATCCCTCTGACGTTCCATGTGATTATTCTGAAGCGTGCTGCCATTGCTTGGCTTTGATCATGGATATGGGAGGCTCCCCGCCCATTTCCTGGGTTGGGCATCCACTGCTAGGTGTCATGCTTCGATTTGCTTGCATGGGGTGGAGGGCTCGAGTGTCCAGCCTTTGATCCTCCGTGGATTGGAGGACAGTCTTCATGAGGAGTGCAGTCATAACAAAAACTGAACGAAAATAACCATAACTGGTGCACCCAGCTACTGCCAAGGGGGGGCAGTGCTCGGGGGCTCTCGTGCTGTCTGTCCCCATCCGGGTTTCTGGCACGAGTAGGTTCGTGCCGGCAGCTAGCCAGCACTGGTCTTCCGTGGGTGCGTGCTGTGTGCTCATGAGCGGGAGGCCGGTTGGGCCCCGTAGTCACTTGATGTTCTCAATGTAGTTTCCTTGGTGGTGATGTACACTCTTGTGATGGTGTACAGTGCTGGTTCAAGGGTGGTGGTGTCCAGGTGTCAGTCCGTCGCCCCTTGTGCTTTCGGTTCAGTTCTCATGGGTGGGTTCAGGGGGGACATCCGCCAGGTTATTGTGTTCCAGCCACATGGTGGCTGCGGCTGGGGTTTCCAAAAATATTGCTCGCCCCTTGTGGATCACTTTTAGTCTGGAGGGATACAGCAGCATGTATTTTAGATTTAGTTTTCTCAATCTAGCTTTGATTGGGACAAAAGAGTTCCTTGCTCTCTGCACTGACTGCGTGTAATCAGGGTAGATGGTGACTTTTGAATTGTCCCGCTCTATCTCTCCGCCCTCTCTCGAGAACTTTAGGATCACTTTGCGGTCCCGGAAATTGAGGACCTTCGCTACCATGGGGCGAGGAGAGGAGCCCGGAGGGGGTTTCTTCTGGAGCGATCTGTGAGCCCTTTCTATGGCAAAGCCCTGGGAGAGTTTTTCCGCCCCAATTTCCTGCTGTATTAGGGATTCTATGTAGGCCGTCGGGTCCGTGGTCTCGGCTCCCTCAGGAATACCCAGTATCCTAATATTGTTGCGCCTAGCGCGGCCCTCTGTCTCCTCTGATCTTGCCTCCAAGTAGCTCACCTTTCTCCGAAGGTCCGCCACCTCTGCCTTGAGGTCTTGTGTGTCCTCGGCGATGTCCTTCTGGGTGGTTTCTATGTTGGTGACACGTTCCGTCAGATTGCGGGCATCTTGTCTTATGAGTTGGATGTCAGCCTTCACCTCACCAATTTTCGTGTCAATAAATGTTCTTAGGGCAGCAATCGCCTCGAGTACCTGGTTGTCCTTGTCGCATTCCCCTGGGCTGGTCTGCGCAGCTGTGCTTTTAGGCGTGGACTGGGCACTCGGGTGGGGTTTTGGGGTGACAAAAGGATCCATAGTGGCATTCTTGGCCTTGCCCCTTGAGGTAGACATTGCAGGGTCTCTGGTCCCCTTTGCTTGTTGTAAGTGTCTGGTCGGCCTCATTCAGGGTGTGTGGTCGTATGGCTCTCCCCAGCCCGCTCTCCTTTTGGCCCACGGGGGCACCGCACCGTATTGGGGGGGCACGCCTCAGCAGATTAATTCGCCTGTCGGGACGACCCTGCTTTGTTGTTCGGAGGCGAGGGCCGACTCGTGGGGGGCGGACAAGCCTTAGTTATGTTCGTCGAGATGAAGCGTCGGGCTGAGCTGGGGGGCGTCTTCGGTGTCTCCGGTGCTGGTTCCGGAGCGCGGTCCCCTGCGTGTTGTTGCGGTGGGCCTCGAGTGCCAGGGGACCCGATATCACAGTCCAGAGGGCCCCCACAGCCTCCCCCCGCTTTGATCTGGAGCGGTACCGCCGAGGGCGGCGGGTCCCAGCGGGCGGACCCCGGATTTGGCGGGAGCAGCTCTGTGTGCCGTCTGCCGTGAGTGCTCGGGACGCAAGGTAGAGAGTCTTGCCGGGAGGGTCCTGGGCCTCCCAGTGATGTTCTGCTGGGCAGCGCTACACGGTTCGGCTGGTCCCGCTGCTTCGTTGGTTTCGCTCGATCAGCAGTGAGCGTGGATGCCTGGCTGGTCCCGGGGAGTGAAGTTTCGCCGGCCCTCCTGCGGGGTTCAGGCTCTCCCGGGCATCGAAGCCGCCATTTTGTGTGCGCCGCTCGAAGAGGGGGGGAGCTGGGCCAAAGCGCCGTATCGGGGCTCCCGAGCTCCGATTTTCTTCAAGACCAGCTGCGGAGCACGGGTCCTCCCCTCAGCTTCGGTTCGGTTGTCGGATGGGCAGCACAGCAGGCTTGAAACACCGGATTCAGGATCAGACTACGGGGCTTGGCCGGAGCTCGAAAGTTCTGCGTCCTCACTCCATGAGCACCAAGCCACGCCCCCCCGTCATTTTGCATGTGTTACAGCGACAAAAAACGTTGGTAAGGTGCACTGGATCTTTTTTTTTTTTTTTTTTAAGAACAATCGATCTATGCTCTTAAATACATGCCAATGCATTGGGCCAATAACATTTCTGACCAAACTAACCATTTAAGGTTGGAAGCACGGGCGACCAACCTCACATATTATTCAGGCAATTCTTCACAACACTTGCACACTTCTCCCTCCTCAGGGTGCTCTCAAGGACAAAAGTTACTTGGTCTCTTTAATCTTCAAAGTTCGAACCAAACCTGAACAGCCATTCAGACCTGGGTTAATGGCCCCTTTTTAGGCTCTCCTACTTTTCTTTGAAAAGTAGCTGCGCAAAACAGCAACAAAGCCAGCACCAAAGGACCTGGTGTCAGTGCAACTTTGCCAAAAACAAGAGCTGCATAGCGAAGATGGCACCATAACATTCACACCCAAGACTTGTACTGAGCTCACAGGCATGCAGTGTGGTGGAGTGCTGAATCGGGTGCTCTACCAGCCCATAAAGCGGTGACGATTCTTGTCCTACTACTAGCGCCAAAGCCATCGGAAATCTTAGCAAAGATGTCAAGTATCTGACATTGAAATTTCCCCCCTGTAAGTAGTAGGGTTTAGTGCCTCAACCAGTCCAATTGGTGATTCCTCTGTGTTAGAGCCCGATTCTCGGGAGCCAGTGCTTCTTAGAGGATGACGAGTGGTGCAGTATAAAAGACGATTCTCTGTCAGAATAAGATCTACACCATTTCTTTTTCTTGTCCTCTTCAAATTCCACAGTGGGCTGTGACTCATCCAGTTCCTTGATGGAGGACCAGGACCTCTCTCCATAAGATGCCCAGGGCTCTGATACAGACAAGGACTTGGCAGCTTTCTAGCTCTTGTACAGTAAAGATATTCAACTAACACTCCCCAACAACATCCTTATTGTACACTGACTGATTAGACCCCGGGCATTAAACAGCGCCAGTGCAGGGCGAACTTCAGCTTCCCACAGACTCTGAAAGCCTTAAACACAGAGGCCTTTAGGGGAGACATGATGCAGCTTGGCATAAAGTGATAGTATTTTAAACTAGCATCAGAGAGTGCATTAAAAAAGGAACAGTGGTCATTTGGTGTAGCCAGCTCCCTATATTCCACCTATGATGTTTATTTTTTATTTATTGTGCATTTGTAAAGTGCTTATACATCAAGTAAATTGCGTTTCAAAGCGCCCTGCATCCAGAGTGATGGGCGCCAACAACGGTGAGCATTGCTGACAGCTACGTTGTTCCCCATAGGGGCTGAAAAAATCTCCAAAGTCAGACTTGCACTTGGAAGGCAATTCATAGGTAAGGAATCTGATGAAAGTGCACGTACATTAGGACTGTTATTGTGTGCGTTTATCCTGACACCACAAGCAATTTGTCTGGGAAGCACTTCCAACTGCTACCCCCAAAGTCAGTGCACAGGAGTAAAGAATTTCTAGTCCCCCATTTGTTTTTTTCTGGAACGCAACGTCTCTAGTCCCCCATTTGATTATCCACCACACTGTTTTCAGATGGGTTTACATTGGACAGGGAACATTGGAAGATTTCATGTCATTGGTGGGGTATGAGCCATACCCGGCTAATGTTTTGGTTCATGCACATCATGCACTGAACCTCACTCCCAATTGAGGATGGAACAAGTAACTTACCTGTAACTCCTGTTCTCCACCCTGGGCCTGGCATGGATTCACATTCTCGTGAATATTCCGTCAGGCTGGGAATCCTCTGTAAAAAAGAAAGCAGTTTTGCTTTAGCCCAATAAATGCATTTCTCCTCTAAACCAATCACTGTCTTTTGGGTCATACTGCCCCCATCCATTGACAGTCTCTCTAAACTCCACAACTGGTGGCAATCTTCAGATTTAGTAGAGCATGTAAAGTAGCAGTATGAACCAAGAGGAACCACAGAGGGGAAGGAGGGAGGGTTTGCATGTGAATCCATGCCAGACCCATGCTAGAGAACAGAGGTTACAGGAAAGTAACTTGTTCCTTCTCCAGCATGGGGTCTGGCATGTATTCACATGCTCATGAATATGAATACATAGCAGTACATATACACAACCATGGGAGGTGGCAATGCTCGTCAGAAGCAATTTGCCTACCCCTGGAACAGACTCATTACAAACAAACAGTTTGTGTAGTACGGCTTGGCTGACCCGGGACTCCTCCCTGGTATCCCTGTTGACACAATAGAATCTTGTGAAGGTGTCGGTGGACTTCGAAGTAGCAACACTGCAGATGTCAAGCGGGGCAACAGAGAAAAATGCCATTGTCCCTATAATGGCCCTGGTGGGGTGGGCTCTCGGCCGGCCTGGTAGCCGCCTGTTGGCCAGACGATGACAATGCATGATGTACTCGGAGAGCAACCTGGATATGAAAGCCTTCCCATGATTGACAGGTCCAAAGTTCACCAAGCGTTGAGATGTCTTCCGAAATCCTTTGTGCGTGCCACATAGAACTTCAAGGCACCAGCAACATCTAGCGAATGCAACATCCTTTCCGCCAACGTAGAAAGATTTGGGAAGAAGACTGGCAAAACCAAAGGTTTGTCGAGATGGAATTCTGAAGGAACCTTCAGCATAAAGGTGGGGTGGGTACAGAGAACCACCCTGGGAGCGTGGAAAGAGTGCCTGTATCTTCGCGACCTGCCTGGCCGAGGCGATGGCCACCAAGAAAGCAGTCTTCCACGAGAGAAACTTCAAAGGGGCCTGATGTATTGGAGCACAAGCCCCCCCCCCCCATTTACCCCCTCCAATGAGCTTAGTCAAAACCATGTTGAGTTCTCAAGCTGGAGCCTTCGCAGGTGGGAAAGTCCTGACTAGGCCTTTGAGGAACTCATTCACAAGCCGATGCGACCACAGAGATAGCTTACCCGGCACCCTGGGGTAACGGCATATGGCAGCCAGATGCACCTTGATTGAGGCGTGAGACAAGCCAGCCTTGCCAGGGAAAGCAGATACATAAGGAGCTGAGACTTGCAGCGGCATCATCTTCTGGGTCCAGCACCACACTGAGAAGCGTTTCCAATTGTGGCTGTAGCATGACAATCTAGAGGAAGATCTGGCCATTCCAGGATCTTCTTGCATTCCAGCGGCAGAGAATAATGCCCAAACTCTAGGTCTGCAGGAGCCAGGCCATGAGGCTCACCGATGCTGGGTCGTGGTGCAGTATTGTTCAGTCTTCCCTGGAGAGAAGATCAGGAAGTGGAGAAGCCAGATGGACGGAGTCACTGACAGACAGAGCAGGTCTGGGTAAGAGATCTGCTGTGGCCATGCCGAGCGATGAGTATCATCCTGCAATTACATTGTCCGAGTGCGTTGATCATCCGTAGCTGGAGAGGGATCGGAGCGAAGGCATATAGGAAGAGTCCCTCCCACGGGAACCAGAACGCATCCCCCAGACCCATGGGCTGATCGAATTTTCTGGCGAACTTCTGGCATTTGGAGTTGGCCTCTGTCGCAAAGAGGTCAATACAAGGTTGGCCCCACTTGCTGAAGAGAAAGGACATTTGATACTGATGAAGCTCCCACTGGTGGCAGGATCACAGATCCCTGCTGAGCAAGTCTGCAATGGTGTTCTTCGTGCCTGCTAGGTGAAATGGGACGACGAGAAACATGTCCTAATGAATGGCCCAATGCCACAGGGACTGAGCCTCCAGGGAGTGCGCCGGGGAGCGCATCCGACCCTGCTTCTAGATGTAGAACATGGTGTTGGTATTGTCCGGGAAGATCCTCGTCCGGCATGGCCTCCCCCATCCTTCCAGAGAAGCATCCATGGCGACCATTGCCTGGTAAAGTGGGATTTGAAAATGAGCCCCTTGCGTCAGATGTGGGCACACTCCCCACCATCATAGAGCTTGTCGGAACTCCTGGTTGAAGGCGATCTTGTCCGTCCAAAAGCCTGTGATGTGACTTGCAGCCAAAGCGCATCCACAAACTCTCAAAGAGGTCTCATCTGGAACCAGCAGAATTGAACTATGAGGACATGATGCCCAACAGCGACTTGACCGCCCGCACTGTCGTGGATTGAGTACATTCCCCAAGATGGCTGTCACGCTCTCCGCCAGTCATTCGACCGTGTTGCGACGGGTGTGCCCAGGAACAGAGCGTTCTGTGATGGCTCCACACAGGACTTTCGGATAGTTGATGGAGAATCCAAGCAATGTGAGACGGTGAAGGGTCTCCGTAGTGTGCTGGATTGCCAGCATGTGGGAGCGGATGAGCCAGTTGCCCAGATAAGGGTAGACGTGGGGGGTCCTGTAGGCGGTAGCCACTCCTTGACCTTACCTGAATCTTTCGGGAGTGAGAAGACGATGAGGACCACTACTTTCACAGGAGCATCGGCTGATGTTGTTGGCGGAGCTGCCACAGATGCTGTAGGCCGTGGAGGCAAGGCCACCTGAGGGGTGGCTGTCATCTTAACCATCGAGACTACCAGTTACCAAGCCTCCTTTCGACAAATCAGTGAGGGTAGTCGACAGAGCCATTGATAACGTGGAGGCTGGTGGTTTCGTCGACGGGATTGTGGTCATCGACAGGGTCCTGGTCATCGACAGGGTTGACGTCCTGGAAGAAGAAGCGGTCATCTAAGAAGTCGTGATCTTGGTCGTCAATGGTTTTCTTGATAGTGGGAAAGAGGAGCCAGCCGAGGACTTCTCTTTGTAGCCTTATCCAAAGACAACAATCAAAGCTTTGAGGCGGTCAAAGACTTCATCTTGGATGGAGCACAACTATCTGGCAAGCCCGCCATAAACTGAGATGGGGACAGGGAACGTGTCCTTCTTGAACTGGGACCCTGTAAGGAACCTGAGGGCGTACTCACACTTTCTTCACTCGAGCCCTTTGCTCAGATGGCCACGGAAGGGCCATCGCTGTTGGATCCCGACCCTGGGAGTGGACAAGCGAGGGAGGATCACCTGAGTAAGAGGTCATTGGAGGGTGGCAAGAGGGTGCCTGAGGGCATGACACAGTGCTAGGTGCAATTTTCCCTCCATTTGTGAACCCCACCAAACTTTTTGCTTTTGTTTGGCTTATCCAACCTGAATTTGTCCAGTGGAACACAGCCTTCAAATGCACTCCTCTGGGCTTTCCCTCATTTGTTATGGGGAAATTGACACGTCCTTCAGACTGTCAGTACTGGGAAACTATGTCTCCCCTTAGTCTTTGACTATGTTGCCATTTCTTGGTAACTTTATCTATGTGCCAAGTACCTTACAGTACCACGCATAGGGGTCCTTTTGTTCAATGGCCCTAGCCACCCTCTAAGAATTTTTGGGGTGTTTGTACAAGTGTGCCTAGGACAAACTGGTGACAGCAGTTTACTTTTAAAGTATTTTTACTTCATTTTTATGGCACATTCAGCGTTTACCGCGTTTGGCCCATGATTGTGGCCAGTGCTGAAAATGGCTGTGCCCAAAAGTCTTTTGTTCTGTCCTTTCGCCAGTTTGTTCCTTTTCCTTCCCCAAGGTCGAGAGACCTGGCATTCCTTATTTGGACATGCAGCTCCTGCATGTCAAGTGTGCAAGTGCCCAGGAAGAGGGTTGGGACTGTCTGGTCCCAATCCACACTACTGGTGCCACTATGTCTGTTAGACATGAATGACTGGAACCACCATGGGCCACAATTGGCCCACACCTTGCGTGCATGCAAGGGAGAAGATCTTCCATTGGCTATCTGAAATTTGGGGACAAAACTAATCTTGGATAAGAGAAGGGGTTATGCATCCACTCCAGGTTGATCTACTGAGGTTCACACCGAACTTCATAAGGAGCCAAGTATCCTTAACGAAGGAGCAGATTGTTGTCCCGTCTGAGCCACTGCTTTTTGATAAAACCAGGAAGGCCTGCAAGGGCGTTTCGTCCCTTTGGAGTAGTGAGAACAAGTACTTGTGACATCTCCTACTTAACCGCGCAAAGAACCTCTTCTGAAGTGTTCCTGGGCCATCCAGTGACCTGTCCATCACAAACCCAGGGTATCGCACAGGAATGCTGCCGTCCCGAGTTGAGACTCAGGACTTTGGGAATCGCTAGGTTGTGGTCCTGGGCCGCCTCCCTACTAGCTCCTCTGGGACGCGATTTATGAGAGTGTGCCATGCCGCAAGCATCTGTGGTTCCTGCGTCGCCCCGCTGTGTTGACCATCGCTGAAAGTGCCTGCAGTTCTTACCTACCGTGTCCTGAGATGTGCTGCAACTGAACTATCCCTTCTTCCTTCGAGGGCTGAGAAAAGGCTACTGTCCCGCCATGGACGATCGTCTCATCCGCAGCCGTTGAGAGCCAGCCAACAGCATCCTGAAACTGCAGGGTTAACACCCACAGGCAAAGTGGGCTAGACTGCCAATGTTTGGGCCGGACTGTGCCGAGGGTCAGTGAGTACTTCAACTTACTGGTGGCCCCCTGGCACATCCATCTCTTTTTACGCACGAATGTCCCTAAAAAGATACTGATCCATGGAGTATTTCTGTGACTTGTTAGCCAGATAGGGCCAGGAAGACAGCATGTGTGCCCGGTCTCCCCCATCTTAGAGAATTTTGGCTGTGTCACCTCGAGCTTTTATGAATTAACCACAAAAATGTTATTAGATGTATATATACATTCTCCACATTAATATATGTTTGTATGTGGCTTGTTTTATTCTGTGAAACGTAGGATTCATGCCTATGTAATAAAATTATAAAAAAACTTTTTTATATTAAATGAAAACTCTAGTGCACTGTGTATTACATTCTGTGTGGTGATGTGAATAACCTACGGAGTAGGACCCAGCATGAGTTAAAACTGGGCCACTAAATTTGTATCTGTTTTTGAATGGTTCATCCGGGGGACACCCCAAAGTGTGTTGATCCTAAAAAGATACTCACCTTTGCTGGGACAGCCTGCACTCCCGAGCTATTCCTGAACTCTGAAAGTCGCTCTATCCACAAGGGTAGATCCTATTCTAGGACTAGAAATGTATTCTTCATCTCCTCAAGCCTCTTCCTGAGCAGCTGCAGCCCCCTGAAGAGAACCCGCTTTTCGTTTTACACATGATCGTGCGTTAACGCACAACTGTACTTTGAGCGTTAGGCTCCTCACTTCGTAGGACTGGACTACATAATTAGGGATTGTTGATGAAGGACTGCCTAAACTGATATGTGTGCAGAACTAACCGCATTCTATTACAGGTTGCAGTTATTTTCTCCCCTATCATCAGTCTTAGGCTAATCGAATTATTGTATATATGTTACATAGTGAATAAGCGTGTGGTAATTGTTTTCGTGATAACTGTGGTTTAATCGTGTTTTTGTTACAAAGGTCTAAAATAAATGTATTTTTGATATACATCTGTCTAAAGGTAATCTGTGGAGTTTTACCTTGTGTGCTCATTGTGGGCTTCTGATCACTCTAACCCTGCCTACCAAGCTAACGTAGATTGGTCTGGTTTGCCCAGAAGGCTCCCCTGTCCTCCTAAACCTCTATCAAATAGGTCAGAGTTTAGAAATCCATATTTTCTGCCCACTACGTTAGAGTTTAGAAATCCGTCTTAACACACAGTATCCCCCTTTCCCAATTATCCATCACCCCACTCTCCCTCAGCCTTTATGGGATATTACCAGTCCTGTCCCACCCCCCCCCCACCATTTCTAACATACTGAGACGAGGAAGAGGCATCCGGGAGTAAGAAAGATTACCTATGGTAAAAGTCCCTATAGTACTGTGAAGAGAAAGATGAATGCAGAGGCCTACTATACCATACTAGCAGGCTGGCCCTTTAATGAGGTCAGGCTAGCCAGGCACTTGGCAGCAATTATACACATCTGCACTCTATTAAACACGACTCCTGAACTGACAAGGAGAAAAGAAAACCTAAGGGTCAGGCATGTCCAATTAATTGGCAATGGATGACAAGGACTCACACCGGAAACCCCTTGACAGGGCTCAGTTGTATATAAGGTGGACCACTCAGCAGTGCAGAGAGAAGCAATTAGGAAGGCAGAAGGGGGGCTGCGTGGCTGAGTCCAGCAGGAGATCACTTATTATTCCTAAACCAGTTTTTGCCAGAGATACAGAGCGAGCCATGGGCGCTGAACAAGTCATGAAAGCTGAAGTCCAAGAAATTGATGCAGGAAGACCTCAAAGAGTCTGGAGGAGAGCAGTACGCCGAGACAGTGTGCTGTATGGGTTGCAGTGTGGCAAGGGAGCCGTGTCTCCAAGGAGTCGGACTGGGGCATGGTAAGCCCTGTGAGCCATGGCCAGGTAGAAGCTCATTCCTCTGGGAGGAGTGCAGATCCCAGAGGTGTCTGAGGGGCAGGTGGTGAGACCCTGACCTCAGGATTGAAGTTGGCGATCCATCCCGAGCACACTGCGTTACCCGGTGAGTTTCTGAATGTTGAAGAGACCTGGTATGTATGTGAAGCTGAGGAGGGAGGCTGACAAGGACACAGAAGTGTGCGAGTGGCACGAAAAGAGACAAGGAGAAAGCATGTTAAAAAAAGAATAGAAGAGTGTGCGAGCAACCCGAAAAGGAAAGCAAGAATGAAAGTTTAAACGTGCACATAGCACAGATGAAAAGAAAAGCGACAGTGTGCAAACGGCACGAAAGAAAGGAGGCAAGAAGAAAAGAGTGCAAGTGGCACAGAAAGACAGAAAGAAGATGCATAAGGCATAAGATAGAGGGAGAACATAGAGGGTGCCAGAGACATGGGGAGAAAGCGGAGTCCCATGTGTTAGAGGCAGTGCAGCAGCCAAAGCAAAACGGAGAAAGGAGGATACAAACAATCCACTTGAGAAGCAGTCAAAAGGGCGTGCAAGACAGAAGGCGAAGTAGAAGCAAAATCACTACAGTGTTGTAAAAGACTGTTTGAGCTTTAGAGAAAGAGCTGTGTTTTAAGAGTGAATTCTGGAAAGCTGTATGTTTGTGTTTTGGTGAACTTTGTGGTGAATCTTCAACCAGAGGGGCCCGAGCTCGGGGAAGGGATACCTCTAAGGCCCGAAGGAGACTGAGCGAACGTTTTGAAACCAAAGCGGCCTAGACTTGGGGAAGGGAACCCTGAGAGGCCCAAGAGGTATTCAGAGTTGAACTGTTGAAACGAGAAAGGCCTAAGCTTGGGGAAGGGAACCCTGAGAGGCCTATAGCAAATGTGAACTTTCAGAAGCTTAGGGAAAGGAGTCCAAGCATACCTAGGAACTTTTGTGAACTGATTTGTTCTGAAGCTACAAGAACCTTGCCGGGATATTCCAAGGGCACTATTCGGTTGAACTATTTTAAACTGGCAAAGCTGAACCTGGCGAGACGGCCATCTGAATCCAGTCTTGTTTTCCAAAAATAGATTTGACACAGATCGACTTCGTTTTGGGCCTTACAGACCTCAGCCATACTTAGAAACATCGGTTAAGGGAAATCCCATACTAGAGATAGGGCAAGACAGACATTACACCGACCTTGAACATTATAAATAAAGGTTTTAGAGCTATATCACATGTGCCTCTCTTGATACCATGTCTGTGTCACAGTCCCACAGTCGCGGCAACCCCAGCGGGATCCGTAGAGGGGCATTAATCCTTCTTTTGGGCACCCAGGGAAGGGGTGTCCTCGAAGGACCTTGACCTCTTCTCAGAGTGAGCATGCTCATGGGACCGGCATAACGATGGTCCGGAGACCGCGTCACAGGTCTTCCCCAACCAGAGCCACACCGCTAACCTGCTGAAACAATCCTTTTTTTCGTCTTCCTCGAAAAACCACATAAAATCTTGCATCATTCCTCATTGTGATCTGGATGCGGGCAATACAAGTACTTGAGGTGCCGATCCTCAACAGACATTTCGTAGTCCACATCTCATAGAAATCTTGAAGAGGCTCCTCTTCGGACATCGTAGAAGGCATGAAGTAGGTGACTTGAAGAGCGAAATAGGTGATGCAGCAGATCTTTATCATTAATCGACAGAGGAACAATCAAAGAAAAAATACATTTATCCAAAAAACTCGAAGAGCAAGATGAGTCGACTCCTGACACTGAAACGTGCAGTAAAAATCTGAAGATGCCCACCAGGGGTGAAGCTTAGGAAGACAACTGTCATTGGATGGGAGCAGTATGACCCAAAGGACAGTCATTGGTTTATAGTCAGTCAGTCAAACAAGTTTATTCGGATTTCAAAAATCCATCAAACACAAGAAAAACAAAATCACAACACAAAAGGAATTACAATCTATGCTCCATATCCAAATACAATAGATCAGAAGGTACCAGGAGGTAGAAAAGAGCCACCCATAAGGTCCCCATTACATCCAACATTGTCCCTTTACTAGTCCAGAGCGTCACAAGACTGATTACCCACACTTAGCACTCAGTCACAACCTACCGCAGGCCTTTTTCCCCAGAGGTGTACAATTTGCTCCAGACAGGACATTGCTCCCCCTGGAACTGTCACACATAGTAACAGCACCCAGACAGGGGTGAGAGCGGATTGCAATACCACTATACGGGGCCTGTGTATAGTCCTCAGAACTTCTCAGGACTTCCCTGGCCATTAGATCATTCCTGAAAACCAATTTAACAGAATCGGAGGGGTTTGTACCCTCGCCGGCCAATCTAACACACACCACCATAGCTTCCCTGGCCACAAAGGGACAATTCCCAACTGTACGAAGCCAGTGGAGACATTTATTGGAAAGGGCATCCCTTGGTTCTCACCTGCCCACAGGCAACTTAGGTACCCCATGCAGGAAAACAGTAGCAGTTCTTTGCCCCCCATATGCATGACTCATGGGGCTGCGCACCCTTGAACAATAGTCACGTACTCCAATCCCTCCCTCCCTAAGGGGATTTGTTATCAGGGAGCTTGGTGGACAATCTGCCAGCAGAGATGACTTGATACACCCAGTAGGGTGTCCCCTATCACCGTCAGGGTAAATCGACTGGTCATCCGGAGTAGGGCTCATTAATGCATGGACAGTCCTTTCGCAGGGTGCAGTGTTCAAAGGTTGCTGTAGGGGGTTGGGTACCTTACTAACATGATGTATGTTGGTAGACTCCCCCAGCGAGTTCACTCCACCCTTCCCCTCCCCACTCCTCCCCTGGGCACTAACCAGTACCAAGAGCAGTTCTTTAATGGTTGCTAGTTCAGAGAGCACCTGTGCACAGGGGCAGCTTCTGACAGTGTGCACCTCCTTGCATGATGGAGCAGAGGGGGGTTAACTGCCGTGGTGGTGGACTTGAGGGCCCTAAATGGGGTTAAGTGAAGAAAGGAACTGGACCCTGAGATCGTTGCAAGCAGGTTCTCGCTCCAGGAGCTGCCGATGGGACCGGGCGGGAGCTTATCTTCGGTTGCTCCAACAATTTCTGTGTCCATTTGATCCAGAGTGGCAACAACAGTGACTGGGGGAGGACAGTCGAGAGTAGGTCCTGCTATGGACGAAAGAACAAGGGGCAAAAGTGGCCTTCCATGGGGCGAGCTAAGTGGGGGGTGACAGGTACAAAAGGTGCCAGGGATGCGGGTGGGAGGACTAACACATCGCAAGCCCCCACTATGCCAGTACCAGATTTATTGGCCGAAGGCAAAGCATATGGGTTCCCAATGGCGGCGGGCAAAGTTTCTTGACAAGCAGTATCTACGTGGTTCAGACTTGGGACGCTAGCCAAATTACTGGAGGGCTCCCCCCCACATTCGGTTTCTAGTGTGGGTGCTTTCATGCCCTCCATGGTGTGGATGGACCCTCGGTTTGCAGGGTTAATATCAGGGCACGGGGAACTGAGATATGGGTCTTTGTTTTGTGTGTTGCTCCCAGTTGACTTCTTCTCTTAACAGCCAGGAGCTTTCTCGCTGGGGTACACTTGGAGACTTTAGAGGCAGACTTGTAACAGAACCTGGCCAGGGTGGCTGGCATAGAGCTGGCCGGTTTCCTGGCCATTTTCTTTGGCATAGCATGGCCCTTAAAGGACCTCAAGGACTTTAGCAAGGACATGACGAAATCCCCCGGAGCTGGCCAAGAAGAGTGAGCTTAATTGCCGAGTAAAAACCCCACCAAACTTCACAGGCTCTATTTACAGGCTCTACACCTATTGAGAAACAGTCACGAGCAGTCACAGGTGCAAAACACTGAACTGTACTGATTTTCCTTTTTCCCCCCGTCCGACAGCCAACACAGGGAAATCCTCTCTCCACAGACGACCTGCGGCACCAAACAACGTTCCCTTCCCCCGCCGTGGCCCCCCCCCCACACTATAGGTGCACCACATTGGTTAGCTGGCTCACCTCGGAGACCGGTCTCGGTCTAGTCCAGTCCATCCAACAGGGTTGGTCCATATGCGGCCACCAGCATGCAGGGTTCACAGAAACCGTATGCTTTTTCGCGCTGACCTGAGTTTCACGCCTCTCCCTCCAGGCGCCGAACACCCTACAGGCGCGCAACACCCGCACCCTTGCTCCCCCGCGGGCTTCCTGCCCTGCAGGGATAATGAGGAGTTGATGTAGGGAGGAGGCGTGGCCTCCCCTCCGAGGATACGGTGGCCCTACTGGGCTTCAAAAAAGAGGAAAAACGGGCTGCAACACCTGCGCCCTTGCTCCCTATAGGAAAAATGCAGTTTTCAGGCCAAAGCGAAATTGCTTTCTTTTTTACTGCAAATTCCCAGCCTGACAGCAGGGAATATTCATCAGCAATCCATGCCAGACCCATGCTTGAAGAGTGACTTAACCCTGGCTAGCAGCTTATAGCCAGTGGTCGAAGTGTACAAAAAGAAGTAGTGGAACTATGTTCCCTACTGGCCTGCACCGCTCCCCACAAACACCATCGCCACACCCCTTTCCACGCACAATACAAAGCCCAAAACACATGTTCCTGCTGTTTAAGGGAAAGTCCACTGCAGTGCACTGAAAGTGCAAGTTTCAACTTCTTCGTACACTTTTATTTTAAAACTAAACCATTCCGGAACAATTTCTTTTTAAAATATAGGTATAGGAACAGTGAAACTTAATTAAAAGAAGTAGAGGAGCACCGCTCCCGCACACTTCGACCACTGTTTATAGCATAAAATGTTGCACCTTTATCAATGCTGTAAAGGTCCAGATCCAACGCTGCCAAGTGGGGAGCACATATCAATTGCGCAAGTAACGTGGTCATGTCAAGGATGATGTGGTGGGTGACATCAGGGGTGGGGACGTCATTGAACGTGGCGCTACTTGCATAAAATGACACAGAAGCAGGTGTAGCACATAGTCCCATAGTGGGTGCTTTGAGCATAGCAGGGTGTAGTGTATAGAGCGGGCACCTGGGTGGTGCAAGATGTTGTAGGGGGGCTTGAGCAATATGTGAACAATAGAAAAGCCATTTTGTTTGTAGGCCCACATTAGGGAAGCATTTCTCGCAGTAAGCTCATACGAAAAGAGCTGCAGGCCTTCATGTGACAAGCAGTATGTATTTCTTGAGCACTCAGCAGAAACAGGGTGCTGAAATATTGCACAGCTGAAGTTTCCCAGGAGAACGCAGCAACAGCAAGGTTATTCGAGGCCAACGAGCTAGGCACCTGGGTGCAGGAGGGGAATTGCCAGATGAACAGAAATTAAGTACAGTCAATTAAACTCCAGCCACTGTGTGGTATAGATTTTCAGACCCCACTTGGCAGCAAGGCATGAGAAGAGAGCTGGGGAGCCAAAGGGTTGGGGGTATGGGGTGCCGGACAAGAACCAATCAGCGAGAAGAGGTTTTGGTGTCCCTAGGGTGCAACATTGTCCAGTGTCCTCGCTGGTGTCCACGGAGCACACCATTGATCCAGATCGGTGTGAATGGCTTGCCCCTTGCCATCTCGAGCTATTGTGTACATTGGACATTGACAACTAATGTTTGACTGTTCAGCACAATCACATAATTGAGGGGCGGTGTGGGAAGATTTGCGACGTCATGAGAGGGGTTGCTGTAACTGTGAGGTTATGTTAAAGGTTCTTATACCACGCACTGTTGCCACCTTTATGTTTTATTGGCACTCTGGTGTATCTGTAAAGGAAGAGGGAAGGAAGGGAGTTAGTAGGACTGAGTAGAAGAAAGAGCAAGAGCGCTGTAATGTGCGGTCGGCAGCTACAGTTCGGTTGACACCGTTCATCCAGCCATTCCAAAACTTCTGTATACTATGATATCCCACAGTGCTACAAGGCCATACCAATGGTAGATGAGCACTTTGCTAATGCCACAGAATGTAGAATATCCTAAAAGGCCAGAGGCTTTTAAAAGCAGTGACAGCAGCATTTTCAAAAGGAGGAGTGGCCCAGAGATGGGAAAAGAGAGAAACAGAAGGAACTGATGAAGAGGGATAAAATGAATGAAAGATGAGCAGGAACGTCTGGGGAAATTGGAAACAACAGAGCACAACAAAAGTAGAAGACAGGGGTGTAGTGAGCTGGTTGGTGGAGGGAGGAATGGGCAGATGTCTCCCTAGTACTGCATTTTATTTGCAATTGGTTAGCACTGGTGACTGATCAACTAGCATGTATACCAATTAGTAGATAGCAGATTTGTGAAAGTGGGCAGGATGCATTTGGTTTTCTTGTACACTGAATTAATATTTACATGAAATACAACAATCCCACTTGTGCTAGATGATTAAAGAACAATTTAGCATTGGATCTCAAATAAAGAAACTAGAATATATCTAGAATGTGTCCACTGTGACAGACGGTGTATAGTGAAATGATCCACAAGACAAACTCATCAAAGAGGTCTTCTGAACAACTATAAACTCTTAGGTATGAGGATTTTCCACACTAGTGATGAAGGAAAACCATTATGTGGTGAATGCCCTATGAAACACTGTTGAACATGTGTTTCAAATGTCAGTCCCTGTGATAGGATGAGTAGCTCTCAGTAAAGAAAACCACCCTAAAACTTCTGTTGTTCTTCAAAGTTCTGGACTATCTGCGATTTGCCTTCGTCAGGCTTCTGGATAAGATTTGGGTTAGAGTACAAAACTACGTACCTGGCCCATATTCACAGTTGGCTTGCAGAAAAATTCAGAAAACGAGAGCAACGCTGGATCAGAAGTAAAAGCAGAAATAGCTTCCGGCTAGAATGTTAGAGACAAAAACAAAAAGAAAGTTAAAAACAGAATTAAATGCTAACATCCCAAAGAAAATAATATCCTATCTACCTGATGGCATGATAGTTTCCTCGAAACCTTATTTCTACAAATTTTCAGTATTCAACAATAATGTATGCATCATAATGTTGCTTGCAAGGTTGAAATGTAAGGATTAAAAACCAAAGATCTGATCAGCAGGAGTTCCTGAGAATCTGGCATCAACCAGCAGAAAGGAGCTACTTCTGGAGAATGAGGAGATGGTACACGGCGTGTCGCAAGTCAGACTTTCACAGGAGAGGCAAACTATAATTCTTTATCCAATATATAGGACTGATATGGATTTAAATATCTACTAGATGTGCCCTAATGCGCCTTTATAAACAGTCCCTAATACACACAGCTCAACATATATGGAACCAGTTGTCCTGGGTAGTAAAAAGAAACTCCTTGTAGCTGCTGTTGTCGAGCTAACCAGAATCATCTAGGCCACAAGCAGGAGCTAAATAGCTCAGAGCATTTCTCAACACTGCAATGATTCTTACACATTGAAATCATAGCTATTCGAAAGCTCCCAGCCAATATAAATCTAATCAAATTATCAGACACTATAAAACTGGAAAGCTGACTTATTCATGAGGTCTAGCTATATCTACTGCCCTCGAATTTCAAATCAATCAATTCAGTAGAACAGCAAGCATATTAAAAATGTAATATGATTACACATTATGTAATCTACATAATAACACACATAGAACATGATAAATACATCATTTCTAATTATCACTTTAAGGCAAAGGTAAAACAACCAAGAAAGCCATGTGCAAAATCAACTGAGGCAAATTTGCAAACCTAAGGAGTGCAACTTTGGCATAACGGTTTCTAATGTATACCATATAAGGTAAAGAAATGGCCAAAAGAGCAGAACATTGCCAGCCCTTACTGACAGTGTAAATGCACTCAAAAATTTCAATATAAACAAAATGTTTGTGTTCTTTGCAGCAGGCAGGCACAGAGAATGTTAAGGTTGAATTTTGATTCTGCTAGAAGTTAACCAGCTACCCCATGAGTTCTCTTTATTCATAACACTAACTTGGAAAACAGTGCATTCACACTTTCTTATATTCAGTTTGTGTTCTAGAACTAGATAGTGTTTTAGTAAAGTGTGTAAGAAATTGTATTTTAATGAAAACAGATAGGCATAGGGTTTGCACAACACTTCTTCACTGAACTTGCAATGCTGTTGTGTTTAAAAAAACAAGGCGTTTTTCCGGCTTCTACGAAAGACAAATCTGGCTGCTTTGCATTGCTGTTGTGTTTAAAAACAAATCCTTTTCCCCTCTTTCTATGAAAGTCGAATCTGGGTGTTTTGCATTGCGCTTTCTTTAACCCAACGGCTGTCTTAACTTGCTCTGTCTCTGCGCATCCATTAGTCTTTCCCCTCCACCGGTTGCTGCACTTGTATTCTTGTATTTTGTGCCTATCTGTTGTTCTCTGCGGCAAACTCTCTTGTCCCCCCCCCCATGTTTTCCATCCGCGCTGTTTCCTAAGTTCGCCTTGTGATCTGTTACCGGCATGTGCTTCTGATGTACTTCCTACTGTGTGAACCCTCCCCTCCTTTGCATCCTCCGTTGCCCAGTTCTGGGCTGTGCTTCTTTTCCACTCTCTTATCTCTCTCACTCTCCTCCTTGCACCCTCTATGGTGCTCTCAACCTCTACCTGCTTCTCAAACTGCTACTCTATCTCCTATCAGTATTGCACCAAAATAACAAATAAAATGCTGAATGTGCTTTTTCTGCGCATTCAGCTGGATAGAAAATGCCGAAAGTGAAAATGCCGAAGTAGGTGAGGAGGGGTTCAGGGGTGTCCCCGCTCACCTAGTTCGGCATTCTGGGCTTGCAGGGGTGACCCTGGCATACATTAAAGGGGAAGCGGATGACAAAAACGACAGAATGACAGAATCGAAAAGCTTGAGGTTCAAAATGAGAGCAAGTCAGCTTCCCAATTTGGATCCTCCTCCTCAGCCCCCCCACCTGCCGGACACACCTTGGATGTTCTCATCTCCTCCGACATCCCCTTCTCTACCCCTCTAACTACTCCTCTCTCTTTTACTGACCACTTTCTGCTCTCCCCCCACCTGAAGCTTCCTGTCCCCCAGGCAAATCCCCCTCCACCACCCCCCCTACCATGACCACCTTACTTCTCGGTCATTTGGCACATGAAGAGTGTGTCAGTGGCTGCCTTGGCCTCCACTTTCTCTGCTCCTCCTGAGGCTGACTCCCACTCTGACACAGCCCTCTCCAACCTGCATCTTTTTATCTCCAAAACTCTGGACATCCTTGCCGTGCCATGTGGATCTGTCTGAAGGCGTACCTCCAAGTGCAACTCTTGGAAGGATTCCAACCTGGCCGCCCTGAAACGCAAGTGCAGGGTAGCTAACCGGAAGTGGAGGGCACCAGGCGCATCCTCTGACAAACTGGCCTGCCGTCGGTTAAAAAAGGCAATACAGACTCTCAGTCATCTCCAAGACGAGGGCCCATATCGAAGCCCACATCTCTGCAGCTTCCTACAACACGGATAAACTCTAAAATGTGCAAGGAGCTGGAGAATCCTACTGCAGTCTCCACCTCCCCTGTTCCCTCCCGTGCCCTCTGCTCGACTCTGGCTTCTCATTTCACCACTAAAACCCAGGACATCCTGTCCTCACCTTCCTCTTCCTCTCCCTCTACCTCTCTCAGGGCCTCTGTGGCCGCCTCTCCCCCTCCTTTCCTCCCTCTCGCTCTCAGATAACACCCGATGATGTTTCTAGACAAGTCCAATCTATGAATCCATGAAAGTGTCATCCAAACAGGTGCTCCCCTGCTCTTCCAGAATGATCAAGGGCCACATTGCATATCTTGACGTTAGGAATGTGTCCAACCTGCTTACATCTTGCAAAATCACTGCCAGCAAATCTGCTGGTTTGTCATGAAATCAGACAAAGAAAACAGCTATATCTAGCTGTCCCTCCCTAAAGAGGCACACATTCATATTTTATTATTATCACACTGTACTCTGCTTTAGTGGTCCAGGTCTGGCCCTAGCTAGTGTTCATTTAAACGAGGATGGGATCCCCTTTCTAGTCAAATATTGTTCACCTAGAGGTGAAATAATCCACCCTGTACTCCGGTATATAGCCTGGGTCCTGCATCAGAATGAACACTGAGGGGGTGAACCCCAGTCTGCGCACTTTATGCCTCTGTCAAAGCCATCTGTGCCGAAAGCAGCCTTTGTCTTGGCAGAGGGTGTGCTTGAGGGCGTTTGACCTTTTCTCGACATTTTCACAACAGACAAAATGGACACGGTCGGTGCTACCGCCACAGTCTGCATAAAAGCCAAAGCCATACCCGCCACTGCCTTTTTGAAACTCTGCAGCATTTCTGTTTTCAAATCCTCCCATGAAGCACCCTTAGATGGGCAGATCTTACCCCTTTCTCCTGACGAGTCATGAGTCACATTTGTGTCTGCACTTCTTGATGTGACAGTATGTGGAGGAAGAGTGATGGGACTCGCTGCACCAGTACAACCTTTTCTTCAATTTCTTATGGTGTCTACTCTCCCTGTTCTTTTTTCGGGAGTAGGCACCTCAGTATCTGCGCCTGAGGATTTAGTAGCCGATCTAGTCTTCGACTTCAAAGGGTGCCTCATTAGCACCAGTTTTGCTGAGCGTTCCCGTAAGGCCTTCAGGTTTATCGACTGACAGAAACCACGTTGCTCAGTGTCGTGTTACACTCCCAGGAACAAGGTACAAGTTACTTACATGTAACTCTTGGTTTCCAGCATGTGTCTTGCATAGATTAACATGCTCATGAATTTTCCCTGTCATTAGCTGGGAATCTTCAGTGTAAAAGAAAGCAGTTTATCGTCAAACTAAAATTGCTCGTCTTGGGGAGTTCCTTCACGGAACAGGAGTCCTTATCAACCAGAAGGGGAATGCGAGTTTCCGCTTTCCACCACCCATAGGGGGATTATTGGGTAGAGGCGTCACCTACACTAGCCACACAAGGAAGAGCTCCCCACTAGGGAGAAATGACAAGATCCTGTGAATCGTCATAAAGGCTGCTGGAGTACAAATCCTAAAAACTTAGTCTCGTAGACGACAGGACCTTCTGGGGGGCATCATCAGGCTTGGCTCCAAAAAGATTCTCCTTGTCAAAAGGCATGTCTAATAGCTACGTCTGCAAATCAGCCACAAACCCTGACATTCACAGCCAAGATGACCACCGACCACCTTGCTAGTGGCCATTTACCTGCTCACACAGTCCATCATGTCCAGTCCAGATTGCAGCATCTCCCATGCCGCCTCCTTGCCATCCAAGACTAAGGAAAGGAGAATTTCGGCATCGTGCCAGAGGCGTTCATGATCCGCAGTGCTAAACTGCCTGACGCAAACACCTTCTTGCCCAATGCGTAAAACCTCTTGCTCTCCCTGTACAGTGGAAGGGTCAGAAAGGTAGTGGTCTTCAGGGTTGCTGTCACAGCCAGAACCACCAGGCTTTCAAGTGAAGCATTGGTGGAAAGGAAAGCTGTGTCTGATGGTGCAGGACGGTGCTTCCTCCCCAAGTCCTTGTCCACTTCCGAAACAGATGCAGGCTTTTCCCACACATAAAATACCGGGCATCCACCGCACATTAAAGGGCAGGAGCGTTTCATTCTTTGGACACCATCCAGAATGTCTCAGATCTCGTAGTGAACTCTGGAACTGGACGGAGCAGAGAGCTTAAGAGCATCGGAAACCTTAGCCATCAGGCACTGGATGGTGGCCTGAGGTTTACCTGGGGTAGGAGCTTGTAAGTTGTCCAACTTAGGGAACGTTTCTAGCCTGCTGGCCACTTGCAAGTCCTCTGCCAGCTGCAGCACGTCCTCACCGCCCCTGTAAAGTCCTCAAAGCCCAAAAGCCCAAAAGAGACCTGGTTGCCTTTCCTCATCCTAGATGTTGTACATCTTAGACATAAAAGGTATCCCTGGGGTATGGGGGCTGGCAGCGCACAGAGACCTCCCTCTACTTCTGGACCAGGCCTGAGCCCTTGGGCGTGCAGTCAGTGGTCTTCCAAGGGTACCCTGATGGTCGCAGAAGACGAGGTGGGATCCTTTGGTGTTGAAGGTGATGGCGCCGCTGCACTGCTTGAAACCGAAGGCCTTTGACGGATTCAGCACGGTGTTTTCAGAAATAAGAAGCTTGACTAGCCTATTCCCGATTAGCGAACAGAGTGCGCGGAAAAAAGGAACTTAGGTCATGGGGCACTGCACTGCTCTGTATACTGGCCTCAATGTCTTATCCAGTGCAGAGCACGTAGAGGCATCGGGTGGAGCAGACGCAGAGCCGTGCTGCGCCCCCCTGGCGGTGGAAACATTTCTGGACAACAGCTGTGCTGGGATAGGGATATAGTAGATGAGGAATCCGTGGCAGGAAAGAATCCATTAGAAGGACTTTGAAATGGTAGTGATGCTGGCCCACCACAACCCTCAGGCACTTCCTGTGCTTTTGATAAATGGGCTCATGGAATTAGGCATACTGAAGGTCCAGTGATGACAACCAGTCCTGGAGGTCGAGGGCTTGTAAAATCTGGGCAAGAGTAACCATCTTGAATTTGTCCTTGCATAGGAATATTCGGCAGCATCTGATTAAAGTGCAGTCCCCATCCTCTGTCGGCACTAGAAAGTAAGTGGGATACCAACACCTGCACTGTTCAGAGCGTGGCACCAGCTCTATTGTGCTCTTTAAGAAAAGCTGATGGACATCCTCCAAGACAAAGTTGGAACCAGAGCCAAGACCTATACACCGAAGGCGGAGCCGAGGGCACTGGGGAACTTGATTCCTCATTGGGTCCAGACCTGATCCTATAAACAAGCAATAAGCATGCAGGGGTGACCCTCAGCAGTTACCCGGCATGTCCCAAAGGATGAAGTGGGACCCAGCCTCTGTGCCTTCGCTGAAGCCAACAGCGCCAAGGGCCTTAGCTAAGATGTCAAGCATCTTCGTGAAAAACTGTTCCCATTCCTCCGGAGTAAAGGATGGGGTTAAAAAAGGGTACTTGAGGCTCCTTCTCTTGTGATTCCCTGTATCAGTGGCTCCTCTTTTTAAAGGACAAAGAATGCTGGTGTGATTTTTAAAAGACAAAGAATGCCGGTGCAAGGATCAGCGTAGGGAGTAGGATCTCCTGCGATGCTGCTTCTTGCCCTTCTACTTGCGTGGGAATGACTTCTATTCGGAAGCCCAATCCGGGCAACCAAAAACTAGACCACATGTTACACCCTTCACCTTGTGGAGTTAGGTGAAGATCTTCACAGCTCATTCGTGTAGGGCCTTCGGGTGCATGGACTGTCACATCCTGCAGTCCTGGGTGTTGTGATCCTTGCCCAAGCAATAAAGACAAATCTGGAGCGAATCCAATACAGACATCTGATGGCTACAATCGATGCATGGCGTGAAGCCAGAGGCCTTCAATGGTTTGGACTTGTCATCGAAGAAATTCCAAAAATCTTCACCAGTGTGTTCATGTAGTAAACAAAGTGCATAGAAAAAAGGAACTGAGGTCATGGGGCGTGTCGCCTGGATATATGTTGGCCCCAAAGTCATGTCCTGCACAGGGCACATAGAGGTATCGGACAGAGCAGAGACAGAACCATGCTGGCCCCCCCTGGCAGTGGAAATGTTACCCAAGAACAGCTGTGCTTTGGATAAGATATCATAAATGAGGAATCCGTCGGGTGTAAGGAGTCTATTAGAACTTTGACATACAAGACTTTTTATTTTTTTTTTACAATACATTGCTTTACTATTAATTGGTGTTCAATTATTGTGCAGATTCTGGGAATTGGATGGAAACTGAACTTAACAAACATGGTATTTTCTGTTCACTAAACACAGGATGTAACCAAGCAAACCACACAAGAGAGCAGTCATAAAAACAGAGCAGTACAATACTAGGGAAAAAAAGATATAAAAATATCACACCCGGTTTTCTCCTTTATTCGGAATCATGACTGGTGATAAAAGAAGTGATTAGAAAATACCAAGCACAAAAGCAGAAAAAGCATAAAGCGATGGGTCTCACTTCAGAAAAAGCAGGAGGAGGAACACTGAAGCAGGTTTCACGCGCATACATTTGCAGTGGGCATACCGAGGATCAACTATAGACACAAGTAAAGGGCTTCTGCTGGATTAGTTTAACAGAATTACAGATATGAGAACCAGTCTCTGATGAATTTTCCATTAAAAAAGGTGCCATTTAATAGAGAAGGATCAGGTTCCAACGAAATTGTCATCATTCCAGGTTTTTAGGCTGCCAATATAATTATTTTTCAAATTTAAAGTAGACTGATATTTACAATGAAATGCAGCCAATGAGGTTGTGAAGTGTATCTTGAACAGCAATAGAGTTTGAATTAGTCAACATGTACAAATAGCCCTGAAGACTGTACCTTGAAAGCTCGAGCTTCTGAATTTCTGTGTGTGACAGTCTGGGCCAAGAGGCTGCGCCAACCCTTTGGGTCCTCCTTGTAAGAAAGTTGCCCGGCTCGCAGTTTGACATAAAGAATTCCATCCTTTGAAAGAATTGATCTGAAAGGTGAAGGTATAAATAACACTTACCATTTACAAAGTCCAGAATGGAAAAAAGCCAGAAGGCATCTATCCAGAAGCATTCACATTGATGTCATTCAAGCAAAACGCAGCAAGAGACAGTAACTACTATACTACTATATTTACAGGACAAATGTAGGGCATGTTTGGGAAGGTGGTAAATCCAATGGAAAATACTGTCAAATATTACATATTTTTATTGTATTCTCATTTTAGGCACTAACTGGTCTTAGCCATACAACAGAAAGTTTGTATAAATATTTATGGGAGCAGAACACTAAGAACTAAAACTCCATATATATTTTGATTGTGTAGCCCTCTTTAGGAATAGCATAGGACTCAGCAAACAGTTTGTCAAAAACAACAAGCACAAACAAAAATCAAGTGGGGCAAATGCCTCCACTGGTAACCTTCCCCTAATCCTTGGTAAAGCAAACTTGACATGACAACAGTACATAGTGTTCGCTTCTCACACAAGATGTATACATTTAGCTGGTATTGCTGGAGAAGGAGAAATTACTTACCGTAATGTTCTTTCTATGGATTCTGCTTGCGAAGATTCCTCATCTGATAGATATTCCCTCCAGCTCTGGTACTTTGTAACATTTTCGACAGGGGGCGTAGTGGACCTCAACCCGACTGTCGATCAGTATTGCTCGGCGTCTCGTCATCGGCTACGGACGCGACATCAGGCGTCGTATAAATACCACATCACTACGCCCCAAACTCAGTCCCCCCTTTTTTCCAGAGCACCACACGCCACATAGGAAAACAGAACAAACTGGCTATTGACCCCTTAAAAAAGAACTAACTATAGACGTCCACAGAAGGAACAATTGAACTAGCATTACAATTATATTTTTTACTTTTTTTAAAACCTGTGCCCGGAAGATAGAAAACAGACAAAGAGGACGATCACCAAGTCAACGTGAAAGAGAAGATGCGCGGCAACCAATGACTTTCTGAGCGGGGCTGGATGGGAGTGGAGAGGAGGAATCTGCGGGAGAAGAATCTGTTAGGCAGAAACCTGTGCAGTTCCCTCTGGGACCACTGCAAAAGATTTAGGACTACAGGTGTTTAGCAGAAAACCCACTTGGTAGCAGTCTGTACCACACAGATTCACTTGGTAGCTGTGGCTGAGCAGTCAGACTTCCCTCAAGAAGAGTTAGACAGTATACAGAGTATTCCCAATAGGTCAAAAGAACATAGTAGAACAAGTAAACACTGACCAGGGCTTGGTGTAAAAGAGATATAATTATTTATTTAAAACCACATCTAGAAAAACACACAGGCACTAATAGTAGGCAATTCAAAAACACGGTCACTAAAAGATATACACTCCCTTAGAAGAATATTAGACAAGTCTTAAGTAAAGCCCCACTTATTTTCAGACAGCGGTGAGCGCTTAACGTAGATGGCACTCTAATAATATGTTTTAAAAGGGAGAGAAAAGCAGAGAATAAATTGAAACAGATCCCAACACTTTTTCACGAACACAACAAGAGAGGAAGGCAAAGTAACATCGTGATTTTAGAGTCAGTAGGCCGGATCCACTTTAAGAGGATCAAAACGAAATGTGTCCAAGGTCACACGGTTGCAGTGCACGAAAGTCTTGTAACGGTTCAAAAAGGAGTTGGATCAAAGAAAGGGACCAGTTAGAAGGTCAAGGCGGCCAGCCCAGTCCAGAAGGTTAAGGGATTATTATTACCTTGTAGCAATCTTTAGAAAGGGAGGCCTGGCGGACACGGTACCTTAAAGTGGTGAGAATACTCCAGCTGGGGCAGTTATTCCTGGCAGCGGATGCAAGTCGGTGCTTCGTCCGGGGGAAGAGAGGATCTCGTCGGGGAGGAAGACAGGAGTCTGTTGCACTGCCAGGGAAGAAACCAGCCGCAGAGTTCTCAGTTAAAAGGAACGGTCCTTTAGTTAGCGGTCCAGTGGTAAGTGGCTATCCGGTTGTCGGGGGGCTTGGCACGGCAATTCGACCACAAGCCGGTCTGGGGTGCGAAGAGAAGAAGGTAAACTCGTTGTGCCCACCAGTCAGGGGAAGAAGCCTCTCCACCCGGGAGAGGGCCAATCACACAAGAGTGCGACTTGAGTTACCAAGGTAACTTAGTCCAGGGTGCCTAAAACCCCCTCCTACACCCCCTGTGGTACCCAGACAGAGTGGCACCACTTTTGGAGGCTTCTGTGGAGAAGCCCGCCAAAAGGTGGAACAAAGGGCTCGACTTGGGTTGGAGTCACAGAAGAGAACACAAACGCCATTTTAGAATCGAGTCCTGGCAAAAAATACCAACCGGCAAATTAATATTAAATAAATAAACCGGCGGTATGTTCGAGGCTATGAGAATTAAATAATTAAAGTTGGTAGCCTCGAACAATGGGAAAATTCCATAGGGATATATTTGCGGTCGAATATAAAAAGTAGTATCCACTGCCACCAGCCAAAACTTGATCAGGGGGGACGGAGACGTGCCCCCTCGACTAACAGACCCCAGGGCAATCGAATTGCCCCGACCAGTATGTCCACAATATGATGGTTTGTACTGGTTTCTGTTCATAATTTGGGACTAGTAAAGCCAATGGTGACTTTACATACCCTGGGAGACAGTAATCAGACCCAGGCTATGGAGTCTAGGGTGGGGTGTCACTATGACACCCCTGTGTCACTGCACAGAGGGTGCTGTGTAACACACATAGTAAAAACACATGAGACCTTATGGAGTAAAGGACCCCATAGCCCATAAAACACATTAGCAGTCAAAGGAACACCATAAATCATGTCCAAGAGTGGGAGAAAGAGTCTCACTCTTGGCAGGAGAAAAAAACAAACTCCAGAAATCCAGCAAAGCTGCTGGGGGACTCACTAGGTTAGGAAATTCAGCCTAAGAGAGAATTCTCCCTAACAGAATCCATAAAAAGAACATTACGGTAAGTAATTTCTCCTTTAATGGATTGCCTCATCCGATAGACTCCCAAAGCAATAGATGGAGGAGGGCAGAAAGTTATACTATGATATTTTGCAGCACTGCCCTGCCAAAACGTGCATCAGCTGTATGGACTACATCCAGACTATAGTGCTTAGCAAAAGCATGACGGGATGACCGTGTCGCAGCACAACAAATCTCCTGAACAGGCACTTCCCTCTGCAATGTTGTTGATGCAGAGACTCCCCGTGTCGAATGGGCCCTGATGCCTGCTGGTATGTTCTTCCCAGCAGACTGGTAGTATTCAGCTATGCAGAAAATTATCCAGCGGGATAAATTCCACTTGGTTGTGGGCAGCCCCTTAGGGCTAAGGAAAAGGCCACAAAGAGCTGGTCAACCTTCATGAAATCAGCTGTTTTAGCATTATAATAACTAAATACCATCTTCGAATCTAGGCAATGTAACCGTTCCTCCTGCTTAGAAGGGTGCGGAAGAGTGTAGAAGACCGGATGATTGATGGATTGCGACAGGTGAAATTCTGAGACAACCTTGGTGAGGAAGCCAGGCCTTACCCTGAGTGAAACATTCTCCTGGGGAAAATGCAGGAAGGTTGGCATACAGCATAAAGACTACAGTTCACTCACCTGTATAGCAGATCTAATAGCAACCAAGAAGGCTGTTTTCAAAGAGAGAAGCTGTAAGGGACAAAAGTACATAGGCTCAAAGGGAGCCGCGATCAGAAAAGTCCGAACCAGATTAAGGTCCCAGTCCGGGACAACAAAGGGAGTTGGCAGAAACTTATTTACAAGGCCTTTCAGGAATTGTGGCATTACCAGGATCGTAAAAAAATAAGCTTTGATCCGGAGACCTTTTAAACACAGACAAGGCCGCCAAATATCCTTTGACTGTTTGACTGTGGTGACCTGAAGGCCTGCTGAGGCGATTGATAGAAGGAACTCCATCACTGTAGTGGTGGGGCAAGAGCTGGGGTCAATCTCACGTTCCCAGTGCCATGCCTGAAATCTTCTCCATCTGCATGCGTACAAAGATCTTGTAGATGGTCTGCGTGCAGCCAGCAACACTTCAATAACTTCCTCAGAGATGTCCCAGTCATTATAACTCATCTTCTCAAGAGTCACTCATTTAGGTTGAGGGATTCCGGAGTCGGATGGTGTATCCGACCTTCCGACTGCATTAGGAGATCTGGACTCAGAGTGGACCGGTGAGGTGGACAGATCCAAGAGGTCGGAGTACAACGTTCTCCTCGCCCAGTCTGGGGAAATGAAGATCATGGTCTTCGTAACCTCCTCAACCTCCGGAGAACCCATGTAATGACGGGAATCAGAGGGAACGGGTAAAGGAGAGGGAAGGTCCAATACACCAGAAACGTGTCCCCCATTGCACCGTTCTCTGGGAATTCACTCGAGAAAATACATTTGCATTTCCTGTTGGACTCCATTGCGAACAGATCTACTGCTGGCATGCCCCAGAGAGTGAAGACTTCCTCTAGGACTTCCTGGCACACTTACCACTCGTGCGAGACCATGCTCCGCCTGCTCAGAGATCCGCCAAGTTGTTCTCTGTACCCGACAGATGAAGATGCAGAGACCGGGATGCTGTTCTCCAGCAACCAGAACCAAAGCATCATTGCCTCCATGCGGACGGAGAGGGAGTGCACCCCACCTTGCTTGTTGAGATAGTGCATTGCCTCTGTGTTGTCCATCAGAACGAGGACATGTTTCCCCTGCAGAGATGGGGGAAATGCTTTCAGGGCAAGCCAGATAGCTCGCAACTACAGCCTGTTGATGTGCCACCTGCCTTCTGTCGCTGACCAAAGGCCGCTCACCTGCAAATCCGTGCACTGAGTGCACAAACTCTTCAGAGGTGCATCCGTGACAACTCGGGGCTGATGCCAAGGAGGCCAGAAGGGTTCCCTGCTAAGAGACTGTTACGGTCTGCCCACCAGGACAGGTCAGAGACCACTGATGCGGGCACCCTGAGGAGATCCGAGAGAGAGCCGAGGTACGGAGACCACTGATCCCTCAGGAGCCATTGTAGGGATTTCATGCGCAACCTGGCACTAGAAAAATGCAGGAGGCCACAAGTCGGAGGAAGGAAGGAAGCCGCTGGTAGAGTGGCATGGTTCCAGAACAAGTTGACCATCTCTGTCAAGCTGACTACTCTCTCCGTGGGAGGGACGGGCTTCACCACCCGGGTGTCCAGTACTGCTCCAATGAATTGGAGCATCTGGACTGGTGTGATGTGGGACTTCTTTAAATTTAAATGTTACAAGACCTGCACTTCAGACTTCCCTCGGATCAGCAAGTCGTCCAGATATGGAAATCAGTGGATCTCGGATCTCCGGAGGTCAGTCGCAACTACCACCATGAGCTTGGTGAAGACCCTTGGGGCAGAGGTTAGACCAAAGGGAAGCACCTTGAACTCATAGTGCATATCTCCTATGGTGAACCTTAAGAACTTCCTGTGCTTTAGATGGATCGACACATGGAAATAAGCGTCCTGTAGGTCTATCGACACCAGCCAGTCCTGTAGTTCGAGAGCATGGAGAATCTCTCTCAACTTCACCATCCTGAATGTGTCTTTCCTCAAGAGCTTGTTCAAGGCCCTGAGGTTTAGAATGGGACAGAGACCTCCTCCCTTCTTGGGTACCAGGAAATACTAGGAGTACCAGCCAAATCCTCTCTGCTGTGAGGTACCTCTTCCACGGCATCATTCAACAACAGGGCTCTCAGTTCTTCCCAGAGTTCCTCTCCCAGTTGGATTGGGGGTGGGGGCGGTATGTCTGGTGGTTTTCTTACAAATGGCAGACAATAACCCCACTGAACGAGCTGAAGAGCCCAGGCATCAGAAGGTATTCCTTGACACCGGAGCAAAAGCTCAGTTATCCGTCCTTCAACCAGTCTGCTGTGATAGGGCAAAAATAAAGCAGCTTTGGAGGCTGGGTCGCCCCTGACCCTGCCTGTTGGCCTCTAGAAGCCCCTCTGCCCCTTCTGGAGCTTGAGAAACGCTCCTGCACTTGCCTGGCCGGTGGGAGCTGCGCTGCCCCATGCCCTAAATGCAGTTTGGCCGGCTGCACAGCAAGGCCTAAGGACTTTGGATTCCTTACGTTTTTCTAAGGAATTGTCGGCTTTCTGGCTGAATAGAACATCACCCTTGAAGGGCACGTCCAGATCTCGACTTGGACATTAGGCGAAAAACCAGGTTTTTAAAAAGGCCTGTCTTCTTAGTGTTATGGCTGACACCATAGATCGGCCCACACAGTCGGCGATGTCCAGGCCCCCTCTTTCCCATCCTCCACTAGCTGTAGGAAGCCCTTGCCCATTTCTCCTTCTGGGACATACTGAGCAGCATTTTCAACTGCTGTCGACAGACCAAAGGAGTACTTGGCAAAACTGCTTGCCACATTTGTAGCTTTTAGGGTCATGCTGCCTAAAGTAAATATTTTCTTTGCTAAGGCATCTACTTTTTTTGCTTCCCTGCTGGGAGGCAGAGTGGACGTGGAAGATGCAGGTCTAGACGAGACAGCAGCAGCCTGCATAACAAGCACCTCCAGGGAAGGCAGAGAGGAGAGATATGAAGGGTCTCCTCTAGCCGGCCAGTATTTCCCAGAAATGGTGGAGTTGACGGGAGGAATGGAACAAGGGTCTTGCCACATAATTGTTAAAGGATTGGCAATGGCAGGGTTTAAAGGCATATTGCGTTCTGTGGCGAGGCCTTCATCTAAAATATCAGTAAGGTCATAACCTTGTACAGGCACCGCTGATGAATGCAATCACAGGGTGTCAATAACGCTTTCTACCAAAGCCCAGAATTTAGAAGTATTCTGAAGATGGGGCTAGGATTGCTGAAATTCGAGGTCTGGAGAGGTGTCCAGATCACTGGAGTCCTGCAGGCCTTGAGCCAGTTGCAAAAGCTGATTCTGGTCGTCACAATATTCAACCCCCCCCTGAACCTAAGGAAACAGGGTCGATATCCCCTTGATCATTGGCATCATTACCGCGGAAGATACCTCCCATAGTATCGAAAAATATGGACTGAGATTGCGGGGTGAATGTTTTCACGACAACCATCGACGTCAACTCTAATAGACAAGTAGTTAAGGAGGGACTGTTCCCTTTGGCCAACTCTAGTAGACAAGTGGACAAAAATCCACTGCATCAAAAGGGACAATCCAACACTTTTAACTGTGTGCCCAACTGCAATTTAGCTGCTCAGAAATGAGTCTGTCGAGCAAATCTTTTTGTCTCTCAGCAGCGATATGGTGGATGTCAGTGTCGATCGCAACGCTGTAGCGTCGACATCCTTGGATGCACGGGTTTGATCCGGCTTCCATTGGATCTCTTTCGGTGTCGAAAGATTTATCGACATTGTCGGTACTGGGGCACTAGAGGGGTCGGGTATACCGAGCGACGCTCTTGGCTCAGAAGCCTGCTGCGTGGGGGCGGGGGGGCAGAGGTGGGTGTTAGCCGTGGTGACTGCAACATGCTTTTTGAATATGTCAAGCATAGAGGATATGAAATCCTCCCACTCTTGGCGGGTGGTAGGCCCAGCCGACAGCTTACCTTTATACGTCGCCAACTCAGAATCCCGACAGTGGGAATGACACCTTTTATTCTTTTGGGACTAGGAAGAGTGTACTCCTAGAGTGGGACAATTTCTTCTTCTGCCTATGCTCATTCTCAGAGGTGCACTCTTCAGTTTCGGCCTCTGAAGACTGAACCGTCAACCGCGCCAGTGATATTGAGGGCGATTGACCCAGAGCAAGATTTTGCAGCTCGATCACGTAGGGATTTGGGTTTCATTTTGGCACACAACGGACACCCATCAGTCCTGTCACCCATGCTGAGGCACCAAAGAAACAACTCGGGTGGGTCAGTGATGGGCATCTTGGTGCCACAATCGGAACACCGCTTGAAACCAAATACTTGAGCGACTGACATACAAAATTTTCTGAAAAGAAAACGTTGAGTGAGTTGAAGCCTCACCTGTGTTCCCAAACAGCATGTTAGCGCACAGAAAAAAGGAACTGAGGTTGGGGCATAGCTGCGTGGTATTTATACGACCAGACAGAGCAAGACGGATGGACTGCCGTGTTAAGGTCCACTACAACCCCTGTCCACCCATGGGTCTACAACCCATTTCCAAAGCAGTGGAGCTGGAGGGAATATCTATCAGATAAGGCATCTGCGGGAGAAAGACAATCCATTGAAATCAACTAGTCAAATATAGCTGAAAACTGTTTTACAAGATGCCATATGTCTAGTCCCAAGACTAATCCAGGTACTTACATAAAAGAGTTAGCCCCATTTAAACATTTTGACTAAAGTCCAATTAATTTGAGTGCCTGTGAATGGATTATTCCCGATACTGTACATTTATTATCTCTGCCTAACATTTGGATCTGTTGATTGATTGCGTTTTCAATTTTCAAAAGGTGGCTTTCACATCTGACCAGTTTGGCAACATGAAGATAAATACAACATGGAGAGCACGTTCAATTCATCCTCGGGACATTTCCCATACAGGGAAAGCAGACGGTCAAGTCTGAAACCTTTTATTTATCGTAAGATGGGAAAAAGAGAAGGACAGGGCAAATATTTCAGCTGGCGTAGATAGCTGAAAAATAGTTCTTGCAGTAGTCTATATGGACAACCATCTGCACAAGACAAAAGGCTATTGAGAAGGGTGTCTAATGGGCAAAATAGAGGTCCACGTCTAGCCTTTTTCTCAAAAGATAGACAGCACTTCAGTGGTTTAATCTGGCAGCATCTTAAATGGCCAGTAAAACATTCCAAATCTAATCGGAACTGATCAAGTTTACACACGCATTTTTTTATTAACCAGATCTTGGACCACTGCAATAGAAGCACATAGAGTCTAAATAGCTCTTGTTCACAGAAGGATAGGTATTGGAGGTGGTATCACTAATCTCATTGGACCTGCAATGCTGCAGGCCAAATTGGCAAATGGTTGGAAATGCCTCCCACCTTCAGTTCAGATCCAGTGCACCTGAAACTTGCACTGATTGATTAGGACTGGGCTAGGAGGGATAGCGTTTTGATAGAAAAGAACTTGGGCGTGGATTTCTGTTGCTTCACATCAAGTGCACTCAGGGAATACTCATGTTGGATATTAAGAAACTGATGAAAGCCTTGATATCCATCTTTTGAGCGTAGATTGGGCCAACAAGGTGAGGCTGCTTTGTTGATACTATGAATGATGCTGTAGTTAAGGAGGCACTGTTCCCTTTGGCCAACTCTAGTAGACAAGTGGACAAAAATCCACTGCATCAAAAGGGACAATCCAACACTTAACTGTGTGTCCAACTGCAATTTAGCTGCTCAGAAATGAGTCTGTCGAGCAAATATTTTTTTCTACAGAGTTCCTCATCAGCCATGTCAGAGATGTGAAGGGCTGACTAACGGGTCCTTAGTGTAAAGGTTATTGGGAAGGGAACAGCCCCGTCCCACGCCCCTAAGTGCTTTAGAGTGAGGCGAGATGCATTTGAGGTACTATAATGGGCCAGGGAGGAGGTGGTACTTTGAGGGATGCCTCCCCGTTTAACAGGGCCCCATTTTAATGTAACCAAATATAGTCTAACTACATAATGCAGTCTAAAAGCATGAGCGGCATCGCTATTTTGCATAGATATTAGTAATGATAGGTAGAAGGGAAGGCGTGCACGGTAACTGTGGCATTGCATGCAATAGGCCCAAATTCACAAGACCACAGAAATCCCCAGCCATGCCCGAGCTCTCATAAGAACAGTTAACACCCCCAACGTCTATTCATTGTTCCAAAAGTGTTGCAAAGATGTGTTTTTTTACCCAAGAGGAAGGTGCCCTACAAGGCTGCGACCAGAGACCGGTGCCTGGTGTGCATGTTATCTCACACTGGCTAAAGAATGACCCGGCTCATTCCCGGGTGGCCTCGAATTATAGACCATATAACCGACTAAACCCTAGGACGCCTGAATTCCATGGCACCAGGTTCCCTTTGACGAACCAACCCCAAAGTAACAAGGAGGGATAAATTATAGTTCAAAACGAGGGTGGAGACCTTGGAGCTGGATGGCGTAGAGGGGAGTGAGTGAAATTTGTTTGTGAAGGTTACTATTACGCTCACCTGGTATCCACAGGGACGCCACTCATCACTGGTTGCTTGATTCACGCCCTGGACCTCTTCCCGATCCCGGATGGTGCCTTCGATCGAAGTCGGGCCTGAAAGCACAGGAGGACTGATTCAAGATCAGGTACGGTCTTCTCCCACCTCCCCTGAGTTCAGCCCTATGGCCCTCTCCTCACCTTATTGTAATATCTGGTGTGCTCTCCATCCTGCCTTCTTTGCAGGAGTGCATAGTCTTGTGTGGCCTTGGGCGACCGAGTTACTTCACTGGTGCGAGCCCATTCAAGTGTCTTTTAAGGTAGGTCTTATTGCAGCAGTCTTTATATGTTATTGTCCTTGCCTTCCTTTCTTTGTGGTTAATGTCTTTTCTTTACCCCCCTTACGTGAGCGGAGGTTCGGAGTATCGTGCTGCTTGGATTGAGCACCTGCCGGTATGGATGGCGCAAGAAGCGATCTACGATTTGGTAAGTAACAGGCTAAGCGCGGCGCTGCTTCGCCTTTTACTTGCTAACCTGTGTTCCTTCTACCTTTTCAGATCACGATCTTCTCCAGTGAGCGTGGTATTCCGGAACGATGCCGGCCAAAAGGTGCCCAACCAGGTGAGGTTCTTGTGATGACTGAGGCTTACGCCGCAAGTAACCTTTTCTAACGTTGTCTTTCTCTCTCTCCCTTCAGGTTGCTTTGTCCCGGTGCGTACGCGGTGTCCTGAAGATGCTGATTGCAGGATGGGTGACCGCGAGCAGCAGAAGCATGGACGAGCGTTGGGCAGACACAGGATGGAGTTAGCAGTTAAGAGTCTATTAATGATGTTCTTTATCTCCTCTGCAGGTTTGTTGCTTCAATGATCGCCGGTATCAAGGACACTGGGCACGGTGAGCGTCACGCTGCGGGCTGCAGAATAACGCGAAGCTTGTTCTGTTGCTTGGGTGTGGTTTAAATAGCCTCCCAGAAAACTAGTCCAGGTAAAGTAGTCCCAGGCTACCACCCCCAAAACACTATACCGCAGAGTCTGGTACTAGGGAACTAGACTGTGTGGGTGCCTCCATGTTGGCTGCAGGCCCAAAGAAAAGTAGTCCCCCTCAAAGATGTTTCTTATCCTGAACATGAGCCTGTCCCCAAAGGCGCCAGGACCGACTCCAAGAGTGTCTTGGAAGGTAGTGTAAGGGTCCCGAGGCCTTAATCGAAAGCCGAATCCTGACCTTATCTGGCATGTGGACATGGCAGTGGGGGTTTTGGTTAAGGGTCGTGACAGTTACAGTGCACCCAAACCTCCTTTTTGTCTGTCTTAAGGCCTGCCAAGTGCACAGTATGAGTGATAAAACAAGCTGTATAGTAGGAGAAGAATTAATTCGTTTTCTGACCTTAGACGTGAGAAGAAGATGAGCCCTGCAGCACCCACGTGAAGGAAGACGGACGGACTGGGATGCAACCAATACACTGCCATCCCTTATGGATAAAGGTGGTACCAGAATAGGGTCCATTCAATCAGCCACGAAGCTTTTTACTGTATGTTGTCACGTCATCATGACACTTTGTACCTATTAAAGTTTCTGCTTGTACCTCTCTTTGGCAGAACGTTCTTGGCAGCAGAGTTCTTTGCTGTTGCGCTCATCTGCGTGTGAGATTAAAACTTGTTATGCTTACAAGATCGACTTGGGCCTTTCTTCCCTAGCAGGTTGTATTCTCTGTGGTGTGAGCATTTAGGGGAGTGCCTTCAGGGTGCAGATGTATGAGTCTGACAGGGTGGTGGTAGTTCAAGCAAAAGAAAAGGGAAACCCTATCTTGCTCTATTTCTATGAGGGGTTGCCCTACCTCAAAACAAATACTAAGGACCCTGTCAGGATGTCCAGTAAAGTAAAATGTCCATAGTTCTGTCTCCAAACCTATTTCCATCCCTTACACACTAGACTAACTAAGGAAAAACAGTGTGTCTTCTTGAACCAGAAGGAGACTCCTCTCGTTCTGGTTATAGATTTAAATGTTCAGTTCCTAGTGAAAAAACACAATGAATGGTTATTTAAGTTCTTGACTTTGAATGCTCCTCCACATGTATACAAAACACAACAAAATTTAATTGGGAATGTTCTCCCCTCTTCTTCCTTTCCCAATAACAATTTATAGCGTAGAAAAATATAGCTCCCAAGTATCAGGGGAGCAGTCTATTCTCTTCTTTCACCAACATATCATCAAGTCTGGTTTACTGTCCTGCTAGACTTAACTGTAGGTGGTCTGATTACAAAACATACCATCCCAAATATTATAGGGCGCTGGGGGAGCAGGACGATCCCTTTCCCTGTTCTTTTCTCCAGCTCAAAATGTAGCACCAAGTCTGGCTCACTATCCTGCCACACTCGACTACAGATCATCGAATTCCAGAAAAGGTCTTATTTTGACAACACGTTTGTGACCCCTTGTTTTAGCTTCTTGCATCTCTGTTTCTCTCTTACGTATGTCCCAGACACCTCTGAGATGAGGGCACTTGACCCCTTTGTATTCTCTCAGGATCTCCTCAACTTGCTTTAGGTCACAGCCCCTTGACTGTGTTTCTTCAGACTTGTGTGGGTCCTTGACCCCCATGCGTTGCTTTTTCGGGGCTCACACCACTTCCTATGGGCCCCAGACCCTGGTGTGCTATTCTGGCAGGGCTTCCTCAACTTCATATGGGTCCCAGACCCTGGGGTGCTGATTTTACTTGCCCTCTGCTCCTGCTACATTCAATGTCCAATTGAACAGAACTGGTGTACTCTCCTGCTAGGTACTGTTACACATAGGATATTTTGTAAAGTTTGCTCCGGCTTTCATAGTTCTTTCGCTATCCCTTTTTGGATATTGGTACGTGTCTCATCTATTTGGCCCCTTCCATGTCCCGCCAGCCGGTACAACCCTTTCTCTACCTTTGGGAAGAACAAGTTACTCTCTTACCTGGTAACGTTCTTTCGATGGGATGGTCCGACAACGTATTCCATATCTATGACAGTAATCACCACAGCTGTGCTGCTTTGGAAAATCTTCGGCGCCTGCGTCCTGCGTGAATGACGTCGATACGCTGTCCTCAAGGGCCTCCGTCGAGCCGACATCACCAGATGTTATAAAAGGGACGCACGACGCCCGTAGCCTCAGTTGTAGTTTTTCCCCCCAGAACGTGTGGCACCAAACCACTGCCAGTATGACCACAGAAAGCCTTGCGGAAACGTAAGCTGCAATCGCATAAGAAATTCTGTAGCGGGACAGGTAGGGAGGGAGGGAGGGATATGGAATACGTCGTCGGACCATCCCATCGAAATAACATTACCAGGGAAGAGAGTAACTTGTTCTTCGAGGGGATTGGGTCCTCCTATGTATTCCATATCTATGACAGTCTCCCAAAGCAGTACCAACGTATGGAGGAGGGAAAAGAACTTAGAATATTGAAATTTAGAATGCCCAATCAAATTGCAGAGTAAAGGACCGCCTTGCCAAAGGCCAGATCCTGCCCATGGATAGAATCTAGGGAGAAGTGTTGTACAAAAGTATGGACCGAAACCCATGTGGCTGCTTCACAGATTTTACGAATAGGAACACCCCTCTGCAGGGCAGTAGAGGCAGCCATACCCCTTGTAGAATGGGCCCGTAAGCCTACCGCAGGGTCCTTACCCGCCAAGCGGTAACATTCAGAAATTGGCAAGACAATCCATCTAGACAAAGTCTGCTTAGTAACAGCTTGTCCCAAACGCCTTCCAGCGTAACCAATAAAGAGCCGATTATCCACTCTGACCCGGGACATGCGAGAAATGTAGAAACTCATAGCTCTCCTAGGATCCAACCTATGGAGCCTCTCCTCTTCCTTACCAGGATGTGGAGGAGGATAAAATGTGGAAGAATAACCTCCTGGCTTAATGAAATTCCGACACCAACTTCGTAAGAAAGGAAGGACGAACTCTAAGGACAACCCTGTCCTTATGAAACACAGTGAAGGGTGGCTTAACTGAAAGTGCCTGCAACTCAATCACTCTGCGAGCGGAAGCGACCGCAACTTATAACACAGTTTTAAGGGTTAATAGCCTCAAAGGACAAGAATGTAAAGGTTCAAACAGAGCACCCATAAGGAATTTAAGAACAAGGTTCAAATCCCAACCAGGCACTGTTAGGCAAAAACCTGTGCAGTGCCCTTAGGGACCACTACACACAATTAAGACTACAGGCGGCAATACAAGTTTCACCTTTGGTACAAGCCTGTACTACTATGTCAGAGTGGAAGCAGTGGTGGAGCAGCCAGGCTTATCTCAAGAGTATATGAGCAGTAGCACAGATTACACAAAGAGACCACAATTACTGTGACTCAAGCAAACACTGACTCAAGGTTTCAGGTATAAAAATATAAGTACATTTATTTTTAAACCATTCGTTATAAACAAAACCCTTCTATGAAACTTCAATAAAAACCACACATTAAATATACAACAACTAACCAATTAACTTTGTACAGTAAGTCTCAATGTAAGTACCCTGTGTTGGAAAGAACCGGTGTTAGGCACAAAACACGTTACCGCTAATATGATTGCGATCACTTTTTGACAGTTCGGTCTACTAAACAAACGCGTATCCGTGACATGAAATGCTACCGGAGCAAAAACACACTTAGCACTTGATACCCAGAAGGAGTTGGAGGCAAAAATCACAGGCAATATTTTGGTTAGGCAGGCAGAATCAAGAAACACTCCGACAGGAGTTCAAAAAGTCAAAGGGCCGGAGCCAGGGTCGAAAGACACTGGGGCCAGTTGCCGAAGATCACACGGTCAGACAGTTCAAGATTCAACATAGCCAAAAGTACTTCGATATTGTCAATGTTCGGAAGCAAAAGTTATAAGACGGAGGGAAAACAAGGGCAAGCCTTGGAAATGACAAAAAAGGGATTCACCCAGTTTCCTCAACAGAGCACAGTACCTTGTTCCAGTGGTGCAGCTGGTGCCCTGGCAGTTGTTCCTGTTGGTTTCCCGCAGACCCACGATTCCTGGAGCTTTATTGTGAAGGAGGACGTCTGAAGGGGTCTGCACCACACAGGGATGAAGCCGGCAGTAGCGACAAAGAATAAAAGGTGCGCTCCTTAAAAACAGGACAGGCTCTTCAGGTGGCTATCCGGACCACTACAGCAGTGTGCAGCGATTTCGACCAAGGAAGAGGATCCTCTAGCTGTAGAAGATGAGCTGGTTATCCCCACCGAGCTCAAAGGAAGAAGACTACGGACTGGATCTTCTCTAAGTCATTGATGGGAAGATAGCTCAGGACTGCAGCAGGGCTTCACCGGGACGGGGTAGTTGCAGCAGCCGTCGTTCTCTCGGCTTCTCCTCGGTTCCTTGTAGTTCCAGTAGCGACTCTCTGACTTCTAGCCGAAGAGACCTGCCTTTTATGCGAAACCCCCCCCATTCACACAGCCTGGCTGTCAATCACCCAGCAGGAGGGTTGTCCAGCCCGGACAACTACTCTGGCCAATCAGGACAAAGTGCGACTTGGGTTTCCTAGGATACCCTGTGCAGGGGTGACTACACCCCTCCTTCACATTCAGCCCACCTAGAAACCCAGGCGCTTGGTGGAGGGCTTCTGAACAGAAAGCCCGCCAAAAGACGGTGAACAAAGAAGGCGAATCTAGTTTGCCGCGCAAAGTAAAACACAAGAAGGACTTAAACAAAAAGAAATGGCGAATAAATCCAACTGGAGCCAAAAGAAAGACGATTTGGTCAAGCGGGTTTATGTTCGAGGCCAATATAATAGCCAAGAACAGTACCACGTTTATCTAATATAACGCGGTAGAAAAGTTAGGGTAGATACCACAGCCACCAGCCAAGTCTAAATGTTAAAGGAGCGAAACAATGCTCTAGGGGGTACAGATAAAAAGGGATACGCATTAACCCTTTCCAGTACTCCATGGAAGATGGGGTGTACTGGATCTGTGGTAGATTGACTAAGTAAAGTTAATGGTAACTTTACCCTTTTCTGGGGGACAGTGGTCGCCTCAGAAATGGAGTCGAGGGAAGTCTTGAAGACAACCCTGTGCCACAGCACTGAAGGTGCTGTGTGACACACAAAAAGAAGGGGGCTACTCAAGTGGTGTACTTCCGAGTCCGCAACCACAAAAAACAGATAGAAACACATAGCAAAACACAGGTAAGAGTGGGGGAAAAGCTTTCACTCTTACCAAGTGGAAAAAAATAAACTCCAGAAGTCCAGCAAAGCTGCCGGGGGACTCACTAGGAGAGGGAAATTAGCCATAGATGATAATTCTCCCTAACAGGCACCTGGAAAGGTGACGGCGGAAACACATTAGTGAGTCCTTTGAGAACCTGAGAAATTAGCAGAATTTTGAAATGAGAACACTCCTCAGACGAGCGCTTAAATATGGACAGCGCCGCCAGGTAACTTTAACGGTACCCACTTGCAGGCCCTTGTGGGCTAACGAAAGAAATAAATATAGAACCACAGGAATATCACATGAAAAAGGATCCACATTCTTGACCCTGCACCAGTCGCAGAACTTTCTCCAACGGCAACAGTACGGGGACTTTGTTGCCGACCGTTTGGCCGAAAGCAACACCTCCATCACGTCTTCAGGGAGGTCCCAATCCTTATACCTCAACCTTTCAGAAGCCAAGCGTGAAGGTTGAGGGATCTGACCTCTGGATGGAGAACCTGATCCCCCTCCCGTGAGAGCAGATCGTCTCGGTAGGGAAGACTATGTAGAGGGCCGATGGACAAGTCGAGAAGGTCCGGGTACCACATCCTCCGGGCCCAAGTCGGAGCAATGAGGATCATCCGGGAACCGAATCTCCGTAACCTCTGCAGCACTTGCGGGATGACGGGGACTGGAGGAAATACGTACAGCAGTGGGAAGGACCACTCCACCACGAACGCGTCTCCCAAGACTCCTCTTGGAGGAAATTCCCGCGAGCAGAACCTTTCGCACTTCCAGTTGACACTGGAGGCGAAGAGATCCACTTGAGGGGTCCACCAAAGGGCAAAGATCTCCAGGAGAATCTTCTGAGCCAGCTCCCACTCGTGAGAGATCGCGCTCTGCCTGCTCAGAGCGTCCGCTGTCTCGTTTTCATCTCCAGCCAGATGAACCGCTGAGATCGAAACTTCCTGCTGGATGGCCCAGAACCAGAGCTGCATCGCCTCCCTCCCTGTTGAGGTAGTGCATGGCCACTGTGTTGTTCGTCAGAATCAGGACAGTCTTCCCTTGCACAGTCGGCAGAAAAGCCTTCAGGGCAAGCATGACGGCCCTCCGCTCCAACAGATTGATATGGAGTCTGGACTCCGACGGAGACCAACGACCGCTGACTATCAACTCGTTGGCATGCGCTCCCCATCCCATGAGGGATGCGTCCGTCTCGATTGTTACCGCCGGCCAGGGCAGCCAAAATGGAGCCCCTGTCATCAGATTGCCTTCGATGGCCCACTACAGAAGGTCCTGGGCGACCGAGGGCGGTACCTGAACGGGGTCCGACATCCTGCCGGAGGACTGTGACCACTGCATCTTGGGGGCCCATTGCAGAGATTTCATCCGCAACCTGGCCTCTGGCACCAGAAGAATTCAGGATGCCATGAGGCCGAGCAACCTCAAGAACTAGAACGCCGGGTGACTCTGGGCATGTTGAAACCTGTGCACCATCTGTTGAATGTGATGAGCCCTCAACTTGAGAGGAAAACACTGCCCCAGGGATGTGTCAAGCACTGCTCCGATGTACTGGAGCCGCTGGGTTGGCGTCAAGTGGGACTTCTTTAAGTTGAGGGAGAAGCCCAGCTTGTGAAGGGAGTGGCAGGTGACGAACAGATAATCCAGGACTTGCTCGGGAGAGCGCGCCTTGATCAACCAATGGTCCAGGTAGGGGTAGACGTGAATCCCCCCTTTCCTGAGATACGCTGCCACCACCACCATGAGTTTGGTGAAGACCCTCGGGCGGAGGTCAATCCGAACGGCAGGACCCGAAACTGAAAGTGCAAATCTCCAACCGCGAACCTCTGGTACTTCTTGTGCTTGGGATGGATTGGCACGTGAAAGTAAGCGTCCTTGAGGTCGAGAGACACCAACCAGTCCTGAAGTTGAAGGGCCTGGAGGACTTGAGAAAGAGTAACCATCTTGAACTTGTCCTTCCTGAGGAGCTTGTTCAAACCGCGCAAATCTATGATGGGTCTCAATCACCCGTCTTTCTTCGAAATCAAAAAATAAGGGGAATACCATCCCTTGTTCCTCTCCGCTACAGGCACCAGTTCTATGGCACCTTTCTCCAGCAGGGACGGAATTTCCTCCGCAAGGAGCGGACCCGGACTCTTCAAAGAGATTCCCTGGTGGATTGTCGTGAAGCCTCTGCCGGAAAGGAAGACGGTAGCCGTGGGCTATGATCGCCAGAACCCACACATCTGAAGTAATGGCACGCCACTCTACAAGATGCTGTGCCAGTCTTCCCCCAACCGGCGAACCATGAGATATTTGTATTTTTTGATCATTTGTAAAGCGCAGCCTGGCCCAGGGGCATCCGGGCGCATTATTTCATATAGATTACAGGACGTTGCAGTTACATACAGTAAATAAGTACGATACATAAGGGTTACAGCGACTTACAGTTGCATACAGTGAGTAAGGCAGACAACGATAAATAGTACAGTACAATATTTGCAAAAACTATAGTAGGGCAGTCGACAAATCTAAAATCAAGGAGGTTAAACTTTCATAGTGTCCAGATTCTGAAGCCAGCTCTTCATGTTACGCTTGAATACGTGGAAGGAAGGTTCTGATCTGAGTGAAGCAGGTAGTGTATTCCATAGTTTAGATGCCAATGCAGGGAAGCTAATACCTCCTGAGTTATGGAGTTTGAATCTAGGTATGGTCATTGTGTGTGCTTGGGCTGCTCTAAATCGTCTTGAAGACGTATGTGAGGTGAGTTGGTTGGTAAGGTAGGCTGGTGCGAGGTTAGCCCTGGCTTTGTGTGTAAAGGCAAGAGTTTTGAGTGATATTCTGTGCTCCACCGAGAGTCAGCGCAGGTTGCGTCTAGTCTCTGAGAGATGCGACTTCTTAGTGATGTTCAGGGCTGCCCTGATGGAATTATTCTGAATTACTTGTAACTTGTTAATATTTTTGTGGCTAGTACCTAAATATAGGGCGTTACAATAGTAAATTTTAGACAGAACTAGAGTTCTGGAAAGTGTGATGCAGTTAGGTGTGGAGATGAAAGGCCTGCAGGCGGTGATTAGTTTGCAGGTATATGCGGCTGATGATGCTACCGTGTTGGTTTGTTTGGATAGGGATAAAGTGGCATTGAGGTAAATGCCGAGAGTTTTAGTGTTGTTTGAGACAGTAATGGAGTTGCCAACTATAGTAAATGATTTGACGGCAGAGTTAAGTTTTTTCAATTGGACTCATGACTGAGCTGAAGCGGCTGCGGCAGTGCCTGGGGGCAAAGAGGCAACTGCCCGAGCGGCCTTGGCACCTCAAGTACCCTGTTTTCCACCTCTGGCACTCCTACCCTGGCCCCTTTGACTTGCAGTTCCTCTCAATTTACTAAAGGATGAGTAATATCGAAAGGAACCTCGACTGCATTGCTGTCCCCTAGGACAAAAAGGCGGAGGTTGGCGAACTGCAGCACTCAACAACTTTGCTGCAGCTTTGGAGGTCTGCAACCTCTCAAGGCTCTCGTCAGCCCTGCTGCCAAAAAGATGTTCACCATCAAAGGGCATGTTGAGGAGCCGGGCTTGCACATCAGGAGCAAACCCCGACTTCCGCAACCACGCAAACCTGCGTATTACAGTGCTCGCCGCCATGGACCGGCTGACACAATCTGCCATGTCCAGACCCGACTGAACAGCCTCACACATGGCATCCTTGCCATCCTGCACAATAGCAAGAAAACCATCCCGTTCCTCCCCTTCGGGAATATGTTCAGCCACTAATGAAATACAGTTTCACAGAGTGTGCGTGAAACGTGACAAGGCACGCACAGAGTTGGCTGCCTGTAAAGCCATACCCCCTGAAGCGAACACTTTCTTCACCCAGCCATCAAAACGCTTGTCGTCCCTATCAGGAGGGATGGTAGGGTACGACGCCTGCTTTGCTGGGGCCGTAGCCGCCTGCACCACCAAACTCTCTGGATTGGGGTGTGTGGTCAAGTAGCAGGGGTCGCTACTGGCTGGGCGGTATTTTCGCTGCAAAGATTTGCTCACTGCCGGAAGACTCTCCGGAGCAGTCCAAGCCACTGCCGCCCTTCTTTGCAAGGCCATATGGAATGGCAGTACCGGGTCAGTTGGAGGACCTTGGTCGAGGATGTCCGTCAGGTCATCCTGCAGAAAATCCACAGGTGGCAGAGACCACCCAAAGTATTCTGTGACCCTCGACATAAGGCGCCAGTACGAGGACCCGGCATGGGTTTCAGGCTCAGGCCTACAGAACTCCACCTCCGGAGAGGTGTCCAGACCACTGGCGTCATGCAGCGACTGACGCAGGTCCTCAATCCAGCTACGACCAGACAAAATCTCGTCAGGCACCTCCTCAGGCACCATACCTTCCTCAGACTCCTCATCCCCCCTCAGAAATATAATCCAGAGGTTGGAAAGAGGGCACAGAAAAAGGGACAAAGACATTTTTAGCCTTGGCCAGAGCCTTTCTGGGGGGTTCCACCGTGCCACGGGGAACCGCCGACAAACCAGCCTCGAAAGGCATCGAGGGCATCAACGGAATCGGCGTCGAGCGAGGCGCCGACAACTTTGACGGCGTCGACACTGTCCTCGAGGGCGGAGCCACGAGCGTGTCCTTCGACAGCCTGGGCACCGATGGCGTCGATGGCTTCCTCGGAGGCGGAGCCTCGAGGGAGTCCCTCGACGACCTTGGTGCCGAAGGCGTCGATGTCTTCCTCGAACACTTCACAGGCTCTCGCGGTCTCGAGGGCGTCGAGGACCAGGACCTGGAACAGGCATGCATAGAGCGACCATCCTTGTCCGACCGGGACCTCGAAGGCACCCGGTGGTCTCGACGACCGCTCGAGCCCGAAGGCGTACGAGTGACGTCTCTACCACGGTCACGGCCGGCGTCTTTCGACAGCACAGATGAACCAGAGCCCTGCGACTGAAAAATCTCCATCTCTTTTCTGAAGGAATCCCATTCCTCCGGAGTGGAATGCTTGTTGGGACAAGCAACCCGCCGATGGGCGGAGTACTCGGACGAGGACGGGGAAGGCGACCTGTGACGGCGCTTCCGTGAGTGCCTCGAAGAGGCAGAGGAATGGCGGGAACGACTCCCAGACCGAGACCCCCCGCACTCACGATGATGCGGAAAGTCGCCCCTCGAATCGTCCGTCGAAAGTCCAGTCGAACGTGACTTCTGGGGCTTGGCCACCTTACCAACCGACAGCTTCTTTTTACGCTCCCGCAAGGCCTTCGATATAAGCGACTGGCAGTCGACACAGTCATCTGTATCGTGGTCCTCCCCGAGGCACCAGAGGCAAGCGTTGTGCGTGTTTGTCAACGACATCTTGGACCCGCAAACCCTACACTTCTTAAAACCCGACCGCGGGGTGGAAGAAGCCGAAGACGACATACAATACACAAACGAACAAGTTTGAAGAACCGAAAGAACAGGATTCAGTAGAACCGAGGTGCGCCGAGATCTACGAAGCGAACACGTTCGCGGAAAAAACAGAACTGAGGCTACAGGCGTTGTGCGGTCTATTTATAACACCCGGTGCCGTCAGCTCGACGGAGGCCTTCGAGGACAGCGCATCAACGTCATCGACACAGTACACATATGCCGAAAATGTTCCGAAACAGCACAGCTGTGGTGATTACTGTCAGATATGGAATACGTTGGAGGACCCAATCCCCTCGAAATGCTGTTGTGGACTGCTGTCTGTCCTCTGACTAGAGCAGGGCTTCGGTACTGCTTCCGTGTTCGGTGTTCTGCTCTTAGCTGTGCCGCAGCAATAGGCTCTCCCTCGGATCCTCAGCCACACACCTTCTCCTTACTTTAGCTTTGCCGGTCGGGTTTCCTCAAACAGCTCCCTGCTGCAGGGAGCTAATGTAGACACTTGCCCCTCCTTCACAGCGCCTCGGTCCCTTCTCCTCGGGTCTCTCGCCAAGGAACCAATGTCTCATTCCCTTCTCCTCGGGTCTCTTGCCACGGAACCAGCGTCTCATTCCTCACTCTTCCAGTGCTGGCTTGACAAGGTACACAGTCCTTCCTTGATTTGTATTGCTGTGGCAAACTATGGTAGACTGCATCGTGTATGTTGGTTTCACGGTGGGCTTTTGCCTCCTGGGTTGATGATCTTCACGATTGTCAGTGTTTGTATACAGTGAAAACGCTAAACGCCTCTATGGAGTACTAATGAAAGATTTAAAAAAATGTTTTTAAAAAAAGGACACTCCTATCCAAAATACAAACACACCCTGCTTAGTCTAGCCACAGCTCAGAATCAGACCCAGTTTTTACAAAAAGAATGCATTTTTAAAACAAACAATACATGGTAAAAACATACATAAATTGGTCCAAGGGACTATATCTCCATCATTTTAACATTAAATATACTGAGAGTGCGGGGGCGTGGCCAAGAGGGCCATGTGAGGGGACGTGTAGTGAGGGAGCTCCCCTGATCCGGCGTTGATCCTGCGGCGGAAGTGCATTGATCTGTGCCCGAGTTGCCTGAAAATCCAAGGATGGGTCGATGAATAGTGCGGCCGTGTCCGCTGAAGGTTGCTGGCATGGCAGTGGAGTCATGACGGAGATAAATATGAGTGAAAGACCCGTGCGCCGGACGAGCGAGGGAAGCAAGATGGCCGCCTGACATCGTGGACAAAGGGAATCGGCTGAACATGATGTAAAGAAACGGCCGTGGTGAACCAGAGAGTTGGGGCGGTGCCTCCGATGGGACTTTATGTGTTCGATACAATTTGAGCGCGTACGGCTTGATGGGAAGCCACTGCCTGCCCTGCAGCGCTCCTACTGCATACGCCGACCGAAGACATCCGAAAATATGCATGCGTACCCCGATGGCAGTCGGCGCGTAGGAGGCTTGCCGTGACCAATAGTGAACTGATTGAGCCAAGCGAACAGGGGTTGTGGGACGCCGAATGCAGGACCGGCCCCGAGATGGTAGAAAAGAAACGGGGAAACCCAGCAGTCAAAGGTGGACGAAGTCATGAGAGGCTACGCATAAGCAGGGATGGCGGAGCAGCGCATGTGAGACTAGCGGACCGATCTGCAAATCGCAACTGTGTCAACAGTAAAGAACGTTCTAACTCTGGCTGATTTCCGAGCTACGGTATGACTCGACGTAGCAGTGCTGCATTGTAGCGTGCGTCGGATGGGTTTCGGCAAGGTGGAGACAACGTAGGAATCATTACAGCGTGTCAGAGGACACAGCTTTCGAGAACCCCGACGCATGAACTGACTCCAAACCATCACGAATGAGGAGTGCAGGGGAGTCTGGCACACCGGCACGAACAAAGGAAGTGCACGACCAGCGCCAGCTGGTGTTATTGTGAGCTGCGCCTCGGTGCCATCCGGGACACTGACCCATGTACAGAGACAGAGCTGCGCATAGCTGCAGGAATGGACTATGGCAGTATGAAACTGCGTGATTAAACTGGTGCAGGACAATTGGAAGGCATGTAAGACAGTGCTGGGGGAACCCTATATGCAACTGGGGTACGGTGGGGAGTACAATACCCCTGCAGGAGACCTATTTACCTACGTGGGAGGGCACAATCCATTGCAGCACACTGGAAATAAACCTGAGACGCTAGTGCAATGGGCCGTCCATTTGAATCAAGCAATCAATAGGCGTCACTGCATCCAGGACAGATGTGATGGTGGATGCACTGCACCGTAGACTGAGCGAAGAGTGGGCACGTCAGCGACTCTAGCGGAAGGAAACTAAGGATATATTGCATGTGAGCGGGAGTGCAGGCCGAGGGAGCGTGGCACGAAGGAGGCTAGTGGGGCTCCTGAGGCTCTGTGGCCCCACACATGGAATTGGGACATTGGTCATCAGAAGGAAGAGTACGCCCTTCACCCTCTGATTGAGGAACATAAAGAGGTGGGTGGGCCTGCGACACATGACAGCTGTGCCATGTCTAGTAAGCCGCAGCGACAAAAGGTGAAGCAACCCACGCTAGACGAATTTGCCAGAACACCGACGAGCGGGGAAAGTGCCGGAAGTAAAGACAAGCCTCCTGCAGGAGGCATGGCTGTCACGGGTCCAAACCAAGAGGTCCTGGCCGCGATAGCGGACTTAAAAGCAGATTTGAAAGCGACCTGGGAGGCCAAACTTGAAATGGTTGTGGCTGAACTGAAAACTGTGCTGGATCTTAAAGTCGGCGAAGTGCGAGAGGAGGTGAACCTACTCCGGCAGGATGTGAGGGCCCTGTCGGAGCGCACAGAGAGTATGGAGAAGAAGGGGGGCCTGAACACAGCAGCTTGCGCCTCACACAAATCAGGTCTACACGCCCTGGTGCAGAGAGTGGTAAACCTGGAAAGCAGAGCGGAGGAGGCAGAAGGACGCGCCCGAGGAAACAATATCCGCATCGTGGGTATACCGGAGGGGACAGAGGGCCGCAACCCCACAGAGTTAATTGAAAATATGTTGTTACAGGAAATCACTGGTGGAGTCCTGTCTCAGGGATTTGATGTAGAACGTGCGCATAGGGCTTTGATGAGGAGGCCGCCGCCAGGCAATTTACCCAGGCCAATGATCGCTAAGATCCTCAATTATCGGGACCGGGAACGGATCCTCAAACACTTTCGCAAAGGCGGAACAATTAAACGAGGAGAAGCAAACATAACAGCTTACCCGGACTATACCTTGATGGTACAGAGGAGCCGAATGAACTTCGGGGCGGTTAAGAGGAGACTGAGGGAGGCGGGCCGGAAATACATGCTACTTTATCCGGCGAAACTGAAAGTTTTCCATAAGGACAGAACTCTATTTTTCGATACACCGGAGGATGCCATGGGATGGCTTGATGCGCAGGGCTGCCCCCAAGAAGTAGATGTCCGTGCGGCAGAAGGAAATGGAAAAGATAAGTAAAGAGTGCTGGGGGCGCAGCGAGATTGTGCTGCCTAGGATCATGAGACTGGAATATAGTTATTTAAGTCGCATGTTGGTTGACAGGCCTGGAGTGGCATAGATAATGCACTGTTTGCACTGTGGCTGTTGCTTCATTAGGGAGCCCTCAAGGGCTAGTTCTCACACACCCAATTAGTATTATTAGTTAAGTGGCCATTAGGGCGACTTTACCCTACTGAGCTCTGAGCATATCAGACAGGGCTAGATGTGGGGGCGCCTGAGATCCAGGGATGGAGCTGGGCAACAGTTGGGGCGGATGTTGTTGGCGAAGGAGTGGGAGGGGCGAGGGGAGGGCGGCGGGGAGTTTGAGGTGTACATAGTTTATGGGAGTGGGGAGAGAGCTGGAAAACAAATCAGCAAGAGGAACATCGGGGGGAGGGTTAAGATGGGAATAGTCCGAATAGATGGCGTCCGGTAATCTCAAGATTGTAACCTGGAATCTACGGGGCCTTAACAGCTACCTGAAACGGAATAAAGTGATGCTGTACTTAAAGAGGATGCGCATAGACATAGCCCTGCTGCAGGAGACCCACCTCACGAAGGAGAAGTTGGAGGTGGTTAGGAAGAAATGGAAGGGTACTGTGATAGGTGCTGCGTATTCGGCGTATGCAAGAGGGATCATCACCTGGGTGGCGCCGCATGTGCCGTTCCGGGTGCTTGGCTCTACGATAGACCCCGAGGGTAGGATGGTGGTGGTAACGGGCCTCCTGGAAAATAGGGAAGTGCACATCGTCAATGTGTACGCCCCCAATAACGACACGGCAGCGTACTTTAGGACTCTCTACAGTAAATTTGGGCCCATGGTAGGGGTACGGTGGTGGGGGGGGGACTTTAATTGTACCCTGAATCCCGGGATGGATAGGTCAAAGGACAGAGCAGGAACGGTGGCGCCGGCGGCTAAAGCGCTGGGAACATTATTGAAAGACCTAGGCCTAGAGGATGTGTGGAGGAGGTTGCACCCAGAGGATAGGCAATACTCACATTACGCAGCGCCACATGATTTGCACACCAGGCTAGATTATATATTTGTGACAGCCGAGATTGTGGGAGATATGGTGGGAGCGGAATATAAAGCCTGAGTATTGTCTGACCACTCGCCCTTGTTGGTGGAGTGGAGACACCAGCCCCCAAGACCGCGGATCCCAACATGGAGGCTCCGGACCGAGGCGCTGCAGGACGAGGGGTTCTGTGAGGGTTTGCGCGATGCCATCGAAGAATATTTTGATATAAATGCGGGAAGTGTGCGCTCTGTGGGTACTCTGTGGGAGGCGTTCAAAGTGGTGGTGCGGGGGGTAGCCATCTCCAAGGCTAAAGGGCTCCAGGGGGGTATAGAAAGGGAACTCCAAGCAGCGGAAAGGGAGCTGGAGAGTCTCATGTGTCGTGAAAACACTGCCCACGACAACAGAATTAGGATAAAAGAGCTGCAGGTGTCCTGCAGTGCGCTCTGGGATAGGCTGTGCAGACTTAATTACAGGAAATAACGGAGAGGATACATGCAGGAGGCGACAAGCCGGGCAGATTGCTGGCCTGGCTGTATAAGAGTGAGACCCCCGCTCGGTGATTAGCGAGGTTAAGGATGAGGAAGGTTGCATGCGCAACACCCAAGATGAGGTGAACAAGGAGTTCCTTCAGTTTTATAGACACTTGTACGAGGACACAGGGGAAGATATGGGTCAGGACATAATAGACACACTGGAGGACATAGAGTTGCCCTCCCTGGATGACCTAGAACGCGCAGAATTAGACGCACCAGTCACTGCAGATGAGCTGGAGGTGGCGATTCAGAGTCTGCCCACATGTAAGGCACCTGGTTCAGACGGGTTGCCTAGTGAGTTTTACAAAACATATAAGCAGGAGCTTCTCCAGCCGCTGCTCGCCACTTTCAACGAGGCCTGTGAGCAGGGGGAACTCCCATTGTCCCTCCGCGAGGCTGTGATCATCCCACTCTTGAAACCAGGTAAGCCGGCCAAGGAATGTGGGTCTTACAGACCATTGTCCATGCTTAATCAGGACAGCAAAATACTTACTGCAGTGCTGGCCAATAGGTTGAAGAGGGTGATTGGGAAGCTGATACACCCAGACCAGACGGGATACGTTCCGGGCAGGAACATTACCGATAACCACAGGAGGCTACACCATATCATAGACCAAACTGAGGGAGAGAAGGGCGAGCAAGCCATAGTGTCGTTAGACGTGGTCAAAGCCTTTGATTCGGTAAGATGGCCCTGGTTGAAAGCGGTCCTGAAGGGGTATGGAATGGGACCTGGATACCTCAGGTGGGTCCAGTTGCTCTACAGCGCCCCGATGGCAAGAGTCAAAACGGGGTCCATAATTTCAGACACCTGGCAACTTAGTAAAGGGACCAGACAGGGGTGCCCCTGGTCGCCCATGCTATACATACTGGCATGAGAGCCGTTGGCAATATACCTACGTCACCAATAAGGGGAGGTGGGCATAGACACAGGTAGCGATAGGCACCTGATATCACTATATGCGGATGACATGCTTCTTTACTTGCGTTACCCGGAAGAAAATCTGCAGTATGTGCTGGAGGTAATGGAACGATACGCTGCCCTCTCTGGCATATCAGTTAACCCCAGAAAATCTAGTCTGTTTCCTCTGGGCAGGTACAAGAATGTCCCGTCGCAGGGGTTGCCTATCCTACCAATTCCATGGCAGACGGAGACGTTCAGGTACTTGGGAGTAAATATATATCACAAAGTAGAGGCGGAACACAAAAATAATACAGAAAGAGCGATAGAGGGGATTAGGAACAGCATGGTGTTTTGGGCCAAATTGCCCCCGACCATGATGGGGAGAGCGGCCTTGCTCAAGATGGTGGTCTTACCTAGACTTCTGCATTTTTTCGTGAACGTCCCGTTTTTGATACCCAGAAGCCTATTCGCGAAACTCCATAGCGTGTGTAGGGGTTTTTTGTGGGCTAACTCCAGGAACAGGGTGGCCCTGTGGAAGCTTCAGAACCCGCATGACAAGGGAGGCATAGGCCTGCCAAACTTTGAGCGCTACTATTTAGCAGGGCAGCTGCTGTATGTCGCCAGGTGGCTTTCGGCGGAAGACTCAGCGGAGTGCAGAGAGAGCAAGGTCTCTTTTCCAGCCAAGGCACCAGCAAAGCAGCAGTTCGCGAGGTCGAGGTCTTTCCAGCAGATCAAAAGGTAGAGTGGAGTGGATGGGTGGGCGAAGAGGCACCTGCCCTTGCCTCGTGGCCTGGGGGCCGGGGGCATTTCCTCCACCGTGTGCTATAAAGGGAGAAAGAGGTTTTTAAATGCTGCTTGTGCTGCAGTTGGTTGCGGCCACGAGGCACTAGCATACCGCGTGTTGCCTTAGGCACACGGCCTGGGGTTGGGGAAGGTTCCGGTATTATGGACTGACACAGGTCCAAAGTTGTGGTATTTCTGGAAGGGTATGCGCGGAGTGGATGGGGTTGGAGCGTTCAATGCCAGCCCTTGCCAACAGGGAGCCGTAGCACCCGACATTTCTTCCACTTCGGTTTGGGGGTCGGATAGAACAGTATTTTTGTGACCTACAGGTGGGCAGCGGTTGCCGTTTTGAATCTGCTGCCTGTGCTTAAAGTTTTTGATTATACTGCATACTGTAGCGTCGGCCTGGCCGCGCATATTTCTTTGAGAGGTAATCCCGGGGGAACATATAAAGCAAAGTTTCTTTGCTACAGTTAATTATGTGTTTCAGGGTTACTAGAACAAGGTGGCCGCCGCACTGCTTGGGGCCTATGTTTCTGATGAGTTAGGCCTAAGGCTGGTAAACGCCCAATGAGTTGGGAGTAGGTAGGAAAACACTGTGGGAAGGGTGAAGCTCCAAGCTTTGTTTGCTGCGGGTAACAAGATGCCGCAGAATCCGGCCCGCAGTTTTGGAACGGTTGGTTTAAACATGCAATACCGTCTAAAATATATAGTTTAAACGTACAGACGCGTTTGAGGTATTTTCGTATGTCTGTTATTAGGCAGGTTGTCTGACCGTAGAGGGTCGCTGTCCCATGGTTCCAGTAGCGCTATTTTTTGGCACGCAACTTGTGGGAGTCGCACGAGATGCTGCATATGATTGAAGCACTAGGCTTTCCTGTATGTTGAGGACAAGGTATTGTAAGGATAGGAAGGAAGTTGGTGCCGGCCCGCCAGTCAACTGGGTTGCGCACATTCTGAGGTTGATAACAGCAGGTTCAGTGCGGGTGACCCTGTAAGCTTATGTGCTGTTGTCTCACTACAGAAAGATAAAGAAACTGCCTTTTGGGGGGAAAGACAATTTTATGCGTAGAGAGATTACTTGTGAATAGGTAATTGGCTTACCCATCGCGATCTGGGCGTTGCATAGGTAATAACTGTGGATGGGCACTTGCCGGTCAGTATTACTAATTATTTAAATGGTTTCCCAGTACGGTCTCTGTGCCGCACGGGTAACTGCTTGAGAATGCTGCATTTTTCTTTCTTTTGTTGCAGATTTCTTGGAACGTTGACTGCAATGCTAATGGTTGGTAGCTGGGTGTAATGGGTACTTCAGTAGTAAGCAGTTGTATTACAAATGGTACAGTGGAAGGTGAACTTTGTGCACACACTTTGAAGAAGAATGCTTTGGTGGGGGGGCGGTTGCACACAGGTTTTTGAATAATTAAAGATTTGTGTAGACATAACGGTTTAGTGCTGCATGGTACCAGGGCTCATTAGGTGACTTCTCCATCTCGCTTAGTGTCGGTCTTGAAACACAGTTGTAAGGTGTCTATGGGTTGTTCTCTGAGGCGCCCAAGGAAATGGAAGCACAGCTATTATGTGCACAGGGGTATTTTATCGGGACAGGTTAGCTTGCCACGTTCGCACCTTTATGAATGGCCTGTGTTTTCTCTGAAGGAGTAATTGAGACATTGCTTGAGGCCGTGGTTGGTTAAGGTGTTTTTTGACCATCAGCCGTAAAGACCGCATTTTGCAGTACTAAGGAATGTTTTCATTCCCCAAGGTGATTGCGCCTCGCCATGCGCCTCGTGCAGCATTGGCGCCAGGTGTGGCGGGGTATGCTGGGTGTTGTTGCCAGGTTGGCGATCTATTGGTAAGGACAAGCATAGGGGTGGTTTTGACATGCATGGCTGCCGCTGGAAGGTCTTACCGTCAGACTCCGGTTAACATGTCCGGGTGTTAAGGGACAACAGTGACCCTGCAGGAAGGCATTCCCGATGTGCCCGGAGGCCATGGAGTTATGGTTCTGGATGCTGGAGAACATCTCAGCCCCTGCAGCTCATCTGGTAGGAGTGGAAAATGGGTTGGCAGGCGGAGCTCAGTCTCCCACGAGTGGGAGCTTTGCCCAGAGGTCACTATAGAGATCTTCACCCAGTCGGACACCCCCCGATTGTGGATCTGTTTGCAACGGCAGACAACACAAAGTGCAAGCAGTTCTGTTTGAGGGAATTTCCCCCCACATGGGCTTTGGGTATATTTTTTGTGGAGTGGGTCTTTGAGCTCCATTATGTGTTCCCACTGTATCGGCGCAGGAGCTGGCTTCGCCTTCAGTGCCTCGCTCAAAAGGTGGTTGACCTCCCTTGGCTGCCTTTGCACCAGACGAACCAGGTCTGGTCGGAGCCATAACCACCTGGGGCATTGAGGCCGAAGCCGTACTATCCAAAGCCGCCTCAAACATTATCATCTGTTTTTTTAATCCTGCCAGTCCTCCACAGACGCATCCGTCACAGTTCACGACAGTTTACGACTTACCCCCACCGCCCGATTAGTCGGAATCGGGTCTGCGTCGGTGCTTCTTTTTGTGCAACAACAAGGAAGAGTGGTGAGACCCGGCATGCAAATGGAAGTGATTTTTAGATTTCGTGTCTCTCAATGTTTCTCAGGTGTAGGTTTCTCGGTATCTCGCTCCAAGGACTTTGAGACCAACTTCACTGTTGACGATGGACTACCACTGGCGTAACAGGGGCCCCTCCAGCCTCCGCATTGTGGGGGGCCCTGCGGCCACATGTCCTGGGAAGGGGCCCCACTTGGAGTTAAAAAAAAAAAAAAAAAAAAAGAAAATGTTCTTTTTTTAAATTTCTTTTTGAATTCACTCTGCCTTTATAAAGAAATATTTTTTTAACAGAAATAATTTCTTTATGAAGGCAGAGAACACAAAAAAACTTTTTTTGAAATCCCGGGGCTACTCCCAACCCATGAGATTAAGACCCTAAACTGGAGGCCTCCATAACACAGAGCACTCACTTTGACATCTGTGCAAAGTCTGCTGACACAGGTTTGAATTCCAGGCAGCACCAAACTCAGCCTTTCATCCTTCCGAGGTCGACAAATGAGAACCACAGACCGTGGGTAATAATAAGCAGTTATCAGATACCTGAGGGTTTGTAGCGGTATGTAAATGCTAAATTATTATTATGGGGTGGGGCAGCCCTATGACTTCAAAAATAGTTTATTTTTTTTTAAGTCACTCTGCCTTCATAAAGAAATTATTTCCGTTCGGTCCTTAACGGAAATAATTTCTTTATGAAATCAGAGTCACTTCAAAAAGAAACAATTTATTTTTGAAGTATTGTGGCTCCCCTCAAACCCATGACATGTGCGTGTGTGAGTGTATGGTGAAAGAGTGCACACAAATCTATGGGTGTCTGGGTATGCGTGTGTGCATGTATGGTGAAACGATGCACACTTAAATGTACGGGTGGCTGCCTGGGTGTGCCTGTGTATATATGGTAATTGGTGTGTATGCTTGTGTTCAGGGGTGCAACTAAACCTACATTTCAGGGGGCTAACCCTTCAAATGTTGGGAGAGGTGCTAACTTTGCGTGTGGTGGGGGAGGAGCAAACTTATTTGTGTGAGGGCATCCAACTACTTTACTCATTTTAATGAGACTATTCTAATGCAGCTGCAATGTTACAAGCAGTTAAATCTCTCCTTTAAGTCTGAAAGCACCCACTTATAGACTGCTGTGAGAATGACTGGTCTCCTGTTCCCTCTCCACCCTTCCAATCACTCCCCTGGCATGTAAGTACTAAACCCACATCACAATTTCAATTCCCTAAAATATTTGGTATTTGAATGCAGGTACTAACAGTGAAATGCTGTACGTTAGTAATTGCTGGGCCGGGCCCTTGTTAACAGTGAAACCCAGGTGCCGTTTAACATTTGTATTCTTTTCTGTCCGGCAACTGCTCTGTAGGTCAGCCAGGTCAAGTCAACATATCCCACAATTTCCAGGGGACTGAGGGGGTGGGGTGGGGGCGGGGCGTCAGATGTGCGGAAGCCCAGTCTGCTCAATGGTGTTGCACCACTACTTGTGTTTAATGACTTGATTACTTATTGGTAATCTTCATTACTCCTAGCCCTATTCTTCCTCATCCCAGTACTTGTGTATGAGGCACCAAAGCGAAGTACTAGCGAAGAACCACTTTGCCACTCACTAAGTTTGTGGTCTTTGCATATTCTCTAACGTCGCCAAGATGTTCAAGAACTGTTACCGGACCTTCCACTAACCTTATTATATCCTTTGTTGCAATTTTAATACCGAATAAGCCAAGTTTAGGCTTTATTCCTCCTCAAACCTGCAAGCTCAGCCCCTTCTGTGGCATGAGCCTACATAATCCGGAACGCGCGCACGCACCAAAGTGAAGTACCCGCGTGCGTTGCGGCAAACTGGTTGCTTCGTCTTGTCTTCGAGTTAAACAGGTTTGGCAAGTCGCAGTGGATTTCTGTCCCATTTGCTTCCCGTGGCTCAATGCATCACTCATTGTTTATGTTAAAGACTGGAATGCCTGAGGCGGACAGTCGGGCCATGCAGCTTAGTAGAGGAATAGCTCTATCCATAGTTTTGAGCAAATGTTTGCTGACCTCAACCTGTTCTACACCATCCGACTGTGGGAGTCGAAAAAAAAATTTAAATCATCAATCAAACCCAGTGGAAACTTGGACATCAGATCATCCTGTCAAGAAACGACTGACATCAGGCCACCTAGTGAGATAATATCTCTCAAGACTGCCACGTAAATACAAGCGGTAACAGCTTCAACACCTACCATTGCAATATCGGAATTACCCAAGCAACCTGTAGCATTAATTCTGATAGTGAACCCTCCTGAAACTATAGAGATCGAATGTTTGCAAAAGTCATCTGCATTGAGTAAAGAGGGTCTAATCAATGTTACTTTTATGCCTATGACTGTAGATCTAACAGAAAATATGTCGATGTCAGATTCTATGTGATTGTTACGATCCGCGCAACACCGCCCACCTCCCAGCGACACCTTACCTGCGGCGGTGGCCTTTCCCGGGCGCGTCCCTTCAGAGGCCATGGCGCCGGGCTCCCGGTAAGGGGGAGGCGGCGCACGGCATCATGGAAACTATGGCCGCGATGGCGCTGGGGTGGATGGAGCCTCACCACCCCGGCTTCCTGGTCACGTGAGCAACGCCCACGTGTTGCTGTAGGAGCGGCCCGCCCAACCAATCATGTTGACACTTCCCGGTTGCAAGGGTCACGTGATACGCGACACCACTCACGTGACCCAGTGAAGAAGCGATCACGTGACCCAAGCACCGGTTTAAAAGAACACTGAAGCTGAGCTTCCGCGCTTCTCAGCTGTTTTCAGCATTTCGAGTGGCGTTGTGTTTTTCCTGGACCTTGACCCTCCGGCTCTTGAACCTTGGCTTCTAGTGTTTTTGGACTGTTTTGCCTGCTCCTTGGATTTGGTTGCCTGAACCTTGCCTAGTGGATTTTGGGACTCTCTGGCTCGCATCATTGGACCTGCTTCTTACGGATTTCGGACTTGGCTTTTGGAACTTTCAAGTTTACTTTCCTCGGATCTTGGACCCTTTGGCTTTGGACATTTCTTGGAACTGTTTCTGGAACTCCCCTTTGGCTCAAGGTTGTTTTGTTTGGACTTCGGCTCAACACTACGTCAAGCCCCTAAGTGAGGGGGTTCTGTACCCCAGCTCCCCCGGCTGTCTTCCCGTCCTGGTTCTTCTCCATGTTAGGTAAGTCCCTCTCCATTGTCTTGATTATTGGTCATTCCCAAGTTACTGCCTTGTACTCGCACTCGCCTGCTTTTACTTTGCAGCACCTGGTACCCGTGTTCCCGACTCTTTTCACCTGTGGCCTCAATAACTGGTGAGGGAGTATATTATTCTCTCCTTCACTGGTGCTTGGGGACGGAGGTACCCATAGACATCGCAGAGGTTCCTTGTGACAGTTATTAAACAACGCACTGACAGCACCCACTGCACTCTCTACAAGCCACAATGTAACCAATTATACAGATGACATGGCAGTCATTGATTTGAAACCAAATGGTTCGGAGTTTTTGGTCCGGGATTCATTAAAAAATCTATCTGCTTCCCCAGAACTCTTCGATGACCGTAGTCATTCGCATTTGGTTTTAGCAAACTCTTACATTTTACCACCTTTCGCAAAAGATTGCGGCCCCGCTGAGTCACGCATACCGTCCCCCAGTGCAAGAAGTGAATATAAGATTAACCGAGATTACATTTAATGCTATGAATATCGCCTTACAATCTCTAGGAAAACATTTTGAAACTATGAACGATAAAATTAGCAAATTCTCTTGTGGCAAAATAACGCGATGCAAATATTGACAGCAAGGCCCGATGCCATTACCGAATCGGTGAAAGTCAAGTCATCTGTAACCTCTGTTTATACTCAAACCAGAGGGGGTGTTGAATTAAATACCTCTGTTTATACTCAAACCAGAGGGGGTGTTGAATTAAATAAGCATAACAACAAGACTATCGAAATCATAGAAGGTTGTAGCCTTTGCTGTGCCATTAATTGATAACAGTATTCATGAACAACACACAAACCTTGAAGATGAAAGCAATAGGCTGGCAAAATCCAATAGTAATGTTTTAGAAAGGACAGCACAAAGGCTGCCTATACCATCTTCACACATGCTAAGTCTGTAACTTCAACTAATAAACAACAAAAACGCATGTTTTCCCAAAACAAAAAAACAAAGAATATAAAAATGTCAAAAGATCAATCCACCTCTGCAACGAAACAGTTTATTAAATATATTACTCTTCCAAAAAAGAGTGCAATTCAAGTATCGAAAGCTGTGTCAAAGAAATACCAATTGCAGACACAAGTAAGGTTGGCATTGCAGAACTTAAATGCTACTCAAACTCCTGGAGCTTATGATCCTTTGGATGACTTTATTGAAACAACAGTAGCTCTCAACTCTCCTGTCAAAATTTCAGACAGTGGCAAAACGACAAAAAAAACAGCTAAAGATGTTACTCCACCTGTAATATCTAAGAAGCAATCTGCCGTGGACCTCCATCGTCAGGAAATTAGGAAAGCCGTGGATGCCTACATGTCTGGCTATCCATTACAAAAGCCCATTGACCTTTGTCCAAAGAATTCAATAGCTGCTGGAGTAAACATTTTGGAAAACAATCCATCTGGCCAAGCCTCCCAGGAGCAGGCTGTTACAGGTCCAGAAAACAAATGCCTCTCTTCTTCCGAGTCCACCCGACCTCCAGATGTTTTCAAACCCAGTTCTAGTAATACTTCGTTAGAATTGTTAGCACCTGAGCTGCTAAGATTATTGTGTTTAGCACTAAAAATCAATGAAACCCCCATATTTGCTCCTTGTTCGATACAAATTACAAATGTAGATCGCAGTGTTGACCCAAAAAAAGTGATACATCCATTGAAAAAACGACCAGCTGCATAGTTTTTATTATCCTGTAGATCAGCTCCCTTAGTGCAATATGATTTAAATAGACGTTCATTAATGACAATCTTCTCGGATATTCCAATGTTAGAAGATATTCATTCCTCTGACTTAGAATTAGTGGAATTCACTCATGAAACGAAACTAAATTCAATCAGTGTGGATGCACTCAAGAGTGATACAGAACACGATATGGGCTGCCAAAAACCATTTGTTTTCCATGGGCTTCACTTAATCCATCAGATACAGTAGTGGGACAACCAAAATCTGATTTGGGCTCTGGAAACCAAAATGCCTATACAAACATTACCACAGAACTAGACCAAAACAAATCCAAATGTGTATGCCATTGTGACTCTAATCAAAATTAACTAGAGAGGCCAATTAATGGTCTTGATGTAAAGTTGTTGAGGTGGAATACTAGAGGGCACAAACACCTTATGAACAACAAAGGAAATGATATTGCTAACTTTGACTTGCTGCTTTTGCAGGAAAATTGGCTGACTGCGTTGGTGACCTAGTAGCAGGAGAGAAGGAGCTTGGGATTGAACCCAATTAAATCGAAGCAGAACAACCTAATCAGTGGACAAACTAATAGCAATTGGACAAATCAGTAATGGAATGATAAATGCACCATGGTAGCCCACTTTTGAAAAAGGCTTTATTAAGCCGAAACACGTGTCAACAGGGCAATTTTTTCTGATCTAACCTTTGATTGAATAAAACGTACAACTTCCGAAAGTTAATTGGCGCAGAGTCACAGAGTTATTTCCTCATCCAATGCATTTTTAACGGTATAGGCTTAATACTGGTAACTCTGAGGAATTGCGACGTCATGAGGGAAGTGTAATCCTCAGATTATGTTAACAAGATTTATCACAATATAACCAAAAGAGATATTAAGGAGTCGCCCACGTGACCAGCTGTAGAAAGTGCAAGCCAATATTATATCTTATATTCAATAAAAATATGTTTGTTTTTTTAAAAGCTCTCAAAAAAAAAGAAACTAGCCAAATGGCTTACCCTAAAATTAATTCACTTAAAAGAGAACATCTTGAGAAAGAACAGTCTACACACTAGCAAATTCGCCTACCATCAACACTTAGGACTTTATAGGGCTGCAGGCCTCAGAGCAACGAAAGCACACTACTCCAAATGCATTGATTCGGGCACATGACTGCGAAAGGGAAATGTATAAGATCACCAAAGAGTTTAAAAACCTTACAGCAACTCAATCTATCGCAAGACATCTGCGACAACATTGCTACATATTTCAGCCAAAAGATCCTAGACATCCAGGTTCACTTTTGACAATAAAGGACACTCCCACTTGCACGCCACAAAGATCCCACCAATTCCTTCCACTACCTGCTCTCTATGGTCTTCCTGCCTTCTGTCTGCAGTGGACCTATCAGCTACCATTGACTTATCTAACTCTCAAAGAGTGGCTGCTGGTGAGTGGTTCTGAGGTCTCTGAATGAAGGGGGGGGGGGGGTAACCTTGGGCTCTGGTTTCCAATGTGCAAGCATCCAAAGTAATGTCTCGCCATTCTTTCAGATGCTGAGACAGCCTGCCTCCCACAGGTGTTTTGTGACTCAAGACCTCAGAGGTTTTGAGGCAGCTGATGCAGTGGTTGTTGGTAAGGATGCCCCTACTTGAGTGGGCTTCACCCCTTTCCCTCGTCCATCACGAGGGAATCTTCTTTGACCAGCCATTCCTCTCGCTCTTCCAACTGAGGAGTAGTAGCGAAAAGATCTACCCCTCCAAGGCTGTCCACTGGGGTCAAATGGCTGAGGCTGCCTTATAGCAGCACCTAAGGATCTGGCTGCCGCATTTGAGGTCTGCAACTTCTCAAGGCTTTTGTAAGCCTTGTTGACAAAAAGGTGAGACCCATCAAAAGGGATGTTGAGATGTCTAGACTGCACATCCGGGGCAAATCCAGACTTCCTCAACCACGTAAATCTGTTTATTACGGTGCTTGTAGCCATGGTTTTGCTGATGCTGTCAGCAGAATCCAGACCTGCCTGAAGCGACTCTCACATGGCTTCCTTACCGTCTCTAACAATAGCCAAGAACCTGTCTCTTTCCTCCCCCTCAGGAATGTACTCTGCTGCCATGGAAATATAGTCCCATAGATTGAATGAGAATTTTGTAGGGCACATGTGGAGTTGGCTGATTTGAAAGCCATGCTCGCTGCAGAAAATACTTTCCTTGCCCATCCATCTACTCTCTTATCTTCCCCACCTGGGGTAGTTGGATAGGCTGCCTGCTTTGATGTTGCGGTAGCTGCCTGTACCACCAGACTTCTCTGGAGATGGTGTTTTGATAAGTAGTCAGGGTCACTAGTAGATGGGTGGTAGTTTTGTGTCCGGTTTTTCTTTACTGCCGGATTAGTCTCTGGCATTTCCCAATTTGCTGCCACCCTTTTTTGGAGAACGATATGAAATGGAAGAATAGGATCCATTTGCGCACCCTTATTGTTACGCTCACCTGGTATCCACGGGGACGCCATCCAGCCCTGGTTGGATGATTTGTACTCTCGAACCCTCTCCCGGTTAAAGATGGGTCTTAATATTGTAAAAGGTGGATTCTCCGTCCTGCTCCTCGTGGCAGGGGCACGTAGATGTGGGGGGCGAGCAGAGACCAAGTTACTTCACTGGTGCAAGCCCCCCTGTGGGAATCCAGGCCTGCTGTGACTCCGTAGGTTTGCTGCTTTACAGTCTTTATATGCAGTTCATATGTTCCTCTTAGTTCGAATAATAATGTCTTGCTTCTTTCCTTTAAGGTATGGAAAGGTATTTTGCTGTTGTCATGCAGTTTGAAGATGAGCATGGGCCGTTAGGCGAAAGCGCGGTGTGCGTTATGCTGTCCGGTGAGTAAAGTGCGAGGCATGGCGCTGTTTCGCCTTTTATATTGCTAACCTGTGTCTTTTCTCTCCTTGCAGGTTGCGAGTTTCCTCGCCGAGCACCGTAATGTTACAGCAATGATACCGACCAGGAGATGACTACCCAGGTAAGAATTATGTGGCTTTCTTCATTCGGGAGTAAACGTGAGTAAACGCTTACTAATGCTGTCTTTCTTTCTCTTCTTTCCAGGTTATGGTATTCCAGGATGCATGCAGTGCCGGATGATGGAGTTCGTACCTTCAGGTGAGTGGAACTGAAGTTGGCGATGGATTGAAGACAGGATATTGTTCCAGGTAAGTTTCGTAGTGTTCTTTCTCTCTCCTTGGTTTCAGGTAAGCTGGCATCAAAGAACTGGACACAGTTAGCATTACGCTGCCCACAGCAGAATAACGCAAAGCATGTTCTGCTGTTTGGGTGCGGTTTAAATAGTCTCAGGTAAAGTAGTCCAGGTAAAATAGTCCCAGGCCGGCCACACTCAAAGTAGTCCAGGTAAAGTAGTCCCAGGCCTGCCACACCCAAAAGACTAGACCACATAGCTCAGTTCCTTGTAACTGAGCTATGTGTGTGCCTCCATGTTGGCTGAACCCCCCCCCCCCCCCCAAGTTAAATAGTCCCAAGTAATATAGTCCCATTCTAATGTTGGTCTTCATGATGGTTATGAGCCTGGCGCCAAAGGCGCTAGGACTGACTCCAAGAGAGTCTTGGATGAGGCTTTAAGGCCTTTGACCTGACCCTAACTGGAAGGCTGACTTGCCAGTAAGGGCCAGGGGCAAGGGTCATGACAGCTATCAAGGATGTCATTAAGATCATCCTGTTCAAAAGGGAGGGTAGGCCTATTCCACACAAAGTAGTCTACAACTTTAGACATTAGTTGTCTATATGAAGCATCTGCATGCTCACCAGCTTCAGGTCTACCAAAATCCAGCTCTGGTGAGGTGTCTACCCCACTGGATGATTGCAAATTGTCATAAAGATCTCTTAATCTAGAATCTTCCAAAATAAAGCTCTCAGGCACATTTGGTGTACCGAATTGAAGGCCAAATGGCGCATCATTATCTGATGGCTAATTTTCCTCATAAATTGAACTAAGAGATTTGAAATAGTCTCTCCTTGGTAAAGGATTATAAGTTGCCTGGGATAGGGATAAAAGGCTGAGAAAATGAACTCGACGGTCGAGGAGTCGTCAAAATCTTTTACGGTTTCGATGGCGCCATTGGTTTAGATGGTGCAGTTGGCACTGATGGCAAGACTGGCGTTGAGGATGCAGCCGGGCGTCGATGGCGCTGCCAGAGCAGCTGGCGTCAATTGCGTTAATGACCTCGACTTATGTTTGGACTTACGGCTCGAAGGATCCTTCGATGATTTATCATCGAGTTGAGGCCTCAATTACTCTCAATGAAGATCTAGCCTTCGTTCTGGGCATGAGGGCACGCAAGATTTGGCTCAAGCTTTTTCCTTACCGGCTTCTTTGGAAGGCACGGTAGGAGCATGGCTTGCCGGGGTCTTTGTTTTTCAACTATTTTTTGCATTTCAGATCTAAATGCTTACCATTCGGCAGGTGAGGAGCTTTTGGTGGGACAAGATACCCTCTCAGGGGAGATGTCTGAAGAAGATGTCAAAGAAGGTGACCTGTGGTGCCTCTTTTTCGACTTACTCGATGACGATGAGGAGTGGTGGGAGCCACTGCTCGACCTGGCTAAATCTTTTAACATTCTTCCTTTGAGGAGAGTCTCCTCTCGGCTCGCCCGAAGAAGGTTTCGATGGGATAGTCGATGGGGATGTTTGGGCGTTTTTACCTATCGACAATTTCCCCTTTCGCTCCTTCAGAGCCTTTCTGGTCATCGACTGGCATTTGGAGCAGGCCGATGTCTTGTGCTCCACCCAGAAACACCACAGACAAACTTGATGTGTGTCGGTTAACGACATTTTAGAATTGCATTCTCGACACTTCTTGACCCCGGTCTTCGGGGTAGTAGGTGTTGAGAAAGAAGCGCAACATAGTTTCTGGAAGCATAAGCTTACTCAGAAAAACGGAACTGAAGCCAACGGGTGCTGTGCGTGCCATATATACCTTCGAGAAATAGGCCCTCGAGGGACATCGAGCCGACTGGATCGATGCACAGCACCATCTGCCAAAGACACATTTCTGAAGCAGCTGAAGCTGGATATTGAATATCAAAGATGAGGAATACATGCGAGGACACAATCAGTCTGAAGTGGGAGTACGTTTCTAGGGGTCTCTACTGTGGCAAAGGGAAGCATGGTTCCAAACAGAAGCAGAGTTTTAGGCCACAGTGCCCTCATCCTACTAAACCACTAACCTGTGCTTGTCCCTCAGGGTTTTGTTAGAGAAGAAGTGGCAGATGAAATACAAATTAATGTTGTGATCTCTATAGAGGCAATAGAGGCATTAAGCATGTTGGTCCTCAATGCAGATGTTCTTCAAATAGCGGGTGGAACATGCCTCAACCAAAAGGGAGCACCAAGGATGTGGGTTTTCTTAAATCAACACAATAGTAAAGTCTGTAGATCAGGCTTTCCAGAAATGTCTAAAAGAAGTTGAAAATCGTTGAAAAAAGTACATAGATCGTCGAATGAAGAAAACTTCAGAGGACATCCAATGCTCGAACTTGAGGTAACATCTGAAGATGGCCCGCAGAGGTGGAGCAAAGAGACTCTGCCTATTGGTTATTGGGCATATTACCCAAAACTACTGAGAGAAAAGACTGCAGTTTCAAATTAAAATAAAAACTGCTTTAATGTTACAGAGGATTCCCAGCCTGATGACTGCAATATTCAAACAGCATGTAAATGTATGAAAGATTCAATGCTGAAGAATGATTTTTTTTTTGTCCTTGCAGACAGCATCGAAAGAACAGTCTTCATTCATCTGCTCCTCATTGACCCGCTTTTATGGTGGGAAACATAAAATTAGGCAGAACGAGTGAGTTAGAATGCAAATTCACAGTCCTCTGCATATTCTCCTCGCAGAATCCATTCAAATATGACTTGTGGGAGTCTGACAAAGACATCTTCCTCCCGCAATCCCTGCAGGGCTTGAAGCAGGAGGGCATCAGGGTAACATGAATGGCACAGGTGAACATTCACAAAATGTGTGTGGCTTTCCGAAGCAGTGTACTGAACAGCGGAAAAAAAAGAACTCGGGTCATGGGGCGCTGCTCTCTCCATATATACTGCCTGTGACTTCGCAGGTCGTGTCATGGATGACCAACCAGAGTCTGAACACATTTACTAAGACAGCTTTGCAAGAAATAACAAAGACAAGGAATATATGGGAAGAAGGAACCCATTAAAATATCGGTTCTCTCTACTTTTCTGCGGCAAAATATCATTGCATAATCACATACATTCTCAAATCCACCCACTAACTTATCTTATGTTTAAGTGGGGACCACTGGTGTTTTCTTTGTATTACACAAATTAATGTATAACTGCTGCTCCTATTGCCAGAGGTATTTTGGAAATATCACAACCAGTACCACTAGGCTTATGGTTTTTCGTTAATTCAGAGGATTTCTTTAAATATCTGTAATAGTGGAAAGTACCACTGGCAATATTTCATTTAAAAATTCCACAAATACTTTAATGTGGTTCATGAGGTAAATCTTTACTCTGAAGCCAAAGTGAATATGCAGCATATTAATCTTAGATGAAACTGTAGCTCAATTTTATTCGTAAAGCAATCTTATGGTAACGACATATGAGGGTAGCCCATGCATTCCTGCTTTTCTAGTTACAGTCAGGGACAATTATTAATAAAGCACTAGAGGTTCCAGAATGCAAAGCAAAAACCAGGACGGAATAAGCCAATCCATACAATATAGAAAAATGTGAGAACTATGTACATTACTCTGAAAGTAAGCATTTAAGGCTAGAAGTGGATGCATATTTACAACACTGTTTCCCACTTTGTGAAAAACAGCACATTCCTGCTTCATCAGTATGCTTGTTTATAAATACATTTCCTCTCACACACACACATCACTTTCTCTCACACGCACACATCACTTTGGTCCCCTCAGCTCAGAAGCACTGCCCCAGAAAAATAAAACATCAAAAGCCAATGCTAAACTGGCTTGTTCCTCTGGCATGATGTAATGATTCACTGCAGCGAGACAACCCTCAACCAGCAGTAGGCCATCACTAGAAGCATTGATGCTGCCAACACAGTTTAAACGCTAGCCTACCTGCTCTACCCCTTTCCACTGTACCTCCACTAGTCCTGCAGCTCCTACGCATGCATTACAACCTCGTTAGCAAGGGTTATTAAGGATATTTGCTCCAAAACTGTGACAAGGCAAAAGGAGGCCCAGAAGTAGCACAAACCCCGCGAAACTTGCACACATCCAATTTTGACCCAACACCAGGTTTCTGTAGCACAAATATGTAGGAAATAACCTAAACTGCCATTCTGATTACTCTGTGTAAATGTGCACTATTTTCCCTCAAATATGGTGATATAATATGATAGGATATATTTTATTTCTATCGCGCTCGTACACAAGTGTTTCACAGCGCGACAAGGCAAGGGAGGGGAGGGGAACAGGGGAGAACAAAACAGCGATCTTACTAGGCCCAGTGACTTTGAGAATGCGCAAGTGCATGGGAGAGGGGGAGGGGAAAAGTGGAAAGTGCGAGGCAGAGGGGAAAAAGATAAATAACAATAAATAAATAATAAAGGCAACAAACAGTTTTGGTGCAGCCAGCAATTTGAAAGTGCTAGGTTTAAGGCAGCAGACAGGGTAGGTCTGATAAGTGCAGGAAGAAAAAGTGGGGGGCTGTATAGGTACAGATACAGACCCCAGTGCAAGGGGTGGCAGGAGGCAGTGCGGGAGGGTGGCAGAGTGAGCAGGTACGTGGGCCTGGAGGCAGAGGGTGGCCAGGTGCACAGTGCCAAGAGAGAACAGATCAGCAGAGGAGAAGGGGAGCGAAGGCAGAAGAAAAGAGGAAGGTCTTGAGGTGCTTCCGGAGGGAGGCCCCAGCCGAAGACAGCTCGTTTCTTTGAAAAACGATTGACCCTGAGGGAGCTGGAGGTAGAGGATCAAAGAGCTCGAGAGGGGAGGTATTTGAAGAGGGATAGCTGAAGGTATTTTGGACCCAGGCCCCAGAAAGCCTTGTGGACAATGCAGACGGTTTCGAATGTAATCCTTGCATCCACTGGGAGCCAATGGAGAGATTTCAGAGCTGGAGAGATACGATACGATGCTGGTGGGCGGGACCAGAGGTAATGTTATTAATGGATTGGAAAGAGCATTCCCCAATGCAGGGTCTGTCTGACCGTGTCATGTCAGCGTCAGGCAAAAACCTGATTGGGTTAATGTTCTACAGGAAAGAAACAGCAAAACAAAGTACTTCGTATACAAACACTAACCCCCAAAGGCCAGCCTATGCATTGGTAATATTTTGGTCAAGGAGGCTTTGCCAACTTGCATCCAAACCCAAAAAGGCAAATGGCTGTTCATGGACAAAACATTTGAAAACAAACTCAAACATGGTAGAAAGATATTTATGATGTTCATCTTCAATCTTCATCACCAAAACTACTTACTTCAATTGGTGAGTTCCTTTACTTAAATCAATCACTATTTCCCAATATCGGGGGCCCTTTACTTTGATCTGTGAACACAAAGAAAATGCTGGACAATATGATCCAAAATAAAGTTAACATAGAGAAGAACAAGTTACTTTCTTACCTGGTAACGTTCTTTCGATGGGATGATCCGACGACGTATTCCATATCTATGACATGTAATCACCACAGCTGTGCTGCTTCGGAAACTTTTTTCGGCGTCTGCGTCCTGCGTCGACGTCGATGCGCCGTCGTCGAGGACCTCCTCCGACATCCGACGCCATCTGATGTGATAAGTAGGACGCACGACGCCCGTTGCCTCAGTTGTAGTTTTTTCCCCCAGAACGTGTGACACTAGCCAACTGCCAGTCAGACACAAAGCCTTGCGGAACGTAAGCTGCAATCGCAAAGAAATTCTGCAGCGGGGAAGGCAGGGCGGGAGCGATATGGAATACGTCGTTGGACCATCCCATCGAAAGAACGTTACCAGGTAAGAAAGTAACTTAGTTCTTCGAGTGGATTGGGTCCTTTGACGTATTCCATATCTATGACAGACTCCCAAAGCAGTACCAGAGCAAGGAGGAGGGAAAGAATTTAGAATCAAAATTTAGAATAGCCAATCAAATAGCAGAGCAAAGGACCGCCTTGCCAAAGGCCAGATCCTGTGCTCGGATGGAATCGAGGGAATAGTGACGTACAAATGTATGTACTGAAGCCCAGGTGGCTGCATCACAGATGTTGCGAATAGGAACACCCCTCTGCAGGGCAGTAGATGCAACCATACCCCTGGTAGAATGGCCCGCAAGCCAGCCGGTGGGTCCTTACCCGCCAAGCGGTAGCACTCCGATATGGCCAAAATAATCCAGCGAGACAAAGTCTGTTTTGTCACAGCTTGCCCTAAACGCTTTCCAGCGTAACCAATAAAGAGTTGATCGTCCACTCTGACCCGGGACATGCGTGAAACATAAAAGCTTAAAGCTCTTCTAGGATCAAGCCTAGGGAGCCTCTCCTCTTCCTTACAAGGATGCGGAGGAGGATAGAATGCCGGAAGAACAACCTTCTGGGCCAAATGAAATTCCGTCACTACCTTCGGAAGAAAAGAAGGATGAACTCTAAGGACAACCCTGTCGTTGTGAAATACAGTGAAGGGTGGCTTAACTGAAAGTGCCTGTAACTCACTCACTCACTCTGCGAGCGGAAGTAACCGCAACTAAAAACACAGTTTTCAGAGTTAACAGCCTCAAAGGGCAAGAATGTAAAGGCTCAAACGGAGCACCCATAAGAAACTTAAGAACAAGGTTTAAGTCCCAACCGGGCAGCAGGAAAGGTGACGGAGGGAACACATTAGTGAGCCCTTTCAGAAACTGTGAAATTAAAGGGATTTTAAAGTAAGAACACTCTTCAGACGAGCGCTTAAAGATGGACAGCGCCGCCAGGTAACCTTTAATAATACCCACTTACAAGCCCCTGTGGGCCAAAGAAAGTAAAAAGGACAGAACCATGGGGATGTCACATGCAAAAGGATCCACATTCTGAACTCGGCACCAGTCGCAGAACTTACGCCAACGGCAACAGTACAGAGACTTTGTTGCTGGCCTTCAGGCCGAAAGCAACACCTCCATCACGTCTTCAGGGAGGTCCCAATCCTTATACCTCAACCTTTCAGAAGCCAAGCGTGAAGGTTCAGGGATCTGACCTCTGGATGGAGAACCTGACCCCCCTCCCGTGAGAGCAGATCGTCTCGGTAGGGAAGACGATGTGGAGGGCAGATGGACAAGTCGAGAAGGTCCGGGTACCACGTCTTCCGAGCCCACGCCGGAGCAATGAGGATCATCCGGGAACCGAACTTCCGTAACCTCCGAAGCACTTGCGGGATGACGGGGACTGGAGGAAACGCGTACAGCAGCGGGAACGACCACTCCACCACAAACGCGTCTCCTAAGGCTCCTTTTGGAGGAAATTCCCGCGAGCAAAACCTTTCGCACTTCCGGTTGACACTGGAGGCGAAGAGATCCACTTGAGGGGTCCCCCAAAGGGCGAAGATGTCCAGGAGAATCTCCTGAGCGAACTCCCACTCGTGAGAGATCGTGCTCTGCCTGCTCAGAGCGTCCGCCGTCACGTTTTCGTCTCCGGCCAGATGAACTGCCGAGATCGAAACTTCCTGCTGGATGGCCCAGAACTCGAGCTGCATCGCCTCCCTGCACAGAGGAAGTGACCCTGCCCCCCCTTTTTGTTGAGGTAGTGCATGGCCACTGTGTTGTCCGTCAGGATCAGGACACTCTTTCCTCGCACAGTCGGCAGAAAAGCCTTCAGGGCTAGCCTGACGGCCCTCAGCTCCAACAGATTGATATGGAGTCTGGACTCCGACGGAGACCAACGACCGCTGACTGTCAGCCCGTTGGCATGAGCTCCCCAACCCGTGAGGGATGCATCCGTCACGATCGTCACCTCCGGCCAGAGAAGCCAAAATTGAGCCCCCTTCATCAAGTTGCCTTCGACGGCCAACCACAGAAGGTCCCAGGCGACCGAGGGCGGCACCTGAACCGGGTCCGACATCCTGCCGGAGGACTGCGACCATTGCGTCTTGAGCGCCCACTGCAAAGATCTCATCCGCAGGCGAGCCTCTGGCACCAGAAGAATGCAGGATGCCATGAGGCCGAGCAACCTCAAGAACTCGAACGCTGGGAGCGTCTGGGCATGCTGAAACTTGTGCACCATCTGCTGAATGTGAAGAGCCCTCACCTGGGGAGGAAAACACTACCCCAGGGAAGTGTCGAGCACTGCTCCGATGTACTGGAGCCGCTGTGTTGGCGTCAAATGGGACTTCTTTAAATTGAGGGAGAAGCCCAGCCTGTGAAGGGAGTGGCAGGTGACGGACAGATGATCCAGGACTTGCTCGGGAGAGCACCCCCTGATCAACCAATCGTCCAGGTAGGGGTAGACGTGAATCCCCCCTTGCCTGAGATGCGCTGCCACCACCACCATGAGCTTGGTGAAAACCCTCGGGGCGGAGGTCAATCTGAACGGCAGGACCCGAAACTGAAAGTGCGAGTCGCCAACCGCGAACCTCAGGTACTTCTTGTGCTTGGGATGGATCGGCACATGGAAGTAAGCATCCTTGAGGTCGAGTGACACCAACCAGTCCTGAAGCTGAAGGGCCTGGAGGACTTCAGAGAGAGTAACCATCTTGAACGTGTCCTTCCTGAGGAGTTTGTTCAAACTGCACAAGTCCATGATGGGTCTCAATCCCCCGTCTTTCTTCGAAAACAAAAAAAAAGGGGAATACCATCCCTTGTTCCTCTCCGCTACAGGCACCAGTTCTATGGCGCCTTTCTCCAGCAGGGCTTGAATTTCCTGCGCAAGGAGCAGATCCGGACTCTGCAAAGAGAGGTTCCCCGGTGGATTGTCGCGAGGCCTGTGCCGAAAGGGAAGACAGTAGCCCTGGGTTATGATCTCCAGAACCCACACATCTGAAGTAATGGCTTGCCACTCTACAAGATGCTGCGCCAGCCTTCCCCCAACCGGCGAACCATGGGACATGGCCTCATGACAGAGTGGGAGCGGCCGCGGCGTTACCTGAGGGCAAAGAGGCAACTGCCCGAGCGGCCTTGGCACCACGGGTACCCTGTCGTCCACCTCTGGTACCCCTGCGTTGGCCTCTTTGACTGCCAGCTCCTCTCGCTTTACTGAAGGACGAATAATAGCGAAAGGAACCACCCCTCCACTGCGGTCCCCTAGGACGAAAAGGCGGAGGTTGGCGAACTGCAGCGCCCAACGACTTCGCTGCAGCTTTCGAGGTCTGCAACCTCTCAAGGCTCTCGTCAGCCTTGCTGCCAAAAAGGTGTTCACCGTCAAAGGGCATGTTGAGGAGCCGAGACTGCACATCAGGAGCAAACCCCGACTTCCGCAACCACGCAAACCTGCATATCACAGTGCTCGCCGCCATGGACCTACTGACGCTTTCAGCTAAGTCCAAACCCGACTGAACGGACTCACACATGGCATCCTTACCATCCTGGACCATAGCAAGGAAACTATCCCGTTCGTCCCCTTCGGGAATATGTTCAGCCGCTAACGCAACACAGTTCCACAGAGTGTGTGTGAAACGAGACAAGGCACAAATGGAGTTGGCCGCCTGAAGCGCCATACCACCAGAAAAAAACACTTTCTTCGCCCAGCCATTAAAACGTTTGTCGTCCCTATCAGGAGGGATGGTAGGGTACGACGCCTGCTTTGCCGGGGCAGTGGCCGCCTGCACCACCAAACTCTCCGGAGTGGGGTGCCTGGTCAAGTAGCAGGGGTCGCTACTGGCTGGATGGTATTTTCGCGACAAGGATCTGCCCACCGCCGGGAGACTCTCCGGAGCAGTCCAAGCCGCCGCCACCCTTCTCTGTAAAGCCATATGGAACGGCAGTACCGGATCAGTTGGGGGACCAACATCAAGGATGTCCGTCAGATCATCCTGCACAAACTCCCCTGGGGGAGCAGACCATCCCAAGTACTCAGAAACCCTAGCCATAAGGCGCCGGTATGAGGAATCGGCATGAGAGCCAGGCTCAGGCCTACAAAACTCCACCTCCGGAGAGGTGTCCAGTCCACTGGCATCATGCAGTGACTGTCTCAAATCGTCAAACTGACTATGGCCCGACACAATTTCATCTGGAACCTGACTAGGAACCAGGCCATCAGAATCCTCATCCGCCTCTGAAATATAGTCCAGGTGGCGAAAAGAAGGCACCCGAGAGTGCTTGCTCTTAACCAGAGCCTTCCTAGGGGTTTCTCCCGTGCCACGGGGTACCTCCGACACGAAAGGCGTCGATGGCGTCGAGCGAATCGGCGCCGGCGTCGAGAGAACCGGCATCGGCGCCGAGAGGATCGGTGTCGAGGAAATCAGTGTCGAGGAAATCAGCGTCGACGTCAGATGCAGCGCCTCCAGCATCGGCGGCGTCGACACAGCCCTCGAAGCCGGAGCCCCGAGCGTGTCCCTCGACGACCTGAGCGTCGACGGCTTCGACGACTTCCTCAGAGCCGGAGCCTCGAGAAAGCCCGTCGACGCCCTCGACGCCTCAGACGTCGATGTCTTCCTCGAAGACCTCACAGGTGCACACGGTCTCGAACGCGTCGAGGACCGGGACCTGGAACGGGTACGTTGAGAACGAGTCTCCTTGTCCGAACGGGACCTCTCCCGTGACTCGTGCCGACCACTCTTGCGAGCGGTGTCTCTCGACCTCTCACGACCGACCCCATTCGGGGGCGCGGACGGCTTAGTACCCTGCGACTCAAGAATCGCCAGCATTTTCTTCCCGAAGGAAGCCCATTCCTCCGGCGTCGCATGGCTGGTGGGGTAAGCGACGTGCCGGGCAGAGTCCTCCAAAGAGGACCTGGAAGACTACCGGTGTCGGCGCTTCCGAGAATGCCTCGAAGAGGCTGAGGAGTGGCGAGACCGACTCCTAGAAGGAGACCCACGAGACTTCCGACGATGACGCGGAGAGTCACCCCTCGAATCATCCGTCGAAAGCCCCGCAGACTTCGACTTCCTGGGCTTGGACACCCGACCTACCGATAACTTTTTCTTATGTTCGCGTAAGGCTTTGGACGTGAGCGACTGGCAGTTGATACAGTCATCCGTGTTGTGGGCCTCCGCGAGGCACCAGAGGCAGGCGTCGTGCGAGTCCGTCACCGACATCTTGGACCCACACTCCCAACACTTCTTGAAACCCGGACGCGGGGTCGAAGACGAAGTAGAAGACATCTTCACACGAAGGATTTTCACAAAACGAACAGGTTCGAAGAACCGAGAAGAACAGAACTCTAAAGAGTCGAGGCGTGAACCGAGAATCACGAAGCAACACCTTCGCGGAAAAAACGGAACTGAGGCTATGAGCGTCGTGCGTCCTACTTATCACATCGGATGACGTCGGACGTCGGAGGAGGTCCTCGACGACGGCGCATCGACGTCATCGACGCAGGACGCAGACACCGACACCGAAAAAAGTTTCCGAAGCAGCACAGCTGTGGTGATTACATGTCATAGATATGGAATACGTCGGAGGACCCAATCCCCTCGAAGCAATAACCCAGCCAATCAACATCATAATCATCATAAGGCAATTCCAATGTGAACAGAGGAACCCTATATGCACATCTATATTGAGGATGTAGAGCTTTTGCTTACCTGTTTCAGCAAGTGCAACTCCGGTAGTAGCGTGGGGGCCATTAGTTCTTCTGTTGTTTCTTGATACCACTGCGTAGCCTAGACAAATGGTAAAAATAACATTAAGATAACAAACTACTGTAGAATGCAAAAATCATGATCTGAAAATGTGCAACAAGCAAAGTATGCACTACTCAATATCAATCACCATAACTGTTTGGAACACACATACACACACTGTGTAAGCAGAAACCAGACATTAATACTGCGAACAAACTTAGGCCAAGACTGGGCAAAGAACAACCATAACAAGCAAACAGGTCTCAATCTAGTCTATCTCACCCAGGTGCCTTCCCCACTTCAGTTACAGGATTTGAAGTTTTCTCTGCTAGTAGAGAATCACTGTTAGATCTGCCTTTTTGGCCAGACCCATTGTTGCAGGCTCACCCTCCAACATGGAAAGCAAAACCTCTTCACAAGAACTTGCCAAAGCGGGACCTGGAAAAATGAAGCATGCCTCAACGACCAACATTCTCTACTACCATAAATGGAATAACTAGGGACTGTCAGGACTCACTGGTTTGATAACGCAAGAGCCCAGAATCATGCTTTCCTCTAATCTACTCACATTTACTTCTTCCCATCGTATACTACACATGCAGACCTCCCCATACATACTGCAGAAGAATGCTTGCTAGCACCCCTCATCAACTCCAGTGAAGTAATGCAGAGCTGCCTCTGCAACACCAACGTCCGACTGCACATAAAAACCACATCTTCCAGACCACTACCTCTCCCAGTCTACCTGCACTGGCAGCTAATCAAGCAGACAACAAAGCCCACACTAAGGATTCATGCTGGAAATACAAACACTGAATAGTCACCACCATGAACCACTTGCAAACATACCAGCACATAGGAAACGTGTACTCAAACCTTGACACAACCCTACTTCATGATTTGCATCTGCTTCTCCCACCAGCCTCACTTTCTTTTCTCCATAATCATGCACCAAATATACACCAAAATGGCAGGAACAGCGCTATACTGACAGAATGAGAGAACAAGAGTGCACAGCTGTTACTTTAATCAATGTCTAATGGTTTTCCGTATTTGTTAAATATTCATTAGTAGGGTGCAGCCCACTGGTCAGTGCCACCGTGTAGGACACTAAGTAAACTGAAGCAAAGAGACCAAGACTTTTAAGCCTTCGGTGTGGGCCGCAAACCCTTAATACCCATCTCTGATCAGTAATCTTGTATTCTAAATGCCCATATATTGTCACTTACCCATTATCTTGCAGCCAACACAAATATGTAGACATTAGACAAGAGCACATAGCCACAGCATCACTATGTTTACAACTCTGTAAGCAGTCGACAAAAACGAGGGAACAAAGTTGCCCCTACCAAAATGGCCAACACACGCAGCTATGTGCGGCCATGTTGGTACCTAGCGTTAATATAGCAACGCTCAGGACTTTAGCAAACATTAGCAGCCAGCGCGCGAGAAGGAATGATCGTACGCTTGTAACAAGGTAAGCGACCGCAACAGTACGGTGGTCAAGGAACGCTTGGGAAGCATTATGCTGATATTGTTTAAACTGATAGGGTTCTGCTAACACGATCTTACCTCTTATTGTAGAGTGAGCATTACGAGATAGTGTATCTCGTCAGAGAGAGAATTAATACGGCAAACAGGTCTGTAATTCACATAGGGTGCATATTACAATAAACACAATATGAGGGAAGAGAATATTAACAACAATGGGCACACTGCATCGGTTTACACCAGTAGGTATACTTGGATAATGCACACAACATAGAAGGATGACTTGGTTACTTTCACGTATATATCGAACAACAACATTTGCACTGGGCATGATAAATAAGATGGTTCACAGATGTTATAAGTAATGACAAATGAGAATTGCTATAACAGAAATGCTATAACAAAATATATTCATGAGATACTTTTTTGCTTATGTTTTCTCCTATCTGTTGATTGTGTGTTTGTAACTGTGGTCGCCCTTGTACATATTATATGCATCAAATATGTTTCATTAATGTCTTTACGCATAATTGATTTGAACATTCCAATATATAATGTATTCTTGGTATATATGATTTAGTTGACATTTACAACCTGGCTCTGATGAAGGATTGCATTCCGAAACGCATTAGCCACATAGGGTTGCATAATTGTTTGCCTCTGACACAGCATTAGCCTAATTGGTGAAGCTGCACTTTGAAAAAATTGGATAATTGAAATCCAAGAGATACTTGAGAAATAAAGGATCTTAACATAACCATACCTAGATGACAACTTTTTTTGATAAAGTTTCATAAAAACTGCTGATCCCGAAGTGGCTATTAAGGGTGTGCGGCCCACACCGAAGGCTTGAAAGTCTTGGTCTCTTTGCTTCAGGAACTGCGCTATACACCACTGTATATTATGTACCTCTGAAGTATGTTGCATGTTACATCACGCATTACAAAGTGAGAAAAATAATTGCTTAATATATTCTTCTTGTTCCTAAACTATTTCCCTGACCAGACTAGGGGCACTTTTTAAATGCTCTTGTAGCTCTGCCTATGTGCCAGGATGTCACCAAAGTGTTTTACACTAACACTGAAGGCATTCTATGACTCTGGAATTAAATTTCCTCTGTTAATTTAAGACTGAATGCATGCGGGAACAATGTTGGCAGGCAATGAAGAATCTTTACGGGACTTTTAAAGGAATTTTAAAATAGGAACACTCTTCAGACGAGCGCTTAAATATGGATAGCGCTGCCAGGTAACCTTTAATGGTCCCACTTGAAGGCCCCTGTGGGCCAAAGAATGCAAAAAAGACAGAACCATAGGAATGTCACATGCAGAAGGATCCACATTCTTAACCCTGCACCAGTCGCAGAATTTACGCCAACGGTACAGGGACTTGGTTGCGGGCCGTCTGGCCGAGAGCAACGCCTCCATCACGTCTTCAGGGAGGTCCCAATCCTTATACCTCAACCTTTCAGAAATCAAGCGTGAAGGTTGAGGGATCTGACCTCTGGATGGAGAACCGGACACCCCACCCGTGAGAGCAGATCGTCTCGGTAGGGAAGACAACGTGGAGGGCAGATGGACAAGTCGAGAAGGTCCAGGTACCACGTCCTCTGGGCCCACGCCGGAGCAATGAGGATCATCCGGGAACCGAACCTCCGTAACCTCCGCAGTACTTGCGCGATGACAGGGACAGGAGGAAAAGCGTACAGCAGTGGGAATGACCACTCCACCACGAACGTGTCTCCTATGGCTCCGTTTGGAGGAAATTCCCACGAGCAGAACCTCTAGCATTTCCGGTTGTCATTGGAGGCTAAGAGATCCACTTGAGGGGTCCCCCAAAGGGCGAAGATCTCCAGGAGAATCTCCTGAGCCAACTCCCACTCGTGAGAGATCGCGCTCTGCCTGCTCAGAGCGTCCGCCGTCTTGTTTTCGTCTCTGGCCAGATGAGCTGCTGAGATCGAAACTTCCTGCTGGATTGCCCAGAACCAGAACTGCAACGCCTCCCTGCACAGCGGAAGTGACGCTGCCCCCTTTTTGTTGAGGTAGTGCATGGCCACCGTGTTGTCCGTCAGGATCAGGACATTCTTTCCTCGCACAGTCGGCAGAAAAGCCTTCAGGGCGAGCCTGACGGCCCTCACCTCCAACAGATTGATATGGAGTCAGGATTCCGACAGAGACCAACGACCGCTGACTGTCAACTCGTTGGCTTGAGCTCCCATCCAGTGAGGCATGCGTCCGTCACGATCGTCACCTCCGGCCAGGGCAGCCAAAATGGAGCCCCCCTCATCAGATTGCCTTTGTCGGCCCACCACAGAAGGTCCTGGGCGACCGAGGACGGCACCTGAACAGGGTCTGACATATTGCCGGAGGACTGAGACCACTGGAGCTTGAGTGCCCATTGCAAAGATCTCATCCGCAATCTGGCCTCTGGCACCAGAAGAATGCAGGATTCCATGAGGCCGAGCAATCTCAAGAACTCAAACGCTGGGAGACTCTGGGCAAGTTGAAACTTCTGCACCATCTGCTGAATGTGATGAGCCCTCACCTGGGGAGGAAAACACTGCCCCAGGGACGTGTCGAGCACTGCTCCGATGTACTGGAGCCTCTGAGTTGGTGTCAAATGGGACTTCTTTAAGTTGAGGGAGAAGCCCAGCTTGTGGAGGGAGTGGCAGGTGACTGACAAATGATCCAGGACTTGCTCGAGAGAGCGCGCCCTGATCAACCAATCGTCCAGGTAGGGTTAGACATGAATTCCCCCCCTTTCCTGAGGTGCGCTGCCACCACTACCATGAGCTTGGTGAAGGCCCTCGGGGCAGAGGTCAATCCGAACGGCAGGACCCGAAACTGAAAGTGCGAGTCGCCAACCGCGAACCTCAGGTACTTTTTGTGCTTTGGATGTATCGGCACATGGAAATAAGCGTCCTTGAGGTCGAGAGACACCAAGCAGTCCTGAAGTTGAAGGGCCTGGAGGACTTGAGAGAGTAACCATCTTGAACCTGTCCTTCCTGAGGAGTTTTTTCAAACCGCGCAAGTCCATGATGGGTCGCAATCCCCCGTCTTTCTTGGAAATAAAAAAATAAGGGGAATACCACCCCTTGTTCCTCTCTGCTACAGGCACCAGTTTTATGGCGCCTTTCTCCAGCATGGATTGAATTTCCTGCGCAAGTAGCGGATCCAGACTCTTCAAAGAGATTCCCCGGTGGATTGTCTTGAGGCCTCTGCCGGAAAGGAAGACAGTAGCCGTGGGTTATGATCTCCAGAACCCACAAATCTGAAGTAATGGCGCGCCACTCTGCAAGATGCTGTGCCAGCCTTCCCCCAACCGGCGAACCATGGGACATGGCCTCATGACTGAGCTGAAGCGGTAGCGGCGTTGCCTGAGGGCAAAGAGGCAACAGCCCGAGCAGCCTTGGCACCTCGAGTACCTTGTTATCCACCTTTGGCACTCCTACAGTGGCCCCTTTGACTGGCAGCTCCTCTGTTTTACCAAAAGACGAGTAATAGCGAAAGGAACCTCCCCTCCATTGCTGTCCCCTAGGACGAAAAGGCGCAGGTTGTCGAACTGCGGCACCCAACGACTTTGCTGCAGCTTTTGAGGTCTGCAACCTCTCAAGGTTCTCGTCAGCCTTGCTGCCAAAAAGAAGTTCCCCATCAAAGGGCATGTTGAGGAGCCGGGCCTGCACATCAGGAGCAAACCCCGACTTCCGCAACCACGCAAACCTGCGTATCAGGGTGCTCACCGCCATGGACCGGCTGACGTAATCTGCCATGTCCAAACCCGACTGAACGGACTCACACATGGCATCCTTGCCATCCTGAACCATGGCAAGGAAACCATCCCGTTCGTCTACTTCGGGAATATGTTCAGCCGCCAAGGAGAAAAAGTTCCACAGAGTGTGCGTGAAACCTGACAAGGCACATATGGAGTTGGCCGCCTGAAGCGCCATACCCCCTGCAGAAAACACTTTCTCTGCCCAGCCGTCAAAACGCTTGTCCTCCCTATCAGGAGGGATGGTAGGATACGACGCCTGCTTTGCCGGGGCCGTAGCCGCCTGCACCACCAAACTCTCCGGAGTAGGATGCTTGGACAAGTCGCTACTGGCTGGGCGGTATTTTCATGGCAAAGACTTGCCCAGTGCCGGGAGACTCTCCGGAGCAGTCCAAGCCGGCGCCACCCTCCTCTGTAGAGCCATATGAAACGGCAGTACCGGGTCAGTTGGTGGACCAAAGTCGAGGATATCCGTAAGGTCATCCTGAAGAAACTCCTCTGGGGGAGCAGACCATCCCAAGTACTCGGTGACCCTTGGCATAAGGCGCCGGTACGAGGAGTCGGCATGAGTGCCAGGCTCAGGCCTATAAAACTCCACCTTCAGAGAGGTGTCCAGCCCACTAGCATTGTGCAGGGACTGCCTCAGTTCCTCAAATTGGCTATGGCCCGAGAGAATCTCGTCTGGCACCGTATCAGGAACCATGCCATCTTCAGAGCCCTCATCCACCTCTGAAATAAACTCAAGATGGCGGTAAGAAGGCACAGAACGTGAACCAAAGCCATGCTTGACCTTGGCCAGAGCCTTTCTAGGGGGTTCCACCGAGCCACGGGGTACCCCTGTCGACACAGCCTCGAAAGGCGACGAGTGAATCGGCTTCAACGCCGAACACGGCATAGACAGCATCGACGGTGCCGACACAGGCCTCGAGGCCGACACAGGCCTCGAGGCCGGGGCCCCGAGCGTGTCCCTCGATGGCCAGGACGCCGATGGCGTCGACGACTTCTTCGAAGGCGGGGCCTCCAAAGAGTCAGTCGACGACCTCGGAGCCACCGCCGTCTTCCGTGAAGACACCACAGGTTCACACGGTCTCGAGCGCATCGAGGACCAGGACCTGGACCAGGCATGACGAGAACGATTCCCCTTGTCCGAGCGGGACCTCTCCTGCGAATTGTGACGACCACCCGAGCTCGAAGGCGTGCAAGCTGTGTCTCTCGACTGATCACGACCGACCCCACTCGAGGCGCGGACGGACCAGTGCCCTGCGATTCGAGAATCGCCAACATTTTCTTCGCGAAGGAAGCCCATTCCTCTGTGTCGCATGCCTGGTGGGGTAAGCGACCCGCCGATGGGCAGAGTCCTCGGATGAGGACGGGGAAGACGACCGATGACGGCACTTCCAGGACTGCCTCGAAGAGGCAGAGGAGTGGCGAGACCGACTCCGGGACCAAGACCCACTGGACTTGCGACAACGATGCGGAGAGTCGCCCCTCGAGTCGTCCGTCGAAAACCCCGCAGACCTCGACTTCCGGGGCTTGGACACCTTACCTACCGATAACTTCTTCTTGCGCTCCCGCAAGACTTTAGACGTGAGCGACTGGCAGTCGACACAGTCATCCGTGTAATGGGCCTCCCCGAGGCACCAGAGGCAGGCGTCGTGTGAGTCCGTAACCGACATCTTGGACTCACAGTCCCTGCACTTCTTAAAGCCCGGACGCGGTGTGGAAGACGAGGTAGACATCCTCACGAAGAAAGACTTCACAATAACAAACAGGTTCGAAGAACCGAGAAACAACAAACTCCAAAGAGTCGAGGCGCACCGAGATTCCCGAAGCAAACACGTTCACAGAAAAAACGGACCTGAGGCTACGGGCGTCGTGCGTCCTACTTATAACATCCAGTGACGTCGGCCGTCGGAGGAGGTCCTCGATGGCGGCGTATCCATGTCATCGACGCAGGACGCAGACGCCAAAGATTTTCAAAAGCAGCACAGCTGTGGTGATTACTGTCATAGACATGGAATACGTCGGAGGACCCAATCCCCTCGAAAGAACATTACAGTAAGTAAATTCTTCTTCCATGGATTGCCTGTCTCCCGCAGATTCCTGCGGATTTGCAGAGGGATAGCTGAAGGTAAAGCAGAAGATGAAAGAGGCGGGCAGAAAGTTATACTAGCAGGTTTGCAGCACTGCCCAGCCAAAACGCACATCAGCTGCACGAGTCACATGCAGACTATAGTGCTTAGCAAAAGTATGAAGGGATGACAATGTAGCAACATGACAAATCTCTCAGACAGGGACTCCCCTCTACAATGTTGTTGATGCTGAGACTCCCCTTGTCGAATGGGCCCTGATGCCTGCTGGAAATTTCTTTCCAGCGGACTGGTAGCATTCCGCTACACAGAAAACTATCCAGCAGGATAAAGTCTGCTTAGTTATGGGAAAGCTCTTACGGGCCAAGGAAAGGACCATGAAGAGCCGGTCAGCTCCCCTAAAATCAGCTGTCCTTGCAATACAATAACTCAGCACTCTTTTCAAGTCAAGGCGATGTAACCGTTCCTCCTGCTTCTACCCTCCTTCTATCCGGAGGACAGTAAAAGACTGGAAGGTCGATGGACTGAGACAAGTGAAATTCTGCGACAACCTTGGGGAGGAAGCCAGGCCTTACCCAGAGTGAAACTTTCCCCCGGAAAAAAAGCAGGTTTACAGCATAAGGCCTGCAGTTTATTCATCTGCCTAGTGGATGTAATAGCCACAAAAAAGGCTGTTTTCAAAGAGAAGCCGTAAGTAACAAGGTTGCATAGGCTCAAAAGGAGCAGCCATCAGAAATGTCAGAACCAGATTAAGGTCCCAATCCGGGAAAATAAAGGGAGTTGGCGGATACTTTTTTACAAGGCCTTTCAGGAATTGTGCCATTACCGGGAGCGTAAAAAAATGAGCCTTGCTCCGGGGATCTTTATACACAGACAAGGCCGCCAAATATATCCTTTGACTGTGGTGATCTGAAGGCCTGCTGAGGCTAGTGACAGAAGGAACTCGATCACTGTAGTGGTGGGTCAAGAGATGAGGGTCAACCTCACGTTCCATGCACCACGCCTCAAATCTTCTCCATCTGCACGCATACAAACCTCTTATAGACTGTCTGGGTGCAGCCAGCAACATCTCAAGTACTTCCTCAGAGAGGTGCCAGTCATCATATCGCATCCTCTCAAGAGCCATGCATGTATGTTGAGGGATTCCGGGGTCGGGTGGAGTACCCAACCTTCCGACTGGGTTAGGAGATCCAGGCGGAGAGGCAACCGGTGAGGTGGACAGATCCAAGAGAGTAACACATTCTGCTCACCCAGTCCGGGATGATCAAGATCATGGTCGCTGGAAACCTCTTCAAACTCCAGAGAACCCATGGAATGAAGGGAATCGGAGGGAATAAGTAATGGAGAGCGAAGGTCCAAACCAAAATAAAAAACTCTACCCCCTCGTGCACCGTTCGAGGGAAATTGCCTCAAGCAAAACTGTTTGCAGTTCTTGTAGGACTCCTTTGCGAACAGATCCACTGCTGGGGTACCCCGAGAGTGAAGACCTCCTCTAGGACTTCGTTGCACACTTCCCGCTCATGTGAGACCGTGCTACGCCTGCTCAGAGCATTCGCAAAGTTGTTCTCTGTGCCCACCAGATGAACTTCAGAGGCTGAGATCCGGTTGTCCAGCAACCAGAACCAAAGCATCCTCGCCTCAGTGCAGAGGGTGCGGGAGTGCACACCACCTTGTTTGTCACTGTGTTGTCCATCAGAATGAGGACATGCTTTCCCTGCAGAGATGGGGCAAATGTTTTCAGGGCAAGCCTGATAGATCGCAACTCCAGCCTGTTGATGTTCCACGTGGCTTCCATCACTGACCAGAGGCCGCTCACCTAAAAATCCTCGCAATGAGTGCCCCAACGCTCCAGAGACGCATCCGTGACCACTCTGGTCTGAGGACTAGGAGGCCAAGGAGGCCAGAAGGGTTCCCTCGCGAAGAGGCTGTTGCGGTCCGCCCACCATGACAGGTCGTTGACCACCGATGAGGACACCCTGAGGAGATCCGAGAGAGTGAAGAGGTACATAGAGTACTGACCCCCTCAGGAGCCATTGTAGGGATCTCATGTGCAACCTGGCCTCTGGCACCAGAAAAATGCAGGAGGTAATGAGACCAAGGAGGCGGAGGAAGGAAGACGCTGGTAGAGGGCATGGTTCCGGAACAAATCAAACATTTGTGTGAAGCTGACTACTCTCAGCTCGGGAGAGAAGGCCCTCCCCACCCAGGTATCTAAGAATGCTCCGATGAACTGGAGCCTCTGGACTGGTGTCATGTGGGACTTCTTTAATTTTAGGGAGAAGCCCAGCTTGTGCAGCAGCAGGCAGAAGTCCTCTAAATGGGACAAGTCCTGCACTACAGACTTCCCTCGATCAGCCAGTCGCCCAGATATGGAAAAACATGGAACCCGGATCTCCTGTGGTGAGCCGCAACTACCGCCATGAGCTTGGTTAAGACCCTTGGGGCGGAGGTTAGACCAAAGGGAAGCACCTTCAACTGATAGTGCATAACGCCTATGTTGAACCTTAGGAACTTGCTGTACTTTCGATGGATTGGCACAAGGAAATAAGCGTCCTGTAGGTCTATCGACACCAGCCAGTCTTGTAGTTAGAGTGCGTGGAGAATCTCTCTCAACGTCACCATCGTGAATTTGTCTTTTTTTAAGCACTTGTTCACAGCCCAGAGGTCCAGAATGGGACAGAGACCTCCACCCTTTGTGGGTACCAGGAAATACCGGGAATACCAACCAGATCCTCTCTGCTCGGGAGGTACCTCTTCCATGGCACCCTTCAACAACAGGGATCTCAGTTCCTGTCCCGTTTGGAAAGGGGTTGGGGGAGGTCTGTCTGGTGGTTTTCTTACAAATGGCAGACAATAACCCCACTGAATGAGCTGAAGAGCCCAGGCATCAGAAGTAATTCCCTGCCATTGGAGCAAGTGCTCCGTCAACCGTCCTCCAACCGGTGCACTGTGAGGGGAAAATAAAAGCAGCTTCGGAAGCTGGGTTGCCCCCACCGCTGACGCTGCCTGTTGGCCTCTAGAAGCCCCTCTGCCCCTTCCGGAGCACGAGAAATGCTTCTGCCCTTGACAGGATGGTGGGAGCTACGCTTTCTTGCCATAAGGAGCATATCTCCTGTAGCCTCGTGCCCTAGAGGCAAAGCTAAATGCAGGTTTGGCCGGCTGCGCAGCTAGGCCCAAGGACTTAGCAGCGATTTTGGATTCCTTAAGTTTGTCTAAGGAATCGTTAGCTTTCTGGCCGAATAGAAGATCGCCCTTGAAGGGCATGTCCAGAAGCTCAACTTGGACAGTAGGTGAATAACCAGAAGTTTTTAAATAGGCATGTCTTCTTAGTGTTATGCCTGATGCCCTAGATCAGCCCACGCAGCATGTGATGTCCAGGCCCGTTTGCAGCAACTGTTTGGCCACCTCTTTCCCATCCTCCACTAGCTGTAGGAAGCCCTAGCGCATTTCTCCTTCTGGGACATACTGAGCAGCATTTTCAACTGCTGTCCACAGAACAAAGGAGTACTTGGCAAAACTGCTTCCCATGTTTGTAGCTTTTAGGGCCATGCTGCATGCAGTAAATGCTTTCTTCGCAAAGGCATCCACTTCTTTTGCTTCACTTTCGGGAGGCAGAGTGGACGTGGAAGATGCGCTCTAGATGAGACAGTAGCAGCCTGCATACGAAGCACCTTAGGGGAAGGGTGAGAAGAAAGGTATGAGGGGTCTCTTCTAGCCTATATGGATTTCTCGGAAATGGTGGAGTTGACGGGAAGAATGGAAGAAGGGTTTTGCCACATAATTGTAAAATGATCGGCAATGGCAGGGTTTGAAGGCATATTGCGTTCTGTGGTGAGAATTTCATCTAAAATGTCAGTAAGGTCATAAGGAACAAGTTAGTTACCTGTAACTATTGTTCTCCAGCATGCGTCTGTCATGGATTCACATGCTCATGAATATTCCCTGTCGTCAGGCTGGGAATCCTCTGTAAAAGAAAAACAGTTTCACTTTCACGTACAAAACCGTATTTCTCCCATAAACCAATCACTGTCCTCTGGGTCATACTGCCAACAGCCAATGACAGTCCTCTGCCTAAGCCCCTTCTCTGGCAGCATCTTCAGATTTGGTAAGCACGTGGTAGTATGACCAAGAAGAGGGGAAGGAGGGAGGATTTGCATGTGAATCCATGCCAGAACCATGCTGGAGAACAGTAGTTACAGGTAAGTAACTTCTTCCTTCTCCAGCATTGGGGCTGGCATGGAATCACAATCATGAATAACAAATAAACAGCAGTACATCATTACACAACCACGGGAGGTGGCAAGGCTCAACAGAAGCAATTCACTCTTACTTCTGGAACAGACTCACCTCAAGCGAACAGGTCGCGTAGCACTGATTGGCCGACTCTGGACTCCTCCCTGGAATCCCTGTCGACGCAGTAGAACTTCGTGAAGGTGTGTGTGGACCTCCACGTAGCAGCCCTGTAGATGTCCAGCAGGGGCACACCAGCCAGGAACGCTGCTGTCGTAACGATCGCTCCGGTGGAATGGGATTTCGGACGGCCGGGCAGCGGTCGGTTGGCCAACCGATGACAGTGTATGATGCAGCCAGAGAGCAACCTTGAGATGGAAGCCTAGGACAAAGCCTTCCCAGGACCAAAGTTCACGAACAGCTGTTAAGTCTTTCTAAAACTCTATCCGTGCCACATAGAACTTCAGGGCATGAGCAACGCAGCAGGTGCAGGGCCCTTTCAGCCGAAGAAAGGCTTTGGGTTAAAAAAAAAACAGGTAACATAAAAGGTTTGGTGAGGTGCAATTCCGACGGAAACTTTGGCATGAAAGAGGGGTGCATCCACAGCACCACCCTTAATTTGTGGAAAGTCAGGTATGGCTGCTTGCAGAATAGGGCCTGTATCTTACCTACCCTCCTGGCAGAGGTGATGGCCACAAGGACAGCCATTTTCCACAATAGGAACTTGGGAGGGGCCTGATGCATAGGCTCGAAGGGGCCTCCATGAACCTTGTCAGAACCACTTTGAGTTCCCACACTGCGGTATGCGCCTTCACCGGTGGAAAAGATCAAAAAAGTCCTTTGAGGAACTCCATGACGAGCCAATGAGAAAAAGTGAAGACCTTCCTGGAGACCTGGTGTAGCGAGAGATAGCCGCCAAAGTTATTTTTTTGAGGCGTGTGCCAGTCCAGCCTTGGCCAAGGATACCAAGTATGGAAGAATAAAAGGGGCTGTGACCCTCAGAGTGGTAATCTTCTATGACCGGTTCCAAGTAGTGGAACGCTTCCACTTGTGACCGTAGCATTTCAGAGTCGACGATGCCCTGGCCTTGGTGAGGACCTCCTCAATCCACTGGCAACTCATATCCTCCAAACTCTAGGGCTGCAGGAGCCAAGCCCTCAGGTTGAGCGATCCTGGTTCGTGATGCAGGATTGCACCTCCTTCTCTGGTGAGATCAGGGACCGCTGGTAGCTTGACCGGCAGCGACGCTGGTAGGCTGAGAAGGTCCGGGTACCAAATCTGCCGTGGCAAAGTCTAGGCGATGAGTATCACCCTGCACTGACAGTCTGAATGTACTGATGACTCGTAGCAGGAGAGACAATGGAGTAAACGCATACAGAAACATCTCTTCCCACAGGAAGGAGAACGCGTCCTGCAGTCTCCTCGGCTGATGGAATCTGCTGTCCAAACTCTGGCCTTTGGAGTTCGCTGCCATCACAAACAGACCGATCTAGGGCCTGCCCCACTTGTCGAAAATGCAGTCCACCTTTTCCTGCTGAAGTTCCCACATCTTGGCAGGAGCACAACTCCCTGTTGAGGGAGTCCGTGATGGTGTTCTTGACTGCCGCTAGGTGAAGGGGGACAAGGAACATTTCTTGCCTGACAGCCCAGTGCCACAGTTCCTGCGCTTCCCTGAAGAGGGCCAGGGATCGAGTGCCCCCTTGTTTCCTGATGTAGAACAGTGTAGTGGTGTTGTCCGTGAAGATCCTCACCACCTTGCCCTTCAGAGACGGAAGGAACGACTTGAGGGCCCAGAACACTGTATAGCTCCAGGATGTTGATATGGAGATCCTTCTCCTCCGGCAGTCACATGTCTCTGGGATGGAGATGTCTAGTGTGGGCTCCCCAGCCTTCAAGGGAATGGAGGGTTCTGAAACCCTGTACAAAAGGCGATGTTAAAGCAGTCATCCCACCACTTTATTGCCCGACAGAACTCATCCAGAGTGATCTTGTCCGTTATGTTTCCAGAAACCTTCACCCAGCGAGTGTCCAGGAACGCATCTGTAAACTGCAGAGCTGGATGAGGTAGATGTAGGATGACATGCCGAGCAACGACTTCATGGTCCGCACGGTGGCTGTCTTCATCAGCAACAGCGGCTGCACCTTTTGCTGAACGGCCGTTAACCTCTCCTCCGAGGGCGATGCTAGGCAGGAAACTGTATGGAGTCTGGCACCTAGGAACAGCGCATTACACCATGGTGCCAAGCAGGACTTTGGATAATTGATCGAGAATCCCAGATCCATCAGCAGCTTGACGGGTGCCTCTGTGTGACCTACAGCCAAATCCCGCGAGTGGGACCGGATGAGCAGTCATCGAGGTACAGGTATACGTGAATCCCCCCCATAGACGAAGATGGGCCGGCACTAGTGCCAGGCACTTTGTGAACATTCTGGGGCCGACTTCAAGCCGAAGGGTAAGGCCTTGAACTGGTAGTGCTGTCCCTGCACTACGAAGCGTAGAAACTTGCACCATTTCCTGTGAATGGGGACATGGAAGTAGGTGTCCTCCAGGTCCAGCAATGTCAAGAAATTCCCTCTTTCCAGTTGGCCGAGCATGTGCTGCAACGTGACCATCCTGAATTTCTGAGGTACTTGTTCAGACATCGCAGGTCTAGAATGGGCCTCCAGCCCAACCCAGCCCTCCCCGTCTTCTTTCTCACCAAGAAATATCTGGTGTAGACTCTGTTGCCGCAGAGTGGCTGGGGAACCAGCTCTCTCGCCCCTTTTCGCAGCATGGCATGTACTTCCTCCAAGAGCTGAGGGGCCTGCTGCTCCTAAGAGGCCACTGACTCGATCCGCTGACACCTGTGCTGAAATTCCCGGGTATGTCCTTGAGCGAGAGCGTCCAGTAGTCATCTGTCCGTGGTGATCTTTTCCCACTCGCTGACTAACCTTGTTAGCCGGACTCTCATCGGGGTGCACGTGTAGGGGCCGCACGTCTTGGCCGGTTCAGGCTTGCTTCAGCGCCCTGCCTTGCTGGTAATGACGCCGTTCTCCTCCTCCGTAGGCCTGGGAATGGCCTCTGTGGGCTTCCTGGGTCATGGATCTGGCAGGCTGACGGTAAAAGGAGGAGAAACCTTTCGACGACCTGCCCGGCTTTCCTCTGGAGGAACTAAAGGAAGCAAGGTGCTGTTGGAGGGTGCCCAGGGTTTGGGCTGTCTCCGTATCCGCCTTGTTGGCCTGCAGGGACTGGTCGACCACCTTCCCGAAAAGGTTATCGCTGTCGTAGGGCATGTCCAGTACCTTTGTTTGGTCCTCCTGATGGAAATTTGTGACCTTCATCCAGCCTTGGCGACGAAGGCAGATACCATTCCCCAACAAGGGAAACCCAGTGTCGGCAACATCCAGCGGCACTGTGATGGCGTGATGCGATGCTCTCTCTCCCTCCTGGAAGAGAGCGATCGCCTCCATCCTCTTGCCGTCGGGGTGGAACTCCAGAATAGGCCCCAGCTTGTACCACAGCTCCCTGTCATATCTGGCTAGGATCTCCAGTGCATTGGCCGCCTTGATGGTGGACGCCGCTGTGTAGCTCACCTACCTCCCCATTGCGTCCCACTTCTTACCCTTGCTGTCCAGATGGACTGAAGACGGCCAGGACTCGCAGTCGCCGAAACCACTGAGTCCGGCGATGGTTGTGACCTCAGGCACTTCAGGGTGGATTCCGGTACTACTTCTCCAGCCTATCTCGCTTGGCTGGAGCTGTGCAAGGGTTCTTCAAGAGGGCTAGGCACTACTCCCACACATCGTTTAGAAGGGGTACCGCCATTATTGTCTTCCTCTTGGCTTTGCGCCTCTGGTACAGGAAATCCTCCTTCCTGGTCTCCTCGGGCACGCGCTGGAACAGCTCGGAGGCTTTGGCGATCAGAGAGGAACGACCCCACCTCGTCCGGTGGGGACACCATAGGCTGCGGGGACCCGCTGTACGCTCTGACGATATCGTTGTCCATCGTCATGGCTGTATCTGCCCCCGTACCCTTGTCTGCGTATGTTGTGGGAGACGGAACCCGACGAGGTGCGGAGGCTGAAATGGGGGCGTTGGATGCGCCTTTCTTTTTTTGTCAGTGATTGGTCAGGAGAAATAGGGGACAGTTGGAACAGACCCTTGCGGCAACCTCTTCTGGATCTCCAACACCAAGTTGCAGAGGGTTGACAGGATCTCTAGAGAGACATCCCTTGGCGGAATTTGCGTGATCAGAACAATGGGCCCTGCGCCCTCGTCGTCACCCTCTTCCACGTCCTCGTAGTCCGTGTGTAGGGACTCCATATCCTCGTACTGTGTGGATGAAATTTCCATGGCTTGGGCCACAGCTTGGGACTAATCAGGGCCCCCCCTTTTTCCACCCTAAAGGGCTGGAACCGGGTTCTGAGGAGGTGTCCCCTTCTCCAGAGCTGGCAGACCTTGTCAAAGTCACCACAGCGGCTTCTCACCTCAGAGGGAGGGATATCTTCAGTGCTGTGGGGTCTACCCTCTGAGGGTCAGCCCCTTTATCTTTCGAAAGAGCAATTCTATCGCCAACAAAGACTTTTCCTGTGCCACCCGGGCCTTCTTGGGCAGCTCGGCTTACTTCTCCACCGTCCGGGACTTCTCTGGCTTCTCCCGCAGCTTAGATGGGTTGGACGGCTTTCTCTTCGAAGAGGAACTTAATAGCCGGCTGGAAATGGAGCGTGATGTCCATAGCACCCTGTCTGCCGTGGGACCCGCTACCTCAGCGACCCCAGTGGCCCTGGACTTGCAGTGCTTGGCCTTATTTCGGGCCCCTATGGATGAGGTGCCCTCACAGGACTTAGAAGCCAGCTCCTCGGACCGACCAGCCTTGGGTGCGGTATGCCCCCCTCCTCAGGGCACGTGGCAGAGGCCTTGGCGTTCAGCCACATTGACAGTCTACTGTGCCTGTACTTTGCCATCTTCTTGGAGAATCCGTAGCATTACCCACAATCTCCTTCCTTGTGGTCTGGATGCAGGCAGTAGAGACATTGTAGGTGGTTGTCCTCCACAAACAAGTTTCGGAGCCCTCACTTGGTGCAGGGCTTCAAGAGGGATCTTCCTTCTTTATTCTCCTCCGTCATGGTCAGAGGGCTCGATGGACTTCTGGAAATTGCTACGGTCTTCGCACTTCAGGGGTTCTGCACGTCACCGACAATGGATCCCGGCTGTCGGTAGATGGAGAGAAGAGCACACAGGCTCTTTTGGAACCAAAATATAACCTTTTTTTCTACATAACCTGAGGACTCCAACACTGAAGCGTGCAGTAAAAATCTGAAGATAGCTGGCAGTGGAGGGTTATAATGAGAGGACTGTCATTGGTCTAGGGGCAGTATGACCCAGAGGACAGTGATTGGTTTATGGGAGAAATACAGTTTTCTAAGTGAAAGTGAAACTGTTTTTCTTCTCCCGAGGATTCTCAGCCTGACGACCGGGAATATTCATGAGCATGTGAATCCATGCCATACCCCATGCTGGAGAACCTTGTTTGGGCGCCACTGATGAATGCAATCCCAGGGTGTCAATAACCCTTTCTACTAAAGCCCTGAATTTAGAAGTATTAGGAAGACAGGGCTGGGATTGCTGAAATTCGAGGACTGGAGAGGTGTCCAGACAGCTGGCATCATGGAGGCCTTGAGCCAGCTACAAAAGCTGATTTTAGTCGTCAAAATAATCAACCCCTCCTGAACCCAAGTAAACTGGGTCGACATCCCCCTGATCATCGGCGTCATGACCACCGAAGATACCTGCCATAGTGTTGAAAAATTCAGACCCTAGCTGTGGGGTGAATGTTTTCTCAACAACAGTTGACTGAGGCTTTGTCTCTCGGCGCCGATAAGGTGGATGACAGTGCCGATTGGGATCGAGACGGCTTAGTGTTGACATTATTGGATGCAAAGGGTTGATCCGGCTTCCATTGAACCTCTTTCGGTGTCTAAAGATTTGTCAGCGCCGACATAGTCAGTACCAGGGCACTATAGAGGGTCGGGTATGCAGAGTGCCGCTCTTGGCTCCGAAGCCTGCTGTGCGGAGGGGTTAACTGCGCCGACTGCTGCATACTTTTTGAACATGTCGAGCATGGGGGCTTTGAAATCCTCCAACTCTTAGCGGGTGGTAAACCCAGCCGACAGCTTACCATTATCCGTCGACAACTCAGAGTCCTGATGGTGGTGGTGACGCCTGTTCTTCTTTTGGGATGAGGAAGAGTGGCTACGTTTCTTCTTCCGCATATGTTCTTTTTCGGGGTGTGGCCCTATGTTTCGGCCTCCGAAGATCGAACCGTCGAACGCACCAGTGATTTTGAGGGCAGTCGCCCCAGAGCGAGCCTTGCAGCTCGATTGCGTAGGGATTTGAGATGCATTTTTGTGCACAACGGACACCCGTCAGTTCTATGGCCTGTGCCGAGGCACCAGAGACAACTGGTGTGGGTCAGTGATGGACATCTGGGTGCCACTATCGGAACACTGCTTGAAACCCGATACCTGAGCGACCAACATCCCGCGTGGAGGAATTGAAAAAATACAAACGTTTTCCTGACAAAAAAGTTCCCAAGCAGCGTGTTAGCGCTTAGAAAAAAGGAACCGAGGTTGGGGCGTAGTGACGTGATATTTATAGGACGCCTGATGACCAGACGCCAAGCAAGACAGATCAATGATCTGGGAGAGGGGCATTTGCCCGAATCCTTATGGGAGGCAAAGGTAGTAGTGCTACTAAAGCCAGAAAAGCCCTTCAATGATTGTACCTCCTACCATCCAAAATCATGTAGTAATTTCGACAACAAAATTTTTGCGGAAATCCTAATGTCCCGACTGGCACCCCTGAAGCAAACAATGGTGAGAGCAGATCAGTCAGGTTTTATACCAGGGCGTCACACCTCATATGGGCTAAGGAGGATGTTTGGGCTGATCACAGCGGTGCAGCTGGATGACTCAATAGAGGTGGTCCTGCTGGACGTCAACAAGGCGTTTGATTCAGTGGAATGGCTGTTTTTGTTCCCTGTGTTGCGCCGTATGGGGCTGGGGGAACAATTCATAGCCATGGTGTCACTATTATACACATGCCCGTTAGCCAAGATACGAGTCAATGGTCAACTGACGTCTACCATAGTGCTGGGAAGGGGGACTCGACAGGGATGCCCCGTCGCCCCTTTGCAGTTTGCCTTGGCAATAGAACCGCTAGGGGAGAGGATAAGAGAAAAGCACCTACATCGAGGGGTCCAACTGTATAATCAGAGTGGTGATATCACTGTACGCAGACGATATGGTGCTGTGTATCAAAGATCCCAGAACCAACCTAGACCCGGTTATGCAGGATGTCCAGCGATCTGGGGGCATCTTGCGAGTAAAAGTGAATGCCACTAAATCAGTCCTCTTCCCACTAACATACAGGGTGGAACAGTACCAAGACGGGAGGGGATTCCAGTGGCATATGGTCCAGTCCCGCTATTTAGGGATCAATCTAGCAAGGGACACCAAGGTTGTCTATAGTAGTAACTATCCGAGAGTCTTGGATCAGGCAAAGGCAGCAATGTCCAGATGAAAGAACCTCACTCTTAACCTGTATGGTAGGATATCAGTGATTAAAATTACATTACTCCACAGGTTTCTGTATGTTTTTCTCAATGCCCCGATAGCGGTGCCCAGTGATTATTTATGGGAGCTGAAGTCGGTACTATTACAGTTCATATGGGCGGGGAAACAAGCTAGGGCTTCCTGGGACAAACTAGTGGCGCCTATACCCGAAAGGGGGACTAGCGCTGCTGGTATTAGAAACATACTATAACATGGTACAGGCAGGGTTTCTCGTTTACTGGTTCGGGGAGAGAGAAGACATGTGGAGGTGGAGAGGCTATTAAAACTTTAAGGCTATTTCCCGGACACCTCGGGAAGATGCATTAGATGCGACAGCGTATCAGCCGACTTTCTCCACGTGGGCTGGGGTTGCTCCATCAGAAGGCAATTTTGGGAGCAGGAATTTGAAACAATCAGTGGTGTCACGGGACAGGATATAGAGCCAAATCCATGGACGGCGCTGCTGGGTTGTACCAAACCTATCCCTGAACACACACAGAAACTGGTTGGACTGCTCTTGATAATGGCCAAACGACGGGTGGCAATGCTGTGGGGAAGGAAGCAGAGCCCAAGGATAGCTCAATGGAGGGCTATTTTATACTGTAATGACATGGAAAAAAAATGGAACGCCTTGATCCGTAACCAGTATTGCGATAGACACATGTGGGATCCTTATACAAAATTATTGATCAAACATATCGAGGAGGAAGAGGTGGAACCCACCACATACCAGTTAAACCAAAGGAAGTAGATGGAACAATGCACTGCAGTGTTACATACACAGAATTTTCAGACATTCAATCAGTGCCAAGTACCGAGAAGGAGGAGCCATAGGCTACACAATACATGATGCATACAATGTCCATGGACTAGCATGTAAAATGCACCATTTAAGAGGCTGGGCTGTACCGGGGGCGGAAAAGGGGATAACGTTGGCACGCTAGTGCCCGGTTGGGTTTCAAATGCCAATAAAAAGATGTGTAAAAAAAAAAAATATGTTATGGTTGAGGCGTTTGGGGAAGCAAGAGAAAGCTCCCTTGGCTGCAGCATTGCATGGCAAAGGAAAATAAGCAGCAATCCCGCTTGCCATACTCCAAGAGGAGGGCCTGAGTAGTAAGGGAGAGAAGATGCCATCACCCTGGGACATCCTGGATAGAACGGGTCAGGCGGCCTGGGTGGGACCGGCCCGCAGCCTCCTGAGGGCACCCCTGTGTCGCAACTCAGCCTGGTGCTGTCTGAAATGAGATCTGAATTTGCATCCATCAATACCATGCTAGATGGAGTGGCATGGAAGGTTGATCGCATGCAGGAGCATATCAAGAAAAAAGTGGCTGATATCTGTGGCGGAGCACAGAGTGGGGGTCCTGGAGGACACTAGCAGAGCAGTGACACAGGCAATCAGGCCACTGCAGAGGGAGGTGAAGGACATCAAGGCGAAGAACGAAGATCTGGAGGCGAGATCCCGCAGGAATAACATGCGGGTGGTGGGTATTCCGCAATCAGTCCCACAGCAGAATATGGAGGTCTTTATGGAAAAGTTCATCCGGGAAGTACTGCATGCATCCCCATTGTCATCTCAGTTTTTGTCGAAAGGGCGCACTGGGTGTCGCAGCTAACACCAAGGCAGAGCCAGAGCCCTCAGCTGGTCATTGGTCGCTTGTTGAATTACAGGGACCGGGACGCAATCCTTCGCAGAGCCTGGTAGCTTGGTGATTTGCTATATGATAAGATCTGGGTGTCGTTTTACCCTGACTTTACCCCATCAATCCAGTAGGCTTGTCTCCCTTTCCTGGCGGTAAAGCGTGTCATGACCCTTGCCCCTGGCCCTCACTGGCAAGTCAGCCTTCCAGTTAGGGCCAGGTCAGAGGCCTTAAAACCTCATCCAAGACTCTCTTTGGCGCCAGGCTCATAACCATCATGAAGACCAACATTAGAATGGGACTATTTACTTGGGACTATTTAACTTGGTGGGGGGAGGGGTGGGTTCAGCCAACATGGAGGCACCCACATAGCTCAGTTACAAGGAACTGAGCTATGCGGTCTAGTCTTTTGGGTGTGGCAGGCCTGGGACTATTTTACCTGGACTACTTTACCTGAGACTATTTAAACTGCACCCAAACAGCAGAACATGCATTGCGTTATTCTGCTGTGGGCAGCGTAACGCTCACCGTGTCCAGTTCTTTGATGCCAGCTTACCTGAAACCAAGGAACTGCAGAGAAAGAAAGAACACTACGAAACGTACCTGGAACAGTATCCTGTCTTCAATCCATCGCTGACTTCAGTTCCACTCACCTGAAGGTACAAACTCCATCATCCGGCACTGCATGCATCCTCGAATACCATAACCTGGAAAGAGGAGAAAGAAAGACAGCATTAATAAGCGTTTACTCACGTTTCCTCCCGAATGAAGAAATCCGCACAATTCTTACCTGGGTAGTCATCTCCTGGTCAGTATCATTGCTGGAACATTACGGCGCTCGGCGAGGAACATCGCAACCTGCAAGGAGAGAAGAGACACAGGTTAACAATATAAAAGGCAAAACAGCGCTGTGCATCGCGCATTACTCACCGGACAGCATCGCGCACACCGCGTTTTCGCCTACCGGCCCATGCTCATCTTCAAACTGCATGACAACACCAAAATACCTTTCCATACCTAAAAGGAAAGAATCAAGACATTATTATTCGAACTAAGAGGAACATAAGAACTGCATACAAAGACTGTAAAGCAGCAAACCTACAGAGTCGCAGCAGGCCTGGATTCCCACAGGGGGGGCTTGCACCAGTGAAGTAACTTGGTCGCTGCTCGCACCCCACATCTACGCGCCCCTGCCATGAGGAGCAGGACGGAGAATCCACCTTTTACAATATTAAGGTGAGGAGAAGGCCCAAGGGGGAGGAAGGAGTTGAGGCCAAGGGAGGTGGGAAAACAGACAATCTGGTATTGAATCCAGCTCTCCTATATTGCAGACCCGTCTTTAACCAGAGGCCTTACCAAGGGACCGGGAGAGGGTTTGAGAGTGCAAATCATCCAACCAGGGCTGGGTGGCGTCCCCGTGGATTCCAGGTGAGCATAACAGCGTGCCTTGTGTGAGCAGGGTCTGGACTGCGCTATGCTGCATCTGAAGAACTCATGGTGACACAAGTAAGACAGACACAAGTGATCCCAGTTCAAGGGAGTTTATTTAACAATGAATTCTATATGAAGGTTGGAAAAATGCCTATTCTAAACCTAAATCTAAGATGGGAGCAAGCGTCGACCATCAAATGAAAAATAAGGCAGTCCTAGTGGTGTTGTGTCAAATAAAAGGGCCTATACTAAGAAACCTATTACCAAACCTTACAACTAATGCAAGGAAGGGTGAGGGATAGTTCTCAAGAAAAGAAAGAAGTGTTCTCAAATAATATGTCAGGATGCGGTAGCCCGGGTCTCCCTTCCCCCACGTTTTGACCACGGGGTAAGATGGGAGCTTGGTTCACAATACAGTCCCTGGCTTCTCCAGCACGAGACAACAGTTCTAATGGCAGCTCTCAGGACCGTTGAGGGCCAAGTCTCGTTTCTGAACTCTTCAACCAACAAAAACACAAAAGTTCCCTTAACAAATAAAAGTTTGTTTTCTATATTTGCTGGGTGATGGGCTCACCCCAGGGTATGCCTCTTCTGGGCGCTGACCCTTTTTGTATCGTATACATCAATTTAGAAGTCAGTTCTTTTCTCACTGGAAGTTTGGATGACAGCTTAACCCCTGGTTTTCCCTCAGTCGTACTCGGACCCCTCTTGACTGGTGGTACTCAGGGGATGGCTTTACCACTGGATCTCCCGCTGCCGGGCTCGGACCCTTTTAGACTGGCAACCCTCTTTCGGGTTCACTCTTACTGTTTCTAGGCTTTTGCTTTCACTTTTCTCAACCTTGGGGTAACACATTTTCACCCTTCAATCCCCCTCTGCTGGGCTCTGACCTGGCTATTTGTCTCTTCCAATACAGACACATAGTGGAAGAGAGTGGTTGAGGAGCATGACTTCAACAAGGCTGAATGTTATTAACAACTAGAAGTGAATAGTTTATTTTCTTATTCTGTCTCCCTTTTGTAGGCGATAAACCAGCGCTACACAGGGAAATATTTGGGTAGGAGGAAGGGATATCTAGAAATTCAACTCTATCCCTTTCTGTCCTCTTTCACAGCCTTGTTGTGTCTGCAAGTGGCAAAATCCACAGCAGTCCTTTGTTTTCTCTCTTTAAAACAAATTCTGCCCTCAACCACAGTAGTTTTATCCATAAAGCAGGCGAGTTGCCTGCTTTTGGAGATCAGACGTGTTTTGGTTTTAACCAAATCAGAATCACAGTCGGCATATGCCCTACATTTTGTGGTATCATGTTCATAGAGTAAGGGCACTTCCGTGTTAACTCACTCTTTCGGCTCCCCCATTTTCTGTAAATCACCCCTGGGTCACCCTCTTCTGCGCACTGACCCCTCCTTACTTTCAATGTTCGCTTTTCACACAGTTCAATGTTTGCGGGATTCACTTCCCTTTCTTTCACAGTGCTTGTAGATCAAAGTCTTTCGATTGTACATTGATTTTACTTGACCCTCTTTATGACCACTTTGACCTATTTCGCTGGCCCTTCTTCGGCCTTCTGGTAATTGTAGTTTGACTCAGATGGAGATTGACCAGAGTATCTTAAGTTAGCATCCACGTCTTTTCTGTTTCCCTCTGCAGCTGGTCTCCCCATAACACTTTTACAGTTCATTCACAGTTTCTTGAACTAGGTTCAAACTTGCCACTTTGTGATTCTCTCACTCAACATAGCCCGGTTCTTATCAATTCTCCCCTTGACTCACCGGCTGTGATGAACCGCTTGGCTTTTGGTTTTCCTGGAGTCAAGGCCGGTACCACAGGTACATGAGCTTCCCTCAGTCCTTGTTAGCTTGCCCCGTGTACCGTTGACATCTGTTGCAATAAACTTGTGCTATTGTTCACAGTCTTTGACTCTCTTCCACAAAGGTTCCGTGGGCCTGGGATGAAAAGGGCAAGGTCACTTCTCGCCTCGCCACCCTCTCGATTTCTGCCGCCTTTCTCCTTCTTTTGAACTGCCACACCTGCATAGCTCTGCCGTCATGCTCGTCTTGATCGTATTGTGCTCTCTTTCTCCACCTTTTATCTCTGTGGGGAAAAGGAAGAGCCGTCAGGTGTGTGTGGTTCAGGTTAACTGCCTGAATGTGCCCGATGCTGGGTTTGGGACATATCAATTAAACAGTTACATTACAAGTTCGTTGCAAACCAGTATTCATGCAGAAAGGGGAGTGGTTGGAGTGTCAGAATGTCCTAATGGACATGATGGGAAAAAGGTGTTACAGAAGAGGGTCGGTTGGTAGACTGAGAAAGACAAGATGAGTACGGTTTGTGAAATGGATGAGAATCACCGGGATTGTGAACAGAACAAAGGGGACTGTGGGAACAGTAGTGTTCTGTCATAGTGGATTGGGTGTTCGGAAGATTATAATCAGAGGGATGGGATTGGTAGGGATTGTAGGGCAAACAGTAATAGCTGGGACTGGGACGTAAACCAGGTGTTCGAGAAGGAAAATGACAGCGTATTCGGTTAAGAATGATCATAGGGATGTGGAGAAGAATGTCCAGGAATATTCAGGCCGGACGCAGGAAAACAGGGATTCTGGGAGAGATAAGTTTAGGATGTAAAATGGTGTTGGTTCGGTACGAAGGGATCACTGGATCTGGGCAGGAGAGATTGAATGGAAGGAAGTGGGGCAGATGTACGATAGCCTATAAAGATCTTAGGGAGATCGCCCTTCTCTCCTTCTTCATGGCTTGTGCCATACTGCATCTCCCTTGGGTCATTCCCTTGAGTATAACCCTGGGCTTCCCCTTTTCAGTGAGCCTTTCTCGCTCCTTTACCCCTAGGGTTGGCATCTGAGCGAATCCGTCCTTTGCTGGCCACCTGAAAAAGAGTCTCTCGAGGTTCGCTCTGTGAGATACCCGCAAGTATTTCACATGTATCCATCCAAGCTGTGAGTTTTTCAAGAAGGGAAGTCACACTTCTTCACTGACCCCGGGCGGTTCATGACTTTGAGATGCTAACGAAGGAGTGAGGGGCTATCCCATCCATGTGTATGTGGAGCTGAGGTGCCACTGTTGGGGAACATGAATTGTGTCAGTTGGGAATAGACAGGCTTATCAATCTGGGCTGGGGTGGGTGAGGAAGGTTGCACTGCTAGTTGTGGGCTGGCAGTGTAATGGGAACAGTTGGGATTTGGGGGGGTGCAGGAACAGGGGAGTGTTGGGGGTTGTATTTGAACAATTATTCACGTCTTGTGGGTAAGCCATTCTTGTGGTATGGTGTGGGGGTACAATGTTGGAACCAAGGAGTATGGACGCCGAGCCAGACGGTTTGAGATATTTGGGTGACTATGGCTAGTGGCAAAATTGTGAGCTGCAAAGTACAAGGGCTAAACAACCCACAGAAAGCTCAAAAGGTGGTTCATTGTGAACAACATGGTTCCAAGGTGTTTCTCAAAGGAGACCCCACCTGGTTGGTGGGATGAATGAGGGGGTTGCCAGATCCTGGGGGGGTTGCCACAGTTACACATCCTATTCCACATACTTGACAGGCGTTATGATATTGATCCACAAGTCACTTGAATGTCATACCATGGAAACTGCAGTTGACACGCTGGGGAGGTTTGTGATTGTGTCGGGTAGCTGGGCGCATGTGCCGGTAACGTCTGAATATTTATGGCCCTAACGTGGACGACCCCTCCTTCTTTGAGTCACTCCTATCTTGGTGCTATAAATAACTGCAAATATGGTATGGGCTGGAGATCTCAATTATATTTTAGATCCAGTGAGGGACAGATCCACGGGAGGTGCTTGTCCTCTTTCCCGGGCTGTGGAAAATGGTGCAGAGCTGCATATCTGAGTTGGAGTTGGTGGATGTCTGGCGAGTGCTACACAGTGAGGGTAGAGAGTATTCATTCCACTCGTCAGTACATAATGCCTCTTCACACTTAGACTAGGTTTTGGTAAGCCAGCTCCTGGTGCGCATGACAAATGAATGCTCCCTTCTCCCGAGAACGTTGTCAGACCACTCACCTCTTCTGTAAACCATAGATGCGGGTGGTGAAAGTGTCCCTAGACCATTTTGGAGATTGAAAGCATCAGCCCTATCTGACAGTGTTCCGGAGTGAAGTGCTTAGCCTTGTTCAGTTGTTTTCCAGGAAAACCTGGGATCTGTGTCCACAATGGGCTCCATGTGAGAAGCTTATAAGGTGGTCCTGCGTGGAGGGAGCATGTCCTTGGAAACGGGAGTGCTGAAGTTGATACAGAGACAATTGACTGAAGCAGAATCATTAATTAAGGGCTATGAGAGCAGAGCCAGGGAGGTAGGGGATGCCGAATCTAGGGCATAGTTGCGCAAAGCATTAGACTGATTCAATAACCCGGCAGATGGTGAGGTCAAGTACCTGCCGTGGCCAGCGATGGCCCGGTGGTACGGGGAAGAGTGCAGGCCTGGTCGGCTTTTGGTGGCAATGCTTCGTCGGGAAGGGGGTGCCACAGATATAGCAGCTGTACGCACTGCGGGTGGCCGTGAAGTAGTAGAATCTGATGCCTTCCTGAAAGCCTTTAGTGCATATTTTGAACAATTATATGCGTCCAGGAGAACCTTGGCTGCGGAAGACCTAATGGGGTTTGTGGAGGAAGCCTCCCTCCCTACAGTTGCAGCATTGGCTAAACCACTTGCGCAACAAGACATTTTAGCGGCAATAAGAGCATTGCCTACTGCCAAGGCGCTGGGCATGGAATGTAGAACGACAGTAAATTATAAAGAACTGGGCGCAGAGGTAGTTAAATACCTATGTGGGAGGAGGCGATGGAGGTGGGGCAAATCCCCCCCGCCCCACAAGGTGTGAGGTGGTTGTGACTTTGATCCTAAAACCAGAGTTGCCTCGTACCATCAGATTTCTTTACTAAATCTTGACAAGATCTTTGCCAAAGAGTTGGCAGACTAGTTGCTCCAGTTTGTGTTGACTTATCCATACAGACCAGTCGGTAAACATGTGCAGGCTTTTTGCTATACTAGCCCAGATTGACCCCAAGGTACACGCGGTGGCAGCAATGCTAGACATGGAAAAAGCATTTGACTCGGTTGAGTGGAGTTATTTGTGGTTTTGCATCAGGTGGGCACCCCAGAAAATGTTTTGAAGGCGGTGCGCCTGTTGTACACTCATGGGCTGGGTGGTAAGCGGTGCAGGCCCTTTGACCTGGGCCGCGGGACCAGACAGGGATGCCTGTTGTCACCACTGCTTTTTGCTATTGTGATTGAACCGCTGGCGGCTTGACTCCAGAGGTTCCACCCTACAAGGGTTCTGGCGATGGGTGGTACTAGAGAATTGGTGTCTCTGTCTGCGGATGACGCGATTCTGTATTTTAAGGACCCAGCAGTTAACCTGCAGCCGTTGTCACAGGAGGTGGTGAAATTTGGCCGATATTCGGGGCTTCAAGTAAACTGGTCGTAATCGATTCTGTTCCTGCTGAATGACTCTATTGTTAAGCCCCTTAATACTGGCGGGTATAGATGGCAACACATTTTCGGTGGCTCATTTGGGGGTTCGGGTAAGCCAGAATGCACTATTCTTATTGAAGGACAACCACCTAAGGTTCCCTCTATACTTTGAGGAGAGTAGAAGGTTGGTGCAGGCTACCTGTATCGCCATCGGGTCGAATAGCGGTCGCTAAAATGGTAGTGGTTCCCAAGCCGTTTTACATTTTCCAAAACGTTCCTGTGTGGACAGGGGTGACTTTCTTTCATGAGCTGAAGGCCCTATTGATTAAGATGGCATGGTGCCCCCCAGACCTCTCAAGATCAGCAGAGACACTTTGGTTCTCTGCTGGGACTGTGGTGGGGTCGGCACACCGGACATGGAGCTATACTTGCTGGCGGCACAGATGCATTTCGCAACATATTGGTTGCCGGGGGCCCTCTCCTACACCCACGTAAATATAGAGAAGTGGTCAGTGCGACCTTCACACTACAAGGGGTCCTGATGTTAAGGAGAGTCTGGGACAGCTGTAAATTTGACCCGTGGCGTGCACAGTACATGCACAGAAAAGGATTCTGAGGAGGTTGTGTGTTGATATCCCCTTTGATCCGGGCTTTCAGTTATGAAATGTTGAGTATCTACCACTGACTAGTGATGATGCTTTGGTTCAGGAATGGAGGGGCGCGGGGATAGAACAAATGACCGATTTATACGGAGACGGGGTGTTTGTCTCTCTGGAACAGTTTACTGCTAGAATGGGTGAAGTGGTCCGCCGTAGGCTACAGCATTTTAGAATCCGGGCCAGCTTTAAAGAGTGGACCCCAGCTTTTCATGCCATGGCCCCCAAGCTTTAGTTAATGCAATATCTAATGAGGTCTCCCTCGCAAGGCGGGTGGTCTCCACGCTGTATGGGCTCATTCAACAAGGCTATCCACCTGGGGTCCTGAAGTGTAGGCCATGTTGGGATGAAATTGCTGGGGCCGCATTCACAGATAAACAGTGGGCGATGCTCTGCGAACTAACACATTGCGGGCATTCAATCCAAGACTGCAGCTGATTCAGCTTAAGACACTACATAGGGCATACCATGCTCCAGCTCGTCTTCATTCGTTTAACCGCACGAAGATGGATAGATGCAATGCTGAATCCATTGATTTTATTCACATGCTGTGGTTGTGCTCTAGGCTGTAGGAATTTCGGGAGGGGGTGGTGGAAGCAGTTTCATGTATGTTGAGTCGAGAAGTACCCTGTGAATTGCTGTGTTGCATGTTGGATGGCTCCCGGAGCATCGAAACACTGTTGGAAACCACCGACAACATGTATGATAGCTGCACTGAGATGTTTCCTCCTGCGATGGACCAGCGATGCGGTCTTGGCTTGAGGGCTTGGTCTGGCTAAGTGACAGACAAAGAATATGGGGCTATATACGGTGAGCGGAACAGACCCAAGAATATTTGGGGCCCCTTACTGACATATTTGATGACACAAGGCTCTGAGCTGGGGCTGGTAGAAACTGGGCCTGCGATGCATATAACTAATAGTCACAACAGCGACATTGGGCCGCAGTGAAGCAGACAACATTACGATAGTCAATTGACATCCTTCCTGTTCCTATTCTTGCACAGTTACTGTCCTGATGAATATGTTTTGCTTTTTCTCTGTACTGTTGTAATATGAAATGGTCTGAGACGCAAATCAATAGATAAAGTTTAAAAAAAAAGAAAACTCTAAAATGGGAGTAATCTCGACCATTAAACAAAAAAACATACGTCCAAGTCAAAATAAAAAGGCCTATATTAAGAAAACCTTACCTTGACCTCCTTTTTAGAACAACAAATGGGTTAAGGGACTACAAAAATGAAAATAGTGTCTCAAAAAGAAATGTCAGAATGGCTTCAGTACCATCTCCCTTCCCCAGGTTCAACCCCACGGGGACTAAAGAGTCTCTCAAAAAACAAAGGACAGGAGGATGGCACAGTTATGTCACTCTTTCACACTTTGGCTTACTGGTACAATGCAATAGTTCAAACTTAGGCTTTCAACTTCTGGTAGTTCAATCACTTCTTTAGGCTTCGCCCGCCTTGCCATCAATACTTAGTTCATATATTCTCAATTTTTCACAGTTCTGCAAAGGCTTCCCTCTGCAGGGCTCGAGCCAGTCTCTCCTTTGTGGGGGTTCCTTTCCCCACGTTTTACCTCATATCTTTTCACTGTCAAAGACTTTCGAGGCTGCAAGGAATTTACATAGACCTCTGCATGACCACATCGACCTCTCTTACAATAATCCTTCAATTCACAATCTTCTCTTTGCAGCACAAACGACTCTTGCTAATTGTAGTACTTATTCTCTTTCACTTGCCTTCCAGGACTTTTTCCTGAGTTCTTATATTCTACTTTCGCGACATTTTTCACAGTACAAAAATATCACTTTCCTCTTGTTCAACTTCCTTTGCTTAACGAGGTACCCTTTGATCGGCGCTTGTAATGTCTTTCAAAATTCATAACATTTCACAGAGACTTTCAAATGTGCGACTTCATCTCACAGGACCACTCTGCTACTTTGTATCCTTGTCTTAACAATTCTTCTCTTCATTCGCGTTTTATAGGCATATGTGCAACATTGAACTTTCAAATTACAGTCACTTTCCCTTTAACATCATCTTTTGTTTTGCTTGATAATTCACTCGTTATGTTAATTGGATTTCTTTAATCTCTTTCCTGCAGCTCAAGGCCATTACCAATGCCTCTTCTGCTCCTCGCCAACTCTGCCGTTCACCCGGGAGGGTTGCAGGCCGCTTTCGGGCAACTTGAAGGTTTCTTTCCTGCGCTCATTCGGCTTTGCTCTTTCGAACGCTCGCGGCCTCCCGAAAGAATGGAAATCTTGCCTGGCTTTCCGTTGATCCTCTCAACTATCTATCATCCCTTTGGCCTTCCACAACCTGGTTTGCATCAGCCTCGGAAGAGATGTTCCTTTACATACCCAGCCTCGCTCAAAGCGTGCCACCTTTTATCTTCACAGGGAGTGTTAGTAAGTGGCAGGTGTACATTGTTAGAGCTAGGTGCCAGACTCTGCCTGGCCTCATTACAGGGACAGGGCCCATGTATGTCAGGGGAAGTAATGCTTCTAACCTCATTCCTCATCTTCCTTGGTGCAGTTTGTCAAGATAAAGTGGGGAGGAATTATGGGAGTTGTAGTTTCCCATAAAATAAGCAGGGATAGGGGGTTAGATGGGTTGTGGAAAAATGGGGATACCATGTCTCACCAATGGGTGCTTCTCCCCCCCAGTCCACGAGGATCCACCACCCAGGTGATCCTCCCTTGCTTGTCCACCCCCAGGGTTGGGATCCAAAAGCAATGGCCTTTCCCCTGGCCACCAGAGTACAGGATCCCTGGGTACTAGGTTGTGAACCACCCTATGGTTCTTCACACTTCCTAGATCTTGTTCAGCTGCTTCGGCTTATTAGAGGCTGTTTAACAATCTGGCAAATGTCTTTGTGGAAAATATTGAGAATATCCGAGCTGACATTAGCCAGACACTCGGCGTAACCATCATGGCCAGACCGCCTGATTTGCCGGTCAGGGGAAGATCTTCTGAGCCGGTTCTTGGCTGGCCCATCTTTGACTCTTCTACTTCTAGACTCTACTGAGTTATTAGTTTAGCTGAACAATTACAATCAGCATTCCCCATGGATGCTATTCCCCTTCTTCAGTTTAAAACATTGGTGAAAGAAGCTGGCAAAATGTTTGACAAGTCTCTGAATTAATGGCTTACCTTTGGATCCATACCGGAAAATTTAAAGCATGCTCTTGTTGTGACTCTACTTTAGAGGTAAACATTTTTTCTAATTACCAACCGATTTCGCTGCTACTTTTTAAAGAAATTGCCATTTTAAGTCTTTATGTCTTTTCCATCAGGCACTGCAGGGTTAAGGGCTACAAAGCTCTTCAGGATAAAATCAAGCCTTATCCTTCCAGATCTTTACGATCAGCCTCTCTGGCCCAAATGATAGTTCCAGGATAACACTAGGAATGCTGCAGAGGCCGGGTCTTTTCCGTGGAGGGCCCAGAGCTGTGGAATTCTTTGCAAATTGCCATTCGCCAGATTCAGGACTGTAATATGTTTAGGCAACAGCTAAAAACCTACTTGTTCAATTGAATTCTGTTATTCCTTCCCTCTGTCTTATTTCTCGGCGCACTGATGCCTATGGTGAATTTGGCACGCTTTAAGAACACAATTGATCTTCTGTACCATTTTGAAAAGAGTAGTTTGAAGCATGTACATAGTCCACCTTATACAGTTTTAGGGATTTAGTGGTCAGTTAATAGAAAAAGAAAATGTACACATACAGTTTATATGGATACTCCACTTTCTATTCTGGACATATGAATCTTTGAAAAAAGAAATCTAAAATCTCATAATGCTGGCTTTTGCCAAGGTAATTGACATATTAAGGATAAACAAATTACTTACCCTCGGTAATGTTCTTTCTGATGGATGTTTCTCCAGCAGATTCCTGGTCTATGATATTTTATTGCCAGCGCAGCTTTTCTTCTGAAACCGTTTCACCGTCAGGAGGTGCAGCGCGGTGCCGGCTCTGGCCGGCACCTCTATGTGCCCCCTGCCGGACATGAGGTCGGGCCAGTATACAATCCGGTGTTCTGCCCAACGACCTCAGTTTCACCTTTTTTCACCCTAGTACTCTGAAGCTGAGGGAGTGCAGATCCGAAAGTAGATTGGCTTTCCTCCAAGAGGGTCAAGTAGGGAGGGGGATGAGAAATCTGTGGGAGGAACATCAGGAAGAAGATAACATTACTGAAAGTAAGTAATTTGATTTTCCAATCCTTTCCTTCCTCCCATAGAATCCTCATTTATGATAGATTCCCAAAGCAGTAAGTGCATTTGGAGGAGGGCGAAAGCAAGGATACCACCTAAACCAGAAAACTCTGGAGGGCCGCCATACCAAAACGGGAATATTAGCCAGCAAGGGAATCCAATCCGTAACGCTTAGCAAACATGTGCAGAGTGGCCAAGGTTGATGCCTGGCAAACGTCCAGGATAGGGACTCCCATCTGCAGTGCAGAGGTGGCCGCCACTCCTCTTGTAGAATGTGCTCCAGGAACCTCATGCACATCCTTACCATCCACATCATTGCATTCTGAAAGGCAAAGAATGAGTCACCTTGACAGAGTGTTTGGTCACAGTCCTGCCAGCACGAGCACCAGCATAACACAAGAAAAGCTTGCCATCTTTCATTGCCTCTTTCATCCGAGATATTTAGTAGCTGTGGGCCCGCACCAGGTCCAGCCGATGGAATCGTTCCTCTGCCTTCGAAGGATGATACAGAGCACAAAACAAGGGAAGATGGATCTTTTGAGACAGATGGAAATCCGAGACCACTTTCGGAAGAAAGGAGGGCTTCGCTCCAACAGTCAACTTTGCTTTGGAAAAAAACAAATAGGGAGATATAACAGACAACACCGAGAGCTCATTCACTTGCCTCACAGAAGTAATAGCAACCAGGAAAATCACCATAAAGGTGTGCAATCTAATAGAAAAGAAATGAAGGGGCTCAAATCTCATCAAGAAAGTAAAAACCAAATTCAGATCCCACGCCGAAACAACAAACAAGTGTGGCTAAAACTGGTTACACGAACCCTGCAACAACAGCCGAACAGTGGGGATTGTGAAGAACAAACCCTGTTCCGGGGACCTCATAAAACAGTTGCAATCTGAGGCCGGCTTGAGCGAAATACAGCAGAAAGTCCAAAACAGGGGACAGGATAGAGGGTCCAGATCCCACCCCTGGCACCAAGCCAAAACGTAATGCCATCTGCTGGCATAAATATATTTTGTGGGGAGCGTGGCCAGCACGCATGGAGTGAGGACTCACATCCACGCGACTCCCGCCCGAGATCCTGTAAATGATCCTGCAACAGCGCACACGTACTAATAAGACAGCAAATATATATAAATTAAGTTGGCAGAACCGATTCCCTACCCTTCAGTGTCCTGAGAGGAAAACGGACTACAGGGACCACGGTGGCGGCTGATCTGTGGCACCCCCCTGCATCCTCCAAAATGGCACGGAGGGCTCTCTGAAGCGCCAACACCAGGGAGACCCGACATCGTCCCCCCTGCCGCCGGGCGGGTCCCCGAGCGCCTGAAACAGCTGAGGCGGCAGGAGGTGAGCCCTGCGGTCCCTGGGCCCGGACGCGGCCGCTGCTCTTCTCGGCCGCCGAGGATTCGCAGACTGACGGGCCCGTGCGGGCCGGTGGTGAGGCGGCAGCTGGGGAACGCGGCGGCGAGGGACAGAGCCCCCTGAGATGGGGTAGGAGAACCGCAAGCTTGGAGAGAGGAGGCGGTGCCCGACTGTGAAAGCAGGACCCGGACCGCGGGCACTCGGGGAGTTGAACCGCCCGCAATGCCTGCGTCAGACTGCTGAGTGCCGCTGCCCCCGCCGTCCAACAATAAGGCTGGGTGCACTGGGGCCCCAGAGGACACAGAATTACCGGATAACGGCGAGCGGGCGACAGCCGCCCCCCCCCCCCCCCAACGGGACGGTAAGCAAACGGGGACACCCACAAATTATATGCAGATATTCCCCTTGATATCCTGGACTCCAGCACATGCCAGTTAGTCCTGGTTGACCCCTTGTAAAGCCGTGGCGGTTGGGGAGCGGTGCCGTCTGCACACGAGAACATTCCACCTTCAGGGAGGGAGAGGCAAAATCTGCTCCCGCGGCCTCAACCCCATCAAGGGCGCAAGTAACGGACACGGGCAGGACCACCTCGCCCACCAATCCGGCTGCCACGGCCGACTGCTACACGTGGGGGGTACCCACCCCTCGGGGAAGCGAGATCCTAGACAAAATAACAGCAGCTCCAACCTAAAAGCAGACTGCACGAGGAAGGGACAGGAACAGAGCCAAACCTCACGCCCGCATACCAACGATGCCCGGCAAGAAAATAGAAGTGAAGACTAAACAGGTCACCATGGACACTTTTGCCAAAGCACCGGGAAACCAGCAGCTAAACCCACCAGATGTGGCAGCAGTGGAGGAGTGCACCCTATGCCAACCAGATAACAGGAAAGATGGAGAGATCCTAGAGGCAATTGCCTCCCTAAAGACGTGCCTTGAAAACAAAATGGACATGGCTATAGGCACCCTGCAGGCATCCTTGGAACAGAAACTGGACACAGTTATGGTGGATGTGGGCCTCCTTCGCCAAGATGCCAGGAACCTGACGGACAGGGTAACAACAACTGAGGAGCAGGTACAGCAAAACACCACAGACCTCACGGTCACAAGGACACAAATGTCAGAATTGTTGCAGAGAGTCCGGTTCCTAGAGCGGAGGCCAGAAGATGCGGAAGGCAGGGCACGGAGGAACAATGGCCGCATCGGAGTTCCGGAAGGAGAGGAGGGAAACGACCCCACAGAATATGTTGAAAATATGCTTCTTCAGGAAATTGGAGCGGGGTCATTATCCCAGGGCTTTGTGGTGGAACGAGCACACAGGGCACTAACTAGGAAACCTCGCCCCGGGGCCCAACCGCGAGCAATGATCACCAGGATAATGAACTTTAAAGATAGAGAGAAAATACTGGCATTCTCAAGGGGAGGGGGAGAGATCACTAGAAATTCCTCCAGGATCACAATATATCCGGACTATACTGCCACTGTCCAGAAACAAAGAGCCCAGTTCGACCCTACAAAAGAACGTCTCAGAGGGGCGGAGATAAGATACATGCGCCAAGCTAAAGGTGATATACAAAGGGAAGTGATGCTTTTTTTGAATCCACGGAGGAAGCCCAAGCATGGATGGACGCGCAGGGGATCCCCCAGGTGGAACAGAGGGACGTTTACAACGGAAGGGGCAAACCCCGGTGAAAAGATCTGCAGCTAACTAAAAACAAAGACGCCAACATCTAATATACTAAGGGGGTCGGGAGGACAAAGGCAACAGAAAGGAGAGACCAGCTCTACTCAGACAGGCTGGCTCGGGAAAAACCTAGCCCCCCTAAGAAGAGAGCGATGCAAGTTTGGATACCAGTTTTAAGGTATCACGCTGCGGCGAGTCTGCTTAGCCCAGGCGAGCAAGACAAGGGAAGCGGCGAAGCCCGAGCAGGGGGAGGGTGGCTTGGCGTTTGTTTAAATGTTGAAATTTGGGTTAAAGGAGTTATAGTTCATGTGTTGATTAACACCAAGTATCGCCGACTGGCACACGGCACCATTAACGGAGAGGACGATTTACGAGACTACAGAATGGTCCGAGTGGGCGGAGATAAAAAAGACACACAATGGCAAAATAGGGGGACCCATCCCGGAGGCAAAGACGGCGATAAACCGGCAAGCAAAGGAGGGTGCCAAGAACTGGGGGGGGGGGGGGAAGAGAAGGAAAACAGGGTGACAAACGGAACAGAGGCTATGGGACAACAGAGCCAAACGAACCAATGTAAACATGAACCCTGACGAGATAAAAATAGCAACTTGGAATGTGCAGGGACTCAACGCATATATTAAGAGACTCAGAGTATACACTTGGCTGAACAGGATGAGAGTTAAGATGCCAATGCTCCAAGAGACTCGCTTAACATCGGAAAAGCAGGCCAAGATGGCGAAGAAATGGGGAGGACAAGTATATGGCACCACATACTCGAATTACGCAAGAGGGGCACTAATATGGATTGCACCAGGTGTACCATTCCAGCTCATAAAGCAAGAAACAGATTCGGAAGGGAGACTTGTGTTGGTACACGGAATGCTAGAAAACAAGGAAATCTGTTTGATCAATACCTATGCTCCAAACCATGACGCAACTGAATTCTTCAGGAAAGTGGCACCGAAAGTGGCCCAATATAGAGACGCCGCACTCATCTGGGCAGGAGACTAACTGCACCCTAGACCCACTCCTCGACAGGTCAGATGACAAGTACAGGAGTCTGGCAACCCCAGCCAAGGAACTTCACAGAACCCTCACAAGACTTCAGCTGGTGGATGTTTGGAGGCCGGTACACTGAGGTGGGAGGGGGTACACTCATTACATCGCGCCCTGCGGAATATTCACACGAATAGGCTACCTGCTAACAGGCGTGGAATCCTTAATAGAATTCACAGGAATTGACATTAAAGCACGTACATTATCAGATCATGCCCCGATAATAGCGACATGGGCACACACCCACAGGACAACCCCGATACCGACATGGCGCCTCCGAGTGGAAGCGCTGGGGGTGAGTGAACTGGAAGAACATCTACATGAGGTGATAGAAGATTACTTCGAACATAATGAGGGTAGCGTAGGATGCAACGTCACACTCTGGGATACCTTCAAGGTAGTGATAAGGGGGGCTGCGATTGGGAAAACAGGACGGTTAAAAGGGGCGGCCATGGAGGAACTGGACAAAATAGAAAAAGAAATAAGGGCGGAGGAAAGAAGGGCAGAAAATGCAGGCGAGGAACCCAGCGAATTAGTGACGTTAAGAATAAGATGCATGGAACTCTGGGAGAAATTGGGGAAGCTAAATTACGGGAAATACCTACAGAGACTGCACGCAGAAGGGGATAAACCCAGCAGACTCCTGGCATGGCTCACCAAAAATGAAAACAAGAGGGACCCTATCGTAGTACTGGAAGATGAAACAGGGACAGAGGTCAGGAACCAAGAAGATATAAACAATTGATTCGCAGGCTTTTATGAGAAACTTTACGCTCCTAATCCGGAAGTGTAACCGGAAGATATTCCGGACGCCCTAGCTGAGATAGAGTTACCAAAACTAACGGCGGAACAGGCCCAACTTTTAGACGCCCCTATCACACTAGAGGAAATCGAGACAGTGATTTCTGACCTCCCCTCGGGCAAAGCCCCGGGTCCCGACGGACCTCCGGGAGAGTTTTATAAGGTGTATAAGAGCACCATCACCCTGAAACTATTCGAAACATACCAGGAGGCATATGAGAATTCACAGTTACCAAACAGTATGTGGGAAACGACAATCGTACCGATCCTTAAACCCGGGAAATCCCCCAAGGGAATGCGGCTCATATAGACCGATTTCCCTTATCAACCAAGACGCCAAAATACTCACAGCAGTCTTAGCAAACCGCTTGAAAATGGTTTACAATACCTACATTAATTCACTCAGACCAAACGGGCTATGTCCCACGGCGCAACACGTCATGGAACCTTCGTAGATTACATTATGTTATAGAGCAGACAAATCACAGACGAGCCGAATGCACGGTGGTGTCACTAGATGCCGTCAAAGCATTTGATTCGGTCAGCTGGAAGTGGCTGCTGAGTGTTCTGGCACACTTTGGCATGGGAGAAGGGTTCCTTAGATGGATTAGGCTACTATACAAACATCCCAGAGCTAGAGTGAAGACAGGAAGGCACATCTCAAAAGCTTGGATAATACATAGGGGTACCAAACAGGGCTGTCCACTGTCACCAATGCTATATATAGTGGCCCTGGAGCCATGGGCGGTCTTTCTCAGGGCAGAATATGGAGACAGAGGCATAGTCATAGACGGGGTGGTACACCAGATCTCGTTATATGCAGACGATATCCTGCTCTTTGTAGAAAACCCACGCACTAACCTGCCCTGCCTCCTAGAAGCGGCGGAAGCATACACCAGGCTCTCAGGAAAAGCCATCAATAAAGAGAAGTCGGTCCTCTTCCCGCTGGCTGACCTTAAATGAGTTCCCCGGGGTGAACTCCCGCACATGGGTCTGACATGGGCACCGAACTCCTTCAGATATTTAGGAATAGAGATATACCACAACACCGTAGAATCACACGAACGCAATACACAAGCAGCACTAGACAAAATACAAAAAGCCATGCGCTTCTGGGAGACGCTTGCACTGGGAATGATGGGAAGAGCAGCCATCTTGAAGATGGTGGTACTCCCAAAGTTGTTATACTATTTCACAAACATCCCACATGCCATACCCAGAGCCTTTTTCAGAAAGTTGGACACGATGGCGCGAATGTTCCGTGGGGAAGCGGGGGGTGCAGGATCGCCATGACAACTCTACAAAGGCAGTACGAAGAAGTGGGTAGCAGGTTACCCGACTTTGAAAAATACTATCTAGCAGGGCAACTCCAATTTGTGGTTAAATGGCTGGGGGAGGACGAAGCTATAGATAAAACACTCTTCCAACCAGCACTGAAATCATACTATCTACGAGAGATCCCATGGTTAGACGAATCATTACGCAAGACCCTGCCGAGCATGCTTAGACTCGCGGCGAAACTATGGGCGAGGGCATGGACACTCCAGAAGGCGGAAGACCCTTGTTCGTCACAGATCCCACTAGCAGGGTTACTGGGCACAGACCTAAACACGCTCGCAATATACAGATCCCAATGGGAAGCCAGAGGAGTAGCACAAATAGGAGATCTGAGGATAGGCGAGCAATGGGCAGAGTTCCAAGACATGGTGGAGGGATTTGACATACATGAAGGCCAATTCATCCTATATAACCGGATGATACTGACGATCAAAAAAAGGTGGCCAGAGTGGCCAGAACAAGAAGACGTACAAGGAGAGCTGGATGCATGGTACGATGTAGCAGAAGGGAATAGTTTCTTACCTGTAACTCCATTTCTCCAGCATTGGTATCTTTCATGGATTCACATGCTTAGAATATTCCCCGTCGTCAGGCTGGGAATCCCCGGTACATTATATAGACCCTTTCCCGTAGGAAAACTTTTTCGACGCTTATGCGTCCTATCCACCTCGTTTTGTAACATGCGTGCCCGCGCCGTCAGGACGCCATGGTATAAATACAGGACCCGCCCCCGCGCTCCCTCAGATTTCGGCCCCCAAAGTAGTGGGGGAACCAGTTTGCATGCCCAGGGGAGGCAGGCGGGCGCATGTGAATCCATGAAAGATACCAATGCTGGAGAAATGGAGTTACAGGTAAGAAACTATTCCCTTCTCCAGCATTGGATCTTTCATGGATTCACATGCTTAGAATAGATTACATAGCAGTACCATCCCGAAAAGAGGAGGCGTGCATGCAAACTCACATACTTTCCTCACAATGCCCGTTCCCTATGGTCGTGTACCCATCAGCAATTGTTAACATAGAAAATGAACAATATTCAATCATAATTGCAACAAGATCTAACCCCTCAACCGGGGCTTACCTTATTGGAATAGGTGTCAAAGCACCGCCTGTCCCATCCGAGTATCTTCGGCATGTTGTTGTGACAGGCAGTAATGGCGGGTAAAAGTGTGTGTAGCCGCCCAGGTCGCCGCCATGCAGATGTCCCCCAGAGGGACTCCGGACCACAGCGCCGTCGACGATGCCGCCGCTCTAGTTGAATGAGCTCTTGGGCGTCGCAGAAGAGGCTTCCCATCCTTGGAATGGCAGTACGAAATGGTAGACGATACCCATCTTGACAGTCCTTGCTTTGAAATGGCTTTGCCTTTAGCACCCAGACCATAGGCCACGAACAATTGCCTCGTTTTCCTGAAAGGTTGCGTGCGATGAAGATAAAACTTGAGAGCCCTTTTCACATCTAATGTGTGTAACGTGCGCTCCGCTCCCGAGCATGGCTCTGGAAAACACGTAGGTAAGACAATAGAGGAATGTTTATGGAACACTGAAGGAACTTTCGGTATGAACTGTGGGTTGGTGGCAAGGACCACCTTGTTCTTAAAAAATCTTAAGTATGGCGGGTCTACCATTAGAGCTTGGATTTCCGAAATATGTCGGGCTGAAGTGATGGCCACCAGGAAGGCCAATTTCCACAACAAAAACTTTAGAGACGATGATGACATTGGTTCAAAAGGAGGTTTCATAAGAGACGCTAACACCAGATTGAGGCTCCACACCGGAGGAAATCTCTTCTCGGGAGGGAAACTCCTGAACAAACCTTTAAGGAAGTGCTTAATCAGGCGGTCGCTGAATAATGGTGCGGAATGTCGTTGACGTGTAAACCTGGAGATGGCGGCCAGGTGTACTTTTATCAACGACACCGATAAGCCCTTTTGAGCTAAGAACAGCAAGTATGGAAGGAGCTGTTCCGGCGTAATCGACTGCGGAACCAAACCTGGTTGATCCCCACACCACTGACAGAAACTCCTCCATTTGTACGAGTATGAAGTGTTTGTGGAAGGTGCTCTTGCCGCTTGCAGAATACGACGACACTCCTCCGGAATCGTTAGCTGGCCAAATTCGGCGAAGTCAGGAGCCAGGCCGTCAACTTGAGGCTGTCCGGGTCGTGATGCCAAACGATACCCTCCTGTCGAGACAGAAGGTTGGGGATCTTCCTGAACCTCATTGGCTCCGCCGCCGCTAAGTGCAGTAGGTCTGAAAACCACACCTGTCTGGCCCAATACGGGGCCACCAGAATCACCCGACATGGGTACTTGAGGATCCATTGCGACGTCCTCCGGATAAGAGGAAATGGAGGGAATGCGTACAGGAATTTGTTCGTCCATGGGAAGGAGAACGCATCCCCTAGTGAGCCCTGCTGCGGCCATCTGCTTGCATACTGCCGGCATTTCCTGTTGTCCTTCGTCGCAAACAGATCGATGGAAGGATGTCCCCACTTCTTGAATACATGTTGTAGTTGCTGGTCGTTCAGCACCCATTCGTGAACTTCGTTCATTTCCCTGCTGAGGGCATCTGCCTCCACATTTCTCACACCAGGCAGGTGGAACGCCAAGATTAGCATGTTGTGTTGCAGGGCCCAATGCCAGATTTTCTGTGCCTCCATCGACAGGGACCTGGAACGTGTTCCTCCTTGTTTCCTTATTTAAAACATTGTAGTCGTGTTGTCCGTCATGACACGCACCACAGAGTCTCTCAGTTGAGGAAGAAAAGATTTTAGAGCCCACCGCACTGCTCTCAGTTCTAGCAGGTTGATATGCAGGGAGGACTCTTGTAACCACCACTGGCCTTGTACCTGTAACGTATCCAGATGAGCTCCCCATCCGCTCAGCGATGCATCCGTCACCACCGTCTTCTGGAACTCCGGTTCCACCAGAGGCATTCCTTTCGTTAAATGAGTAGAAACTCTCCACCAACAGAGTGCTTGTACCAGTTGTTCGTCGATGACCAGTCTGTCGGACCAGCGACCTTGGCTCTGCGCCCAACGGTCCGCTAGAAATTCCTGGCAAGGCCTCAAACAGACGGCAGTTGTTTATCAACGGAATGCAGGATGACATGGTCCCTAGCAGGGACATGTATTTGCGCACCGACACCCTGATACCGCATCTCCATTCCGACGCCTTGCTTTGTAGCTTCTGTATTCTTTCGCTGGATGGTCTTACAAGGCTTGTGTGCGTATGAAACTCTGCTCCTAGAAAGACCAAGGTCCTCGAAGGCTGTACGGAGGACTTGCTGAAGTTTATTGCGAAGCCCAGTTCCTGTAAGAGGGACATCGTGGCCCCCAGACTGTTTCGTGTTTGTTCCATGGACGAACCTCTGACCAGCCAGTCGTCTAGATAGGGATAGACATGGTGACCGTCCTTCCTTAAATGGGCCGCTATGGGGGCCAAACACTTGGTGAACGTCCTGGGGGAGGACTTGAGACCGAACGGGAGGACCTTGAACTGAAAATGCTTTCGCGCGACGACGAACCTTAAATATCTCCTGTGTCGTGGACGTATTGGGATATGAAAATATGCGTCCTGAAGGTCTAGCGACGACAGATAATCCATGGGTTGCACTGACCTGATAACCTCCTGGAGCTTTAGCATTTTGAATTTTGAGCTCTTTAGCCATTTGTTGAGTACCCTCAGGTCGAGAATGGGCCTCCATTTTCCATTTGGCTTCTTGACGACGAAGAACCGGGAATAAACCCCTTCTCCCTCCTGTGCCACAGGAACCCGTTCTACCGCTCCTTTTTGCAGCAGAAGCGCCACCTCTTGTCTTAGAACTCAAAGGTGGGGCTGGGCCGAGAACACTGGCGGAAGACTTGGAGGCTTGTTTTTGAATTGCAGCGCATGACCCATGCGAATCGTGTCCAGAACCCATCGATCTGTGGTGATGCATTTCCATTGGTCGATATGATGAGAGACTCGACCCCCCAGGACGTTCCGAAGGCCGTCATTGGTTGCTGGTTTGCTTGTCCTTCGTCGACGAGGGACCCGAGCCGCGTCGTCTGGAGGCTTGATAATCTCTGCCTCTACGTGCCGACTGGGATGCCCGTCTGTAACCTTGTGAGGAGTATGAGGGCCTGTTAAATCCACGGTCCCTAGAGGCTCCAAAGCGGGAGTTTCCGGAAGCACCACTGAAGGGGCGAAAAGAGCGAAAACTTCTACCTGTCTGGAGGGCGCCGAGAGACCTAGCGGTATCCGTGTCTTCTTTGATCCCCTTCAAGGCTTCATCTACCTTGTCTCCAAACAGATGTTCTCGTTCACTTGGCATGTCTAGGACTTTGTATTGGACTTCAGGTCTAAAAGTAGTACATTTGAGCCACGCTTGTCGACGTAGTACTACGCCATGATTGATTTGTTTGAACCCAGACTCTGCTAGGTCCACTGCAATATTAATTGCATGGTTCGAGGCCTCCTCACCATCACGTACTAGCAACATGGCTGCTTTTCGATGTTCTTCCGGCAGATGTTCTAGGATAGGGACTATTTTATGCCACATCTCCCTATCGTATCGTGATACAATCGCCAAGGAGTTGGCTGCTCTTACCGTCGTGGCGCCGACTGAGAGCACCTTTTTTCCAAAGGCGTCCTGCCTCCTGGCCTCGTTTTCTGGTGGGGTTGAACATTTTTGCTGTACTCTGGCCTTCCTAGCCGCTGCCGCCGATACCACAGAGTCTGACAGTGGCTGTGATGTTAGACATTTTGGAGTGGACTCCGGAGCTTTAAACTTTTTCTCAATACGCCCCTTAATAGCCGGTTCCGAGAACGGATGACGCATCGTCTTGAGGCCTTCTTGCCACACGTGGTCCAGGATTGGGATGGCAAATACCGATTTCCTCCTTTGACCCATGTGATCGAAAAGAAAACAATCTTTCTTTTGCTCCTCAGGAATTAAGCCGAACTCGGAACACGCTTTTCCCATCATTGCATGGAAGGCTCCCACATCATCCGGAGGAGATGGTTGTGCCTGGCTCCTCGTAGACTCTACCTCTACATCCGAATTCCATGTTGGGTCTCTCGACTGTGACGGGGAAATGTCTGACCCTGAGTCACCTCGTATAGAATCGGACTCCGATAGCTCACCCTCCTCCTGCGCTCGAGGACGATCCTTCACCACCTGGGAGGCCGACGGGCTTTTGGTCGTCGAGCGAGCTGCTTGAGCTTGTTCGTCGACGGAAGGTGCAGAAAATATCAACGATGAAGTGCCAGGCTGAGGGATCTGCGTATCCAGACGCTGCAGGAGCTTCTGAAGTGTATTAAGCACATCCAGAGACAAAACCGTCTGGGGGGTCAGCAACGTCGAGGATAGAGGGACTACACCCCCACTCGCACTCGTCGACGTATTGGAAGGCCGTAAGCCCAAGTCCGACGGCTGCATAACCATGCCACATTCTCCTTCCACCGACGACACCGACAAGGCCGTGTCTGGCTGCAGTAGGACCTCAGCGGGGGCCGGGTCACAAACCTCTGGCTGCCAGGCCATAGATTGAGTCACCGTCGACGAAGGAATCCCCACCGCTGCTGCCTGAATAGTAATAAGCATCGTCAGCGACACCGGGGTCGACGAGCAAGTAGCCGGCAGCGAGCCTTTAGACTTCGTAGCTGATTTCGTTGCCGACTTCCCTGCTGAAGCGTCTCGACTCACGGAAGACCTAGGACGGTCCCCTGAGGAGGATTTTGATGCCGCTTGCCTCTCCGTCTTAGAGGATGAGGAGGAGGAGGACTTTTTGTGTGATGAGGAAGACCCAGCATGCTTCCCCGTATGCTTGTCCGCAGGGCATTTTTCGACAGGCCGCACCTTCTTCGAAGGAGGTTCCGACTTGCTCCTGGAGGCCGTGGAGCCAACTTCTGATGCTGGATAGGCACCCGCTCCGTCGTTAAGCCAGTCGACCAACCTTCTTTTCCGGTCTTTAAGGGTTTTTTGGGAGAAACCCTGGCATATCTCGCATGTATCCGCCGCGTGGTGCGGGTGGAGACAGTAGATACAATCCATGTGGGCATCACCTTTATAGACTTTTTTGAGTCCACATGTCACACAAGGACGAAATAAAGCTTTTCCGGACATATTTTTTCCAGAAAGTAACGTCGCCGAAGCGAAAATACAACCTAATTTCGATTAGCAGTAACCACGAGGATCCCACTACTTTGAAAGACGGTTGAAATCTGAGGGAGCGCGGGGGCGGGTCCTGTATTTGTATCATGGCGTCCTGACGGCGCGGGCAGGCATGATACAAAACTAGGTGGATAGGACGCATGAGCGTCGAAAAAGTTTTCCTACGGGAAAGGGTCTATATAATGTACCGGGGATTCCCAGCCTGACGACGGGGAATATTCTAAGCATGTGAATCCATGAAAGATCCAATGCTGGAGAAGGAGGACACACCACCTCGAGGCTATATGAACAAATGTTGAGACCAAACAATTTGCAGGTGCTACATATAAGAGCAAGCTGGGAAGAGGAACTCGGACGACCCCTTCGCGATGAAGAGTGGGCTAGGGCGTTGAGATATCCCAAGAAAGTATCAAGGAATGTGAGGTTCAGGCAAGCACAATTATAGGTCATGCACAGGGCGTACCTTACGCCCAAAAGGATGAACGCAATGAAGCCGGGAGACCCCCGTACATGCCCCCGCTGCCCAGAGGAGCAAGCAGGCATGGTGCACATGTTCGGGACCTGCCCATTGATAAAGGTTTCCTGGGACGAAATCAGACAGGGTGGCCAGAAGCGGACTTCAAATACAAGAGGGGACACCTGAAATGTACCTACTGGGCCTCTTCCCTAGAGGAGGCAGAAACAGGTCGCATCTTGCAAAAATGAAAGACTTAATATGTATACTGGCTAAACGGCGGATAGCAATGGCGTGGAACTCGAAAGAGGGCCCTAGAACAGACTCATGGTGGGCGGATTTCAGAAAATGGGCAATGACAGAAATGGCGGTGTGGATGAGGGCGGTGCAAAGGGGAGAAAAGGAAATGGGGCAGAAAATGATGGCATGGAACTCCTGGATGCAGAACGAAGAGAGGATAGTGAGGAGGAGGTCCCGAGAAGGGAGGAAGAACAGTAGAGGAAGGTGCTCGGCACCCCCCAGAACAAGAAGTTGAAAAGAAAAGCTGCTACATTGCCACACAGACAAGGGAAACTCAAATGGCAGGGTCGCCGGCCCACTCGGTGGCAAAAGAAGGAAAGAAAGACATTGATGCAGAGTGCCAAGCAGCCAGTCAAGTTACAAGTCATACATTATGTTATATGTTTGTTTGTTGTTGTAATGTTGGAAAACCCATAAAGTGCTTTAAAAAAAAAAATATATATATATTTTGTGGAGGCTCTCCGAGCTGAAAGGAGCACATCAAGGACATTGTCCAACAAATACCACTCCATATATCTTAGCCTCTCAGTAGCCAATCAGAGAAATGACTTACTGTAATGATGTTTCTATGTATTCTTCTCTCCAGATTCCTCATCTGATAGATATCCGCATCCCACTATGCTGCTCGGAAACCTTTTGACAGGGGGGCGTATTGGACTTCGACTCAGCCGTCGATCGTTGATCCGTCTTGCTAAGTCGTCGGCTCCGGACATGATGTCAGGTGTTGTATTTATATACCACGTAACTGTGCCCAATACCTCAGTTCTCCTTTTTTCCCCCCTTTGCTCAAACGCTGCAGAGGAAAACTAAAGGGAGACAAGGCTAACCAGCCTGTTAAAAACTTGACAATAGGAAAGATCCCTAAGGGTGTAAACCCAAATAATCACAGAAAAACAAAGAAAGTATATTTTTTTAAAAACTGCTCGACTAGCCAGATAGAAGCGGTCACCTTAGAGCCAACACAAGGCGTCCCTTCGCTTAGACAGAACCTACTGCGCAGGAATGGAAGCGAGGGGTGATGAGGAATCTGCACGAGAAGAATCCATATTAAGATCATTACGGTAAGTAATTTCCACTTCAATGGACTGCTTTTCTCCCAGAGAGGACTCGTCTGATAGACTCCCCAAGCAGTTAGGACTACGGAGGTAGGCAGAAAGTGTTACAGTAGCCGATTTAGCAGAACTGCCCTACCAAAACAGGCATCAGCCCGCAGGCGACGACAACTAGATAATAGTGCCTGGTAAATGTGTAAAAGGACGACCATGTGGCCGCACGACACATGTCTCCCCCTAATGGGAACTCCCCTCTGCAGGGCTGTGGAAGGTGATACCCCTCTCGTCGAGTGTGTCCTTATGCTGGGAGAAGCTCCCGATCTGCAAACTGGTAACATTTTGCAATGCATAGGATAATCCATTGCGGTAGAGTCTGCTTCGTTACAGCTAGACCTTTGCAGGATAATGGATGGGCCACAAACAGTTGGTCAGATTTTCAGAATGCAGACGTCCTAACAACGGAAAAGCTCAAGGTTCTCTTGGGATCTAAGAAAATGTATGGACTGAGAAAGGTGGAACTCGGAAACCACTTTCGGCAGAAAGCCATGTCTTACTTTAAGGGAAACCTTTTCCCGAAAAGAACGCAGGAACGGGGAACTTGCAACACAAGGGCTGCCACTCACTAACTCTCACCTGGCTGTCGTGATCACAACCAAAAAGGATGTTTTCAATGAAAGTAGTCTCAAAGAACAGGAATGCATGGGCTCAAACGGAGCCGCCATCAAGAATGTTAGAACTAGATTTAAATCCGAATCTGGGACAACAAAGGGAAATGGTGTGAACTTGTTCACAAGGCCCTTCAGGAATTGGGCCATAACTGGTACTATAAAGAAGGAACGTTGATCCAGGGACCTTTTGAACTCAGACAAGGCTGCCAAATACCCTTTGACTGTGTTAAGGTGCAGGCCTGACGAGGCCAGTGACAGAAGGAACTCCATCACTGTGGTGGTGGTGCAAGAGATGGGGCCAATCTCGCGTTCCCTGCACCACGCCTGAAAATCCTCTCCACCAAAACGCATACAGAGATCTTGTAGAAGGTCTGCGTGCAGCCAGCAACACCGCAAGTACCACCTCTGAGAGGTCCCAGTCATCATACTTCATCCTCTCAAAAGCCATGCATGTAGGTTTAGGGAATCCGGGTTTGGGTGGAGCACTCGACCCTTTGACTGGGTCAAGAGATCTGGATGCTGAGACAACCAGTGAGGCAGACAGATGGTCAGATCCAAGAGATCGGAGTACCACATCGCCATTGCCCAATCTGGGGCAAGCAGTATCATGGTCGCTCGAAATACCTTCAACCTCCTGAGAACCCATGGAATGACGAGAATCAGGAGGAAGGTGTAGTGAAGAGGGAAGGTCAGATCCACCAGAAACGCATCCCGCAGTGCGCCATTTGCTGGCAATTCCCTCGAGCAAAACTGGTTGCACTTCGTGTTGGACACTCTGGCGAACAGATTCACTGCTGTGGTAGCCCAGAGAGCGAAGACCTCCTCTAGGACTTCCTAGCACACTTCCCACTCGTGTGAGACCGTGCTGTGCCTCCTCAGAGCATCCGCCAAGGTGTTCTCCGTCCCCACCAGATGAAATGCTGAGACCGAGATTTGCTTCTCCTGTAAACAGAACCACAGCTGTATTGCCGGTGTGCAGAGGGGGCAGGAGTGCACACCACCCTGCTTTTTGAGGTAGTGCATGGCCACCGTGGTGTACATCAGTACAAGGACATGCTTCCCTCAGAGACGGGGGCAAAGGCCCTCAGGGCTAACCTGATGGCCTGCTACTCCAGCCAGTTGATGTGCCACCTGGCTTCTGATGGAGACCAGAGGCTGCTCATCTGCAAATCATTGCAGTGAGCACCCCTGCCCTTCACAGATGCATCTGTGCCCACTCGGGCCTGAGGCCAAAGAGGCCAGAAGGGTTCCCCTGCCATGACATTGCTGTGTGTGTTCCACCAGCTAAGTTTGCAGACTTCCCGGCTGGACATAGAGGTGACCTGTGAGTGCTCCCAGTTACTGAGCCCACGGTCCCTCAGTAGCCACTCATACGCAGCCTGGCCTCTGGTACTAGAAAAATACAGGTGGCCATGAGACCCAAAAGGTGGAGGAAGATGCCACTGGTAGGGTGGCGTGGTACTGAAACTAATGCACCATCTGGGCTATATTGCTGACTCGCTCGACGGGAGGAAAAGCTTTCCCTACCAGAGTGTCTAGGATTTCTCTGATGAACTGGAGCCGCTGAACTGGTGTCAGGTGGGAATTCAAGTTGAGTAAGAAGCCCAGCCGGTGCAGTAGTAGGCAGTTGTCCTCCAAATGAGACAAAACTTAACCTGCTGACTTCCCCCGGATCAGTCAGTCGCCCAGATACGGGAATACATGGACAATGGATCTCCTGAGGTGAGCTGCAACTACTGGCATCAGCTTGGTGGGCAGAACTTTGAATTGATAGTGCTTGTACCAAATGAAGAAACTTAGGAACTTCCTGTGCTTTTGGTGCATTGGCACATGGAAATAAGCGTCCTGCGGGTATATCGACACCAGCCAGTCGTGAAATTCGAGGGTGTGGAGAATTTCTCTCAAGTTCACCATCCTGAATTTGTCTTTCCTTAGAAACTCGTTTAGGGCCCTTCTTGGCTACCAGGAAATACCAGGAATACCAGCCTGATCCTCTCTGTTCGGGAGGTAGCTCTTCCACAGCACCCTTCGACAAGAGGCCTCTCTCAGTTCTTCCTGGAGCTCCTATCCCGGTTGGATTGGTGGAGGTGGGGGTCTGTCCAGTAGTCTCTTCAGAAAGGGCAAACCTCACTGAATCAACTGCAGGGCCCAGGCATCAAGGGATTATCTCCTGCTACTGGGGCCAATACACTGCCAAACATCCACCAACCGGTGCATCGTGGGAGGGGAAATCAAAGCAGCTTACAGGGCGCAGGCGTCCCTGCCGCTGTTGCTTCTTGTTGGCCTCTAGAGGCCCCTCTGCCCCATCCCGGGCACGAGAGGGTTTTCGTTAGTACCTTTAACTATTGTTCTCCAGCATGGATCTGGCATGGATTCACATGCTCATGCATATTCCCAGTCGCCAGTCAGGGAATACTCGGTGAAAAAAAAAACTGTTTCAGACCCATGCTGGAGAACAATAGTTACAGGTAAGTAACTTAAACCTTATCCAGCAAAGGGTCTGGCATGGATACATATGCTCATGAATAACGAATACACAGCAGTACGCATTACACAACCAGGGGAGGTGCGAAGGCTCAAAACAAGTAATCAACAGTTACCCCTGGAACAGACTCAACTCTAGCTAACAGGCTGCACAGCACTGCCCGGGCGCCTCTGTACTCCTGCCTGGAAGGAATCCCTGTCGACGCAGTAGAACTTCATGAAGGTGTGCGTGGACCTCCACGTAGCAGCCCTGCAGATGTCCAGCAGGGGCACACCAGACAGGAACACCGACGTTGCAGCCATCGCTCTGGTGGAGTGGCCTCTCTGACGGCCGGGCAGAGTTCGGTTCTCCAACTGTTGACAGTGCCATGATGCAGCCAGAGAGTAACCTTGGACAAGGCTTTCCCATGATTCACAGTACCAAAGTTCACAAACAGTTGCAAGGTCTTGCGAAAACTCTGTGTGTGTAACGTAGAACATCAGGGCACGAGGAACGTCCAGCGAGTGCAAGACGCTTTCCGCCGGCGATGAAGGTTTCAGGAAAAAAACAGGTAACACCAAAGGCTTGTTGAGGTGGAATTCCGACTGAACCTTCGGCATGAAGGATGCGTGCGCATGCAGCACCACCCTCGATTCGTAGAAAGTCAGGTATGGTTGCTTGCAGGATAGGGCCTGTATCTCATCTACACTTCTGGCAGAGGTGATGGCCACAAGGAAAGCCGTTTTCAACGAGAGTAACTTGAGTGGTGCCTGATGCATAGGCTCGTAGGGGGCCCCCATGAGCCTTGTCAGAACCACAATGAGATCCCACGCCAGGGCAGGAGCTTTCACAAGCGGGAAAAATTGAAAAAGTCCTTTGAGAAATTCCTTGACAAGTCGGTGTGACCAGTGACGATTGTCCTGGAGACCTGGTGTAGGAGGAGATAGCCGTCAGATGAACCTTGATAGATGCATGTGCCAGTCCAGCCTTGGACAGCAAGTATGGAAGGACTTGCAGGGCCGTGACCCTGGGAGGGGTAATCTTTGAGACCAACACCAAGTAGCTTCCACTTGTGACCGTAGCACTTCAAGGTCGACGACTCCCTGGCAGTCCGCAGGTAACTCATATCCTCCAAATTCTAGGGCTGCAGAAGTCAAGCCTTCAGGTCCAGCGATCCTGGGCCGTGATGAAGGACCATCTCTTTCTCTGGTGAGAAGATCCGGAACCTCTGGTAGCTTGATCAGACGTGATGCTGAGAAGGTCCGTATACCAAATCTGCCCCGGCCACGCCGGCGCGATAAGTATCATCTTGCATGGACACTGTCTGAGTGTGTTAACGACTCGGAGCAGGAACGGAGGAAACACATACAGAAACAGCCCTTACCACGGGAAGGAGAACGTGTCCTACATGCTCCTAGGCTGGTGGAGTCTGCGGGCAAACTTCTGGCACTTTTAGTTCACTGCAGTCGCAAATAGTTCAATCTGCGGCCTGCCTCATTTGACTAATAGGCAGTCCACCTGATCATGACAAAGCTTCCACTCGTGGCAGGAGCACAGTTCCCTGCTGAGGAAGTTCGTAATGGTGTTCTTTACTCCCATCAGGTGGAGAGGAAAGAGGAACATCCCCTGTCCGACAACCCAGTGTCATAAATCCTGCGCTTCTTTTGAGAACGCTGGGGATCAAGTGCCCCCCTGCTTCCTAATGTAGAACACAGTGGTGGTGTTGTCCGTGAGGATCCTCACCACCTTGCCTTTTAGAGATGGTAGGAACAACTTGAGGACCCATAACACTGAATGTAGCTGATATTGATAGGAAGATCCTTCTCCTCCAGCAGCCAGAGGCCTCTGGCGTGCAGACGACATGTTTGCGCTCCACAGCGTTCCATGGAGGCATCTGTGGCGACCGTCTCCTGGTGGGGGGAGGTGTTCTGAAATCCTGTGCCTTGAGCGATGTTGGAGCGGATGCCCCACCATCCTATCACCCGACAGAACTTGTTGAGAGATCTTGTCTGTGAAGCTTCTGGACACCTGTATCCAGCAGGTGTCCAGGAATTCCTGTAGGGGTCGCATTTGCAACCTGCAGAGCCGGACGAGGTAGATGCAGGACGACATGCCCAGTAAAGGCTTGATGGCTTGCACTGTGGCCGTGTTCACTGACGACAGCCGTTGCACCTTTCCTTGAATGGCTGCTAGCCTCTCCTCTGAGGGCGACGCCAGGCAGGACACCATATTGAGTCTGAGGCCTAGGAACAACGCATTCTGTGACAGCATTAAGCAGAACTTCGGATAGTTGACGGAGAATCGCAAATCCGTCAGTAGTCATACTGTCGTTTCCGTTGGCCAGCTCCCACAAGCGGGTGGGAACGAGCCAGTCGACCTGGTACAGGTATACGTGTATGCCCCGAAGACAGATGGGCAGCCACCGGTGCCAGGCATTATATGAACACACTGGAGGGCGACTTCAAGCCGAAAGATAGAGCCTTGAACTGGTAGCAGTGCCCCTGCACTACGAAACATAGAAACTTCTGATGTTTCTTGTGAATGGGGACGTGGAAGTAAGCGTCCTCCAGGTCGAACAACTTCAAAAAGTCTCCTTTTTCCAGCTGGCCGAGCACGTGCTGCAACATGACCATCTTGAACTTTTGGGACTTTAGGAATTTGTTCAGATGTCTTAACTCCAGGATGGGCCTCCAGTCCCTTGTCTTGTTTCTGACCAGATAGAATCTGGAATAAACTCTGGAGCCCCAGAGCCGCTGGGGAACTAACTCTATTGCCCCTTTTCGCAGCATGGCCCGCACATTTATGTGCTGTACGTAATCATCCTGTTAAAACACCTGAGTTTAGGGTTTTTCTTATTCTGTGTATTTTTTAACACAGTTATTTATGAGAATGATGTCTCTCTTTTCTATAATAAAAATATTTTTTCTAATGAAATAGCCAATGTGTGATACACCCCTCTTTTTGTCAAATGTTATTTAGATCTGTTTTCCTTATATATTATAAAATATTGTCGTGGTGTCCCCAGACAGTGGAAACAGTAGGTCTATGCAACAGACCTTTTTGTGGGGTTCTTTGCGGTTTGTTTACCTCATGTGTGCTGCTATTCCATGCTGGAGAACATTTATTTTTGACGGACATTCTGACTGCACACAAATTTTAACTAAGTTGAGGCAGGGCAAGTCCCTTAGAAGCAGGGAGAGTTAGGTTTTCTTAAGTTACACAAAGGTTTATAGCCCACAAAATGACCCCTTCTTGTTAGTCTCCTCCTTCTACGCCCTGACAGCAGATGGACATGTCCAAAAACTCCAGATAACACATCCTCCACAACCTCCAAGCCCGGCGCAGAGAGATCAGGATCAACGTGGTTACGAACAGGCATAATGGCCTGAGAATCGTCAGCACATCCCCAACAGCTCCCCGACAAGGAAATTCCTTGGAGCAGAGCAACTTGCATTTCCTGTTGACACTGAAAACGAAGAAGTCCAACTTGACGAGTTCCCTAAAAGGAGAAGATGTACTCCAGAACTCAAACTCTTGAGAGGCAGAAGTCGGTTTGCTCAAGGCATCCACTATGACATTCTGTCTTCCGGCCAGATGAGCCGCTGTCAGAGAAGCCGTTCTCCAGAGTCCAGAATCAGTCGCATTGTTACTGTGCACAAAGGCAAGGACCCCAACTCACCTTGCTTTTGAGGTAGTGCATGGTCATTATTTTGTCCTCCGAATGTACATGAAGGTTTAAGGAGACCAACCAGAACTGCAGATTGAGGGCTTGAAGGATTTGGGCTAGAGCGACCATCTTGAACGTGTCCTTGCGCAGGAACAGGTTCAGCAGCCGCAGATCCAGAATTGTGCGTAAGCCCCCAGTCTTTCTTAAGCACCAGAAAAAAGGCGGCATACCACCCCATGGCTCATTCAGAGCGCGGTACCAGCTCAATCCCGCTCTTTGAAAGAAGCTGATCTCCTCCAAGAGAACTTTGCCAGAGAATAAGAGGCAGGCATTTGACCGAGGTCTAGACTGTCAGAAGCAAAGAACTTCTTCCCCAGGCATCAAGCCTCTTACTTTCCCTGTCTGGTGGAAGGGACAAAAAGGTGGACACTTGACATTAGCCTTAGTGGCTGAAACACCAGGCTCTCGGGCGATGCATGAGGGGCAACAAATGCTGGGTCTGAAGACGCCTGCAATGTTTCATTGCCAATACCCTGTTGACAACCGTAGCCGATGCAGGCTTTTCCCACACCTCCAGCACCAGGGACTTCACTGACACATTGAAGGGAAGGAGTGTCTTTTTCATAAGCCCCTCGTCCAGTTCGTCACACAGTTCGTAGTGGATTCTGGACTCAGACGGAGCGACTAGTCCCCATGTATCAACTACCTTGGCTATCATTCTATAGAAGGAAGCCAGAGGTTCAGGCTTACACGGGGTGAGGTTTGGCAAAATGTCAAATTCAGGCGATGTGTCAAGGACACTGGCAACATTTAGGTCCTCGGCCAATCCCAGCACATCATCACCTTCCTCGAAGAACTCCTTAGGGAAATCCCTCTTCTCTGGGAGTCATGAGTTCCCGCCCAAAGGGCACATGATCTTACCTCATCTTAGATATCACACATCCTCGACAAAGGGTTTCAGTGGAAGAGGAGCATATTCCCAGAGAATTTCTGGTTTATAGTGATACCCATCGAAAATAAACAGTCGACAAACTAAATCATCGAATACAAACCATTGTCTGCCAAAGCATCGACAACCTGTATTTTACATGTAAAAGTGCAATTCCATCTAAATCAGTCCATCGACAATATACATGGACTGGTTTCAATGGAAAGGTACTTTTTACATGTAAAAAGTAGCATTTCCATGCTTTTTTTGTAACTTTAAAATGTTACATGGTGCTATCCAGTGCTGAAATTTCAACACTGGCCAGCTCCTTGTAACATTTTTAAGCATTGGGGGTGGGGGTGTGTGTAGGGGGGCGTCCCCCTCTGGCCCCGCCAACCCCCACGCCCACCCACCAACCAACCAACCCTAGCCCTAGCCCTAATGTAA